>NC_141699.1:981595716-982876966 GCF_964263255.1 Lissotriton vulgaris | reverse complement strand
AGCCTGGCTGCTGCATTTTGCACTACCTGTAGTCTCCTTGTTACATATTTCAGTGAGCCAACAAAAAGAGAGTTGCCATAGTCCAGGCGAGAGACTATAAGGCACTGGATGACGTTTTTGTTTTTTTTAGATGATCTGGGATCAGTTCAATAATCTTCCTAATCATTCTGAGTAATGAAAAGCATACAGCTGACAATTTATTTGATTGATAGTTCATTGTGAATGTACCCTCCAGCCAAATTCCTAGATTTTTGTATAATGGGTTTGGGGTCAGAAGGGTTGCCCATATTATTTGGCCAGTGAATTTGGGATTTGTGTATGGCAAGGTTTCCCAGTATCATGAGCTCTGTCTTTTCTCCGTTAAGCTTCAAGCGTCTGTTTGACATCCAGTTTGCCCCCTTCTCCAGACAGGGAATCAGCTGTTGGTTTCCTGAATTGGGGCCACTTGTCAGAGGCACAACCAACTGGGTAACATGTGGGTAGGATACAGCTATATGTGAAACTCCTGCACTATGTTGGCGAGCTGCTGCACATAAATGTTAAATAGTGTAGGGCTAAGTGATGAACCCTCTGTTACATCAAAGATAATTGGCAAGCGATCTGAAAAACAATCCTTTTCCATCACTTGATACAATCTGTTCTCCAAGAAAGAAGTTAACCAATCCATGGCTTTATTCTAAATTCCTACTTCCCTTAGTGTGTCTTTTAAGATGGCATGATCAAGGGTGTTGAAAGCTGTGCTTAGATCTAGTAGGAGAATGGCGGCCGGCCGTCCGTTATCTAATAGAGCCTTGCGTTCCTCTGTAACCACCAGTAATGCTGCTTCTGTGCTATGATCTTCTACAAAATGGGGGTTGCCCGGATAATCCTACTGCATACGGGCAAGGAATATACTTTGGAAACGAATAGAGATGCAGAGGAAAGGATACACAAATAGTTCTACATTTTTTTGATATTCAACCAATACCAACTCCAAAAATGGTTGTCAAAACATGTATTTTATCAATTTTGTACCACAAAACACATAAAGACAAATATACAAAAATACATACATATACAAACACCCAATCCTTCCTACCCGTTATATTTACATACGGATGCAAAAGAAACGTAATTCAAGAAAAGCAATCCGAACAAGAAAGAGGTAGTCCCTTACACATTCGAGGGGATACATCAACCCTCCACTTAGTGTAAATAATGTGTAAACAAACTCTTTAATGCATTAATCATAATCTGTCAGACTCCTCTATGATGTAGGGTTGACGCGTTTCGGCCCATTCATTCGGGCCTCATCAGGACGGGGAACACAAGAAACTGTGATACAAAGGAATGTTAATAACCAACTGTAATCAAAATGCAAGGGCCTTCAAAATGCAAAAATGCAGGGGGGCTCCTCTTGGAGTCCTCATAGTCACTATTGCTGTGACCAAAAACGTAGGCCAGTCTGCAAAACTAGTGTAATTGGTCTGCTGCTGTTGGGTACAGGTCCCATATGTAAAGGTTGTGCGCTCAAGGAGATATATACCAAAATGCTGCTTGTTCTGCCCCGCGTAGTCACTCAATTACTTCTGCGGTGAAAAGCTGCTCAGAAAGGATTTCAGCGGCGTCCTCCGTGTCGGAAATCTGATCATGAAGTGCATGAAAGCCCATCTCGGTGGGGTGAAGGATGTTATTAGCTTCCCAAACATTGGCTAATATTTGATTTACATGTTTCTCCAAAAGTTTGCTGAGGAACAGTAGTAATGAAATAGGATGCAAATCGCTGAGTTTTGCTGGGTCAAGGTGAGCTTTTTTTAGTAAGTGTCTGATAACTGCGTGCTTCCAGAGTTTCGGAACCAGAGCTGGGTCTAGTGACTGGTTAAGCAATCCATTATAGATGGCAGAATAATGTCCATCGCTTTAGCATCTGATATGTAGAGGTGCTGGATCTAGAGGGGATCCAGATTTACTTGCTTTAATTAGTTGAGAATAGTCTCTTCCTCAAGTCTAGGGAATTGTCCTAGAATTGGAGATGAGGGTAATTCTCTGACCTTAGTATCCTTATCTGGAATAGATTCAGTATTGCTCAGGAATTGGTCATATATGTCTGTCACTTTTTTGTGAAAGATATATGCTATGTCATTGCATCTTTCTTTTGTGGCTTGAAAGAGGATATTACTTTCGTGGGGGGTGGTCAGAGTTTTGACCACTCTAAGTCATTCCTTCGGGGAGTTTGAAGCCCGGGTGATTTTATCCTCATAGTATTTAGCTTGCGCTGTTTTCATTTTGTTGTGATAGGACATAATTGTGGTTTTATATTGAGTTTTTAGAGCAGGGTCATACTCCTTTCTCCAAAGTCTTTCCAGTTTTTACATTGCTTTTTCAGCAATATCAGATGGTTGTTGTACTACGGGCTTTTTTAGGATGTGTTTTAATGTTGGTAGTTTTCTTGGTGATACATACATCTAACAACTGGGTAATTCAGTTCGCCCATTGCTGATAATTCTCTTCTAGCTTGCCAGCAAAATTGGGGATATAGTCCTCAAAACTGTTCTCCAGGTGTGGGGGACCAGCTTGGAGCAGCTTCTAATAGTGATGGTCTGGGCCCTAATCTTGGTCTGCTGGCCAGGTTTGGGTAGCCCGAAGAGAATAAGGAAAGGGTCGGACCAGGGAACTGGGATTGCTTTGGATACTATTATCTGGGGGTCGTTGAAAAAGATAAGATCCAATGTGTGCCCGTTCTCATGTGTAGGAGTTGACACATGTTGGGTTAATTGTAGTGCCTCAAGGTCTCCCTGCTGACTTCTGATATTAGGGGCATCCAGTGGGTCGAAATGCAGGTTGAAATCCCCTAAGATTGTCATATGGATCTTTTCTCCCGCAAGACTGGTCCTTGAGTCTGGTATTGCCTCCAAAAATCTGGAGCTAGCACCTGGAGGTCTATAAATCATTACACCTGAGAATGTGCGAATGGGAAATATGAACCTGAAAGCTTTCACACTCACGGAAAGCAAATGGGGAGGTGATACATTTAAAATCATCTTTTAGAATAATAGCAATTCCGCCCCCAATTTTACCTACCCGATCTAATCTATGTATCGGACAGCCTAAGGGGAGGGTGAGATAAATATCTGGGCGTAGGCTGTCATTGAGTCATGTTTCCGTCACATACATTATGTCCATGGGGTCTTCCTCTAGCATAGCTCTTATATCTGGGGTGTGCCTAGGGATAGAACAAGCATTATTCAATCCCAAATTCCATGCGGCTGCTTGTTGGTCGGTTATTAGCTTCTATGCAATGGAGCACAAGAAGGGTGTAGTGGAGTTCTTAGAGATAGAAGCTGATCTTTAGTGTATTTGTATGGACCTATGTTGGAGGGATTAGGGTTCCCAGCCCCTGGACCCATTCGAGCACTGACGGGCGCAGACTGGCTTGCCTTTGGCATGTCTCGGTGTGCCTGCGGCACGCCTGCTGCACAAGCCGAATGAGCATCATCCGCTGCGCTCCTGGCAGGCAATCGTCATTTAAGGAGGAAGTGGAGTTGACAACTTCCCGCCTATTCCAACCACTCTATGATTTATGAAGCCAAATGCCTCTCTATGATTCCTACGTGCCCCGATCGCAGTAGGTAAGAGTTCCCTTTTTACAATCAATATTCATAAAAACAATGTCAGTTAAAGATGTGAAAATTGCAGCGAATAAATAAGTAGATTTTAGAAAGCAGCACTCTCACCTTCACACCCGGCCCCCAGTCGTCATTTAAGGGGGAAGTGGAGTTGGCTACTAGACCGCTAACCTCACGCCTCTTCCCACCATTCTATTATTAATGAGGTGAAATGCCTCGTTATGATTCCTACGTGCCCCGTATGGCAGTAGGTAAGAGTTCCCTTTTTACAACCAATATTCCCTCAAGAATTAAAAACATCAACGTCCGATTCAGTTCAATTTAGCATAATATATAGTGCATAAAAACAATGTCAGTAAAAGACAAAGTCAGTTAAAGAAGTGCAAATTGCAGCAGATAAGTAAGGTAGAGCTCAGAAAGCAGCGCTCTTACTGTTAATTCTTCAAAATGTGGGTTTTGGCTCCTCATTAAGGACTGTTTTACACCTAAAAAGTGCCCCAAATTGTCACAAATGAAATTCTTTATCTCCTACATACATGTAGAAAACATTCGGGTTTTTTGGTTTGTTTTTTACTGCAGCAGTGTTTTTTTTTCATTGCTTCAGTCGAGAGTCAAATTCAAAACATAACAATGGGCTTTGCCAATGCTTGTTAGTTTCCTAGGGGTTAGCATTGTATTTGAAATTACATTTTTCCCCTAAATATTTTCAGTTCCTAATCTAAGTGTTGAAAAAAGCTGCAGCATTACAGGAATTGTTTTCTTAATATTAATGTTCGGGATGAAGGCACTCCTAAAAATTCTTAAAATATTCTGAAAGTCAACAATTTAAATTATAGATGGGGATTACGTAAAATGTTTGGGTTCCCCTGCTCACTCTCTACCAGGAGTGTTTCTTGGATGGGGTATGCCTGCAAAAGCTTTCTGTGGTTGAAATGCATGCTGCCTTCAAGAAATAACTGAAATGCTTTTAGTAGGTTATTAAAAATGTATTTGTTCCTAACACATTTTCATTTATAATGCAACATAATTATACATTTATGGATTTTCACGTTTGTCCATACATCAGACCAAAATTACTCTTTTTTTTTTATCCATTAAAGTAATATTTACTTGCTGCAGAAATTTGAGAAACATTTGTTGTTGACATTTTTAAACTGAAGACAAGTTCATGGAAGTGTCAATTTGCCTTTTCTGAGTGAAGTGTTCCCGACAGCGTTTGTGCAGTTATTTGAAGTTTTAAAAGTCTGGACATGTGGAACAAAATTCAGATTTAAGACCAGGTTATTTCAACGCGTTACATGTGTGCTCGGAAAAGCATTCATTAGAACGACATAAAAATCCAAATGCAACAATTGTAAAACAAATAATCTTCAAATAAATTACTCCTTAAAGGATGTAGACTCCATTTTTCTTTTTTTAATGTCTTTGCTTTCATCTCGACTGATTGCTGTTCGCCGTTCAAATCAAACCCTAAAACTTTTTAAAGAACTGACTGCAAGGAGTGAGAAGCTACACTTAAAGCAATCTCTTTCAACAAACATTCTCTAGGAATGACATAAGCGAAAAGGTCAGCACTGGTGAAAGCATGTTAGGCCAAAACGGAACTCCTGGAGCTGAGCTGGGCTTAGGTGATAAGATTAGCTTGTAATAATCACTTCTATCCAAGGGAGGATTTCCTCAGTCCAAGATCAACAGTGAGCTGGGGACACGCTCACGCCACAGGCAAGTAATGTCTGCTCTTGAAAATGTGGCCTGGAGCTGTTGATGAGTTGGATAATTTCACGTACCAGGCCCCCCGCACCCCCTCAATTCTTTCCTTGAGGACGCGACAAACGCTACACCCGCCACATCTGATTTTTCGTATTCTTGAAGCCACCTGGGGACTCGTTGGGTACTGTCCGGTCTTCCCAATAGGTTGGGGCCTCAGTACTTGGCACTGCTGGATCACGCATCACATTAACCCCTTCGATGCTCATGACGGAACGGTTCCGCCATGAGCATCGGTCGCGCTGTGCTCATGACGGAACGGTTCCGTCATGACCACACCCGCGATTGGAATGTTCAGCACCAGGAGAGAATCGGCCCCGCACGCAAGGTGTTAAGAAGGGTGCGGGCCGTTTGTGTCTAACGACTTTGACACCTGCCTATTCTGAAATAAAGGGGCGGTGCATATAGACTTTCAATATGGGGAGCAAAGGGTCATAAGAATGGCACCAGGTGCACCTGTTGGTGACCGCATTGCATTGATGCGTCGCACCGGGGCTCAGCCGGTCAGAAGGCCCCACCTCATCCGCACAATGTCCCCCTGGCTTGGAGACCTCATCACTGTTGAATGAGATCACACATTACCTCCTCAATCTTACCTTGCCCCAGAGCTTTCATTAAAGGAGGTGGTCATACCTCCGCCAGACGCCACATGTCTAGACTTAAAAATCTAATATGGGAAATTTGGAGATTAGTCTACTAAAATATTTTTAGCTTCAGTGTCCTCCTCTAAGACCAGTTATACACTTATGGGATTTACCCTTGGTTTTCAAGACTTTACAGCTTCCTGGTTTTGAGCCGCTAGAATACATTTCTTTAAAATTTCTGATTTTCTTTTTCGTGGGACATTATTACAACACAGGGGGTGGGATTCACGGTTTATGAAATCTCCCATCTGTTTTGTTTTCTTCTAGGCTGTTCATTCTTTGTTGGTATTCATTTTTTTCTCCTAAATGTGCCTCTTCTTTCCATACAGGCCCAGAGAATGTTCTTCCCTCTTTCCTACTAGTTCCTTAACCGAGGGAGAAGTGTGTAACTTCTGGATGCACCCAGGCAGTAAAGATCTTTGTGTCTCCTTCAGATGAAATCTGGGTGTGTGACAATCCCTGGCTCAACACTTATCCTTTTAAACAGGGTTGCATGCCATCTATTTCCTCCCTGGGATGATGGATTAAAGCTGTCACCTCTCTGGTTTATAAATCCCAAGAACATCTTTACTGGAATCCATTCAGGGATTCTCTGCTTGTCTAATTGAAGCCTCTATTCAAGGAATGTCTTGTGCAGCAACCCGAAAAGGCCATTCAACTTTTGTGAAACAGTACCGTTTGGATTTAATGAACGCCGCTTATATCCTAACCTTCCTACTGTGATCACAACTTTTATTTATTTTATTTATTTTATTTTGACAGTTTTGTATAGCGGAAACAAGACCCTTGCGGGTATCAGAGCGCTTTACAAGGCACATAAAGGTGATTTGACAAATACATAGGCATACGATGACTTAAGCAAATACATTCCTGGTAAAAGTTATCAACTAGCACTTATCAGTAGATATTTATAACAAAGTTCAGGTGACTCTAGCTAAGAGGATCGCTTTCACTTCTTTTTTGAAGAAAGCAGCGGATGGATTCCTTGTTGCTGTAGGATGACAGGACATCAGACTGTCTTCTTTCCATTTTGACCACATGTGAAGTTTTGGACTCTGAGAGTAGAAGAGGATGCTTTTGAGAGGTGTTTTGTTGATATCATATTTTTAAGCTTAGTCACATGGTGCCTGGGAGACATGTGACCACCTCACTGAAATAAGTACTGGAATGGGGAAGGATAATCTTGGTAATGAGGATTACCAGTAAGTAATCAGGGCAGCCCGCTTGATCTAGGCCATGAAGTGCTTCTTCATTTATCTGAATCTAACGCTTGATATAGAAGATAGGTTATGTTATTATCGTTTACAGTTTTTAGATGGCACTTCATACCCCATTGAATGTGCCAAAGCTACACTATAAGAAAATGTGTTCAGAAGATTGCTCTGGGTTCTGTTGTTTTTTTTTTGTGCTGTGTTGCATTATGTGTTATGTAAAACTGATGGCTCAGTGGACCTATGCGTCCACTGCAGGGGCCTGTGTTCAACGTCAGAGTCACAGGTTCAAATCCCAGCGGGTCCGCTCAGCCTTTCACCCATCTGAGGTCGATAAAATGAGTACCATTGAGTTGGGTGACAATAAACATCTGTTATTCTGCGCCAAGATGCCTATGGGTGAACGTGCGCTTTATTAATTTACATGCTATGTTATTCGGTCAGGTTGTGTTATGATGTTTGATGTTACGAGTTATGGTATGTGTTTGTATATGTTATAATATGAAACAAGTTCTATGTTATGTTAAGATTGTGTGAAGTTCTATAATATGTTGCACTACAACCATTTACTACTATAAGTATGGCAGAGTAGAGTTGGGCTTTTGTTGTGCCGGCCTGCTTTGGGAGACGAACATCTTTTGGATGGTATTCGCACAGAATATTGCCTTCCTACGCTAAACCCGTTGTGCTGGCCCTAGAACTCTGTGCACTTTACCGCTGCCAACCTCAGGTAAGGGGCTTGTGCTTCCCCTTTTACAAACATAGTTAACCTGGCATATACTTAATTGGCACATTTAATTTACTTTTAAGTCCTTAACCCCTTGGCTGCTGCCGTCGGCCAACGGTCGTCACGTGCACTACCTTGGTAGTGCTGCGAACGTCCGTTGGCCGACGGTGCCCCACCCGTTTTTCGAACGTTCAGCACTGGAACTGAACGTTCGACGCAGGCAAGGTGTTAATATAAGGTACTACATCTACTCAGGCCCTGCAAATGAAATACTACATGTTTGCGTACATGTGTAAATAAACGCACCCAGGCAAAACACACTACCTACTGGCACATAAAAGATGGCAAACAAACCACAATTAATAGTGATAAACAACTGTTTTAGCACGTAAAGTACATTTTAATTCCATACAAAAAATTATATTTGATAAAATCAAAAGGTCATTGATGAAACTTGATAAAACATTTTAGCATTATAGCATATGCATTCATTGATACGAAACGAATTATAATATAAAATAATGGATGGTTTCCTGTCGAATACTACATGTTTGCTGCAGCATTGAGTTTGCAGTTCACCAAAGTAGCCCTGTAAAACATGTCTCCAGGCCGGCCCCTGCAGCCTGTGTTTGCAGGTTTATGCTGCTATTTCGACCAGGCAAAAATTTATCTTTTTTTAATGCTTTGTAGACAGTAATTAAAATAGTTGGGGCGATAAGGGGGCTGACGACCGTGTTTCACAATAGCCTTGTAGATAAAGGCAATCCCCTTTAATGAACAACAGTGCCTTAACCCCTTCGACGCTGATGACGAGCTCAGCTCGTCATGAAGTACACCTCTCGTACGTTCATGACGAGCTGAGCTCGTCACGAACCGCGGGATTTTAAAAACTTCAGCGCACAGCGGGAAAATGCGCCGCACCGATAGTGTTAAAGCGTTTACTTTGGACTTTGGCTCTATGCGGGGCACTGCATTCCAGTGCACAGAGCTTTGAGTATTAACTGCTTCTTCTCCACTGCCAACGGCAACAGGCACATCCTCTCTTAGAAGCCACATAGCTCCATATTTGTTCAAGAGATAATCTTTATTGCGGTCAGAAAGGTTTATGCATCCTGCTAAGATTTTTGGAATTTAAATATATATTATAAACATGGCTTAGTCCTGGACTTGTTTAGGCAGGAAT
This sequence comes from Lissotriton vulgaris, assembly GCF_964263255.1. NCBI lineage: Eukaryota > Metazoa > Chordata > Amphibia > Caudata > Salamandridae > Lissotriton > Lissotriton vulgaris. Next base: position 982,867,829 of record NC_141699.1, on the reverse strand, counting down.
GTTAGCCCCTCTCCAATTTATTTCCGGAAATGTGGCGCCCGGTGTAATTATGATGTCTTAGCAACTTTATAGTCTAATGTATCACAGAAAAGAGTGAGTTGTTTCCTCTTCCTGTGCAACGTTTGCACTGCATAAAAAATAGAAAGAAACAGTTGCCCTTTTGACACAACTACCTGCAGATGTGGGGACAATCGCAAAATCCCTGGTGAAAAAAACAAAAAACTGAAAGTGTACTAACAAAAAACGTAATCCTCAGGTATGGAAGTCAGACGTAAAACAAATACTCAAAGAAGCTCAAAAATATCTGGCAATTCCTCAAAAGAACATACAGGTAAGATATCGGATTCACTGCTAATAGAAATTGGAAAAGTTAGATGATGGAGTCTCTGTAATCTGTTTTCTATTTCTACTGTAGCTCGAAACAGGAAGTGGAGACAGAGAAGGAGTATTGGCCAAGGATAGACAGGGGAATGGGCAGGAAGAGGAAGAGGTTAGGAGAGATGGAAAAGGAGGACATGAAAAAGTGGGTGTCAATGGGATTTTAAAAAAGAAGTAGCACCAACTCTGATTGAGTTTGGGAGGGCAAAGGGGGTGAAAGAGAAAAACAAAGGCTGGCCTTAAGACTAATGGCAGACCGTGTATGGTGCGTGGGCTACATTTTGTTGAGGTAGAGGGAAAACCAGATGTCTGCAAGGCGCTCTTCAAAATAAAGAAAAAGAAATGGGAAGGGGCTCTTTGTGATCCGATGAGTAAATGTTGAGACATTTTCAAAATGCAATCCATTCAGTTGGGGTTTCTGGGTTAATGAAATCTGCATACTTCACCTACATCTGAAATACTGATTGCCATCGCTAGCTTACCGGACATCTCAATTTTCATTGCTAAAATGCCCACCAAGAGAGCAAGCCATCTGAAGTGGATCTAAAGTGAGCTTGGGCAAAGTAACGGTGGGATAGAAGCCCGGACTCCCACTCATATGGCCGACTCATATGAAATGTAAATCTCAGGGACATGTATGGGTGCGTGCATCCTGACTGTACGCCAATATGTTCAGTAGTTAATACGTTAGGCGGTTCTGTTTGGTAAATGCCCATGTCTGCAGCAGATCTTCACTCAATGCCATGTGTAATTTTTTTAAAGTCAACCTGCTGTCAAATAAGGTCTGGTATACTTTATTAACCAAATTATTCTTACAAAATTCTCCTTGACAGGTAATCCTTATAACAATGAATCAATTATTGTTAGCAAATCGTTGCTTTATTTTCTCTTAAATTTTTTTTCTTATGATGCATAGTGCAAATCAATCATTGCATGTGCTTTAAAATATTTAGCAACACTATTGCTCTTAGATGTTGTTGTGCCACACCCGATTCTCGCACTCTATGCTGTGACGTTATGCCTACTCATTTCGATGTGTGGTACACTCTTTTGTATTTTGTAAGCATTTACCTGTATTCTTACTCGTGGAAATAAATAAATGTTTTAAAAATCTATGCTTAGGCACAAGTGACCTCCCACTTTAATTCCCATCAGTCCACAATTGTAGGACACTCTGCCCTACAGAGGACGGTACAAGTCTTTTTTAAACAATAAAAACTGTGGCAACCCCAACAAGCCCTCCCACCCCCTCATCAGCACCTTAAATTAGTATGTGACTCTCACTGCCTAGTGAAAAAAAAATCCCAAATTGACGTATGGCCTCCTTAACAGCACCAAAACAGATTTCTAAATAGTTGGAACAATCTTGAAAAATCCTGAACCTAGTAAATATTGAGCACAAAAAACATTCAACTTGGAATACTACAGAGCAGTGATCCCTGCAAGAAGACAGCACCACTCCGCAAAACGCACCATAGCGAAGAGAAATACGTGTGAACGATTCAAGATGGGGGGCCATCTGGAGAATTTCCCCTACTTGATCACCCTCTACCTAACATAACTAAAAACAATCTATAATGAACAATTTGATGCGATTTTGCCAAACAATAAAATGCACATGAGTAAAGAACCTCAGTGCCACCACTTTGCAGCTGTGGATCACATCCACCTGCCAGCAGACTCAGTCCACGCTGAGCTACTTCACTGTTTCCTACATCACTTAAAGCTTATAATTGTTATTACTACGTATGTCAAAGGAACATGATCCTCCCAAAAGTCCTCAAATGTTGTGCAGACCTATTAGCTCCTCAATTCATGCTCTTCATAAACCAGTCCTTCAAAGTAGTGGGTCCTCACCAATCCTCTTCTGAGGCAATCCGCCACTGATTCTGAAGGCACCAACAGAGGCCGGCCCATCTCCAGCATCCCTGCTGTATCTACAACCATGAAGAAGACTCAGGTTCATCAGTAAGAGGGTTCCCACACATCATCTGCTCTTTCACGTTCTAGCTTCTGACCTAGTCTTTGAAAAAACATTGCGGTGATCAAATCTGTGACGATGTGGTAGTCCCTGTTAATGACACTCTTAATGCTGAATACAAGACCTTGCTTGGTCACCTCTCGGAAGCTTTCCGTCTGTGCATTTGAAGCCACTGGAACAAGGAATATTAATGTGACGCCTTGAGACCTTCACGGGTAAGTAGCGCGCTATATAAACCCCTGATTGATTGATTGATTGATTGATTGGTTGAATTTCTACTATCACCAGGACTAATGTGGAATCCACTACTAAAGCCTTAATAAGCAGCTACCTCTGGCCTTCCCTCAAGATCTTCAGCAGCCACAGGCTCAACTACCACTTCTAAGACTATAACACACAGTTTTACCTTTCATCATTTACAACACAGTGGCGTTATACAGGCCCCCACAGCCCCCATGGTGTGGGGGGGGGGGGCCCAAGCTCCGTAGGGCCCACAAAGCTAAGTAATCTGGTCGGAGCTCTCCCAATCGTGTTCAGAGGGGGCCCCTCCACATGTCTTGCAGGGGGACCCCATCAAGTTTCGTTACGCCAGTGTTACAACAGGCATTGGCAAAGCCAACTGCTCTCTCATTCTGTCTGCCAATGGAGACCTGTGGTCTTTGCCAATTCTTTTTGCAGATTCTGTGCAGCACCAGCAATTCAAAAAAAGTGTGATTACATATATGCACACATTAATCATTAAACATGTGCACACATGTCATGACGTATATGGGAATATGTCATATCACACATGTTCGTTCATATGGCATGACACTGCCACCATTTTATTTTTTTATTTACCGCTCCAAGACACCCATCTTGGAGCACTAAGGGAAAAAACATAATCAAATGTGTGCAAGAATGTATTTTCAGAAATCTTTGATCCAGCAGCAAATAGCAGCTGACATGTCCTCCAAAAATAGAAAGTAAAAAATGGAAAGGGTTAGGGCGGGGACAGTAGAAGAGCTGCATGGTGGCAAGAGTTTGGAATAAAAAGCAAAAACTGAACAGAGAGGCGAGGGGAAGCATCCGAGGGGCTTGGGGTGAGGGGGTTGAACAGTCATATATTAAAAAGCCAGATTTAAGGATTGTGGGAAGGGGGCAAGCAACTTGGAGAGTGTGTGGGCGGGAATTTGAAGGGGAGGAAGCACATCAAGTAGGAGAAAAAAAGTAGCTCCTCAAATAGGAGCAGTGGAAAGATGACAGTCATCCAAACAAAAGGATGTTGAGGAAGCTATGTTCTAGTGGAAGGACAAATATAAGAAGAGGAAGAAAGAAGGGCATCAAAGAAGAAGCAAATACATGAGGGTGAGTAAAAAAGTTAAACTAAAGGTAAGCAGTGAGCTGTAGGTATTGGTAGTGTCCATAATAGGTTGCTGACAGCAGATGGCTAAGGGTCGTCTGTGGGGAGACCTAAAAAGGACCAATACCAAGTCCGAGCAGGGCTGGACTGGGAACGAAAACCGGCCCTGGCAAAGTGCTCGGCCGACCCAACCCGCACCCGGAGGGAGGGGGGGGAGTTGGGGGTGCGACCGCGCTCTTTGCCAGGGCCCCACCCATGCGGCCCACCAAGGGATTGCCCGGTGCCGGCAACGGCCAGTCGGGGCCCTAGTCCGAGAACTCTGCCTGCCCACTATACCCCCATCAATGGGTTTAAATGTTCTTACACTAAATGGTTCCAAAACAAAACTGCTATTTATCAGTTTGTAATGCACTTCAAGATCCCTCACCTCTATCATCTCATTGTGCATGCTAAAACCACCATCATGTGCTCCAGAGCCAAAGGTCATTGAGCTAGTCCTGAGTAAGAAATGGCGCAGTGAGCAAACTACATTCTCGGTCAGTATCTGTGATTTATTTTTGCTGACCATGTTCAGCCACCTGAAGGCAAAGCAGTAATACCTGGAACTACAAATACCCTCTTCCTCTGTGACATCTGCCTCAGTGGACTGATTCACAAGTTACTTTGGATCATGTTATTCTAGGTGAACACCCTACTGAAGAGTTGTGTGAGATGCCTTGTGTGTTATTATACCCATGGGCTCTAGGTGAAGTAGTGGAATCAAATATTCAGCTCCACACATTGTCTCTTTAATATGGGACTTCAGAAAAAAAGAAATTGTGCTTCTTGCAGAATAAATCATGAGATTAGTGCAAGATTTATTATAAAGTTTGTCTCCTACAGCTGTTAGTGCATGACGTTTGTACACCATGCAGAATTCTAAAGATTAAAGCAGTTTAGAAACAAGTTATAACACTATTGCATGGCAATGGTGTCTGATAAGCAGGGGAAAGAAGTAGCACAGTGGGATTTAAACAGTGTGGTTGTTGGATAAGCGGGTGAACTAAGGATAAAAAAATCTTTTGTAGCACAAAACATTTGGTTGATGGTTCTAGCAGGTGAGATCGGAACAGGAAACCGATGTCATAAATGTTGACCTGTTCACAAGGATGGTGGAGAAAAGTTGTCTTCTGGAACAAAAATAATTTCTGCCACAATTTCTTAGATACCTTGACGGTCTGCCTATCGTGATTTCATCCACAACTACTACTTTTTAGCCCTTGCCTTAAGTTTAGCAGTATCTTACCTTGTTTCCTCTCCAGTTTTTGGGTTCAGGTATGCAAGATGTGTGCTGTAGTGCCTTCTTTCAGCTTAGGAGCTTCTAAACGTTCATTTTCTGATTGATTCTTCTGGGTGCTTCATGCACGAGGAATATATATTTTTAAATGTATATTTTTTTTAATTGAGTTTTATATAGCACAAACTCGACTCGAAAGTATCGGAGTGCTTTGCGTAGTTGGAAGTTTCCCCATCGGCAAGGCCCACTCCTTCCCTCCCTGGGCAGGTAGGCAAGTTTTTTGGTGCGAATCAACCCCTCATCTTCTCAAGCAAGTAGGTCAGATTTGGCAGGATGTCCCCCCATGTCTGGGATACTGTCAGTCACGCAGACACCAGCCCTCTTCTCAGAGCAGTGCTTCAAGTACTCCCTTCCTTGGTGAGTGAAGCAGCTCGAAGTTGGAAACAAGTAGGGTGACTTGCAGGTAGATTCATCAAGCTAAATTGCGCTCGCAAAGGGCCAGATTCTGAGAATCTGGCCCTTTGCGAGTGCAATTTTTGCATTTGGGATTCATCATCCCAAATGCGAAAATCGCTATTTGCGAAATCGCATATTTGCGAGGAATTGGATTTAAGGAATCTCTATTAGAGATTCCTTAAATGCAATTCTTCAACCAATTTGAAATTGCGAATTCGCAATATTTGGTCGCAATTTACCACGAAGTCTGACTTCGTGGTAAATTGCGAAAAAATAGAAAAAAACACTTTAGTGCATTTTTCTCTGTTGCATGTTACACACACATGTCCTTTGGACATGTGTGTGTGCAACACCTGTGTAAATTTGCATTTCAGGGGTGCTACAGGGTGTCCTTTGGACACCCCTGGCACCCTTGAAATCGCTATCTTATTTGCGATTAGCTAATTGCTAATCGCAAATAAGGAATAGTCCCCATTCATTCCTATGGGCCTTTAGGCCCATAGGAATGAATGGGGAGTTATTCCTTATTTGCGATTAGCAATTTGCTAATCGCAAATAAGGAATGTGTAGGAATCGCAATTTATTTTGCGATTCCTACATGAATCCCGTTTTGCGAGTCTGTAATAGCGATTCCTTATGAATCGCTATTAAAGACTCGCAAAACGGGTCTTTGATGAATCTACCTGTTGGTTCCCAATTCAAACTGGATGTTGATCCAATGTCTAAAGCTCTGGAACTAGTCTGAGATGGTTCCATTACAAATTACATTTTCTGGCTGTTGTGCAGACACAGCCTTCATGCAAGATGATGGATCTCAAAGGAATTAGTGATGGTGCTGGCTTCAAACAAGAGCATCCAATTCATTGGATCAGTAAGATAGTAAGATTGTGCACAGAGCTGTCATTAGCCTTCCTGGAGTTTCAAAAGGGTAGGCCCTACCTAGAAATGTCCCACCTTCAAGAATAGAATCTGCTGACTCACTCTTTCACCGGTTGCTAGCGGCGATGCAAATAGAAATTATAGCACCACCGCTATCCCACCTAGCTTAAGGCCTATGACTAATGGAAAGTCATTTTAGCATGGTAAAACATTAGGTTTTAAATAACTTTCCTGAATTAGGACTCATGGCTTCTATCCGGGCATAAGGGTGATATTTGTTCATGCCTGACTACTTTAGGTCTTGCTTTTAGCAATGCACTGTATTTCAATAATGTATTTTGTTAATATATTTTATTAGTACTTTTCGAAAGTAAATTCAGTTTTGTTCTCAGTAAGATTCTCTATTAGCACTATCACACTTTATTAGCCAGTGGTCTATTTGTGTTGTGTTATAAAATTGATGTTGTTTCCTATTTGAACATTTAGGGAATGGAGGCCCGGCAATGCAATGTATTTTATCAATGTACCTTGAAATCATATTCTATTAGTGCTCTTTAAAGGTATATTGAATTCTGTGTTCCTGGCAAGGCATTTTTATCACCATCAATGTATCTTATGGGACACGTCTGTATGGTAGTTATGGTTTTAATTGACTAAACAATAAAGATTCGTGTTCATGGACTCGCTCGTTCTCCCCTACCAAGCGCCAAATGGCAGTGCTCAGAAAAATCTAATCAATGATCCCTTGCTAAAAAGGCGTCCTAAAATCAATCCTTTCTCTCTATCCTCCTTCACTAAAATGTCTGAGTGTGCACCCTCCAGCTTCAGGAATACAGCCAATACCCTTGCGCTGTCTGGTGGAAGCTGTATCCACCCCCTATCTTTTTTCCAAAATGTACCCCACTGGCTCCATCAAACATACGTATATTGTGCATAGTCTCACTCTTATGGATGTGCCAGACCTAAACAATGTGTACACGTACCCGACATGTTTGTGCAGTGGTACGAGTGTTCTGCTGAAGCAGAACTTTTGCATGAGTACAACCAGCAGGTTGCACTCCCTTTAAGAACAGAAAAAGAGGTCTGTTAAGGACTATATCAGTAAGCTGACTCTCCCACTTTAGGTCAATAATCCAGAAAGTAGACAGTAACCCCATGTCCGACAAGGACACGCTTGGTGTGTTCATCCGGGTCACCTAGTTTCTGGACCTTGGCTTTGCCATGGGCAGGTAGAAGAAAGTGAGAGGTACCCCTTAACCAAAATCAAGGGAAGTAGGGTTAATCCAACCAGTAAACAGAAAAAGTTCCCTTGAGTAGGGTGTTCAATTGAACAACTTAGATCACAGAGCAATTAGCACAATTCGTATATAAAGTAAAAAAACACAGTTTATTAATTACACAATATATTAAAAAGAATAAGTGGACAGTAGCACCACTATACACAAGTAAAACCAATTAAAAAATGACAATAATAATAAAAGTACATGGAAATTCAAAATTGACCAGCAAAATTGATACAAATAACGGGGACAGACATGGGCAGGCCTAAGAGTCAGTGCACATGCTAAATTAGTGTGTTAGCCGAGCCAACGAAAAATTAGGATAGCAGTTTCACATACAGTCGCATGACTTATTGGAGGGATACATACCTGTGCACCGTGCAGGGAATGGCATGCAATAGCATCCTTGAACCTTTCTAGGTAATCCATATCTGTTGCTATTAGTTTTGAATATCCTCTACCTTGTTCATAAATCAGCAAAGATGTTGAGGTCTCTGCTTATGTCTCTGTGCCACTAAGTGAATTAAATACCTAGTATGAATTAGTAAGGAATGGAGCCACCAAGAAAGTCTGGACCCATTCAGGGTCACACTGAAAGAATATATGACATATATATATATATATATTTATATATATGTTATGTTAAGTCATTTTGAAGCTCTCGTAGTATTACACTCTCAACAAAGAGCCGCCAAGTTCTCAAAAAATCTTTTTCCAAAAGGACCAGAATTCTGAGATCTTGTCTTTTGCTTGCTCTTATATGGATTACAGCAATACTCAAGCTTAGTGATGGCACCAGGCTCCCTTGATTTTTGGTTGATTTGGTCTAAGAAAGGGATTGGTAGGACTTGATCTTCTGGCTTCTTGTGTTTGCCCATTTGAACCTTTGTTATGAACATACCAGCTGTTCTTTTTTTGGCCTACATTTGTCTGACCTTGAGGTGTGAAATTCCACTCTTAATGCATTCCTTTTCTTCATGTCACTTTGCGACATCATTTGTCAGCCATCTTTTCCTGCTGTAAGCTATCTGGTTTTGCTTCAAGAATTCCTTATGTTTTTCCAGAGGTTCTAGACTTCCAGTATTGGGTCAATAAACCAATGAAAGGGACCGCACGCTTTGTCCGGGTGTTTGGTGCACAGAGTAAAATTAAGCTTGTTATGTTATGTTATTTTAATCTAATAAGGCGCACAGCTACCCAAGGGTTTCCCGGCGCCACCTGTCAGGAACAGAAGAAGAAAAAGGAAGTGTTCTACATATTAAATAACCAGGTTTTTAAACACTTACGAAAATTCTCATATATAGTTTTGATCGAGCTTTGCATGGTTATTTAATTGTGCAATCTTGAGGTTAGGTGACCAAGAAGGCCTGAAGAGTAGATGGGCATTATAGGATTGGGGTGAGGCTTGGCATTGCTGGCACATATTTGTGACTTCCCTCCATCTTCTAATGTAAGGGTTTTGCATCACAAAAACAATGTTTTTGCTCTGGCAAGGCTACAGAAAGGTTTCTGGAAACTGGTTGGGAATTCATAGATCTACATGCAAAGGAGCCAGATTTCAAATTCTTGACAACATACCAGACTTTTGCATGTGCCCTCATCTTTACTTGCAAGACTCTAAGGTGTAAACATACCAAGAAGGTCTATTCACTGCCTCTACTGGGTTTCCACTTCCCTCAGTCTCTTGCCAGCTCTTATTGTCTCTTAAAGGCAAGCTGACACATCTACCACGGCTGGACTTGCTGGAGCAAGCAGGGAAGATCACAGATAACACCCGAAGACTGATGTCTTGAAGTGGTGCAACACATAATGATGCCCCCCCCCTGCAGAACTTTACAAGGGACCTCCAAGTCGCCCATATCCCACAGATATTCATTGATTTTTATCTGAACGGGCCCCAGTTGAAGGGGTTGTGGCCCCTCTGCACCACAGGGACTACAGGGGCTTGTGTTACTTCCGGGTGTTTTGCACATGTGCGGCTTTAGTATGGACTAATGTCTTGGCCTAACTTCTTTATATGAATAAGCATGCATTCCCTGACAAATATTTTTTCATTGCATACTCTTTCTGACCATTGGAGCATTCCATTTGAGTTTACATGTTCAGTGGCGGCTGAAACAGAACGGGGGTGGAAGGTCAGTAAAAAAATGACCTTTCCAAGGCTGCTGTCTTCCCCCTAATTTTTCCTCGCTTAGCTTCCTAGAAGCACACAGGATCCCCAAGACCGCCGGCCAAACTGTCATGCGCACTTAAGTGCCCCAACCACTCCTCCCCCTGCTGGTTGTGATGACAGCCAATCCCAGCCCCGCCCCAAAGCTGGCTTCAGCACGTAAAAATAGAATGATAACATTGTGCTATTATCATTTTATTTTTCCTTTTTTGCACTGCTGAAAAGCACCGGGGGGACGCTCATCCTCCTTAGCAGAGGAGTTACCGCTGCTATATGCTCACATTTAAGTCTAAGGTTAAACTCGAGGCAGGCTTAACTTCACAGTGACAAAGTGCTGCATAGTGAAGATTTGACGAACTCTGAGCTTTTCTCTTTAGCTCAGCATGAGTGACATGTAGTGGCGAGCGTTTAGCAAGGTTGCAGCGCTGCTACATGACTGGCATGGTATCTTACCCGCCGGCACACATGCGTGGACAGTGATGGCTTCTGCTACTTCCCTAAGCTCGAGCCAGGATGCTTAGGCATGTGTGCGTGCAAGTGTGATGTTACTGGGCAGAGCTCAGTGACCTTCTATAACATGGCCTTTATTATAGCCTTAGAGGCCACCGTAGTGGGCTCTACCGGCCACTGAGGGCCCGCTCCAGCCTTAAAGGCCCGAGCCGAAGGGAGCAGGCCTTTAATGGCCGGTAGAGCCCGCTACGGAGGGCTCTATGGCTATAAGAACAGTCTGTCACTAGTAGGCAGAATGTTCTAATTTGTAAAACAAAGGCCTCACGTAGCCCGATGGGGTTAAAATCCCCTCAGGTTTCCATGAGGCCTTTGTTCACAGCAACAGCTGTGAACAAATATCGGAATGTTGATGCTCTGAGCTACTACCAGCCAGTAGAGGCCCAGAGCACTCCATCATCTTCAATGGAGCGCTCAACATTCCAATGTTCTAATGTAAGGAAACAATACTCTGCCCTCCCTCACCCTGAAATTAGATAGTAGGGAGCCAGATTTAGCGTGCAGTGGCCACCTCATATCCCTAGACCCTGTTGTCCCTGCATCTGATTCACCAAAGATAGCAATGCCCCTGGATCTTACCAGTGGTTGATGGAAGCAAATCCCCTTTCTGAGGGCAACATCCTCATTTTACGTGGAAACCTTCCTCGTTTTTTCAAGGCAAAAACCCCAAGTAGCCAGTGCAAGGCTTAAAAGGTCAGTGCGTGCTTCAGCCGGCAGAGCTGTGCGTGCATAAGGAGACTTCTGGCCGAATCAATGCCCCTGTCACTATGTTCTATTGGAAAACAACCGCGTAAACCGGTTGTAAATTGCAGATGAATAGAGCCCTCATTATTGCTAACACATTTATTTCCTGTCCTTTTGTGATCTAATTAAAGCTTTGCGGCTTACAATGCCCACTCCTTATCAACCTTAAACAGAAGGCACATTTGTGGGTTTTTTTCAGTCGGGCGAGAATTGGGAACGTGCGACGCATTTTTCACAAGGGCTCGGCCGCACTTGGCTGTGCTGTGCACCGGCGTCTGCTGGAAGGCAGCATCGAGCCGCACTCCTGTGCTCTGAGAGGCTTTATAAAGAAGGCCTTGTTTTGAACGAGGCAGTTCTATTACTGATGAGCGAAGTAATGGCGTTGCGCGCCAATGGCAGACGTCGATACATCTTAGAACTGCTCAAGAAGTAGCATTGACTTGATAGGCCAGATATGGCCTGCAAAGCTAACACCACTCTGACAAAGTCGGGCCCTCTTTGACAAGTTTATTTAGACAATCTTTATTGTCTGATTCTTATAAAGTCACATTTTCTGCCGGATCATTTAGGAGATACCTGAAATTGTAAATATTTAAAATGCATTTTTAAGTATGTGAAGCATTAGAAAACCCAGTTAACTTGTTTTCAAGGCCCTTTTATTGTTCATTCCGGTTGGAGGCTGAACATAAGTCTTAATTATTTCATTCGTTGTGGGTTTAATATCAAATTATACTAAAGTTCATTTACAAATGTATTGAAAATGTGTTATTCCCTTTTCAAAATCACATCTCAATTAAAACAAAGTTCCTACAAACCTAACTGTTGAAGTTCAAACACTTATTGTTTGTAATTTCTAAGTTAAAGTTTGTACCCCAAAGGTACAGCCCCTCAATCATTATTGATGAAAGACTCCAAAGTAAGGTATTGGGTCTTGAGATCAAACGCAGAAATGTAATATACAGTATAATCAAATATTGGGTTGCACACCCTTACTCATTCAGCAGAAAGGTCAATATGAGACATTAGTCTAATAAGATTGTGCACCATCAGTCAGACATTGGTCAAAATTAGAAGTTAATTTGATCTTGACTGATCTGCTTGCATTCGTTTTCTTTGTTAGCGAGCACCACCAATTAATGGCAGAAAACATTTGTTTCGTCCTTTGGACTTTTTCAGGGCTCATACGAAGTAAGATAGCTTCATAGCTAAAGTTATGTAAGGATCGAATCAGTTAAAAATTCACAAAGCTGCTTACAGGCAGGGCTTTAAGTGGGCCAGGTCCTGCCGGTGCTCAAAGCAGGTACTGAGTCTGGTCCCTAACGGGCTCTCCATTTTTGTCCTCACCCTCAGGGTGAAAATTTAATTTGAACTCTGCAGCAGTGCCGCCCATCACTGCATTTGATGAAACTTCAAACAGACTCGTTATAGTTCTTTCAGTCTCATCATGTCAGAACTGAAGCATTTTCAATGTTATATACAACAAAGCTGTAGTTGTTGCTTATTTATCTTACGCAAATAACAACCATTGACAAAGCCAGCAGTCTTGGCTTGTTGTAGGTGTAATGTTACTTGTATTATGTATCTGAATGCAAAGACAGAAGTAGTGAAATCCCAGTCGGGAGGCACCCTATGCTAAGCACTGATTTTTAGCATATGTGTTTTTAAGCCACACCCTTAATTACATCAGCTACGCCCCTTTGAGAAACCCCCAGTTTTTTCATCCTACTTAAAGCCCTGCTTATAGGGCCGAAGAAATGTAAGAATGTGGTAGAAGAGCTAAATCTTCCAGCGTTTGTTATAGACCGCGAACTGGTGCGTTTGAATATTAAGATGCACATCGCACGTGAAGTGATGTGCTGTGCATTTCAGTAACTGGGGGATCACTTAACAAGGTCCTCTTTAAGTAAAGGTAGCGGTGTGCTGCCCCGTGGGCAGGACACAATCACTTTCTGTGATGTGTCATTATATGCGTAAGACCAGTTAGTGTGGTGGTTCTCCCGTAATAAATGAATGCCGCTAAATTAAATGGATGCATGAATAAAAGTGTGAACCAACTAATATTCATATTTTATCGATTGTATTCTGAATCTCGTGTGCGATTCAGTTATTGAACATGCATTCGCACTGAATTGAATGGCCACATGACTTGCTTCTGAATAGGTAATGCCTATGTCAGAGCCAGTATTGCACCATTATCTTTTATTACATTAAATGTCCCTTAATACAAAATACTTTGTCTTTGGGGTACTCTCGTACACAATGTAGTATTGTATAATTTAATATTTGGCCTACACGTCCAACTTGGAGTTTCACTTTAAAATGATTTAGTTTAGATGGACACAAAGAAAAAAAATCCCAAATCCCTGTTTCAGTCCCCAGTGTCATTAAACATACTTGTTTATAATTGTGTGTGTACTTTTACAAGATCACCTCACCACCGTGTTTTAGATAATTTTCAGACAACAAGTCTCGACCTTTCAAAACAAGGCTCCATTTTTAGGTCGAGTCCTGGGCCAGCGCACAAGCTCTGCTCTGGGGTTGATCTGTGGTAGTTGATTATGTGAGGGCAGCCCCGCCCACTTTTTCATTGGCTAATGTCTTTGTCCTTTCTAAATGCTGCCTTCAGATTGTTTTATAGGCTGCTAGTCCCTCCTTATGACGGCCATGTCTTCATTAGTATCCTTCCATGGCTACTGGCCCCTTTACTTCGTATTTCATGAGCACTATTTTCTTCCCGTTCCCCCCTCCCTCTGTCCGGGCCTTCTCTTCCACCCCCCACTCCAGTTGTTCGTGCCTTCTCGTACCCCTCCCTCCCATCCGCACGCAATGCAATAGTTCTGGCATAAATGCGAGTCCTATTGCATTGCGAATTCTTGTTTTGTGTTGACGTGTCCCAGAAGCAGCAAATCTAATGCCTCATTGATGCTCTATGTGTACCATAATGCATATTTAAAGTACACCTGTGTCACATTTAATAAACCTCAAGCCACATCACTGTTGGAGAAAAGCACTGTACTAGCTAGAACGACTCAAGGAAAAAGAGCCAATGGAACTGAATTTAAGTGCTAATGCATGCAGTGTTAGCACATTAAGTCTTGACACATGAGAGCCAGCCCGAGCATACAGAGATGTCCATAGTTCGAAATTACTGTTACAGGGTCAATTAAAAGAAATTAAAACTTGAACATGTTCTACTGAATTACATTTTCAGAATATAAAAATGATGAGCCGTACATTTGTCTCATCTTCACCCTTACACGGATTAAAAGTTACACAGGCTAAAAGTTACGAGTTCCTGAAGTTATGCATCGTTAAAGTTTACTGCGCACAAGATTGGGGTTGTAAACGTTATGCGACAAAGTATGTTTTTCAAGCAGTTAAAGTGAAAAGCTAACTATTCTATACACAGGATTTGTGCTGAGCAGGACAATCGTTCGGTGGCAGGGGCGGCTCATACGGGGTGGTTTTTGGGGGCTATTTCGTGCCTCTCTGACTGCTCTCCTTAAACAACAAGGATGTCTCACCTCGGACCAAGAATGTTGGATCCACTCCAGACTTTTATGATGACCCCTGGCCATGTGGATGAGTTTTGTTTAGATGATTTGCCTGTGAATATATTTTATGTGGGTGTCTTGAACAATCTGACCTGGATCTAGCCCTCATGGACCGACATTGGCCACCAGGGCCGGAATGGCCGTAGGGAGCACCGGGCATTTCCCCGGTGGGCCGCTAGGGTGGGGGCTGGTTTTGGGCCCTGTGGGTCTGTTTTTGTTACCAGGGGTCCGCAATATCGGCCCCTTAAACAAGCCCTAAAAAACAGCTCAACCGCACCAATCCCCGCCTCTACCATGGGGCAGGCAGAGCAGTTTCCCAGGCCCTGTTGCCCACTGCTGTTTTTGAAGCCTACCCTACCCCAAAGCCCAGAAAAGCAATGTTAGATGTTAGCTGTGTGCATGCATGGAGGGTACTTCACCATTTACATTGTTAAATGAAATGACAAAACACATTGTCGCAGGGGCTGCTAATTGCCAGCAATATATTATCATATGCCATGGCAATAGGACGTCTTAAATGGAATTTGTTGAGAAAAGCACTTTGTAATACTGGCATGGATGGCACAGCGCTGACTGCTGGCGGGGCTTCTGCTAGCATAAACAAGGAGACTGTCCTATTTATAGCGGTTGATGTTGCTTATCATATACATTGGCTTGCCACATCATTCCTTTCGGTAGGGGGGGTTGGAGCTCTTGTTTCTCCCTTTAAAATTATATAACAAATGCAAACCTGCCAACTTGAAAGATAATCTCACAGTGTGAGGAGGGGTGAGGCCTTGAAGAGACTGGGGCCTCGTGCCGAGAAGTACCTTTGAGGCACTTTTGAACCCCGCCACCAAGGCCCCTCCTTCCAAAGAAAAAAAAAGCTTGCTAAGGCTGGTACCGATGTCCTGGGGAGTTTTCACACCCCCTTAATGGACTTCGGCAGTTCAAAGCCTCAGAAAACGAGCTGGAAAACGACTATTTAGAGTGCTTTTCAGCTCATTTTCCCTGCCACCAGGGCTGGCCTTAGGCATGTGCAAGCTGTGCACCTGCACAGGGCCACCAAACCCCAGGGGGCACCACACCTATATATATCCTTAATATAATAATCCTCTGACGATGGATACATATTTGCATGGTAGCCCCTAGCAGGGATTTGGCGGCCTCCGGCTCTGTTCCACTTCCATACACCCTGACCTCCCCTCTTCACTGGCCTCCGTGCTCCGACCTGCCCGGACCCCCCTCTTCCGGGGCCCTCTACCTACGCTCCCTGCCCAGGGCACCATGAGTCTAGAGCCGCCCCAGCTGCCACTGTGAGATATCGGCTCCTCTGTGGGAGAGAGTGTGATGGGAGGCAATACCGTGTGTAACAGTTGCAGCATGCGAGTTGGCATGTGTGCAAATGCTTTGCTGCCCTGGTCCTATACGGACCAATAGGAGAAAGCTTCATCGTCTGAGCTTTGTATGTGAATAGAAAAACTTTGAGGAATAAGTCAAAATGAAACACAAATGTAAATTTGGAGTTTCTTAGTGAAATGCATTGCGATAGATGAACAAATGTGGACTACCTATTATCTCATTCAGAGCAAGTAATATTGTTATTTAATATGTAACTTCATATTGTAATTTTGTAGCTTAGAGACTTCTTTTAACCAACTCTGACTTCGAATTTAAGAGTGGTGTAGCGTAAGAGTTCCCACGAGACCTGGTTATGTGGACCTTCTCCTGATTCATATATTTTGATTTGAAGATACCGTACAAGGTATTTTTATGGCCTGGCCTTTGAGACCGTTTTAGCTGTTTTACATGTTACTTGCTGCTACGACCCACTGCCGTATATAGCATGTGACAATGGGACAGTGCCTTTACCGATTGGCTGCTTTCACATTGAGGTACTGAATAAAGCCTGTGCGCATTGTTGGCATCCATTTAAAGTAGTTCCTTTCACTTCAGTGATGAATCTGGTTGTAAGGAGGTTTTATTTACTTTTTATATTAACCCCTTGCATGCTGCCACGATTCTGCGCCTGTGCGGCACATTCCGATCGCTGGTGCGGTCATGACGGCCGAGAGCCGTCATCAGCACACGAGCACTGTGTGCCATGACGGCTCCCGGCCGTCATCAGCATGCAAGGGGTTAACTGTATATACTGTCTATTTTTTGTCCCGCCTTTCGAGTACCCAGTTAGATGGTGATTTATTTTCTGTTTCCTTTTTTGAAGTTGCTGTTGTAATGTGTTAAAGTGTCATTGTCACATTGTAGCCATGTGACGTTTGACTGCTTGGTTAGGTGGTAGATTTATTCTAGTCTCCGTTGTAAATAGTAACAAAACGCATGCAACACTGAACAGCTTGTTATTTAAACAAAATACCCAGCAAAACAAGTGGCTCTGTGTTTTATTTTAGGTCTTGTCTTTGAGGCAGCTTTAGCTTCTCACCAAACTTTTGTTTTTCCAAAATAAATCATACCTAAAATGCATACTAAGAGAGGCTTTTGTCATTGTCTTCCTCCATTGGTCTGTGAAATTATCATTCACATGTTGCTCTACGAAGCATACAGCTTAGGGCTCGCTTTAAATGACTGCACAAAGTCTGTTTATTTTTATTATAAGACTTTGTCAGTCATGTTTAAGTGGTTGGGGGGGAGGGAGCACACTGCCTGCCATCCCAGCGCAGTTCACCCCTTTGCATTCTGATAAATGCAGTGCGCTTACTTCAAAGTTGCTCTCGTTTTTTACCAAAGTTGGTGCAGTTAGTGCTGTTATCTCTAGACATGTGTTTCTGGGTTTAGCCCATCATCAGTAGAGAGCAGAAGTAGGAAAGAGCAGAGAAAAGTCGTCTGGGGTTGCTGAAAGCTGCCAAAGTCTTCACAGGTCACAGTACCACTCCACAGGCACACAGGTGCATTCCAGGTGAGCTCGTCCGCTTGTTGGCTCAAGGGAACCTTTCAAACACAAGGTGGGAGGGTGCACACTTCCACTCATCCCAGCAACTTTGAAGTAAGTGTACTGCATTTACCATAATGCAATAGGGTGAACTGTGCCAGGTAGAGAGAGAGTGTGCTCCCTCCACCCTCTTTGTGTAAAAGGCTCCCTTGAGCCAACGAGCTGACAAGCTCTCCTGGGATGCACCGATGTGCCTGTGAGTGGTACTGTGACCTGTGAAGACTTAGGCAGCTTTTCCAGAAACCTAGATTACTTTTCTTTGCTCTCTGCTACTTATGTTCATGGGCGTTCGCAGGTGGGGGTGTCCCCAGGTTGCCCACCTCCTCTTCCTTGTCATACGGGTACTGTTTGAGAAAACTGTGCATGCGTATTTATCGCATGAAATGTGCATGCGCAGTTTTCTCAAGCAGTACCCTTATGGTGAGGAAGAGGAGGAGGGCAGCCTGGGGACTCCGCGGTAAAGAGGAAAGTGGTTTTTAGTTTTTTAAAAATTACTGGTAACTTATATCTTAATAGGGGAGTGGAGGCGGGCGGCGGGCCATCTCCGCTCCGCTGCGGAGTGTGCGGAGATTTGCAAACTCTGCGTTCTCCACGGAGCGCGTTGTAGGCAAATCTCCGCACACTCCGCGGTTGGATCAGAGTTCTCCGCCGACGGTTAGTGGCAATCCATTACTCAGATACCAACACATCGAAGAGTGGTTATCTGAATCATGAAAGTGAAAGCTGTCCCCGTAGGACAGTTTCCACTTTGGGAAACATGCAAGGCAGCCTCAGGGGAAGTATAGAGGAAGACCCCACTGCCAACTCTTCCCAGTGTCTTTCCACAAGGGAAGCTTTTTAAATTTAAAACATAAGAAATAAAATAGAAGCAGTGTTCCCTTTAATGGACACAGGCTGCTGTTAAAAAAAAAAAATCTGTTTGGGAATGCAATGCAAAGACAGGTTCTGACCTCCATTCCCTGTAAAGTGTACACCACTGTTTGTGAATGGGAATAGTACATCAGGCCCTAAGTGTTCTGTTGTGTCGTGCTTACACTTCCATGGTGGCCCTGCCTTTTCTCTACATTGGGCGAAATGAAAATGCATCTTAAATTATTATTTGCCTCTGAAATAAGAAAAGTTTAGTCCGGAGTCCTGGAGTTCAAACTGTGGCCCATGCAGGTAAGAGCAGTGGGGCGGTGGGGCCGGGGGGTGGGGTGGGGTGCGGTGGGGGGGGGGTTATTTTTCGATAGACGACTATGAGGTGCAAATTAAAAAAATAATACATTTTCCCTCGTCGTCTTTCGAAATCCCACTCCATCCGGCTCTTACCTGCAGGGGCCGCGGCTGCTTAACCCAGTGAGCTATCTGACCAACGGAAGTGACGAAGACGATCATCACTTACAATCATGCCATAGTATAATTTCTTTCTAACCCATATAGCCTCAGGTACAGGTGTTGAAATTGACATCCGCAGAAGGTTAGTCAGGGATTTGGCGCTGCTCCAGGAGGTTCTGACACAGACTACTGAAGTAGAGGTAAAACTCTTACCCTGCTGTGAAGTCCCTCATACAAAGGCCATGTAAACCTACTCCAGCCCCATGACATCATTTTATCCAGTCAGGAACATTCCTGCCTACACGCCTAGTTTGTTATCGATGACTAATCGCACAGAACAGCTCATTCTGGCCCAGCCCTTCCTTTCCTGCTTTGAGTTTGTCACATCTTTCTGCAAACAGTACCAATCTCACCTCACTAAAAATTGTGATCTTGCACAATCATTTAAGGTAAGTAATATCCCCACGATAACATTTTTTTTTTTTAAAAACATGCGGAAGCAAAAGCTTTTTGGGTAGCCCATACCTGGTGCTGCTGAATGCTGGGGTTGTTGAATACCAAGGCTGCCTACGTGATGCCATCTCATGATTCTTGAATCCACCGCCCTACGCTTTTGTCTCTTTATCTCACTCTTGCGCATTCTGTTTTTAAATCTTTACATTCTCCTGGTTTCATTGTTTAACCAGCTTTCTCTCCTTCCATCTTTCTCCCTTTTTACTTTTTTCTCCAGTGCTGTAGATTTTAATTTTTTTTTGCATTTTTATATAGCGCGAACTCGACCCAAAGTTTTTGGAGCGCTTTACATTAGCACCAGTTACATTACACAAGAACGCATTCAATTTTTTGTATGCACGAGGATACTAAGTGATTTGCCCGGAATCACATGATGTTGAGCCGACGCCGAGACTAGAACCTGTTTCCACAGCCAGCAGCTCTGCCCTTTACGCCACATCCTTGTCCCGGATGAAGAAAAAAGTCCCATTCCATGACAAATGCCTACCACCTGCAGCAATTAACAACTGCATGAAGGCAAACGGATGTTACCAACCCTGTCCCATGGGACGAAGGGAGTGGTCCACTTCTGCCCTTATGGTGATGTTAAAAATATGTTTCTGGGTCACAGGAAAATAAACTGACGCAACATTGTAAAATTCAGCTACTTTGACCTAATCATTTTCAAGTGCCTCATAATTAAAAGTAATTTTATGTAAACAGCAACTTTTATAATACCTTACAGAAAAGAACAAAATAAAATTGTACTTTTTGTATAGATGGTTTTGGATTAATTTGCACTGACTTTGGTTTGAGGTTAGTTGTAATTTCCCACCCTATGCAGTTAACACCGTGGAAAAGGTAAACCAGTTGGTATAAAAATACCTACAGGATCTGCTTGGCATTGAAAGGGAATTTGTTTGATTAAGGGCCACTGGGCAAGTACCAAGACATTTTATTAAATGGTGTGATTTTTCATGCTATGTGAATGGCCCCGTTCATGTTTTGAAGAGAAATCACGGGCTTATATGTCCTGCAAACAACAGGGCAAGCTTCACTTAGTTCTTAAGGGCACTTGCACAATTGAATTGTGTGCACTGTGCATATTTGCAGAGTCAGCTGTTGCATAAATAAGCATGAGCTGAGCATGGGTCATGCTCATGTGGATTTATTAGCCCTGTACTAGCATGCAGACAAGAGGCGGGGCCTACTGGAACCAGCGCGTCTCTGTTGCACCACCACGAAAAGAGAAATCGCCTTCATGAATTTTGAAATTCCAATGTAGATTTTGCACAAATGATTCTAGTTTCTCTTGTCATGTATTGGGCATGAACATACTGGTGCCCAACAGTACAGTGTGGTCAGAATTGAATCTTGAGTGCTCTGTGCATGTGGTGAATTCAGACTCTTTGAGCTTCCGAATGCCTCTCAGGCCAAAGTGGCAGTAGCGGCTCCTCCTCTATGGCGAAGGAGCATTGCCCTACTGCTTTTAAGCAGTGCGAAGAAGAAGCATAAAATAATAACTTTAAATCATTATCATTTTATGCTTCCTGCTGCTTTGCAGGTGGGTGGGTGGGCGGGGCTGCTCTGCTCTCGGACCATGGTAGGGGAAGAGTGGTTTGCCCAATCCTAAGTGCGCAGTGACTTTTTGGTCGGCTCTCTCGGCCGCCCCAACCAGTTATGCGCATGTTCCCCGTTCTCCATGCAGGCTGCATTACAGCCTGCATGGAGAACCAGCCCAGGCTCCCATTCCCTAGATGAGCGTCCAATCAGGACGCTCAAAACCAATCACAATGCTGCATTGCAGTGTTGTGATTGGTCAGTGGGGCCTGACTGTGCTTCCGTCCAAGAAACAAGAAGAGCAGGAACGGAGACGCGGACCCAGCGCAACAGTAAGTTTATTTTAATTATTTTTTAATGTTTTTTATAAAAATATGTGCGGTTCACCCCACCCGCCCTGCCACCCCCGGTCGTCGCTGCAAAGTGCATGATTCACAAAGGACATGTTCATAATCAAGGTGTAGATGTGGCTTACTCCTCAATTTCTGTTTGATAGCCTTGCTTATTCATGGGGAAAGCATTGCAAATTAGTTCTTTGGTCATACAGACCTTGGTGGCGTTGGGAGGCATCGCACCTTCAACCCACACTACACTTGCACTTGCACATCTAATTAAGGTCTTGCATAAATGTAATTCATGATTTTTTGTGGTGTTTGCACAGTTGACGTTATGCAAGGTAAGCTTTCACAATGCAATTACTTATTTATGAATAAAGCAGTTTTAAAAAAAATATATATATATTTTTTTGTTTTATTTAGCCCGAACTAGACCCAAAGGTATCGGAGTGCTTTACATGAGCCCATTTGTGTTAGAGACAGACACATTCATTGTGTTAGGCACCGGGAGAGCAAGTGATTTGCCCAGAATTACAGGATGTTGAGCGACCCTGCCGAGATACGAACCCGGTTCCCCAACTCTTAGTTTTGTTACCGGTGAGGCATGGCAATTTTTTTTAATTGAGCGTGGTATATTTACGAGCAACCATTTCAAATTAAGTGAAATGTGTGACCAGCCACACTTTAGTTTTGGCCTGGAAGATTTGTGCCTGCCAACCCCACAAATCACACTAATTGTCCAACTTAAATTCCGTGCTGGGGAGGTTAAGCTTCCAAACAGAGATTCACATTATTCCCTTTAACCACACCCACCACCAACACAGCTGCCCACATCATGCTTCAAGCAAAAACCATCGCAGATAACAGAACGTCAGTTTTAAACATTTTTTAAATATTCAGTTTTTTATGTTTATGGTACTGTAGACCGAAGAGAATAACAGTTTTTTTGCCCGGCAGAAGGTAGTCCTTCCATTATGTCTTTAGAACTGTAGACAACGGAAACTCCATAGTAAGTGAGTGTTTAAGTCAATGACTATTTATATAGCTTCCACCACCCAGGGAAGGTCTCTTGGTACTGGTCTTAAAACTGCCTGATCGAACAAGTAGGACTTTAACTTTCGTCTAAGGAAGGGGTCTCCAGCCTCTTCCGCAACGAGAGCAACTTATGTTCAATAAAAGTCATCCCGAGCTCCCAATGTCATTACTGTTGTGATGGTGACGGCATCAGGGCAGGATTATATTTGTGGCCGCCACATGTAAGATTACGAGCAGTGATCACCTCATTTCATCAGGCAGGGTTGCCAGCAATGATGTAAACAAGGCTTTGTCAATGTGGAGTGCTTCTACATGGGTAATACAGAACAGCCATAGCTGCAGTGCCCTTGGTATCAAAGCAGTAGTATAAGTAATAAGTCTCCACAGTGCTTCATAAAATATATATTGGGAATTCAACAATTTTTCTCCAAACATCAGCTTGTGAATTCTGATAATGCAGACATTTTCATCTCAAATACATAATTTCCATTTTTGGTACACATATATTGACTCAAACCAAGGACGGCTTGTGATTTACTGGACTGGGCTGCAATAGGGGAGCTACTCGCAAGTAGCTTGCGAGCTACCAGAGCTCACGAGCTACTCGTTGGAGAAGCCTGTTCTAAGGTGTATAGTTGAGGTATTGATTCCTTTCAAGCTGAAGATTGCATTACATGATCCTTTCTGAACCATTTGAAGTCCTACACAAAGGTTGTTAGGAACACCTGAACAGATTGTATTACAATGGTCAATTTGCCCATTTATGGCGGTCCTAACCACTAAACCCAATTCTTCAGTGATAAGAGTGCCAATATGGTCTTGAGTCTATTCATCTTTTTGACTACCCTGTGATTCTGAGGGTTAAGGGATGTTTCCGCTTCAAATAAGAGTCCCAAGTTTTTGCCTTTGCTTCCAGGGTACATTTTATTTATGTATAGAACAGTTTAATGTAGTGCTTATGCATTGTGAAGCATGGGGCACTTTGCATTCAACAATAAACATTGACTATTACATTAACCCCTTCGCTGGGGCGGCTATTCCGCCGCAGCGCTAAGGGGGGCGGGGGCCGCGCGGCGCGCCCATGCTGGTGACGGAACCGCTCCGTCACCAGCCGCGGTCGCACTGTGCTCATGACGGAGCGGTTCCGACACGGCTACGCCCGCTTAATGGAACGCTCAGCGCGGGCGTGCCGAGCGGGCCGTGATGGAACCACTCCGTCATCAGCACAGCGCGACCGCGGCTGGTGACGGAGCCGTTCCGTCACCAGCAAGGGAGGGGTTAAAACTAGTCTAAGAGCAATGGTGTACTGGATCTTGAAGAACTGCATGGACACTCTGCCCTGGGCAATAACTAATCTAACTTATTGTAGTCTCTCCTTCATGGCATTGGATTTGTATAAACATATACTTAAATATAAGTTTAAGAATTCAGTTAAAGAAAGCCTGATGAACTTAGTCTGGCAAAATCAGGTCAGCTGACCCCAAAATTCAAGGCATTCTAGCTTCTCCCAAACAAAGTTCACCTGAGCCTTGTTTCCTACTTTCATAACAATTACTCTAGTATGTCTTAAGTGACAGTTTAGGAATACTCTTGCAACAGAAGCTAATTTGTTGCAATATTTTATTTAAAATTTATTGTCATGTCGGATGCTTTGCTCTAGTCCAAAATGCCATATAATTAAGCTCTACTTTGTCTTTTAAATTCAAGCTAGTTTTTTCAATAGGTACAGAGAACATTTTTCTTTTGTTTTCAGAATAATGTATGGAGTTGCCAACAATGTAGGTGTTACTCCATTTAAAATTCAATAATTAAGATTTTTTTTTAATGTTTTGTTGTTAATCTGGGACTGGACATTTATCGTTGGTATTTTAGGGTAAACCTCTTTGCTGTCCACACAATCAGGAAAGCCACTTCTAGGTTAAACCTAAATAATCAGAATAGCGTTGATGATTAGTAGAGTGCACACGCAAACAGAATAGTCGCTTGTTGCTTGCATGGCGAATACAGTAAAAAACGCAGAATCATAATCATGGGTTAATGGAATAGGAACCATCCAAAGACCTGCGAGGTACAAAAGAAAGGACAACATCACTAACTATTGCCCTGACTTCTCGGTTCCGGTTGTCTCAAATGGCCGCATGAGTATCTCTATGTCTAGGAGTGGGCTCAGAAGAAATGGAAGGATTCCAAAAATGGTCTATCTATCGCCCAGACAAAAGTAACAATAATTAACCATATTACTAAGAGATCAGGCTATCCAGTTTCTAGTAAGGCACTCTGAATGTCTAGCACACACAGTTCAGCATCAACAGAGGGGCGGTACACATAAGGAGAGTGGGGTAGAGAGAGGGGAGGCGGTGAGGGGCATGGATGGTGGATTGTCGGGGTACTTGGGCTAGTAGGGTGGCCTGTTCTATGTCCCTGGGAGAGGAAGCCCGGCCAGACTGATCTTGTAGCCCAAGCCTTATGTGATTTTTACCAGACAGATTTTCCTTCTGGTGAAATCGGTTCTAGTATATGGGAAACCCAGGTGCAGGAGCACTGGGCCAGTTATACTGGGGAGGAGTGGTACAGAACCTGAGGTACCACTGTATCCCAATTTTAATTGGGGTATTCGGGCCATGTCTTTCCTGCATTGGATGTCTGCACACAATACTTCCTAATTTAGCTGGAAATTGATTTGTTTCCAAAAGACCCCTCCTCATTACATTTGGATGAAGAGATGAAGATTTTCATACAGTTTACACTACTTGCAGCCTCTCTGTTGATCTGTTGTCATGACAGCTGCACTGTCCACCAACTGAGAAACGAACCATTGTGGACCAGCCATTATGCGGATGACAATCGCGCACACTGATAGTACGTATGATTGATGACCGGGCCCTTGCGTTGCCGTGATCGTCGTTTTAATTTTAGTAATGACAAGTGTGATTAATGGTCTTTTTTGATGAAATTGTTTGTCCGATGATGGTGTGCGGGGTTGGGGTAGGACTGATCGTCTATTACTTGTCAGTATAAGAAGATGTGCCAATAAAAACTTTGTTTCTCTATAGAGCAATCAGTATAATGTATGCTGATTCGTGTGTACACCAATATAGCTAATTAATTACATTTTCTTGATTCTATAGCAGTGTCATTTTTTGGGTCGATCCTGGACAGCGCATTAGAGTATGGACTTGAAGCTCCGCCCACTCTCTTCCCATATTTTGAATTGGCCTGTCTCATTGCCCTTTGTAAATGCTGGCTTCTGATTCGTTAATAGGCTTGTTAGTCCCTCCTTAGTACTGCTGTGTCTTCATTTGTAACCTCCCATGAGGACTGGCCCTTTTACTTCAGTTGTTACACGGTATGTCTTATTTAGTCTCTAAGCACTATTTTCTGTAAGGCCTTTTTCCTACTGCAGGAATGACGTGCTTTCCTACAACGTTCAGCGCCATGCGCGCCTTCATTTTCCAAGGAGCCCGGGACAATGGCGGCAGAGGTTTCGCATTTACAAGAGTTTGAGCTATTAGCATTCTAAATGACAATGCCTTTTTATGTGTTAATTATCAAAACAGATAAATAAAAGGCATTGTTATTTACAATGCCAATGGCTTAAATTTTCGCAAATGTGCGAGACTTATTGCATTCCAAAGGCTTGTTGGGTTATGTGTATTGTCGGTCACATATTGTGTCCATGTGATCTCACGAGTAGGGCAAGGATATGGGCCTAATCACTTAATGATCATGGAATGTGATGCATCAAACAACAAAGCCTTGCTGTAGGATGCTCTTGCTTGCATTTGTTAAAAAATGGCTCCAAATTCTCAAATCTGTGATCTGAAATATTCATGCATAAATTGTGTATTTTCACTTTCTGTAAATCTTCAAGTCTACCTTAATTCACAAAGGGCAGCGGCGCAATCAAGGTGGTGGGCGGCGTGGAGCTGTGCACAGTTGTCCAACAAACCATGGCATGAACTGTATTGTAAATGCAATTATGTAGTGCTTCCTACCCTTGATGGGGCATTAAGCACTTTACAACTGGCAGCATAATACTCTGGAACATGAGGATAGTGGTTAGACCGGTGTTATCGTTTATTTTTGGGCTAGTGTTTGCCCCAGCTAAACATTCCATGCATTCATGCATTCACTCCAGTTTATTTGTGGTAAATTAAACTTTTAGGGGTTAGGTGTTATCATTAGTGTGGGCTCATGCAGATGGTTGATGGGATAAACAGAGAAATAGAGAAAATCAGGTATTGTTAGGTTGCAGGGGTGTGACTTTTAGAGTAAGACAGGGTGTGATTGTGTAAATGAGTTGCTATCAGTTTGTATACATTTAGTAATAGAGATTAGTGCAAACATGCATGTGACTTAGTGAGGTTGTGCTCAGAGAGACGAGGCAATCAGAGAATAGAAGGGAAGGAGAGGGTCATGTGAAAGAAAAAAGGAGCGGTGACAAACGTTTTAAGTAAAGGTTGAAATTTCATGCTGGATTTTAGGAATATAGAGGATGTTTTTTGCGATATGTGAAAATAGTGCCAGATTATATCTTTTTGCTAGGTTCTAGAATCAGGCAAACAGTCTGTCCACTTCTAGGTTACCACTAAACCACTGCCTCAGTCTGGTCAGCTGATTACCTCAGAGGTTGGAAGCGAAAAGTAATGGCTGTACGCATGTATTGGTAAATATTGAGAGCTTTAGCCTGCACCCGGAGAAAGCAGCAGCCTCAAGATCACATCCATGAAAATATGTGCAACAATATTGGTAAAGATTGCAGACATTGGAAAGGAAATTCTTCAGATGGCAGAGTAGATGTCTTCTGATGTTCATTCTCAAGTTTGGCTCACAGTATTAATTAAAAAACAGAGTTTGATAAGTTTTTGATGCCACTGGTTTGACATGGCACAGGATTGAGGCGGAGGAAAGCTTCCCCAGTCAGTAGAAGTTTATTGCAGTATCCCAGTAGCTGGAGGGTGGAGATGTGAGGATGCTGGTGTGAGTAAGATGGCTCCTTTTATAACTTCAATTAATTCTTTGTTGGCAGGGGTGCTTATTCGACCCCTTAAGCACTGCCCTTTAGTAGATGATAGGGGTGAGAGGTGGAACTGCAGATTCTGGGCAATTGGAAGCGGCCCTTAAGGGGAGGCCAAAACCGTTTGTCTTCCTTGATCACACTTGGAGTTGGGCTGATGCCTAGAAAGAAACCTTAGATCTCTTTATGCCTCTGTTGGGGGTGCATCAGGCCGGAGTCGGCCTCGCTGTGAGAGGCATCACTACACAACACTGTGTCTGGAGAGCTGCCTGGAAAGAGCATCTGAGAGCAGAACTACCCCATACTGGTCTGAAGCAGGAGACAGTGGAAGAGTCACGTAAAAATTCAGTTTTTATAATCGTCACTCACTCAGAATTTAGTGGTAAATGCAGGGACTACAAAACAAGTGGGGTTCAATGCCGAATAATGCTGCTATGCAGGGATTATAGTTGATATATGTTTAATATATGAAATCTACTTCATTTATATACATATTTATTCAGTATTTAAACAGCTTCTCATAACATAATGAGAACAAGCGTTTTCAATGCAATAGGTCTCGCATTTACGAGACTTTGATCTATTGGCACTGTTAATGTCAATAGCTTAAATTCTCACGAGCTGCGTCTAAAGAAGAGGCGTAGCCTCTATTGAGTGCAAGCGCGGCATGGGGCGATTGGAAACCACACACAAACAAAATATTTGTAAAGCAATAGGTGTCGCATTTACGAGAGTTTAAGCTATTGTCATTTACAAAGCCAATAGCTCAAACTCTCCTAAATGCGAGACCTGTAGCATTGCAAACAAGCAGCCGCCATTGTCCTGCTGCTTGGAAAGTGAATGCAGGCATGGCGGCTAAATATAAGGAAAGCACATCGTGCCTGCAGTAGGGCAAAACCCATTTAAGAAAATGGTGCTAACACAGTAAATAACACAGATGGTGTATCAACGGAAGTAAAAGGGCCAGTCCTCATGGGAGGTTACAACTGAAGACAAGGCGGTATTGAGGAAGGACTAAGAATCCGAACATCGAATCAGAAGCCAGCACTTACAAAGGACAAAGACACAATCCAGTGAAATATATGGGCGGAGAGTGGGCGGAGCTTTAATTGCATACTCTAATACAGGATGCCTCGCAGAGCAGCGCATGCGCTGCCCAGGCTTGACCTAAAAAAATGTAATCATATACTTCAATCAAATGATCTGCCCTTTCTGTTAAACAATACACTTTATGAATCCCAGAATACCCTACAAGGTGTACCCTTTTGTGTATTGAATGCTCACATGGGCATTGGCCACATTTCTGGCACTGAAATCTTCACAGTCTGTGCACCAATTCTGCCAGTGAGCTCTACTCTTGAACAACCCACCTTATCAGGCTTCTTCCTGATCCAGCCCCTTAGGATGTCCTCAGGCAGGAAGTAGATCATAGAGCTGGACAGGTGCCACCTGTTGGTTCTTTCTTCAAATAGCAGCAGCAGTCCATGATGCAGACCGGTTGCCCCCCTGGGCTGGCTGTCACCAGAGCACAGAATCCTGGCTCTGCCCTCTACGAAGCATTAGGAAGCTTTGCTGAATGTGTACAATCCATGCCACCCTCAATAGTGTGATCTTGTGCACATCAACACCAGAGTTGGCCTTACTCCTCCTAACCCGCTAAGGAAAAAAGATAAAAATATAGAAGCTCACAATTTGCACAGCCAGGAGGTTCGTTATGTGGTGTTTTTGCCAATTTTTTTATTTCCAATAAAAAGTTGCTTGCCCTTGTCCCCCCCAAAAAAATTAATTTGGCATGCAGTATGTCCATGATACCTGGGTAACTAAATGATCTGGAAGGCACTGCTGAAGGGCAGTCGTCATAAGGGGAGAAACGGGAGAAAGCGCGCAGGACTTCAAGACCCACCCAAACCTAACCAACAGCATTTGTCGCAGTGCTGGTGGAAAAAGCAGGACATTTGTTGGGTAAGGTGGCTCACCAGTAAGGTGGTGAACCAAGGAAAGGCCCTCACCTGGGGATGCCTTACGGCAGGAGGAGCGGGGCAGCCAGGGGGAGTAAGCGCAGCACCGTACTATCAGCCTAGACCCGCTGGACGGATGGCAGGGCACAAAAAACGCACATTCAAGGCAGTGAGTCTGGCCTAAGCAGCAGTAAAATGCTACCCGTCTCACAAGCAGAGTTAAACCAACAGGAACCTAATGACCAACGCAGCATGTATGATTACCATAACAGCAAAAGTTGCCATGGCCTGATGGGAATGGAGAAATGAGTTGAGGGCAGAGATGAGGGTATAGACTACATTCATAGGAGAGCAGTGATGGCATTGGAGTGCAGGGAAGAGATAGTAATGCGCATATATGGCAGTACTGTGATGAGGTGACGGCAAACAGTACAGGGATAAATTGAGAGAAATGGTAGTGCCTATATGAAGATGGAAGTTCAGCCACAGATGTGCAGAGACTGGCGTGGGTGAAGATGAGATAAAAGCACAAATGAGAGGTCACAGGTGTGTTGAGACAGGAAAGGGAGAGTTGAAAGAAGGGCAGAAGGAGCAGAGTTGGGCATCATACCCAGTGCACAGTTTGTAAAAACTAAAGTGCCAGGGCTCTTTTTGGAAGACCACTGCAGCCTGCACCATGCATTGCCCCTGCTAGTGCTGCAAATGAAAGTACCAATATAATACCTAACCATCGCACTCCTACATGTGTGACAATGCAGACTATATCAGGCCACACAAAGCTATAATAATGGCATGGGAGGCTGGTATTATTCCTTTTCAATTCCATTTGGCTAAATACGGCTGGTGTGCACATGTAAGACAGTGCCATTATATGGTGGACTGTCACTAGAACCGGTGCTGACAATTAGGTGCCTGTGCCGAGCACAGGAAACCACTGGCTCAAATTAAGCACTGATCACACTGTTTGTTGTGTAGGAGAATAGAGAGTGCAGAGCCGGACTGCAGTCTGTTCCCCGATGATTGGGTTGTCGGGTACAGAGGGCCCGGCTTGAGTCTCTCTTATACTCTAGTGGAGGTGGAACAAATGCCTGCAAGGGCCAATGAACACTGCTCGTCTAGCCAGAATGGACACATCTCCAGGTTGGCCTTTAGAAGTCCCCATCTGTGTTGATGTCCCTCAAATTAAAAATATAACCTACTTTTTTCACCTTGGAAAGATGTGCACTTAGTAAAGTGTTGCTCTTGTAGGACATGGGCTTGGCTTCACTCTATGAGGCAGTAATATCCAGTTGTCAGATATAAACCCTTTGTGATGAGTAATGAATACTCTGAGAACCTGCAGGAACTGGGGATGTTAGAACTGTCAATGGGAGTTCATCCCTTAATAGATGTGAAAAGTAGTGTGAATGTAGCCGAGTACACGGTCATTCCACTCCCCAGCAGACCACGCAGACGAATGCACAAAGCTAGTCGCCCACATGTTAGACCTCCACATCAAAGAATGGGCTTTAAGACCAGAACCAGACTAAGAACCAAATGCAGTCCTGGCAAATTTGTTTTAACACCACCCTCACTCCCTCCTTCTCTACTAGACACTTCATCTTTGCATCCATCCATATCCGTCTCTCGCCTTCTCTTCCATCTCTCTCTAATCTCTCCCCACTCTTCCGCTTCCTTTCATAAACCTATATCTCTCTTTCCCTTCTGTCTCTCTATGACTCCCCCTCGCCTTCCATCCCCCCTGTGTCTGCTGCTAAGAGATCCCTGCAGCAGCCTGGGGAATACAAAAATGGTCTCCAGAAGCTCCAACCCACTGAGAAATTGCCCGATGAGATAAATGGCCTGTCCGGCCATGTTTAAGACAGACATGTGAAGGATTTACACGGCTTTGAAGTTTTGTGATGGTGGCATGGAGACACATCCGCAATTGCTTTGTAACTCTGCCACATGGATTGTATCTGTGGCTTAGTTTCCATTGTGAACTACTTTCAGAAAACACACTGAGGTAACCCTTCCATATATGTGAAGTGTGTGCGACTAGGGATTCTAATTTAAAGCGAATGTCGTTTCAAAATAGAAAATAAATATCTTGTGCCATGCTATTTGAGTGAAATGAGTTACTGCGTCTAAGAAATTCAATAGGAACTGTTATGGAGCCACTTGACAAAAGTATTTATGAGCAGGGGAGTTAGTATAGGGGAGTACTCTTTTACGTACCCTTACACGCCTCTGGGAATCTGCCCCGAAACCTCCAACTTACTATTAGTCAAAGTGAGTAAAGAACACAGTCCTTTCTATTTCTACTAATTGTATATGACTAATCCCAAGATATTCACATATTATTATAATTTTACATGTTTTGGGGATAATTCACGATTTGTCGCACATAAGAGTACGTAAATGAGGACTATTTGAGTACTGTTTTATTTATTCCAAAATGCCTTTGTGAACAGGTCCTATGTCTTTTTACTTAAAAAGGTGCTCAGTGGTGTATGCCTTCTGCATTAAGCTGTAAATCTAATGAAATGAAACCTGAAATTTACATATTGGACTGAGGCCTGTAGCAACAAGTCCAAATATCATGGTGGGTTCAGCATCTGATCACCATCATCCCCAAAGACCCCAATCCATATAATTGGGCCCGAATGCAAAATCATTGAAATGAAACGACAGAAAATATTCAACGACAAACAAATATTGAGAAATGGTGATGGTCCTTCCCACACTTGACCATGGAATGAAATTGAGCAGCATGCACAATGTTGTACACCTTGGATTTGTTGATGTATAATCCAAGTGACAATCACAAAAAACAGTTCTCTCATGTTCTAGTAGTGGGAGTGGTATGAAAGGTTATAGTTGTGGGGTTCAGTTTGTTTGTGCACCCCAAGACTCTGTACCATATTAATTTTTACACTATTGTAGGGTTTAAAAGTGTGTAGATCTTTTTTTTCTTCTTTTTTTTTAAAGGCTGGTTATCACTTATATGTGATTCGATCCTAGTAAATTCTTGTATCCTTTGCAAATTAGTTTTTGTGTTCCAGTAAATATGTTTAGATTTCAGCTTTGACAGTACCAGTTGGAGCACAACCATGTTTGTGCAGGTGTCCACTGTGAGTATAAGGCATATCTTCAGCAAAAGAAGGTTCTGTCTGCTGCACGTACACTATCTTGTTGAATTAGCACATGTGCTATAGACCGCGCATCACGGAGTCAAATCAATGGTGTCCCTAGCTGCTCCATGTTTCTGGGTAGGTGGCTTTCAAGCCTTGAAGGGTGTCACTGAATGTCCCCACAGAGATGGATAACCCCGTGCACTGGGCTCATCAACATAGATAGACACGGGTAGTGAGACCCCTGCCACCCTGTCAGTGTCTTTGGACATGTCTGGCCTGCCTTTGGGGGGCAGCCTAGGAAACCCATGGGGTGATGCATTCCAACCCTTGGGTTGGCATGCTAGTAGCATGCACCTTAAAGGGGTTTTGTGTCTGTGCTTGCATTTCTAATATGGCATGAATACTTTACATCTGGCTTGTTTTAAGAGACCTTTTTTGTGCCTTCTTTATTTTGCTTCCCTATATAGTTAATACGCTGAAAAATCTACAATAATCAATCAATAGTTTTGTCAAAAGTTATTTCCTGCTTGATGTGCCTGAACTAAGATGTTTATTCCTCTGATTTCTGATGAGAGATGTATTATTATTTTTTTATTGATAAGTTTTATATAGCGCTAGCTAGACCCGAGGGTCTCAGAGCGCTTTACATAAAATGAAAAATAAATAAAAAACAGAATAAAATAGGTTTACATAAAATGCGGGACTCAGAGCTTCAAGTACAAGCATCAACAGAGACAAAGAGCAATTAGGGAGGTTGTTTTGCAATAATAACATCTGTAATTTCTGTTACATGAATGGTAGGTTTTTCTTGCTAATCATTAAAATGGCAGGTTTGTGCAATCATTCAGAAAGATGCGGTGTAATTTTGCTGGGAGATAGTTCATGCAATTAATCTGTGAAATCGTTAAAAAGCTTTATTTCGAGTAGGTAATGTGATGTTTACCAAAATATTGATTGCTTTATGTTTTAAGCCAACGTTAAGTATTTTGTTTTCTCTAGCTCATCAGATGTTATTAATTCCAGTCCTTGCAACAAGGAACTTACAATAATTTTGTAGAGCTTTGAATAGAACATGATTAGGTACCAGTTCTTGCATTAATTCTCCTAATTCCATCAACTTAATTCAGATGACTGTCTTCTGCAATTGTTGGGAAAATTTGGTTTAGAGGAAATCGGATTTCGGAAGGGGAGACCGCGTTTACAACGTAGTCATCAAATCGCAGTTCCTTTACAACACGGTTGTTACAACGACTGCGTTGCTAGAACGCGATGCCTTTGCAACGCAAGTCATTAGATTGACTCGCTGTAGGGGCGCTCTAATATAAGGAATAGTATAATTTACCATTCTAACACCTTCCCTATTGTTGCGCAGGCTGGATTTGGAATAGTAAATTATATTATTCCTAAATCCAGCGCTCTCCCTACAGCAAGTCGATCTAATGACTTGTGTTGTAAAGGTATCACATTTGACCGCGTTGTAAAGGAATGCGATGTGATAGCATGCGTAGTAACATGCTATATTCTTGGTAAGCATGGTTGGAATATATGAAAAAACCTCATAGGTTATATAGAGCACTGGCCTATGCAGCTTTAAGTTCTTAGTTAGAGGTCCACCACAAGCCTTTAGTCAAGCATAGTGGTGGATACAGAGTGGTGGCGGAGCGGATTCTCCTGCAGGGGAATAAGCAGGGTCCTGAAAGCTGTTGTTGGTAGCCCCCATTGGGGGTAGATCCAGCGCTGTCTCGTGTGAGATACAATTTTCCTAGAAACAATTTGTCTTTAGGGCTCAATCAAAGGCTGGCCGACTATGCTGGACACTGGTCGCTTCAAGGCATTCTAAAGTTGTGCATACACAGTGTTTCTTGTGTTTACAGCTAGAATGAGTGTTCAGGCTGGCATCAGTCAACCTTAGGCTGCAGTTCTGTGTCGTAGGAGTCCTACTTCTGAGGGAGTTTAGGGTGCTAGTCTCAAAGACTTTGCAAATTGTTCAGAATTCTGAATTTGTGAGCAACCTGGAGACAGTGCATCCTTGTGAAAGCCAAGGTCATGTGATGAAACTGTTTAAGGTTTAGGCATAGTCTGGTTGAGTGGTTCTGAATTTGCTGGGTTTGTTGTAGCTCTTTCTTGAGGGTCACAGCAGAGCCAATTTTGGAGGAATCCACCTTGGATAGTATCAAGGCCACAGCGTTTCAAATGTGGTGGTTTATTTGTAAGAAGGCCTCGTAACTTAGAGGAAAGTAGTGTGGGGACCACACCGTTCAGAAAATGAGTGCTCTGAGTGAGAGCTCTGAGTCCAGTAGTACACCAAGAATCTTGACAATACAGCTGAGGAAGAACCTTCCCATTAGCAAAGTATTTTGGTTTGGGTACCAATTGCCAACCAAGCGGTCTTTGAGACCTTCTGATGCAGACAGCATTCCTTCCTCCAAAAATGTAAATTATCTCAGGCAAATTAGGGTTTTAAAACTTTTTTTCAAACCCTTTATCCGTTTGAAGTCAGATATAATATGCATATAACTGGAATTGAAGTTGATGCTGCATGATTGACACTTCAAGGGTGTCATATGTGTGCTAACCAGCGATGTTTAAAGCAAGGAACCCAGGGTTTCTCGCGAAAAAGGCTCTTAGATGGTGAAGCTATAGTGCCAATAGTGGCTTGTTGGTAATGGCTTTATGAGAAAGATCAGCACCACTCGAGCGGGAGGCTTGAAAGTTCAGCCCTGGGCTCCAGTTGGCCAACAGAAATGTGTAATTGTTTGTGTTCTATGTCTTGGAACCTTCAAGAAGGGTAAGAATATCAGGCCGACCTGTAGGAAATGAACTGAACTGTTCTTTCCTAATATCCGCAGCCCATGTTCAATGCTACAGAGCCATTGGCCGCTTATTGTTAATCACATAGGATGCTGGTTGCTTCTGCCTTCTTTTGAAAATGGCATATGACTACTGCTTTTAATAATCTAAGGGTTAAAGAGTTGGTAGTTCACCATGTATGCTCTCTGCTGCCATCTTTTTCAAGGGGAGATATAATGCCATGCTTTTGTACCCTCTGTTTTATTGCTTTTGATAAGATGCATTTTTCATTTTAACCATTGTAATGCCAAAAGCTGGGTGTCACATTGCTTTGATGGTAGATATTGGACATGGGATTTGAGAATTGGGTGTTGTATGCTATGTGGCGACTTGTCGTTGTAAAGGCTGATGCAGATTCGCAAGTCTAAGGTGGTCGGATTAGGAAAAAGGGCTACATTTCAGGATTGCCTTGCTTACTGTCCTGAGTGTTTGCTTTAATTAGGTTATCAAATAATCAAGCCGGTTCCTCCAGTGTTAATCTATTCCAAGGGAATCTTCCTTATGGTAATATAAAATATTCAATTCAAAAAATCTTTATTTCGGTAAAAGTTTACCATAAAAGACAGTTATATAAAAACAATTCATTTAAATGGTTTATACAGCGAATTGTAAAATTCATAAAACGTTACTAAAAAGAAATCCTTATATACTAAACACTTTTACCGAAATAAAGATTTTTTGAATTGAATTGAATTGAATATAAAATATTTTGGTATAGGGTTACTCATTGTCTGTTATGATCAGAATAGTGAATACTCTTTGACTTCTTGACTGCCCTGTGAAATTCCTTCACGTGAGATTTATTTGTTGTTATATGCTCCAAGGAATATAAAATCAGGACTAACTGCTTCTTTGTACATCAGTGTTGCTGGTTGAATAACAGTCCCGTAGCCCTGAAGATTGTTGTGTTCTTTAAGGATATTTTATGCTGTGGTGGAAATTGTCCATCTAAGAGGGTAGATATATTGACTGAAAATCTATTGTCAGTCATGCCCTGGAAATGGCAGCCCCCTGACCCAATAGGCCATATAGTGAACATCATGGATGTATTTGGGTAGTGAAGGAGTAGTTGTGCATACCTCACCTCCTTTCACCTCACTCACCCCACAGATAAAGGCTTTTTGTTGAGGGCTCATGTGCAAGTCCATCTCAAAGTGTATTTCTCAAGAGAAGTGCAGAATCAAATGGATCAAAGAAATTGTGACAATAGTATTCTAAACAAAGTCCTTGAAGTTTCACCATCAGCAACTAGAACAGCATGGAATCTCTTATTACCTCACAGTTCCTTTATTATAGTTGAAATAGCGTGAAATTGTCGATATCAACCAATACCCGATGAGCAACAGTCGTGGAGCACCATGGTATACCTAAAGCGATCAGGAATGTGTGAAATCAAGTTTTTATCTCAATGGAAGAATTACATTAGCACATGTATGTTAATCCCATTTATTGAGAAGCATACGCCTTTCAAGCTGCGTTCGAGAGCTGTGTTGGGGGTTAAGAGTGCTTTAGGATGCTAAAGACATAGTTCACTTGAAAAGTAGCCCCAGGACATCAATTGCATATTGCACTGAGCTCACAATAATTCTCGTCTTCAATATTTTATGTTTTATTATTATTTTAATATTTGATTTTGAGTACTACCATATACTTTTATGTTACTTTGATGGTCTTTCCATTTCACTCTCTACTTTTGATGCTTAGGCATATGGAAGACTGTACAAACATATTGCTTCAAGTAGTCTGTGCACATTCCTTGCTCTGTATTGCTCCTTCGGTGACAGGAAGAGAGAGTCATAGACTCTTTGAACACCCATGAGAGACCAGTTTGCCCTAATATCTTGGTTGGCAAGAGTTTAAAAAATTTTTTAATAAGATTTTTAGAATTAAAATTCTTTTTTATTGGCAAAGCAAACAGAAGAGTAAATACACAGCCTGTCGCCTACAACCCTGGTCGGCTGGCCGCAAAGACAGATCCGATGTACCAGACACACTAAGCATTCTATAGGTCCATACAATTGAGGTAATGGTTACACAGCATGTCGCCTACAACCCATCATGGGCTGGCTGCGTCTCAGAAGAGGGTGCCTAGGTCTATCTCAGTGGGGGAACATCCTTTACAACGCAGATGTTACCCCGCAGTGCAGTTACGACGCGTCTTTTACAACGCAAGTCGTTACTACGACTTGCGCTGGATGGCGCTGTGGGATAAGGAATCTTGTAATTTTATATTCCAACACCTTCCGTACTGTTACGGGGACTGGTGTTGGAATATAAAATTATAAGATTCCGAAATCCGAACCCTCCAACGCAAGTCGTTGTAACGACTTGCGTTGTAAAATCTGCGATGTAAAGTACTGCGTTGAAAACAACCGCGTTGTACTGACATACATCCATCTCAGTGACCCTACACATGCCAATTAAAGATTAGAGCCAGATGCCATCTCAGGTTAGCACTAGAAAGGTGCTGTCTTACATGCATACTTGGCAGTACAGCCAAATTAACGATTTCAAACCCAAAACCAGGAGGGGAAAAAAAAACAGACCAAGGAACAAAACCACAAAACCCCACCACCCCAACCCCATCTGAACGAGCCAGTTGCATCGAATTGTAGCAGTCAAGGGATAAATTAAATGTCTAAGTTTAACTTAAATGCTATCCGAGACTCCATCCTCTTCTTGATTGCCTGAAAATACGTAGGTATTTTGGACATGTCAGCTCCTGAAACTCAGAGAAAAGGATGGAGATGAACGGGGCCCAGATTTTAGTGTATGTCGACTTGTCCGCATGGGTTGTCATCTTAATAAGATTTTTTACGTGACCTTTGTTCTCGGTGTTCAACATTTCCAGTTTAACCATTTATGGTTATGGGTGCACACGCGTCCAGACTAGAGAATAGCAACATATACATCAACAGTCGAGGCGAACAATCCAACAAATACTTCTCTGCAAAAGAATGTTAACATGGTCGGCTTTAGAGTGGTGCGACTGGTGCAGCCACACTGGGCGCTGACCTCTGGGGGGGGGGGGGGGGGGGGTGCAATGTTTAGTAATAACTTGTGACTTAAAAGCACCTGCTCCAGAGTTCCTTGTGCGTCCTGCTTCCAGGCAGTAATAAAAATGTCAAGATAACTCTTGTGATTAATGTTCCTGCTAGAGAATGAGATGGGAGATTTGTCTAGTGGCAATTTTGACTCACCATAAAATAGCACAGAGGGTTAATATGCCTGCTGCAGTGAACAGATCTGTATTTTATGTGGATAGCTGAATGGATTAGTGAAGCCCGCCTTTTCCAGAGCTTTAAAAAAATGAAATGTATGTGAGAGAAGGGCTATGGAGAGATGAGGGGCACTTTTGGTATGTGGCAGCGAGGGAATCCGAGGAGGCGGCCATTGGTAGTGGGGGGGGGGGGTGAGAAAGTGGCTCTATATATACTGGACTATAATGAAGTACAGTGTGTATAGAGTCCACCAACCCTAGAGTTATAACAGAAGTTAAAGTCAGAACTGACCTTACTCTCCAAAGTGGTAGCTTGGCCGAGCAGTAAGGCAGTACCAGAGGACAGTGTAAAGCATTTGTCGTGCACACTCAGTCAGCAAAAGGTGTCACACACTCAAGAACTGAACTCCAGGCCAATTGTTCTTATATCCTCATATATTGTTATTTTATTTTTAGAACCAACAGTTATAAAAATATACTTTTCAAGTTATGGGTACTCTCAGGTAATACTTTGCAAAGGAGCAATAAAGTTTGTGCACACAGTGAATACAGTATAGGTAGTAAGCAACACAATCCTAACACACACTATAGCATTGAGCTCAATGGGTTTTCTACATATAATTACACTAGATTACTTTATGGATTACTTTGGAGGTTCCAGGACTAGGTCAGTCCTGGGGTCTATGCTGAAACCAGATTAGCAAAAACTTTTAGTTACTGTAGCGAATTTTCATGAATATAAAGCAGTTTTAAAAGTTCACACTTAGAAGCTTTTCAATGTAAATCCCACAATGTTATTCAATGGGAGGAAATTCAGGTTGCAGGTAAAGTACAATAGCGTTACTTTTGTAACCCAGGTCTGGGGGCTTAACTCAAAACAGGTAGGTAATTGCGTTTCAGTATTTCGTATGATTTTTAAAGAATATTTGTAGTTTTCAAAAGTAGACACTTAAAAAAAATTTCATAGAAAAGCAGACAATGGGTTCCTATGGAGAAAATACAGATTACTAATAAACCCTCTAGGGATTACTTTTGCGGTTCAGTACTGGACTGAAAGGTACAGTACTGGCTTCTCCCCTGATCCCAGGGGAGTACTTCGGAATTCGGGCTTTGCCTGATTTTATAGGAATATTTTCAGTTTCAAAACTTCACACTTAGAAAATGTTTGAGTCAAAAATGGTGAATTAATCAAAAGGGAATGAACACTGGTGTCTACTAAACCTTCGGTTAGACTTTGAAAACCCTCATAGACAGCCTGATTTAGTCGATGCGGTGTATCTTTTATCCGCCCCGTCAGGGGTCATGGCATATTCATAGGGTAGTCAAGTAACGTGCGGTATGCCTGCTTCACCCGAGGCTACCTCTGGTCCAGATAGAAGTGTCCAGAAATAATAGGAAAGGGAAAAATATAAAAACAGTGTGTCACCAAAAAAGAATTTTTAATGAAAAGGTTGGCACTGTTGTTAAAAAATTCGATATATATGTAATCGGGCAACTAGATTACCATATATCTATATATATATGGATGCGTCAACATGTTTCAGCTCTATGAGCCCAGCCGGGTCTGTAGAGCTTTCGTCAGGACAAAAAGACAAAAATACATACACAGAAGGTACTTACACAACTTGTGTAGGTTCCTATAGCTATTATGGAATTTCTTACACAGCCACCTTAATAGGCGTTCTTAGAGGCTTCTACAGGAGTGAAGAGTCGCTAGGAGTGGTCTTTGCCACGAGGACCAGGGGCCTTCGGTTGGTGGCTGCTGGCTAGCAGGCCACGCGGCTCTAGGTGCTGGGCTCGCTGTCACTTGCTCAGGGTAAGGGGGGAAGTAAGATGGGACAAAAAGGTCACATCCAGCGGCACTCGGGCGGCTGGGTGCAGGGTGCTTTTGAGCAGCCGGGCGCTCAATGTTATCCAATGAGGATCTTGAAAAGGGAACAAAGGCTACAGGCTCGGGGACGGAGACTCTCCAGGGGCAACCAGCACTTTGAGAGGTAAGTTGGGATGTTGGAGCACAGGTAGGTACCCCAAAGGGAGGCACAGGGGGCTGTAGGGCGCCGGGTGCAGGGGTGTCTTTGGGTGTCGGAAAAGCTTACCCTCGGCTGGTCGCGGTTGGGGTGGCCCCTGGTTCTGAGTCTGCAGGCGTCGTCTGGTTCGTCGAGGTGGGTCTTTGGGCACTGGACTTCGGGTGCCAGTCGCCGGGGGGACGTCCTCGTGGTATTGGTTCGGTTGGGCCCGGTCCGGGCTCGGCTGGTGCAGAGTGGGCTGGTCCGGAGCTTCCTGGCTGGCACCAGGTGGGTTGTTGCAGCAGAGCCTCTGCTGATGGGAGTTCCAATCTTCAAGAGGGTCAAGGCAGGCAGGTCTTCTGGGTGTCCCTAGGTGGCTGTCCGCAGGAGTCGCCGGGTTTAGGCAGGAGCAGGTTCCAGGATCAACAGGCCGGTAGGGCGGGGGCCAAGTCAGTGGTTGTTGTCCTGCTGTTAGCAGCTGCACGGCGGGTCGTCGTCTTCTTGATCTTCTTTCTTCTTCTTGGTATTGGAATCTGAGGAAGGGAGGTTCAGGGAGCCCCTAAATACTAAATTTAGGGGTGTTACAGGTAGGGCAAGGACAGGGACCAATGGGTCCCTGTCCTTGGGTGAGTACACCCCCTAGCCTGCTCCTCTCCTGTGGGAGGGGGGCCGGAGCCTAGCTGGGATTGGGCAGCGCTCCCTTTCTACAAGATGGCCGGAGCCCGGGTTCGTGCTTCACCTCGCCTCATCCACCAGAGGGGTGGAGTTGGCAAAGGCTGCCACCCCCCCCTTCCTGACGTGTTTTTTCCCGCCAGTCTTCCCGCTAGAGTGGGGGTCAGGACTAGGGGGGCTGGTTGCTGGGTACAGCAAATGGTCTGGGGAAGCTCACAGAGGCGGCATGCCTTTGAAGCTTCTCCCAGTCCATCCTAGGGGAGGAGACCCAGCACCTTGCCCAGGATGTGCATTGTTGCAGGCCCAGGAGAGCGGGGGCTCTCCTACCCAGGGTCCAGCAACATGTCTGCTGTGTGGCAGCCTCTGCAGCCACTCAGCCCAGACGTGGATTGTAGGTTCGGGTTTTGGAGGGCATCTCTAAGATGCCCTCTGGTGCATTTTACATTCAATCCCACACTGGCATCAGTGCGGGTTTAATGTGCTGAGAAGTTTGATCCCAAACTTGTCAGTTTTCTGTGTAGCCATTATGGTGCTGTGGAGTTCGTAATGACACCCTCTCAGCACCAGATACTCTTAACGGCATCACCGCACTTACAGTGCCCCGGAATGGCCCTGGGTACTGTAGGGGCACAGGGCTCATGCACCTGTGCCCTCACCTCCGGCATAGGGCACCCAGCGAGAGGGGTGACTGAAGTATGCCAGGGCAGTGGGTTCTGTGGGCATGGCACACTGGGATGTGTGCCATGTCGACTCTTGTTTTAGTTCTGTAGTTAGGCACACATCCTGCAAAGGCAGTGAGTGGGTGCCAGGGTACAGGGCCCCTGAGGGTGGCACAGTAAGTGCTGCAGCCCTCAGGGGTTTTCTCTGGTCACCATGCCCTGGGTACCTGGGGTACCATTTACTAGGGGCTGACAGATGGCCATAGATGACAATTGGGTCTTTTTGTGTCAGCATAGTTTTAGGGAAGGAACACAGGCCCTGGGTACCTGGTTGGCATGAACCCAGGGCACGCTCAGTCAAAGCACATCAGCAGTTCAGAAAAAAGTGGGGGCATACCAATGCAAGAAAGATGGCACTTTTTCTGGCGTTAATCTGTAGCTGTCGGCATTGAACCACAGGTGCACGCAATTCTGCTTGGTATCCTGTTTGCATAAACTACTACATTTTTTGAATTGCAGGTAATCTCATGAAATGCCTGCATGATTATAATAAGGCCTGGCATAAAAAGGTGCAATTGTAATTATTATACCTTTGCAATTTTAAAGATGTGGGGGAGAGCAACTGGAAGAAGTAGTGTGGGACTGGTTCCCAAAGCTTTTGACAGCTGTAAACTTGCCTCCATTGACGCATGACAGCAATCCACAAAATGATAGCTGCCAGGTGTAAATGGTTTTGCTACAACTTAATTCACCACCACAAATGCATAAACTTGTCCATTAGTCAATCCCACACAATGGGTGGGCGGTACTTGAAGGACAAGCTGTGGTTAGCATTGTAAGTTTGGGAATACCCACAAACATTGTGAGTTTGTGATCATTTACAAACTCCCTATGCGACCCTTTGTCACCATGGATACAGTCAGAACTTTACTCAAGCAAAGCACTTGCATCACCGTATTTTGCTATGCCTGCAAACATTCTTTGAAGTTTATTTAATGGGCCTGTACATTGTCTAACATGTTTGCTTCCCTCTTACTGGTGGAGACCTTTAGCTGGTAATTGACTCATTTATCAAAATGTAGGGACCTATTCACAGGTAAATCTACACATGTAAGTTTACACATACACTTCGTAATGAATGTACTTGTTTAGGCTATTCATCACCATTTAAAAGTACAGGCTATTCATCGCCATTTAAGAGGGTACATTTACTACAAAGTGTAGGCTTCCATTTCACCTCCCCCTTAAACAGATGGTGGAACCAAATTTACTAGTGTGCATTTTGCACCCCTGTCACTATTCACTTTTCACTGTGCCATTTTTTTGGAGCACATTCTTTACAATGCAATGTGTTTTCATATAAATATGTATACACTAAATAAATGTTACTGACATTTCCCAAAGGATTTGATAATGTCATCTGTTTAGCCAAAGAAGTCTAGGCTTACACTTCCGCAAATAGGACCATTGTTTTTCTGATTTGCCCAGGTTCCCAGGAATGCAGAACTGCCCCATCACAGTTTACACTCCTCTAGGTAGGCACAGGGAGCTCTGACCATCGGAACAAGGGTTCTTCCATGTTAGATTTATGTAGCAAAGAGCATTGTGGGATAGTTTACAGTAAAACACAATGATCCTGCAATAAGTGGGGAGGGTCACCCCAGGGAACTTTTAACCCATTGGTTAGGGAGTGGCCTGGATTTTTCCCCGCTCTCAGGCTGGCACTTGACTTAAAAGTGGCATCCCCAGTACCCCTCTCAGAACGCTTCTGAACCTGTGATGATCAGAAGAAAGACTACCCTGCTGTCTGA
Source organism: Lissotriton vulgaris (assembly GCF_964263255.1). Taxonomy (NCBI): domain Eukaryota; kingdom Metazoa; phylum Chordata; class Amphibia; order Caudata; family Salamandridae; genus Lissotriton; species Lissotriton vulgaris. The sequence goes on along the minus strand of NC_141699.1, from coordinate 982,824,288 downwards.
ACCCTGAAGTAAGACTGGACATGCTTGCTTTGAACCCAGGACCCCATAAGGGATCCCAAGGGTCAGTTAACTGACCTGATTGAGCTGCAAGGACACAAAAATCTTAGAGGCCTCTCTCTCTGCAACTGATCAGTCCCCACTTCCCTCGAAATTGCTGCTGGCCTTTGTTGTAGTGAGTCCTATCCCCCCAGTGGTGTCATCCAGGCCCTGGGCCCTTTGCTGGTGTTAGAGAGTACTCCTCCTACCCACACTGCAAGAGCTGGGAGTTAGAATTTGTTTTGCCAACTTTCTGTCTGGGGAACCAACAGAGACTGAGATTGCTGTTGAAGACATTGACGTCAAATCTACAGTCCGCCTCAGCTTGCTGGCTTGCCTCGCTGAAGTAGATCTGATTCAGAAACATATTTCTAAGTCTGAATATAGAAGGCTTCACGAGACTGATGCTGAGCTGAAGCCAATCTTCAAGACCTTCCAGGGCATGAACTTCACCCGCTCAGAGATTTTCCACCTTCATCAACGACAGGGATGGGACCGCATGCATCAGCAACCCCTCATGGTCAAACCCCTCTCCAGATCCAGCTTGCCCCGCAGACGACTCATTGATGACTGTTTTTTCTCCATACATGTTTCTAAGTCAGAATGTAAACTTTTCACCTGGTTGAAGCTGGTCCCTGTATCTGACCCATGCTCCATTACAGTCAGCCTGAACTTTTTACTTTGACCCGGTCTAGTCTGACTAGATAACAGTGGCTGGCGGTTTGTGCTTTTTAGGGCTATTTTGAACCCCAAATCATAAAAATTCATAGCTCCGCCTACTTATTGGATTTTTGTTCTTTTATTTATTAAAATGTTATCTATTTCTCTAAATTGGTTTGGAATTTTCCTTCTGTGTCATTTTTACTTTATTACTGTTAGAGTATTTCATAAATACTTTACACATTGCCTCTAAGTTAAGTCTGACTGCTTAAGGGTTAAGCACAAGTTAATTTAGTAACTTTTGTGGTTCACACTGACAATGATTGTGATTATTTGAGGTAGATACTCGCCTTCCTCAACTAACAGCCCCATTTCTTATAGTTTTTACGGTTTGTTTCCCTGATAGTACCACAAGCATTACCTGCATCAAGCACAAATGCATGTAGTCTCCCATACCTTTCAAAACACTTATACATGTCTTTACAAATTCAATTTGCAAATGTGGGTCTGTTTTTTTAGTTCTCTGATTCTCGAATGGGAGCCACTTTTATTTTATACCCAGGCCTAATTTTCTGTACTGCTCCAACCCGTTCAATTTACAAATGTGGGTTTGTTTTTTTTAGTCCTCCGATTCTCTAATGGTGGCCACTTTATTTTGTACCCAGGTCTACTTTTCTGTACCACTCCAACCCTGATATGCTCTGAGTTTCCTGAGACTGCTTGAAAACCTGTTAAATTTGAGTGCATCCAGTAATTCTTTTTGCTATTCTTAAGCAGTTTAAAATTTAAAGGGATCTCTTGAATCACCTGAATGATGATTATAGGACCTGGCATAACGTGGTGTATCTGTGATTACTGCACCTTAATATTCCTTGTCATGTTTGGGAATGCTAAGCAAGTGCAAGTTTGAAGGTGTTGTAGGCCAGGAAAGAACAGTATGTTACTGTTACTTCACAGGTGTTAATTTGAAGGCTTTTGTCATTTTTCAGCTCAGCAAGGATGACATTTTCTAATCATATGCTTAAAGACTTAGCTGTAAAAATGGCAAAAATACTTTTTCAATTTCTAGCTTGGCGTGGACGGCACTGTGGTAATCCTATGCTTACAAACATTGCTAGATAAACAGACAATTGTGGTGAGCATATTCAGAGTGTCGGTGGTGTTGTAGTTGATCTATACAGGGGCTACTCTCATAAACTTGGGCACTACCCAGCGCTTCTTGCTGCCTTTTTTTGTGATATATATATATATATGGTGTGACCAAGAGCACAAGTTGCTCGAAACGCGTAACCTGAGAGGTTTTATATAAATCTCCTTTACTGCAGCCTATGGGTCCGTGTCTTCATTTCTACAGCGGGAGTGTGCTGTTTGAAGATTTTTTTCTTATATATATATATATATATATATATATATATATATATATATATATATATATATATATATATATATATATATATATATATATATACAAGCAAAAGAGTTGTCCCCAAGGAACGAGGTCGCACACATACAGGAGTTTATACTTGCTTTATTTGACACGTAGAGGCGGCAGTTGTATTCGGCAATTGTTGTCTGCCTGACGCGTTTCGGGCTAGCATAGCCCTTGATCACAGGCTGGAAAAGATTTCTGCAACAGCTTCCGTAGTATCCCACAGTTCCACATGTCTCCTTAAATGATTTCCGCAGTAGGACCTCCCTGGTGAGGTCGGTTGCGTGTAGGCATGCTGGGACTAGTAGTCCTACGTGAAGTCTTTACGAAAAAACATTTCGTTTGCGCCCTCCAGTGGGTGTGCAGAATTCAGTCCATCATTGACAGTTGTTGAGGCTCCCTGGTGAGCCCCCCGAATAGCCGCTGTCGTCCTCCTCTCTGCTCCTGATAACTGCTGCGGGGCCCCGAAGCGTCTTGAGCCTCTGCAGTGCACACGATTCAGTGGTGGTGCGTAGCCTCACGGCGGGACGGCCGTTATATAAGCAAGCAAAAGAGTTGTCCCCAAGGAACGAGGTCGCACACATACAGGAGTTTATACTTGCTTTATTTGACACGTAGAGGCGGCAGTTGTATTCGGCAATTGTTGTCTGCCTGACGCGTTTCGGGCTAGCATAGCCCTTGATCACAGGCTGGAAAAGATTTCTGCAACAGCTTCCGTAGTATCCCACAGTTCCACATGTCTCCTTAAATGATTTCCGCAGTAGGACCTCCCTGGTGAGGTCGGTTGCGTGTAGGCATGCTGGGACTAGTAGTCCTACGTGAAGTCTTTACGAAAAAACATTTCGTTTGCGCCCTCCAGTGGGTGTGCAGAATTCAGTCCATCATTGACAGTTGTTGAGGCTCCCTGGTGAGCCCCCCGAATAGCCGCTGTCGTCCTCCTCTCTGCTCCTGATAACTGCTGCGGGGCCCCGAAGCATCTTGAGCCCCTGCAGTGCACACGATTCAGTGGTGGTGCGTAGCCTCACGGCGGGACGGCCGTTATATAAGCAAGCAAAAGAGTTGTCCCCAAGGAACGAGGTCGCACACATACAGGAGTTTATACTTGCTTTATTTGACACGTAGAGGCGGCAGTTGTATTCGGCAATTGTTGTCTGCCTGACGCGTTTCGGGCTAGCATAGCCCTTGATCACAGGCTGGAAAAGATTTCTGCAACAGCTTCCGTAGTATCCCACAGTTCCACATGTCTCCTTAAATGATTTCCGCAGTAGGACCTCCCTGGTGAGGTCGGTTGCGTGTAGGCATGCTGGGACTAGTAGTCCTACGTGAAGTCTTTAGGAAAAAACATTTTGTTTGCGCCCTCCAGTGGGTGTGCAGAATTCAGTCCATCATTGACAGTTGTTGAGGCTCCCGGGTGAGCCCCCCGAATAGCCGCTGTCGTCCTCCTCTCTGCTCCTGATAACTGCTGCGGGGCCCCGAAGCGTCTTGAGCCCCTGCAGTGCACACGATTCAGTGGTGGTGCGTAGCCTCACGGCGGGACGGCCGTTATATAAGCAAGCAAAAGAGTTGTCCCCAAGGAACGAGGTCGCACACATACAGGAGTTTATACTTGCTTTATTTGACACGTAGAGGCGGCAGTTGTATTCGGCAATTGTTGTCTGCCTGACGCGTTTCGGGCTAGCATAGCCCTTGATCACAGGCTGGAAAAGATTTCTGCAACAGCTTCCGTAGTATCCCACAGTTCCACATGTCTCCTTAAATGATTTCCGCAGTAGGACCTCCCTGGTGAGGTCGGTTGCGTGTAGGCATGCTGGGACTAGTAGTCCTACGTGAAGTCTTTAGGAAAAAACATTTTGTTTGCGCCCTCCAGTGGGTGTGCAGAATTCAGTCCATCATTGACAGTTGTTGAGGCTCCCGGGTGAGCCCCCCGAATAGCCGCTGTCGTCCTCCTCTCTGCTCCTGATAACTGCTGCGGGGCCCCGAAGCGTCTTGAGCCCCTGCAGTGCACACGATTCAGTGGTGGTGCGTAGCCTCACGGCGGGACGGCCGTTATATAAGCAAGCAAAAGAGTTGTCCCCAAGGAACGAGGTCGCACACATACAGGAGTTTATACTTGCTTTATTTGACACGTAGAGGCGGCAGTTGTATTCGGCAATTGTTGTCTGCCTGACGCGTTTCGGGCTAGCATAGCCCTTGATCACAGGCTGGAAAAGATTTCTGCAACAGCTTCCGTAGTATCCCACAGTTCCACATGTCTCCTTAAATGATTTCCGCAGTAGGACCTCCCTGGTGAGGTCGGTTGCGTGTAGGCATGCTGGGACTAGTAGTCCTACGTGAAGTCTTTACGAAAAAACATTTCGTTTGCGCCCTCCAGTGGGTGTGCAGAATTCAGTCCATCATTGACAGTTGTTGAGGCTCCCTGGTGAGCCCCCCGAATAGCCGCTGTCGTCCTCCTCTCTGCTCCTGATAACTGCTGCGGGGCCCCGAAGCGTCTTGAGCCCCTGCAGTGCACACGATTCAGTGGTGGTGCGTAGCCTCACGGCGGGACGGCCTTTATATAAGCAAGGAAAAGAGTTGTCCCCAAGGAACGAGGTCGCACACATACAGGAGTTTATACTTGCTTTATTTGACACGTAGAGGCGGCAGTTGTATTCGGCAATTGTTGTCTGCCTGACGCGTTTCGGGCTAGCATAGCCCTTGATCACAGGCTGGAAAAGATTTCTGCAACAGCTTCCGTAGTATCCCACAGTTCCACATGTCTCCTTAAATGATTTCCGCAGTAGGACCTCCCTGGTGAGGTCGGTTGCGTGTAGGCATGCTGGGACTAGTAGTCCTACGTGAAGTCTTTACGAAAAAACATTTCGTTTGCGCCCTCCAGTGGGTGTGCAGAATTCAGTCCATCATTGACAGTTGTTGAGGCTCCCTGGTGAGCCCCCCGAATAGCCGCTGTCATTCGGGAGGTCCTACTGCGGAAATCATTTAAGGAGACATGTGGAACTGTGGGATACTACGGAAGCTGTTGCAGAAATCTTTTCCAGCCTGTGATCAAGGGCTATGCTAGCCCGAAACGCGTCAGGCAGACAACAATTGCCGAATACAACTGCCGCCTCTACGTGTCAAATAAAGCAAGTATAAACTCCTGTATGTGTGCGACCTCGTTCCTTGGGGACAACTCTTTTGCTTGCTTATATAACGGCCGTCCCGCCGTGAGGCTACGCACCACCACTGAATCGTGTGCACTGCAGGGGCTCAAGACGCTTCGGGGCCCCGCAGCAGTTATCAGGAGCAGAGAGGAGGACGACAGCGGCTATTCGGGGGGCTCACCAGGGAGCCTCAACAACTGTCAATGATGGACTGAATTCTGCACACCCACTGGAGGGCGCAAACAAAATGTTTTTTCGTAAAGACTTCACGTAGGACTACTAGTCCCAGCATGCCTACACGCAACCGACCTCACCAGGGAGGTCCTACTGCGGAAATCATTTAAGGAGACATGTGGAACTGTGGGATACTACGGAAGCTGTTGCAGAAATCTTTTCCAGCCTGTGATCAAGGGCTATGCTAGCCCGAAACGCGTCAGGCAGACAACAATTGCCGAATACAACTGCCGCCTCTACGTGTCAAATAAAGCAAGTATAAACTCCTGTATGTGTGCGACCTCGTTCCTTGGGGACAACTCTTTTGCTTGCTTATATAACGGCCGTCCCGCCGTGAGGCTACGCACCACCACTGAATCGTGTGCACTGCAGGGGCTCAAGACGCTTCGGGGCCCCGCAGCAGTTATCAGGAGCAGAGAGGAGGACGACAGCGGCTATTCGGGGGGCTCACCAGGGAGCCTCAACAACTGTCAATGATGGACTGAATTCTGCACACCCACTGGAGGGCGCAAACGAAATGTTTTTTCGTAAAGACTTCACGTAGGACTACTAGTCCCAGCATGCCTACACGCAACCGACCTCACCAGGGAGGTCCTACTGCGGAAATCATTTAAGGAGACATGTGGAACTGTGGGATACTACGGAAGCTGTTGCAGAAATCTTTTCCAGCCTGTGATCAAGGGCTATGCTAGCCCGAAACGCGTCAGGCAGACAACAATTGCCGAATACAACTGCCGCCTCTACGTGTCAAATAAAGCAAGTATAAACTCCTGTATGTGTGCGACCTCGTTCCTTGGGGACAACTCTTTTGCTTGTATATGTATATATATATGTATATATATATATATATATATATATATATATATATATATATATATATATATATATATATATATATATATATATATATATATATATATATATATATATATATATTATAGCCCTCTTGGCCACTCTTTGTAGATAAAGTGTTTTTGAAAATATGTTTATTGAGATGTGTTATGGATAAGGCACATGCGCACAGTTAGCTACATTGCATATATGTATATATTTTTTATACTATATTTTTTAGTATCGACTCACTTTTTTTGTACAGCACTTAGCACTTTTTTTGATATAGGAATTGGAGTGAGCTCTTTATAACAACTGGGACCAGTTGTCAGTAACTTAAGATGATTGAATCGAATAATTTTTGCACATGGATATATGAATATTGATATTTTTGCACATTTTTGCTTATTTGCACATATGTATCTGCATTCAAGCAGGAAATTTGCACAAAAGGTAGTACCGAGTAGATCACTACATAATCTAAAGTAGTGAAGTTTACAGAATGGCATAATGTTGCACATATTTAAAATAGAATTCATTCTGTTAGAATTCATAATTATTTATAATTATTTGTAATATATGTGCATAGATTCAACTAGAAATGGTATAATCTTTTATATAGATATATATATGTTTTATACAGTTTTTAAAATGTACATAGTAAATGGTTTTAGATTTCCATTTTAGATTATTTACAATGTAACAAGATATGCCAAACTAATTTATTTGTGTAAATTTATACAAATTCAATCCAGGTTTACCGCAAACGCGTTTATGCTGTTATTATGTGTATGAGCTTTAATGATAGAAGTCTAAAAAGAAATATATTACATAATGTGCTTTAAAAATAACAAAGTAGCAACTTACCCTATCTTTTATAAGTGTGTTTTCACTTTTTATTAATCACGTGGTGTGCTTAGCCAAAAAGTTGAAAAAAATGAGTATTTAAAGGTCCTCTGTACCATTGTACCGTTATGTGATCAAGGGTAGTTCCTACCCGAAACGCGTCATGCCAGAGAGAAACAGAAGGGGATAATAAACTGACCTTTTTGAACTGGAAAAGCTGTGCGGTGGTCCTTGTGTCCTGCATGCCAAACCTGGAGAAGCAGGAAGGAATGGAATATATATGTATATATATATATATATATATATATATATATATATATATATATATATATATATATATATATATATATATATATATATAATATATAACGTTCCTATAACCTGTGTGTTTTTTCAGTGAATGGTAATGTGTGCTAATCCTATGCTTAAAGACTTTGCATGTAGAAATGGCAAAAGACTTTGTCCCTTTCTATCTCTGCGTGGATGCAACTGTGCTAATCATATGCCTAAAGACTTTGATAGAAAAGAAGACATTTGAGGTGAGCAAATGTAGAGTGTCGCTGGTGTTGAGAGTGCTCTATACTGCAGCTGCTTTCCACCTAAATTTGAGAACTACCCAGAGTTTTTTGCTTCTTTTTTTGCATAATTTATGCGTCAGTCTATGCCTGAAAGGGGTTTGTTTTGATATATATATTCACATTTCAGTGATCTGTGTATATATATATATATATATATATATATATATATATATATATATGTATATATGTATATGTATGTATATGTATATATATACACACACACATACACGCATTCACTGAAAAACACACAGGTTACAGGGACATTATATCTAAGTTCACATTTTAAACACACAAATCCATAGAAATTCAGCAGTTGTAGTATACTTATTTTAGCACGTATAGTTATACTTATGTTAAGAAACTAGAACTCATGGCCCAAAGTTACTTTATGGCATGAGTTATAGTTTTTCCAGAAAAGAATAACTGGTAGAATAAGTATAACAGATGAATTTCTATCATTTTTGTGTGTGTAAAATGTGACCCTAACTATACCATCTCTGTAACCTTTGTTTTTTACACAGAATTTCTGTTTTATTAAACGTAAAGTAATATTTAATTAACATATGTTAATCTAACCAAGGCCGTTCGTGACAGGGGTTTGGTATATGAGTGGGTGTATTTTTTTCCATTCAGCTGTGAATCCGCAGATCCTCCTCAGAGTTACATTGCAGATCGTGGCGAGCGAAGCAGTGAGTCCGTGGATCTATGTATCAGCCCCCAAATCTTTTTGTCCCTGGGTGGTGCATAAGAGGCTCAACCATCTGTCCTCTGAGGTCAGGATACCTCTATCCTGACTGCTTATTTAAGCTTTTCTTTTTGTTTTCTCCCGGGACCCTATAAAGAAACAAAATGGTAGCTGCAACTTTCCTTTCAGGTTGCGGCCAGCCAATCATGGCCTTCCATTTGCCCCCTGATCTGTGTCCCTAGATATCTATAAATGTTTTTCTTTAAGAAAATCCTAAACTACTGAACAGATTTCCACCAATTTACAAAAAGCGCTCTTTCTGGACCAAGAACTAGCTTTCTGCCGGATTTGGTGTAATTCTGTTCAGCGGATCAGGCTGTAGCCATGTTCAAAAACTGCAAAATACCGATAGACATTGCATGGGGAAAAGTGTTTTCGGAACCACCCTTTATATCAACCTCCACTTGATAGATCAACAGGAAACCTTACAGACAGCAGCTGAGTGCCAAACCACTTTTCAAAATTTCAAGAACTTTCTTCAAACACTGCCAAAGTTATTAGCAAAGCAAAAAATGCTTCGACTATGGGAAAAGCTGGTGCCTGCTATATCAACCTACGGGAAAACTCCTTTACGACGCAACTTTTACCACGCAGTACCTTTACAACGCAGGTTTTTCGACGCAAGTCATTACAACGAATTGCGCTGAGGGGCGCTGTAGGATAGGTAATAGTTTAATTTACTATCCAACACCTTCCCTACTATCCACGGGGACTGGAGTTGGAATAGTAAGTTAAACTATTCACTATCCAACACCCCCCAACGCAAGTCGTTGTAACGACTTGCGTTGAAAAACCTGCGTTGGAAAGGCATGCGTGGTAAAAGCATGCGTTGTAACAACGTACATCCACAACCTACTGGCTATTGCCAGTGGTGATTAACATATGTGTGTGTAAATATATATATATATATATAGTGAATATATATTCGATGAAAATTAAAGTCTTCCTCCCTCAGCATCATTGGACGGGTAGGCTTGTGATACAGACCTTGGATGATGGTCTTTGCTGATGCTGCTTCCCGCCTCCTTAAAGCCTACTGTTCTGTGTCAATGAGTCTAGGTGTTGCAACCGGGAGACTCTTTGATCACGTAGTCTCTGTCTCTGGTGTGATGCGGGTGTCGGTGTTAACGTGAGACTGCTCAGCGCTGTAGTAAAGGAACATGCTGACCTAACCCCTTCTCAGAAAATGGGACCTGCAGTTATTCTTGCAAAATGTGCTGGGACAGTCTACAAAAATTGGGAATGTCTGGGATAATCTGGGATGTCTGGTCACCCTACCTGTATCACAAGGTGGAACTTGTACCCTGTCAGATCTGCATTTCTCCCAGGATTGCGGTCTCTGATATGCAGGGCTGGCTCTCAGATGGAGGACTCGTGCTTGCAACAATATAATGGTTTTTAGAGCACCTGCTGCCATCTCTTGGTCTCCAGCAATTTTCAGGCAACAATAAAAATGTCAATATAACTCCGGTGATTATTGTTCTTTCTAGAGAGGCATCAGAGGTTTGTCTAGTGGAAGTTTTGCCTCAAGGTAAAGTGTGCCTGCTGCAATGAACTTGTACCATTCAGATTACAAAGGACATATAATATAAATAGGTTAGTAGCTTACTGCTTTTATCAGAGAAATCCTTTTGTTACTTGCAGTTTATACGTTAAAATCCTATTGTAAAACAGTGAGCTATTCATTGTTTTCGAAAAGCTGCATGCAAACTGCAAGGTATCGATTAGAGCGTTATGATTTTTTCCCCAGTCTTTCATTATCCTAATGTCAATTCTAATTAGTAAATCCAACCCCAACCCTGCTGTTACATTTTAAATTTTGAGTTTGTGCTTCTCTGGACCAAGTACTATTATACTATACCGTCTACCAGTATGGATGACATGTGACTCCAAAAACACCACAGGATGATGAATGGAGTGCTGAAACTTTTCAACCACTCACCCTCAGTCACAGATCTGAGAACAGTCCAGCCCGAGCCAGGCCCCATGCTCACTGCGCCACTGGATTCAAGCTAGTCTGGCTGATGAGGGGTGATGCTCCGAAACTGGTTCCAGGATGCTTGTTTCCGGTTGAAGAAAGACCTGGCTTGGCAGTTTGGGCTGGACCGTTCCCATGAGGACCAGGGTCAAGACAGATTTGCATATGGCTATGTCCAAACTGGGGTGGCGAGGTGAGCTAGAGAACAATGGATTAAACCCAGACCTATATGACTGGAGGTGAACGTATGCATTGTTCATCATTCCGTCCATCATTTGTTCTTTTTGCTTTTGTCGCCCTAAGTGGGAGGCGTATGCCCAGACGTGGGCCCCATGCTCACTGCATCACTGGATTCAAGTTAGCCTGGCTGATATGGGGTGATACCCTGGAACCGTTCCCAGGATGCTTGTTTCCGGTCCAGGGAGGACCTGGCTTGGCATTTCGGACTGTGCTGTCCCCAGGAGGAACAGGGTCAAGATTGATTTGCATATAGCTGGGTCTAAATTTGGCTGGCGGAGTGAGCAAAATAACATTGGATTAAACGCAGATCTGTGACTGGGGTGAATGTTTGACAATGCTTAACATTCCATTCATCTTCTTTTTGTCTTGTATTTTGACGTATGACTCCTACACCTTGTAGTCCCATGGCTTATGTAACATTTCTATACACTGATGTAAACATTATTGATTGATTGTCTCTGGGTAGTGAATTAAACTACTCTGACATCCTACACTGATATGAGTAGCACTATAAAACAAATTAAATGCATCAGAGAGAGAGTGGTTATGGAGGCTTGAGGGGCTCTGTTAAAGGGAGGTAGTGAGGGAATCCGAGGCAGAGGTGGTCATTGGGGGCGCAAACAAAACTTGTCGCACCGGCGCCACCAGCACTAAAGCAGGCCCTGCTGATTTGCTATCAACCCATGCCCTGATATGCATGTGACATTATGCCAACAAAAACTGTGCACTGAATCTACAAGACCCAATGCCACCCAACCTCCCTTGCCCCGTGCATAATTAAAGGGTAATATATAGGTAGCTGGGGTCAACCTGCCTGAAATATTTTTCAAGTATTCAAAACACAAAAGAAGTACGTTTTTGTCCATGCATTAGTGCAGGACATTTTGAGGAAAATTTGTTTTCAGCTGCGGCTGCTACATTAGGGTGTAGGAGCACTGCCCCCTGCCACCACCTGCAAATTAAACGATAATAAAATGGGTTTGTAACCCGTTTTATTATTGTTTTATTTTAACCGCCCTGGACCCGCCCCCAAGACTCTGACGAGTCTTGGGGGCGGGTCCAGGGGGATGACACTGTGGTGAGAGAGTGCTAGTGCATCCTTGTCCCTTCACTGCTCATCAGGTGTTTGGCCAGCAGTTTCAAGCCGGACAAAAATCTCATGCGCAGTGAAGCTTTTTGGTCGAGGCTGGAGAAAGCAAGCACAGGCTGCCAGCCTACCTGGAAGCGCAAAGTCCTAGTGCTCAGGCCAATCCTGACGCTCATTTCCTGCAGCGTCATGACTGGCCGCAGTGCAGTCTGGGAGCCTGTCCCAGAAGCAGGAAGAGTACAATGGACCAACGGTAGCGGCGGCGATCAGGCAAGTTTCTTTTTTAATGTATTTCTTTTATTTTGTTTGTCTCCGAACCTCCACCCCCCCCCCTCCAGCCCCGCTCCTCCAGCCCGCCCCACCACTTTAGCAGGGATGGGCCACAACTGTTGGTTTTGATAGATTAATCAAAGCAGAAAAATATACTTTCTCTCACTCCTACACAAGCATTAGATGAACACTAATGCTATCTAGAATTTGAGCCAAAATTTGCAGTGTACATAATGTTCCTTTTGTGAGCATCACACATTTGTCAGAAATTTTCAATCCACTTGCAAAAATCGTCTACATACTTTTTTGTGCAATTGTATTGACCATTACATGCAATTCTATATATACATATTCCGAAACATAATATTTAAAGGCAAAATAACATGCTCAGAGCCAGCCTTTGCTAGGATAGCTCCCTGATCAGAGGGACATTTTGCGTCCTTGCTGATGCTAGTGAATAAAATGCAAAAACAACAGGTGATGGACAGAATGCAGAACAATGTCATACATTCACCCCAGTACACAGATCTGGGCCTAAATCCATTGTTTTTTTGCTCACCATGCCATTCCAGTTTGAACCCAGCCATATGCAAATCAGCCTTGACCATGTGGCCCATGGGAACAGTCCAGCCCGAACTGCCAAGCCAGGTCCTCCCTGGACTGGAAACAAGCATCCAAGGACCGGTTTCGGGCTTTCAGCCCTCATCAGCCTGGATAGCTTGATCCCAGTGGCATGGAGAGCAGTGGACTCACGTCTGAGCATACCCGTCCCACTCGGGGTGACAAATGCAAAAACAATAGGTGATGGACAGAATGCAGAACAATGTCATACATTCACCCCAGTACAGAGATCTGGGCCTAAATCCATCGTTTTTTTTGCTCACCATGCCATTCCAGTTTGAACCCAGCCATATGCAAATCAGTCTTGACCCTGTTACCCTGGGAACAGTCCAGCCCGAACTGCCAAGCCAGGTCCTCCCTGGACTGGAAACAAGCATCCAAGGACCGGTTTCGGGCTTTCAGCCCTCATCAGCCTGGGTAGCTTGATTCCAGTAGCATGGAGAGCACGGGACTCATGTCTGAGCATACCCGTCCCACTCGGGGTGACAAATGCAAAAACAATAGGTGATGGACAGAATGCAGAACAATGTCATACATTCACCCCAGTACAGAGATCTGGGCCTAAATCCATTGATTTTTTGCTCACCATGCCATTCCAGTTTGGACCCAGCCATATGCAAATCAGTCTTGACCCTGTGCCCCATGGGAACAGTCCAGCCCGAACTGCCAAGCCAGGTCCTCCCTGGACTGGAAACAAGCATCCAAGGACCGGTTTCGGGCTTTCAGCCCTCATCAGCCTGGATAGCTTGATCCCAGTGCATGGAGAGCAGTGGACTCACGTCTGAGCATACCCGTCCCACTCGGGGTGACAAATGCAAAAACAATAGGTGATGGACAGAATGCAGAACAATGTCATACATTCACCCCAGTACAGAGATCTGGGCCTAAATCCATCGTTTTTTTTGCTCACCATGCCATTCCAGTTTGAACCCAGCCATATGCAAATCAGTCTTGACCCTGTTCCCCTGGGAACAGTCCAGCCCGAACTGCCAAGCCAGGTCCTCCCTGGACTGGAAACAAGCATCCAAGGACCGGTTTCGGGCTTTCAGCCCTCATCAGCCTGGGTAGCTTGATTCCAGTAGCAGGGAGAGCACGGGACTCATGTCTGAGCATACCCGTCCCACTCGGGGTGACAAATGCAAAAACAATAGGTGATGGATAGAATGCAGAACAATGTCATACATTCACCCCAGTACAGAGATCTGGGCCTAAATCCATTGTTTTTTTGCTCACCATGCCATTCCAGTTTGGACCCAGCCATATGCAAATCAGTCTTGACCCTGTGCCCCATGGGAACAGTCCAGCTCGAACTGCCAAGCCAGGTCCTCCCTGGACTGGAAACAAGCATCCAAGGACTGGTTTCGGGCGTTCAGCCCTCATCAGCCTGGATAGCTTGATTCCAGTGGCATGGAGAGCACGGGACTCACGTCTGAGCAAAATAACGATGGATTAAACCCAGATCTGTGACTGGGGGTGAATGTTTTGCCATTGTGCAACATTCCATCCATCATCTTGTGTGTTTAGCTGTTCACCCTATGTGGGAAGGGTATGCCCATACATGGGTTCTGTGCTCTCTACACCACTGGAGTCAAGCTATCCTGGCTGAAGACGGCTAATATCCAGAAACCGGTCCTAGGATGCTTGATTCCGGTCCAGGAAAGACATGGCTTGGCAGTTCGGTCTGGACTGTTCCCATGAGGCACAGGGTCAAGACTGATTTGCATATGGCCATGTCTGAACTGGGGTGGCTTGGTGAGCAAAATAACAATGGATTAAACCTAGATCTGTGACTCTGGTGAATGTTTTTCCATTGTGCAACATTCCGTCCATCATCTTGTGTGTTTTGCTGTTCACCCTATGTGGGAAGGGTATGCCCAGATGTGGGTCCCGTGCTCACTACACCACTGGAGTCAAGCTACCCTGGCTGAAGACGATTGATAGCCAGAAACCGGTCCTAGGATGCTTGATTCCGGTCCAAGAAAGACATGGCCTGGCAGTTCGGTCTGGACTGTTCCCATGAGGCACAGGGTCAAGACTGATTTGCATATGGCCATGTCTGAACTGGGGTGGCTTGGTGAGCAAAATAACGATGGATTAAACCCAGATCTGTGTCTGGGGGTGAATGTTTTGCCATTGTGCAACATTTCGTCCATCATCTTGTGTGTTTTGCTGTTCACCCTATGAGGGAAGGGTATGCCCAGACGTGGGTCCCGTGCTCACTAACCACTGGAGTCAAGCTATCCTGGCTGAAGACGGCTGATAGCAAGAAACCGGTCCTAGGATGCTTGATTCCGGTCCAGGAAAGACATAGCTTAGCAGTTCGGTCTGGACTGTTCCCATGAGGCACAGGGTCAAGACTGATTTGCATATGGCCATGTCTGAACTGGGGTGGCTTGGTGAACAAAATAACGATGGATTAAACCCAGATCTGTGACTGGGGGTGAATGTTTTGCCATTGTGCAACATTCCGTCCATCATCTTGTGTGTTTTGCTGTGAATAAAATGAGGCAGCAGGGGGCCTCTTTTGTGTTCACCAGTTAGTCCTTAGCTGAGCAATCAATCAATCGGCATTTGTATAGCGATGCACTGTCACCCCTAGGGGTATCTGGGCACTGGGAGCAGTGAATAGCCTCTGAACACAAACATCCCCAGAAATCTCCCAACACACCTAAATCACGCCCAAAACGTTCCTACCTCACGCTGAGGGTGTTGACAGTGGTATAACACAGGCCCCCCAGCCCCTGTGGAGCGGGGACCCAGGCTCCGGGGGCCCCCTGGCCTCAGCACATTACTTATTTATTTATTTATTTAGAAAGTTTTATATAGCGCGGACAAGATCCTTGCGGATATCAGAGCGCTTTACAAGAGAAGTACCTGGGGGAGCATAGACAGACAGGTGGAACAATAGGTCACATAGTATGAGACAGCATTCGACATCCAGTGCCCTCCTCCGCCGTGTAGCGGGGGACCTCTTCCAGCCCTCCGAAGTCGTCGAGCTGTCGGGACTAGGCTCCTGGAATTTCAGCTGTCCCTGTGATGTGCAATTAATAACAGTACTGAAAGGTTGAGTGAGAGAGTTCGGGCGGGGAGGTGTAGTGGAACAATAGGTCGCAAAGTATGAGACAGCATTCGATGTCCAGTGCCCTCCTCCGCCGTGTAGCGGGGGACCTCTTCCAGCCCTCCGAAGTCGTCGAGCTGTCGGGACTAGGCTCCTGGAATTTCAGCTGCCCCTGTTTATTACGAATGTTCAGAGTAAAGCTAGTAGGGATTTGCTCATTGTAGATCTCAGGCAGTTGGCATATGATACATACTCTAAGAGTCACAAAGAGGGCAGGCACGTGAGATAACGAACTTTACCCGAAGGTGTCAGAGCGCTTTACATAGGATCCAGTGGAAAACATAAGGACTGACGGTTACATGCGTAAAATGATTGCAAATTTTTGCATTACAAAAGAACCAGTTAGAAGCATACGGACCAGGGATTACAAGTGTAACAAAAAGGAATACAAATGGATATACTCTAGGCCTATACTAGTAGTATCTCTATCAACATAGGGAGGGGGTACACCTGGATATACTATAACAATCACATGGGAGACTAGTCGCTAGAGTTATCTCTATATACATAGGGAAGGGATATGACTGGATATACTCTAAGAGTCACATAGGAATGGTGGAGAGCACAACGTTCTACAGCATATACTAGTGAATAGAGCTATCTCTATATACATAGGGAAGGGAAAGGACTGGATATACTCTAAGAGTCACAGAGAAGGCAAGCACGTGAGATAAACGAGAGATGGAAGCAGAAAGTGGTGAAGAAGACAGTGAGGAGTGTCAGAGGCAACAGGAGAGACAATCGGAAAGTCGAAAGGACAGTGAGAGATCACTAAAATGGCGGAAGAGAACGTTAGAAGAAGAGGCAAGTCATACCGAGAAAATGGCGGGGAGCAAGAAGGTCCAAGTCCGACAGTTCCGGAAGAGGGAGCTCCCAATTGAGTTTGGAGAGGGGGGCCTCCACGTACCTTGCAGGGGGGAGGTCTAGAGTTTTGTTGCGCCAGTGGTTGTTGATGTGTATCAGCGGGAGGGAGACGGGAGGGCAAGGAAGGGGGCTATTGGGGTGTTAAAAATATCCTCTACGGTATAATAATGAAGGAATAGAAACAGTTTAAACTGCCAAATGTGACAGAGAAAGGAGCACGAAGGGACACAGAGAAGGCAGGAGTGAGATGAGACGGGCGCTGCTGTTTGCAACACCTTGCAGTTCTGCAGATTGGCGCCCTGGGCCTTGGGTCCAGCTCGCACATACCCTGGCCAAGCTACAGGTTGTGTGCGCGTGTGCTTAAAATATTTTTGTATGGATTACCAATCGTCTGAAAAGGGAGGGCAAGAAGTGTAACCTTATAACATTCACGAGTGGAAATGAAATACAGTGCCCAATTTACAAACATTTTTCTCTTATTTGCTTGTGTGGTGCTCTGATTTACTCCTACATTCCAAGACTATTCCTGACTTACTCCTGGTATCGAAGAGTTAAGTAAGAGGAATGCTCAAGTCCAACCTCTTAGCAGAATCTTTGTGAATCCATCATATGACGCACTAATGTCAGATTGTAGGCTATAAAATTGCTAATTAACAATGCAACAATATCGACATTCGAAACGTCACCACACTCGTCCTCTTTGCTGAGGAACAAACCACGCATATTCGCTTTCACAGCCTGAAAGAAAAGTAGTCCAGTGCCCGCCAATTGGAAACAAGTGCACCTTAGTTTCTGGAATAACTCCGCCGTTTATTGTTGGCGGTGAAGCCAAAACACACCCGAAGAGGTAATTCTGTGGAAAAATGCATCGCCTCCGGTGTGCATTACAAGAAGGAGTAGCCCCGGTTGAAGTAAGCGCGGCATGACGCGCCATTGGCTGGCCCGCATAGCAGACATGACGAGTCACTTATTTGAACAGTGATGAGCTCACGGCCGCGCCTGGAAGCCCTGCGTGCGGTGACGCACCGCGTTTTCCCTGGGGGCGTTCTGCTGTAAGAACTTCGAGCAGATCACATCACATGACTGCAGGCAGGAATGTATATATAAAAAAAAGCCTATGATTGGAAACTCCTACCTTACAGCCTCCTGAACCATTAGTGTTACTTTTCCATTATTATAAACGCGCCATTTTTTATACTCTGGAAAACCATGCCTTTAAATTCAATATCTAATTCGCTTGTCAGGTTTCATTGTTTATATAAGGCTCCCTGCTTTTGGACTTGCATTATGTTCCTTGGTACAAAATAAATCGATAAAGTCTGTTTCATTTCACATTTTAAAAGACACAGCATTCCTTAAACACAATCAATGCGGCGATAGAAACCAATATCAGCTAAAAAGTCTCACTTTCAGTTCATGTGTGCCAAGTGCAAGATCTCTCTTCCACTTTAATCAATATGCTTGTCTAGGGCTGGCTACTTTTTCATACAGTTTATGTTTAGCTGTTTTAAGAGCGTTTTTTTCTACTGTAAGCCTGGTACCAAAACGTGGTGACAAATTGTGCACCGGCTTTTTTACAAACCACCTTTAATTTTGTGGTGTCACCCATGGACATTTGCGTCACATCACAAAATCGCAATCACAGACCATTGCACATGGAATACCGAATCGCACATAAATGCCACTCTTTCTCATTCCTAACTCCGATTCAGTATGGGTCGCTAAGCCCATTTTGTGCGACAGAAATGCTTTTCCAACTTGAAAATATGCTTTAGTGCATCGTAAACAACAAAATCTGAGTATTGCAGAGGATCAGCTTATGTGGATTCCTGTACAAGTTGTCTTTCCTCCCAGATGATTTTTGCTTTCAGTGTCCTGTTCAAGGTCCAGCTCCTTCGTCCTTCCTCTCAGTCTTGGATTGGTCCCTTGCTCTGTTTCATTAACGACAGGGACAGGAAAACTCATCTGTAGTTTCTTACTCAAGGAGAACACTCTCCCTGTAAAGAGCTAGGTTCCACAATACAGGCACAATTTACAAAGATTTTACTGTGAGGACTCTTGTAATACTCCTAAATTCCGGGAATAAGCTAGGACCGCCACATCTACTCACAGCAAACTTTGCAAATCTGGCCCTGTGTCTTCATCATTTGATCCTCTGTTGCAGCTGCCTCTGACCTGAACACCTCAACTATGTCCACTCCAGAGAAATAACGTAATGGTTAGGAATGGAGGTCGACTCGCATCCGAAGTTCACTGTCAACTGGTTGCAACGTCAACAGTTGTGTTCCTTTCACTAATGCAGTTGCTGCTTGCTTCTTTGAGTTAAATTCAGAAATGTAAGTCTTGGTGTCACAGAAGGACCAACGAGCGCCGGCTCAACGAGGAGCAGGTCCATATGATGAAGCATGACACCTAGCTTGCTGGGTGTGTGAGGACCCTAGTTCCGCAAAAGCGGGATCCCCGATCCCTCTACCTCCCTTCTCTCTTCCCTGACTCACCACCACTAATTAGTTGGTAGGCGATTCTGCAACACAGAAGAACAGCTTCCTTTTTCTTTGATAAATACAGAAGGACATCAACCATCAGTGAATGAGTTTAGTGGTGGATCCTGCACAACAGTTTAGCCAAGAACTAGCTTTTCACTCTTTCTGAGAGTTAAAGCAACTGGTTTGCTTGAGAAACATTCAAATTATATTCCATGTCTTCCATTCATCATCATCATCATCATCAAAAAAATTTATTTCGCAAAGTTTCCAAAGCATATAAAGTTCACAGAATATATTCTCGATGTTTTCCATTCAATATTTCTGTCCTTTAGGTTTCGATAAACAATGCCATTTTCTTATCAATCTGAAACCAGAGAACTGCACAGTATAGTTTCGCAAGAATTTGTATTGTCACCCATGCATTTTACTGTTTTTGCGACCCCTTGAACTCATTGTTAACATTTGTGTTATTGTGTATGAGTTGTGCTGATGATGCCAACATTAACATGGAGCATAGATAGCTAGCAAGCACCCCTCTATCACCTACTTTTAAACAGTACCTACTTGCCTTGGATAAATGCTTGAGCATCAACGTTTTGTAACAGAGCCCATCAGTTACAAACCACTTTGTGGTTCCCGAGCTCATTCTCAAATTCAGCACATTTGGCATTGGAGTGCCATAAAGAAGGAAGTCATGGTTGTAGTTTGGTAACTGAAGAAGTTGAGACCCTACTTGTTTGGGGCTCTCTTCAGAGTTCACCCTGATCATAGGCCTCTCAGATAGCTCATGCATGTGTGAGGGGAGCACTTAAACTGTTGAGGTGGTCCATCTCACACAGAGAGGAAACATGTAAATCACAAAGTTTTATGAGGCCACTCGTATTGTATCTACATGCACATATATGGACTCCACTATGTCATCTACTATCATATCGTCAAATTAGAGAGATTTACTATTCTATCTCCACATCTGCTTACCTTGAGAACATAGTGTTAGTTCTTATTGTGGAGTTCACATAAATGCAGATCGATACTAAAAAGTGTAACTCCCGACTTATCGTAGACCTATTAAAAATATATGCCCTGGAGTTGCTAGATTAAGCATTTATTTGCAGTACTTAATACTCTTGATATTTGATTTCTACATTTAATAACTTCAATGAGTTTAGCAAATTCTGGAAATGAAATTATTTTCTCAATATTGCTTAATTTTCTTATATGTAACCTGATTTTACATTTCAGCTTTTGTCTCTATACAACCCTACATCAAGGTAACAATTTCAACCTGAATATCTATATTTGATAATCGTTGTTATCATTAATCATAGATACATTTGAATGATGTTTATGCCCAATGTAGCTTTAGTCAGTCATAGCCATAAATCATAACACACTAGTGTGCAAGAAAATGGCATTGACATACGTAGGAAAGAAGGATCTGCTTCTTATGGTTACCCCCACTTTTGAGGTATGATTCCCCAAACCAGGAAGGCCCTTCGTGGGGCCCTCAGCGTTCACGGTACCAGCCTTCTAGTCCCAGACAGCACAAAATGTTTGCGGACGAACAGAGACCCATTTATGCCCTCCTGCTGAGCAGCCAAGCTTGAGCAGGGGAAGGCAGAACAATAGGCATCCTGTCACAGGGAAGGTGTGACCACCTCCCAGACAGGATTTTGTGTATTAAGGTTGGGTGGGTGTGCTTGCCAGCGCCTGAAACCCTGCAGGAGGGCACATTTGGTGTCCCTGTGCATAGTCCAGTTCAAACCAGTCCTGGGAGCAGTTGGTTCCAGCTCTGGCTCGAAACTGGACAAAGGACCTCGGAGGGTCCCTTGAATCTTTCCAACCCTCTCCCGTGGGTACTTAAGGACTTACCTGGTTGCAGGACCTTAGGTTCGTTTTGGACGAGGTTCAGAATTGAAACCACTGCACTTTGACTGTCTGGGCACTGGACTTTGCTGGACTTTGCTTGGGCCTGACTTTGTCTCCCTTCCAGTCTGCTGCATCGCCTGTACATCCTCCAGGAATCTTCAGAGGCATGAGAAGCATCAAGGAAAACCGAAGTAATCTCCCTTGGAGTGAAGGAGTCACTCCCCTGCATTCACAGGAACCTCAACGAAGACGACCGGTCTGCAGATCCCGAGCTCCTCCGGACTCTGTCGGTTCTGCAACTCAGGTGGTGGTTTTGCTCAGCCCAGGAGGCCTACTCTCCCCTCTGACCAAGTTTGAAGCCAGCAGCTCGAGTGGGGGTTGCAATAACCGAACCCCTGGGTACTGTGTCACCTTTGTAGGTGCAAAGGCTTGTATACATCTTTACAAGAAGATCTCCGGGCTCCAAATAACCACAACCCCGAGCACCTCCTGTGACCAGAATCTTCAGCCACACCGCATCGTGTGCATCGTGGCCTGCTTCTTTTGGTAAGCTGCTCGAGGTCCTCTTGCGACACCTGTGCCGTTGGCCTGTGGGTCCATTTGAGGGTCACCTTTGATTTCCTTGGGCTCCCTTAATTGCTTTGGGCCTTCCCTGACTCCCCTGCTTGTGGCGAGTCTCCTGGACCTTGCCGGTCCAACCCGTACATTTTCTTGACTTTCTGCATGGGTTTCTTTTGGCAGGTCTTATTGGTGCTCCTACCAGACACCGACCCCTCAGCTCTCGACATCCTTCGTGGGACAGATCGTATCCAGCTCCTCGTCATCCTCAGCATCGCCTTGTCCCTACAGCTGCAGAGTCAAGGTCATCTACATCCATCCTGAAGCACCTGACATCGGTGGGTATTCATCTAACGAGCCCCTGCTCACTCCCAAGTAACCCAGACTCTGTCCCCTCTGCTTTCAGGTACTCTCCATCAAGAATCCATATTTGGATTCCTTCGGACACTTCCTCCTCTTCCAGCAGTGGCACTTTCCTGAAGTACTCTCTTTGGGTTTGACGGTTTCCGACGGCACTTCACACCTATCCATCCAGCTTCCTTGGGAAAGGTAACTTGAGTACCACAGTATCCACGGGCAAGGTGGCTCCCCAACCTGCTGTCTTCCACTGGGTTTCTTCAGGGTTCACTGGGAAGGGTCCTTAATCTTTAAAATTCTAACCGCGACTTGCACATAGACTTGTATGGAGCGCTCAGTCGTGTTCACACCCTGCACATGCACTCTGTGGGGTTCCTGTCTACTTATCTTGGGTGGTTCGTTGGGGGTCCCAGCAATTGTACGTCCTCTCGACATTGTCCTGATTTGAGTCATGGTTCTTATACCACTTTCTCAGTATAAGGTTTGGTCCCCCCGGGTCCCGCTGTGTTTAGTGCTATTACTGTGATTTCTTTGCTAAAGTATTGTGTGCTTTGTGCCCATCTCCGTGAGGGAGATACTGTAACGTATTAGATAGTGTTATATAATAAATACATATTTTTATAACTACTGTATGGTTCTCTTTTTATTTAATCTGTACTATAAGATTGCATTCTGGTAAAACAAGTTGCTTTACACTCCTTCAAGACTAAGCCTGAAGGCTGCTCTCCACAGCTACCACTTGCATAGCTTTCTAAGGTTGTCTGAGACCTCTTAAATCACCATAAGGGTTGTCTGGACTGGTGCAAGGTGTCCACTTACATTAGTGGACATCATATACTAGGCCAGCCTCTCACAACATGTCTGCAAAGATTCTCCCTTAACGACATCCATGTGACAATTGTGACATTTACAACATAAAAGTCACAAATATCCTTGTTTAACAATAAAAAATTGTTCTGAAGAAGACTTCTAGTTATTGTTCTTTTCTGCAGTCCCATTGTGCATAGAAAAACTCTGCAAAATGTAAAGTTGCGGAGAAATATTCTGCATGCATTTTCCAGCAGGGAATTAAGTTGCAAATATGCATGTAGAATAAGTTCTACTCCAACGTTGGCCTGGCTTGGTTTCATTAGCTAGACAACTCCCTGGCTATGCAAAGAAAATATGTCACTCGGGCAAGAAAAAAAACAATCAAATCGGTGAAACCAGAATCTTTACAAAACTTTGACGAAAAAACACAATTCCCTAATGATAATGTAGTTTGTTACTTCATTGTTTGCTGTACTCTACTTAAAAATGCAAAACAACAGATGATGGACAGAATGCAGAACAATGTCATACATTCACCCCAGTACAGAGATCTGGGCCTAAAACATGGCTTGGCAGTTCGGGCTGTACTGTTCCCATGAGGCACATGGTCAAGGCTGATTTGCATATAGGCATGTCTGAACTGGGGTGGTGTGGAGTGCAAAAAAACAATGGATTTAGGCCCAGATCTCAGTACTGGGGTGAACGTATGACATTGGTCTGCATTTTGTCCATCAATTTTTGTTTTTGCATTTGTCCCCCCGAGTGGAATGGGCATGCTCAGACTGGAGTCCCATGCTCTCCACACCACTGGAGTCAAGCTATCCTGGCTGAAGACGGGTGGTAGCCAGAAACCGGTCCTAGGATGCTTGATTCCGGTCCAGGAAAGACATGGCTTGGCAGTTCGGGCTGGACTGTTCCCATGAGGCACAGGGTCAAGGCTGATTTGCATATGGCCATGTCTGAACTGGGGTGGTGTGGAGTGCAAAAAACGATGGATTTAGGCCCAGACCTCAGTACTGGGGTGAGTGTATGACATTGTTCTGCATTCTGTCCATCAACTGTTATTTTTGTACTCTACTTCAAGCCACACCACAATTCTTTCTTCAGTACGACACACCAAAAACACTGAAATGATTCTATATTATCAGTTATGGTATGTATATTGTTCACCTAAAGTCCTGGACAAATCATTAAGCGATTACCGGTATGCTGCCTTCCTCCTCCCCAGATGAATAGCTATAGTGTTGTTTCTCTGAAGATATATTTGGGTCTCTCTGACTTAATGGAAGAGATGTGGCGCAGCGGCCAGAGTGCCTGCCTTTGGACCATGGGGTTCACGGTTTGATCGCCGGCGGCAGGTGTTAGCCCAGCATCAGGTGACTCTGGGCAATAGCTTGCTTAATCTTCCCGACGGACCCCAGCACCGGGACTCCTCTTTCGAGGTAGCTGTGCGCTACAAATGCTGGTATTTTTTGGGTGACCACCCTACCACAGAAAACAGGCAGCTTTCCAATTATCTTGAGCCAAGAATAAACACTGACAAAGTCAATAGGCCTGGGGTTAATGTGTTAGCTCATGCAGGGATAGCATATTAGAGGAGACCCAAGATATAAAGTCATCAGGAGAGCGCAGAGGGGACTATAGGTCAATTCAAGCACTTAATTGTGAGGTGTAAGGATACAACATAACAGGCATCAGCATTTTGACAAAGTCTAACAGAAATACACTCAGAGTGGCAAACAAAGCCATTGGCTTGAAAGGGGCTTAAAAGAGGCTTAAACAAAGCCCACTCAATGTATATTGTTGGCAATAAGTGTGTTTGACGGCTGCACTGTCAAAACAAAGATCTAAAAATAACTGAGTTAGTGATGACATAAAAACGGTGGATGTTTATAAGTGGGTTTCACTTGTGGGAAACAATATCCACAATGGACATCTAGTAAAGTTGTGTGTGTCTCAGAGGCGCAACTAGAGCCAAATTTGGGGGGGCTACTAAACATTTTGGGGTGGCGCTGATTCTTCCAGCAATCTGCAGAGTGGAGATGCAGGGGCTCTAAGAAGGGGTGAAAACACAACAAAGCCTCATAAGCAAGTAAATGGTCTTTTAAAAACTTGTGAAGTACTTTGGTGCGGCTGAGTGTATGTCCGGGAAGCTGTCTCAGCCGGGCTGACACACACGACGGGGGGGGGGGGGAGCTGAAGCCCTTTGAGCCCAATGGGTGTTGCACGCCCGGTGAGTCTTATAGACTCTTCTTTTAAATGTTTGTATAGCTCTATGACATTCTTATAGAATTTTCTTTATACTTGACACATGTTTAGCTATTTCTATGGTGGATGGGGCACTATTTTCAAATGTGGTGGTGACGAAGACCTCTTTAGGTTGAAACGCGTTGCCTGAAATAAAAATGTATGAAAGAAGTTTGCTGAGTGCAACCAATTTGAGCCTCCTGGATCCGTGAGGTGCTGCTTATTCATCTTCCACGGGACCCGTACCTGTTGGTTTGCACCAGCCCTGATAGGTGGATGCCGCTGGGCTGTTACGATTCAGAAAAGGGGGTGGTGATGAACAGAGTGTCTGAATTAAGCAGACACTCTTACCCAGTCCAAAGATCAGGGCTTGATCCATCACCGTTATTTATCTCACTGCACCATCCCAGCTCAGAACCTGGCTATATGCAAATCAGTCTGTCCCTGGCCCAGTGCATCATGGGAACAGGGCAGACTAAACTACCAAGCCAATTCTTCACCAGAATGGAGACAAGCTACCGGGGACCGTTTTCTGGCATTTCAGCCTTCTTCGGCCCGGCTTGCTTGAATCCTGATGGTGCAGTGAGAAAGGGACTCATGTCTGAGTATACCCTGCCACACCTATAGTGGCCAAAACGATTCAGAAAAGGGGGTGGTGATGGGCTGTTACGGCACATGCGCTTCCGATATACATATCTTATATATATATGTATATATATATATATATATATATATATATTACCTACTGGCTATCGCCAGTAGGTATATATAGTTAGAATTTTTTCCCTATGGGACTTTTGAAAATTCTATGTCTAATAACTTTGGCGTTTGTGGACGGAATCGGCTGAAATTTTCAGGAAAATGGCACATTTTGTTTCTGAGCAGCCCCTGAAAATTTGGTGGGGTTTCGTCAAGGGGGGGCTGAGAAAAAAGGGGGGTCCCAAAACGCGTTTTTCCCATTCATTTTTCCATAGGGCGGTTGGACTCACTTTTAGCTCGAACGGCTGAATGGATTTGCACGAAACTTGGCAAAATTGTAGGGACTGTTAGCCCGATGTGCCTTTGCTAGGTCTCAATATATGTGCTCCAGTAGTTTTTGAGAAATTAACGTTCAAACCAAGATATATATCTGTAACAGCGCTCTGGGCAGCGATCCGGTCCGCTTACTTTTCGCTTATCGGAACTTTGCGCGCAGAAAGCTGATTGGCTCTCCGGTGTCTGTCAACATTCTAAACAGTCCGGAGCGGACGCCATCTTGTCTCTCGGTAGGATCGAGAGAGAAGAAGAGGTGGAAAACGAAGGGGGAATTTAATGAAAGGGGGCAAGGTATCCCCCTCTTGACCCCCTAGGAATGTTGTTGGGGTTATTAAAGGGTCCCGTGGGGAAAATAAAAAAAAAATGATTTTTCACGGTAGAAGCGCGGCCGCGAACTGGTAGCGAAACGGGAATTCGCCATTTTGTGCTTCGTAAATTAAATTACTAGTTATAAGTGGGTGCGGGAGACGTATCCTAATCCCCTATGTTTCCTGAGGGTGGGTGAGGAGGCTGATATATGTTGATACATCTCTTCCAGCGGCTGTGCGTGAGCTTTTTTTTTTTTTTTGCTGCGTGACAGTCCGGAGCGGCCGCCATCTTGTCTCTCGGTAGGATCGAGAGAGAAGAAAAGGTGAAAAACTAAGGGGGAATTTAATGAAAGGGGGCAAGGTATCCCCCTCTTGACCCCCTAGGAATGTTGTTGGGGTTATTAAAGGGTCCCGTGGGGAAAATAAAAAAAAATGATTTTTCACGGTAGAAGCGCTTCACGGGCCGCGAACTGGGCCGCAAACTGGTAGCGAAACGGGAATTCGCCATTTTGTGCTTCGTTAATTAAAGTACTAGGTATAAGGGGGTGCGGGAGACATATCCTAATCCCCTATGTTTCCTGAGGGTGGCTGAGGAGGCTGATATATGTTGATACATCTCTTCCAGCGGCTGCGCCATCTTGCCTTTTTTCGAATGCCACAATTTTGTCGTGCACGGCAGCCATTTTAGATGCCAGGCTGGTTCCAGGCTATCACCTAACCCTGCGGATGTAGTTTATGGCCCCAGCTGTAGAGAATTCAGACATGCCAATCCTCCTGATTCAGGCGTGTGAGTACTGATTTCAGTGCTAGTCTCCCGCCTCCCGATTTCTGCAAGCAAAAACCCGGGGGCATATTACGAACAACTAGCGATAATTTTTGTCTCTAACTTGTTTAGAGACAAAAATTATCGCCGCACATCGGCGATTTTTATCGCAGATAAACCTTGCTATTATCGCAGAAAAGTCAGCGATATTCATGTATTATCGAGCAAATGCTCTTAGCCATGTTATCCACCTCCCATTGGATAACATGGCTAAGAACTGCTCAGGGCAGGTGTTAGATTTTGGAGATATTCGCGCTTAGCGCGAATATCTCCAAAAGTTGGTAATAGAAGGTAGCGATGTTAGGGACTGTTTCCAGTCGCTAACATCTTGGCACGCCACTTTGCATGTCATTAGTGATAAGTATCACTGACATGCAAAGCGGGGCCCAAGATGGTCGCTATCTCCTTTTAGCTGTCACTAACTGGTGTTAGCGACAGCTTGATAATAGGGAAATAATTTTATCTCCGCTTTCATGGTTTTTAAAGCCAAAAAAGCGGAGATAAACCCCCTTGATAATATGCCCCACGATTCCTTGGGGGTTTCAGCTGACAGGGCTTGGTATTGTGTTACATGGTAATTTTTCCATGAAACGTCAGAGGGTCGATGCAGGGGTTCTAGAAGAGGTGATAAACCATTTAAGCCTCATGAACAAGCGCATGGTCTTTTAAAGATTTGTGAAGTACTCGGGGCGGCGGTGTGTGTGTGCCCTCTTTCAGGAGCGGGCGGGGGGGCACTGCCAGCAACTTGCCAGGTCAGGTAGTGTTCAACACGTGCATCACCCTTTCTCTGCCTGCTATTGCGCTCCATGCTTCGGAAAGGTAAGAAAAAGAACGTGCATTTGAGTTTGAAATGTCCGATCCTGCAGCAGCACACTTCCAAAGCCCACACATGACAATAACCCGATTCAAGGCCCCATTCACCCGTTTTAAAAAAAATAGATAACACTCCAACAAAGTAAGGTTATAAAACTTTATTAACTACTAACTTTAACAAACGGAACAAAAACTAAAAACATTTAAACATTTCTCAACACAAAAAGCAACAATGGTTAGAAGCTGTCTTTTGTGCGAATAGTCCCAAGGCAGCACAACGTGCAGAGTTCTGGACGGCACCCAGGTGATGTCGCCTGGGTGCCGCACTGGTTTAGGGATCCTACAATGCTGCTCCGAAAATTGGCGTGGGGCGTCCCGGGTGGGGCGGGGGGAGGCCTCGTCAGTAGCGGTCTGTTGTGCGAATAGTCCCAAGGCAGCACAACGTGCAGAGTTCTGGACGGCACCCAGGTGATGTCGCCTGGGTGCCGCACTGGTTTAGGGATCCTACAATGCAGCACAGAAAAACAGCGTGGGGCGTCCCGGGTGGTGCGGGGGGAGGCCTCGTCAGTAGCGGTTTGTGTCCAGTGTCACATGGCTGACACAACATGTACGACAGGCACCCAGGTGATGTCCAGTAAACTGCCGCACTGGTTTTGGTATCCTACAATGCTGCTCCGAAAATTGGCGTGCGGCGGCTCGGGGGGGGGCGTGGGGGAGCCGGCGTGAACGGGCCTCCCCAGGTGGCGGCCATCTAGCTGAGTTGCGCTCGCTCTTGCGGCCACAGCGTCTCGCTCACCATGTTGTTGAGTTGCTCCCACTCTTGCAGTGCAGCGATAGGCGGCTGCCACATGGCTCTTAAAATGGCGGACAGCTCCTCGGTTTTAGGCCTGGTCCACTGAAATGGCCCTGGGACACTTTGGAACTCGGACGCTTGCCTGCTAGGGCTTGGGCTCCATTCTCGAAAAGCGTCCGCTCAGCCGTGAAGATTGTATAAAAGTCTTGGGGGCCCCCGACTCCCGCAGGCTTCCGGTGGGGAGCGGCTGCCATGATTGCTCGCGGAATGACCACGACGGAGCCACGAGATGGTGGTGCTCTCATGCTGACGCCAGCTTCAGTCTGAATGATCCAGAAACAAGGTGGGGCTTTCATCGTTTGGGAAAAAAAAATGTTCTAAACCAATGAAAAGTGTTATTTTTAGGTCATATGACCAAGCCTTCCATCTTTAGGAAACCAAAAGTAAAATGAACCAATGAAAAGTTTTATAAACAAGTCACATGACCTGTTATGCGACATAGGGCTACAAAAAGCGTAGAAAATCCGTTGGCACGTGAGGCGGCGTCAGTAGCGGACCGATGTGCGAATAGGCCGAAGGCAGCACAACGGGCCGAGATCCGGATGGTACCGAGGTGGTGTCCAGCAAATTGCCGCACTGGTGTGGCCATCCTACAATGCTGCGCCGAAAGACGGCGTGTCCAGCTGAATTGCGGTCACTGTTGCGGTACAGTGACTCGAACGCGCCGAGATCCGGATGGCACCGAGGTGGTGTCCAGCAAATTGCCGCACTGGTGTGGCCATCCTACAATGCTGCGCCGAAAGACGGCGTGTCCAGCTGAATTGCGGTCACTGTTGCGGTACAGTGACTCGAACGCGCCGAGATCCGGATGGCGCCGAGGTGGTGTCCAGCAAATTGCCGTACTGGTGTGGCCATCCTACAATGCTGCGCCGAAAGACGGCGTGTTCAGCTGAGTTCCGGTCACTCTTCCGGCACAGTGACTCGAACGCGCTGAGATCCGGATGGCACCGAGGTGGTGTCCAGCAAGTGGCTGCACTGGTGTGGCCATCCTACAATGCTGCGCCGAAAGTCGGCGTGGGGTGCCCCGTTGGCTTATGAGGTGATGTCAGTAGTGGACCGATGTGTGAATAGGTCGGAACCAGCACAAGGCACCAAGATCCGAATGGCAAGTCCTGGATGTTGAGTGCCTCAGTTGAGATTTCTGAGCAGTGCTTGTAGGACTGTCTGAAGCTTATTTGCACCTGCTGCAGCTTCACTAGGTCCGGCGGAACTTTTTGCCTTTTCCTTTCTGCTTCTTTTCCTACAATGCGTTTCATCTGAAGACACGACCAGGTCCCTGAATGTGTGCAGGGGGACGCTATTGATTGAATGAACGCGCCGAGATCTGGATGGCACCGAGGTGGTGTCCAGCAAATTGCCGCACTGGTGTGGCCATCCTACAATGCTGCGCCGAAAGTCGGCGTGGGGTGCCCCGTTGGTTTATGAGGTGATGTCAGTAGTGGACCGATGTGTGAATAGGTCGGAACCAGCACAAGGCGCCCTGCACTGTTGAGCCTTTTTCAATGCCTGTTTTTTGTTGTTTCCCCTCCATCAAAAACAAAACAAAAATACAAGGCGCCAAGATCCGAATGGCAAGTCCTGGATGTTGAGTGCCTCAGTTGAGAGTTCTGAGCAGTGCTTGTAAGGCTGTCTGAAGCTTATTTGCACCTGCTGCAGCTTCACTAGGTCCGGCGGAACTTTTTTCCTTTTCCTTTCTGCTTCTTTTCCTACAATGCGTTTCATCTGAAGACACGACCAGGTCCCTGAATGTGTGCAGGGGGACGCTATTGATTGAATGAAAATGGCGGCTTGACACAAAGCTGACTCAAGCGTTACTGTTGGTGCTATACAGACAAAAATTGGTTTTCAGTTTGTACATTCTTCAGGTTTTTTTTTTCCATCCAAGTCTGATTGAGAGTTTGTAGAAAAATGGCTTCAGATTTTCCACATACTACTCTTCAACATTCTTCCTAAATGTAACAATGTGAAACTCACTAGGAGAACGGCTGTTTCTGTTTCCTTTCAAAATGCTGCCACCAATATTTTCTGAATGGAAGACACCATCTTGTAGCATAAAGGGCCGAAAGGGGTTCTGGTCTGGCCGATGGTTGGTGGAGACATTTTGACTATATCTTGGACCTGCCCGGCCTCGCCCAAAATGGCGCCGGTATAAATGGGACTCGTAACTCTTTGCCCGCAAATGTATATCTAGAAAATGTTATTGTAAGTGGCCCTGTCGTATTTTAATTACAAAATGTACGTCCACCGATTCCGCAACTGTTAGACACCTTTGTTCTTGTCACCTAATGGCCCGCTCGTTACGTTCTTCTACAGTGTAAATGTCCTCTCATCATATACGATTTCAGTTTGCTCCGTGGCCGGCCCACGTGGTTATAGGCCCGTATTTGTATACTGACATTTTCACAATAAAGGTTTTTAAAACAAAACACGGTAGTAGTATTTTCATTTGTAAAGTTTTTACTTTTAGTGACTGTTTTCGAATCAGTAAAAGGCAAGTGAAATAAAGCAGTCCAATTACATGACGGATAAAAGGTATAATATGTAGGAACGCAGTAAAGATAAATGGTCAAGGGCAGTTGTGTTTTTCATGTCTGCAACATAAAGTGATCGATAAGAATCTGATAATCAGGCGTATCGGCGACTAAGACAGCAGGCCGAATCTCTTTTACTCAACGGCTCCGTCATGGAAGGAAGAAACGCCCTTTTTCTCGAAAAAGGAATATATTTTACTTGCAAGACAGTTGTAAATTTTCCGGGAAAGTACATTAGCCTGGAATATTATAACATATGTTTGAAAAAAAAATATTGTTCGAAAATAATAAAAAGCGTAATTTTTAGGTCATATGACCAAGCTTTTCATCATTAAATTAACAAAAGTAAAATGAACCAATGAAAAGTTTTATTAACAAGTCACATGACCTGTTATGCTTACGTTACGCGCTGCGCGCCGCGCCTCGGATCACTTCCGGGTGCGCTAACGCGGCGTGTCATAAAACGCATTACGCGACAACGTAGGTCAAGAATATAGTCTAAATGTCTCCACCAACCAGCGTTCAGAACACAACCCCTTTCAGCAGTCCAAAAAGTTCTGTTAAATGACAACAGAGGGGACAGGCAACAAGAACCATCAGTCAAAGAGGGGAGGGCAAGTTCTTCTCTTCCGGGTCATGTTGGGGCGCTACCGGAACTGATCGAATTGGTAGTCTACAGTGTTTCTGGATGTTTCAGACTAAAGCTGGCGTCAGCATGAGACCACTACCATCTCGTAGCTCCGTCGTGGCCATTCCACGAGCAATCATGGCAGCCGCTCCCCACCAGAAGCCTGCGGGAGTCGGAGGCCCCCAAGACTTTTGTAGAATCTTCACGGCTGAGGGGACGCTTTTCGAGAATGGGACCCAAGCCCTAGCAGACAAGCGTCCGAGTTCCAAGGTGTCCCAGGGCCATTTTAGTGGACCAGGCCCAAAACCGAAGAGCCGGCCGCCATTTTGAGAGTCCTGTGGCAGCCGCCTATCGCTGCACCGCAAGAGCGGGCGCATCTCAACTACATGGTGAGCGAGACGCTGTAGTCGCAAGAGCGGGCGGTAAACAGCTGAATGGCGGAAGAGGCACAGTGTAGCAAAAGCGGGCGGAATGGCAACTAAAACGATAAAGGGGCGCCCCACTACAGCTTGTCTTCAGGTCAAACGGATTGTGGGACAAGGTCCAGAATTGAAGAGTCATCAAAAGGCAAAAAGTTCCGCCGGACCCCGGGAGCCGGCCGCCTATGTCGGGGGCGATCTCAGGCTACACCAGTGCTATAAGACTTGGGGAGGGTGTCGGAGCCAAGCGTCTTCTCCGAGTCCATGGCCATCACACCGCCCCTCAGGGGCCTCCGTCAAGCTGTTTAGGAAGGTAACATATCACATTGTTTTCTAATGCAGTCAGGTCCACAAACGACACTCACTTACTTTGAGAATAGTGAAGCTGCAGTAGGTGGAAATAAGCTTCAGACAGTGTTACAAGCACTGCTCAGAACTCTTAACTATGGCACCCAACATCCAGAACTTATGCTATTTGAGAATGGTAGTGACATCGAAGCATCTCAGGGACCAAAACCATTAACGTACTTTCACGTATGAAAATCTTACTTGGGGAGGGGGCAGGAGCGAAGCGCCCCCTCCCAGTCAGCGCCACCACACCGTATGTTGAAAATCTGAAGCCATCGTTCTACAAAGTCAACCAAACTTGGATTGAAAAATCTAGAAAAATGTACAAACTGAAAACCAGTTTTGGTCTGCATAGCATCAGTAACAACGCTTGAGTCAGCTTTGTGTCAAGCCGCCATTTTGATTCAACAAAGCACAGGCATTGAAAAAGGCTGAAATTCAGAACTCTAAACTATGGCACCCAACATCCAGGAGCTTGCTATCCGGATCTTGGAGCCTTGTGCTGTTTTCGATCTATTCACACATCGGTCCACTACTGACATCATCTTATAAACCAACGTTATGTAAATAGTTTTTTAATAAAATGTTTTACCCTGTTTCTTTGCTGGTGTGTTGTCTATATTTTTAATATTTGCATAGGGTTTGTCGTTATTTTGTGCGGGATGGGTGATGGAGCCGAGCTGTCTTGCAGCCCTCATGGTGTGGAGCTCAGTTCATCTCACTATTTTCGTATTTCTCAAGAAGGGTTGTTCCTAATATTTCTATTTTAGCGAGGTCAAAAAGAGATCCAATTAGTGGCCTACTGATTTTGCTCGATTACTTTTATTTTTTTACACGATTTTTCACTATCTGCAAAGACTAAACAGAGTATTGCGACTTTGTGCTTGTTTGTAAATAGAGAATGATCCAAAGAGAACCAATTCTAAAACAGTAAATGCTTGGACAACAATCAATCAAATGGAGAGACAAGGAGGCACGACGGATTACAACGGGGGTAAAGGCCTGCGTTAACTACCCTTCAGTATCTGCAAAGAGAGAGTACTACTAAGGCAAAAGAGGGGAGGGGGGGGGGGTGCAGCGTTCAAAGCACATCAGCGTGCATAAATACGAAAATGTTTTTATCTATCACGTACTTGACATTTTAAAGCTTTTCATATTTGCTATTAAAAAACCAATGAAATTCACAGAAAAAACCATAGGTTATAGTGGATATATAGTTAGGAATTTGCATTTACAAAACCTTGAAAATTCAATGAAAAAACCATAGGTTATAGGCCATATATAGTTAGGAATTAGCATTTACAAAACCTTATTTTACTCGCATAAAAGCATTGAAATTCCATATATAGTTAGAAGCGCTAACTATATATCGCGCACCCGCAATCCACTGCTGATGATGTCACATATTACATCATTCATGACATGGTCAGTGACATCACTGATGACATCACTGATGACATCTCAAATGACATCACTGATGACAACTCAAATGATATCAATGATGACATCTCAAATGACATCACTGATGACATCACTGATGACAACTCAAATGACATCACTGATGACATCTCATTTGTCATCACTGATCACATCACTCATGTGATAATACAATGAACCTCTTCAGACTCTAATATAACCTTACATACACTCAGTATAAACAGACACTCACAGACTGTCAGTCATCCATGGAGTTACTCACACACCTAGTCAGTCATGCAAAGAATCAATCACACCTCCATTTCCTCAACTATACAGTTATACACATCTTACTTATTCAAACATATAATAACACATATTTACTCTCTTATATAATCCCTGATACAAGCTCACAGTGATCGATACAGCCACTCACACATTCACTGGCTCTTATGTTCAGTTATTTATATATCTCAACTCTCACATGTATTGTGTTTTACATACGTACTTACTTGCACATGTAGCAATGAGAAATCCATTCACTCACCAACACACCCATGCACAGTCAACCGCCCATATAGCTGTTTCCACATGCACTCTTGAACTCATACTCCTAGTGAATCAACTGCTTACACATCTATGCACAGAGTCACGCACCTCCCAGCCACCCACACACACACTCAGCCTCCCATTCAAATACTTGGGCAACCAATCAATAACCCATATGGCCACTCTTATAGCTACTGATCAACACATGCAGCAGCTTACACAACAACAAACATACTGATGCACGAATTAAGACAGTTTAGTCACTAACCCATGTACTCAGTGAGACACATTTAATCACTCACTCATACAGTCAGTCATGCACCTACTAAATTCTTCATCCAGACACTTATACATCCACTCATTCTTCAATATGTGAAACATATTTAAACTTTACAGACACATACAATCACTGGATGTTGTGATCAGTGATGTCATCAGTGATGTCATTTGAGATGTCATCAGTGATGTCATCAGTGATGTCACTGACCATGTCATGAATGATGTAATATGTGACATCATCAGCAGTGGATTGCGGGTGCGCGATATATAGTTAGCGCTTCTAACTATATATGGAATTTCAATGGTTTTATGCGAGTAAAATAAGGTTTTGTAAATGCTAATTCCTAACTATATATGGCCTATAACCTATGGTTTTTTCATTGAATTTTCAAGGTTTTGTAAATGCAAATTCCTAACTATATATCCACTATAACCTATGTTTTTTTCTGTGAATATATATATATATATATATATATATATATATATATATATATATATATATATGTGTGTTTTGTACTGTCAACAAATGAGTAAAGCAACATATTGGGAACTTTACTTTGTTGTTTGTTACAAATGGACAAACATAATATATAGCAGGGCACAAGTCTTAAAAAAAGAAGTGGGGGGTCACGACAGGTAGTGACGTCACGAAAGGTGGCTTGCACCATCAGACTCTTTGCCTCTCCTCGCTCACCCCTTAGATGCGATTGCATCAGAGAAGCCAGCGCGTGAGCAGCATTCTGAATGGGCTCCTACCTCGCCCCAGAGAGGCCAAAGAGTGAATGTGTGGCTCCATTTGCTCCAGTTATGGAGCTCCCGGTAAAATAAGTGGGGGGACGCCGTCCACCCGCGTGGTACCCCGACTCGAGCCCTGATGTATAGTTTTTTTCTTTAAGCAAAGGTGAAAGTAGGTCACTGGTGAAACAGTTTGCACCGTTTATGTTTTTTGAGCGGAAAACGGCTTACTTATTTAATTTGCTGAATCTTTGCCCCAGTGAGAAAACGAGAATGTAAAGGGGGTTTGAGCAAAGCCTATTTTTGCTTTATAAAAACCGGTTACAAAAATACCAAGATCTGTACAAAAAGAAACTTTCACGCCTTTATTTTTATTTTGTGTGGGTACCACAATTACGTATAGGAGTGCACGGTGTGTGAAAAGGCTTTTATCGTTTCTAAAAGCTCACTTAATGGACTATTTGGAAACGCCCCCTGGAAGAGTACCTGCATAATGTAAGTTATTCCCTGGAGATATCCTGTGCCAGCTAAGAACCTTCCCTGATAGTCAATCATGCGAGAAGCAGTGTAGTCTTAGCTGTGAGGCGGTTCTTGCTGGCATGTCTCGAGGTGTTGTTTGTCTGCTGGCATCCTTGGAATGCAGGTGGGGGTTTCCATATAGGGAAGTTTCCGTCCGCCGCCGGTGCACAAACGTGATAAATTACAGCCGACTTTCTCAGTGGTGCCCCAGCAAACGTGCAGAAAGCAAACACCACACAAGTCTCTACAACTGAAAATGTAGTGCTTGTGAGCTTCTCCGCACTGGACACGTGTTTTATCAAACCCAAATTACGAAACTTTAATGGTAAATCACTAATGCACACGTTTGTGTGTGTGTTGGGGGACGATCTGTGTTTTTATTCATATTAAGAAGCAAGTGGCACCCATCTTCATGAAAATAAATATAAATATTTAACTCGCATTCCGAAAAAGTATTCTGCCTTTCTAGTTCATTATATCTGTGCAAGTTGTAAGAAAAAAAAGTAAACTGTAGGAAAACTATTCGGGAGCGGCGAAGGGGTCCGAACAGGTCCCCCCAGGCCCCGATGTGATGTCTCTTTCGCCGCCCCCCCTTAAAGCGGGCTGGAATGTTTCCACATGGGTGCCCGGCCCCCGCAGGTCACACCAGCCTCGGAGGGCTCCGCTTTCTTTGTATCCCGCGTATAATTGGCTGATTGTGCTGGAGATGAGCGGCTCCCCTCCCCCAGCCGTGCACACTGGATGTTAGGAAGCCTCGCTGGCTGCTCCCGGAGGAGAGCGGCGCTGCCTGGATCCTCACTGGCAGAGAGGCTGTGCTGCTATTGCGCAGGCTGGAGCAGCGCGCACACACACTCGTAGGCACGCAGCATCCATTTTAATCTGCTGCTGCTGCTGCTCGCCTCGCCCCCCCTCCTGCCTTCATTTATTGTTCCACCGCCGCCGGCCCGATCCCCCCCTGCCCGTTGGTGGCCGCGCCCTGTATAATGCACTGAGATGGTGCACCAGGAGAGCTGCGCGTACCAGGTAAGGATGGAGCCGGGGGTGGGTGGTGTGCGCGCGCTTCCTGGCCTGCCGGCCGCCTCCAGGGCAGCAGCAGGTTGACTGCTATGAAAGGATGGATGGCGCGGGTGGTGTTTATATTCTATTTCGAGTTAAATTCTGCTGGTGTCAAAATGAAAGGCTCAAATGACGCATGCCTGTCCTGGATTATCCGCGAGTGACGCGAGCATGTTGTGGTGTTCTGTGCACACACCGGAGTCCCTTCCATTTTACACAGTGAAGGGGGCAGCGTGGTGGAGAGATGCTTCTGTGCGCGAGGCACGACTGATAATTCAGCCTGTTTTAGAATGATTTCTTGTTTGGTGGTGATGCCAGGAGGACTGGCATGTGCCCCGCTTCTCTGGTCCACCGTGTTAGATTTGCAGTGCAGTTGCTATATGGTGGTGGCGCCCATAAAAATAAACGTCTTGTGTGGTTGTCTCTCTATGAACATGGCGTTGAAAACAGTGTGGCCGTGGCTGGGATTGTTGCCTTTCCATAGAATCTAACCTACCATGTCATATCCTTGCGAGAGCAGCTACAGTGAATGTACAGGCATTTCAACAGCCTTGCATGTGTCACATACGTAGGTTATGTAGGTAGTGTGTGTGTGCAATGTGTAGTGCGTGTTTTTACAGGTGACACCCAGCAAGTGTGGCCTTGCACTTGAATTGCTGCAGGTTCAGTTGTTTGGGTTGACAGAAGGGGTTCCAAGCAGGTGCTTTGGTAACACCTGCCTCCACATTGGTTATAAATTATGTACGCTGGTTTTCAAGGCTGCGAGGTTGGCATACGCTCAGTTGGCGTATGCTCAGTTGGCATACGCACCTTATGCGGTATATTGTGGGCAACCACTGGGTTCCCGGGCATCTGATTTTAGTTCCAGCCTCAAACTATACCAACTGGACCAAAATGAGGTACTTCGCCTCTCACCTTCACTCTCTCTTTGTAGAACATCACAACGTATGTCAGAAATAATTCATATACTGTGTAGGCATTTGGTGAGGTGAAATTGTCTGTACTATTTAAAATCTTTCCAGAGGCTAACTTTCTGCGTTAAAACTTTTTAAACATATTTTTTTTAAATGCATTTACAAAAGTGTTTATTCCATCGAGCCCTGAAGTTTGGTTGCTTCTAGTCACTTGTATACTTTGTAAAACTGTTAATTGAATGCAGATTGGTTTATCAGCCTGGGTGTTATGTTTATTTATTCCATAGTAGTTAATGGCAGTATTGACATCTCGTAATGGTAAACTCTGTTATGTAATAGTTTTTTTTTCCCCGATTGGAGTGGAGCCGGACT
Organism: Lissotriton vulgaris; assembly: GCF_964263255.1. NCBI lineage: Eukaryota > Metazoa > Chordata > Amphibia > Caudata > Salamandridae > Lissotriton > Lissotriton vulgaris. The sequence goes on along the minus strand of NC_141699.1, from coordinate 982,785,686 downwards.
TCTTGCTATAAAGCTAGGTTGCACTTTTTAGGTCTGGCCTTTGCTGCCTCCCCCGCTCCTTTTCACTCGCTGTCACCGAGGTGACATCCTCTGTGACTTGTGCTGCATAACCTTTGACACGCAAATGTAATTGTTTGTAGTCAGTTAATTTGCTGATTGGGTAGTCCATTCAGTTTGGTACGTTTTTGTCACGCATTCCATAAAAAAATAAAATAAAGCGCTTTGGTTCCTCAATCAAGTGATGGGAACGCGCTACAGAAATGCTCCTTTACAATGCATTACTGCTATACTTTCTTGAAGTTCTGACAGCTTCAAGGTGCTGGTATATTTTTTTTACCAATGACCTTCCACACGGCGAATCGTTGTTTGCGTTGTGTGAGCAGTGTGAGGTGCTTACACAAAGTAGGCATTCCCCCCCTTGGAATGTTTACTCACGGCACACATATCTCCTTTCCCACCCCACCTCGGACGCCTGCGTTTGAAGACTTCCACAAATTAAACATCCCCCTTTGGAATGTTTACCCACGGCACACATCTCTCCCTTCCCACCCCTCCTCGGACGCCTACGTTTGATGACTTCCACAAATTGAGCATCCCCCCTATGGAATGTTTACCCACGGCCCAAATATCTACTTTCCCAACCCCACCTGGGCACCTGCGTTTGATGACTTCCACAAATTGAGCATCCCCCCTTTGGAATGTTTACCCACGGCACACATATCTCCTTTCCCAGCCCTCCACGGACGCCCACGTTTGATGACTTTCACACATTAAGCATTCCCCCTTTGGAATGTTTACCCACAGCACACATCTCTCCTTCCCCACTCCACCTCAGAGACCTGCATTTGATGACTTCCATAAATTAAGCATTCCCGCTTTGGAATGTTTATCCACGGCACACATCTCTCCTTCTCCACCCCACCTCAGACGCCTGCGTTTGATGATTTCCACAAATTAAGCATCCCCCCCTTTTGAATGTTTATACCCGGCACACATCTCTCCTTTCCCACCCCACCTCGGACGCCTGCGTTTGATGACTTCCACAAATTAAGCACCACCCCTTTGGAATGTTTACCCACGGAACACATCTCTCCTTCCCCACCCCACCCCGGACGGCTGCGTTTGACTTCCACAAATTAAGCATTCTTCCTTTGGAATGTTAACCCACCGTACACATCTCTCCATTCTGACCCCATCTCGGACGTCTGCGTTTGATGACTTCTACAAATGAAGCATTCCCCCTTTTGAATGTTTACCCACTGCACACATATCTCCTTTCCCACCCCTCCTCGGACGCCCACGTTTGATGACTTCCACAATTGTATCATTCCCCCTCCCCCACGGCACACATCTCTCCTTTCCACCCCACCTCAGACATCTGCGTTTGATGACTTCCACAAATGAAGCATTCCCCCTTTGGAATGTTTACCCACGGCACACATCTCTCCTTTCCCACCCCACCTCGGATGCCTGCGTTTGATGACTTCCGCAAATGTATCATTCTCCCCTCCCCCACAGCACACATCTCTCCTTTCCCATCCCACCCCGGATGCCTGCGTTTGATGACTTCCACAAGTGAAGCATTTCCCTTTGGAATGTTTACCCACGGCACACATCTCTCCTTTCCCACCCCACCGCGGACGCCTGCCTTTCATGACATCCCCAAATGAATCGTTCCCCCTTTGGAATGTTTACCCACAGCACACATCTCTCCTTTCCCACCCCACTGCGGACACCTGTGTTTGATGACTTCCACAAATTAAGCATTCCCCCTTTGGAGTGTTTACCCACAGCACACATCTCTCCTTCCCCACCCCACCTCAGACGCCTGCATATGATGATTTCCACAAATTAAGCATTCCCCCCTTTGGAATGTTTACCCATGGTACACATCTCTCCTTTCCCACCCCACCGTGGACGCCTGCCTTTCATGACTTCCACAAATTAAGCACCCCCTTGAAATGTTTACCCACAGCACACATCTCTCCTTTCCCACCCCACCTTGTACGCCTGCGTTTGATGACTTCCACAAACTAAGCATTCCCCCTTTGGAATGTTTACCCACAGCACACATCTCTCCTTTCCCACCCCACCTCAGACACCTGCGTTTGATGACTTCCACAAATTAAGCATTCTTCCTTTGGAATGTTTACCCACGGTACACATCTCTCCTTTTCCACCCCACCTTGGACGCCTGCGTTTGATGACTTCCACAAATTAGGCATTCCCCCCTTTGGAATGTTTATCCACGGCACTCATCTCTCCTTTTCCACCCCACCTGGGACGCCTGTGTTTGATGACTTCCACAAATTAAGCATTTTTCCTTTGGAATGTTTACCCACGGCACACATCTCTCCTTTCCCACCCCACCTCAGGTGCCTGCATTTGATGACTTCCACAAATTAAGCATCCCCCCTTTGGAATGTTTATCCATGGCACACATCTCTCCTTTCCCACCCCACCTTGGACGCCTGCGTTGGTGACTTCCACAAATTAGGCATTCCCCCCTTTGGAATGTTTAACCACGGCACACATCTCTCCTTTCCCACCCCACCTGGGACGCCTTCGTTTGATGACTTCCACAAATTAGGCATTCTTCCTTTGGAATGTTTACCCATGGCACACATCTCTCCTTTCCCACCCCACCTCAGACGCCTGCCTTTGATGACTTCCACAAATTAGGCATCCCCCTTTGGAATGTTTATCCATGGCACACAACTCGCCTTCCCCACCCCGGACGAAAGCGTTTGATGACTTCCACAAATGAAGCATCCCCCCTTTGGAATGTTTACCCACGGCACACAACTCTCCTTTCCCACTCCACCTCGGACGCCTGCATTTGATGACTTCCACAAATTAAGCATTCCCCCTTTGGAATGTTTACCACACACATCTCTCCTTTCCCACCCCACCTCGGATGCCTGCATTTGATGACTTCCAGAAATGAAGCCTTTCCCCTTTGGAATGTTTACCCATGGCACACATCTCTCCTTCCCCAACCCACCACGGATTCCTGCGTTTGATGACTTACACAAATGAAGCATCCCCCCCTTTGGAATGTTTACCCACGGCACACATCTCTGCTTTCCCACCCCATCTCGGACGCCTGCGATTGAGGACTTCCACAAATGAAGCATCCCCCCCTTTGGAATGTTTACCCACGGCACACATCTCTGCTTTCCCACCCCACCTCGGACGCCTGCGATTGAGGACTTACACAAATTAAGCATCCCCCCTTTGGAATGTTTACCCACGGCACACATCTCTCCGCTCCCACCCCACCTCGGACGCCTGCGTTTGATGACTTCCACAAATAAAGCATCCCCCCTTTGGAATGTTTTCCCACGGCACACATCTCTCCGCTCCCACCCCACCTCGGACGCCTGCGTTTGATGCCTTGCACAAATGAAGCATCCCCCCTTTGGAATGTTTACCCACGGAACACATCTCTCCGTTCCCACCCCGGACGCCTGCGTTTGATGACGTCCACAAATTCAGCTCCCCCCACCATTTGAATGTTTACCCACGGCACACACCTCTCCACTCCCACCCCACCCCGACGCCTGCGTTTGATGACTTCCACACAGATGGGGTTGGAAGTGTCGGGGACAGCGTGGGGAGTGGTGACGTGGGCCCACCTTGTCGGTGCGCGCTCGGCTCTGGTGTGGGCGGAGATCTGTAGAGACATGCCTGCTGGAACACACACCATCACAAGCCTGCCTTTCATTGCCAAGCTGCTCACATGTATTTTGTGGCCGGGAATTGGGCTTGGGCGCGTTTGACAACAGATGGTGCCGACTCGTCAAATTTAGAAATGTGTTTTTTAACACCTCTTTCTACACTGCTTACCTTCTGTGTTCTTCGACTTGTTTCTGGCTGCTGGAGTTAGATATATGATAGAAGCAGGTAGGAATACTTGTTGTCTTCATAGACAAAACAGACACTCTTGCAGAAATATGCCATTGTCATTATAAACAACCCTGTGCAAAAGCATCGCCTTTGCACCGACCAGAAGACAATATCGTGGGTCCAGGACCAACATATTTACGTTTAAATCATCATCCACCAAACAGTGCAAAGTATTACGTGTCTCTGAAAAAAATGCATCTGATGATGGAACACCACAGGATGCATATAAGTTTAATAGGGGTCAAACATAGCCCACCCACTCCCAACCAAGAGATGTAGGCAAATGTCTCAGCAACTTGACCATGGGTCCACTTTGTCACAGTTTGGAAGTAGCTCAACACAAAACGGATGAAACTCGAAATATCCAGTTTGAATGGCCAGGTAGGTTATTAATTTAGGGCATAAATGTTTCCAAGGACTTCACTGATCACAGCCAGTTGGTTTCTGTGAAAATGTTGCATATAGCACAGTAATCTTGAACTTCTTCCCCTTGTTAATTCTCTTCCAGTGCAGTTTGCCTCCAGGCTGTAATTCTGAGCCTGTGATCTGTTGAGTTTGTCCCGACAGTTCTGTGTATTTTTAATAACTAAACTTTGGCGATTTTTGGTCTACGAGTCTCTTTACAGACTTTGCTTCCTCTCACCACATTGACCAATCCTAAAAATGCGTGGGCTGCCTTGTATTACAATTGCATTTATATAGTGCTTAATAACCCTGACTAGGTGCTGCATCGGTGGGCTACCTTTTAAAAAGATTTTTTTAAAGAGATTTATATAGCGCGAAATGGACCCGAAGATATCGGGTATCAGAGCACTCTACATGAGCACCACTTTCGTTACACAAGGACACATTCATTTTGGTTAGCCACGGGGAGATTAAGTGATTTGCCCAGAATCACAGGATGCTGAGCTTCGTAGCCGAGACTTGAACCCGGGTCCCCAGCTTCGAGATCGGCCGCACTAGCTGTTAGGCCACATCCTCTCCCCTACCTTCTAATATTATAGTTGCATTTATATAGTGCTTCATAAGCCAGACTAGGTGCTGCATCACAGTGGTGGGCGGGTACCATGCTACATAGGTGAGTGCTTGGTTGGAAGGGTGTTGAATTACAGTGTGGGGAGCGTTTTGATGTTGCACGTGACTGTTAAACAAACGTGGGTTGTAAAAACTCGAGTATCTTGGGAAATCTAAAACTCATACCTAACTTAATATTTCAAAGTACAATTTTAGATATTAAAGTTGTGGAACAAGTTACAATGTTAACACTAACGCACAACAAATGTTACTACGTGGAGCTCATACAGAGGATCCTGGGCACAAGTTACTAAATTGTTGCATTATTTTTCAGTACTTTTTCTGATAGATCACAGTGTGATCCATCCATCCATCCATCCACCCTTTTCAGGCTTAGAGTGCTACATAAAATATGCACAAAATAAGGAAGTAACCCTGAGTAGTTCTCAAGTTTCTGGGTGGATTGTAGGTCTTTCATATGGAGCTCCATAAGAAGAAACTGCTCTTTACCTAAAACTTGGGAGCTACTCAGGGTTATCTATATATCTATCTATCTATCTATCTATCTATCTATCTATCTATCTATCTATCTATCAATAAGTCCTCTAATTTCTAAACACTTATGAACCTGAATACTAAATGGTTCTCAATGGTGCATTTTGATTTTTTTTATGCCGTTAAATCGATTTGTACTTTTGGGCCTTTGTAAAATTAGTCATGATGTAAAAATCCTAAGGCTGAGGTGTGGGTCGGAGCTTCTATAGAGATAGCCTTTAAACAAGAGTAAAAAAGCAAAAACGGGATATTTAACCGCATGCGCGCTAGCGGTTTTCCCGCTGAGCGCTGCGATTTCGAAAATCCCGCGTTACGTGACAAGGTCAACTCGTCACAAGCACAGCGCAGGTAACGCCCATGACGAGTTGACCTTGTCACACGCATCGAAGGGGTTAACAGTTATTCATAACTGACACACGAATAACTTGCACCGCTGTGGTGCACTGCTTAAGACCTCACACATTACATCACTCATGACATTCAAATTATTATTGCTATGATCCTGTCAAAAATTGACTATGCAAATGCAATCTATCTAGCAATCAGAAATATCGATTTCAGCTGATACAAAATCAAGCTGCTAGAATCATATACCAACCCAGAAGATTTCATGTCAAGCCATTTATGAAGGAGCTCCACTAGCTTCCAGTTCATGTTTAAAACAGGTTGCATCCTTTTCAACGCTATTCATGGCACAGGCCCCAAGTATATATCCTCTAGGATGCACATCACAGATACCCCCAATAGCGCATTTTTAGATCTATGCATATGAATTTATTGGTGGTCCCCAGATTTAGACGCAAACGGGCAGGAGAGTCACGTTTTTCAATACAGAGACCTCAATTGTGAAATTCTTTGCCCACCACTGTGAGACAAGAAACAGACTACATGCGTTTTAGGAAAAAGCTGAAAACTTTTTACCCAAGCTTACAGTTAGACACGGACTTTCACATACGGTGGCTTCGTAACTTAGCGCCAAGAGACCTGATGGTGTATGCGCACTTTAGAAATTTCCTATAACATAACATCTGAAATCTATGACAATGCAAGTTACATACAACTGGTGAATTTCCTTGGTTTTATGTGAATATATATTTCTGCGTCTGCGTGTTATATATGTATATGTAGAGAGAGATAGAAAGAGAAAAATTGGTACTCCAGACACTTCAGATTGTTGTAATATACAGAACGCTCATGTTTGTTTCCCCCGCCGGTTTGGATAAAAAAGAAGATTTTTCACTGCCTTAGTACTAAGTACTTTTCTGTCCCTGCATCATTGACAGGTGAGCTTTTCCCACCCATAATCATTCAGACATTGGAGATTCAAGCTAAAATGGCTTCTATATAACTCAGAGGCACTTAGATTATTGCTGTAAGGAGATCTACAACAGATTGCAAAGCACAGAAACGCGTCAACAGAATAGGTTGAGAGGCTATTGGAAAGAGTCTGAATAATTACATTCTGTCAATTGTTAGACATGGAAGTGTTGAAATCAAAATACCCTCTTAACTATTGACTCCTGCAAGAATTCACAATACTGGACTTAAAGTTTGGCATTTCCTCTGAAGTATTTGAAGGACTTTTGACGTTATTTGGGGTGGGTGGAACTTGCAAAGTTTGGATTCCGCAGAGTTACGCAAACACTCCGCAAGATTCTATGGAGTTCTTTCAATGGGTGAAAAATATGAGCGTTGTATTATTCGCGCTGTATTTTGGCACCGGTATCGCGAGCAGTGCTGAAAAATCAGCCCAAATGGCACCACGAAAGCCCAGGAACGTGTGGCCATTCAAGTTGATTTTGCCACTGCTCGAGTACAAAATCTACTACAGCGGCAGCAAATCTACTCGAGATGCAGCCCTCTGACCGCAACTTAGAAAATCATGTCAGGGGATGCCAAATCTTGCTTGTGCTAGCATTTCTGGAGCTTCACCGGGAAAACAAATCCACCACGCAGGGATTGGTGGAGTTTGTCCGGAATTTAGCGTTGCAAGAGTAGTGCGTAGTCACCAAATTTTGCCAATTCTGTAGACAGAATGCAGCCTTCTACCCACCCCTGCATATTATACATCATACAATAATGAAGAAATATTTGAATTTTAAGATGACCATATAATATTTTTGAATGAGATTAGTTGTATTTGCATAATAACTGCATACTAAACTGAAACGCACATTTCTATATAAATATGTTTTCTTTGTATGTAATCAGTCTATTGGAACACTCGCCCTTTATGAAAGTGAGTATACATTATTCAGTGCAGATTATGTTGAAGAACAGGACTGGGTTAACCCTGCTGCCATGTACAGTATTTTATTTTCAATATTTCCACTCTGAGAACACCATCTGTTGTGAAATTAGGTCTAGGCCATGTCACTATTTCTTCAGCTGCCTCATGGTCGTTGTTTTGTGGTGGGGAGAGCGTACAGTGTCACAGGAAGTGTCCTAGTCCTTCCATCTCCTCACCAACCTCAAGAGTCCCCCAAGGATCATCCTTCTTGCTGATAGGTTTATGGCATGTAAGGCTCCTCTGTCCATCATCCTGGTGGTAAACAACATCAGCTTCAGTGGAGAAGTGTGGCTCTATGGCTAGAGTGGCAGACCCTGATGCAGAGGTCTGGCCCGGGACCAGGGTTCAATTCCCGCCTTGGCGGATCTTGGGCTCAATTTCCTCAGACCTGATAATTCTCGCCTCAGTGCCTATTGTAATCATGGGTCCCACTCTGCAACTCTGGGCAATAGCTTGCTTAATCTCCACAATGGCCCCAACAACACTGGGATGCCTGGCTTCACCTTGGGGGTGCCCAGGATTGGGCATTTCACAGGGAAAAGCCAGGAAGGGTTCCACAGCGGTATGCGTAGAGTGCCATGACGCCTCAGGGTATAAGCGCGCTATACAAGTACGAATTCATTTCATTTCATTCATTTCCACATGCTTGTGAGTGGCACAGATCTGCTTCCAAGTAAAACAGGAATGTGGAGCGCATCACCGTTGAGCCAACTGAAGCAAGCCCAATACTGGATATACTTCCACTGTCAGTCACAGAAAGCTTGTTACATCATCTAAACTCCTGCTTAGCCTGATCCACCTTCCTGCCTCACTGTCAAACCCCCCATGTTCTCTCTCTGGTGCCTCCATACCATGGGTACTCATAAACATTTTTATGGGTCCAAAAGCACAGTCTGATTTGTGGCCGGCGCCGCACCGATGGGTGGAGGCGGGGCTACTAGAGAAAAAAAAACACCACCTTTTCAAAACATTACTAGACAGGTGCAGCATTCACCTGTAAACAGGCATGCAGAAACAAGAGGGATGCTGTTCACCTGTGAACAGAGACAGGGAGGCCTATAAAACTATAAAAAGAGACAACACAGTGAAATGGGGGTTTGAGGGACAGAGTTAAACTGGGACACAAAATATGCCCCAGTACCCAAATAAAAGTGGCTGCTTTTAGTAAATTAGAAAACAAAAAAATTAACCCATTTCGGGATATTGGGATTTTTTTTTAATCTAATAAAGGCATGCTGTATAGGTTTTTGCATGTTATGGAAGACTTCATGGGAAATGAACAGTAAAATCTGGCCCAGTAGACCGTAAAGCAGGCCCACAAACAGCCCAAAAACATTCCATCACTGACCTAAAGGAGGTCTGCAGGTGGCAAAGATGGAAGCAGGCTGGCCCGATCCACAGGAGGCCCCCTGCTGCAATCCTCAATGGCGGTGAGATGAGACTGCGGGTGACGTGGAAAAGAGCAGGCTGCGGGCTTCAACATTATTGGCAAATGCAGCAAGAAGCTCTCACAAACGCCCCGTAAAAGTCAGCTGGGAATGTGCAACAGCTGACCTTTAAAGGACCTTTGCTTCCCAATAGTGCCGGGCACATGACATCACTTGTTGTAGGGGGTACAACAAGAACTCTGTACACTTGGTATAATTTATTCTTGAGGAGTTCTCCTATGTGTTGTCAATGCGATGTTTATATTTTAAAGTCGCCCCCACTTAGCACGTCACGCTTGTTGTCACTTTACTATGTGAGCACCTGAATTTTGTCGTGCATAATTTAATAAAATAAATAACAATTGTTATTTTGACTTACATGTCCCTGTTCATATTACTTATCGCTCCCTAAGATATTTATTATCTAGTTCGACTCTAGCGCATTGTCACTAATTCTGACACCGCTTCCTTTCTTGGACCTTTTTTGGCCACATAAGAACCATTGTTTTTCTAAAACATTAGTCTACCCCAGGTTCACATATTGGGGTCCCCTTGTTTTCCATACTACCGGGCCACTGGCGGCCCGCGGACCGTACTCGGAGTACTGCGTCTCCAAACCATACAGTGCGTAACCACTTTTTTAGTGGACACACAAAAAGATGTTTAAGAAGCTTCAAAGAGCCAGGATTGTACCACAGCTCACATTCCGATTACCACTCACGGACTCTATCACATCTGCTGTTTCGGATAGAGGTTATAATTTCATGCCTTCCTTCTTAACACACCACTGGCTGCCTAAGACGGAGAGGTCCCAATTCAAGCCTGACGTTCTCACTATGCACATGTTGTAATCCACTTGTGTTTGGATTACATTTCTGCAGTAAGAGAAAAAAACATGCTCGCAGAGTGAGTGTCAGCAAAGCTAAATTTTGTTTGTCCAACATTTCAACCGTACATCTTGTCAACACAGACCACAAGACTCGGCCGATATGTAATCCGGGGATTAAGGGAATTAAATTCTACACCGCACCAAATGAATAACAGGTTTATATTTGAAGGGTCCTATTGATCTAGTTTAACCTGCATTATCTTTGTTTGCTTTTAGTGGACCGGACTGGTCTTCCTTATTTAATTGTCTTAAGAGTTTTTGTTACATAGAAAGATGTGTTATTGCTTAATCAAATTAAGATAAATTGTAGTTTTTAAGTTAGAGATTTCTACATTTTATTTTATTTTTGTTTGTTAACTTGGCAAACGGAAATCATTTAGATGCAGGAAGCCGACACATGGTAGAGTTTGATAGTGAGATTTTTCAGAAGTGTAAGTCTCTAAATTTGCTAACAACGAATCCCTGTTAAATCGTATCCTCTATAAGGAATGTGAATGGGCGATGCTGGTCATCCACAGAGCTTTTAAGAGGCATGGCTACCAGTGTGGTTACATTGTGGTGTGAGTGGCCAAGTTAGAGTAATCTTTTGAAACGTTTACCAAGAATATTTGTGGACATGTTTATGGAGTAGAGAAGGGAGAAGCGAACCATGGAGGGATCGGTAGGTTGGAAGTTTAAGGAACATTAGAACATTGGAATGTTGAGTGCTCCATTGAAGACGATGGAGTGCTCCGGGCTTCTAATGGCTGGTAAAAGTAGGGAGTTTCAAAATTCCAATGTTTGTTCACAGCAACTGCCGTGAACAAAGGCCTCACGGAGCCAGAGTAGATTTCATTCCCCTTGGGCTCTGTGAGGCCTTTGCTTTACAAATTAGAACAATCTGCCCTCCAGGGGCGGAATGTTTTATTAGCCTTAAAGCCCTTCGTAGCAGGCTCTACCGGCCATTAAAGGCCCGCTCCCTTGTTAAAGGCCTGTGCCTTTGGCTTGGGCTTTTAAAGCTGTTGCAGGCATGTAATGGTCGGTAGAGTCTGCTTCGGTGGGCTCTAGGGCTATATTAGATCAAGATTCTAACAGTTCTGAGGGGAAGTGGAAAAATGACGAAAAGTAAATTATTCACAGTAAGACATGTTCTCTTGGATGTTTAAGAGCATTGGTATGTGCCAGTGAGAAGATATATGCTGCACTTAACAATATAATAAAAGAGTATGAAAGCTATCAAAGTTCAGGGTATAGGTGTTGGGAGACAGGGGGAATTGTGAACTTTGTTAAAAACAATGAAAAATAAAGAATTTAGTGGCAGTGAATAGAGGTGGGAAGTGTTGTTAGAGGCTGATTTGAGGATTTTATATGGCACCTAATACCTACAGAGGCAAGCGATAAGAGTATAATTACATCTGAGGATTCTACCAATGTTTAAAAGCGGGATGTTTCTACAAATGTGTGAAATAAGCAACAATGCCCTCATTATTTATCAGTAATTAAGTATCATTATTTGCTCTGTAAACAAACCATTTTATCGCATCAGCAGTGAATGTTAACTGGAGTTAATTGCCCACCCTTAATAATAGGACAGAGACGAATTTAAGGATGCATAATGAGGCGGAAAATAAATAAATGGATAAGTCAATGGGTGGATGGATGAATGAATAAATGGATACACGAACAGCCACCCAGTGATTTTGGTCTAGATTGTTGAGGGAGTGAACAAATAAAGAGGGTGAGTGAATTTATGCGTGGGTAAAAGAGTGTGTGAATTTGTAAGTTAGTGCAGGGACTAGTGATCGGGTGTATGCGTGGACTGGTGAGGAGATGAATTGGTGGATGGGTGTGTATACAGCTTCTGGGGAAATAAACCTGAGTTGATAACAGCCACCCTGTGACACACAGTCCTTGGATGAGTATGTTTTGAGGAAACAAGACAAAAGGGACCAAAAGTAAAGGAAGGAACCAGCTTTCATTGGATAATGAATTCATAATGGGACATATTTGGAGGTGACTTTCTAACATGGTCAACACTCGACTGATTACAACCAGAGAAAAGCCTCAGTGGCTCTTCTAGCCTTGCCTGCAGGCTTCTTCCTCTGCAGCAAACTGTTTTTTTTCTAAACCGGGGATCAGTGTGCCATGCTTACAACAATGTGCACTGTGGCACACACTTTTGTACTGGCCAGGATGTGTGATGTGATATATCGCTATGTAACCCCAGTGGAAATAGTTTCCCTAGTGGTACTCTGTGCCTTTGTGTGAAAATAACTTATTACCCTCTAACACTGGATGGCTGTGGCCAGTGAGGGTGGTTTTGCATCAGTGCTCGGGGCCGGACTGGGAACAAAAAACGGTCCTGGCAAAGTGCTCGGCTGCCCCCCCTGGAGGAGGGGGTGGGCGTTGGGGGTGCGACCGAGCTTTTTGCCGGGGCCGGTTTTCGGCCGATTTTGTTACAGGCCGATTTTGCAGCTATGCTGCAAAAACGGTCCTGTAACAAAAACAGCCCCCAGGGGCCCAAAACCGGCCCCCACCCTTGCGGCGCACCGGGGGATTGCCCGGTGCCCGCAACAGCCAGTCCGGCCCTGTCAGTGCTCCTATGTTTTATTGTTCCAAAAGGTAAGTCATGGTTTTCACTTTTTGAGTTGAGGTTTGTTACTAAAATTCAATCCAAAAACATTGTTACTTTGAAATAGTTACATGGCTGGAGACTATAAGACTTGTCTTGTGTTTCACATGAATTTCATGTTTTGCAAAGGCTCACTCTCTGAGAGCTACACTGTTGCACAATTAAAACAGTGTCAGTCGCACTGCTACGTAGTATGCAGTACTGGTCCCTCAGAGCACAAACAGATTTACAGCAGTCAGAGAAGTTTGTATGTGTGGACCACGCATGCACTTATCACACAGGCCTTTTCGACGCATCCCGAACCACAAATGTGACTGTACAACACATTCCTTTACCACACAAGTTGTTACAACGACCTGCCGTAGGGAAAGTGTTGCACTTTGGAATAGTATAATCGACTATGCCAACTGTAGTCTGCGCAACGCTAGGGAAAGTGTTGGACTTAAAGTCCAACATCCGTCCAACAAGGGTTTCAAAAAGTCAAGTCTTTGTAACGATTGCATGGTAAAGGAATTCTTTGTAAAGACTCACTCACGGCTTGGAGCGCGTTGTAAGGGTACAGTCTGGTTCGAGCCGCTTTGTAAAGGCTGTTTCACATCAGAGAACCACGCTAATAAGAGATTATGTGGTTTCTAAAAAACAAATGGCATAAGGTAACTTTAGGGCTCAAAGTTTACTAGGATATGGCATGAAAATTATTTACGGCAAAAGAAAGTGAAATTTTGTTGTCAAGGGAACTGAGGTGTTTTAAGAACCCCCAAGGGTAGGTGTACAGTACTTTGGGTTAGAGGATGATTTAGGCATGTCTGTAATAGCACTCATTGAAGTCACTAGCATTAGGACTTTTGGCAGTCAACTTCAAGGACTTCTTTTTTTTATGATATGTGCGGGAATGCACCAAGCAAGTCTGGTATAGACCACATTGACTGCTAATTACATAGGCTCCAGCAAAATTTCCAAGTCAGCGCCAAGAAACTAATCGGTGTACAAGCGCTTTAAAAGGAAAATGTAACAACATAACACATAACATAACATGGTATAGACCACATTAGCATGCTCCGTTCAGTTGGGCGCTTGGCCTCCTCCATTGATTCTAATGTAGATCATGGGCTTCTGGCAGGCCTGGTTGTGGGCATGGGGGGATGGGGTGTTGTGCAGTGCGTCTGGTATTCTAACAAGGAACATAACCGGCCTTAAGCATGGGCGAGATGGGTCCAGTCTCAGGGCGCATAGAGCTGTCTGCATCCTGGCCTTTCACCAATCTCGCCTGACCAGACTCCCAACAAAAGAGCCTTTTATCACTGTTTGTGAAGGCCACCAGCAGCAGTTCATCCTGTTTGTATATCTTCTCATGGCTTTCCCTTCTCATGTCCCTCTTCCCTTCTCACTGCCACTCTCACTTTCAACACACTTCACAACTGTTGATGAGGACCACCACAGGAGTGCGGGCGCCAAATTTTGCATCGGCCAAGTACCTCACTGAGTAGAGGCCAACTCTCACAAGATACCACCTTGTAACAGGCATGGCCAATATGAAGATGGTGACAGCAACTAGCTTTGTATCTGAGCTTTTTAAATTAAAATATTTTCACTGCTAACATAATAATGTCATGAGTACGTTAGAAGATCATGGGGATTCCAGAGTTAATTATGTCTGATATTCTTCTTTGAACTCAGGTTTATGGGTGACTAGTCCTTCAATGAGATAGCCATAAAACTGAACTGAAACCAATCCAGATTGTGCTGGGAATATGCTCTGGTTACAGTCAATTCTTGTTTTTCCAGTTCTTGGTGCTGCACTTGAATACACTGTCCAGTAATCCTAATAAAACACACATAAACTGTGCCACACTCATTGTATCAATCATAGTTAAAACACAACTTCCTATTCCGGTAGAGATGTTGTGCTCCTTTTCAACAGTGCAAAGTCCTTTCCTATTTTACATTCCTTTTCATTTACAGTGCCTTTATTCATAAAGCATGATATAATTCCATAAACTCAGTGTTTTGAACTTCACCCGTAGCCATTTTTTTACACACATGCAATCTCCCACTGGAAAGCAGAGCTATTCACAGACCCTCAGGAAATTATTAAACATGGCGTTGATTGGTTAAGAGAAGCATTTCACCTTTGAGTGGTTGTTGAGAGTTAAGCCTCGGCTCTTTTTAGGCCATTATTTCGAAGATGCAATGGTAAAAACAGCCCCGGTATAGAGCTATACCTTCACCTTTAAATGCCTATTCACCAGCGTCGTTTGTTGACCTATTTAAGGCTGTGGTTGATCCATCAGTTGATCTGTCCCAAGTGTTTCTGGTTTAACCCCTTCCATGCGGCCGCGATTCTGCGCCTGTGCGGCAGAAACGCAAGTGGGCGGGTTTATGACGGCCCCCAGCCTTCATCAGCACACGAGCACCCTAGTGCATGACGGCTGGGGGCCGTCATCAGCATGGAAGGGGTTAAGTATCTGAACCACCCAAATTTATGTGTGATTTGTTCTCTAAAGACGACTATTTGCATATTGTTTTTGATATGTCCTTTATACAAATCTCTTCAGCGTAAATTCTTAAAGCCTCTGTTTTTATATCCATAGACTTTTATCGGGCTAGACCTGCCTTTTTATGTTTACAGCTTTTAGCTACCCATAAAGTTTTTTTTTAATGTATCAAAGTTTCTTATGGGGATTTATAGGGCTGCGGGAAAGAGAAGGATCTTGAGGATAGCTGGCCTTTAATATCTTTTATACTCATGTACTAAGTCACTGTGTTGGGTTTTCTTTATGTATAAACATGTTGGACCTTTTATCATATGACAGCTGTGTGATTATATTACATAATCGAATAAAGAAAATACTGATTGATTGATTGGCATGCAATCCCCCATGTGCATAACTTCTTCCCTCAGTAAAAATTGAAGATGTTTACTGTTTCTACCAAGTTTCATTTCTATGTTATTTCAAACCTGGGAAAGGGTAGGTTGCTGGTCAGGTATATTCAAATGTGTGAAATCTGTTGTAAGCACAGGTATTGTATGTCAAATTTGTAGGAAAGTGCCCTTTTTAGATGCCCCAACACTCACACTTTGCTCTGGATGCTGTTGTTTTAGAACTGAAATAGCACGGGGAACTGCTAAAAGTGCCCGGGTGCCAGCGCTCTTTACTTCAAAAGGTAATGTAAATTTGCTACTCCCAGTTGCCAAGATGCTAGCCTCCCTTGTAAGCCCATAGTATATGGTACTATTGGTACCCAGGGCAAGGGTTTTAAAGGGTTCACCAGGGCTGCAGCACTATCCGTGTTACCCTGAGTGACCCGAGTAAAAGTTAAGTCTACAGGACAGCTACCGCAGCTTGCACGAGCATCTTCTTTGCTCTAGTACGACTCTGCACAAACCATGTGTGACGGTCACCTCACTGCCTTAAGGTTTGCAAGTCACCCCTAAGGTAGGCTTCGTAAGTCCTGGAGGCAGGGTGCATTGTCTTAATGGTGAAGGCATATATGTGCAGGCATATGTACCTCTACAGTACCCTTGCCTTTCAAGTTTACTGTATGTGAACAGCGGTCCATAGGTTAACGTGGGCTGGCTACTGGACAAGATAGCTAGCTCCACAAAGGTGCCACCAAATTAAGTTATGTTTGGTACCAAACACCATGCTTTTTCACCCCTGACAAGATTCTTGTGTCGAGGGTGAGCTGGAATACACCAAAGTGGCATTCTTAGGGGTTTTCCACCGAGATGCAGAGTTCTCTTGTGCTTTGGCAGCCTTTCTGAGCCATGTGCTGCCAAGACAGAAGTCTGACCTCCTGTTGGTGAGTGCTGTCACTCCCAAAAGACATGAGACAAAAGCCTCTGCAGGAAGTAGGCCCTCCCAAGATAGCTAGTGAATGACCCATCAAGGCGGTGAACTTCAAAGGTTTCACTGCCTGTGATATGTGAGTGAATTGTCTTTCAGTGGAGACAAAGCCCCCCTCCCACACTCCCAGGCACTTGTGTTTGCGGGCAGGTGGGAAATTAGGTATTCAGACTGGCATACACCCCCAAAGGCTAGCCACACCTCTAGTGTGGGTCAGCAGGTCTATACAGCCGAGGATGGCCAGTGCCATCTTGAAAACTCCTTAAAATAGTGGGGTCCGGGTAGTTTGGTGACATAAACCTCCCAGATGTGGTCACCTCAGGGGCAGAAGCACTGGTATCCTATTGGCTACTAGCCCTCACATGCCTAAACACCCTCTAAATGCAGGATTTAAGGGGCACTTCTGATGCCAGAACTCCAGATCTGCTCTAAAGAAATGGAGGATAAAGAGAAGCCACGTCAGGACAAGGAAGAACTCCACAAGGAACAGGTGCGAAGTACTGCTCGATGGCAGCCCCCTGCACCCACCAGATTTTTACGTGACCAGGACCAGAGACCCGTTCCAAAAGGAACGAGCCAAAGACTTCATCAGGACTCCCTAGGCCTAGAGGTACTAGCCCCCTGCAGTTGGGAGGCAAAAACCTCTCTTCCACGTTATGAAGAAGGATCACCCACTGGGCTTCATGGTGGACCAGCCAGAAAGTAACTTGCCAGGTACCTTATGTGATCGTAGTCCTGAACGTTAGAGTCTCAGCTCGCTACAGTATTCCCAGGACTTCTGGAAGAAAATTGACCCTGCCGGGACCACAACTTGTTAGTGGTCAAGCCGACTGCTAACTGCTTTACTCAACACCCCATGCAGAGGGAACATTCTGCATCATCCCCCCCCCCCCTCCACTTCTATGGGGCAGTCAAGTTCTTACATCCCAAGAAGGCTTTGTTGGCATGCCTGGTCCCATTCAGCACCACGGATAGCCAGATACACCTCTGTAACAGATGCCCGAGCTAGGCAGACCTGTTGGTGATTCCGGGTCCAGGGGCTACTCCAAGCAGCTCCTCTGAACTCAACCTGCAGGCATCATTTTGTCAGGTGTTGTTTTTGACAGCTCCCGCGGCTCCCATTCAGCACCAAGGACAGCCAAGTCACCTCTGCAGCCGGACTCCCCTGGGCAAAGTAAAATTCTTCTGACTGTTGCAGCTTGGTCTTTGGACTCTCAAGACCTGAACTCCCAGTGGGTTCTGTTGAACTCACCTTGCAAGTGATCGAGTGTCACCTGAGATTTTCCCCATTGACTGCAATTGTAAAGTTTGATAGCTCAGCAAAGCATTGATTTTTTTACCACTTTAAAATTGATCTGCCTTGTATTGACTTTGTTTTGGTGTCTAAATGTATATAAAAGTAAGCTCTATTTTTATAAATTGGTGTCCGATTTCTTTTGAGTCGTGTCAATTACTTATCGCCTCTGTTGGCACTGTAAAGTGCTTTACACATGTTGCTCTTTGCAAGCCTGTCTGCTCTTTGAGAGAAGGACTACTCGCATGTAGCCAAGGTCCACTTTTGGGTACTGTGTCAATATTACACGGTAAAGCCTCCCAGCCATACCACTTAATATTACTACTTTGCTACATAATCTGTCATTCAATTGAACCAAATCACTATGCTGACCTGATTCCAGAGTGCCCCATCCATTCACCAGAGAAATCTCCCTCTACTATAGGCAGGACGAGGCCGGCCCAATTTTATTCACTAACGAACCCTTGTCTGAATTAATCGGTAGAAGAAGAAAAGTCGTGTTCCTCCTTCCATGCCACTGGCGAAACTTAGTACCTTGGTCCTCCTTCCATGCCACTGGCGAAACGTAGTACCTTGGTCCTCCTTCCATGCCACTGGTGAAACTTAGTACCTTGGTCCTCCTTCCATGCCACTGGCGAAACGTAGTACCTTGGTCCTCCTTCCATGCCACTGGCGAAAGGTAGTACCTTGGTCCTCCTTCCATGCCACTGGCGAAACGTAGTACCTTGGTCCTCCTTCCATGCCACTGGCGAAACGTAGTACCTTGGTCCTCCTTCCATGCCACTGGCGAAACTTAGTACCTTGGTCCTCCTTCCATGCCACTGGCGAAACGTAGTACCTTGGTCCTCCTTCCATGCCACTGGCGAAAGGTAGTACCTTGGTCCTCCTTCCATGCCACTGGCGAAACGTAGTACCTTGGTCCTCCTTCCATGCCACTGGCGAAACGTAGTACCTTGGTCCTCCTTCCATGCCACTGGCGAAACGTAGTACCTTGGTCCTCCTTCCATGCCACTGGCGAAAGGTAGTACCTTGGTCCTCCTTCCATGCCACTGGCGAAACGTAGTACCTTGGTCCTCCTTCCATGCCACTGGCGAAACTTAGTACCTTGGTCCTCCTTCCATGCCACTGGCGAAACTTAGTACCTTGGTCCTCCTTCCATGCCACTGGCGAAACGTAGTACCTTGGTCCTCCTTCCATGCCACTGGCGAAAGGTAGTACCTTGGTCCTCCTTCCATGCCACTGGCGAAACGTAGTACCTTGGTCCTCCTTCCATGCCACTGGCGAAACGTAGTACCATGGTCCTCCTTCCATGCCACTGGCGAAACGTAGTACCTTGGTCCTCCTTCCATGCCACTGGCGAAACGTAGTACCTTGGTCCTCCTTCCATGCCACTGGCGAAAGGTAGTACCTTGGTCCTCCTTCCATGCCACTGGCGAAAGGTAGTACCTTGGTCCTCCTTCCATGCCACTGGCGAAACGTAGTACCTTGGTCCTCCTTCCATGCCACTGGCGAAACGTAGTACCTTGGTCCTCCTTCCATGCCACTGGCGAAACTTAGTACCTTGGTCCTCCTTCCATGCCACTGGCGAAACGTAGTACCTTGGTCCTCCTTCCATGCCACTGGCGAAAGGTAGTACCTTGGTCCTCCTTCCATGCCACTGGCGAAACGTAGTACCTTGGTCCTCCTTCCATGCCACTGGCGAAACGTAGTACCTTGGTCCTCCTTCCATGCCACTGGCGAAACTTAGTACCTTGGTCCTCCTTCCATGCCACTGGCGAAACGTAGTACCTTGGTCCTCCTTCCATGCCACTGGCGAAAGGTAGTACCTTGGTCCTCCTTCCATGCCACTGGCGAAACGTAGTACCTTGGTCCTCCTTCCATGCCACTGGCGAAACGTAGTACCTTGGTCCTCCTTCCATGCCACTGGCGAAACGTAGTACCTTGGTCCTCCTTCCATGCCACTGGCGAAACTTAGTACCTTGGTCCTCCTTCCATGCCACTGGCGAAACGTAGTACCTTGGTCCTCCTTCCATGCCACTGGCGAAAGGTAGTACCTTGGTCCTCCTTCCATGCCACTGGCGAAAGGTAGTACCTTGGTCCTCCTTCCATGCCACTGGCGAAACTTAGTACCTTGGTTCTGAGCCCTAGCGAGCATCTGCACATTTTAGAAAGTGTTTAGTAGAATTCAAGTGTGTGCTACTAATGATTTGAAACCTGTCACATTAGGGGTGGGTTTGTGAGTTCACCAAGCATCAACCACTGGCAGAGCTAATAGTTTTGACTTTCTTATCCCTAACTAAAACTTTTTTAAAAACCTGCTGCTTTTTAAAAGTAAAAACAAAAAAGTGTGCTGTATACATACAATGCATCTATATGATACGGACTTTAATGTGTGACAATTCATAGAACTTTTGAGATGCTAAAATGGTCCCTCGTGCCTTGTAATGGAAGGACTCCATAGGCAGTGATGCATATAGCAAACAGCCAGTAGCATGATGAAAGAAAGAAATACTCCTGTGGGTGGTGCAGAATTCCCCTCTATGTATATTTTAAAGAATTAGTTCCAATAAGTCGGCAAAGAAGCGCACTGTCAAGCCAGATCTAAAAATGTACAAACCGGGAATTTTCATCTGAAGTATTTGCATATAGCCTTATAGCCCGCCGTAGAGGGCTTTACCGGCTATTAAAGGCCCTCTCCAGCGTTAAAGGCCCCGAGCCGAAGGCGAGGGCCTTTAACAAGGGAGAGGGACTTTAATAGCGGTAAAGCCCTCTACGAAGGGCTATAAGGCTATTAGAACATTCTGTCACTAGAGGACAGAATGTTCTAACAAAAAAACAAAGCCTTTTGGAAGCGTGAGGGGATTGGAATCCCCTCAGGCTCCCTGAAGCCTTTGTTCACAGCCAGAGCTGAACAAAGAAACATTGGAATGTTGGAGCTCCAGCTTATACCGGCCATTATAAGCCCAGAGCACTCCATTGTTTTCAATGGAGCTCCCAACATTCCAATGTTCTAATATAGCCTTATAGCCCGCCGTAGAGGGCTTTACCGGCTATTAAAGGCCCTCTCCAGCGTTAAAGGCCCCGAGCCGAAGGCGAGGGCCTTTAACAAGGGAGAGGGACTTTAATAGCGGTAAAGCCCTCTACGAAGGGCTATAAGGCTATTAGAACATTCTGTCACTAGAGGACAGAATGTTCTAACAAAAAAACAAAGCCTTTTGGAAATCACTCTTGGAACAAGACTGGAGTGTTTGGTAAGTGGACAAGTTCAGGGATATTATAATTGACTGCATTATATATACAAGAACTTAACATTTCAGGAAAGTTCTGTAGGTGAAAATAGCATGTTAAAGATGCGAAAACGGTTCTGGTCTGAACATTGTGTTGTTTGTCTTCAATTTTGTTAGGGTGCCTTAGAGAAATCTCTCCTTCCAGTCATAGATGCAGCATTAACCATTAAGTTTATTATTTTTACCAGCAGAACTCCATGTACCAAGGACATTTTAATCCCATTTAGAAACTGTTTGGTGCAGATGTATAGCTGTCAGTATTATAATAGTCTGAGGAAATATGCATCGCTAACAGGAAGCTGTTCCAAAGATTTACCATGTGCAAGGGAAAATGGTGCTGGGATTTGCTGATGAAGCAGCAGCTCCTGAGTCCTGAGGCCATAAATGAAAAAAATAAAAATAACACTGATGAAAGGTGGCAAGCTTCCTTGAAAAACTGATAACAATGTTGTTGTGTAAGTTCCTGTAGAACAGCTTACATTTGCTTTCACCTCAAGAACAGCGAAAGGCAACTGACTGACCTCGATAACATAAACATGACCTATTTTATTTAAGTGTTTTAGCTTAGATCATCACTAAACTTTTGAGGTGGGTTATAGCCGAGCGGTTGGGGTTAAAGGGCGAAAATGTCGTTTGCAGCAGTTTTTAGCTCCAGCACAAACTAGGGGTTAGGGCGCGTTGCATTCAGGCCTGTGTGCATGGGCGGTTAGCACAAGGCTTTACCCAGTGGTAATTGGCTGTGCATGATTGGTGTAAGAACTTCCACAAAGTATATGCAGGAACTGTTTGTCTGCATTATGCTTGCTTTAATACAGTACAGGTATTCGATTTAGTAACATCAACCCCACCCGCCACCTCCCACATCGATCTACATAGCGCTCTTATTCTATACGCCCCACATGCAGCTCCCGAATCTTAGTAAAATTGAACCAATATTTGATTTGTAGATGCATTAGCGCCACAGGATATTTGAGCCTTGCAGGACATCGATTTACTTAAATAATGCTACACTCCTCTCTGGGTATTTTTTGCAATACACGCTGACATGTATGAGAAACGCCACCGTCCAATTTTCAATGGCCATGGCCACTTGAGGACGTTCTGCCAGCTCAAACTCCTCCTCTTTTGAGCCTTCTTTGGCCCTGAGTTCTCTATGCAGGAGTTTAAACATTTCTACATACTCCTCTTTCCAAATTTTCTTCTTTGTATACAACATCAGATGTGCCCTCAGTGGCTTTGTGACCCTCATATAGGGGAGTTTTTTGTATCCTGAGCTCCTACTCTCTCTTCCTCCATGCTTTTCCCCTTCCCCTATGCCTGTGATCGTATTCTTTGCCTTCGCTAGCCCAGGGTTGTCCCTTTTTCCTTATTATCTTCCTCACAGTCAACCACCGACTTTAGTGTTACCTCGGACGTCTCTTGCCTCTTCCCTTCTGTCCCTACCCCGTGCCCCTGACATACCTACCCTTCTGCAATCGCACCTTCTGTTGCCACTTGCACTCAGCATCAACTCCAGTGGACACCTTCACTGGACCGCCACTGCATTTCCCTTTGTACTCTTACCTGTCCGTAAGGGTGGCAACCGCTCTGAAGCCTGCTGCCTTGCCAGTGGAAGTTGCCTCTGTGCTCCTTGCATGTCAGTTGACCGGCCTGGTGCCATCAGCGGAACCTGTAAAACAGCACTAGAGGTGGTATTAGGTTGACCCCCCCCCTCACATGTTGTCCAAATCTCTCCTTCCTTGAGACCGTTGTCTCCGTAATCCAATTCAACCTCCTATTGCAATGTGGGCCCCTTCGGACCGCTTGCCGTACCATCCACACCTTATGTCACCTGTTGCCCTACGATATGGCTGCCTTCCGCTACACCCTGAGGGGCCATACTTAACCTTCTAGCAGTTATGCCCATGTGGGTCGTCGTGACCTGTGCTGCTCCCAATTCATAGATGCTCCACCCGCACCTGCGATCTCCATTGCGAGGCCTCCCTGGAACTTCTTGTACCATATGATGCCAGGTCCCACAACGCTCTCCAGCTGACCATTCTGGGCCATGCCTTCTCTCCCCGAGTGTATGCGAGCCTCACTGTGCTTTCCTGAGGCCACAACCCGTCGTAAGCTTGATACTGCAAAGAAGGTAGGCCCGGTGTGTAGCGCCCTGAGTACCCTGTTGTCTGGTCTGGTTCCCACCCATCTCCTAAAAGCTGGATTGCTATATCACTGTTCCCGCCCCACTGACCCCTTCTACCCTACCAAGCATATACCTTTTGAGGTTTGCGTGTAGTGGCCCCCCTCTCTGTCCCCATCTCCTCCCCGTCATTCCATTCAAGCATGGCATCGAGAATCGCTCATGCCCTGCTGCGCTGTGCCGCCTGGGTGTTGTGACTCACTGCTGGAGTCATGTGGTGGTCGCTATGCCCACCTGTCCAATGATCCCTTTTCTCCTCTGGCTCTTTTGACTGCCATCTCCTGTGCACTGCTTCCGGGGCCCGTTCCACCCAGTCCCTGTTCTCCCATGCCGTCTGACTTGAGGGCCCAACCTTGCTGTCCTCATCACTGTCTTATGCCCCCAATCTCGCCTGCCATTACCTCCCTACTGCAAAAGATCCCCCAGTTGGCCATATGCGACCCTATACACATGCCCAGACTATTGCTTCACCATTAGGCAAGGACTGAGAATCCTCAATCTCCACCCCTTGTTCTTCCAATGAATCTATGCACCCGGCCTGCTCTGTAGTCCTCTCCATGTGTGTTTGTGTGCCGCATTTCTGCGTGTCTCAGGGGCCTCTCCCTGCCCTCTTGCGTCCTACTAATTGCAGCCTTGTACTCACCACCCCAATCTAGTGTTGCCTTTCTGGGGCCCAACCAGCCGATCATGTATGGCTTCCCCCTTCCTACCTTCTGCATTGCCCCGCCCCTCCTCACTCTTGCTGCAGGGACCACTCCAGACGTTCCTAGGTGGCCTTAACACTTACCTGGGCCTCGACTTGACCCTTCTGTGGAGTGTATGCCAGAAAGGCAGCCGCTATTCTGCTGTACACCAGCCTCACCATCCAGGCTGTCTGAGCAGGAGCACTGCCATCGACCAGAAGGTCCAAGCGCCCAGCTTCTGCTAACAGGTGGAGCCCCTTCCCGAACCCGCTCGTCCTCCATATTGCCACACGACTACGCTCATCCTCGCAGGTAAGGAACAGAACAATCTCTTCTCAATGCTGCACTAGCCCTAAAACACAGAAAATTGCTCCTGCACTAAAATAGGGCTGCCACCACGTACACTTACCATAAAATGGCATACTATGTATCCATTGGGCTACATCCTTTCTCAGATGTAGCCCAAGAAGCCGAGTCAGCTAGACTGCGCATCTATCCTCCCAATGTCCCCGAAGGACAGACATCCATTTGTTCCGCTGTCCCTCAAAGCCAAAGTTTTCTTTCAGAGCACATAATTTATGTTCAACTATAGATGCCTTTAAATGGAGTCCAGTAAAGTGTTCGCTTTGGTGATAAAGTCCTTAACATGTTTGAAGAGTATGCTAAAGAAAAATGTGACTTGTATGAAGAAATATAATTTTGATTGGATTATTTTGAATGAAAAACTATGACGTAGGCAGCAGCAATTGCATTCATTTCTACTGGTATTTAGTAAATGGCCTATTTAAGTAACAAAGGATTTTGAGTCTAGTGGGAGTTTTAGTTTCTGCAAATGAAAATCCGATTTCTTCTCATGAAAAGTGTGATTCACTTTATTTAGTTGAGATGATCTTATTCAACTCTTTTAAAATAAAGACTTTCGGCCTCCTTTATTGTATGGTGTTGTGGGAGTTCTGACATAATCTAATGAAGCTTCTCTCCCTACCAAAGCAGCATTTCACCCACTCATTTAGAGGGAACCTCTAGGTTTCTGACAGTAGAGCCTCAGCTGGTTTTGCTGCTGGAAACCTAAGGCCTCCCATTGGGACACCACGGGGTCAATGCACCTGAATGCCCACCCATTATGGGGGTTTGTATTTCAAAAATCTAAAAAAAAAAAAGTGTATTGGCATGTGGGGCAGCAGTATAGTTTTGACAAAAGTACTTCTGTCATATTGGTGAAAACAGTTAAGCAAAAACAATCTCCACCAATCCGGTGGGGTTTTCTAGATTGGTTGGGGCGCGTTATACAGAAGGGGAAGAGGATCGGACTTCCACCACACTGACACCTTGGCGTGCCACCGCCATTTTATAATTATCCTTTTACTTAAGATTGTCAACTGAACAGTTTTGCTCTTAAGAACTATGAGTATATCCCCTTTATTTCTGGTTTTAATTTTTATCTTAAAATAAGTTCATATGTCCTATTTTCATTCATAAAAGTTACTAATCCTGGTAATCTATTTCTTATTATCACTCAGCCAATATTACGTTATTTAGCCTATAGCGTTGGTCATGTTTAAGCTAAGAAAATTGTATTACCATTTAAGAATTAACTCCTGGAAATCTGCATTCAGGAAATCTGCAGTGTAATATGTTCAATGTATTTTTCTTGGAACATCTGTATGTTAATGCATAGCACAATGCGGCTCAGATTTTATTTAATTAAAAATATATCACGTTAATAACCATTTAGCATGGTATGGCACACTTTTGAACTCCAATTTATAGGCTCAGAAATTAGCTTATTTGGACGTATTCATGCTCCTGAAAAATGACTTCTAATACTGTTTATTATCTGGAAATCACGCAGTGTGGCGAATGCAATCCATTAATTGAATGTGAAGAGATTTTCGATGTAAGTTATTAAACAAAGCTGTGCTTATCGTAAGCAAAACAATACTCCGGAAAAATGGAAAAGGAAGCTAATCTTAGTGACCCAGGGAAATTACATGCAAAGTCAGCACGGCAATTGCAGAACGTAAGCATATTAGTATGGCGGTAGGACGCCATTGACTGCGCAGGAGGCAATATTGAAAAACACCCCCCCCCCCCCCACACCTAATGCATATATCGTTTTTCTTCAGTTGTTTGTGGCTGTTGTGGTAGCGTATCGTGGAAACCCCGTCGTATCCCAATAAACCCTCTACGGCGTATAAAAAATAAAACCCGCACAGGATTGTTGCAGTGGAGGTGCGCGTGTTCTCAGCTAAAATGGGATAAGAATACCCTTTTTAGTGGTTTATTTTTACTCCTAGTCCCCTTTATGCTTATGTTCTAGTTTTCTGTGCTTTGATTGTAAGGTTTCTGTTTCTGGGTTTTTTGGGTGTTGCTTTTAAAAAATGTGTTTGAGGAATACACCCAAACATCAAACCTAAGTTAAAAAAATAGTCTCAGCTCACCTTTAGCAAAATGTTAAACTTGAACATCAAGAAGTAATCCTTGATATATATTTATATAAGGTATTTGCATAGCGTCAAATAGCCACAGGGACAACAGAGCACAGTACCTGGAAACAGAGTGTACAACACAGCATTCAGAATGAACTCAGTTTTTACCACGTCTAGGATTTTAGAGTTCGGGCCTAACACTGGGGATAGTGATTTTCACTGTGGGATTTTCTGCAAATTGCAATTAGAATATCGCTTAATTTTAAGATTTTTTTTATTTTTTATTTAGCAAACCCTAGGGTGTTGCAAATCGACCTACCTCAAGAATAATAATGAGGTAGTTTGCAACCCATTAGGAAGGATTTTTTTTAATGCAGTTTGTTTTCCTAGAAGAAAAATGGGATGCTTTAAAAAAAATTAACTTAAACATTTAACTTTCAGTTCATGGGACCACTGCCTGCTCTTAAAGTTTTTTTTAAAACATTCGCAAAGGGGAGTGGGTCCCTCAGGAATATATACCACTATGTTTCGCTAGTTGGAAAGGACGAACACGCCTCTTTCAAGTACAGAATCTGAATTGGATCACAAATGTAAATTGGGATTCAACAATAAGTTATTGAATCACAAATAGGTATTTGTATATTTAAAAAAATATTTTTTCAGTCTCAGACTTTGCCATCTCAGTAATGTTTTGTAAATCTGTCCTCAAGTCTTTTATGTAGATCCTGTAAATGTGAGCTTTCCAGTCTATGTGGGAGGATAATGAGTTAGTATTGAGGAGGGATCATGAGGGAAGCATTTCCATGTGGTAAGACCCAGTCAATTGATAGTCTGTGCATATTCCAGCCTGTCCTCTGCTTTTCAGTGCACTGTGTCTTCAGTGTTGATTTAAAGGCTGTGCGCAGAGGGATTTGGCCACTCCTGGTGGGTTGACCATGGAGCCTGACTACAGGCCAGGCACCGCAGCGATGTTTTCTGCATACAGCGGATGGTTGTCAACCCCCACTTCAGCCATGCATAGCCATGCAAACCATAGCTGGCACACCAAATGCAATGCTTATGTCCTCACAATATTTATACCAATAAACAACCACACCTAAAAGCAAACCGATAAAGAGTACTACATTTGTTGCCATCCCTGTCAAAATGGTAAGGCTGATGTGAAACGTAATCTCCGGTCTAACATGATTTATAACATTTGCAATTGCATCCATTTCATTAGGGCGGGGCCGTCCGCATTGCATTTGGTGTGTGCCATGGTTTACCTGGCCATTGTGTGTTATGTATTGTGGTTCTAACCATGACTTGGACATTTCAATAGATTCTCAGTTTTAATTTGTAACCATAACAACACACTTAAACTGTCGTTTTTTAGGTGAATATGAATTTATACACATGCAGTATAGTTCACATTTTGTTTTCACCCACTATACTATGGGCTAGTGGATCACCCCACTTTGACCACCTGCTTGCTCTCTTCACTGAGGAATACAGTATTTTGTTGTTCACTTGTGCATATCCACTTAAAAGAAGACAACTGCGGTATCAAGGCTGGTGGTTACAAATAATACTTTTATTTTCTGCTTTAAAGTTTTTTGTTTTTTAAAAACATTTTTGAGTTAGGCCAATTTTTTGCATAGATATGCATGGCACGTGGTGCATTTTTACATTTTAATAGTTTTAACATGCCAATGCCTTTTGCCTCTGTGTGCAAAAACTAGGCTTAGGCGGAGTTCGTGGAGTTCCGTGCAGAGTTCCTCAAGCGGCGGAATGCCATGAGGTTGCACCATTCGTGCTGATTTTTAGCTCCAGGTGTTTGTTCCGCACTGGAAAATCAGCACGAACAGCAGCGTGCGCAGCGCACGAGGGAGCTGTTCTTTCTACCGCTCCAGTAGATGTTCACCCCGAGCTGTAGCAGCCATCCGCGACCGCCCGCGTTGAGAAATCTCGCAGGGAGGTAGTCTGCAGTACGTTTTTCCTTGGTCGCGCTTGTCAACGTAACGTTGGCAAGCGAGGAAGAAACTTACGAGCAGAATTTCACGCCCAGGCCTATTAAAAACACTTTGAAGACCTTACAAAGCCAAACCTATTGGCTTTGCCAGTGCTTTTGAAGTCATTGGTACAACCTTTTATTATATTGTAAAATATGTGTAGCACTTTAAACCCCTGCTACTATGTCCGTGCTACCTCCATAACATATGTACAACTGGCATACTACTGCAACAGGACTCCACGTAGGGCCTCGATTTTAAATCATCAATCACCAGAGGCTGCAGGTTGCCATAAATGCAGCTGTGTTTTCTGGCTTGTAGAGAGAATATCAGAATACACCGCAGACGGAATAGGTATTGTGTTTTTGTCTCACTTAAAAGGGTTTAAGGTCATAGGTGGGCTGTGGGATCTTTTGATGTAACATTAACCGGTTTTAAATCTAGGCAGGTTTGATCTAAATCAGTTTTGGTTCCGGGTCTTTCTTTCATCATTCATTTGATCAGTTAAGCAGGCCCTCGGTTGAAAATAGGGCCAAGGTTGAGCTACATGAAAGACACTCAAGTGCCAGGCTAAGGCCTCAAGTTTCCTTTACAATTTTTTTAGGTTCTTTGCTGTGAGGCAGCTTACCTTTTAGTAAACCTCTGATAGACCCCCCTCTTCGCAGAACGAACAGTTCATTAACCCCTCACTCCTTCACATCCTTTAAAAAGAAATGCTAAAATTAGTTTTTAAATGTGTGATATGCAGAAAAGGCGCAGCACGTGCCGCGATAACACATAATGTGTGGTGCCTGTATTTATTTGAGCGGTTTGCAGCTCTAAGCTCGGAACTTGGCAAGACACATGACCGGAAGTAGACTTCCTTCAAAATAGGAAGTGCTGCAAAAATCTCCCAGCCTTGCATGCTTTTTAATTACCTCTGTAAAATAGTTTTTATTGTGATTTTTCTGCATTTAGCATTTTTTTCAACATAATCTTCATGCCACTGGCAACAATCTTCTACTTTAAGCATGAAAAAAACTGCAGAAATTGTGTGACAGTTATAATTCAAACTATTGTTTATTTACGAATTCAAAGTATGATGTTGATGAAAGAGTGTTTTTTTCCTCCCCCTGTTTATTGTTATAGTTGAGAAGGTTTTTTTGCATTCTTTCATTGTGATATATGAAAGGGACACAGCCCCGAAAGGTCATTAGGTGCTCATTAGACAATGTATCAGGGAGAGGATGTGGCCTAACAGCTAGAGCGGTCGACCTCGAAGCTGGGGAACCGGGTTTGACTCTCGGCAGGAAGGCTCAACATCCTGTGATTCTGAGCAAATCACGTAATCTCCCCGTTCCTAACAAAAAATGAACGTGTCCGTCTGTAACGCAACTGGTGCTCATGTAAAGCGCTCTGATACCTTTGGGTCTAGTTCACTCTATATAAAACGCTAAAGAAAAAAATTGATGTAGGAAACTTACCTGGAAAGCAGTGTCACAGACAGGAGGGCTAGCTTTATCATGCAAACTCATGCAAACCTAATTTATTCATGCCTGTATTTGTATTTACTAGCTCAATAAAACCAGCAGAACTGTTGACTTTACCAATGCCTGTTTTGTTCACCTTGATTGATCACCTGTACTCCCTTATACATTCAGCTGCTCAAAATACTGGGATACTTTGCCAGTGTAATTATTGGAAGAGATACAACATTATGCTGAGTAGAAACTCGCAGCATACAAGGCAGCACCAAAATCGTTGCGCTACCATGGAAAGGGGTTCATCTTTCACCCGGATGAAGTGTACCCCTATCCAGAGGGCTTACCTACAGAGTTTGGTTGCCAAGAAGCTGCAGCAGAAGGATGTTCCAGAATATTGGGATGAGTTTCTCCTTTCTCCATTCCCAGCAAGGCTCCAAGATCTCTGCTGGCCATACTTATGTGAAAAAAAAACAAAATAATTAAAAATAAGAGAAAAAATAAAATGTATAGTGTTTGAAAATGTGCAATAATTGGACCTCAGAGGAGGGTTTTGATTGGCATAGCATTGGCAAAGCCAATAAAGGAAGCTGGGCCAAAATGATTGGCAAAAGACTTGCATTGTAGCAGCTTTTGTGGTTCCTCTTACAAGACTTTGGACCACAACCTTGGAAACAGAACACCTGTCTATGCAAAAAAGGAGAAAGAAAACATTTGACGGCCACAATAGGGCGAGGAGCACATTTCAGGACAGATAAAAGCACTAAACTTGCCTCCTGCACTAGCAAAAATAGCAAACAAGCATTTGCAATGCAATAGGTCTCACATTTACGAGAGTTTGAGCTATTGGCATTGTAAATGACAATGCCATTTATCTATGTATTGTTCTTGAAAAGCGATAAATAAAAGGCATTGTCATTTCCAAAGCCAATAGCTTAAACGCTCGCAAATGCAAGCCCCATTGCATTGCAAAGGCTTTCGGCACCTGTGCTATAAAGATTATTTTTAAAAGAGTTAGAGATTGCAGGCAGGACAATGCTATTTGAGAAAATAGTGCTCGTATTCTGTAAATAAAGCCTACTGAGTAACAATGCAAGTAACAGTGGGGGTCCTTATGGGAGGTTACAAAGGTGATACTAAGGAGGGACTACTAAACCTATTGACCAATGAAAACCCACAGTTTACAGTGGACAATGACACAAGCCAATGAAAAATATAGGTGGAAAGTTAGCGGAGCTTCAAGTCCTTATATAGATACAGCCTGCCTCGCAGAGCAGCGCAAGCGCTGCCCAGGCTCGACCTAAGAAGGATTATTTTTTTGTAAACAAATCCAGTAAGAGATAGAATTAAAGATGATAAAAAGTCCGAAGGCTGAGTGTACTTTCGTTCCCTTGAGCATTGCACTTTCTAGGAGGTAAAATGATACTCCAAACAGCCAAAAGCAGGATTGTCAGACTAAAATACAACTGTTTTATTCTGTGAAAGTAACGTCTGGACAAAACTGACCCTAACAGGTCAAAAGTTGAAGTGGGTTGAACAAAAGCCCGCACTGTGCAAAATGTAAAGAAAAGGCCATTGAGATTGCTGTGATGCTAGACCAGTGTTTTTCATAGATTCATTTCTTTATCGGAGTGAAATGAATTGCTCACTGTGTTGTGTTTACTTATTTGAACTCATGCAGCTCGATTCTCATGCCAGAGGATTGACACTGTACAGGGTGGTTTCATACAAAACAAAGCAAATTAACAGATGCGAGCATTGTCCTGAATAGCTTGGCATGATGTACTCTGGGCGGTTTCCTTCAATGGGTGGGGGGGCTGCACCCACCCTATTTCCGCGTCGTCCAGCATCCGCAAACCACATTTGTTTTAAATTGCTAAGTAACACCAGTAGCAATGTTACTTTATATTTTAAAACAATTGCAGAAGCCTGCTCAGTCCTGCTGCTTTCCTGCCTGTGACGCACTGAGTCAGGCACGGGCGTCAGGCACGCAGGTTCTTGTGAAGTTGTGATACATTCGCTTTGCGCATGTGTCACATTAGAGTTTAGTAAATGTTGTGTTTGTGTGTCATGCAACATCTTTAAAAAAAGTTTATTTTAGATCAAAAGAAAGCAGGACCTAACAAATGGGAACTGGTAGCGGGGTCATAGAGATTATTTGCATTAATGTTGGCGAGCTGCTGTTGTTTTGCAATATTGAAAAAAAACGCCACTAGTCCTGAATATTAGATGTAAACACATTTAGAATTAGGATGAGTGTGCCTGTGCACTGTGAGTGACCTGCCAACTGGGCATGAATAAGCTGAAATTGTATCATAAATTCAAAGCTATCCTGAAGAGTGGCCCCCAGAATATGTTGGGATCAGGGCCCCCAAAATCCTTAAGATGTCCCTGAATAATGCACTTGGAAGACATCCGGTATGGCCCTGGACGTTTTCCCCAGTTCCGCGACAAACACCCTCACTGCCTCACGCAGCAGCAGGATATTTTTGCCATGCTAGGGATCATTTTATTTTTTGAAAGATCAAAATTTAGTTTCCATACTGACTTACTTAGGGTCAGTTTCTAGGAGCGGAGGGACTGGGAGAGGAATTTCTCATTGTTTGCCAGAAATGCTTGCCAAAGTCACTTCTGGCTTTCTCAAATATGCTTGAAAATGCACTATTTGCTCACTCTTTTTTTCAAAAATGTCTCGGGGGAGAAGACCCCCAAACTCCGTTTATGATGATCAGGCTCGCTCGCTACCCGGTACCCATCTAGGACTTTTACGCCTCACCACTTTCAAATGTCACCAGCCGCTACTGGCTGTGCCATGTGGTCGGCAGTGCACTCTTACTAATTTCTGACTCAATGGTAAAGATACTATTTTACAGTTTTTATTTAGCTAGCTCCTAGCAGCAAACATGAAATATGTGTCACTAATGCAGAAAAATACCAAACCCTAAACTTTCTTGAAGTAGTGTGGCTCACTGGTTAGAGGCGGCAGACCCGAGAGCAGAGGACGGCCCGGGACCCGGGTTCGATTCCCGGCGCAGCAGGTTTCTGGACCAGGGTCAGCGGACTCGATAATTCTCTCGCCTCGGTGCCCACTCTGATCAGCGATCACACTCGGCAACTCTGGGCATTAGCTTGCCTCATCTTCACTAACGGCCCCACCAGACCGCCGGGGATGCCTGGTCTCACCCTGGAGATACCCATTAAGGGACCATCTCTCAGGGAAGCCAGGAAGGGTTTCGCAGCGGTCGAAGCGCCTTGGGACCCTCCGGGTAAGTAGTGCGCTATATAAATGCCTATACATACATACATTCTTGCCTTAGCTTAAAGAGAACGTGAAAGCGGGTTTTAGCCTTGCAAATGTAGTTCTATTCACAGGCCGCGTTCAGCAGAAAATAACTATAACGGTAATAACAGACCATGTTACATAATTGTCTATTATATAATGTAATATAATACAACTTAAAATCTATACAATATCAACCTATTTACACACATACATATGGTTAAAATATGCACTTATAAAGTCAAAGGTAAACGTATAGTGTGCGTAATGGGGTCCGGTTGAGTGGTCGTGCCCAGGAGGGCCCCATAGCCTGTGCAATCTGGAGTAGTGATTGCCCACAAGCAGTGTCAGCTGGGCAAGCCTCGCTACCTATTTTTAGCCTCCATTGAAGCGGATCAGGGGAAGCCAGTTGTTTCCCGCCTGCTACTGACCACTTCACACCTGCAGGGGGCCACCACTCTGTGCCCAGGGAGCACCCACTCGAGAAACGACCCTTACTTTATTAGGACACAGAGGCCTGGTGCTGCCAGGGATCTGGCCGTGAGAACCGTCCAGAGGGAGGTGATACCTGACATCGGGGAGGCACCGCTCTTGACAGGCCCACGTGCCGGGCTGGAATCCAGTCCTAAGTGCAGAGTCGGGCAGCTGTCCACGCGCCAGGGCGCGGGAGAGGGCGGGTACGCACCGCCGCTGCCCGGGACCAGGGCACCGAGGCTGTGAGCTCACATCCGACCCGGCGGCCCTAGCACAATGAGGAGCCAGAGGAGGAAGCAGAGGGACCCCTGATCTCCGGGTGAGGTCATTCCTGGCACCGGCTGTGTGTGGTAATGCCGGGATTTGAAGGGTTGCCCACTGACTATGGACAGTGATGGAATGAAGGTTATTCTCGGTGAGCTCTCTAGATTGGGCACCCCTGCCAGCTACAAAAAGGTAAGCCTCCGCGGTGTGTGATAAGCATGAGTGTGAGCACTATTATAGCGCAGCCTTGTACAAATAAGTGCTTCTATGTGCTTGTGTGTATTTTTTTAATTCAGATGAAATATGGCATGAGTTAGGATAGAGTCCCTTGCACCACGGTTCTTTTTTGAGAAAATGTACAATACAAACTTATATTTTGCAGGTTTCGTGTGTTTAACAAAGTACACGCAGTCTATGTATTTATTTTGATATTTATAAAAAATCGAAAACACGTTCTTGGCTCTATTTAATCTAAAGTCTAGTCGCAGCGCTTCGTGGCTTTTTAAAGCAGCGCTAGTTTCTTGTGACCGTGCTTTAAATCAGCCTCGCACGTGTATGTACTTGTTGTTTAGGAAACACTGTCTGTGTCTGAAGAGCAATTCGTGCAACTTTGGGATTTTTTTTTTGCCAGCGATGGAAGTTATCCGATTTGCAACGTTTTTCCATAAAAATGTACGATTCTGCATGCATTGTTTTAGAAAGTGGATGGTTTTAACATAAAGAATTTAAGCAGCGCGTGGCGTTATTACAGAAATACATATTTATTTCTAAGCCTGAAACAAGTACTTTTTAAACTCCTTTAAAAAGCGAATTTAATTTTGTTTAAAAAAAAAAGCTTGTAAGGATACTCGGCAAGTTCCACCCATGTACTATATTTGAAAGCAAAACCAAGAAACTATTGCCTGCATATTGTTGCTTTATAATTTGGGATTCCAGAAGGGTGAGGTAACTCCCTTTAAGATCACATTTGCTCGTTGGCAAGTGGTCGTTATCTCCTCTGTAAACACATGTCTGAAGCCGTTCCTTTTTCGGAATGTACTTAACATTTTTCAAACCTAATAATTCTGCATTTGCAGACCAAAAATAAAGGTTGTGTTGCACTAAATCTACAATTATATACCTGACCCCAGAAACCATGGCGTTTCTTTTTTAAGGATTCCACGTGGACGCAAAGAAAGTTATGCATTTTGTATAACCTCCTGGACTTAGTTCCTTTTCATTGGCTGGCTCAGGGTCACGTGACATACCCAGTAGCCTCTTGACATAGACAGACATATTTGGAGGAGTGATGGCAAGATATATTCACCTAGTCTGTTTTCTATTGTTATATACATGGCTTCTTATCTTCACAGCACAGCACATTTTTTGTTAGAGCACAGCTACACCTGACTGCTGTCATCATTTAAAAGCCAGTGCCTATTTTTTTTTTAAAAAAAGGACAAAATGACTTCTATTTTTGGGCATTTGCTTGCTTTGTTTTCATCTTTTACCCATCACCTTGTCAAATGTCTACTGCGTCTCATTTACACCATGTTACAATGTCAGATTCAGCATGCCGTTCCTCTTAATTCCTTGTGGTTGGAAGCTACCACCACAATGGATCACTAGGGCTTTCTCTTTGTTCTCCAAATAGTGTATCTGATCCAAAAACCTATAAAGTTGGAGGGGGGGGGGGGTTGACAGATTACCAAAACTTCTCCCAGATACAAGTCATACTTATGCCTGGAGAGAGTATGAAGTATGTATGTGTACTCTATGCGGGGTCTCTGATGCTGAATCAGCAAGTAAGTGTATAGATGGGATTTACATATGTGTACAATTTTACAATATGTTTTTTTTATTTTTAAATTAGATTGGGACAAAGGGGATACCAACAGCAATGCTATGGGAAAAACCAAGGTAACGTAAAGGAGGTGAGGCAACTGCTCACACGGTAGTGTCCGTTTGGCTATGCACACGCGAATAGTAATGCACTTTACACACTTCTTTTACACATAACATACATTCAAGTAGAATAAGTTATCAGGTGCCAGGTGGATGATTGCTCGGTTGAAATCAGACGCTTTGTAGAAGAAATGCGGGTGCCGCTCTCCATGGTACTTACTAGTCATTGTCTCATCAGTGTGCTACAAGTTGGGAATTCCATAGGGATTGAAACATTATCCCAAAGAAGGGGTGCTACCTCATTTTGGAAGGTGCCATGTTATGGCTAGGGTCATAAAAATACATAGTTTTGTGTACAAAACAAAATGCTTTACATTTTACGGTCTGATTTCCCGGTAGTAGTGGAGCAAATTCAAAGGCGCCATTTTATGATGGTCTGACGTCTGAGTGTGTATAGTTCCCTGCTCAGAGGAGTTGGCTAAGTGTTTTAGTTGTGTGGCTATTGTACTTGTCAAACTTAGAGTTGATGTTGTGAAGAACTACGGTGATCTGACAACACAGTGAAGGAAGGATCCCAGGGATTTTGTGATCCTCTAAAAACACATCATTGGCCACACTATTGATCTGGAAGATAAAATATAGCTGTTCGTGGGATATGCTCCCCAGATAGTGAATTAGCCATGAAGGTTTAGGTTGGGTCAACATTGACGTGGTAGGCGTGACAGCTGGCATCTCCAAACCCAAAACAACCACTGTTTTGGAAGCTTTCAAGAGTAGTTTAATGAATGTTACTGCAGCTGTTAGTAGAAGGCAGTTAGAGAGGGTTCTGCCAGTTGTCTGGTTAGTCATAAATGTGAATGGGAGTATTATCTAAAAGCGTGTGATAGCCAAAAGGGTCGTGAAGACCGTGAAGATCGGAGGAGGCGCATATGAGACTGAGTGGAGGTGGAGGCATATCTGTAGGAAACAACAGCAAATCCCAAAAAGAGGTCCCCCGAAGGAAATGATTGGCGCCGTAGAAGGCTTCGCAATGATTTTTTAAATGCGCAACATCTCAAGGAGGAGAATGATGTCATCATTGCTCAATGCCGTGTGGACCTCAAGGTACAGGCCGGACCTTGGTCCATAAAGTGAAGTTCTTCATCATTGCTCGCCAAGTTTTTTTGGGGTATTTTCAAAGCTTGAGAAGGCTGTGACTCGTCTGTTGGATTGTAAAGGTCATCGTTACAACATTGATCATTTAGCAGTGGTATGAAAGTTGCTCGTTTCAGTTCCTGCTGAGCTCCACTGAATGTGAGGGAGACATTGAGCAAAATTGCAATACGTTTTATGAAGGCGGAAGTCTTCAATTTGTGGGTGACGGCCAGTTCGAAACCACAGTCTGAACTCTGGCATGCCAGTTTTCCCATGATCAGGCCTAGTTTAACTCAAAGTTACAATGACGTCATCAGAAAGCCATTTTTTATGGTTATTTTCATAGGTTTTGTGGTATTAGTTGCTGCATTTGTTCATGATACAATGTCTGAGGGGGGCTGAAAATGCTATTTCATCATTCATAGTAGGCGTAGGGGTGGGCGTCATTGGGACAGTGTTCAGGTTTCCAGTCAGTGATTTCCCTATGTTTTCTGAACTTCCTCAGTGTGAAGATGTGGGCGATGGCATGATCCTTTAAGAGGAAAGAGACCTATATTTGTGTGAATGTTGAGGGGTGTGCCTTGCCGCCTGAGTGGGGGTCGATATTAGTTGGACGAAGCCACAATTGTGGATATCTTCCACCAATCCCTGTGCAAAATAGTGTAGGATGGTCATTAACCCAGAGGCTAATGATGCCAAGAATAAATGTTAAAAATATTCGCATTTCTGAACCTGGAGAATATTATCATAAACGAGATGTCACTAAACTTCCAGAAAAGAGAAATAGAGTTAGCCGGGAAGCAAAGCTGAATGCAAGAATAATCCAGTGTTGTTAACCAGAGCGCATGGAGAACATGTGTAAAAAGTCCCTGATTATCACATTGCAGCAGGCTTGTTTGTAACAGTATAATATATTCTGTGTATGTTCAAGGGAGCAGCACCATGTTCCCAGGTCTGACCCATGATCTGAAATCTACATTGAATTGGTGGCCTACTTATGAACTTAAGTGTGTAGTATATGGTATTGGTGCTGTGCCTCTGGCAGTCCGAGCCATTATGCAGTTGTGCTAATGTGCTGCCTGTGTCCCAACACCCCCCTTCCCAGCCTGGCCTTGATCTCCTGCCTGATAGGGACTATGTGAAAGTAATATGTACATAACGTATTTCCCAAGTCAGACGGGCGTTACCTCCCCGTAGGACCATCTTCCCATCACCCGTGAGCACCAGCTTCCTAACTGGAATCATATCCTCATATTGAATTTCTATACCGTGCCCCCGGTGTGCTGTCTGTATCTCCAACTCCTTCCCCTTTCTGCCTAGCCCTACCTCCCTGCCTCCTGCATGTACTCCACCGTTCCGTGTGGGATCATGCCAGTCAGTCGAGTAACCCCTATGTCACAAGCCACCTCCTGGTGGATCCTTTTCCTCCTGAGTCCTTGCACCAATGCCCGGTCTGTCTTTGGCCATTCCTTGTGCCAATGCAAAGTGGCCATAGTTGTTGTGGTTCTGTGGAATAATGAGATTTGTACTCTTGCTGCATGCCAGTGTTGTATGAAGGAAGGGAAGCTTGCATTGCTTTTGTATCACTATCTGACAGTGGCGGCTCATCCGCTATGGTGGGGGAGTGTTGCCAACCCGGCCAACAGCTAAAAAAAAAAGGAAAATAAAGCGTTAATAAACCAGTAGTTTTTTAAAAATAATTGTATTTTTCTCCGTAGTGTCGTATCTAGGGTGCGGGCCATTGGGAAGAAAGGCAGAGGGGGAGTGGTAGGTGCACTGTTGTCATTATGCATGATGGTTGGCTGGCCATCTTAGTACGACCAAACCATCATGCACACTGGAGCGGTCTCCAATGCAGACTGCTCTACTAGGTTGGAGACAGCAGGCACAGGCTCCAAGTCTACCTGGGAGCGCAGATTCAGAGAGCTCCGGCCAATCCTGAAAGCAGCATGAGAGCAGCGCCAGGATTGGCTGCAGGGGATTCTGGGAGCCTGTTCCTGCCGTGCACTGAGCCAGAGAGGAGCTTTGGAGTGGCAGGTACGTTCTTTATAATTATTTTTTTTTGTGGTTGTCCGTCGTCCCCGGTCTCTCCCTCCCCGCCACTTTGCAAGGACACTGGCCGCTACTGCTATCTAAACTTCGCAGAGGGAAGGAAGCTGCCGCCATACCGGCGGAGGTGTAGCTTTTGTGTGATGGAGTCAAGCTTGCATGGCTGCCACCTTGCAGTTCCTCTTCTGCAGAGAAGGAAGTGTTGCACCTACTAGGTAGACTTGGCTTGCCCATGCACCACTACTACCCTCCCAGAGGAAGCACCACTCCCAGTAGAACCTACATCGATTTTGTCTGTGTCCTGTGCCGCTGCTCCCTGCACAGCTTTTCTGGCATTTTCTATCCCGCACCCACTTCCCCTCAATAGTACCATTAAAAAAAATATATATATATATTTCGGACACTGGCAAGATGTTCACCAAACTTGAATATTATAAAGTTTAGGTACAGCATGGGCAGCCCTGCACATCCTTCACGCTTTGTGAGGAAGACTTATCCGCTACGTCTGTCCTGTGCCACTACTTCTGCATTACTTTAATTTGCAAACATCATTTCAACCCCAAAAAAACTCAAAACGATTGGCATTGCCACCACTTTTTATTTTTTATATTGTCTATCTATCGTAGGCATTCGAGGATTTCTTTTAATGCAGCCTTCATCGGCCCTTACAGTTCATACTGGAAATAAGATTCTATCACAAAGTGGGCGATACTCGATGAACACTCTTAAAAAATATATACATACTTCCCCAGTTGTATTCTTCTTGCATTAAACATATTTGTTCATATGTTAATACTTATTGGAGCTTTATTGTACATCAAATAAGACAATTGCTCGGAATGCTGTATGTCCAGGGCCTGATCACCCCTCGAATGGTATATTTTAGTTTTCCCTCCAAAAATCTTTCATTTTCGGACATATTCCAAGCTCATGACTTTGAGAAATGTGGTCATTCAATGAATGTTTCGAAATGTGGTCATTTTTCATCCGACTAGAAAAGCATCTCCCCATTCTCAACAACACAATAACTTGAGCTAACAGCAGGTTAACTCCCACATTTTGTTCTTACATTTAACAACAGGCCCTCCTAAGCTGGTTTACAGAGTGGCTAAATTAAGACCAAGGTTTTCAGTTTTGCATGGTTCGTGTTGGCGTCCCTTTCCTTGCCGGAGTTACTCACGGCTTCAGGCGTTGCCGTGGTGTTGCCTTTTATTTCATCAGCTTAGCCTCCCTCCCCGCTTCCCTTGCCTCCGAGCCTGGCTTCAGGCAGGATGGAATCTCTGTCGTCAGGAAATGTTTCATCGGTGGGTGAATGGAGTGGGCTACTAGTTGTATGTACTTGCCTTGCCTGTTATTGGCAGCATTACATTATCCCAAAGCGTACTCATATACTTGAATCCCTTTTAACGATTTAAAACAAAAGACACAGCCCGAATAATGGCCATGTCCACTCGGTTCACAGGAAGGAAATTGTCACTCTTCCCTTTCCTGCATTAGCTATGCTGTTTTGAGATGTGTTGCTGAGTACGTCTGCCGCTCTCATTTGATTTAATAAATTGGCCAGCACTGTTCCAGTGTGGAGTCTGGTTTATGTGGATGCAGGTTGACTGGAAATGAAATGCTCACCTATCAAATTTAATTTAGACATCTCACAATGACGCAGAGATGTTTAAACAAGTGTCAGCAACGTCCATAAGTCTGCTGTTGGTTGCCAGCTATTTGGCTTTGCCAAGGTGTGTGTTGTAATGGTTTTTGCAGAGCTTTATTTTTGAGGAAGCTGCAGGGGCATTCATCAATCTTAACAAAAAAAGGCTAAAAGCAAGAATATTTTCTGGTCTCAAAAATCCAACTTTGCCATAGTTGTCCCAGATACTGATAAGGAACTACTTTGTGTGATGCGCTGCTTGGGAAAGGGCGGAATGCTGTCACTCACTGCAAAGTTAGCCAGTGGTTAGAGTGTGCTGACTCGTTACCCAATGCTGTCTGCTGTAGTGGGTGGAGACAAAATGTGAGTGTCACAATAAGAGACCAATGGATGAAGAGGACTGGCTGAAAACCCATATATGGAAGTAGGTTATACAGATGATTTTAGTAAAATCAAAAGGTCTATGATAACGTCAGCCCTAGAAAAAAAGCAACCCTTTGGCATTCGAGGAGTAGTGAAGTTTGTAAACCAACAATCTGCTAGTTGTGGCCAAAATTGTTGTGAACGTTGCACTATCCATTTAAAGGCTATCATATAATGAAGAGGCTGGTAGACTAGCATAGGCAAGGTAACATAATGTACTTAAAACGCGTTTGTTAAAAAATCTTGTAGGTTATAAAAAGGTGCTTCTTTAGTCTAACTCACACCTCTCCCACCTATCGGCGCTTAGCAGCTCTAACTTGACTCCTGCCTTCCAGCTAGGTTTTGCTCTTCTACAATGTCTAAAGTGTTCGAAATTGAAAGCCCTGTTATATACGGTGATCTGTTTGTAGCTAAATATCCCTAAACTGGGTTGAGTGGTAATGATCCAAGGATTTAGTGCAAATTGTTGTTGATGTGTAATTTTTTGTTTGGTACGTTGAAGTTCTTTAATAAGGGTGATTTGCTCATTGGTATGTTGAGGTTCCTTTTTTTCTGAATGATATACACTAGTATAGTATTTGCAATGGACCTGTGTTAAACCATGTACCCCTCTGTCATTTGAGTTTATGATCTGTTAATGAGGAAATACAGTTCTCTGTTCCCCAGACACTCCTCTGTGTAGAGAAGGATGAACATTTTCACCTCATGTTTTTATCATAATATTGTATTGTGACATTAAATTATCCTGACTTTCTTGTCTTTGTAGCTACAAAGGAAATGCCAAAGTAGTATTTTTCTCTTGGTGTACAAAATAATTTTTCGAATCTACGGATTGCTTTACTCTGAAGTTATTTCAATCAAAGCATTTTGTTTATAGTTATATGAGATACCTTTTTTAAATAGTGTTATTCCGTTTCATATATTTAGTGCTAAAGGTTGTGCGTCCACATTTTTCGTTAACAATAACAAACGAAAACATAATGACCTTACATTTTCAAACAGTTTCCCAATGTTTGTCTGAATGGTGCTAAACTAATGCAGTTTGAGTAACAATGCGCAATACCACAAGTTCCTTGCTGGACTACAGGAAGAAAGTAGTAGAATTTATCAATTTGTATTTAAAAATCTCAAATGGTCTGATTTAGAATTTTTTTTTAGACTTACAGAAGACTTGTGCTTTTAAATGGGTGTTACTTACATTTGTCTAAGTTACATTGTGTTTGCAAAAATAAAATAAGAAGTAGGTATGTTGGCAAACTAAGAGTGCACAATTTATTCCAGTATTCATAATTTATGTACTCTTAAGTTTTCTCTTAAGTGTCGCCTGTGGACATTCCCTGGTGTGTTTCAGAGTAGTGACTGGCTAAGGGAATGCCATTCAAATGTTGAGCTCATCCAATCAGATATGAATGGGTAAATACACGTATTTTAAGTGCTTTTCACACATTCTTTTGCAGACTTAAGTTACATTTGTAAGATACAGATGTAACTGCTGCAGAAAGTGTGTAACCAATAACCCCAAATTTCACATGTGTGATGAAAGAACATGGAAGAGAAAACATTTTAAAGTGATGGACAACCAATTACAAATTAATTTAATAGGTAAAAAATTCTAATACTAGACCGCTGAATGTTACGCATAGTTGTAGTATATGCAAAACTGGTCTTGGTAAACTGTTGTTAGTGTCTATTTTTCAAAGACCTACAACAGTCTCCTAGGACAGTCATATGTCATGCCTCTTTGTGAAGGGACGGTTAGTAAATACCTCTAACGGGCATAATTTAAGAAAAGACTGATGCCTAGTTTACAAGAGTGAGTTAAACCTGTTTCCAAAAATTGGGCCACACATCTCTAAGTACTGTAGCTAAGCATTGTAATCCTGAGCACCACTGTCAAGATGCTGCACAAGCTGTCTTTACAGCACCCTAGGAAGTACT
Source organism: Lissotriton vulgaris (assembly GCF_964263255.1). Lineage (NCBI taxonomy): Eukaryota > Metazoa > Chordata > Amphibia > Caudata > Salamandridae > Lissotriton > Lissotriton vulgaris. The sequence goes on along the minus strand of NC_141699.1, from coordinate 982,742,726 downwards.
AAGAAGTGTTTACTGGGGAGCTTGTTGTACATTTGGTAGCCAGATTAAAAAAACAGCGTGCCTTCTGCTTGGCCTAGTGTTTATTTGGTACTACAAACATATTTGTCCCATCTGTATGGAAGTACCTGAACCCTGACCTACGCGAAAGAGCACCACATTTTAAAAAAAGTTAAAAGTTAGTAAACTAGGATCATGGTTTTAAAGTGCGTCTGTTTCTCAACGGGTAACTAATCAAGACTTTTAATGCCGCAGTAAATGCAATAAATGCAGGTGTGGAACAGATTTTGTGAAAGTAACGTAGTACAGAGCATGAACATTTCCAGAGTGGCATTTTTATGTCCATGAAATGAAACTACAATCAATATTTCTACAAGCTTCCCCATCAGTCAACCCCTCCTCTCGAGCTGCTGCTTGGTAGGACAAGTTTTGGGGACAAAAGGATTTGTGCAAAGGCTCCGAGAAGTGGAAGCGAGGCAGTTCATTAACATAAAATAAAAAGTAGACATTTAATGACTCTCAAATGGCCCCATCTTCACTCCGCTGTGAAGGAACTTCGCTCTCTCACACACACACACTCTCTCGCTCACACACACTCTCTCTCTCTCTCTTTCTGTCTCTCTCTCTCTCTTGTTTTTCCCCCTTGGTTAGTCCGATATTTTCAGATCCTTACCTGTCAAAGTGTACTCCATCTCTTTTTAAAATGGATCATCTTCATGCCCAAGCTCCTCTTTAGTTACCATTTTCTCAAACTACTAGATTGATTTAGACCAACCCCCCAAAAATGCATTTTGTATGGTTAAGTTCTAACTTTGTGCTAAATTTGGTGTACTTCCTTTCAACCATTTTTCTGAATCGAAGAGCAAAAATTTCTCTGGGAATGAAAATGGGAAATTGCACTTCCAAGACTGCCCTTTTTTCTTGGCCACCGTGACAAATCCTCTAAAATGGATGAACTTTTTCAAATAAGTTTTGTGCAAATTCATCAAGCCGCATGAAAAGTTTTAAGAAAACAAAAAATATTTTTCCTATGGAAGATGGAATCGTGACTTCACCGGTGCTATCACCGCCAGTGTAATTTTTTTTTTACCGCCAAACCTTAGATGCCAGGTTCCAAATTAGGAAACAAGCGGCAGAGTAAATTTGTATAACTCCGTTTTCAAAAGCTTATTCTGCATGAGCGTATTAAAACCTAAGGATTTGGCGCCCCTGAGAGCATCGCCATTAGTGATGCTCCAGGAGGTACCTCGAAGCTTTCACTGCAGCAGAGGGATTATTGTAATTGCTTCAGAATACAGTATGGCTGTCGCCCGCGACGGATCCTACGAGTAACTAAGGAGATTACGCAGCCATTGTTTAAGGCTTGCACAGGTTTCACCGTATACAAAAAGATTTTAAATAAATCCTTTCCAAATGGAAAGTTTTAACTTGTGACATTTGCTTATGTTAGAAATTCCATGTTCCAACCATACTCTTCCTTTACTAGGCCACTCTTCCAAAAGACCTTTTTCTTCTTCTTTTTAATCCCTCCAGGTCAAAATGAGAGAAAGCTTATAAATCTGGGGTTGTGATTAAGGAGATAACGAAAGCTTACATTTTCCATCCTTTCCTCTGTATAAAGAAACTAGAAGGAAACGGAAGGGCCTTTTTTAATTAGCACAATTAGAGATGCCTGTTTTATTCGACTACATAAAAAAAAACCACAAATAGCAAATGGTATAATTAATATTGAAACAGTCCTTCAGTATTCGAAATATAGTTTCCCATCATAATTTTTACTGACTAAACTCGTGTACATATATTTAAATGACGTATAGGTGTGATCCATTCTCTGAGGTTTGTGGCCATTGATCACGAAAAGTAGAATATTGATTACCCCCTGAATGCCGTCTCCTTGATTCAGAATTGAATACAGTTTACACTGCTCACTTGAGCATATCTTGCTTGACACAGAAATAAATGTTTATCTGAAGCTGGGACGACAGCTAAGTGAGCTAAGCACCCACTGTGAATACCAGTGGGGCAACTGCAGTCCCAGGACCGAATTCTAGCATGTAGTCCTAGCCTGTCATCCTCCTGATCCTGATAAAAAAGGACTATTGAGTATTTATAGTAACATTTTTATTAGAGCACTTTAAAACTGAGCCTAGATGCAACTTAATTGCATTGCTACAAATTCTATATTTTATCTAGATAAACTGCCTGCATTGAATGGTAAAATATATAATCTTTCTTTATCTAAAACTAGACCCTTTTTATCCCTCGATTGGTCCCCTATTACACTCTATGAATTGTCTTTCTAATCACACATTGTTCTGAAATCCATTGACATTTCTTGGGGCACTTACCTATTACATCAGTAACTCTTACAGAGCAGAGTTACTCTGTGTTTGCAAAACAAAACATAATATCAAGTATATTCAAATATTTCCCATTGCTCCTTGAACCACCACTTTTATAGTTTTGTGAACAATAAAATAATTTATTTTGCTATTAATGTCTATCTTTTCAATACCCATTTTCAAAGTATATATTCAAGTTTACATTACTAGCCCCTCTGCCCAGTTATATTGTGGAGTTAAAACTTCAAAATAAGAACATTGTCTTCAATTGTTTTTTAAAGCCAATGGGGCATATTACCAACAACTCGTCATAATTATCGCTATGTTGGTTTAGCGGCAATATTTTTATCGCCGAGCTGCGGCGATTTTTATCGCTTAGGAACCTTGCTATTATCAAGGTTAATCTCCTAAGCGATAAAAATCGGCCGCAATGCATGATTATCGCTGAAAAGTCAGCGATATTCATGCATTACCGAGCTAACGCTCTTAGCCATGTTATCCACCTCCCGTTGGATAACATGGCTAAGAACTGCTCAGGGCAGGTGTTAGCTTTTGGAGATATTCGCGCTTAGCGCGAATATCTCCAAAAGTTGGTAATAGGAGATAGCGATGTTAGCGACTGTTTCAAGTCGCTAACATCTTGGCACGCCCACTTTGCATGTCATTAGTGATAAATGTCACTGACATGCAAAGCGGGGCCCAAGATGGTCGCTATCTCCTACTAGCTGTCGCTAACTGCAAGAAGCGTTTTCACTTTTAAAAAAATCCCCACATCATTTTATTTGTTTGTTATTAAGTGTACGTTTAGAAGGGGTCGTGTCCAAAATCTTTCATGAAATTAAAATGGAATAATAGACAAAAATACAATATTTTGAAATCATGGTAAGAGATGGGGTCTAGTAGGCTGTGGAACCATACCAGAGGATTTAAGTGAGAATTTTGATTTGGAATATTGTAAAGAATGCACCCACGGATATAAAAGTTTTATCATAATTGGGATGCGGCTGATTAAGTAGTGCCACCCAAAATATGGATGTTTGTCATCAAGGGGATCAGGTCGCGTCATCAATCATGATGCTTTAGTCTTCTCTCAATTACTGTTATGTAATAAGGGATTATATTGCATTGATTGGTACAAAGTTTGCCTTTAGGCACTGGAAGTTGAAACTAGGCCATGGCACATCACGAATGCCTAGTGTGAAAAATAATTGGTTATTGAATTGTTTATTGATGGTTCTAACAATCCAAATTGTTATTTTGCACATCTCCCTCTTGACCTATGCCCCCATTCTCATTTGTAGCTATATGAGACAGTGATGCAAGCACAGGTAGTGGGCTGTGGCTTGGTGGTAGATGATGTATGGAAATTGTACCATATTTGACTTCGCAGTCTACCACATTCGCCCTGCCATCGTTTTGGTGCATACTACAGGCATGGTCTTATTTTATACCTTTGATAGTCCCTCCCCCACATCCTCTTCTCTCATTCGCAGTGCCCAATGAGTGCCTGGTGTCCCGAGCCACCTGTGATCTGTCTGCAAACATTTACATACTGCACCAGCAATAGAAAAGGTGTGATCCATCACCTTAGCTCAATGCCTCCTGCTTATATATTTTTTCAAAAATCGGTTTTTTTGCCATCATAATACTGTCCTTACTCACCCACCAATGCCACCCATACCCTCACATATAGAATTCCTGTAAACACCTTATTTTTGCCTGACACACGTTCCACCCTGTATGCAAATGAATATTCATGAGCAAGCAGAAGAAGGGGCTGCCTCGGAATGGGGGTGATGGGGTAGGGGAATATAAAATAAACTTACCCGTGAATGCCGGAACCTGTCCTCTGTCCTCTTCTGAAAGCAGTGCATTGGCAGAACAGAAGCACCCATGCTCACAGACTCTTCCAGCCAATCATGAAGCTGCTTTACTGCAGCGTTGTGATTGGCCCAAGCACCATGGTTCGGCACTCAGAGAGGGAGTGGAAGCCTGTGCATGTTCCTCACCAGGCTATCCATTACATCCTGGTGGTGAACATGCAAAGTGCGCGTGATGGTTTGGCCGGCCCAAAAGGGCAGGCCAAACCGTCATGCGCACTTAAGGAGCGCAAACCACTACTCTCCCTGCTCTGGCCAGACTTACCCAGCCCTAACCCGACTCAGAGTCCACAGTGAAAAGTAAAATGATAATATCGTCACATTATTTTTCTTTTTTCGCACTGCTCAAAGAGCAGTGGGGCGACGCACCTCTGCCTTAGAAGAGGAGCCGCCACTGTGAGCGAGCCCTGAAGAGTGAACAAATGCCTACGGGCCGCAGGCCTATCCCTATCAGAGCAAATGCCAATCACACTCCAGTATCAGTCAGGCTTAAGGCTTACTGAACCTACACAGCTAAAGGATTGCTTTGCTCAAGACGGGTGGGTGGATCAGATATATTTTTTACTGACATCGTTAGACTCGTGGATGACTGCTCGAGTTTCCCATCAATGTGACATTATAACAATGGAAAACGAAGTTATGAAACGGTTCTGTCAAGAGGCGGAGGGAAGGGGATTTTTAATGACCGCTGAGCACCGATGGTCAACAGAAGAATGCAAAAAAATACAACAACAAAAATTCAAGTAGAAAATCCCTTCTAATTCACAGACTCAGAATTGGCATAATTGTACCCTTGCATGTGGAATTGATTAATATAGGAATTCTACCAGTATAATAGAATTTTTGCATTCGTAAGTCTAGGGTATTTTATTTTTTTGACTGAGGCTCTTTACTGACATGTAAATGTATTGCGACTTATATAGCGCACGTATCACCCGAAGGCATCAAGGCGCTTGCCTTGGGAACCCGTCCTGGCTTTTCCCTGTGAGATAACCCCTACTGGGCATCCCCAAGGTGAAAGCCAGGCATCCCGCAGCGGGTGGGCCGCCGTAGTGGAGATTAAGCAAGCTATTGCCCAGAGTTGCAGCGTGGGACCCCATGATTAGAGTAGGCACCGAGGCGAGAATTATCGAGTCCGTGGACATTTTTGGGCTCAGGACCCTGCCGCGTCGGGAATTGAACCCTGGTCCCGGACCCTCTGCTTCAGGGTCTGCCGCTCTAATCAGTGAGCCACACTCCTCCACTTTTAATTGTATTTATTTAAGCGCTGGCTATTAATCACATTGTCTGTAGGTGCCTGTTAGAGAGAAAGAGAGTTGATCTGATACTGAGTAGAGGAAGCAAGAACAGGACTACTGAGGCAAGATCTTTTCATTTAAGGAACAAGAAGGTATTCAGGCTTTTCCCGGAAGCTAAGCAGAGCCAATACCGATGCAGGGCGTTCCAAAGGCGAAGGCTGGACAGAGAGAACCTCTAGCCACCTTTCCGCTTCAGACACGCCTTTACTTCGAGTCGCAGGCAATTACTGCTAGGTCTCAGCAGCGGAAGAAGACTTAGCGTCACAGCTCCTCTCTTTCCATTAAATCCCAAATCCTTATTGTTGCATAAATTAGTGTATTCCAATTAGTTTTTAGTTATCATCATATAAATAAGGTTCACATTTTAATATTCGAAATAATTGGATGCAGTTTAAAAGTACAACTGTAAATCCGTTCATTAGGCACAATTTAGGAATCCTGGGGGATTTCACTGCATCATCTCAGAACCCTGAGCTTTCACACAGATATTCTGTTTCATCCGATTTAGAGTAATTTGCAATAATTCCAAAGTTCAGCTCATTCACATTGCTTTTTGTGCCTTGTATAAATTATTGTTCGACTTTTATATCTATCCAGCTGATCTGGAGTCTAATTATTTGTGCAGTTAAGAGTGTACTGAGCTGCAGCATGGACTTCTAATAATTGGACTATGTCTTCAGTACCATGATGGCAGGGATGGGCACCTCATGCAGATCAGTTTTTTAATATATATTTGTTCTAATTATTCATAGGAATGCCTGGTTTTTGGTTTCTATTTAAGCCCGAGCCAATTTCCTTCAGTGCCTCGCCAGATTTTACTTTTAAATGCAAATTGGCGCTACATGTATTTTTGACATTATATAATAAAAAAATAAATAACATTTTATGCCTCAAAAATGTTTTGCCGTGGATTTTCTGTAGTAATCATTGTTCTGCCGTTGGACTGTGCTCTGTTGAATATTCAGTGGCCATTTCAGAGGATTCACAAAAAATCCCAAAGAAATGTGTATCTCTTTTACTGAAATCATATAATCCTATTTGCATCCTTCCTCCTTTACGCTTAAATCCTGTGGATTTTCTGCACTGCAGACAGTCTGCATTCATAAGTCCTGAGAAAAATGCATGAACATTTTCATTTATCTCCTACCAAGTAAATAAAGTCCATCTTTGAGAAAGCCCATCTTCCTTGTCCCCATTAAATATGTGATTGTTTTTCACACTGAATTTGCACACTTGCATCATCCTTAGCAATTGGCCCATGTTGGCAAATTGGGTGTAAAAATAAAGTTAATGAATACAGAATCACTACCATATCATTCTATGGTGGTGAGGTGGAGGGGGGCGCAGTTGGGGGGCAGGTGGGGGTAGATATTTGTCTAACAGGCAGAAGACGGTTCAGCCGCTTTAATTTCCAATGTCCGTGGTAGCGGTAGGTAGCAACGGTAGTTGGGAGGAAGTTAGTGGAACCGGTAAGTAGTAGCCTTACGTATTCAACATTTTTTTCACCAAATTTTTGCAAACTTTATTTTAACTTCCGGTCCGACCAGTTATTCCCCATTTCAACAAAAAACTTGTAATGGAAGGCTCTAGCACAGAGATACCGGCAAATAATTTCATTCCACCCCGCACCCAGTACCTCCACACCAACAGCTAGCCAACTTGTTTTTTTGTTTTTTTTAAAACTTTATTTACTATATTTAAAAAAAAAACATAACAACAATAGCACAACTTGTAACGAGTTAATGAATGAATGATGATTGATGTAATTTGATCTTGCACTTTTTTGCTTTAATTAAAAGTTTGGCTAGTTATTCAACTCATTTATAACATTTAGCTAGTAAAATGGTGGCTCAGTGAGTACATTCCTCACGAAAACATTCAGTGACCTGTTTGCACGCCACGAGTTTGAACCTCAGCAAGGCCAACTCAAACTTCCATCCTGCTGGGAATGGTAAATTGTATCCCATTATATTAAGCAATAATGATACCTGATATTTACCGAGATTGGCAGTAGTGAGGACGTGTTTTTTTTATTTTAAAACAAACAATTAGTGTTCGGATTTAGCATAGAACTTACTTATCAAACATTCACTCTGTAACAGGAAGGGCTTCTTGGGAATTATTGAATTGTTAAATAGGTTAATGTAAATTATATTGCTATTATAGGGCATGTTTCGAACAATGGAAAAAACTCTTGAAGGATGAAAATATTATATATGTATTTTTGTGTTATTTGCTTCAAATCTAAAGCCATATGTATACAGCTTAAAGTTGAAATTTAGGAAGAGGACACTTGAATATTAATGCTTCCAGACTTTGGCTAAAGAATAAAACAGTGTTTGATGGAAAAACATGCACCTTCTTAAGTGATGCCTCACCATCACTGCAAACCTCCCCAGGGAGAGCCAAATATAGGCTCCATAAAAAGATGTTTAAAAGAGCCTGGAATCCCCAGCTGGGCTGCTCAGGGAGATGTTGCCATGTTACCAGGGCTGGAGGCTAATGATGCAGCACAGTCTCTGCAGAGCTTCTGTTTCTTGCTTGTATTTGCTGCTTGCAGCTCTGGCCCTCCCTTTTCCAGGCAGGATGTCTGCCCTTGCTGCGCCTGCATGTCTGTTCTTGTACCTGTTATGATGAGGAAAGCTCCCTGGGATCGAGTTATGCCCCTAGACCTTGCTACAAAAACATCACCCAGCAGGAATCAATCGATGGAGGACGCCATCTTGAAATGACACTCGTGTGTGAGGTTCTGCTGCCTCCTGCACTTTAAAACCCACCCACCTTTGGTGCAAACAGCAACTCTGTGCCAAGGCAAATAATTGGATTGCTTTGAACTAATGTACTTGTTCCTGAAGACTCTTTGGTGGAGGGGGGGGGGGGAGGAGGAGGTGTACCCAAGATCAGTGAATGAACGCCTGTAGATGCTGAATTTTGTTATGCCTGCCTGTGCCCTGTCTAGTTCTAGTTGCTGGAGCTAAGTCAAGGTACACCTCTTATACAGTGCTTAGTAGGTACTACTATGCGTAGTATATATGCAGATGTACACAGTGTAATATGCTATTTATTGTCGTTGCCGAGTGTGAGGGGCATAACTCACATGAGGTGAAGTCTGAAGTGATTCATAATGCCACTCTCCTCACACAATAATGGCAAAATATAGCATTTAATACTCTCCCCAGTTGCATATTTGGTTAAGGCCATGACATGTTTTCCTGTCCATTTGTAAAAACACTCTGAATGATATTGTGAATATTAGGAGTGCTGTTGTTGTGTGTAAAGTAATTGTTAAGAGCAGTCTGTGGGGCAGTGAAACCGGGCTTTGTCTTGATAATAAGGCTGAATTTGACTTTTGCACCCTAGTAATCAATGTGCCTTTATTAGTAGAGTTGACGTAAGTAGCCAGTGCTGTTGGGTCGCATTTATTTTGACTGCTATGGCATAAAAAAACGATTATTAATGCTATTGTCAATTACTATTATTAGTACTGCTATTAGTTTTGCTGAGGTTGGTAGTAGTAATAAAGTAGTAGTAGTATTGCTGTTGTCTGTATTATTATTAGTAGTAGCAGCAGTAATAGTACTATTGGTAGGTCAATTGCTGTTGTTATTATCAGAAGTAGTAGCAGTATTATTAGTAATACTATTTGTAGTTCATTGCTGTTGATACTACTAGTAGTAGAAGTAGTATTTAGTAGTATTGTTGGTAGTAGTAGTAACAGTACTATTGGTATTCCATTGATGTCGTTGCTATTAGTAGTAGTAGAAGTAGTCTTGTTATTATTAGTAGTAGTATTACTATTGGTAGTTCTATTGCTGTGGATGATACTTTTAGTAGTAGAAGTATTAGTAGTATTGCTATTGTTGTTAGTAGTAGTATTACTATTGGCAGTGTCATTGCTGTTGATGATACTGTTAGTAGTAGTATTGCTGATAGTAGTAGTAGTAGTAGTAATAGTACTATTGGTAGTGCCATTGCTGTTGTTGATATTAGTAGCAGAAGTAGTAGTAGTATTGCTGTTGTTATATTATTATTGTTAGGAGTAGTAGCAGTAGTATTACTATTGGTGGTTATATTGCTGTTGTTGATACTATTAGCAGTAGAAGTAGTAGTTAGTAGGATGGCTGTTGCTGTTAGTAGCATTTATATTGGCAGTTCATTGCTGTTGATTATACTTTTAGTAGTAGTATTGCTAGTAGTAATAGTACTATTGGTAGTTCCATTGATATTGCTATTATTAGTAGTAGAAGTAGCAGTTAGTAGTATTGCTGTAGTTGTTAACAGTAGTGTTACTATTGGTAGTTCTCTTGCTGTTGTTGATGATACTATTAGTAGTACTAGAAGTAGCAGTTATTAATATTGTTACTAATAGTAATAGTATTAATGTTGGTAGTGCCATTGCTGTTGTTGATGATACTAGGAGCAGAAGTAGTAGTTAGTAGTATTGCTGTTGTTAGTAGTATTGGTAGTGTAATTGTTGTTGTTGGTGATAATAGCAGTAGTAGTAATAGTAGTAGAAGTAGTATTTAGTCATATTCCTGTTGTTGTGGTTGTTATTATTATTAGTAACAGTACTGATGTTGGTAGTGCCATTGCTGTTGTTGGTGATACCAGTAGCAGAAGTAGTAGTTAGTAGTTTTGCTCTTGGTAGACTTAGTAGCAGTAGTACGTTCGGGGAGGGGGCCGAGCCATCCCTTAGAGGTGATTGATTTTTTGCTCTACTCCCGCCCGCCTCCCCCTCCCATGCTGCTACTTGAAGCTCACATTTCACCCTCTCTGACCAGCATTACAAGGTGAGGAGGAACACAACATTGGTTTGGTCTTCCTGCACCCGGATATACAGGTACCACAGGGTCTGCCCCCTCTGGGGAATTCTGTGCATTACACGTTTCACTCTGATGAAAGGGGAATAACGGTGGAAATTAGAACCCACGCTGATTCCCACAGGTTATTCCCTCGTTTGCCGACTTAGTAGCCACGCATAATGTAACCCTTAGTTTTCTGGTGAAATGTGTGTAAGGGGCAAAAAATCTGAATTCCTTTGTTCTTGAGTCAGGATTTATCCATCTCACAATGAGAGCTAAACAGATGTTCACTGTTTGGTTCCAGATTCTGAGTGAGCCCAGCAAATAGCACGTTAGTGTCACCTGGTGTATTTTATGCAGTCCGGCTCTGGATCCCCAGGCATAGCTCTCTCATGAACCACACCTTGAATCGTATTTTAGAAAGGTTTTTGGCAGCATAAATGCCCGAAGCAACAAGGAATCCCCATCCTGAGCTGGGAATGCATATCTTGTCTCGCACTGCCCCTAGCGGCAACAGGTAGCAGCACACCATGAGCATTTCAGCAATTACTTTGCTGGGACTCTAGAGAATATGTTCTGTAAGATTCCCCGAAATTGCTGCAATGATTCCTGGGAGAGCTTCATATTCAACCGAAAGCGAAAGATAAACACAGCCCTGAAAATATTTTCTTGGGGGTCTGTAATTAAAAAAAAAACTTACTGATATTAATGGAGTCGTTAGCATGTTCCACACTTGACATTTCATAATAAGACATAACCAGAAGCAAACGACTTCATAAAGCATGTCAAATACGTTGGTACAGGAAAAGTCACTGCTGTGCTAAATACCCGGAAGTGCTACCTAAATACCCGGAAGTGCTTACCCCATGATGCCAACATAACACATTTTTGAAGTTAATTAATTAGATTTGTTCAAAATAATCCTGCATGTGCCATCTCATTTTCCAGACACTCCCAGAGCATTTGGAAATCACCTGCACCATCCAGCAGCAAGCTGCATGGAACTCAGTAAATAGCCAATCAAAAACGGGAATCTTCTCAGTAAATGCGGGGTTGAAATCCTGAGTTTCCCAACACGGTACTCATCAGTATGATCTTAAGCAGTCAACTCTTGGTGGCAGATAATGGGAATTTAAAATATTTTGCAAAGAGGAGGCAAAGGAATGTCTCTAGCTACTACTTCTGCTGTGGTGCAGGGGTTGCGGTCTGCTGCTAAGGTCAACCCGGAGAGGAACTAAAATGGTTGCCTGAGTTCCCTGTTTATAAACACAGCAGCAGTGTAGGGATGAACCTGCTGGACATTCAGTTCACCACATCATTGTGGTGCAAATTTTCACCGACCATGCAGTGTAAAAACAAACTTGGCATCAGGTGGAAGGGGCAATGGGCGTGTGTATCAATCAATGCTGTTTGTGCCTTCCTCCCCCATGGCGTGCATGCCACAGGGAGGACTCTGAAGGGTTTAACACCTTAAGTGCTGCGCCCGTCCAGCGGCCGACGGCACCACTACCTCGGGAGTGCTGCCGTCGGCCATTGGACGTTCCAACTGCACCTGCGCAATGGAACGTTCAGCACTGGAGCTGGACGTTCCATAGCCGTTAAGGTGTTAATGCCCATGCATCATAGCATCATGCCCCCTTGGTGTGCCACCTCAAACGTTCTGTTGCCTGCCTTCCTGTTGTGGCCTTTAGGACCAGAGCACTGGAGGCAGTGACTGGTGGGCACCATCGGTAGCCTACAGCAGATGACCAGCTGTGGCAGCTGATCCTGGCAGAAAGTGATGCCATAGGAGGGAGAGCAAGTCCCATCAAAGCTACTGCTCCACAGCAGCCAATGCCAGGTCATTTATGGAACTTGAGAGATCTTTTATTTACTGTTGCTTCATTTTGGTTACTAAATGTTTGCTTGCTGCTAATGTTATTGTATTTCAGTTGCCGAGATTACACTTTGCTCTCAGCTTTAGTGACCCCAATACATAGATTGTTTATTCTTGAAACAATGCTTTGTAGCTCCTTTAGGAAACCCTATGAGGGGGGGCTGTTTTTTTTTTTTAATTACAACGGGTGTGCATAGTGCATTAGTTTATCCCTCTTTAAAAAATGGATGCAGGAGCCAGGGACCCCCTTTTTATAATGAGAAGGGGTACACATTAGTGGGTTGTGTGGAGTGATCTTTCATGCGAGTCCCAAATAGTCTTCAACCAGTGCTTAATTTCAGCAGGTGTTTGTGGGTGGGGCCCATCAGCACTTATGTTTTTTCTCTATCAGACTTTGACCCGGAGCATGAAAGAGAAAAGCACAAGGAGGAAGAGAAAGGAAAAAGAGGCAAAGAAAGGAAGCAGGGGTGAAAGAGAACCAGAGAGAGTGAGATAAAAGGGCAGGAAGTGTCTGGTGGTGGATGAAGGAGGCATGAATTGGAATCAAGTCCAGGCAGCCTTTGTATTCAGCACCCCTGTCATTTGATAGCAGTGGCCGCAGGCTTCTGATCAAAACCTAACTTCCCGGCACATATTCTTTTAGAAATTAAGCACTGATCATGCTTGCAACCATTGGCTGGCTGGTTTAACCAGAATTCTTTGAGCAATTCCCCAAAACCATGCTAGTTCAGTTGAGACCGGTCTGGCTGTGTACAGACCTTAACTTAAAGATGGACAACATGACAGGCCAAGAAGTCAAAAACCATGCTAGAACACCTTTTTGAAGTGCTGTGGAGCAAGAGGTTCTGTGCTGGTTGGTTTGCCATAGATGCTTCGGTTTCTGGAGACAGCAAAGTCTCAGCCAACAGAAACTGAATAGTTTCCACACTTCGAAATGAGGCGCGGAAACCAAGAGGTGAGTTGAAAGGGTATCAAACGGTTTCTGGCCGCTGTCCTTTACTGTCCACTCAAAATGAGACTGTTTCCAACTGCCTCCTGTTGAACAAGCCATTTGTGTCATGACATGAATGTTTGGTAACTAAAATACATTATCAATATTATCTACTTTTGTAGGTGTCGGGGCAACCAAAATTACTTTAAAAATGTTTTTCTACTCTGTTAATCACAAGATTGCAGTACGCTTAGCAGGCTCAACATCCCACTGTGGGTATTGCATGGATCCATAATGTAGGGTGCTCTGTACAGGAGCTGCTCTTCACCTAAACATGGGAACCACCCAGAGTTCTCTCCTTCTTTTTTTGCATAATTTATGCGGCACTCTAAGCCTCAAAGGGTGTTGTTTTGGATCCATAATATAGATATGTTTTGTTTCCTGGGCACCCACCAGTGTTTCCAAGTGTGTATTCCATAGAATAGAGTCGAGTGAGAAGATTGGTAAAACTTCATACTACAAAGTGAATCTCATGTAGGCTTTCCCATGATAAAGAAAATGGGGCAGGTCATTTAATGATAAATTGTCTATCCGCATCCTTATTGGCAGATACGAGACCTAAGACGGAGTGTGATGATTGATTTTGCGAGGATTAGGAAAGTGCAATCAAGCTAGGGTGAGAAATTAGGCTTCATGGTCCCAAATTCAGACATATAGATGCTTCCGAACAACCTCTTCTCACTGGTTCTTGCATGACGTTTGATGTCATAAACTTTAAGTTGACACCCCCCATGATACATCACAAGTGTACATATATAAATATGGTGTTCTGATCTAAGAAATAAAAAAAATTACTGTGTGAGGAGGGGACAGGACCTTGGGAAGATGGGTGGCGTTATGCCAAGAACTTCTCGAGGAGTCCTTCTGCCCCCACAAACCACCCACCCTCAGCCTGCTAAAAGAAAAAACTTACTGAGGATAATACCTAGGTCTTGGGGTGTTTTCACACCCCTTCATGGTCAAAAGTTGCTTGCAGCCTCCAAAGATGAGCTAGAAATTCTCTCTGTGCTGGGGTTTCTAGCACACCTTCCATGCCACCATGTGATATCGACTTGTCACCGCGTGACCATGTGAATGGAGCTTATATTGCGTGACACACGGTGACTCCATGTGAGATGGCAGACATGGATTTCCCTTGTTTCATTTCAAAAGCTAGGATTTTGCCTCTTTATCAGAAGATCACAATCCGATGCCTTTTTTTAAAAAACAGTTTTAGCAGAGTTTTTATTTCCTAGTCTAACTAATAAGCTTAATATTTTGAAATGTGAGGGTATTTATGGCAATGCTTTTTTTGTGTGTTCCAGGCTCAGAAAAATGAAAGAGAATCCATCAGACAGAAATTGGCACTTGGAAGTTTCTTTGATGATGGCCCAGGAATTTATACCAGCTGCAGCAAAAGTGGCAAGCCAAGCCTTTCTTCTCGGTAAGCAGAACTCCGCACACTGGGCAGTTATTTGTTTTAATTATATGGAAGTCCAGTGGCATACAATCAAAGGGACATGTCCACACATGAATCCAAGCAAAAAAAACAGATATGGAAGCAGATGGACCGTTCTGATGTCCCAGTAAAACTTAAAAATGTCTCTCTCTACTATAATGTATTATATAAATCAGACATGTGTCCAGCCATCAATGTAAACTTCACAGACATTGGACCTGATACGCAAAAGAAAATTCTGTGCTAAAAGTGTAGCATTCCTGTTGTCCGAAAAGGTTATTTGTCAACATTGCAGGGATTTGGATATACCATGTGCTCCAGACTACGTAGACGTAAACTTGGTCATGCATAAATAAAATAAATAAATAATGTCCACATATCTACTGCATTTTTGGTTTTGCCTTGGTGTCTAAACTGGTCCTTGGTATTTCTAGTTTAAATGAATGTTTTGTGAGCTCAGCTACCCTTGGCATATTAAACTTATTCTCAACTGGTGTTAAGGAAACCTGGTAAGAGCTCCTTAGTTCAATATGTGACTCAGACCCTTCCTGGGTGCTTTTCCTTCTGCGCAGCCTTGTTAAGTAAAACTTCCACCTGAACCTCAGGTTTTTGTAATATACTTTGCTCTATTGTTTTTGTAATATACTTTGCTCTATTATTTGAAATTCATGGTATTGTTCTTGGATTCATTGCACCTTCAAAAAATTTCTTTTTTCCATTTTTTTGAGATATTTGTTTAATAGCCGTATATCTGGACACAGTTAGGTGAATGGATTATCTTCAATAAGTGATATATTAAGCAGTAGCCTCAAGCTTGCGTGTTTAAGGTGAAAACAGGAGTTTTAATGCTTTGTGGAGAAGAATACACTCCTGAATGGGTATGCAGTCACAAATTGCTTTAAACTCCTGCGTGAGGGAAGAGTGGGTCACTTCCAATGCCCGAGGACAAGACAAATGCCTGAGCAAAAATGGAAGGTAACTAGAGCATTGGCTTATCAATCAATCTTTAGCCAGGAGTCCACCTATCTGAGCCAAGTTGTAAATGTTGACACTCTCCAGAGTTTAGATTTCTTGGAGTTACCACGTGAAACCCTCTCTGAACCAAAGAGATGGCCCTTTCTTATGATGATCAACCATTTCATAAGTGTGAAGGAGGCCTGGGAAAATCAATCCAGAGTCGCATGGATGTGTGGGTAATTTGGATTCAAGTTTTGGCAAACTTTGCAAATCTTTGAAAATCTAAGTGTTTATGGTATTTGGAAAAGTCCTGGGAACTTCAGTAGAGAACAAAAGGCCATAGAAGTTCCTACAGAAAGCAATTCACATGAAGGACAATTTGTTTCTCTGTGATTGCGAAGGAACTGTTGCAAGATGCAGGACATGAAAATGTTGCAGTCATAGGTTTCAATTTTAGTTTGACCATTGGATTTGCTTTTAATGGTAATTAATGCATTCCAAAACAGTGGTACTGATTTTATCCACTTGAGAAGGATGAGGAGCACATCTAAGCTCCAGGCTCTCTTGGACGGTCAATCCATCTTGAAGGCAGTTAGGAGAATATTTTCATCTGAGGCCAGCAGGTCTACTTTGGGAAGACTGGACCACTATGTGATGTGATGAAATATCTGTGGTTGGAGAGAAAGACAGCACTCTTAAGAGGAAGGGAATATCCAATCCTGTGACTGGGAAGACTATACTCTTCCTTCTTGTGACATGTGAGCATCAGAGCAAATTCTCCTGTCCTTGTACAACTGCTAACCTAGTACCCTTGGCAGACAATACTGTGGAAGGAGAAAACAGTGTTCAATTTGTGCTACCTGGAAGGCCCTGTGGTCTCAGACCAACAACGGATGAGAAGGTGCACTGCAAGGCACAATGAAAAGATGTCGTCTTCTGCCAGACAAGTGAACTCACTCAGTTGAGGTCCACCGCCTCAATATCTCATACCTTCTTGGTGGCATCAGTTTAGATGGTTACTCAAGTGAGTGGATCCAGGAACCCCTACACCTCTCTGAACAGGCTGAAAGAGACCAGATACCATTCCTGTCTCTACCAGATAACCAGGAGCACTCAGATTCATTTGTTATAGTCTGATAATGAAGGAACCTCTGGCATAGTATATAGCGGGCACTCACAAATGACCGTGGGTGAAGCTAGATGACTCAGGAGACCTGTTGCATCTCAATTAACAACTACAAATGTGTGTGCCAGATGCCCACACTAGGCGCAGCATCAGGTACAGGATCTGAACCTTACAAAGAAGGTGAACCATTGTGGAGCCAATCTTAATGATTCTGGTACTTTTCTTTGTAAATATTAATGTTAAATGGCGCACCCGGGGCCTGAGGTGTCACCTGGACCAAGCTGGAGATGACGGCAAAGGACCTTGGTGTTTTTATGAACAACAAGCCTCTAAGATTTGACCAATCCTCAAAAGGGCTGCTTCCGCCACTAAGATGTGGAAGGGCAAGAATGATGAATGACCCTTTTCAGGACCTGTAAAAAAAGATGCAATTATCTTGCAGTCTTTGACATTGATTCAAATAGGACCACGAGCTGTAAGTCAAGAAGCTTGGGACCCAGGAAGTGAAACTTAATAAGATGCTTAAGTGCTAAGTCTCCTTCCAAGAGGGCCTCCCCATTTTTTGTCTTTGCTTTCACAACACCAGATCCTTTTGCTGTCACGTGCAGATCGTTTAACATGAGATCCACCAGGAACTAAACCATCTGCCGCATAGCCAGTACGAGTTCGCTTCCATCACCTTCCTGCTGCAAGGCATACAGAAAGGCCTGTAGAATAGAGAAGGGACTCCAAAATGTGAAAGATCCCACGCTTGATCTATTCTTGGTCAGTGGTCAGATCTCTGAGCAACATTCCATTTCATCGTTTTATGGTCTCTGTGCCTTTGCAGAGGCTCATCTATGTGTAAACTACTCTTGTTCACAGCACTAAAGGGGCAGTGCAGCCTGAAAATGAAAGCCACGCATCATCATCTTGATGCCATATAGAACTCTTCCATGGTGACTGCATCAGATATTGCTGTACCAGGATGCTTTCCAATGGCTTATAATGTATGTACCATTGCAACTTGTTGTGCCCCCCTCAAGGAGAGTGTACAATGAACTCCCAGCAAACCTTTCTAAAGCAGAGGAGCCGAGCCATCCATGCTCTTCCTTCGTGGGTGTTTGCCCCTGCTCTTTCCTTGTCATCCTGGAATTCAGGCTGAACCTTACAACAGGTAGGGTTTGGCTTTTAGAGCACTCCTACTCTCTTGAGCAACACAAGCTACTTTGGAGTGTGCAACCCACACTTTCTCTGGCAGATGGTACCACTGCACTCGCTGGCGCCGACTGATGGGCAAATTCCCGGACTGGTTAAACTTATGAGGCAAATGCAATTCATATAATCATATTCATTCAAATTAGTGCAGTTTAATAAATATAGACATATTCTTGTCTTGACTTTTAGGTTTATTTTCTGGCTTTTTCTTTTTGCCAA
This sequence comes from Lissotriton vulgaris, assembly GCF_964263255.1. Classification (NCBI taxonomy): domain Eukaryota; kingdom Metazoa; phylum Chordata; class Amphibia; order Caudata; family Salamandridae; genus Lissotriton; species Lissotriton vulgaris. The sequence continues at coordinate 982,724,603 of NC_141699.1, read as the reverse complement.
AAAGACCTCCTTTAGCCAAGACGTGTTTTGTCGTCTCGGGGAAATATCCCTGCGACTGCATCAAGGCTATTACGTTCGAAATAGAGAAGCAAGTGGACGGAGTAATGAATTAAAAATACGGTAGGAATTAATGTATTGGTGACGTACTATTTCGGCCTGTCTCTTGAGTAGTGAACTCTCTCTAGTCAGTTAGAAAATCTAGTCAGTTACCAATGCCTGACTCGTATTAGGGGCGAGAAATTATGAATTAATCTTGACAAACGCTAAAGCGTATTTCGACTGGTGCAAAAATGGTCGAAATGTGGGATTTTGTACTGATGTAAAAGTTAGCATTATTTCTACTGCCAAACGTGGGTAAAGAAGCAATACTGCATTACATCGCAAAAAAATGACCTCTAGCAAAAAAGTAGCACAATGTATGATATAGTAGAAGTGGGTTTAGTGCCTACTTTACGATATAAAAAATTACTTTTTGCCCTTGGCTTTTAAGTCCACACATGCACAATATGGTACCCCTATGAGAGCATCACAACTGTCTTAGCAACGCGCCTTTGAAATGAACATCCCAGGTGCACTACTCATTAGTATCAGTAGATGGCAGCAAAGGCCCACGTGTTCAGTGAAGCCGTTATTTTTCATGTGATGTATGTAACCCGAAGCTTTTGAGGCAAAAGCTATATCCGTAGCATGCTAAAACAACATTATTTGTAAACGCTCATTAAATCATTTTTGATTGAATATATTTTTGTGGGGGCAAAACGAATCAAATAATTGGTTGACAGACTGTGGACAAACATACTACAAAACACAGCCTAGCATACACCCATCTGACACAGTTCAAAATGTTGTGTTTTAGATTCCTTAAGATATCACGGTAAGTTGTTTAGGGAGGGGAACGCGTTTGAGCGAAAACAATAAGCATTCTGAGAGTGACAGAGAACTGTTTAAAGTATGAGTTGTACGTTCAGTTCAAAGGCATGGATGGTCATTTCGAGAAGTGGGAGAATTTAAAAGAAATTGGTTATTTTAATTGGCTCGGAATCACGCTAAAAGAACGGTCAGAGGGGATCCACACACTAGCGCTCGGATATCATTTTTGAATTGTTAAATAAAGGGCGATATTGGAAATCTGCGAGCTAAGGCTGCGACTGCTCTGCATTGTGCAACCTTCAGGCCTCAAGGTTTCAATTCCCGCCGGGATGACTCGGCTGTTAATCCTTTTGAGGTCGATGCATTGAATAGTGTTTTATGAGGTAATTTGCAACGCCTGCTCTTTCCTATGCCATGAAACTGCGAAAACCGATCGCAAATGATGCAAGGCCCAACGACTACCTCTGTGTTAAAAAGTGTATACTCATTTTGGGCGGGGTTTAAGAGCTTATCCTTATTGAAAATATTTTTTACTGTGGTATATATCCAGAATCAAAAGATTTCACCATATAACTGGTTGAGCAGCGGCGTGCTCAATCGTCTGAAGAGCGTCATTAAGCTTAGATCATGTGCAGTTGGGCTTGTGTCGTAGTTGGAGGGTGGGGAGACTTTTTTTGGGGGGGGGGGGGGGGCAGCCGGGAACGCAAGGTAGGTTTTCTTTTCGCTCCCCTTCGTCGTCTGTCGCCACACCTCCCCCCACCCCCACCACCATCCTTTACCTTCACCAGCCGAGTTGTGCTTGTGCAGGTAACTACAGGAAATGACGTGTGTGGTTTTATTCATTCATTTGTTGCTGTCGCTTGTCCCTGAAGCACATGCTCTGTGACTGGGTGTTATATTACCGCAGTGCCTCTGACTAAGGTGCGTAGTGTAGCCCTCTGACAGAACGTTCGTGAACATCAACTTTTTATCGCAGAGATTCAGATGGTCTAACTTTTTATTACAGAGAGTTTTAGAGAGCTCTACCGTCACTGCACAATGTAGGCCAAACTTGCATCTTTATTGGTAGCCTACTCATGATCAGACCTAGAAAGGATTGTGACAACATTTACATTTTTTCTAGGCAGCTACTTAGCGACTGTGATATGTGAGCTTAGGGGTCAGGGGCTACTTTAAAGTGGCAAAGTAGCAACCCCTCCCTGTGGCAAAAACAATGTTTAACTTCTTTGTATAGGATTTAATAGTTTTATATTAATTATATACTAACATTGTTAAACATTCTGTTTATGTGCTTTGTTGGAAAAAAAGTCCGACAGCGCCACCATGTGGTGGACTGTGAGAACTATGTGCTGAGTTAAGAAATATGAGCTGGTGCCGACCACAGCAAATTCTGGCATAATTTAAGCACTTGGCAAAACTTACCGGCGTAGTTTGAGCCTTCTGGGAGTCTTTAATTAAAAAAAAGTAGTACGAAGGCCCCTCAGGAACACCCCACCGAATCTTACTGATCATCAAGACTGCTGAATACCAGGTTGCCTACTTTTAAATCCACTTGCTGCCTCTTTCATCCACTATCCTGTTTAGTTATTTTTTTAACCCTACTTTCTGCCTTTGTCACTGTTTTCCGATACTTTCCTGAGCCCTTCCACCTTTTCTCTTTTCCACTCATCTTGGTTTGCTCATACAAATGTCTGATGATGAAAAATAGGTCTGAATCCCAAAAAAATGACGATCGGTGCCAACCACCTGCCAACATCGGTAAAAAAAATGAAGTACTGCATATTTGGCATGTAACTCATGATTTCCTTAAACTGCCAGAAACAAGTAGTCTAAATATTCTATAGCCGCAACCACCGATGGGTCCAGGTGTGTTTACAGAAAGGCCTTGGGTTTCTGCAGTCTCTGACTTTTCCTGGACATGCATGTGAATCTGTTCAATTATATAAATGTTAAGTGTCTAAAACAAAGTGTGAAAAAACAATACAGTGTAGAACTATGGGCCTGGTTACAAATATGGCGTTCTGTTGGACCACCGTAGTCACAGTAGGGGTCTGTGGACCGCCGGACTGGCGGTCCAACCACCGTATTACGATTTCGTCAATTGGACCGCCACAGGATTGCTGCATCCTCTGGAGATTTGAGATCCTGCAGCGATTGCGCAGCAGTTGGAGGTTGCAATATGCTGGCAGTGCCGCTGCAACTCCGCAGAGCATATTACGAGTTGCCTCACCGCAATCCTTTCCATAGCGATGAGACCACCATAGAAAGGGAGGTGGCGAGGCAACAAAGGGAGCCCTAACAGGTACCCTTGTGCCTCAGGGTATGGGGTGCATGCAGGGGGGGCAAATGTTGTGCCTCCCTGTATTTTTGCATCTCCAGTTCCTGCATGGTAAGGAATGCACAACATGGTGGCAGTTCCACAGCAGTGCCTTTCTAAAGCTCCCCAAAGAGCCGTAGAGAGGCACCGCCGTGGGACCGCTGCAGCACGTCCGCCCTCCAAGGATTACAGTGGTAATCTGGCAGGAGGTGTGAGGATGACTTTGCCTGTCCTCCTGCGGAGCGCTGGTGTTGCGCTCCACAGGAGGACCACCAAAGTCTTAATCCGGCCCTAAAATACTATTGTTTATTTCAGTAGCTAGAAAAGACTCAAACGGTTAGTAGCATATTTAAGGTTCATTTCTATTGCATCTGGCAATATTATTTCCAGTTCCGTTTTTTTGCAAGCATAAACAATCCCAACATTCTCTTTTTCTTAGATTACAAAGTGGGATGAACCTGCAAATCTGTTTTGTAAATGACAGCGGAAGTGACAAGGACAGTGATGCGGACGACAGCAAGACGGAAACAAGCTTGGACACACCCATGTCTCCTATGGTAAGTCTGTACCGATGTTTCTTAGGAGATTTAACTTAAACTGTTCTCGATACCATATCCGTCTTTTAACAAAAAGTACTCAATGAATTAAAAAGCAATAGCCTCCTTCCAGCTGAAAATATAGTTGCTCAAAATGGCAGTTATATATTTTTACCACTGACCATCTATCCCCAGTCCTTCTCCCCCTTTTTATTGGCACAAACGAGGATACAAATAAAAAAATGCATAAATAAATAAATAAAAACATCGCTGATTTTAAAGTATGATCTACCTTTAGACAGTTTTACAATGGAAATGTAGATGGCATTTAAGAATTTCACACCAAGCCTGAAAAGTTCTCTCTGGCAATTTAACCCCTTGCCTGCAGGGCTAATTCCCCTGCTGTGCTGGGGGGGGGGGGGCGGGGGCGAGCACAGTGAGGTTCTCAGCTCGTCATGAGCCACGGTGGCCGTGTGCTCATGACGAGCTGAGCTCGTCACGGCCACAGCCGTTTCTTCAGATCTTTCAGCACAGCGGGGGAATTAGCTCCGCGTGCGAGCGTTATGACCGTTATGACAGCACACGACCACCGTGGCTCATGACGAGCTGAGCTCTTCATGAGCATGGGAGGGGTTAAACGCCTGTGGTTGCCCCCACCATTGATGAAAATTCCTTTGAAGGTCCATTTCTTTCCTCATTTTGTATCTCCATGCCTGCATGGAGGCTGGTGTTTTGACATTTTTTTCTGTTCTAGGCCATAAGGGCAAGCCATTAAAAAGACAAAAAAGTGGAACAGAAGCCAAAAAAAGCACAACTTACCACAGCCACAGTTAATTCCTGAGAAATGGTATGCTAATTTTCAGCGCCTATCAGCATGTGCAAGGATCTCTTGTCAGTTGTAGGGAAAAATTATAGTAGGGCACAAGTGCAGGAAAAGTAGAAATGTGAACAATGGCACGACATGCCTGAAATTTATGCACAACTTTGCTTCCGTTAGAAAAACTTTACACACACTTACAGGAAAACTATTTCCTGCTGTAGGGAAGCGGCAAGGATATCCTGAATCATGGAGGAGGCGTAGTCTATTTAAAATAATTTAGTTTCCACTACTTCACCCTGAAGGGACTATTTAGAGTTTGGTGAATGAAGGATAGCTGTCAAAAATTGGTGATTCTCTGTCCACTCTGTTTAAAACCTAAATGTGTATACATTCTGTAAATTGGGGGGGGGGTTGACTGCCACCAATTTTTGGCAGATGTTTCACATTCTCCACAAACTCTGAAAGTCCTGTTCAGTAGGTGTCCAATAAATGGAACTTCTCACTCAGTAAGAAAATCCTCCAGTGGGGCAAGGCGGGACAGTATTACTAGCCAGTGCTCCAAGAGGCTGTATACAATGAAGCGGAAGTCCCGCTAGCACCTGCAAGGAAGTCATCGCTGCCATAGTCGGGCTGCCACAGGGATCATCTTGCTGCCTTTTCCTGCTGGCTTCTGCCATGTTCATACTTCATGCCCATGCACCACCAGTGGGGTGAGGCAGAGCGCTGAGGCTGGTAGGGGCTACCGGAGGCCAGATACAGGATGTGAAGTACAGCTGAAGCATTCATGTTTGATAAGTGCTTCTATCAAGATAAGTTATTTATCAGGATAATGGGGAGAGGGTGTGGCCTAATGGCTAGAGCGGTGGATCTAGAAACGGGGGAAATGGAGTTTGAGTCTCGACAGGGATGCTCAACATCCTGCGATTCTGGGCATATCACTTAATCTCCCCGTGCCTAACAAAAATGAATTTGTCCTCTGTAACACAACTGGTGCTCATGTAAAACGCTGATACCTTCCGGTCGAGTTTGCACTACGTAATACAAAACAAAAAAGTTAGGAACTGTCCTCTTGTCACCACGGACAGGTAGCCCGGTCTATTCACTCCCACTTTCTAAATTGTGACTTTGTCAGCTTTTTGGTGTTCAGAATCCTCCAGCTTCAGAACCCTCCAACTGGACATGGCAGAGAACTATAGACGGACAGAGCGCCCTAAGACTGGATACCTGTATTCCACAGTGCTGCTGGAGCATCAAGCTTTGTTGCCAAAAACTCTGCCCTGAAGCAACCAGAAAATATCCCTTCATCCTGGTGATCCAAAGGTCACATTTCTTAGTAGTCCAACGTTAACTAGGTGCTGATATTTGTTTGTCCTGCTGGCCACTCTCAAGGCTCCCAAACGGTGAAAACTGCTTCTAGAATGTCAGGAACATATGGAAGGGGGGGGGGGCAAACTCACTCTCTTGAGCCATTGTCCAGCTGCAGTCCAGTCCACTGGTCAGTTGGTGCTTCAACTATTCATGTCCCTGCTACAATAGGAGACCAGCTCGCCTGACCCTTAGAAGCACTTCTTGCTTTTGTGTACAGGGGAGAGTAGGCGAGGCCTCAGTCCTCCCAACAGACAGCAAGAGCATGGTTCATCTTTTATTCTTCACTACGTCCAGCTGAGTTCTGAGATGCCGCTCGTGGGAGTTCAAAGAAATTGTGGTACATCATAGGTGGATAGTGGAGGTCCCTCAAAGTGTTCTTGATGGGTTTCTACTCAAGGTCTCTCCGGGCTTGGGGTTAAATAATTACAGGTGTCACTATTGTGGAGGTCTCTGAAAAGGCATGACTCCAGGCTACTGTGAGTGGCCCTCTCTTAACTCAATGTATGAAAACATGACCTCTAACCTTGAATAGGTCTTCCAAGTGAGCCAATGGGGAAAAGTCCCTGCCTTCATCCTATGCAGCAAAATAGCTCTTGTCACTTTAGAAGTTTGCTAACTTCACATTAAACATGTCTCACTTCTACACTTTATGCACCCAGACCTTGTGGGCTCCAAGGCACTGCCTATGGTTTTCTTAGCTAATGCTAAAAGGAAGAATCCTCCACAATGCTTTTTTACAGAAACATACATTATTAATTTTCATGTTGATACACTTTTTTATGCATTGTTATTTTTCAACCCTGCCCTTGAAATCCGTCTCTATTAAAGGGCTATACATTCCATGCCATTTTAATGAAAGATTATATATATGATTTTAACTAATTCACAATATAGGTCCTTTAAGTGATATGGGGTGTAAAGAAATCTCAGATTGCAGTAATAATTTGATTTTGTAATCTTTAATGCTTTGCAGACTATTATTATAGAACATCTAGCTAAATGCCAAAATTAGTACTCAATAGTATTGGTTAAGTCAATGAAAATACAAATATTTCTGTTCATTATTCTATCTTGAAGCTAATATTTCCATACATCCTTTGCCCTTAAAATACTCTAGGTCAGGTTACATAAATTTGCAGAAGTTATGGGCAGTATTGCACCAGTACTGGGCAATTTGCACTGTCATATGCACCACCCATGCAGTGCAAAATGCCTTTTTGTGCTCAACCTATTGTGAAAACATAGTTTATGCACAGGGTGGACTGTTATGTGAGTTCCAACATGCAGAGAGCAGGTGCTAAATTGTTCAGCAGCTATGCAGTTTATATAATCTGTGCCTTATTTGTCAATATGACAATGGCTATTGAAGTACCATTTGTTTTTTTTCCTTTCTAATCTTTCCAGAGCAAGCAGAGCTCCTCCTACTCTGACCGAGATACTACTGAAGAGGAGTCTGAATCGTTTGAGGATATGGATTTCGTCACCAGGCAAAAGAAACTGCAAGCCGAAGCGAAGATGGCGTTAGCAATGGCAAAACCAATGGCCAAAATGCAGGTGGAAGTAGAAAAGCAGAACAGGAAGAAGTCTCCAGTTGCTGACCTTGTGAGTATCGTGTTAAATCATGCTTTTAAAACATGGTTTTAAAAAGTGGTATTGAAATATAATATTCAAACAGGAAAACAACCTTTACAACGCGGTCAAAACACCGCAATACATTTACATCGCTGTTTTTACAACGCAAGACGTTACAACGACTTGAGCTGGATGGCGCTCTAGACTAAGGAATAGTGTGATTTACTATTCCAACACCTTCCCTACTGTTACGTAGGCTGGAATTGGAATTGTAAATCATACTATTTCTAAGTCCAGCACCCTCCAGCGCAAGTCGTTGTAACGACTTCCGTTGTAAAAACAGCGATGTAATGTACCGCGAACAAAATTATTGCGTTGTATTGTCATACATTCATTAAAACATGCTATTAAATCCTGGTATTATAACATGGTATTGAAATATGGTATCAAACTATTGTAATAAAACATGCTCTTAAAACGTGGTATTAAATCGTTGTATTAAAAAGTGGAATTGAAATATAGATTTAAAACATGGTATTAAATAAAACATGTTATTAAACCATGCTATTAAAACGTAGTATTGAAATATGGTATTAAAACATAATATTAAAACATGGTATTAAAACACTGAATTAAAGCATGGTATTAAAATGTTGTATTAAAACATGGTTTTGAAATAATGGTATTACAACGTTACATTAAATCATGGTATTAAAATGTGTTATTAAAAAGTATTGTATTATATCATGGTATTAAAATGTGGTATTGAAATATGGTATTAAATCATGGTATTAAAACATGATACTAAATCATGGTTTTAAAACCTGCTTTTGGATAATGGGTTATCTCCAGTAGTTGAGCAGGCGGTTGCATGAACTCTGTTTTTATTCACATAAGTATTTTGTAATGCTAAATTAGGAAGATAATTCCATATATAAAGAGTGGAAAGATAGAATCACGATTAAATCTGATAGAGAATTTTCACTGAATATCAAATACACAAGTTGCGCAGATCTGGAAAAAGTTTGTGCCATACTTTTTTTTCCTAATAAGCCTAGTTGGATAATGAGTTGGATGTTTTTACCAAATTGTTTCCACATCACAGTGCTGCTCCTGTATAATTGTCATTGTAAGATCACACTTTATTGTGATATTTCTTCCCTCCATAATTCTTATTATTGCAATGCGTGCAGTACATGCAATATTGTGTTGTATTAAATAAATCCACCATACAAGTAGCCTTCATCTCTCCCCTCTCTTCCTTTGCCTGATTCCAGAGCAAGTGAACGTTTGTGTGAGTATGATTGTTTATTTTGGGCCCTTCTATAGAGTGAACTGCCTCTTGCTGCTGATCGCTTCCCTGCCTTCTCCCTACAAAGATTTAGAAACAAAAGGAAGTTTCTAGGAGATTTCCTGAACTTGAAACAATTTTCCTATATTGAATGGTAGGCTGAACCCAATTTTGCCTCCCAGTCAGAAAAGATTCTTCCTGTTAACAATTAAGCCTTTACCCGTCCGTTAGTATTGTGCGACATTTCACCCATATAATGGCCAATCAATCAATCAATCAGGGGGTTTATAAAGTGCGCTACTCACCCGTGAGGGTCTCAAGGCGCTGTGAAGGCGCATAATGGACTGTGATTTATTCTTTGAAAATACATTCAGAGTTATGTTTTTTTAAGTAATAAATTGTTTTTAAAACGTTTGTAGGCTGCAAAGCATGGTTAACGGCGCAGGGCAATAAATACATGCTACTTTCAACCTGATTCCAAAAATGTTGCTTGTCCGGCACTAAACTTGGTTTCAGGGTTTCCTTTTGACATTTGCGACTTAAATGGGAAACGCTACAGGCCAGATGTACGGCCATTGCATTTTGCAAGTTGCAAATTGCAAAATTTTGCGACTCACAAAATGTAATGCACAACAGTGTCTCAGACACTGTTTGCGATTCCTAATGGGGTTGCTAAAGACCTACCTCATTAATATTAATAAGGTAGGTTGCAATTTGTGACCCCTTAGGAATCTCACATATCATAGGGATGGTGGCCTGCTGGGGTCTGTAGAACAACTAGTCTGTGCTTGCTTCTTAAATAACGTTACAACAAAATGGAGAACCTAATGGAGTCACTGATCCTGGGTAACTAGCAGTACAATTGGGAGAGGGTCCCAGAATACTATAGAATGCACAGTAAAGAAAGTTCAGTGACAAGATAATAAAAAACACCTAAAATCAACTTGAATGTACATTGTTATTTAGTCACAAAGTACCAGCGCGTAAACACTTGCGCACACAACATATGTTAGCATAATAAACAAGTTGTTGTGCCCAAAAGAGGGGTAACAGGAGTGGAAGTGCTGATGATAGGAGGTAGTGCAAGGTAAAGTAGTGTAATACAGTGTAGGTCAAATATACTTATAAAAATACTACTTAGAAACTGGCTGCAATTTGGACCAGAGAGAATTACACATAAATGAACAAAAAGTTAATTCGGGCTGTAACAATGCTCCCTAGAAATAGCAATACAATTTCAAGCTTGGGATGGAAGCTGGTAAAGGGATCTGTTGTCGACGTTTCGACCCCACAATAGGGTAGGGATAGTTGGGCCCTTACAGGAGGGTCTTCCTCAGGACAGGGGATAGGTTAGGGCAGACTCTCTGAAACATGAATAAGAACAAAATCAAAATGAGTCCCCAAGGGATCCGGTCTGCATAGTCTAATGGTGTTGAAACACAGAGGAAAAGTGAGTTAAAAAATGTATTTAAAATTAACTAAGTACCATTGGTCACAAAGTCGCCCACGGGGTGATTGGCAAAAATCACAATCTGCTGTTTGATCTGGAAAAAAGTAAATTGACACGCTATTGCCCAAATGGAGCATGCCAAATGCCTTCTATAGGCATAGAAATTAGCCTGCCAAATGCCTTCTATAGGCATAGAAATTAGCATAAATCTACTTACATAGTGTAGCGTTGTAGAACTTCTTGAAGGGTGGGAGCATGAATCAAAAAGCGCCGCCCGAATGTAAGCAGCTACCCACGGTATCTGGGAAAAGAATTAAACCCAGTGTGGGTACTAGACCGAGCCAACGCTGCTAACAGAAATCAACTTTAAGACTAGCCGAAGGGGCGGGAGGGGGTGCGGGAGAAATATCTGCGTGTTTATTCAGTTGCGTATATCCGTCGGCCATTGCATCACAGAAGGCGAGGAAAGTGCTTCTGTGAAAGACCGCTTATAAAAGCTGACAGCCGGCGGCGCGCGTGCACGTTGCGCTCACGCCGAATGCACCGGATTGCGGATTCATTCCACCTTTGTGCCACCCTCTTACACCATGACAAGTAAGATTCTGGCTTATGAGAACGTGGTAATGCGGGATGTTGATGGAATTTTGGGTCAACGAAAATATACTAAGTTTAACATTAGCAAAACTGAAAGAATAGCACTGTTGGCCCTGAAGGACAACAGATAAGTGATCATCTAGTCTGCCGACAAAGGTGGAGCTATTGTGGTACAGGACGTGACCAAATACAAAGACGAGATCTTCAAGCAACTGAACAATGGAGTGAGCTACAAGAAACCACTAGGTGATGCCACAAAAGAATTAGCTTTGGAGATATTGCGAATCTCCCAAGAAGGCCGTGACCAGGGTTTCCTCTCTGACCAAGAATTACATTTCCTCAATCAAAAAAACCCCAGAATACCAACCATTTACACTCTGCCCAAAATACACAAGGACATGAACAACCCACCAGGTTGCCCCATTATATCAGGCTGTGGCTCGATGCTAGAGCCACTATGCAGGTACATTGACTACTTTCTGAAGCCCATTGTGGAGAGCACACAGACCTACCTTCGTGATACCACACAAACCATCAACATTGTGGATGGTCATCCATTTGGTTCTACCAACCAACTGCGACATTGTATCGCTATATACGAGCATTCTGCAAGAAACCGCCCTTGATGTCATGTCCACAGATTGAACCAACGTGAGGCACCGGTCAATGTGCCCACCGACTTCATCATTTCCCTCCTGAGGATTGCCATGATGAGGAACTTCTTCATTTTTCAGAATTGCTTCTACCTGCACACCAAAGGAGTAGCGATGGGGGCTACTTTTGCCCCTAATCTGGCTATTATCTTTATGGCTGCCTTTAAAGGTGAGTTTATTTTCAACAACATAAACCCTTTCCGGTCTATGGTGGTGCTATGGATGCGCTATATAGACGACATCCTTTTGATTTGGACAGGTGGCTAGCTCCAGCTAACATCCTTCCATACCTGGCTAAACCAGAGGTACTGTGATATCCAATTCACACTGTATTCAGATGCGAATAAGATTGATTTCCTTGATCTAACCATCTACGCCAAGGGGACACACTAAAGACAACTCTGTACCGCAAACCGGAAGAACGCAATTCACTTCTTCAATACAACAGCCACCACCCAAGAGGTCTACGGGACAACCTTCCCTATGGGCAGTTCCTCCGCATCCGGAGGAACTGCTCCCCGAAACAACACTACATGAGTGAATCAGAGGATTTGGCAGATCGCCTAATGGAAAGTGGCTATCCCAAAAGATTAGTGAAGAAGGCTAGAAAACGGGCTTGGTTCAGTCCATGTGAATCACTAATTCAACCGTAAGAAAGATCCAACATACAGTAACAGAGGTTGATCTGTTGTATTGCTATTTCTAGGGAGCATGGTTACAGCCCGAATTAACTTTTTGTTCATTTATGTGTAATTGTCTCTGGTCCAAATTGCAGTCAGTTTCGAAGTAGTATTTTTAATAAATACATTTGACCTACATTGAATTACACTACTTTACCTTGCACTACCTCCTATCACCAGCACTTCCACTCCTGTTGACCCTCTTTTGGGCACTGCAACTTGTTTATTATGCTAACATATGTTGTGTGCGCAAGTGTTTACGCGCTGGTACTTTGTGATTAAATAACAATGTACATTCCAGTTGATTCTATGTGTTTTTCATCTTGCCACTGAACTTTCTTTACTGTGCATTCTATAGTATCCTGGGACCACTCCCCCATTTGTACTGCTTTTTAAATAAAGCAACTTATTTTTTTCAAAAGCGCCCTGCTTTCCTTAAAGGAAAAAAGTATGCGTTTAAAAGAAAAAAAATAAACATTTTCTTTACATTTTTTAAGGGCATGCATCGGTCCTTGGGACCACTTCCTGCTCGTAAAAATATTTTTGCATCCATTCGTAAAGGGGAAGGGGTACCCTGGGGACCTCTTCCCGTTCGCTACGGTCTAACAACCTACTTGAAGTAGCATTTACAATAGCAAATCAATCGCACATGCCAGTGTGACTCGCTATTAGGCAGTCCTGCCAAGTATCATGCATCAGACGTGACACTAACGCATTTCAGTGTGGTGCCCGCATCACAGCACTGAAAATCATTGTCACGCATAATGCACATGAGAGATGTCACAGAAAGCGCGCTGTAAACAGTGTGTTGCACTTGGCAGCGCACGTCAGTGCTTGCACGGACTGGTCCTGTAGGCTTGGGAGCACTCCTAGCAACTCAGGCTCAGCCTCCGAGAGTGGCAGCCAGTGCTGCTACAATGTATCTTTTTATTCTTGCGGGGCGCGCAGCGGGGCTCTGAGTCACAACAGCCTGAGTGGCGCCATAGCCAGCCGAGCGTTCAGTGTAGCTTCACAGGAGGGCGTCAGTCACGTCACGTCACGTCACGTCCTGCTCCCAGAAAGTGCAGCCAGGAGTTATTAAATGTTGTGAGGACTACCTCTGCTGCGGACTTGGCCATTTTCTGAGTGTTACTGATACTAACATGTTTGTGGGCCACTGGCGGGGAGTCATGGTGCTGCTGGGCCCCACAGCACGCTGCTGTTCACACCAGTCTCACTCAGACTGACCTGCCCTGCCCAGCCGGGCCGCCCGCGATGTGGGGGAGGCAGGCTCAGGAGCTAAATGGTAACGCCGCCCGCCAGCAGCTCAGGCCGGCCAACACGAGGCAACATGATGCAGTAAGCGTTGTGAGAGGCTGAGGGCCCCAGCCTGTCGTCACCGGTGCAGAGTCACGCTGCTTTAGCCTGGGTAGAGAAGAGTGCAAAGACGAACTGTGAACACTGTAAGTGAGCTCCTCACTATAATTTGTCAGTCACTAAAAACACTGTCAAATGAATTTAATTGTTATGAGTGCGACATATTTATTCTAATACTGCTGCAGCAAGCGCCGGTGCATTCATCAGTGAGATTTACTTACCGCTGCCCGTGGTAAAGAATGAAATCCTGGCAGTCTGGATGAGATTCCCGCCTGCGTGACCCGGCCCAGAGCAGTAGTCTCAGTCGGAGTTACTGAGGGAGGCCATTCGGCATCAATAGAGGAGGAATATAGCCCTAAGCTGAGCTGATCTGCGGACGTATGACGGGCTGCGACGGCCCGGTGATATCAGTTTCACCAGGGAGATCTGCATCAATGGTGCTAGCAGCAGCTGATAAGAGTAATTAAAGTGTGACTGACTATTTATCCTTGGCTTTCTAATGTAATTTCCTTTTTGAAGCACGTCATTCAGCCAGCCTATGGAACAGAGAGCACCTCTGCATGCGTCAGTCTGCACGAAGTTGAAGTCAGCAGCCCCCTAATGCTTAATTATCAAGCCGACACGCCTCTCTGAGTGACTGTACATTTAAGGTTTTCTTACAGTTCTGGACCGGCAGGCAGTTTGACCCCGGGCAGTGCCTTTATTTCTCTGGCCTTGGGCTAATATCCTTCTGCGCCGCGTTGGCCCACTGCATCTTGAATAGTTTTATAGATGGCAACAACACCTTCAGTCGAATTTGCGCTATCATGAGTTATTAGTGGAGTTTACAGTCCTGGACCGCGGAGCAACTCAGAGCAGCAGACCGGATGTAACGGCGCTCACTTAACACTTTGGCTGCGGGGATCATTCTCCATGCTGTGCTGGGGAGAGCGGGGGTGCGCACAGCGCCCCCATGCTCATGACGAGCTAAGCTAGTCATGAGGCACAGTGCTCGTGTGCTCATGACGAGCTGAGCTCGTCACGGCCACACCCGTTTCCGTGGAACGTTCAGCACAGCAGGGGAATTATCCCCGCGTTTGAGCATTCCACGGCTCATGACGAGCTGCACCCGAGCACCGTGCCTCATGACGAGCTGAGCTTGTAATGAGCACAGAAGGGGTTAAGAAGTGTCAGGGCATTAGTAGTAAATCAGTCCACCAGGCTCTCAGCTTTCCCCTGCTGCACTGCTTTGGGGCCCAGCCATCCGCACCGTGCACGGGGAGAGGCACCGTTAGCTGTCAACGCATTGATTGCATTACTGAAGGAGGTGGAGGAGGGGAGTTGTGAAACACCAAACGCCCCCTCTTGAAGTATCGCCCCTGTGTAGGAGTTGAAGAGATTTTAGACCAGTCACCACCTCCGTTGCTCGAGACAGTAAAACTGCATTGCCAACAAGAAATAGTTTGAAACGCCCACGACCCTGGTGGGGAAGTATCTTAACCTTAATTCATATAATGCTGCAGACCTGGGAGTAATAGACTGCATTATTGTGGAAAAGAAGAGATATCTAACGTATGAAAAGAAACAAGAACAAAAAAAAAACGCATTAACTAACTCAGTAAATGTAAACATGGACAGGGGAGCGGGCACAGGAGCGGATTCATGGCTTGAGTTAAAAAGGCAGTGATCGAAATAATGTTTTTTTTTAGAAAGAAATTCAGAGGCAGAATTTATTTAGGTGTTTTCGGATGTCAAGTGCGTGGTGCGAGTGCAAGGATCTGAAGAACTGTTTCCACCGCGCCTAAAAAACGCTGATCATGCTTGCGCATAGTCCAAACTTGCACATTTCCAGAAGTAGCGACGGATGGCTTGTGTGACCCTTGGATGTATCTCTCTTTTTTTACCTAGTTTTTTTTTTTTATCAAGCATCACCTCAAATGCAGATAAGGACAACAGAGTTAAGAAAATCCACGTTTGTTCAAGTAGGGCCTTTCATCTTTCTCTTGTGGGCTGGGTCCTACGTGTGAAAGAGAGGCCCTATAGTCTACACTGATGCTCTGCATCCTGATCTCATCGATTGACTGCTGGCAGCACCTGAGAATCCAGGGGGGCCAGTGTAGGCAAAGGCTGGCTAAGGCATCTGTGTTCTAGTAGCTCAGCTAACATGCTATGGTGGTTAATAAGTAAAACGTATGCTTTCAAATATTCTAAGCTGCCTGCACCCCTGGCCTTTAGTGTACTGAGTCTGAGAACTGTGGAGTCACACATTCTGACTGCCTGCTTTTCAGTTGACTGCTGTTAGTGCCCTTTAGTTCAATGACTGTTTAGAGTGTCTGAAATGGGTGTAATATTTTTGATATTAATGTTTCCCTCATCTTCATCGCTTGATATTGCCCGCAATAATGTGTCACTCATAGTTGTTGAAATGTCACTCTTAATTTCACTGAAATGATGAAAATGTCACACCTAGCATTCTGAAACCTTGGCAGCTATGTATTAGGAAGGGACACCCTTGGCATGCCCTTACCTAATAGCGATTCACAAACGGGGCTCGAGTCGGGGTACCATGCGGGTGGACGGCGTCCCACCACTTATTTTACCGGGGGGACGCCGTTCCCCCTGCTAAACAGCTGGACTTCACTGTCTGGCCTCTCTGGGACGAGATCGGAGCTCACAGCACGCTGTGAGCTCCGATCTCGTCCCAGAGAGGACACAGCGACAAGGCGGGCACATTCCACGAGCAGATGGGCATTTGAAAGGAGGTGGGGCGGTGCACCTCTTGGGAGCCGTCTCTATCGGGTTTGGAAACACACGGGGAGGCAATGAGCTCAATGGTGCAAGCCACCTTTCGTGACATCACTTCCTGTCGTGACGTCACTTCCGGTGACAGCGTCCCCCCACTTCTTTTTTTAGGACTTGTGCCCTGCTTACAAACCCTATTTTGCGAGACAGTAATAGGTTACTGGCTCACAAAATAGGGTTTATACATGCCACAGGCCTATTCAGCGGTCGCAAACGGGCCAAATTCCCATTTCAACCGCTAAAAAGGGTTGTATATCTGTCCCCATATGTTCTTCCTGTTCCACATTTACTCTGATTTCTGCATTGAGATTGTGAATAATGTTTTCACCAATTAGCATTTGTACTACCAGAAGTATCACTGTTTATTTAATTAAACCGAAGTCGCACTGAAATACTATTCACATTCAAGTACATTGTTGTGATGTCGTTTCAAAGAAAATCTTCTACGGTACGATGCTGCCACCTCGTGGCGATTGCAAAGAGGTGCGTGAATCATGTATTTATCCATTTTGCTCCTAAGCATTGATGAAATGAATGCATTTGAACATGCAGAGAGATTATTCTACAGATTGTTTGTTCAGTGCTTGTATTGGGACATCTAATTTATTGTTTTATCGTGTATTCTCTTCTCAGTTGCCGCACATGCCTCACATAAGTGAATGCTTGATGAAAAGAAGTTTAAAACCTAACGACTTGAGAGATATGACCATTGGCCAGCTTCAAGTGATAGTCAATGATCTTCATTCACAGATAGAAAGTAAGTTTCACATGTTTTTTTTTCTAAATGCCAGGTGATTACACCATGGAGCTTCATCCATAAGTTATATGGTCAAGTACTACAAAAACATGAAAGGAGGCCCGCCAGGCACTTTCATGTGCTTTAAGCTCAGTTCACATCAAGGCCTCTCAACAGCACTATTTATTATCCCATACCTTCCTAGGCCCCTCAGCTGCAACCTGGGCTAGTATTTTGGGTGGGGTGATTAACAAGAGCTAATAGCCAGTAATGCTTTATTAACCATACAGTTAATCAAATGGTCAATGGTAGGGCAGTTTTGGCTGCCACAATCACCACACTGTCAGTCTTTCGTTTATTGAGTTATTTCTACTATCACCTAAGACTCACTGTCAGTCTTTTCTTTTGTTCAGTTATTTCTGTAATCACCTCAGGATCACTGTCCATCTTTCTTTTGTTCAGTTATCTCTGGGCACAGTGTGGCGTTAAAAGAAAAAATATCTAGTTTAATTTTTTGGCGTTAGAAGAAAAAATATCTAGTTTAATTTTCTCTCTGAGAGTTTTAGTGCTCACCAAAGCTGTAGTCTAAGTATCATAAGATGTGTTTCCAAGTATCTCGAGTTTGATTTACCCTCCTTCATTTCTCATAGGTCTTACTGTGTCTGCCCATACTAGATGGCATTGCAATGCAATTTTATATCCTCTTATTAGCAATGTTTGAGTGTAAAGGGTAAAAAGCTAGCTTTGAGGTCAGAAAGTGTCTGGCCAGTTTATAAGGTTTGTTGACTTGTACTCCTACATTTCAAGTATTTGATATCCTTTACTATTTTCCTTCTAGATTAATTAGAGCAGCCTTAATTGCAAGAGAAGTAGTTATATAAGCATGTTATGATGGCCTTTAGGTTGTTCGACTCTCTAGAGATGTGATAAGGAGTTTGGCTGGAGGTGTATTTGGCATCGAGGAAAGTGGCTTGGTTTGCCTCTATTAAGTTTATTTGTCATTATTAGAATATTTGAATGTTGGGAGCGCCATTGAAAACAATGGAGTAATCCGGGCTTCTAATGGCCGGTAGAAGCCCGGAGCTCCAACATTCCAATGTTGTCGTTTATAGCTGTTGTTGTGAACAAAGGCCTCACGGAAATCCCTCCGGGCTCTGTAAGGTCTTTGTTTTATTTGTTAGAACATTCTACCCTCTAGTGGCGGAATGCTCTTATAGCCTTATAACCCTCCATAGCTGGGCTATACCAGCATTAACCCCTTGGGCGCGGCCGCGATTCTGCGCCTGTGCAGCCGTTTTAATGAGTGGGCGGGTTCATGACGGCCCCCAGCCATCATCAGCACACACCCACCGTGATGCATGACGGACGGGGGCCGTCATCAGCATGGAAGGGGTTAAAGTCCTGTTCTCTTGTTAAAAACCCTCGGCTTTGGCTCACACCTTTAACTCTGGAGCGGGCCTTTAATGGCGGGTATAGCCCGCTACAGTGGGCTATAATGTGTCAATACCAGACAAGCTGGTGTCTAACAACTGTCATTCATTTTGTTTACTCGGGGTGCAAAGGCAGCTATAGCAGTCATCTGTGTATGAGTGGTAGAGTAAGCAGAGATTGTCCATTATCCTCAGGGTGTTGTGCAGATTGTCACTAAGGATAGCTAGTCACAGAGTAGAACTTTGGGGGACACCACACAGGACTTGATGCGATTTGAAGAGTAAGGTGCCTCGTTTGACTCATGGCACAGATCATCTTGTGAGGAAGTGCAGGACCGAGTAGAGACCAGAGTCTGAGGCCCTTCCTACTACCTCTAAGGGACAAAAAACTAAGGTCTATTGTGAAAGTTGTTGATTGCCTCTTTGATCTGTACACATACCAGAAGACATGGTCTTGCTTTTAATGAGGTGCCTTAGTTGTTAAAAGAAAGCATATCGTTTGTACGCCTGAAAAAACCTTGGCCTAGGTGGAAGTGTGAGGCTGTCCAAAAGGCAGTGATTATTGGGATGATCTTAGGTTTTTTTACACATTTTTTCTCAAGGAATTTAGAAATCTAGATGCTTTGGTGCGGTGAGAGATGGTGATCTGCTGTTGGGACTGATTTTTTCGAGTATTGCTGTGTTGGCAGGTGAATTGGTAGTCCTTCGTGTAAACGTAAACAGACGATGAGAGCTCACTCGAATAATGATGGTGGGTTGTGTTGATTTGACTCAACACTCAGTTTGGCTCAATTCAGAATCTTTTCAATTTAAATATGTCTACATGGAGATTTAAAAAATGTATGGTTGTTCTCAGGTCACTAATGTAACAGTGACGGGTCCTTTCAAGCAATTACTTCACAGTGGAGTTAATTCGTATTTCACATTTTATGGCGTTTTTCAAAAATGCTGAGAAAAAAGGCTTAGGTGCTGGACTAAGTAATTAAAAGTTGTTTGGTGTATTATTGAAAATTAGAGGAAAAAGGATAATATTTATCAAAGAAAAAGGCAATATAATGGAATCTATGTAATAACTTCCTCTTCAATTGCACAATATTTGTACGATATGTTTAAAAGTGTATCCGTAGAACCACCTATCCATATACTTATTTTTTTGCCAGGTTTGAATGAAGAATTGGTTCAGCTTCTCCTTATCCGAGATGAATTGCACATGGAGCAAGATGCCATGCTGGTGGACATAGAGGACTTAACCAGGTGAGCACTTATTATAAGAGATACAGTACTCACAAGTGTACATTACAAAGACAGCGAGGAGTGTGGGATGAGCTAGATATTGGCATTGCTCTAATTTCAGCTGTTATTGGATAGATCTCTTGCACCCACCCATCATCTTGTTCTGTTCTAGCCTGCCTCCCCCACATACTACCCTTGAACCTTCTGTGCGCTAGATTAAATGTGTACGCCCCCCCCCTCTCCATGTCTGTGGGTATGGAAAGAATGTGGAAATATACCCAAGTGCTCTCATTCAAGCATAGGGAGACAAGCATACTATCTCTGCTTCCAGTACTCTTAGCCAGTACTTAGCAGTGCTTAATTTGAGCCAGTGCTTTCTGGTGCTCAGCATCAGCACTTAATTGGTTTCCGGTGCTCAGCACCTGCACCTAATTGTCAGCACCATACTTAGAACAGTCTACCAAACGGTAGCGCTGCTCATCTAATTTAGAGGTGAGCAGAACAACAGTTGTTTAGGAATACAATATACATTAAAAAACTGCTAACACCTACCTCCCCACCGATTCCTTTAGCTTTGTGGACCTGGAATGATCTACGATGTCGCATTTAAATGTGAGAGATGGTTAGTAGTTGTTTTGGCAGTGATGGCAAGGGTGATGGGTGGTGCAAGCTGCAGTGGCCTCCTGGTCAGAGCCCTGGCACTTAATATTTTACAAATTAAGCACTGGCTCAGGACCCACCCATCCTCTTCTCTTATAAGGAATGGCAGCACCAGGTGTGCCTGTCACTGCATAATTAGAGTGTAATTCCATATGTACCCTGTAATAAGGTTATGAAGGAAACTGGTGACAATTGTGTTTCATTACGTGCTCATTCTGCCACTCGAATGCACCTGTAGTAAGAATGTACATCTCAAGAGGGTATAAGAACATAAACATTTCCTATGTTTTATGTACTATTTTATATACTTTGCATGAGCTTGTAAATGTGGATTATATTTTGAATTTCAACACCTATCTGTGCAGGAGTGAGTGTATGCAAACACTTAAATAGTACACTTTATGGGTACAGCCCCTTTAGGTACCGATCCCCCTCATACCCTTGCACTCCTTACTCTGTCACACAAGACGCGAAAAAAGAAATAAGTGGATTGAAAATACTTCAAATAAACAGATGAGCAATCAGAGCTCACTGTTGGAAATAAAATTCAACAAACAAACTCTGTGCATTTATATTTATATAAAGTTACAGAATGACTGAAGAAAGCATCAAAAGACATCTACCCTTGATTTAGTTTCTCTTCTGTCTTCTGAGTGTGCATTTTCTGGCCACAATTAAAGCTGTGATTGTAAAATATGAATGGGGTTGTTAAAACATGTATTAGCAAAGCAGCTGATAGATGGAAAGAAGCAGTTTCGGATTACCAAATAGGCAAAGTAGGCTCCTTCCTATGAGTCCCACTCCTATTAGAGGCCCGTGACAACGGATTAAAATTATATTGATTTCAACTTGAACGAAAATTACAATCAAGCTTTCTTAAATTGTTTCCAATTACATTTTGTTTAATAACATTAATAGTTGTTGATGTTTAGTTTTGTGTAATATAATTGGTTTATTAAAATTGTTGGTTGGTAAAATTGAAAACGTATTAGTTGATACTTTGCGAGTGGGGCCCTGAAATTTTGGTTGCCTAGGGGCCTCTACAGGGTTTAATCCGGTACTGGAAAGAAGAAACTTTGGAACCTAATAAAGCAGAAAAAAAGAGAAAAATCATTATGTTTGTTAAGATTATATTTACTGGACTTTTGATTGTTTGAATACCTATTGTAATCAATTGGGGTGTGCCCAGTGATTTTGAGTAACAGTTTCCTGCTTTGCGGCAGCATCGTTAGCAGTGTTAACCAAACTATGAAAGGGGACAGCTTGGGAGGTGCAAGTTTTCTCACCTAGCAGCCATATTTGTTGAGCTCAAATGTTGGCTCAAATTCTGCTAAGCAAGATTCCATAGCTAACTTACATCGTAGATATTTTCCACCAAGTCTGATAACTTGCTAAATCCAAATGCTGAAATCACCCCACTTTTTAGTGGGAGAGATTTTGATTTGTGGCTTATCAATTCAAGCACTGATACTCCTCTTAGATCTATGCAGTAAGCAAAAACAAAATGGTATTTTGGATTTGAGGGGAAAAGTTTGGGAGACTAGGATTAGAAAAAGGCAAGTAATCACCTCTATTAACCTCTTAGCAGCTATGGAACGTCCAGCTCTAGTGCTGAACGTTCCAGTGCGCAGGTGAGGTTCGAACGTCCAATGGCCGACGGCAGCACTCCTGAGGTAGTGGTGCCGTCGGCCGTTGGAATAGGCGCAGCACCTAAGAGGTTAAGACCTCTGCATTCTGGTAGGGTCAGATAACGATATCAGTAGTATTGTTAAGGAAATCTATAATGGCCTTTATAGTGAAGTTGGACTGACTGCAGTGAATAAAATTACTATATATATTGGTGAGACTGTAGTCCTCCCACCCATAGATGCATCACAATTAGTTCTGCAGGCCCACCAGTAGCATTTAATTTACAGGCCTGAAGTACACGTAGTACCACTTTACTAGGGACTTGTAAGTAAATGAAATGTGCTATTTGGGTGCAAAACAATGTAGCCATGTTTAAAGGTGCCAGCACAGGCATGTTAGTACTGGTTAGCAGATATAAAGTGTACACAGTCCTAAAGCCAACAAAAACGATTACAACTAAACAGAAGGGGTGAAGGCAAAAGCTTTGGGCTGACTCTGCAGAGAGGGTCAGGTCCATCAATAGTTATACATTATCACATGGCATAGAAAAATCGTGACGGGGTGTAACACAGACCCCCACTTCCCCTGTGGTGCGGGGGTTCCCTTAGTTGCTGGGGCCCCCCTCAGCACAGTACCCTGGCCTGAGAGCTCCTGATTGAGTCCAAAGGGGGCCCCTCCACGTACCTGGCAGGGGGACCCCCTCAAGTTTCGATACAACACTGAATCGTGAAATGTATCTATGAATGAGAAAGGGAAAAAAACAGACTCCTCTATGTGCTCAGCCTCATACAAAGGGTGTTGAAGAATCTGTCCTTCACACTTCCTCTTTGACTGACAGTTTGTTGTATTGGAACTTGCAGATTTATTTTTGCCCCAATGCAAATTCCCATGGAAAACGTCCTTCACCGCTTTGCAGAGTTTTTCACTGTGTTACATCAGCCGGAAATGTATAACACACGTATCCTTACTTTTAACGAAATGCCTTTGTTTAGGTTATACTTGCAAGGAAATGGTTCTCTTTTGCTGTGCAGTTTGCTTATATAAAGAAAAACTCTTTAAAAGATAAATTCGCGTAGCCATATTTTGCAAGCATTTTCCATTGTGCTTAAAAAAGCTTTGCAAAATTTTAATTTGAAGATAAAAATTCTGAATACATTTTCCACCTTTGCTGTGATAATTGGAATGAAAAGCATTTGAGGTGTACTGAAAAGGATCTCGCAGTATGGAAAAAAAATTCAAGAGTGAGCATAAACTGTAAAAATTTATAAATGGTGATTATCAGGAATGTGCACATCTTTGCCGCAGAAACAAAATCTTAGAAAACCACTGCTGATAAGTTCCTAAGCTTGAATTAGTTGAGGTCTACTTTCATTGTTTGTTTAAAGCTAACAGCAAAAGTTCTTCTACCATGGAAATAATGTGATTTGCTTCTCCTTTTTTTCTTGCCAGGCACGCTGAAAGTCAGCAGAAGCACATGGCAGAGAAAATGCCTGCCAAGTAAAGAAACTGGAAGCCATCAGAAAAGAGAACCAGCTAGAATTTATTTTGCTTCTGTGGTTGTTTAAATGCTGACGCTAAAGATGGTGCACAAGAAAAAAAATCAGTGTTAGTCATTGATAATGTCTGAAGCTTTATGTCCAGTGATTGGCCTCGCTTCTTAATTTATTTGAACTTTTTACTTGTGCCACTTAATATCGGGCATTTTAATAAAATATATTATGAAAAGAACTGTACAGAACTTCTAACCTTGCAAATATGAAAAAAGAGAAGAAAGATGGTAGTTCTAACTTAATTTTATTTTTTGTTTAAGAGATTTTTAATTTGAACAGTATTTTACCATGACTACTTTTTATTTTTCACTGTAGTTTTAAAATGAGAAACTGTAATTGACGGTGCTACACAAGTCAAAAAATACATGCCTGCCTCCTAGTGAAGTTCGTAGCTATCAGTAACCTGTATTATTTAATCAGTTTTCGACATTTTGTGAATGTTGATTATCTGACATTCGTTCGTAGATGTGCTGACAACATTTAGTGGGGTTCTGAGAGTTACATTGAAGTTTTATGTAAAAATCTGTAAAATAAAAATTACAAAATTGTTTCATATGAAACGTCTTTTTGTTGAATACTGTGGTGCTGTAGATTGCTTGAATGATGCACCAGTAAACGTCTTAAACCTCATTTATGATTCGAAATTTTATTATAAAAGTATGTGGGGTGTCTGTGTGTTAGTGCTTTTTACTACGTGTGCACAAAATGAGAAGGGACTAGTGTTTTAAACTGAGCCAAGTCATCATGGAAATATATTGTGAAAACATGTATATTTCATTGCATTTTGTAGCCACACTGTTGCTCTCTTATTATGGGTTGAATCATCACTAATTCTTTATAATGTTGATATCCACATAAATTTGCTCACCCCTCAATAACTTCTCAAGCTTTAGGAATGTTGAAATTCTTTGTAGAAAGGTCTAAAAGCATTAAAATGTGGTCAGTACTACACTTGCAAAATTTACAGCAATATCGTATCATCCACTTTTTCAATCTTAAGCAAATATCTTAAATCTGGTCTAGTTTATTATCTTGTTCATTTTTAAATTACATTGAATGTCAGTTGGAGAGTTCAAGTTATGTCAGGGCAACTGCTTACCTTCCATGGAGCTGATAATGGTAACTTAACTGGTGTAGAAGCTATTTCGTAGTTATGGAGCTGAGCTATGGTACCAAGAATTTAGGAAAAGGTCACTACTATTGCATTATTTAGTCAACACATTAAAATGTCCCTAGAACTTTTAAGATTAATAGTGACCACCAGAATTATGGCATTTCTCTAATGGCCTTCAATTGTGAAATACTGTTCACTTGAAGTCATGATGTCCAAAAGATCACATTTTTATTAGGAAAATGTAAACCTTTTATTATAGTTGCCTCCTCATCTTCCCATAATCTTCAGTGTTCAGACTCCGAAAGAGATTCCGTTTTCAGCTCACTCCATCTGGCTATGCTTACGCTATATCTGCAACACACTTTGTTCTTCTGTCATTCATTCTAGCATTCAGGTTGGCATTTAAGTGTTATATAGTGATTCACAAAACTTTTAAAAATAATAATTTTGTGAAGGGAGCATTTTCTAAATATTTTGGACATTACTTTTGTAACATTTTAAGAAGATATAAAAAGAAACGTTAGATTGAGAGTGGGCTTGACGTCTATTGTCAGTGGGTTCTGGTTAAATGGTTCGTAGACGAAAGCTTGGATGAAAATTAGTAGTGGTTTGAGAATGTGCTCTGAAATTAATTTCTTAAGTATTGAAAAGTGTATGGATTAGAATGATCCACTCGATCTAAGTCCATAAGAGCAAAATAAGCCAAGCTGATTGAAAAAGAAACATTATCTGCCTGGGATGGTTAGAGGCACAAACCATAATTTAAAATGTTTCAACCGCTCATAATATCCATGCAATTGGTCCAGGAATAATTCACATTTCTGGACATTGTACTCATCCTAGTTGATGGAGAGATCTAATTGTGTTTATTACTCATCACATGTCTGAGAACTAACAACACTACACCAGCGGTTTCTAATATATAATTTACAACAACCTCCGAAAGGTCTAACTAGTGTTGTTTATTAAAGACTTCCCTAGAATAAACACAGTCACTCCCTTGGATTTCCCCCAACTGGATAAAACAACTCTATTTTTTATGTGAACATTTTAGTCATGGATTTCATTGAAGAAAGTGTGATCTCTATAGATACCTCGGGTAGGTTACTGGTTTAATGTCCAAGTTTACCTTTTCTCTCATAATGGCTCATAGACCTGTATTTGCAAATAGGTCATCCTACACAATCATGAAAATTTCATCTAATTAATTATAGCTTTGATTACATTTGAATGAGAAAGTAGGGCGATCGGTAGTGTGGTAGTGCTGACTCCATTTTGGAGTACTGTTGCGCTGTTATTGCTACTTAGCATATCTATCTAGTATATCTGTAGGAGCTTAATATGAGTGGAGGGAATGGGGATAGTTGAGGTCCCTGACTGTCTTGCAATACTGCCAACACCAGTGTAAAGATAGCCTCTAGACTGAGGCTAAATACCTGTCTGCACAGAGTACAATATTTGACTGGTTTAGAATAACTTGGCAAGCTGTAGTACTCAGCCGTGGCCTGCCCTCTGCTACAAGCAGAAATTGCCCTTGTGTAATTCTCCTTTTAATGACTGGTTACTGTTTAGAGATTACTGCAGCCTCTTGATTGCTCTCCCATAATCTTGGCAGAGACTTGAGGCGATCTCTCTGGAGAAAGTAGCACAAGAATTCCCTTAGTTTCACACGGCCCTGGGCTGAAGTTTCTGAATTAGATTTTCAACTGCTTTTTGTTCCCTCTCTCACAGAGCACCTTGTTAAAAATCAAGTGTATTGTCTCTTCTCTTGACATGGACTCAAAATCCAGTGATATACTGTCATTATCCCTGTTAAATAGTAGTTATAGAAACTTCTATTATGAGGGGTGAATAAATTCAACATAAGGACTACAGCAAACTGACTTGTCACGAAATCCATGAAAAAAGGATATTTTACCCTCGGGTGATCTTGTGTTTTAGGCCTATGGGTCAAGTTAAAGACATTCTAGAGACATACCAGATAGCCATTGTCCTGTTGCCTTCAACCATTCTTTGGCCAATGCTAGTTTGAAGTCTTTGGGGATGGGCCCAGATCTTAGCTGTTTGCCGATGTTCTATGCATGCCAATGAACCCAAGGGAAAGATGGTCTCCTATTCCAGAGATTTGAAACTCAGCTAGACTTTTATAGAAAGTCATCCAAGGATACCCAAGTACCTCCACACAAACTACCTTTGGCCACATGGGAATTGTAATTTTATTATACAGCTCTTACTACCCTGACGAGGCATCAAAGCGCTTTTTCGGTGAGTACCACGCTACTCCAGAACTCAAAAAGGATAGTTGTGAACTAGTATAGGCAAATATGAAATTAATTTGAGCGGTGGACATGTTAGTCTATTATTTAGATTGGAAAGAAATAGTGGAGGGATAGACGAGGGAAGGGTCTAGAAAGTCCCCCTCCAGAGTTCATAGCAGTAGGAGGGTTTGGGATGAGTAAAGGTAATTTGGAGGGAGGAAGAGTCAGAGGAAAGGGTTTAGAAAGCCTTGTTTGGGAGATCTGAATAGTAAAAGAGGTATGAGATGCAAGGGGGCTAGAGCAGGGAAGAGTCTAGAAAGGATTATTTTGGGGATCATAGTAGTATAATGGTGTTTGGGATGAGCAAGAGAGTGGGAGTAGAGGACATAATGAGAGAGGTGTAGGGTAAGAAATAGGGTAGTGCATTGGAAAGAGTTGTAGAATTCGTTTTTAGATGAGTCCGGGAGTGAAGGCAGAGGATATACTGAGGGATGTATAGGGTGTGAAATTCCTTTCTGAAACCAGCCCATCCTGACAGGTGGTTCCTGTTCTACCAGTATGTAAAGAGCAGTTGATCAGTGTACCCATTCATCACAACTCCTCTAGGCTGGTCCCGCTGTTGGATCGTTGCTCCAGCTCTTGCTTTTCTCCAGTCCTTCCAGCTCAGGCTCTACTCCATTCCCAGTCTTACCTAGATGCAAGCCTCCAGCCTTGCAAGAACCATGCTACAACGGGGATGCAGCACCTTAGTGCATTTTTCTCCTGGTTCAATGTGATTACCCTCTCTGTAATCAGTGTTACAACAGGGACAGACAGTGTGCTTTCTGGAAGGGGGCATTCCTTGCTCAAAGCCTCTAAGAAGTGACATACTCCTCTATCCAGGCCTTGGCAGAAATGCTTTAATTCAGGCTACATTCTAGTTGAAAATACTTGATTAAAAGAAACTTGATTGGAACCCAAGACATCATATATGTTATATCAGAAGAAACAGCACAGATTATATCATAGTCTGTTCACTAACAGAAAATATATTGTTAAAGACACACTGTGAAACAATAAATCTTGTGCTGCCTTCATGTGACAACTTTAAAACCGGCTCAATATATAGGAAGTAGGTATGAAAGACAGACTCCCAGAGCTAGGCACTACCATGGTTTTCATTCATAAATGATTGTTTTTACAAGTAATTTCGCAATGTGCAACACGGTGTCAAAAGTGATGTTCGTCCACAAAGAGGCATTGAATGCAACATGTTGTAATGTCTCACTATGCCGAGATCAGCGTCTGCAGATGTTGTTATATAGTGTATAACGCCCTAATACACACGTTCTAAAAAATGATTTTTACCTCATTTTGATGACTATGACATAGCTAGAAGTTAATGGCTACCTTGACTTCCACTGTTCCCAGCAAATTAAATTACATTCTAACTCCCTAATTAGTTTCAATGTCAAGAACCCTCACTAATTATTTTCCCCTTCTAAGGGCCATGACATCAACAAAATCAGGGACACCCTGTGAACTTGATGTTGAAGACGAGTAGGCCACAAGACATATGTAGTTTGCAGAAGGCAAAGAAAGCAGCCACAAGGTATCAAGCTACAGCCAGTAAGTAAAGACAGAACAAAAAGGAGCATAGATCATATCTACACCATGCAATGTAAAGCTTACCAATTCTTATCAATTGCGGGGAAATCTAGCTTTGGTACACTAAGAACAATATTAAACCCTAACTGTCGTGAGGGACATTTCACCTTGCCTTGCTCTCAGAGCTCACTACGGCTCCTAGATCTCCAGACCACCAAATCAGGTTGACCTATGGACCCTTGTCCTCCTTCGGTATTTGAGAAACTCGATTCACAATTTCTGGACCTGCTCACTCAGCTTCTAAATGCATCACTTTCTGAAGGCATTGTCCCACAAGCTCGGAAACACGCAATGGTCATGCCCCTGCTTATAAAAACAAATCTTGATCCTTTTATCTTGGTCCAACTAAAGGACAATCTCTCTCCTACCTACTCTGGTCAAGATTCTGGAAAAACATGTGAATAAACAGCTCACAATGAACACAGAACTTAACGGACTGCTCTACCATTAACAATCAGGCTTTAGAGAAGGCCATAGCATGGAGTTTGCTCTTCTTGCTTTGGCGGAATATCTGAGGCATCAATTAGATAATGGTGGTACAGCTACATGGAATCTTTTAGATCTTAGTGCAGCATTTGACACAGTGAACCACAACACTCTTCTCCAAAGACTAGATGCTATGGGTGTGAAATATATGGCTCTGTCATGGCTCTGTTGTTTCTCACAAGATTGTGTTTTCCAAGTTCACACTCATCAGTACCACTCAAAGTCACAGCCTTTACCATCTGGTGTCCCTCGAGGATCCAGCCTTAGCCCAAGTCTCTTTAACCTTTACGTAAGCCTACTCACAGACATTGTTGAGAACTGTAGCCTCCTGTTCCTATAATACTCCAACACCACTCAGATTGTTGTCTCCCTGCCATCTCAGGAGAATCATGGTGCAGAGGCCTTGATAAACTGCCTTGCACAAGTATCTTCCTGGATGAATGGCGATACCTTTAAGTTGAATGGGGATAAGACAGAGATTCTACTGGTGGGCAACCCCCCTCCCCTCCCCCCACCTTTGGGGTCCTCACATGTGGCCTGAGGCCATGTGTACTGTTCCTTCTCCAGTACCTATGGTCAAGAATTTATAAGTCAGGCTGGATAGCAGGTTGTCTATGAGTCGCCACATCACAAAGGCGGCTTTGGGGGCGTGGCCGGACCAGCCAAGATGGTGGACGTCTCTCAGTGAGGCTCCCGCTGCCGGCCGGTGACCGCGGCCTCAAGTGCCCTTAATACTTGTCCTATAGCGGCATAGTGCCTACCACTGGTTCCTGAAGACTGCGGGGAACATGCCGATGTGCCCTGATCACGGCGGAGTGGAGCGGCGGGGACGAAATCACCATATCTGTTGCCCCGGCGAGCGGCGCATCTAAAATGGCGGATCTGCGCCGAGGCTCTGAGAACCTCTGAGAACTACCCCTGGAGCCATTCCGGCAAGCGGAGCGGGACCTGGAAGAGGACGATTGCGGGACGTGCCCGGCTGGTTCTGATGGCACCGAACCTCGCGGAGGGCCGAGTCGCGGCCCAACATCGGTGCGGTGGGCGCCCCTCCCTCCCGACCCGGCCGGGGGACACAGATCCTGCGCCGGCACCCTCAAGATGACGTGGAGAGGCGGACCTTGACCGGCGAGGCGAGGGGAGTCTGGCCGGCACGAGTGCCCTGCGATAGTGAGGTGAGGTTGTGGGGGAGGCCCAGACCCGGGGACCCAGCATCCCAGAGACTGCATGTGAGCTGGGGGGCAACCTTCAACATCCCTGCGACCCCAGGAGGATCTGTTCAGAGGCACTGGCAGGGGGAACAGCACAGCCTAGAAGTCGCGCCCGCAGAGCCCTCGCAGCACTCTGCTAAAAGTGAGGGGAAGTCATTCAACCCATCCGCTCCCTCCCCCACTCCGCGACCGAGGCTGACTACAACGATCGGCACCAGCAGACGGACACCGTCCCTGCGGTACGCCTGGGAGCAGGGGAGACACCGGGGCCCGCCTTCCCCTCCATCGAGGCCACGACGGTGCGGATCGGGCAGAGGGTGTACACCAGCAACCTGGGCTGAACATCACAGTGCACGTCGGGACCAGAGCAGGCGTGTGCCACCGGGGTCAGCGGTGCAGAGATTGAAGGAGAGGTGACCCGCGCTCATAAGATACGGGTGGGTGCTCCCAGCGACCAACGGCGGACACTCCCTGGGCATGGGGGGCTTGCGGCAGCCCCGGTTGCGCCCTACCGCTGGCGCCCGGCAGGACGGCCCACAGATTCAGCACGACCGCCGACCACTGCGGGGGGACCGCTCCGCCGCCCCCCCCCCCCCGAGACACAAGAACTATCCATTACACCCCTGGTTCCGGGGGGTGACACCTCTGGGCTTTCGTGATTTAGCCCGCTGCGGGAGAGCGCGCCAGCACCTCGCCGCCCCTGCGGCCGCCGCGGACCCCATACAGAACCGGACCGGAGTAAAAACCTACGACCATAACTGCCAGCAAGGTAACACATCGGGTGGTAATCCTCCTCTCAACATGGGCCGCCCCCAGAAGACACCTGCCCAGACGCCAGCGGTCACCAGGTCCCGAGATGACCTTCCCGAAGACAGCAGCATGTCCAAGAAGCTCGACCAGGTCTTAGCCGCTGAGAAGTGTGGCTCAGGGGTTAGAGGCGGCAGACCCAGAAGCTGAGATCGGCCCTGGACCAGGGTTCAATTCCCCGCCTCGGCGGGTCTTGGGCTAAAAATTCCACGGTCTCGATAATTCTCGCTCCGGTGCCTTCTCGACTCATGGGTTCACGCTCTGCGACTCTGGGCAATAGCTTGCTTAATCTCCACAACGGCCACTCGCGGCGGGATGCCTGGCTTTCACCTTGTGGATATCCTGCCGGGGCCTCTCACAGGGGAATACCAGGACGGGTTCCCTAAGCAAGCGCCAGGATGCCCTTTGGGTGACAGGTTGCGCTATATAAGTATACCTACATTTACATTTACATTTACAGAACACTCCAGAGTGGCGATAGAACACAAATTTGACACCCTAGCCACGGACATTAACATCCTACGAAATGATCATAGGAAGCTTGCCAACAGGGTGTCCCAAGATGCAGCAACAATGCAAACCATAGAACCGCAAGTACAGCAACACCACCAAACCTTGAAGGAGCTTCAGACCCGGATTCAGGCCCTAGAGCACAAGACAGATGATTTGGAGGGGCGCTCCCGCAGGAGCAACATCCGCGTTATGAATCTGCCGGAGGTGGCGGAGGGGGCTGACCCGGTCAAGTACATAACGAACTGTATCACAACATTCAAGCCGGCGGCCGAGCTGACCTCCCACTTTTCCATTGAACGGGCACACCATGTACCGGGGCGGAAACTAAAGCCAGGCCTCCCCTCCCAGGCCCTTCCTACTGAAACTGCTGCATTTCCGGGACCGAGACACCATCCTCCGTGCGGCCAGGGCACGGGGACGGCTACAGGTCGAGGACAAACAGGTGATGTTATTTCCTGATTATTCCCAGGCCGTGCAACGTCAAAGAGCCACCTTTCAAGCGGTCAAGCGCGCCTTGCGTCTACAGAAAGCCCAGTACGCTCTCCTGTTTCCGGCCCGCCTCAGGATTGTCCACAATGGGGGCGCACACTTCTTCTCGGACCCCGAAGAATTGAGCTCCTGGATTGAACAACACCTTCAACACCAGGATGACACCCTGCCCGCACAGAACGCCCCTGGTGCACGAGGGGGGGGAGGGGGGAGGGGGGGGCGACGACCACGGAAACTCACCCTGACACAACTGGAGGCAACAGGCTCCCCAGATCTGACAGAAATCATTGCTGAGCGCCAGAAAGCACCAAGAGCGGTGGCCGCCATGGGCACCGGGAGGAGAAATTCGGACACAGAGGAGGGTCCCCACCTATTCAGCTCGGAGGATGAAGGCAGTGATGCACCTGAGTGCCGGGAAGGCTCCGTGACACCCCCCGAGGTTACCCCCAAACAGCGGACACCCTGCTCTAACGAGACTGCTGCGAATACACGATGCTCATACGGACGGATAACTTCTGGGGGTGTTGGGACACAGCAAGAAGCGGCCCTATGACACTAGCTGAGCTAAGAGACCTATTGACTATTGGCCACCACAGGGGGGGGTGCCGGGACCTGCCCCCCCCCCCGCCCAGCCGACCCTGGAGTCGGATCAAGCCGCATTCAATGGACACTTCACCTTAGCCTTCAAAGGCCGCGGGGCCGAGCCGGCAGTGGCCGGAGAGATGTTCTTCCGCGACCCCACAACTACGAACTAAAGTCTTATGCAACCTAGTTTGGACGCGTTGCCTCGTGCAACCGGTCCCCGATGTTGGGACAGTTCCCCAAAGTTACAGTTTTCTATCCTCTTACCCATTTCATTCCTTTTTCAGTCATCCCCATGCGAGAGAGAGACACACAGAGCAGACAAATCAGACTTCGGAGGGGGGCGGTGGGCGACGAGTGGACTGGACGAGGGGCACACCCGTGATGAGTGCTCGAATCACTTAGCCACCACATGACACACAAACTATTGAACACGGACCTCAAGGTCCTCACGCTCAATGTTAGGGGCCTGCATACAGCCAGCAAGCGGTATTCGGTATATGCATATGTGAAACGCCAACAAGCCCAGATAGCCCTCCTACAGGAGACACACTTGACGGTGCAAGAAGTAGGTCGATTACATAAAAGATGGCGCGGAACCCTCTGCGCCACGGAGTACTCCGCCTTCGCAAGAGGCGCGCTCATATGGATCCGGCCAGAGGTCCCCTTTAAGGAACACGCCAGGATCATAGACCCGGAAGGTCGTTATGCAATACTGATAGGTCTGCTAGAAGGCCAGTCAATCCTTATAGGGTGTGTATATGCCCCCAACACAGATCAGGAACAATACTGGAACGCCCTGACTGGGGTCCTGGCTCGCCATGCAGACACCCCTTGGCTCCTGGGAGGGGACTACAATTGCGCACTAGACCTACACCTCGACAGATCTCAACCCCGCCACTCCACTCACCAGCACACAATCAAACTGGACGCTTCCGCCGGTGGTTGGATTACTGGTCCCTAGTGGATGCGTGGAGAACATTGCACCCAGCCGAACGACTCTACTCCTTCCATTCTATGCCACACGACCTGAGGGTGAGACTAGATAGATTCTTATGCACCACAAGTCTGCTGCCCAAGATAAGACACGCAGAGTACATGGGGAGAATACTGTCATATCACGACGCGCATGTTCTCTTCGATGGCGGCCCCCACACCCCCTGGTCCCAACGTGGAAACTCCCCCAGGAATGTCGTACGGATCAAGCCTTTCGGCAAGCGCATGGCGGATTCCTCCGGGACCACTTTCTGCACAATGTGGGCACAGCCTCCTCCAGGGCCATAGAGTGGGATGCTTACCAAGTTAGCGCCAGAAGTCACTGCATCCAACAGGTGGTGGGAGTCCGGCGCACACTAGAGAGCGCGCGGAGTGTAGCGGAGAACTCACTGGCGGATCTTTCTCGGGACTCAGACCAAGGGGCAGCCACGCTCGCACAACTCACTGCGGCAAAACTAGTGCACGCGGAGGCCATGAGGGACTTGCGTAAATACAACTTCCGCGCATATGCGACCCGAGCACACAGGGAGGGCAACAGAATGGGAGCGCTTTTAGCCTGGCTGATTAAACAAGACACGACGGCACCGCCCGTCACGGAACTTATGGGTTCACAGGGCCACTTAAAACACTCCCAACTCGACATACTACACATCTTCCGTGACTATTACGCCACAATATACCGCACCCCGACACCGACGACGTTGCGCGACCTACCCCAATTCTTGGGTCCATCGAGCATGCCGATTGTATCTCCGACAGATAGGAAAGACCTAGATAGTGCGATTACACCTGGGACATAAGGGGTGCTATGACCTCGCTAGCAAAAAAGAAAGCGCCGGGTTTGGACGGCTTCCCCCTGGAATACCTTAAAACCTTCGTGACCGACCTTGCACCCCACCTGGCGTCCGTATACCGAGAAGCCCTAACTTCTGGCCTCCTACCAGTCTCATTCAGAGAGTCGATAGTAGTAACTTTTCCAAAGCCCCACAGGGACTCCACACTCCCAGCCTCCTATAGGCCTATTACACTGCTGAACGCAGATTGCAAGCTTCTGGGGAAGTTATTGGCCGACCGCTACAGTCAAATTCTCCCAGCGCTGGTACACCCCGACCAATGCGGCTTTGTCCCCCGCCGTAACGCCTACCACAATTTGCGCCGACTATTCCACATACAGCATGAAAGCACGGACCGTTTTCCATGCGCAGCCTGTCTGATCTTCGACTTAGAAAAGGCTTTCGACACCCTGACCTGGCCCCATCTGTTCGATGTCCTAAGGGCTATCCAGATAGGCCCTACCCTGTTGGCATACACTCAGCTTCTGTATAGAGGTCTGAACTCCAGGATCAGAGTTTGAAAGCTGATCTCGGCCCCATTCCCAGTGGAGAGGGGGACCAGACAGGGGTGCCCTCTCTCCTGTTTGCACTGGCTGTGGAGCCCCTGGCCATTCGCTTGAGGTGAGAGGGAGAGAGCTGGGGCATCCCGATCGCGGGTGCATTCCACTGCGTCTCACTCTACGCAGACGACCTACTGGTCTACGTCTGTGACGTAACAGGTGATCTTGCCCCCATTTGGAGCGCCCTGCAGGAGTTTGGAGACATATCAGGTCTCAAAGTAAATTGGGATAAGTCGGCATTATACCCGCTTAGCCGGACCTGGCACCTCATGATTTTCAGATAGGCGAGCAGACCCTAAAATGGAGCTCGGAGGGCCCTAGATATCTGGGCGTACGATTGTACCATTCCCCAACAGACCTATACAAGGGTAACCACAGTGGCTCCCTAGCGAGCCTTAGGTCCGCAGTAGGCTTCTGGAACACTCCCACTGGCGCCCATAGGGAAAATTGCCATAGCCAAAATGGTCATGGTGCCCAGACTACTGTACCATTTCACTAACCTTCCCATGATTCCGCCCCGGGCCTTCTTCCGGGAACTGGACACACTCCTCACGATGTTGATATGGGGGGACAGACGACGCAGAGTTGCTCTCCGTACTCTACAGCTCCCCACTACGTGTGGAGGCCTGGGCGCCCCATCCTTCGAATCCTATTTCTTAGCGGCGCAACTCCAGTGGCTGTCACATTGGATGGCAGAGAGGCAGATGGGAGAAACGGTCACTGACTCTGGGGCACTACCTCTACCCCTTATTAGGCGGCTCCTGATGCCGGGCTCCAAGCCGGACCGTACCCACCCGGTGCATGTCGCCGTGGCTCGTAGGTGCATCATGCGCATTCACAGACTATCCAAAGAGCGACCACTATACTCCTCGTTGCTCCCCCTGGTAGGCTTCCCTCGGAAGGAGGGGTACTACACCGACAGAGACCTGCAGACGTGGACGGACTGTGGGATATCAGAAATGGAAGCCCTATTCCAGGAAGGACAACTGAAGACTTTCGAGCAATTGATCGAATGCCACGACCTTCCTCCCGGACAATTCCTCACGCACAGACAACTGATAGACAGCAGCCGGACATATTGGGACCCGCGGGCGGGTGAACCCCTTACACACCCTGTACTGCACACAATACTGCGTATGGGTGCGGGCAGTCACCTGGTGACATGGCACTATAAGGCCATTCAGGAGCTCACTGAAACTCCACTAGATAGGCTACAACAATCCTGGGAGGACGACATACGATGGGTTCTCCACGACACGGAGTGGACACGGGCACTAGAGTATCCAAAAAAAGTTTCCCGAAACGCCCGTTTTAAAAATATACAGTTCAACATTCTCCACCGAGCCTATCTGACACCCGACAAGTTACATAAATACTATCCCGACACGGAATTCCGCTGCCCCCGATGTTTGACGCTGAATGCAACCTTTCACCATATGTTCTGGGACTGCCCGTCCCTGCAAGCATACTGGAACAAGGTGCTCCACACACTACGCGAACTAGTACACATACAAAATGTCGCCACTTGGGAAACCTGCGCCCTAGGCATATATAAGAGAAATATATATATAAGAGAAAGAAATCCGAGAATCTACAGTGGCGATTCGCATCCCTGGCCATCCTCCTGGCCAAACTAAATATAGCCATGCACTGGAGAGCCCCGGCTGGGCCACCGGAGGAGGCCTGGGTCGGAGCCGTCAATAAGTGGGGCGCGGCGGAGGAGTATTCCTGAGAGATGAAGAGGTCAAAGGGATGCGCAAACACCCTATATCTATGGAATGGGCACATCTACTGATACAGTTTAAGCATGATACGTCAGCCCAAGACGCCCCAACACCGGCGCAGGCCCAAACGGATGGCCCGCCTCGAGGCCCCAGCCCACGATAGCCTACTGATGGACTCAGGAATTCCCTACATGACGGACATGCCCAGGAGACATTAGTTACCCTGTCGTCATTGTATCAGACTTGTATTGTCAAGCAAAGATCGCATCTTCGTTGATTGTATTGTGACCTATCCTGAACATGCATGAAGAATCATGAAAAATCTAAAAATACTGACTCAGATTTCAGGAAATTACACCTTGCGAGGGATTACAATCTTACCTCGTCCTGGTCCAGAGCCCTTACTCCTGCATGTTCTTGACACGCTTTAGATTGAGTACCTTTTTCCGTATGGTCACTCTACCAACTTGTAACGATTGGTCTGCTGCTAAACTAATTTGCCCTTGTGATAACAGTTCACGCCAATCGAACATTCACTTTGCGTTATTTTGTAAATTTTATACGAATCCCAGAAAGCTGTTTTTGCTACCAATCCTTAAATCCTGGGGGATTCGTACATGTAGATCAGCATTCGTGAAACTTTTACAACTAGGATATGAACATGTTATTTATGCTGTCTCATGTTTTTTAAAAGCTGCCATAACAGTCAGAAGTTCCCTGTAAATTGGCTCTGTTTGGTAATACATTATTAATGTAATTTCCTTGTTTTTAATGATTTTTTATTAGACGACTGAAGATGTTTTTTTTAGATATCAATCAAGCCTATTCTGTATAGTATGGATTGTATTCTGTCTATTTTTAAAATTTGTAAAAATTTGATTTTATGCTTTTATGATTTTAAATCAAAAATCGAATAAAGGTTCTTTTGATTTGATTTGATTTGATTTGCAGAAAACCCTAATAAAAAAGTTTAAACAAAATATGAAAAAAAAGTCACCAAGGCAGCTTCTACCTGTTATGGCATTTTAAGATGACTTAAGAAAATTCTGGGGTGTCTTCCTGTCTCCACCCAAAAAAAACATTAGCCATGCCTTTTGTCATTTCCAGGCTGGATTACGGAAACATTCTGTACCGGGAAGGGCCTAATCCAGCGGCTCAAAATAGTGCACGACGCTGGTGCAAGACTCCTACTTCACCCTTTAAGTTTGCCTCCACGGACAGCCTGCTCCAGGAACTCCATGGGCTGCCAATTGATCGCCGTGTTTAATTTAAGGCGTTATGCTATGTTCATAAATGTCTGTAATTATGGCCCCCATCCTTTTTTAATTTTTTTTAAGTATCTTTATTGGTATTTTCAGATTTTTATTATAACTGGCATCACGATTTTATACATTTATTTCCAAATGTCCACAGCAGAAATATAAAACACATGTAACGAATAGCAGTATATGTTTCAACAGTATGGTAGTATTACTGATGTACTATTCTTGATTACAGACATTTATGCCGTGTGAAGTATGTGTTTTAAGGTCCCTGTGTGCCATTGCTCACTTGTATTTCTTCATCATGATTTATAAAGCGTAATCATGTCTATTGGCATCATGTTTAGGACACGTCCGATCAGAGCCAACATCATAATATCTAAGATATATGTAGTCCTAACATATAAAAGACTGTCATTCGGACTTGAACATCATTTGACAAAAGGATCACATGATGGCAAAATGAAATATGAAGCCACTGTAGGATACCAATAAGACATATTTTCAAGAACGTGCAAACAAAACTGAAACGTATAATATAAAAGCTGGCATCTATGAATTATGAATAGGGTCAATTCTACATGACTGAGTATGAAAGTGCATTTTCAATATATTGCCGCTTAGTGGCTCATTTTCGGGGGTTGAATCAATGTGTGCATCTACATATAACTACAAAACAGCAGAGGGCACCTCTATATCCGGAGGCAGACCGGGCACGGATAACCGCCCATGATGAACCAGGGGACTTATGAGTATTCAATTTTATGCGCTCCAAAGTGTACCTGCTCCACTTAGCCAAGCGACAAGACACTAGTGTGTCTATTGCAGTTCAGTGAATTGAATATTATCTTCCTTCACTGCGTCACCGCGTTGAAGGGTGGTGAGTATAGTGTCCCAGTCCTGCGCAATAGGATATTTGCGGAGCCCCGCCGTCTCCTCCCTGTGCAGCGCCGTGCTCTCTGCCTGCGCCTATATTGTAATTGAGCGCTTCCAGCTAACTATCTAAGGTGGATCCGCATGTTTCTATTTCTTAGTTATTAGTCTTTTCGCAGTAATTAAACCTAAATCTCAAGGTAACCTTATTGTTTTTTAATCTGGCATAAAGCCCCAGAAGGCAAAAGAAGGCAAATCTCCCATGACAATGGCAGAGGTATGTTTGTGCATAGGGCAAGGGTTGTGACCACTTCCTGCCAATAATGCTGAAGGGATGCAGAAGGCGAGAGCATGTGAAGTAGGTCCGCATCCAGCTGCTGGCAATGCGGGCATGCAGAGGTGGCGACATGGAAATATCAGATGAGATACACCCTCTGTATAATTAATGTTTGTATGAGTTTGAATCTAGAGTTTCTCTGTATATACCTGGAGCTCGCCAGTACAGCATCACATTCCTTATCGGTCCAGGGATGTCCTCTATCTGTTTCCCAACTAATTTGGAGTCTTTGCATCGGCTTCAATGTATGTGTAAGAAGCGCCTCCACCAACCAATGCACTACGTGTGATCCCCCGCCATTACGTGCAGATATTCTAATAGCAGATGTGCCGGTGGCTCGGCTGTTAGGTCCCCCCAGGCGGCTGACAAAGCCTTCAGAAGGGAGGTATGTAGGTGGAATTGTCCTGCCGGCAATGGCCCAATCCTTCTCAGTTCTCTGGTAGTACCGTATATACCTAGCCGGTCTTTGCACTCAAGTAATCTTTATTCTCAGAATTCCTTACCCCTGATTTGAGAGATTGTCCCTTCTTTTGGTCTTCTGAAAGAAGCTAAAACCGATATTGTTTTAAGCTGCTCTACTCTGTTGATAGCAGAGGCGTGTTTTTTGTAGTTCTGGTACCACCCTGTATCTTAGCGCTGGGAAATCTGCTGGTAGCCATGTGCAGTACAAATCTATAAACTTAATACAAATAATAAAAATTGCTTGTAACCGAAGATTTGAGCACTCACAACGGCTGAGTGACAAATTTTATATTTACTTGTAGAAGCAGCTCTGACTCACCGGAGACAATAATAATTTTTAGTGACTTCTTTCAAACATCTTGCTAATACTTACAACCAGGGATTCTGGAAAACACTTTGCACTGCAGTGAGGTAAACAACCTTTTTCTATCTAGTCTTTCTTCTATCTTCATGACAAAAAAGTGTTTAATAAATATAATTATTATCCTATGCTACTGCTTCTCAGTATGGACCTTTGTCAACATTGTGTATTCGCTTCTGGGGATGACCAAGAGTAATCACCTTATATACCCACCACTTTCAAGTCAAGTCAAGTCAAAAGTACTTTATTCGGTTCATAGCAAAAACCATAAAAGTATACAAACTTCAGAGGTCGTGACCAAGAGAAGATACAGTATTAAAATAATCAATTCATATATTGCACCAGGCTAATAAAAAACATACAAATACTATTTTAAAATGAGATTAAACAAAACGTTCCAATCAATTTCCAGAAATCAGCTATTTACAACTAGTCCATTTGATTTTTTTACCTAGTCTCATCGCTATAGTTAAAAAATTTGCCACATTAAACATTTCCCAAATATTAGATAGCAGCTGCAGATACATAAGGGCAACTGCTTGCTTTCTTACAGTTTTTGGGTGGGTACTTCAACCACTTATTGCAGATTAACTATCTCATCTTCTTTTAGATAATGAATATCTGTAACTGCTATCATATAAGAAATATAGTGGCACATGTCTACAATAGATACAAAAAAGTGACTGATATGCTGGATCCCATTAGGGGTTGACCAATGCTAGTTTGAAGTCTTTGGGAATGGGCCCAGATCTTAGCTGTTTGCCGATGTTCTATGCATGACAATGAACGCAAGGGAAAGATGGTCTCATATTCCAGAGATTTGAAACTCAGATAGACTTTTATAGAAAGTCATCCAAGGCTGCCCAAGTACCTCCACACAAACTACCTTTGGTCACATGGGAATTGTAATTTTATTATACAGCGCTTACTACCCTGACGAGGAATCAAAACGCTTTTTCGGTGAGTGGCACGCTACTCCAGAACTCAAAAAGGATTAGTTGTGAATTAGTATAGGCAAATATGAAATTTATTTGAGCGGTGGACATGTTAGTCTATAATTTATATTGGAAAGGAATAGTGGAGGGATAGAAGAGGGAAGGGTCTAGAAAGTCCCCCTCCCCCTCCAGAGTTCATAGCAGTAGGAGGGTTTGGGATGAGTACAGGTAATTTGGAGGGAGGAAGAGTCAGAGGAAAGGGTTTAGAAAGCCTTGTTTGGGAGATCTGAATAGTAAAAGAGGTATGAGATGCAAAGGGGCTAGAGGAGAGAAGAGTCTAAAAAGGATTATTTTGGGGATCATAGTAGTATAATGGTGTTTGGGATGAGCAGTGGGGGTGGAGGACATATTGAGAGAGGTGTAGGGTAAGAAATAGGGTAGTGCATTGAAAAGAGTTGTAGAATTCCTTTTTAGATGAGTCCGGGAGTGAAGGCAGAGGATATACTGTGGGATGTATAGGGTGAGAAATTCCTTTCTGAAACCAGCCCATCCTGACAGGTGGTCCATGGTCTACCAGTATGTAAAGAGCAGTTGATCAGTGTACGCGGTCATCACAACTCTTCTAGGCTGGTCCTGCTGTTGGATCTTTGCTCCAGCTCATTCTTCGCTCCAGTCCTTCCAGCTCAGGCTCTACTCAATTCCCAGTCTTACCTAGATGCAAGCCTCCAGCCTTGCAAGAACCATGCTACAACGGGGATGCAGCACCTTAGTGCATTTTTCTCCTGTTGCAATGTGATTATCCTCTCTGTAATCAGTGTTACACCAGGGACAGATAGCGTGCTTTCTGGAAGGGGCCATTCCTTGCTCAAAGCCTCTAAGAAATGACATACTCCTCTATCCAGGCCTTGGCAGAAATGCTTTAATTCAGGCTACATTCTAGTTGATATTGTTTGATTTTAAAAAACTTGATTGGAACCCAAGACATCATATATGTTATCTCAGAAGAAACAGCACAGATTATATCATAGTCTATTCACTAACAGAAAATATATTGGTAAAGACACACTCTGAAACAATAAATCTTGTGCTGCCTTCATGTGACAACTTTTAAACAGGCTCAATATAGGAAATAGGTATGAAAGACAGACTCCCAGAGCTAGGCACTACTATGGTTTTCATTCATAAATGATTGTTTTTACAAGTAATTTCGCAATTTGCAACACGGTGTCAACAGTAATGTCCGTCCACAAAGAGATATTGAATGCAACATGTTGTAATGTCTCACTATGCCCAGATCAGCGTCTGCAGATGTTGTTATATAGTGTATAACGCCCTAATACACACGTTCTAAAAAATTATTTTTACCTCATTTTGATGACTATAACATAGCTTGAAGTTAATGGCTACCTTGACTTCCACCGTTCCCAGCAAATTAAATTACATTCTAACTCCCCTAATTAGTTTCAATGTCAAGAACCCTCACTAATTGTTTTCCCTGCTAAGGGCCATGATATCATCAAAATCAGGGACACCCTGTGAACTTGATGTTGGAGAAGAGTAGGCCACAAGACATATGTAGTTTGCAGAAGGGAAAGAAAGTAGCCACAAGGTATCAAGCTACAGCCAGTAAGTAAAGACAGCAAATGTAAAGCTTACCAATTCTTATCAATTGCTGAGAAATCTAGCTTTGGTACACTAAGAACAGTATTAAACCCTATTTGTCATGAGGGACATCTCAGCTTGCCTTGCTCTCGGAGCTCACTACAGCTCCTGGATCTCCAGACAACCAAATTAGGTTGACCTATGGACCCTTGTCCTCCTTCGGTATTTGAGAAACTCGATCCACAATTTCTGGACCTGCTCACTCAGCTTCTAAATGCATCACTTTCTGAAGGCATTGTCCCAAAATCTCGGAAAGACGCAATGGTCATGCCCCTGCTTGGTCTAACTATAGGCCAATCTCTCTCCTACCTACTCTGGTCAAGATTCTGGAAAAACATGTGAATAAACAGCTCACAATGAACACAGAACTTAATGGACTGCTCTACCCTTAACAATCAGGCTTTAGAGAAGGCCATAGCATGGAGTTTGCCCTTCTTGCTGTGGCGGAATATCTGAGGCATCAATTATATAATGGTGGTACAGCTACAAGGAATCTTTTAGATCTCAGTGCAGCATTTGACACAGTGAACCACAACACTCTTCTCCAAAGACTAGAGGCTATGGGTGTGAAATATATGGCTCTGTCATGGCTGTGTTCTTTCTCGCAAGATTGTGTTTTCCAAGTTCACACTCATCAGTACCACTCAAAGCTGCATCCTTTACCGTCTTGTGTCCCTCGAGGATCCACCCTTGGCCCAAGTCTCTTTAACCTTTACGTAAGCCTACTCACAGACATTGTTGAGAACTGCAGGCTCCTGTTCCTATCATACTCCAACACCACTCAGATTGTTGTCTCCCTGCCATCTCAGGAGAATCGTGGTGCAGAGGCCTTGATAAACTGCCTTGCACAAGTATCTTCCTGGATGAATGGCAATGCCTTTAAGTTGAATGGGGATAAGACAGAGATTCTACTGGTGGAAACCCCCCCCCCCCCCCCACCCCCACCTTTGGGCTCCTCACATGTGGCCTGAGGCCATGTGTACTGTTTCTTCTCCAGTACCTATGGTCAAGAATTTAGAAGTCTGGCTGGATAGTAGTTTGTCTATGAGTCACCACATCACCAAGGCGGCTTCTACCTGTTATGGCATTTTAAGATGACTCAAGAAAATTCTGGGTTGTCTTCCTGTCTCCACAAAAAAAAACATTAGCCATGCCTTGGTCATTTCCAGGCTGGATTACGGAAACATTCTGTACCAGGAATCACGTGGCTAAAAATAGTGCAAGACGCTGCTGCAAGACTTCTACTTCACCC
The DNA here is from genome assembly GCF_964263255.1 of Lissotriton vulgaris. NCBI lineage: Eukaryota > Metazoa > Chordata > Amphibia > Caudata > Salamandridae > Lissotriton > Lissotriton vulgaris. The sequence goes on along the minus strand of NC_141699.1, from coordinate 982,680,716 downwards.
CTTAAGTTTGCCTCCACGGACAGCCTGCTCCAGGAACTCCAGGGGCTGCCAATTGAACATTCTGTTCAATTTACGGCGTTATGCTGTGTGCATAAATGTCTGTAATTATGGCCCATCCTTTTTTTATTTTATTTTTAAGTATCTTTATTGGTATTTTCTGATTTTTATCATAACTGGCATCACGATTTTATACATTATTTCCAAATGTCCACAGCAGAAATATAAAACCATGTAACGAATAGCAGTATACGTTTCAACAGTATGGTAGTATTACTGATGTACTATTCTTGATTACAGACATTTATGCCGTGTGAAGTATGTGCTTTAAGGTCCCTGTGTGCCATTGCTCACATGTATTGCTTCATCGTGATTTATAAAGCGTAATCATGTCTATTTACATCATGTTTAGGACACGTCTGATCAGAGCCAACATCATCATATCGAATATATATGTAGTCCTAACATATAAAAGACTGTCATTCGGACTTGAACATCATTTTACAAAAGGATCACATGATGGCAAAATGAAATATGAAGCCACTGTAGGATACCAATAAGACAAATTTTCAAGAACGTGCAAACAAAACTGAAACGTATAATATAAAAGCTGGCATCTATGAATTATGAATAGGGTCAATTCTACATGACTGAGTATGAAAGTGCATTTTCAATATATTGCCGCTTAGTGGCTCATTTTCGGGGGTTGAATCAATGTGTGCATCTACATATAACTACAAAACAGCAGAGGGCACCTCTATATCCGGAGGCAGACCGGGCACGGATAACCGCCCATGATGAACCAGGGGACTTATGAGTATTCAATTTTATGCGCTCCAAAGTGTACCTGCTCCACTTAGCCAAGCGACAAGACACTAGTGTGTCTATTGCAGTTCAGTGAATTGAATATTATCTTCCTTCACTGCGTCACCGCGTTGAAGGGTGGTGAGTATAGTGTCCCAGTCCTGCGCAATAGGATATTTGCGGAGCCCCGCCGTCTCCTCCCTTTGCAGCGCCGTGCTCTCTGCCTGCGCCTATATTGTAATTGAGCGCTTCCAGCTAACTATCTAAGGTGGATCCGCATATTTCTATTTCTTAGTTATTAGTCTTTTCGCAGTAATTAAACCTAAATCTCAAGGTAACCTTATTGTTTTTTAATCTGGCATAAAGCCCCAGAAGGCAAAAGAAGGCAAATCTTCCATGACAATGGCAGAGGTATGTTTGTGCATAGGGCAAGGGTTGTGACTACCTCCTGCCAATAATGCTGAAGGGATGCAGAAGGCGAGAGCATGTGAAGTAGGTCCGCATCCAGCTGCTGGCAATGCGGGCATGAAGAGGTGGCGACATGGAAATATCAGATGAGATACACCCTCTGTATAATTAATGTTTGTATGAGTTTGAATCTAGAGTTTCTCTGTATATACCTGGAGCTCGCCAGTACAGCATCACATTCCTTATCGGTCCAGGGATGTCCTCTATCTGTTTCCCAACTAATTTGGAGTCTTTGCATCGGCTTCAATGTATGTGTAAGAAGCGCCTCCACCAACCAATGCACTACGTGTGATCCCCCGCCATTACGTGCAGATATTCTAATAGCAGATGTGCCGGTGGCTCGGCTGTTAGGTCCCCCCAGGCGGCTGACAAAGCCTTCAGAAGGGAGGTATGTAGGTGGAATTGTCCTGCCGGCAATGGCCCAATCCTTCTCAGTTCTCTGGTAGTACCGTATATACCTAGCCGGTCTTTGCACTCAAGTAATCTTTATTCTCAGAATTCCTTACCCCTGATTTGAGAGATTGTCCCTTCTTTTGGTCTTCTGAAAGAAGCTAAAACCGATATTGTTTTAAGCTGCTCTACTCTGTTGATAGCAGAGGCGTGTTTTTTGTAGTTCTGGTACCACCCTGTATCTTAGCGCTGGGAAATCTGCTGGTAGCCATGTGCAGTACAAATCTATAAACTTAATACAAATAATAAAAATTGCTTGTAACCGAAGATTTGAGCACTCACAACGGCTGAGTGACAAATTTTATATTTACTTGTAGAAGCAGCTCTGACTCACCGGAGACAATAATAATTTTTAGTGACTTCTTTCAAACATCTTGCTAATACTTACAACCAGGGATTCTGGAAAACACTTTGCACTGCAGTGAGGTAAACAACCTTTTTCTATCTAGTCTTTCTTCTATCTTCATGACAAAAAAGTGTTTAATAAATATAATTATTATCCTATGCTACTGCTTCTCAGTATGGACCTTTGTCAACATTGTGTATTCGCTTCTGGGGATGACCAAGAGTAATCACCTTATATACCCACCACTTTCAAGTCAAGTCAAGTCAAAAGTACTTTATTCGGTTCATAGCAAAAACCATAAAAGTATACAAACTTCAGAGGTCGTGACCAAGAGAAGATACAGTATTAAAATAATCAATTCATATATTGCACCAGGCTAATAAAAAACATACAAATACTATTTTAAAATGAGATTAAACAAAACGTTCCAATCAATTTCCAGAAATCAGCTATTTACAACTAGTCCATTTGATTTTTTTACCTAGTCTCATCGCTATAGTTAAAAAATTTGCCACATTAAAAATTTCCCAAATATTAGATAGCAGCTGCAGATACATAAGGGCAACTGCTTGCTTTCTTACAGTTTTTGGGTGGGTACTTCAACCACTTATTGCAGATTAACTATCTCATCTTCTTTTAGATAATGAATATCTGTAACTGCTATCATATAAGAAATATAGTGGCACATGTCTACAATAGATACAAAAAAGTGACTGATATGCTGGATCCCATTAGGGGTTGACCAATGCTAGTTTGAAGTCTTTGGGAATGGGCCCAGATCTTAGCTGTTTGCCGATGTTCTATGCATGACAATGAACGCAAGGGAAAGATGGTCTCATATTCCAGAGATTTGAAACTCAGATAGACTTTTATAGAAAGTCATCCAAGGCTGCCCAAGTACCTCCACACAAACTACCTTTGGTCACATGGGAATTGTAATTTTATTATACAGCGCTTACTACCCTGACGAGGAATCAAAACGCTTTTTCGGTGAGTGGCACGCTACTCCAGAACTCAAAAAGGATTAGTTGTGAATTAGTATAGGCAAATATGAAATTTATTTGAGCGGTGGACATGTTAGTCTATAATTTATATTGGAAAGGAATAGTGGAGGGATAGAAGAGGGAAGGGTCTAGAAAGTCCCCCTCCCCCTCCAGAGTTCATAGCAGTAGGAGGGTTTGGGATGAGTACAGGTAATTTGGAGGGAGGAAGAGTCAGAGGAAAGGGTTTAGAAAGCCTTGTTTGGGAGATCTGAATAGTAAAAGAGGTATGAGATGCAAAGGGGCTAGAGGAGAGAAGAGTCTAAAAAGGATTATTTTGGGGATCATAGTAGTATAATGGTGTTTGGGATGAGCAGTGGGGGTGGAGGACATATTGAGAGAGGTGTAGGGTAAGAAATAGGGTAGTGCATTGAAAAGAGTTGTAGAATTCCTTTTTAGATGAGTCCGGGAGTGAAGGCAGAGGATATACTGTGGGATGTATAGGGTGAGAAATTCCTTTCTGAAACCAGCCCATCCTGACAGGTGGTCCATGGTCTACCAGTATGTAAAGAGCAGTTGATCAGTGTACGCGGTCATCACAACTCTTCTAGGCTGGTCCTGCTGTTGGATCTTTGCTCCAGCTCATTCTTCGCTCCAGTCCTTCCAGCTCAGGCTCTACTCAATTCCCAGTCTTACCTAGATGCAAGCCTCCAGCCTTGCAAGAACCATGCTACAACGGGGATGCAGCACCTTAGTGCATTTTTCTCCTGTTGCAATGTGATTATCCTCTCTGTAATCAGTGTTACACCAGGGACAGATAGCGTGCTTTCTGGAAGGGGCCATTCCTTGCTCAAAGCCTCTAAGAAATGACATACTCCTCTATCCAGGCCTTGGCAGAAATGCTTTAATTCAGGCTACATTCTAGTTGATATTGTTTGATTTTAAAAAACTTGATTGGAACCCAAGACATCATATATGTTATCTCAGAAGAAACAGCACAGATTATATCATAGTCTATTCACTAACAGAAAATATATTGGTAAAGACACACTCTGAAACAATAAATCTTGTGCTGCCTTCATGTGACAACTTTTAAACAGGCTCAATATAGGAAATAGGTATGAAAGACAGACTCCCAGAGCTAGGCACTACTATGGTTTTCATTCATAAATGATTGTTTTTACAAGTAATTTCGCAATTTGCAACACGGTGTCAACAGTAATGTCCGTCCACAAAGAGATATTGAATGCAACATGTTGTAATGTCTCACTATGCCCAGATCAGCGTCTGCAGATGTTGTTATATAGTGTATAACGCCCTAATACACACGTTCTAAAAAATTATTTTTACCTCATTTTGATGACTATAACATAGCTTGAAGTTAATGGCTACCTTGACTTCCACCGTTCCCAGCAAATTAAATTACATTCTAACTCCCCTAATTAGTTTCAATGTCAAGAACCCTCACTAATTGTTTTCCCTGCTAAGGGCCATGATATCATCAAAATCAGGGACACCCTGTGAACTTGATGTTGGAGAAGAGTAGGCCACAAGACATATGTAGTTTGCAGAAGGGAAAGAAAGTAGCCACAAGGTATCAAGCTACAGCCAGTAAGTAAAGACAGCAAATGTAAAGCTTACCAATTCTTATCAATTGCTGAGAAATCTAGCTTTGGTACACTAAGAACAGTATTAAACCCTATTTGTCATGAGGGACATCTCAGCTTGCCTTGCTCTCGGAGCTCACTACAGCTCCTGGATCTCCAGACAACCAAATTAGGTTGACCTATGGACCCTTGTCCTCCTTCGGTATTTGAGAAACTCGATCCACAATTTCTGGACCTGCTCACTCAGCTTCTAAATGCATCACTTTCTGAAGGCATTGTCCCAAAATCTCGGAAAGACGCAATGGTCATGCCCCTGCTTGGTCTAACTATAGGCCAATCTCTCTCCTACCTACTCTGGTCAAGATTCTGGAAAAACATGTGAATAAACAGCTCACAATGAACACAGAACTTAATGGACTGCTCTACCCTTAACAATCAGGCTTTAGAGAAGGCCATAGCATGGAGTTTGCCCTTCTTGCTGTGGCGGAATATCTGAGGCATCAATTATATAATGGTGGTACAGCTACAAGGAATCTTTTAGATCTCAGTGCAGCATTTGACACAGTGAACCACAACACTCTTCTCCAAAGACTAGAGGCTATGGGTGTGAAATATATGGCTCTGTCATGGCTGTGTTCTTTCTCGCAAGATTGTGTTTTCCAAGTTCACACTCATCAGTACCACTCAAAGCTGCATCCTTTACCGTCTTGTGTCCCTCGAGGATCCACCCTTGGCCCAAGTCTCTTTAACCTTTACGTAAGCCTACTCACAGACATTGTTGAGAACTGCAGGCTCCTGTTCCTATCATACTCCAACACCACTCAGATTGTTGTCTCCCTGCCATCTCAGGAGAATCGTGGTGCAGAGGCCTTGATAAACTGCCTTGCACAAGTATCTTCCTGGATGAATGGCAATGCCTTTAAGTTGAATGGGGATAAGACAGAGATTCTACTGGTGGAAACCCCCCCCACCCCCACCTTTGGGCTCCTCACATGTGGCCTGAGGCCATGTGTACTGTTTCTTCTCCAGTACCTATGGTCAAGAATTTAGAAGTCTGGCTGGATAGTAGTTTGTCTATGAGTCACCACATCACCAAGGCGGCTTCTACCTGTTATGGCATTTTAAGATGACTCAAGAAAATTCTGGGTTGTCTTCCTGTCTCCACAAAAAAAAACATTAGCCATGCCTTGGTCATTTCCAGGCTGGATTACGGAAACATTCTGTACCAGGAATCACGTGGCTCAAAATAGTGCAAGACGCTGCTGCAAGACTTCTACTTCACCCCTTAAGTTTGCCTCCACGGACAGCCTGCTCCAGGAACTCCAGGGGCTGCCAATTGAACATTCTGTTCAATTTACGGCGTTATGCTGTGTGCATAAATGTCTGTAATTATGGCCCATCCTTTTTTTATTTTATTTTTAAGTATCTTTATTGGTATTTTCTGATTTTTATCATAACTGGCATCACGATTTTATACATTATTTCCAAATGTCCACAGCAGAAATATAAAACCATGTAACGAATAGCAGTATACGTTTCAACAGTATGGTAGTATTACTGATGTACTATTCTTGATTACAGACATTTATGCCGTGTGAAGTATGTGCTTTAAGGTCCCTGTGTGCCATTGCTCACATGTATTGCTTCATCGTGATTTATAATGCGTAATCATGTCTATTTACATCATGTTTAGGACACGTCTGATCAGAGCCAACATCATCATATCGAATATATATGTAGTCCTAACATATAAAAGACTGTCATTCGGACTTGAACATCATTTTACAAAAGGATCACATGATGGCAAAATGAAATATGAAGCCACTGTAGGATACCAATAAGACAAATTTTCAAGAACGTGCAAACAAAACTGAAACGTATAATATAAAAGCTGGCATCTATGAATTATGAATAGGGTCAATTCTACATGACTGAGTATGAAAGTGCATTTTCAATATATTGCCGCTTAGTGGCTCATTTTCGGGGGTTGAATCAATGTGTGCATCTACATATAACTACAAAACAGCAGAGGGCACCTCTATATCCGGAGGCAGACCGGGCACGGATAACCGCCCATGATGAACCAGGGGACTTATGAGTATTCAATTTTATGCGCTCCAAAGTGTACCTGCTCCACTTAGCCAAGCGACAAGACACTAGTGTGTCTATTGCAGTTCAGTGAATTGAATATTATCTTCCTTCACTGCGTCACCGCGTTGAAGGGTGGTGAGTATAGTGTCCCAGTCCTGCGCAATAGGATATTTGCGGAGCCCCGCCGTCTCCTCCCTGTGCAGCGCCGTGCTCTCCACCTGCGCCTATATTGTAAGTGAGCGCTTCCAGCTAACTATCTAAGGTGGATCCGCATATTTCTATTTCTTAGTTATTAGTCTTTTCGCAGTAATTAAACCTAAATCTCAAGGTAACCTTATTGTTTTTTAATCTGGCATAAAGCCCCAGAAGGCAAAAGAAGGCAAATCTTCCATGACAATGGCAGAGGTATGTTTGTGCATAGGGCAAGGGTTGTGACCACTTCCTGCCAATAATGCTGAAGGGATGCAGAAGGCGAGAGCATGTGAAGTAGGTCCGCATCCAGCTGCTGGCAATGCGGGCACCCAGAGGTGGCGACATGGAAATATCTATTTATCTTGTCAGATGAGATACACCCTCTGTATAATGAATGTTTGTATGAGTTTGAATCTCGAGTTTCTCTGTATAGACCTGGAGCTCACCAGTACAGCGTCACATTCCTTATCGGTCCAGGGATGTCCGCTATCTGTTTCCCAACTAACTCCGAGTCTTTGCATTGGCTTCAATGTATGTGCAAGAAGCGCCTCCACCAGCCAATGCACTACGTTTGATCCCACCCCCATTACGCAGCAGATATTGTAATAGTAGATGTGTCAATGGCTCGGCTGTTAGGTCCCCCCAGGCGGCTGACAAAGCCTTCAGAAGGGAGGTATGTAGAAGGAATTGTCCTGCTGGCAATGGCCCAATCCTTCTCAGTTCTCTGGTTGTACCGTATATACCTAGCCGGTCTTTGCACTCAAGTGATCTTGATTCTCAGAATTCCTTACCCCTGATTTGAGAGATTGTCCCTTCTTTTGGTCTTCTGAAAGAAGCTAAAAACCTGTTTTTTTAGCTGCTCTACTCTGTTGATAGCAGAGGCGTGTTTTTTGTAATTCTGGTACCTCCCTGTATCCTTGCACTGGGAAAACCTTGCTGGTAGCCATGTGCAGTACAAATCTATAAAATGAATACAAATAATAAAAATTGCTCGCGACCGAAGATTTGAGCACTCACAACGGCTGAGAAACAAATTTTATATTTACTTGTGGAAGCAGCTCTGACTCACCGGAGACAATAATATTTGTTAGTGACTTCTTTCAAACATCTTGCCAATACTTACAACCAGGGATTCTGGACAACACTTTGCACTGCAGTGAGGTAAACAACTTTTTTCTATCTAGTCTTTCTTCTATCTTCGTGACAAAAAAGTGTTTAATAAATAAAATTATTATCCTATGCTACTGCTTCTCAGTATGGACCTTTGTCAACATGGTGTATTCGCTTCTGGGGATGACCAAGAGTAATCACCTTGTATACCCACCACTTTCATTAGTTTTTAGCAGCTGCTTGCTTTCTTACAGTTTTTGGGTGGGTACTTCAACCACTTCTTGCAGTTTAACTATCTCATCTTCTTTTAGATAATGAATATCTGTAACTGCTATCATAATAGAAATATAGTGGCACATGTCTACAATAGATACAAAAAAGTGGCTGATATGCTGGATCCCTTTAGAGGTTGGGAGAGGTGTGGCGCACCAGCCAGAGCTGCTGACCCCAGAGCACGAGGCTCCTGGTTCGATCCCAGGCGCTAGCGGCAGCTCAACTCAGCATCATGTGACTCTGGGCAATAGCTCACTTAATCTCCCCAGCGGCCGCCCAGCTCCTTGATACCCTTAGGGGTGATAAGTATGCGATTTACAAATGTGGAATTATATCAAACTCTTTTCCTAGCTAGTATCCAATTTCGTGTAGGACGGATGGTGTATTCTAGACTGTTTTAATTTGCCATTCACTGTTGTTAAAATACCATTCAACGACCCTTGACCTCACCAGGTAGATCGCTCCCACTCCGCACAGCACCGCCTGTGCCTCCCTGCACCAGCTGCCCCTGCTGAGGGAGTTCGAGGCCCTCCACCACCCGCAAGCTACCACCTGTGCCTCATCTCTGGTGGCCAGTGATAGACCGTTGGTAGGTTTGTTCATCCTCCGCTTTATTGCTTTTATTGTATTGCCTGTATTTTCATTGTTGTGACTGTGACTGCTGTTGTCTGCCTTCCCCTGCTGCCTGTACGGGGTCCATGCCCCTTTTTCCTCCCTATGTTCTCCTCGCTGTCCCTGTGCTCTCTCTGCCCGGTCTTTCCTTCTGTACCCCTCGCTGCCCCCATGTCTCTGCCCGGTTGTCCCTTCTATTCCCCTCGCTGCCCCCGTGCCTCTCTGCCCGTTCTGCCTTCTGTTCTTAGCTCCCCCTGTACTTCTGTATTCTGTATTTTGCCTCTGTGCCACTCGTTTTTCCGGTATTTCTTTGCCCTTTTTGCCTTCTGTGCCACTCGTTTTTTCCTCGGTTTTGTGCCCCTTTTGCCTTTTGTTCCACTCGTTTTTTGTGCCCTTCTGCCCTCTGTTCCACTCGTTTTTTGTGCCCTTCTGCTCTCTGTGGCACTCGTTTTCCCCTCGTTTTTGTACCCCTTTTGCCTTCTGTTCCACTCGTTTTTTGTGCCCTTCTGCCTTCTGTGCCACTCGTTTTTCCCTTGTTTTTGTGCCCCTTTTGCCTTCTGTTCCACTCGTTTTTATGCCCTTCTGCCCTCTGTTCCACTCATTTTTTGTGCCCTTCTGCCCTCTGTGCCACTTGTTTTTCCCTCGTTTTTGTGCCCCTTTTGCCTTCTGTTCCACTCGTTTTTTGTGCCCTTCTGCCCTCTGTTCCACTCGTTTTTGTGCCCTTCTGCCCTCTGTGCAACTTGTTTTTCTGTGCCCTTCTGCCATCTCTGCCACTCGTTTTCCCTCATTTTTGTGCCCCTTTTGCCTTCTGTTCCACTCGTTTTTTGTGCCCTCTGTTCCACTCGTTTTTGTGCTCTTCTGCCCTCTGTTCAACTCGTTTTTTGTGCCCAATACCTCGAAGAAAACAGAATCCTTGACCCTTCCCAGTCAGGGTTCAGCAGCAACCACAGCACAGAGACTGCCTTCATCGCGGCCACCGACGACATCAGTACCCTGCTGGACAACGGCGAGACCGCAGCACTCATCCTCCTAGACCTCTGCCGCCTTCGACACCGTCTACCACCACATACTACGCGCACGCCGCAGGGATCTGAGACAAGGCTCTGGATTGGGCCACCTCCTTCCTCTCTGGCAGAACCCAGAGCGTCCGCCTCCCCCCATTCTGTTCCAAAGCCTCCGAGATCATCTGCGGTGTACCCCAGGGATCCTCCCTCAGCCCGACGCTGTTCAACATTTACATGGCCCCGCTCGCACACATAGCCCGACAGCATGACCTCAACATAATCTCCTACGCCAACGACACTCAGCTGATCCTCTCCTTCACCAAGGACCCCATCACCGCCAAAGCCAACCTCCACGAAGGAATGAAGGCAGTCACCGACTGGATGAAGACCAGCCGTCTGAAGCTGAACTCGGACAAGACGGAGGTCCTCATCCTTGGCTCCAACCCTTCAGCCTGGGACAACTCCTGGTGGCCGACGGCACTGGGGGCAGCCCCGACACCCACCGACCACGCATGCAACCGGGTAATCATCCTCGACTCAACGCTCTCAATGACCAAGCAAGTCAACGCCGCCTCCTCCTGCTTCAACACCCTCCTCATGCTCCGCAAGATCTACAGATGGATCGCCACAGATACAAGAAAGACAGTCACCGAGGCACTCGTCAGCAGCAGACTCAAATATGGAAACGCCCTCGCGGGAGCCCCAACCAAGCTCATCAAACGACTACAACTCATCCAAAACACCTCAGCACAACTGATCCTCGATGTACCACACAACGGCCACATCACCCCCCACCTGAGAAACCTGTACTGGCTCCCCATCAATAAGAGGATATGCTTCAAGCTCCTCACCCACGCACACAAGGCACTCCACAAGACTGGCCCAGCCTACCTCAATAGATTGCTCTCCTTCTACATCCCCAACCGCCAGCTACGCTCAGGAAACCTCTCAGTTGCCACCGCCCGCGCATCCGAAGAACAACCACCGGTTGGAGATCCTTCTCCCACCTCGCCGCCAAGACACGGAACCCCCTCCCACTGAGCCTACAACAGACCCAAGACCTGCTGACCTTCAGGAGGATACGCAAGACCTGGCTGTTCGATCAGTAGGGCCCCCCACCCCCCCAGCACCTTGAAAACCTTGCGGGTATGTAGTGCGCTTTATAAATGATTGATTGATTGATTCTTTTGAATGCCAATAGTTTGTACTGTTCTAACAGAATTACATTTGAATTTTGTCCTGGTCCTAATTCACAGCCTAAAGTTACCATCCGATCTAGGAGAAAACAAACAGTGTGGAAGGAATGTAGATTACTGTATTTCTCTAAAGAAAAAGAAAGGCAAAAAAAGAAGTGTAACCCTTTTGGGTCAGAGGTAAAAAAGTGTGGTAAACTAGACTTTGCTTCTCCTGCTTCCCCACTTCTAGTGCTAGATCTGTGTGACAGTCGCTACTGGTAACAGTGCCTCATCCTCAGATGTGGGACAGGACCAGTGGTGGAACACACAATGAAAGTGCATCTGAGTTTAATTGTCAATGTTCTTTTCTAGTTTGGAGTTCTACTGATATGTTTGTGTGTTGAAAATGTGCATCACTTAATTGTCTTATGTAGCTTTCAAGCTGATTTTGTTTTTACATGTTAGTACTCGCAAAATATCTGGTCCATTTAATTGTCCGCACTAGAGAAAAGAGACTCCACCCCAAAATGAGAGGGCTTTGCTTTAGAGTGGTATTACCAAGAAATTGACATTTCTTACATATGCACCAGTCTTGAAGACACGTGGAGCAGTTTCTTGCAGTAATTGTCACATATTTTGTGAAAGCTGCTGTTTTTAAGTAAATGTGGACAAGTTAATCAGGTTTTTATATGACCGCTCTTTCGCCACAAAGGGCCAATGTACAAAGACCCAAGGTCTCCAAATCTCCAAACAGCGCAGCCTCCCACGAGGCTGCGCTGCGTTGCATCACAGGGAAGGAGCAGGAGAGCGTCATATTTTCAAAGATCTGGCTCCCTTCCTCCCTTTTCCCAATGCCCTGATGTATATTACAGCTGCTGTGCATCACACACCACCTAGCACTTGGGTGTGTGTGTGTGTGTGTGAATCTAGCATAGGTATTGAACAGGAAGGGTACCCTTCACTTCCTGTACAAAATACTATGCTTGACACAAGGGAAAGCTTTTTCCACTTTCTATGCATGCTGCACAGTGCAGCACGCATGCAAAGTCAGAAAAGGAAGGAGAAATGAAAGCATTTCTACTTCCTTTCGCCTAGTTTAAAAGGGTGCAGTTTTCTCACGCTAAACCCAATCTACTGTATTTAGTAAATTGGGTTTAGCGTGAGAAACCTTGGGTGGTTGCATGGGAATGCCCGTGCCCCACCCTTGGTACGCCCTCAGGGTGCAAAGTAATGTGAAGCAGTGCTACAGGGAATTAGCCATGTGTGGGACGGTCCCCGCAGTTATGACGAGCTCAACTCGTCATGAGCACAGCTCCACTGTGCCTCATGACGAGCTGAGCTCGTCATAAGCATGCAAAGGGTTAAACAGCATGTGTTTATTAACCCTTTCACAGCTGGGCAAATTCCCCTGCTGTGCTGGGGGGCGGGGGCGCGCACAGCGCCCCCGTGCTCATGTCGAGCTCAGCTCGTCATGAGCCACGGTGGTCGTGTGCTCATGACGAGCTCAGCTCATCATGACCACACCTGTTTCTTTAGAACGCTCTCACAGCAGGGTAATTTGCCCAGCATGTGAGTGTTCTAACGGTCATGACAAGCTCAGCTCATCATGAGCACACGAGCACCGTGGCTCATCAGAATCCTGCGACTGACTCGATGACAGAGTCGGTTGCCCTTTTCTTCTGTGGAGACAATCCGAGACGGTGCCCACAGACACGGTGAGGTATTTGCTTTTCCTGAGATCTCGAGAACAGGGGGCAAGCTCAGTTTCAAGCCCATGGAGCTCCTTACTTCAAGCAGGGGACAAAGCAAGCAGCAAAGTCCCTTTCTCCTTTCCTTGTTAGTAAGTAGCCACTGCAGGCCAACCCCAGACAGCAAACCGCTCAGGGGCAGTATTCCTCCTCACCTTCTCTGGCTCTTCTCCTTAGCAAAGGTTCCTCTTGATTTCCCATTAGTGATGTAAAAGTCTGGGGTCTGGGACCCTTTTTTTATACACAAAAATCCTTTGTTCTCTGAAGGCAGAGAGTGTCTGTACCCAGACAAAACCAGTTCTCTCCTCACTGGTGCAGCTTCCTGGCAGGAGGTGGAGACAGCATTGTTGATGGCATACTAGGCCCATGCAGGTGACAGGAAATCTCCTCCCCCATCTCTAGTACAGCCCAGGTCTATTCAGCCCAGCCCTGACTCATCAGACTTCTGGAACCGCTGCCCCTCTCCAGCAAGGCATCCAAAAGCAATACATGCAATACACAAACCTAGCAGAGGCACACTGGATGGTTAGGCAAGAAAATTCATACTTCCTAAAAGTGGTATTTTCACTTACAGAATGTAAAAATCACCCTTACTAAAAGATGCATTTTACCATTCTGAGTTCAGGCATACTAAACTTGATTTTTCTACTTTGTTCCCAGGACCAGTTATGTTTATAAACTCCCCATTCTGTGCTATGGGAACAAGTAGCCTTGCAATATTGAAAAACGAAATTGGCAGTATTTCACTATCAGGACATGCCACACACATCAGGGCATGTCCTACCTTTCACATACATTGCACCATGCGCACAGGGGTACCTTGGGCCCACCTTAGGAATGACAAAGATGTATAAAAGGAAGGTTTAGAGACTAGCAAGTGCGTGTACTTGCCAAGTCGACATGGCAGTCCCAGACTGCACACAGGCCCTGCAATTGTAGGCCAGAGTTACATTTTACAGGCTGCTTCTGTGGGTGGCACAATCAGTGCTGCAGCCCACTAGCAGCATTTGATTTACAGACCATGGACGCACACAGTGTACTATACTAGGGTCTGACAAGTAAATCAGATATGCCAATCATGGAATCACTAATCCATAACAACAATTTACAATGGGAGCACTTGCACTTTGGCACTGAACAGCAGTGGCAAAGTGCCCAAAGCACCTAGACCAGCACAACGGAGTCCAACACACAGCAAAAACACAGGAGGCAAAGGCAAAAAGGCAGGGGAAGCCAGCGCCAATGGTACCAAGTCTAACGCTCAGCACAAAGCAAAAACTTTAAGTAATATGCGTTGAAAATATGGCTGTTCAACAACTAGATTCAGTGACACACTTCTCCTTCTTAGTCCAGATTCTTTAGGCGCCTAGACACCTTCGGGTAGTAGCACATGGTATAAATTTTCATTTCATTTCATTTTATATGCAATATATTTAAAGTGTGTCCATAGGAAATATTGTTTAGTTGGAAGCTTTATAATATAGCACCTTCACTTGCCATCCTTAATCCAGGTTTCTCGCTTTTTTTCCATCTCTTTCATCCGCACAGTAAGTTTTAAAAAATATTACTATTTTATTTTACGTAAAGTATGTATTTCTTTTTGGTGGCATTCTCTGCCCTTATATTCCCTCATTAACCCATTCCTGTGTATATTTCAAGTTCAATAAAACTTTATTTCGGTCAATATGACCTTAAAAGTACAATTAACATTGCATACAGTTCATTTGCTTTAAAAAAAGATACATTTAAAACTAAGAGGTAAGTTGGATACATATGATAAAACAATTAGATGAAACAGACGTGAGTATGGCCTGAAACAAGTTTATAGGTGAGTGTGGCCTGCCACAAATTTGTGGTGCACTCTATTCAGGCTACTTACCCAGTAAGGCAGTCACGTCGAGTATGACAATAAATTTAGTCAAGGATGGAGACAGTACTGGCATTTGGAAGTGCATAGTGCAAAATGAGTAAATAAGTGACAAGTGCAAAATGAGTAAATAAGTGACAAGTTAATTTTTCCCAGAACATGATCACAGTTACTACGTACAGATCTCGAGTACAGCTAGCCAATAAACAATGGATGTATGACGTTACAACGCATACTTTTACCACGCATACCTTTACAACGCGGTATTTACAACGAATACCGTTACAACGCATAGCGCTTAGAGGTGCTGGATAGTGGTAAGTATAATTTTCTATTCCAACTCCAGTCCCCGTGGACACTAGGGAAGGTGTTGGATAGAAAATTAAACTTATTCCCTATCCTAGAGCGCCCCCCAGCGCAATGCGTTGTAATGGTATGCGTGGTAATGCCTGCGTTGTAATGGTAGTGCGTTGTAAAAATTTCGTTGTAAACGTTGTATACCATAAACAATGGATCCAAGATATGGGTAGGTTGCGTAAATGCAGGATATTCTCAGTTGTGTGGTGATGGTAGGGGACCCTGAAGGAGCCCCATTTTATTTGTGCAGAGCCATAGACTTTACTTATTAAGATGGTTTTAAAAGTGCTCTCCAGTGATCCCCACTTCTACTGATTGAGTTTTCTTTTCTATAAAATGTGCTATAACTTAACTTCCTCCAAGCCTCTTTCTATCTCACCCTCTGAAGGTTATTAATTCCCAGTTGGGTCGTCTCCTCTCCCTGACCCTCAAAAGGGTTGCAGATGGGTTTTGAAAGTCTTGTCTGCAACCCACATGTTTTGATTAAATCAACCATTTTAAGAACCTTCAAGGTTAGATCCTTGCCTTGGAGACTTACTATTTAGAAATACTGATGTAAATTCAACAGTGTTATTTTTCAGCTACGGGTGTTGGGAGACTTTAACCCCTTCACTGTGGCGGCTATTCCACCGCAGTGCTAAGGGGGCGGAGCCGAAATGCGGCGGGCGCATGCTGGTGACGGAACCACTCCGTCACCAGCGGCGGTTGCACTGTGCTTATGACGGAGCGGTTCCGTCATGGCCCCGCCCGCTCAATAGAACGCTCAGCGCAGGCGCGGAATCCGCGCCGCGCAGGAGCGTCGGGCGGGCCATGACTGAACCGCTCCATCATCAGCACAGCGCCACCGCGGCTGATGTCGGAGCGGTTCCGTCATCATCAGGGGAGGGGTTAAACAGAATATCATTCTTACTCCGAGGGCCAGATTTATCAAGGTTTTGCGGCACTCTAGGACCACGCAAGGGGGCGCAAGGGTGATGCAAAACCTAAGTGAGATTTATCAAGCCATGCAAGGCCACCTTGCGTGGCCCGCATGGGTTGATATGTCTGGAGTACTGCAGTGCATTCCCAGGTTTACTATTAACGGTAGCCCTGGGAATGCGCAAAAATGCTACGCCTCCCCGGGTTTGACTTAACAAGGAGAAATATCTTTAGTTCTCTTCATGTTTTCCTCTTTGTACGTTTGCTGCATTGTACAGCACATGTAGAAAGAGGATAAGGTCTCTGTGGATTGTTTTTGTGCAGGAAAATGTATCTTCCTGCACAAAAACAATCCTACAAAAAACGCATGCACCCTTGCACCATGATGTCAGAGTACCTGTGTTGGTGCAAGGCAGCCAAAAATGTACCAGTGCTAGGAAAGGACAGGCATGCGCTGTATGATGGTAAATACAGCGCATTCCTGCCCTTTACCTTTATCTGTAGGTCCATATTATCAAAATTTGTTGATAGATGTCAGACATTGACCCAGATGCTTGTGTGTCTCTAATTTTACAGGACAAGATCCAAAAATGGAAACAGCTACATTATGTATTCTTATACCTCTTTGTACTTGCCGTCTGGGGAGGAACAGGGGTGCGTATTCTAATAATCCTCCTCTTATTAGGTTTCCCACATAAACTACTTAGCACTTTACCTTTTAAGCCCATGGAGGTGCCAGTGTTGGTTCTTGAACTGAGGGGGCAGTCTTGCCTCGCACTTTACATTAAAAAATATTTTTGCTCGTTTTAATTTTAGTTATTGATCCAACTCAGATTGCTGACTAAAAACAAAAAATAAATAAACAGCCGCGTCATTGTGTAGGCACGTGAAAGCATAGTGCTCGCACCTAGAAAAAGATGCGGGTAACCGCGTAAAAGATTATTTTGTTGTACTTTCGCCATGCTGCACAGCATTGAGGATGACATGCACTGTGCCAAAAAAAAACATTTGCAAGGTCAATAGGTTACAAAGGTGAGAGCTATTGGCTTTGCCAATGCTTGTTTCCTCTGGTGACACCAAATCCTGCGATGGAGCCCAGAGTACTGTCATAACATGTTCAGTCATTGACCTTTAGAAATACCCAGATTTTTTGCACTCTCCTCTAAATAATGCGCTCTCTCAGGCCCTCTCTTCACCTACAATTGTCAAAATCTGTAAACTTCTGACACTGGTGCATTTCTTGCTAAGAAACCGGTCCTGGGAAGCTTGTTTCAGGGAAGGCATGGCTTGGCAGTTCGGGCTGGACTGTTCCCATGAGGCACAGGGTCAGACTGATTTGCATATGGCCATGTCTTAACTGGGGTGGCAGAGTGGGCTAAATAACGGTGATGGATTAAACCCAGATCTGTTGACTGGGTGTGAGTTTTTGATTGGTTCAGATGCTCTGTCCATCACCACCCCCTTTTGTTCTGCTTTCTTACTGATCTCAGCACTGCAAGAAATTCCGCGAGAAATGACTTGGCCCTTTGTGTGAAAGTTAAAAGCTGAAAATTAACTAGTCAGCGTGAAAGTGGAGAGGGGAGTCCAGGACAGAGAAGATGTCTATATATAGCTGTGAATGAACCCATGCAGTTATGAAAAAGTGAGGCAGCTGCGTTGTGGTTTTCTGTTGACATTTAGACTTAACAAAATCGTGTTTCTTGTGGTTAATGATGTCACCAGGAAGATGTTAAATGGTTTTCAAGTAGGAACTAACAGGGAAGGGAATTCCTCAAACGTCTAGTTATGATTTATTTTGTGAAGTCTTTGCCATAATTTGTCTATTCTTTTGAAAGTAAAGTTTTTAGTTCTAAATCACCATAAGTCAATTTTTTCCTCACAAGCAAATAAGTAAATTATTACTTTTAACCCCTTCAGTGCTTCGGACGGCCCCCGGCTACCATACGTCATAGTGGCCGTGTGCGGAGGATGGCCGGGGGGCGTCCGAATCCCGCCCACTCTCTAAATCGCCCGCACAGGGAAAAAATCGGCACCGTATGCAAGGGGTTAAAATATCAGGATGAGCACATGCTCGTAACTGTTGTTAGCGGGGACTGCAGAATGTGTTGTCTAGCCATGAAAGTCCCATACCTCACAGATCTCAATATGCTTCAGGCTGAACTGGGGTCCCCATGTATGGTGAGCCCATGAGCGGACCCAGTAATCGGTGTCCGTGGCAAGACCAACTAGCGGGTCATTTTGTTTAGGTGTGGTGATAGCCAAGATCTTTTGATTTGACTAAGATATGTATAATAGATTTACTTACTTTCAGTCACCTCTCTTCTTCATTCATTAGTCTTTTATTGTGTCATTCCCATTTTGCTTCTGCCCACTACAACATACGGCATGGGGCAGAGTGTGTGCATTTGAAACAGTTTCGTATGAATTCTAACTCTTTTTACTTTTCTTTCTTTCTTGCCTTCTTTCTTTTGCTTCCATTTTCTTGCCTTTTTTCTTTTGTTCCTTCTTTCTTTCTTCCTCAACAGCAAGAGGCTTGCATCCGATGCCAGACTGATTGACTTTTTTAAAGTTTCTGTTGTAGTGTGGCTCACTGGTTAGAGGCGGCAGACCCGAGAGCAGAGGACGGCCCGGGACCAGGGTTTGATTCCCGACGCGGCAGGTTTCTGGACCAGGGTCAGCGGACTCGATAATTCTCTCGCCTCGGTGCCCACTCTGATCAGCGATCACACTCGGCAACTCTGGGCACTAGCTTGCCTCATCTTCACTAACGGCCCCACCAGACCGCCCTTATCGCAGCAACAGACGACATTCGAACTCTACTGGACAATGGAGACACAGTCGCGCTCATTCTCCTCGACCTCTCCGCTGCCTTCGACACGGTCTGTCACAGCACCCTTTTACAATGCCTCAGAAACGTCGGAATCCAAGGAAAAGCACTAGAAAGGATCACCTCGTTCCTCACCGGAAGAACCCAGAGAGTCCGCCTTCCACCATTCAAGTCAAAGGCCACTGAAGTCATCTGCGGCGTACCACAAGGATCTTCACTCAGCCCCACCCTCTTCAACGTATACATGAGCCCCCTTGCGGTCATCGCACGCCAACACAACCTCAACATCATCTCCTACGCAGACGACACTCAACTGATCCTATCACTCACCAGAGACCCTAACACTGCCAAAACCAACCTGCATGAAGGAATGAAAGAAGTAGCAGAATGGATGAAGCACAGCCGTCTGAAACTGAACTCAGACAAAACAGAAGTCCTCATCCTAGGCACCTCCCCCTCCGCCTGGGACGACTCTTGGTGGCCAGAGGCCCTTGGAAAAGCACCCATCCCGACGGACCACGCACGGAACCTGGGCGTCATCCTGGATTCCTCACTTTCGATGAACAGACAAGTCAACGCCGTCTCTTCATCTTGCTTCAACATTCTTCGCATGCTCAAAAAAACATTTCGCTGGATCCCCACCGAAACTAGAAAAACAGTCACCCACGCTCTAGTCATGAGCCGACTGGACTACGGAAACACCCTCTACGCCGGTACCACCGCAAAACTCCAGAAAAAACTCCAACGCATCCAGAACGCTTCAGCCAGGCTCATATTAGACATCCCGCGTAAAGAACACATCTCTGGTCACCTGAAAAACCTCCACTGGCTCCCCGTCAATAAGAGGATTAATTTCCGGCTCCTTACCCACGCACACAAAGCACTCTACGAAACCGGACCTGAATGCCTCAACACACGACTGTCCTTCTACACCCCCCCTCGCCAGCTACGATCCTCCAACCAAGCCCTTGCCACTGTACCTCGAATCAACAAGACCACCATGGGAGGTAGATCCTTCTCCTACCTGGCAGCTAAAACCTGGAACTCACTTCCCACTCACCTTCGCCTTACTCAGAACCACCTAGCATTCAGAAAGCAACTTAAAACGTGGATATTTGACAAGTAATTCCCCATCCTTCTTCAAGCGCCTTGAGACCCTCTGGGTATGTAGCGCGCTATATAAATTTATTGACTTGACTTGACTTGACTTGGTCTCACCCTGGAGATACCCATTAAGGGACCATCTCTCAGGGAAGCCAGGAAGGGTTTCGCAGCGGACGAAGCGCGGAGGTACCCCTTCGGGAGTGATTCCAGCGCTATATAAGCACATAATTAATTAATTAATTAATACATGTTGTTTTTACTAACATTATGTGCAATTAGATGGTTCTTCATAGGGGTGTCAGCCAGACTTCATTTGTTGGTTTGTGTTTGGTGTCATTCACCTTATCTTCCACTCACTCAGTGGCGTAGCTAGCCAATGTGCCGCCGTGGAGGTTCCTGTGTTTGCCACCAGCAAGAGTGTGTGGGGGGGGGGGGGTGCTGGTGATTCCTCGACCCCCCACACAGGTAAGAGCGGGTGGTGCTGAAGGCCTCAGGTAAGGGGGGAGGCCACTGCCCCCAAAACTTGTGCCTCCCGGGCAGAACCCCCCCGCTCCTCCTTCTTGCTCAGCCACTGCACCCATACCAGCATGAATTAAGGGGCAATGCATCAGTACCACTTCTGTCATTGGCTGACTTCACTACGAGTTGGATTGCCTCTCTTTCGCACGGAACACATCCACACACAAAGTAGTCCCAGGGGGTACAATGGAGATGTGTGTGTTTCTTTAGACTAAACAAAACTCACGCAAAGTAGTTTCTTTCAGTGCCAGGGAGTACTATGGTAATGCGTAGATGCTCCCTCACTCGCAGGTGCAAAAGTTCCGATTTTAATGTTCGCAGACGACACCTTCATTTTATCAAAATCCCCTAGCGGTCTGCAAAAGGCATTGGTAATTTTTGACAAATTTTGTAGTGACCATGGCTTGGAGGTAAACGCAGCTAAAACAAAACTCATGGTTTTTAATCCTTGCAGGAATTTCAAATCCAAAATATCCATGAGTGGGCGTTGCCTTGAAGTAGTTAATTCTTTTACTTACTTGGGGATACACATTTCAAATGACAACAGATGGAACCACCACTTAAATCTTGCAGTATTAAGACATAAACAACTGGCTGGTACCATCATTAAGGAGCACAGGAAATCCTTAACTAAACCAATCAAACCGCCATTAATCATATACGAGGCTAAGGCAATAGGGTCAGCACTGTACGGGGCAGAGCTGTGGGGGCAAGAAAACCTCCAGGAGCTACAGATGTCAGAGAATAACTTCCTCCGAAAACTAACTGGCACCCCACAGAGCAGTCCCCTCTTGCCACTCAGATATGACCTTGGCAGGAAGGAAATCTCGGCAATGTGTAAACTTCGACCGATATTATATTGGCGTAGAATCTGGACCACCCCTGAGCTGTCACAATATGCAGAAGGATTTGCTGATGTGATCAAAGCAGACCGATTTCATAAAATCAGATGGTTTAGATCATTAAAGATAGCATTAAGTGAACTAGGGTTAAGTGAACTCTGGTCCGATCCAACCGGGTCATCCTTCCCATCCAAGTTGTTCATAAAAAACCTTTTCTGGGAACAGGCGGAGAACAAGAGTCTCCTTAGCAATAATAACGGGTCTATGACGACTGCCTTCCTTGAAGCCAAACTGTTTCCGATGTTTGAAATTTACTGGGATATTATAACTAAACCCATGGACAGGAAACTGTTTTTCCAAATGAGGGCTGGCTCTCTACCTCTGAGTAATTTAACATCAAAATGGAGAAATGGAGGTCCAGCTATTTGCCCAGTTTGTGGGGAAGGAAAAGAAACGTTGGGGCACTTCTTGTTTGTCTGTCACGCATATTCTGTTCCTAGACGTGTTTGGTTGGCTCCCATGTGTAGAAATCTGGGTACTAAAAGTAGCATGGTAGCTCTACACATTGTTAAATCTACCTCCTTAAACTGGATTATTATAGCAACTGCTAAGTATTTGGGGTGGGCGTGGGTAACTAGGCAGAGATTGCTAGCAGGGTGACTACTCTCTGCCTAGCTGAACAGAGACTGCTAGTTTATCTATTCTCTGTTCCCATGCTAGGTGTCTATCTGACGAAAACATTTTTATATTGATTTTTAACTGTGAAATAGGATTTCTCCTAAATATGATTTTTTACTATCTGAACTTTGCACCTTTGATTGTAAATAACAGGATGAAATGTTATTTTAAAATTGTCTTTTTAACGTGTATTGTGCTTAAGTCATGTCTGACTTTGTAATTTAATTGTATTTTATTATGTGTTTGTTTGTCTGCTTTTATGAGTAACACTCGAATAAAGCACTTTTGAATTGAATTGGTAATGCGTGTGTTGCTTTAAACGGAAAAAAAAACTTTTGCCTATAGCACTGATGAGGGGACAGCAAATTGACAGATGATAAAGTTTTGAATAAACCATGAAAATAGTAAACACGAATTACTAGAAGGCTAGGAGCCAAAGCCAAAACTAATGGCTTTGCCAATATTTGTTTAAAGATGGATTATGCGGGGTTCCCCGCATAATTGGGGCAGCTGTGTCGCTGGAGCACAGCTTGACAAGCCACTGCCACCGGAGTATTCGTTCATGACAATGGATTGCCAGAGCACACACAGAATGAGGAGCTTCTACCCCCAGGCTTGTGACAGATACCCAAGGAGCTATTTCTCGGAGGCACTGGCACTGTCCCGGGGGGGGGGTTTCTGGCCGGAGCTAGCAGGGCCGGACTGAGAACCAAAGCCCGCCCTGGCAAAGTGCTCGGCCGCCCCCCCCCCCCCTGAGGAGGGGGGGGGGAGATTGAGGGTGCGACCGAGCTCTTTGCCGGGGCTGGTTTTCGGCCGATTTTGTTACAGGGCCAATTTTGCAGCTATGCTGCAAAAACGGTCCTGTAACAAAAACGGCCCCAGGGGCCCAAAACTGGCCCTTACCCTTGCGGCCCACCGGGGGATTGCCCGGTGCCCGCAACAGCCAGTACCGCCCTGGGAGCTAGTAAGGAGAGGTGTGAGTCGGTGAGCGAGTTCTCCTGTTTATTTTGTCCTCCCACCCCCACCATGGTGACAGTGCCAGATTAAACACTTTGGAGGCCCTTAGGCAGTCGGAATTTCAGGCCCCGCTCACAAATAATCTTTTAATACCCAATGCCCCGGGTTTTTTAACAAACTGACAGCTGCAAGAAGATGAGTTTATAAGAGGCTATCTTTTATGTGAACCTAATGTCTCTGGTTTATGTACTTTAAGTTGTTAATGGGTACATTACATTACCACAGTATTTTCTATATAGAGTCTTTAATGTAAAGTTTTCGTTTTTTTGAGTTGCTTCATTTTTTTCTATCTATTGGAAACAATTTTGAAGAAAGCTTCCTTGTATTTTTTGAATGATCAAATCAATGTTATTTTGATCCATTGTCGTGGGGCTTCTAAAAGTATTGGGGCCCATAGGGCAGTGTCTACTTTGCCTATTTGGTAATCCGGAACTGTGTGGCAAATACTACTCGAGTAGCTTTGGCTTCAGAGCAATATTACAGACCTCTCCTCATGGGGAGAGGGGGCAAGCAGGCGAAGTGGTTGTCTTTTGTCTCCCTCAGACTCTGTCTGGCTGCACAGAATCATGGATGGATGCCCAGGGTATGCAGGAAGCGCTCGACACACCGAGTCATTCTTCTTGCTCAAACTTTAAAGGCGTATAATTGAGTGTCCTGAAGTTTGTTTTTTTCCACCAGTCTACCTATTTTTTCAGTCCTTCAATAATCTTTATTTGCAAACAAAGGTGCATATTTACAAGCCCTATCGTCACCACAACATCACTTTTAGTGGCGTTGTGATGGCGAAAGGAGCTTCGCCTTATATACAAGGCAGCGTTAAGCCACTTAACGTGGTTAAAAGCTGCCTTCTAAACAAGGCGCCCTTTCACGCTACACCTACCATGAAAGGGGCAGGCAATGGGTGTTGGGGAGGGCCTTCCACTGTAACACCCATTGATTTTGGCACTGCCCCCTGTTTACAAGAGCAGCGTAAACAGGAGGCAGAGACAAAATTAAGACCACGGAAAACCTGGTCTTAAATAGGCTACATGAGGAGAAATGTTTTATTTCTCCTTGTTTTTGCTGTTTCCATGTGTGCTGCTTGGGCAGCACACATAGAAATAGCAAAACACCAATGATTGTTTATGTGCAGGAAGGTCCCCCTTCCTGCACATAGACAATCGATAAAAAAAACATTTTGCAACTTCTATGTGTGCTGCATTAAGCAGTGGAGGTCTATCAGCTCTATGTTCTCTCTCCTCTACTTGATCACTTACTACGTGTGCCCGGCCTACACGACTAATTACATTTTTAATGATTTGTATCTATTATCACTTAGGGTGCCCACTTTATAGGCATTCTATACAACTGACTTTAACTCACAGTGTCTCTTCATTTTCTCTTTTCTGTTCTGGGAGTATTTGGTTCATGTAAGAATAACATGAATAGTTTGCATATGTGTATATATCATCTGTTAAACAAAATAGCTTATGGAGGCTGTGTAATGTTTATATTCCAGCCTTGAGAAAGTCTGAATACACATTTGTACAGACAAAACACGTATTGGCTTCAAGAATTGGCATCAAGAATGGCTGGATATTTGGTATACACAAATAAAAGAACTTATTTTTCTCTTCTCTTGTGATTGGTGGATGATCCTTTGAAAAACAACGGTGGATTGGATTAGGATATATTCGCCTTTGGACGTTTGAGATTTTTGATACATACTGTTTTGATATATTCTTATTCGGGGATATATGTTCTGATTGAATTTATTATGACTATTCAGGGTGTGCCATAACTGTACTGTTTGATATGTTTATGTGCAGGTGCGTATAACCTGCCGATAGCACCATTTGGTAGTTGGTGCTCCTAGTTAATTCAGCACCGCACTTCTTACATTGTTTGCAAAAAATATTCACGCTTTTATTTCGTATTTACTTTACTGCTGTTTCTTCATCTTGAGGTGCGGTGTTTCCCTTTTGGGATTGCTACTACCAAGCTGTATTTTCTTAAATCATTGGCCTTTTGCTGTTTTAATGTGTGCTGCACAACTCAACACAGAGGAAATCAGCAAAATCAAGGAGAAATTAAACATTTCTCCTCGCTTCCCCAGGTTAAGACCAGGATTTCCCTGATCTTAATTCTAGTGCTGCGTCCTATGTACGTCTCCCTTGTAAATAGGGGGCAGCGTCAGAATCAATGGGTGTTGCAAAGGAACGCCCACCGCAAAACCCCATGCTCACCCCTTTCACGCTAAGCATAGCGTTAAAGGAGGAATTATTTACAAGGCAGCATTAAGCCACATTAAGTGGCTTACCGCTGCCATGTAAAAAAGGCGAAACCCCTACCGCCACAGGAGCGTCGCAAAAAGTGATGTTCCCTTGGCGATGGGGGCTTGTACATATAGTTTAATTGCTCAAGGATATCTAAAAAGAAACCGAACAATTATGAATGAAAAGGAAAAAGTAATTGACAAACTAAATTATTGGCCTTGACACTGAAGCACACCTTCTTTTAGGCAGATGTGCATGTCAGTAGACAAAGTTGAATCCCCCACCATGCAAGAGACCTGAGGTGGCCCGACTCATTGCCCACTGCTGTGATAGTAGGAATTAAAATGTAAAAGACATTTGAGCTGACAAATGAATGAAGAGGGCTGATCAAAAGGCCCCCAATGTATGTATATATGTACTTATTTTTTTTATTTAGAATTCTTTTTTGTTACAAAGGCAGGTGAGACATTTTATTGCAGGCCAGGCCTAAAAAAAGAATACCCATCGCATTAAGCTGTTTAAAGAGTGATAAAATAGCCCATGGAAGTGAATGTAGCGGAACAAGAAGGTTGAAAGCGCTTGCAAAAAGTCAAAATCACTTGATGTTCTAGTACTTGGGTCCCAATAAGCCTACATTCTTGCAGCCACAATGGGCACTCCTAAAATGAGGAACCAAGATAAAATGTTGAATGTCCCAATAGGGGTATCACCCCAGTCTCTAATGTGGGTGGCAGAAGTATTCTTCGAATCAAAGGTCACATTTGCATAATGCTGTGTGGCAGAGATCCTTGGAGAAAATTACTTTGTGCTCAGGGAGCAAGGGCAGCATTCTCAGAGTAGCAATGACATGGCAACATTTTCTCTTCTGAGAAACTAGCTGCACTGTGTAATTCTGACAATGCAGAATTTAGCGAGAGTCTATTTAATAGGTTACTCCCTGGCACAAGGCAATGTTGTAATACACCCGTGAGAAAATACAGGCAGCCGCAATTGCATTGTGGTCTTCTTTCAGGAGAAAGGGAGAGGTTTTTCTGACATGGGACTGGGTGCCCAATCTGACCCTCTGACCATTTCCCAGTGGGTTGCAGGCTATGGGACTGCTGTCAGAGCTGAATGGGCTGCCATTATCCAAACATGGCAGGCCCTGCGTTAATGTGTGGTGCAAACGGTGCTCTTGTTCGCTCTTTGTCGAGTGTTATGAAGTCAGCTCAGAGCCAGGGAGCAGGGGGCCATCGCTATGGAGGTAATGAAGGTGGTATATTCAGTCAAGGAAGTTGAGGTTCATACATTTTTAGGGTAATGCAGCTCCTTCCTGTGGGAGAGTAGGATCTGCTTCCTAGGGTTACCCCCACTTTTTGCTGTGTTTCACTGGTTCATCGACTTTAGTCTGGCTGCGGCCCTGCTAATCAGGACCCCAGTCTAGCTGTACTCTCTCTAAATTGATTGCATGCACATTAGGTACACACCAGATTGGTTACTGGGTTACCCTTGTGAGTCCCTAGTATATGGTACCATAGGTACTTCAGAGGCCTACCAAGGGCTGAAGCATGTATTATGCCACCCCTGGGAAGCCTTCCAAAATAGCACCACAGGTCTGCACTTGCAGCCTGGGTAAGGTGATGTAAGCACCCCTTACTGGGATATAGTATGCCTATATCCACTATTTAAAACAGACACATATTAACCTATAAGTCACGCCTACAGCAGGCTTTGACAATCCTGAAGGCAGAGTGCTTGGTTTTGTGTGAGAGGGTGCCCTAGCATGAGCTGCACCCTTCTGCAGCTTTCGGAATCCCTTCCTTATAGCTGTTCTGTGATATGGCCATACCATATAATCTTAAATTCATTATAATCCTCGCGGTTAAGGATAACTTTGGTTTGGCTTTATCAAAACATGTCGTGTTTTGTGTCAAAAACTTTGGAATACTACCCCCCCCCCCGCCAGGTCTGGCGGCGGGGCTAGCATTCCACCCTTCTAGAGGGAGAAGACATGTACACACTTACTTTCCCTGTAATATTTTAAAAGAGCCTCAGCATCACAAAATGGATGCTGCTGTCACAGACACAAGTCTGACCTTCTGCTGCTGGACGGAACTCCGGCAGGGGAGGCCTGGACAATAGGTTTCCTGTCCAAGAAGGTGCCAGCACCTCCCCAGACAGGCGTTCGTGTATTGGGGCAGGGTGGGTTGCATTCAGTAAATGCTTTTCAGACAGTGCTTGGGGCACACAAGGTGTCCCCATGCATTTCCCAGTTCAAACCGGTTGCTGGGGCACTCAGCCCCAGCTCTGGCACGAAACTGGACAAAGGAGAATGGGTGTAACCACCCCCTCCCCAGGTCCTCCCATAGGTGGAACCCTAGAGTTAGTCCAATCCCTGAACTTAGTATAATTATTGGACCCCAGTCCCTAGGACTTTAGATTACCCTGGATAACCCTCTGAAGAAGAAATCTTGGACCTTCGACATTCCATATCGACTGGAAGATGGAAGAAATCTCCCTTGGGGTCAAGGAGTGACTCCCCTGTTCAAACAGGCACGAAAGTAGCATCTTGCCGGTCTGCATTTTCGAGGCTCCAGCTGGATCCCGAAGAATCTGCGACACAGGACATGGACTTCCAGACATTTCCAAGGCTTACATGAGTCCCCAGCGAAGCGGAGACCTGTAGCTATCACGAGAAACTCCTGGACATCCTGCACATTTGCTAGTGCATCACATTCCTGAACTTTCCCGAAGTTCTGCATTGGGCTACTTGTAGTCCAAGCCATGAGAACCTTTTGCATTGAAGATTGTGGGCCTACACTCCACAGTTCTACAGGTCCTAGGCCTAACTCCTATCCCTCACGTGGTTCTTATAACACTTACTAAGTATATGGTTTATGAGGCCCCTGGGGCAAAACGTATACTGTGCTAATTTACAGTATGCTCTTTAAGTTCTTGTATTGTACTTTTGCCTCTAGCCTCATAAAGAGGCTAGAGGGGTGTGTTTCAGAATAAATACATATATTTTATATATATACCTGGTGTGGTGCTCTTTCATTTGATCATTCAAAAGATTATAGACTGGTAAAACAAGCTGCTTTACATTCCTTTAAGACTTAGCCTGAAGGCTGCTCTCCGCAGCTACCACTAGGATAGCTTTCTCTAAAGGTTGTCTTAAACCTACCTTCAATAAGGATTGGTTGGACTGGTGCAAGGTGCCCACTAGAATAGTGGACATAATATGCCAGGCCAAATTCTCACATTGGTGTGCAGCGTTTGAGATTCAAGCTTGCATTGTTTTACCAGATAATCTTGAGAATATCATTTGAAAAACCACTAAAGGCACCCTAGGTACATATAATCCAAGCTTATAATACAGTAAGTTCTACTGAACTTAGAGTTGTGTGTTAAGAGCTTAGCACACCCTTGCCACAACTCAAGAGAGGTTTAGTAGGAAACCAACTAGAGTAGGTAGTGCATACACCACACCTCACTAGTTATGGCTTCAGGGGCGGGACCTAGTGTATCCTTGCCAGATGTCAGTTAATTACAGACATCCAAATATGACACATTCCCTTTCTCAGAGTTAAGGGCTCTGTGTACTGTGAGAAACCTGAAGACTGGCAAAGGTGCCAACACCCAACGCCAAAGAGAGGTATTACTGATAGATGACCAGAAGAAGGCTTCAGAGCCTGTAAGGGTAGGCAGTGGGTTGGGAGCAGCAGGTGAGGAAGATCCTAGTGGTCCACTCCCACAGGATTCAGACTCTGATGCTGACCAGGAAGTTGACCATGAACTAGACCTGGAGAACCCAGCTCCTACAAGAGATGAGGAAGGCCAAAGGGGCCCTCTCTTTGTCCCCCCAGGAAGAGTTGATGGTGTGCCCAGAAGACCAAGATCACCTTCAGTGGAATCTAATCATTCTGGCGCATCTATAGGGTCCTCTGCCTCTCTCATAGGAAGGCTACCTCCAAGAAGAAGAGGGCGTATCAGGTGTTAATGGAAGAAGCCCAGCTGAGAGTAAGGAGACAAAGAGTAGCCTTAGAGAAGGAAACACTAGCTCTTGAAAGAGCAAGACAAAAGATGGTGGCAGCAATTTCCCTACTGGTAGGGATAGGTCTTATGACCATAGAAACCTAAACGAGATTGTCCCTCCCTATCAGACTGGGGATGACATCCTCAAATGGATAACTGCACTGGAGAGGGGCTGCAAAGTACAAAAGGTACCCCAGGAGCAGTGGGCAACAATCTTGTGTCTCTTCTTTGCAGACAACGGTAGAGATAAGCTCCTCACAGTAAGAGAAGAGGATGCTGATGATTACAAGTTCATGAAGAGTGCTCTGATAGATGGGTTTGACTTAACCACTGAGCAGTATAGAATACAGTTCAGAGACACCCAGAAGGCACATACTCAGGACTGGGTTAACTTTGTAGATTGTGATACTAAGGCTCTGGAGGGCTGGTTGTTGGGCAGTAAAGTGTGTGACTATACAGGATTGTATAATCTGATCATGAGAGAACAAATTCTTAATAACTGTCAAAACCAGCTGTTGCATCAGCACCTGGTAGACTCTGATCTGACCTCTCCCAAAGAATTAGGAAAGAAGGCAGACAAATGGGTCAGAACCAGGGTGAAGCAGAAGGTACAGAATCAAGGTGGTGACCAAAAGTAGCAGGATCAAAAGGGTGGGCAGAAAGGTAAAGATCAGAAGTCTTCACAAGGTCCCCAAAAAGCTTCTAATTGAGGGGGTCCCCAATCTTCCAAAAAGAAAGAAGGCCTAAAGAAACCATGGTGCAACATCTATAAGAAGAATAGTCACTGGACCAGTGACTGCACCAAAAAGGAGACAGCTATAGCCACCATTGCCCCTAAGGCAACTGTTTCCCTAGTTTAGCTACAAGTGGTGGTTCCTAGCAAAAGGGTTTAGTAGGGTTGACCCCGCGATCTGAGGTGAGCTATGACCTAGTCAGAGTTCCAACTCAAGCTGTTTTAGTCTGTGATGGAGGCATGGATATGACCTCCTCTATGAGTCCCAGTAACCTGGGCAAGTACAGACAAACACCTTTGATTAATGAGAAAAAAGCAGAAGCCTACAGGGATGCAGGAGCAAGTGTCACAATGGTGACACCAGACTTTGTAGACACTGGACAAGTCATACTTGGAGAGACTTACTAAGTGATCATGATAGCAATGTCAAGACCACCCATAGTCTGACAGTTGTTAATTTCTCCTGGGGAGGGGTAACTGGCCTTAAGAGAGTTGTGATAAGTGCAGACCTCCCTGTTGAATGCTTGCTTGGAAATGACCTGGAGACTTCAGCCTGGTCTGAAGTGAAGTATAGGACCCATGCAGAAATGTTAGGAATCTCAGCCTTCTGAGGAAGCTGATTGTGAACCTGGAGAAGGAACTGGCCGCAGAGGAGCTTGAGCCTGATCAGGTTGAGTTCTTAGGGCAGATCAGAGTTAGGCGCAGCAGAGCTGCCCATCTCTTGAACCCCTCAGACTGCTGAGGCTTCTGGGAATGCTAGTGGCACCCACAAAGTCTATTAGGATGATGAACTCCTGTATTCAGAGAGTAGAGACCCCAAGCCTGGTGCAGCCAGGAGGTTGGTCATATCTTTGGCATTCAGGGGTTTCCTATTGAAACTAGCACATGATATTCCCTTAGCAGGACACCTAGGCCAGAACAAGACTTGGGCCAGATATGTCCCTCACTTTCACTGGCCCCACATGTCTGAAGACACAAAGGAGTTTTGTCGCTCCTGTGTAACCTGTCAAGCCAGTGGCAAAGCACTACCTGTGGTGGGGGCTCCCTTTGAAAGAGTGGGGAGTGACATTGTTGGACCAATGGATCCTCAGACTGCATCTGGGCACAGGTTTATCCTAGTGGTAGTGGATAATGCCACTAGGTACCCAGAGGTAGTTCACCTTAGGACCACTACAGCACCTGTTGTGGCAAGAGCCCTCTTGGGAGTTTTCTCAAGAGTGGGGTTTCCTAAGGAGGTAGTATCTGACAGAGGTGCAACTCTTGTGTCTAGCTACTTGACTGCAATGTGGAAGGAGTGTGGAGTGAACTATGAGTTCACCACACCCTATGATCCACAGTGCAATGGTCTAGTTGAAAGGTTCAACAAGACCTTAAAGGGTATGATTAAGGGTCTCCCAGAGAAGCTCAGGCGGTGATGGGATATCCTGCTACCCTGCCTTTTGTTTGCATACAGGGAGGTTCCTCAGAAGGGGGTTGGCTACAGCCCATTTGAACGTCTGTTTGGACACCCTGTCAGAGGACCACTTTGTCTGGTGAAGGAGGGATGGGAGTTACCCCTTAAACCCTCTAAACAGGACACAGTGGACTATGTACTTGGTCTCCCGGTGGGCTGAGTCCATAAAAAGGCAACTAAAAACCTTGAGGCGAGCAAGGAATTGCAGAAAGCCTGGCATGACCAAAAGGCTGTACTGACTGTTTACCAGCCAGGACAGAAAGTGTGGGTGTTGGAGCCTGTGGCCCCAGCAGCTCTCCAAAAGAAGTGGCGTGGACCCCACACTATTGTTCAACAGAAGGGGAAGGTCACCTATTTGGTAGATCTTGGAACTCCCAGGAGCCCCCATAGGGTGCTTCATGTCAACAGATTGAAACCATATATTGACAAGGCAGGCATGGCCTTGCTCATAGCTACTGATTAAGGACAGGAGGAAGAGAGTGACCCTCTCCCAGACCTGCTCTCTCAGAACCCTGATGATGGATCAGTTGATGGAGTAGCCTTGACAGGCAGCCTCAGTGAACAGCAGCAAACTGATTGCAGACAAGTTCTACAACAGTTCAGAGATATATTTTTGCTGACTCCAAGTCAGACTAACTGGTGCACTCATGAAGTGGACAATGGGGACAGTCTGCCTGTTAAAAGTAAGATTTACAGGCAACCTGACCATGCCAAGGACTGTATCAGGACAGAAGTCCAACATTTTTATTTTTAGAATTGGGAGTTGTTGAACCCTCAGATAGCCATTGGGCTAGTCCAGTGGTCTTGGTATCAAAACCTCACACCCAGGGTGGTAAGAGAGAGATGAGGTTTTGTGTAGACTACAGAGGTCTCAATGCAAGAGTAGATGAGCTGATAGAAACTTTGGCCTCAGCCAAGTTTCTCAGCACATTTGATCTAACAGTTGGCTACTGGCAGATCAAACTAGCTGATTATGCAAAGCCAAAAACAGCATTCACACCCCCTAGTGGACATTATAAATTTGTGGTAATGCCCTTTGGTCTGAAGAATGCACCTGCCACTTTTCAAACGTTGGTGAATACAGTCCTAACAAGCCTACAAGGCTACTGTGCAGCTTATCTTGATGATATTGCTGTCTTTAGTTCCACCTGGGAGGATCACCTGGTCCACCTGCAAAATGTTTTGGAGGCCCTGCAAAAAGCAGGCCTAACTATCAAGGCTACTAAGTGCCAGATAGGCCAGAGTCAGGTTGTGTACCTGGGCCACCTTGTAGGTAGAGGCGAGGTTCAACCATTGCAGAGCAAAATCCATACCATAATGGACTGGGTTGCTCTAACCACCCAGACTTAGGTCAGAGCTTTCTTGGGCCTGACTGGGTACTATAGGAGATTTGTCAAGGGGTATGGATCCATTGTGACACCCCTAAATGACTTAACTTCCAAAAGAATGCCAAGCAAAGTTCAGTGGACAGTCAGCTGTCAAAAGGCATTTGATGACCTGAAGCAGGCCATGTCCACTGCACCA
Organism: Lissotriton vulgaris; assembly: GCF_964263255.1. Lineage (NCBI taxonomy): Eukaryota > Metazoa > Chordata > Amphibia > Caudata > Salamandridae > Lissotriton > Lissotriton vulgaris. The sequence continues at coordinate 982,647,751 of NC_141699.1, read as the reverse complement.
ATTCTGCAAAGTCCTAACTACTCCAAAGAATTCATTGTCCAAACAGATGCATCTGAGTTGGGGATAGGGGCTGTGCTGTCACAATTGAATGAGGAAGGTCAGGACCAGCCAGTAGCTTTTATTAGCAGAAGCCTGACCCCTAGAGAGAAACGTTGGTCAGCTATTGAGAGGGAGGCCTTTGCTGTGGTTTGGGCTCTGAAGAAGCTGAGGCCATACTTGTTTGACAATCACTTCACAGTTCAGACAGACCATAAGTCCCTCTTATGGCTAAAACAGATGAAGGGTGAAAACCCCAAACTTTTCAGGTGGTTCATTTCCCTACAGGGGATGGACTATACAGTGGGACATAGACCTGGGAGTAACCATGCCAATGCAGATGGACTCTCCAGATATTTCCACTTAGAACATGAAGACTCAGAAGGTCAAGGTTAGTTTAATGTCCCTGCGTTTGGGGGGTGGGGGGTTGAGTAGGATCTGCTTCCTATGGTTACCCCTACTTTTTGCTGTGTTTCACTAGTTTACCGACATTAGTCTGGCTGTGCCCCTGCTAATCAGGACCCCAGCCTAGCTGTTCTCTCTCTAAATGGATTGCATGTACATTAGGTACACACCAGATTGGTTACTGGGTTACCATTGTGAGTCCCTAGTATATGTGGTACCATAGGTACCAAGGGCATAGGTACCCCAGAGGCCTACCAGAGGCTGAAGCATGTATTATGCCACCCCTGGGAAGCCTTCCAAAATGGCACCACAGGTCTGCACTTGCGGCCTGGGAAATGTGGTGTAAGCACCCCTTATTGGGATATAGTATACCTATATCCACCATTTAAAACAGACACATATTAACCTATAAGTCACGCCTATGGCAGGCTTGACAATCCTGAAGGCAGAGTGCTTGGTTTGGTGTGAGAGGGTGTCCTAGCATGAGCTGAGCCCCTCTGCAGCTTTCGAAATCCCTTCCTTATACCTGTTCTGTGATATGGCCATACCATATAATCTTAAGTGCATTATAATCCTCGCGGTTAATGCATTCTGCGTGGGTTGCTGCCTAGGCTTGTTGGGTCCAATCCGGATACAGATGCTGCAGCACTTGACATCAGACGGGCGACCGCTGAGCCTACTTCCAGGCGAGGTCGCCCCCACTCACCGCTGCTCCTGCCGACTCCTGCCTCGCTCTTCTGCTGCTTGCTGCTCCTGCCTCGCTGCTGCCTGGAACGCCCCAGCCGCAGCTGAACCACCATTTTGCCACCGCTGCTGCCTGGAACGCCCCAGCCGCCGCAGAACCGCTAATTTTCCCGCCGCTGACTCCCGGTGGCCCCGCCCCTCCTGCCCATTTGCCGCCCGCTCCCGCCACCCAGATGCTCCTCCCTCCTGGCTCCTTACTTATGCCGCCCAGACGCACGCGCAGCATTCACTCGCAGCGGGCGCGCCTTTTGTGCGCCAAAGGCGCGCCAAAGGCAAGCCCGTCTGAGCCCGTCCGCGCCTGGACCGCTCCCAGTGCCAGGACCCCTGGCCCCCACCGATGCAAGACGACCCGACAGACCTACGGCACCGCTGCCCTCAATGCACTCAATGCCGGCCAGAACTCCACCTGCTGCCGGGCCGCCCCGAAACGCATTCACGGACCCTTCACCTGCAGAACCTGCAAGTTCACCTGCCTCCGAACCTGCACCGTGCCCGCCAAGCCAAGCACCAGCAGCAACCTCAAGTGCATCCTGCTCAACACCCGCTCCGTCCACAGACACGCCGTGGAACTCTGAAACCTCCTCGACACAACATCACCAGACATCGCCTTCCTCACGGAAACCTGGATGAACGTCTCCTCAGCCCCTGACATCGCCATCGCCATCGCCATCCCGGACGGGTACAAGATCATCAGGAGGGACCGCGTCAACCAGACCGGAGGAGGCATCACCATCGTCCACAAGAACACCATCCGCATCACGACCGACTCCAACGACACCTTTGCCTACGCCGAGCACCTCCACTTCCAGATTCACACCGACCCAAAGACGACCCTCAGAGGCACCCTCATCTACAGACCCCCGGGACCACGCACTCAATTCAGCGAAGACATCACGGACTTCATCAGCCCACACGCCCTCCCCTCCGCCGACTCCATCCTCCTAGGGGACCTCAACTTCCACCTGGAGAACAACAAGGACCGCAACACCGCAGCCCTGCTGGACAACCTCGCCAACCTCGGACTCAAGCAACTGGTCAACACCCCCACCCACTACGCCCGCCACATGCTTGATCCCGTCTTCTTATCCAGCAAACACATCACCTTCAGCCACTCAACCGGACCGACCACAGCTGCGTCCACTTCAGCTTCAGAAAAACCACAACCCACCACCACCCGCAACAGGTTCCTCACAGGAGCTGGAGCAAGATCACCGCCGACCAGCTCACCACCTCCCTCAGCCAGAACCCACCTGCCAGCACAACAGACCGCAACGAAGCAGCCCGCAACTTCACGCACTGGCTGACCGCCTGCGCTGACGACCTCGCACCACTGAAGAACCCTCCCAACAGACCCAGAAGCAAGAAGGCCCCCTGGTTCACCGACGAACTCAAGGACTCCAAGAAGACCTGCCCCACCCTCGAGAAAGCCTGGCTCCTCGACCAGACCACTGACAACATGACCGCCCTCAAACACGCCACCAGCAAGCACCACCAGCTCATCCGCACCACCAAGAAGAGATCACTGAAGGAACGACTGGACAACAACGCCCACGACAGCAAGGAACTCTTCAGCATCGTCAAGGAGTTCTCCAACCCCAGCACCGGCAACAACGACATCACTCCTTCACAAGATCTCTGCGACTCTCTCGCCTCGTTCTTCCACCGCAAGATTGCCGACATCCACAACAGTTTTGGCGCACCATCCACGCACCCAACCGTCGAACCAACGCACCCCACCGCCACCCTCCGCACCTGGACCACGGTGACTACCGAAGACACAGCCCGCACGATGAACACCATCCACTCCGGATCTCCAACCGACCCCTGCCCCCACCACGTCTTCAACAAGGCCGACTCCACCATCGCACCCCAACTCCGGGACGTCATCAACACCTCCTTCAACACCGCCACCTTCCCGGAGAGCTGGAAGCATGCAAGAAACCAACAGCGGACCCCACCGACCTCAAAAACGTCCGCCCCATCTCGCTCCTCCGTTTTCCTGCCAAAGTCATCGAGAAGATCGTCAACAGACAGCTTGCCGCCTTCCTAGAGACGAACGGATCCCTCGACCCCTCGCAGTCCGGTTTCAGAGCCAACCACAGCACCGAGACCGCCCTCATCGCAGCCACCGACGACATCCGAGCCCTGCTCGACAACGGGGAACCAGCGGAACTCATCCTCCTGGACCTCTCTGCAGCGTTCGACACTGTCTGCCACCGCACCCTTGTCCAACGCCTCAGCAACATCGGCATCCAAGAGAAGGCACTGGAGTGGATCATCTCGTTCCTCGCCGGAAGAACACAGAGATTCCGACTCCCCCCGTTTCGATCCAAGGCCACCAAAGTCATCTGCGGCGTCCCGCAAGGATCAACACTCAGCCCCACCCACTTCAACGTCTACATGAGACCTCTTGCTGCCATCGCACGCCAACACAACCTCAACATCATCTCCTACGCCGACGACACCCAGCTGATCCTCTCCCTCACCAGAGACCCGACACCGCCAGAACCAGCCTACACAAAGGAATGAAGACGTCGCCGAGTGGATGAAGAACAGCCGCCTGAAACTGAACTCAGACAAGACGAAATCCTCATCCTGGGACCATCGCCCTCCGCCTGGGACGACTCCTGGTGGCCCCCAGCCCTGGGCACCGCTCCCAAGCCAACAGACCACGCACGCAACCTGGGCTTCATCCTGGACTCCTCCCTCTCGATGACCAGACAAGTCATCGCCGTCTCCTCATCATGCTTTCACACCCTTCGCATGCTTCGCAAGATCTTCCGATGGATCCCGACCGAAACCAGGAAGACGGTCACCCAGGCCCTCGTCACCAGCCGACTGGACTACGGAAACACCCTCTATGCCGGAACCACAGCCAAGCTACAGAAAAGACTCCAACGCATCCAGAACGCCTCCGCCCGACTCATCCTGGACATCCCCCGATGCAGCAACATCTCTGGCCACCTGAGGGACCTGCACTGGCTCCCCGTCAACAAGAGGATCACGTTTAGGCTCCTCACCCACGCACACAAGTCTCTCCACGACCTGGGCCCCAAGTACCTCAACGACCGCCTGACCTTCTATACGCCCACCCGCCAGCTACGGTCTACTAGCCTCGCCGCCGTACCACGCATCCGAAGAGCCACCACCGGAGGCAGATCCTTCTTCTACCTGGCGGCCAAGACATGGAACTCCCTCCCCATCCACCTTCGGCTGACCCAGGACCACCTCGCATTCAGGAGACAACTCAAGACCTGGCTGTTCAAGCAGTAGCGGACCCCTTCCCCCAAGCGCCTTCCGGGTGAGTAGTGCTCTATACAAGTGTTATGATTGATTGATTGATTGATTGATTGATTGATTGACAACTTGAAACCAGCTCCTGGTTGTCGTCGACGCCTCCTGGTCCTCGTGGCTGAAGAGTCAAGCTTCACCTACATCACCTTAAAGCACCCAACATCGGCTGGCATCTTCTTGTCGCCATCCTGGTCACTTGCTAGTGACCCAGACTCTGTCCCCTCTGCTTTCAGGTTCTTTAGATCTCCGAACCACCCTTGGATCCATCCGGACACTTTTCTCCTGGTCGCCTGCAGCACTTCTTTGCAGCTCTCCATTGAAAACGACGACGAAACCTGACACGAAAAGACACCTATGCACCTGGCTTCCCTGGGTGAGGTAACACGAGTACTTCGGTGCTCCCATGGATCTTGACTCTCAAAGTGTCCAGTACTGAAGGGGGTCCATCGTAGTCCACTCCTAAGTGTCCCTAATCTTTAACTTTGTAACTTTAGCTTTCTCCATAGAAGTCGATGGTGATTCGCGGCTGTGTTTAGACACTGCACGCGTACCCCGTGGGTCTCCTGTGTCCCTACCTTGGGTGGTTCCTGGTTGCCCCAGCAGTTCTACAGGCCATAAGCCTAACTTCTATCCTTCACGTGGTTCTTATACCACTTACTTAGTATATGGTTTGTGAGGCCCCTAGGGCAAAACGTATAATGTGCTAATTTATTTTGTGCTCTTTAGCTTCTTGTATTGTACTTTTGCCTCTAGCCTCATAAAGAGACTAGAGGGGTGTGTTTTAGAATAAATACATATATTTTATATATATACACCTGGTGTGGTGCTCTTTCATTTGATCATTCAAGAGATTATAGACTGGTAAAACAATCTGCTTTACATTCCTTCAAGACTTAGCCTGAAGGCTGCTCTCCACAGCTACCACTAGGATAGCTTTCCTAAAGGTTGTATTAACCTACCTACTCAATAAGGGTTGTTTGGACTGGTGCAAGGTGTCCACTAGAACAGTGGACATCATAAGCCAGGCCAACTTTTCACACTTCCCACAGGTGTCTCTGATCCAAACATGACAGCCCCCATGCATCCATTCTTGACACTGCCTCCTGCAGTGCAGTGGTGGCTGGTAGGGAACAGGGGTTGCGGGCGGGAGGGAGGGGGTAAGGGTTTGGAATATATATTTTTAAAAACATCTACCTGTTCTGGCAGCCACGTCTCTCCTCTTCTTCTCCGCAGTCCCAGAACCAGGAAGCACCCAGCTCCCCATAGCCAATAACAATGCTGCAATGCAGTGTTGTTATTGGCAGCTTGGGCTGTCCGGTGGGGTACTCGAAATGTTTCGACTACTGTCTTCAAAGTCGTAATTGCATATGCAGCTGTTGTTGTTCCATCTGCTAATTTAAAACAGGACCCATCCACATATAACTCCCCCTGAGGGTCAGATAGAGGAATGTCGGTAAGGTCAATTCTTCCTTTTGTTTCTTTCTCGGTACGGTAAATGCAATCATGTGTATCAGTGGTAGTTTCACTCAGAGGGAGTGGTAGCAGTGTAGCTGGATTTAGTGTTGCACATTGTGTGATCGTGATGTGCGGTGCAAACAATGTCAATTCATACCCAGTGAGGCGTGCACTTGTGAGATGCTGTGTTTTTGTTTTATTTAGCAATGTGTCCACAGCATGCAGCACCATCACTGTCAGATTGGAATTTAGAACAAGTCCTTCCAACTGCCGGATGGCCACCGCAACAGCTGCTGTGGCCCTCAGACAGCTAGGAAGAGCTCTAGCGACATTATCCAATGTGGCTGACAAATAAGCGCAAGGTCTTTGCTTACCACCAAATTCCTGCGTCAACACTGAGAGTGAGGAACCATCGACCTCATGTACGTATAGTACAAAAGGTTTACGGTAGTCAGGAGTGCCCAAGACAGGAGCAGAACATAAAGCAGTTTTTAAAGAGTCAAAAGAGTGCTGACATTCATCCGTCCAATGGAGGAGTTCATGCACGTCCTTAGTAGTCAGATGCAACAAAGGTTTAGCGAGTAGCGAAAAATGAGGTATCAATTGGCGACAGTAAGAAGTGATGCCAAGAAAAGCACGAACTTCACACTGCGTGCAAGGAACAGACATATTAGAGATGGTAGTAATACGTTCAGGGGTTAGTCGCCTACCCTCCTTCGACAGTAAATGACCTAGGTAGGTTACCTCCTGTCGACAGTATTGGAACTTAGACAAGGACACTTATTCCCTTTTGCTGCCAAATGGTGTAATAATCTAACAGTAGCAGCCTTGCAGCCTTCTTCTGTGTCCGAAGCGATTAACAGGTCATCCACATATTGCAACAGTACGTTGCCTTCTGACAAGGCCAGGTCGTCCAACAGAGCCTTAAGGGCTTGGCTATAGATGCTCGGACTTTCAGTATAGCCTTGAGGTGCGCGACAGAAGCAGAAGCTTCGGCCAGATAACGAGAATCCGAAGATCTGTCTGCTATCGGGATGGATAGGGATACTGAAGAAAACATTCTTCAGGTCTATGACCGAAAAATACTGGGCAGTTGGTGGAATCATCGTGAGGATAGTGGTGATGTCCGTCACCACAGGATACTGTGGTACAAGTGGAGAAGTGTGGCTCACTGGTTAGAGCAGGCAGACCCTGAAGCAGAGGTCAGACCCGGGACCAGGGTTCAATTCCCGACGCGGCAGGGTCTTGAGCTCAAATGTCCACGGACTCGATAATTCTCGCTTCGGTGCCTGACCTAATCATGTGTTCACACTCTGCAACTCTGGGCATTAAGCTTGCTTAATCTCCACAACGGCCCCCCGCGGCGGGATGCCTGGCTTTCACCTTGGGGATGCCCTGTAGGGGCTATCTCACAGGGAAAAAGCCAGGACGGGTTCCCAAGGCAAGCGCTTAGAGACCCCTGGGTTATAAGCGCTATATAAATCCAACATACAATACAATACAATACAATACAACAATCTTATTAACGGCTCTAAGATCAATCACAAAACGGTAAGCATCACCATGTCCCTGTGTACCGGAATCAGAATTCTTTTTCAAAATCAGGAGAATCGGGCTATTACAAATATTAGCAGCAGTCTCTTCCACCACCCCTTTGTCAATGAGATCTTGAATAATGGACAGCAGAGCCCGTTCACCGACTGGTGCAATTTTATACTGCGGGATGCGTGGTAATTTCGCGCCATTTTTCAACGTAATATGAACCGGGGGAATATCCAACTTACCCAAGTCCGCATCCCCGGTTGCCCATAAGGCAGCGGGAATGCCATCAAACTCAGGGGGATGAGGTTCGTTTTTAGCAAAACATTGTTTCATGCAGTCAGTATGGGGTTGTATCGTTAAATAAACCCAATCAGCGGAGCAATGTATTTTGGCATTCAACTTTTTCAGCATATCGTAGCCCAGCAAATTCTCCCCACAATGCGAAGTTAGCAGAAAAGGTGTTTCAACAGTGGCGGGACCAATTGTAAAGGGGAGGGGTTTTGAGATGGGACTGACATCCGGGACTCCCGAGAATCCCACGGAAAGATTATTTTGCACGGACAGAGTCGCCCCTGGAACCAATGATCGAGCAACTGAACTATTCATTGCTCCCGTGTCAATTAGGAAATTCTCAGAAGTCCCCATCAATTCCCCTTTTACATAAGGTCCCTGTTGATTGACCGGGATCGACACTTGGCCCCTACTCTGTCCCTGGCTCTCCTATACGTGGACATACGCATCCTGATCCTCAAATGTATAATCATCATGATAACACTGCCTGCCTTGGTGACCATCAAAATGATTTCGTTCAGACTTGCCTGATCCTTCCTCTCTGCGCATATCACTCCGATCGGGGCCGCCTCGTCCTCGTCCCCGCCCTCGGACTGCACCGTTCTGGGCAAGCAACAACGGACACTGCGCTTTCCAATGTCCTTCCTCTTTACAATATGAACATTGTTTTATCCCTACCGTCGGAGCCCCGCCCGTGCCTCGGCCTGCGCCCGCCCCTCTGGACATGGGCCCTCTGGCCCCTCTCCCCCCTCCTTGTCCTCGGACAACTTGCTGAAGCAGCACCCGAGTTTTGAGGTCTTTGGCCTTTTTCTCTACTTTATCCTTACTTTCGTTTTCTCTATGTTCGTAGTACTGAGCCATACTCAAAATCACGGAAGTGGTGGAGGTAGTCCAGGTACTTTCTGCAGCCTGTAACCGCGCATGGCCTTGTTTTAATTCAAAGTCATTCTTTCATTGAAAAACAAACCTTCAATTTGACAACAAACCTTCAATTTGAAATAAACAAACGGAAACACAGATATTTGCAAACAAGAGGTGGAGCCCGTCGACTCCCACCTGTGGAGAACCCTTTCCAAATTTTCAAAGCTGCAAAACGTCTTCTTATAACAGTCTTGTCCTTAGACTGCCTAGAGATAGCTACACAGGTTTCTAAACCACAGACCGACCTACAGGCCATCCGACAGTATTCATGGTTCACCTCCCGAACTATGCTGGCTAAGCCCGCTTTCTCAAGCGCCGCTCCGATCTGTCCGGGTGCTACCCAATCTCAACTGCCGGCGTTCCCGAGAGCAGTCCGGCCGAGTGAAAACCGCAATTCCCACAAAGGCTTCTAGACTCTATCTCTAGTTATCCCTCACAGACCAAACCAGAGGCATCTGCACGTGCAATTTCAATGTTGCCCCGTCAGACCCCCTATTTCCAAAGTTTCTCCGTGACCACAGGTCACCAAATGCCAAGTTCCAAGTCCAAAATTGCAAAAACGTTATCCAACACAAAACGAGACAAGACACTCACCTGGTGCACGCAGGTCAGATTGTACGTTCTTCACTGCCAACTCCTGCTAAGGCCAACGTGGCTGGTTCTCGAGTTACACCCGAAGGACTCCGGTGTGGGGCCTCTAGCAGCTGGGGTTCTCGCGATCGGGAGAGCGGAGCAGACCCCAAAATCTTTTTGGTCTATTCTTCAACCCCCCGATCAAGATCACCCCTTTCAATGTCCCGCTTCTCTTCTGATTACAGAGGGACGACAACAACGCGGAATCCCGGCGGAGTCGCCAACTGAAGTACCGGAAAATATTTACCACCTCCCAATTAGAGTTATATTCACAACCAATCCCATTCCCATTACCAATAATCAGTCGGTTGGCAGTGCAGAAGGTCCAATCTTTTATTATAACAAACAAACTCTGCCAGAGGAGCTCCTTGCGACCTAACCCAACGAGGTCCGCCAAGAAGACTGCTGGCACATTATCAGAACATCACATATATACAGTTACATTCTCGAAACCGTTACCTAAGATGGAAAAATACAAGTTGGTACAGGTTGGTGCAGAGGGAAAGACCATATATGAGAGACAAAGCGCTCTTGGTTTAGCTCATCCTAGATTAGCAACGTCGTACGGGTGACTCCCTTCAGCTAACTCCGAGAGAGTCCGCCCGCACCCCTCCCGGAATGTGCCTATCGGGCCCCCTCCTGCTACCTATAACCTTGACAGGCCTAACGAGCTGAGACAGCAGTATTGCAACAGTTGGGCTATTTCTTAGGGGAACGACTTCGGTATAATAATTGAATAAGGTCTGCTAATGTAGGGCTTCGAGCGAGGCCCCAAAATGGCGTCGGTCTAGTCAAGCAAGTGTAAAACGTGCAAAGCAGTGTATGTTAGAACCCTACGTTACTGCAATTCGGGTGCATGCTAGTGTTTGCGTACTTTGCGGTAAGTAATCTAGATACATCATGCTAATTCTAAATATTCAATTATATGCTTTACATAACCGGAAATCAATTCCAGTCCTCAGGGTAGCCACGCGTCCCCCCTCCTTGTTGTTTTAAGCCCCTGATAGGTGGTGGCCCCGGAGCTGGGGGTTCCATAACAGACCCCCGAATTTACATATAGTGCCCCGGGGAGGTGGTGGTCACCGGGCATGTGGGGGGGCTTGAGCACCCCCACACTGGTTATTTTTTATTAAAAGTAGAGCACCGGGGAGGTAGCGGTCCCCGGGGCAGTGTGGGGGAATTGGGACCCCCCACGCATTTGTTTTTCAGATCCGAGGAGGTGGTGGTCCCCGTGACTGCGGTGGACCACTGTGCCCCAGCATAGATTCAAACTAGCCCCAGGGAGGTGCCGGTCCCCTGCATATTATTTGGTGAGTGCCCCCGGGACCTGACCCATTCAGGGGCTTAATAAGTGCGGGAGTCACGCTTCGTTTTTTAATTTTCTCGTCCGGATTCGCGACCCCATCGCAAATTCTGTAGTTTTTAAAATAAACAAAATGCTTTTTTGGGCCCTAGGGGTCCTTGTGGCACCCCCTGCGCAGGCCTAGGAGGTCAGGGTGGTTCTACACTGCCCCCTTTTCTATTCTTTCAACATTTTTTCCCCTTTTTCTTATGACTTGGTTACCGAGTCACAAGATGGATGCCAACACTTCCTGGTTTGGAGTGTTGACAGCCAATCACAATTCAGCTCATGGTCAGGAGGGTTCGCAAATCCACTGTGGCCACAGATAGGAAAACCTTTTTTAAATTTCTCAGCAACTACTGAACGGATTTACACCATTTAACAACAAGCATTGGCATAGCCAATAGGTCTCGCTTTTGGGACCTTCTAAGTATTTAGTTATGCAGCACAATATCCTTGGTGCAACAACATCAACTGTTGCATAGCTAAACACTTATAAGGTCCCAAAGGCGAGACCTATTGGCTATGCCAAAGCTTGTTGGTGGTTCTATGTCCCGTTCAAATCGTATTTCTAGATAATACGGACATACAGATCTACATCTCTTAACTCTTCATTTTTTGGTTCCATGTATAGGATGAAAATGTCTGGGCAAGTCTGGATCCTTGGGGACCCCGTGGGGAAAGTAGAAGGGCAGTGGCGTAGGAAAGAGAGGTGCGGTGGATGTGGGCCACCCCGGGTGTCAACACTTAGGGGGGTGACAAAATGGCAAAAATATGTGTTTTAAACACATTTTTGTCATTTTCTCAACCTCCATACCGTGTACTAACTGACCTTGCTACGTCATTGGAGAAGGATCACAGGAGGTGGTACCAATCTTAACAAATTTCGACCTGTCACTTAGATAAGATCTAAACCAGTTTAAGACAATCCCATCAATATCATCCGATTTTGAAGTGTTAAGTATTCTGCAACCTCAAATGCCCCTGTAAGGCATGAAGAACGACGATGCCATGTCCATGATGCAAAGGGCATCATCAATTTAATTTAATGTAGCAATGTTTGCCCTGCAACCCTCAGTGAAGCCGTAGTGGTCTGAGTTTTGTAGTGTGTATTTTATGATTTTGTTTTCATAAATAAAACTACACCCTGCACTGCTGTTGGGCACCATTTGATAGCTACTGGTACAGCAGTGACTATAAACAGTCTTTATAAAATCATAATATCACAGTGACCTACACGCCTCGTCAGGTATAGTAAGCGCTATATTAATGCAATTTCAATCAATACACTAGATAAGAACGCTGCTGTAATGCAGCCCCTAACATAGCTCACATCTGCAGTATTCAGGCTTCCAAAGAAACCTTACTCCCCTGCCCAAAAACATGCTTACCTTAGGAGGAGGTGGCGAGGAAGAGTACCCGGCTAGGGTATGTTTCCAGGTCACACTACAGCCATGATGTCTCCAGCTGACACATGGTAGCTCTGCCCACCTTGGTAATTCAGTGTATGTGGCATGGTAGCTGTGCAGGCACACATATGTTGGCACATGTGACTGTATGCTAGGGTTTGCAGGTGGCACACGAAGACATTGTTTCTGAATGTGCTCACAGCTGGCACATGGTGGCAGTGCTAGCACAGAGCTGTCTATAATTAGCATGCAATGACTGGTAATTCTCTCCGTGTGAGGTGGTTAAGGACATCTTGGGGACAGTGCGGATGATGGCAAGGAGTCTGTTTGGGGACAGTGCGGATGATGGCCAGGAGTCTGTTTGAGTATGTTTCAATGATGTGTATCTGAAGTGGAGGTGTTGAATGGGATTTGTAATGATTAGGCAATGGTTTTTACTGTGTCTTGATTGTATAAGCAATATATAATAAAGTGTGTTTTATAATATTGTGTAGTTTATGTTTTAGCTTGATCAAAAAGAAATAGAAATCCTGAAAACATAATAAAAGTTTAAAAAATAATGTTGGGTACCTAACTATGTTTTTGAATGACTCGGAACTTGAAGTAATGCAGGTTGAGTGGGAATGTGACCCAGCCTTGGTTTGAAATGAAGGAGATAGATCAGTGTGACGCAACTTAAAATGACCAACCGCAGAACATGATGAGGCCCTGGAGTCTCCCATGCCTCACAAATATGCATTGGCCTTGAGCTGGACAGAGGTCCACTGAATAGCCACCACTCCCCCAATTCCCCCATCCATCCCCATAGGGGCTGCAGGGGCCTGCATTACGCCACTGCTGAGAGGAGATGCAGATACCTGCAGCCAAAATCAGTGGGGCAAATCTGCCCCCCCAATGGTCACCAATAAGGGGGGGGGCAAGGGGAGGCTCATACCCACAGCAGCATGCACAGTAGAAAGTTATGGATTCCTGAAGTCTGACTCTGCACCCTAGAAGAATGAGGGGTATTGATTCGCCCCACCCCCAAGTCTACACTTCTGTGAAGGAAGGTGCTAGTACTGACCAGAGTATTCACTCCCGAGTGGGTCAGTCTGTGCGGAGGGGCAGTGACACTTACAGTACTCGCCTGGCAGGAGAAGGCGGCGCGACCCCTGCTCGGTGCCCTGTTGCATTATGTAAGCTCCCTTCCCTTCCTCCTCCCCCCGCCCAATTCCCTTGCATCCACTCAATCCAGCCCGGTTTATAGCAGCCCCTGGGTGGGAAGGGGCCGGGAATGCGGAACCGGCCTGAGAGCCAGGGCAGCAGCGTCAAGGGGAGGTGGGGAAAGGAAGAGACGGACTGCGAGGGGGCTTGAAGCAGAGAGAGGGGCTCACAGGGCCATGGTGGGGGGAGATATATCAGGAATAGAAAAGGATAGGAGACTGGACAATGTGACTGGGAGAAATGCAGGAAGACGTAGGGGGGATACTGAGGTAGAAGGGACGGACAGGTGAGAAGGGTGAGTGGGCAACAGATTACCAGAGAAGTGCTCAGGAGATTAGAGGGGTGGATATGTTGAAATGTGTGAGGGAAAAGGAGGAAAAGGGATAGTGAACAAACATTGGCCCCGCGCAAGGTGGGGAGAAGCGGGAGTTGTGCATGCGTGGCCAATGCTTATAAAAACAAGCAGTGCGCACAGGCACGTGCGAGGGGGGGGTTGCGGTCGAGAGCAGGCAGCGTTTCACTTGAGGGAGCATGTGACCAAATGGTGCTGCACGCTCCCGTAAGGAAATCGCAAAAACGTGCACGTGCTGCATTAAAAGCAATGCAACACTGGCACGTTTTTGCTTGGAAAGCTGCATCGATCTCAAGAGGTCTCTTTCCAATGCAGCGCATGAGCGCTGCGTATACAAGACCTAAAAAGGGCTCTTACTGAACCATGGGCTACCTTTTTGCCAAATTTGGTGTAATTCCGTTAGGCAGTTTGGGCTGTAGTTTTGTCTAAAGTTTCCTATAGAAATATTACATGGGGAGAACACGTTTTGGGACCCCCCTCTTTTTCTTGGCCCCCCCCCCCCCCCTTGAAGATTCACCCCAAAAACTTTAAAGACAGGAGCAGACCGGAGCACCCCACTAGTTTTGAAAATTTCATGCAATAATCCAGGTGGAGCATGATGGGCTCCACCCGATGGACGCTTTGGAGTTATCCGAGGATTACAGCAGATCGATCACTCTGAACTATCAAATCAAAGCTGTGGTCAGAGTCCAATAACTTCCCTGGTTCTTAGCTTTTGAGGGGATGAGTGAGAGGAGTGTTCAGTATTTGTTCAGAATTTTGTTCGGTATGACACTGTGCTGACAGAAATTACATGTAACTCTGTATTGTAAGTGTAACTGTAAATTGTATTTAAATATCGCTCACAACCCCGGACTAGGTGCCAAAGTACTTTGCAGTGAGTAGCACGCTACTCTGGAACCCAAGATTAGAGGTTCATAGTTAGCAGATCAGTCATTTTTTCTTCCTTTTCTGCATTAGTTGTGCTAGGTTTGTGCCATTGTATGTTGAGTAGAGTTTAGAGTAAGGACTGAATGATGGGAAAAGATTTGAAAGGAAAGTAGTAAGATATTTTAAAAAGTAGTGGTTGTGTGTGCCAGTTAGTTGGGTGACATGGCTAAAAAAAGGAGGTGGAAGTTTGAGAAGAATGTTTGGGGGTTCTTAGTAGTCGGAGAGGTTTGGGATGAGTCAGAGAGGAGGTATAGAATGAAGGTTGAAATGTGGATTTTTTTAAAATGTAAAAACAGGAATTAGTTTATGCATACACCTGTGCACATGACACTTGGTAAGGTTATATTGCCTGGAGAAATCCCCTCTATATAAGCACCCATATGGGTACAGAAGCAGTCATATTTACAAGGTCTGATGTGCACATGTGTTGTGGCAAAGTATGCAAATGCGTTCACATAATTTCTTAGATTTTTTGTAGCAGTCATAAACTCCTCTATAAATGCACCAACATATGAACATAGAAGCAGCAATTGTGACATTTTCAGATATGCACATGCATTTTGTAGTGGAATATAATTATTTTCTCATATGAATGTATTTTCTTATAACAGGAGGCATAATTCAATGTACAATGACATGTATAACAACAACTTCATGTATATTCAGTTGAAAGCATAGTTGGTGGTCATGTCTGAGTATACTGTTGCACTATTGTGCAGTGAGTTTGCCATGTGGCTAAGAGCCAGCTTTTGACTAATCTTCAGAAGGTAAGCTGGTTGTCAGCAGTGGTTAATTTGTGAAAAAATCAGTGCAGGGGCTCTTATCAAGGGGCAGCTTGCACCAGCCCATTGCTCCTATGAGTGCAGCCTATACAGCATAACTAGTAACCATGAAACCCTACAAGTGGGGAGAGGATGAGGTGTAATGGCAAGAGATGCTGATTTTGGAGCTGGACAACCAGGTTTGAGTCTCAGCATAGGCTCAACATCCTGTGATTCTGGGCAAATCACTTAATCTCCTAGTGTCTACAAAAAAGGAATGTGTCCTTAACTGGTGCTCATGAAAAGCACTCCAATACCTTTGGGTTGAGTTTGTGCTATAAGCGCCGGTGTTGACAACTAAGTGCCGGTGCAGAGCACCAGAAATCCCTGGTTCAAATTAAGCACTGGTTGTCATTGCAACTTATGTGAGTGGTTAGTGATTCCATAGTTTGCCTGCTTGAACAGAGAAAGACGTTCCATCCAAGTTTTTCTTGTATGTAGGAACATTGAGGCGGGAAGACATTCTTGAGCATAGGTTCCTTTGCTGTATGTATTTGTTGATTTCCTTCCTGGCAAAGAGTGGTCTTTATGACTTTGCCATGTTTTGCTTTGTGTGCAATACAAAGCAGCTTGATTGTGAAGCTTATGGCACCTGGTAACCAGTGTAGGGCCCTCGAGGAAGGCGAGATACGTGTTCTTGTGTTTTTACATGAAGGAGTAGTCTAGTGCCGGGCTCTGAATTCTCTGTAATCTTATAGTTGACAGAGGTGAGCCGTGATACAGACCATTAGCTTATTCCAGTTTTGATAAAACAAGTGAGAAGGGAGCTTGAATCTTGTGAGTGACTCCTGGGTACGGGAAGATGTGTTGCAGTATTTTGATTGTGATTAAGCTTGAATAAGCTACCTTGCCCACATGTGAATTCCTTGACAGCTTGGCGTCCAAGGTAATTCCAAGGTTTGACCTCCTAAGATATTTTTTACGGTGGTCCTAGGTCCTCTGGCCAGGTTCAGAGAGAGTCAGAGGTTTCCAGTCACCATAAGAGTATTTTTTCTTTGATCAATTTGAGGCAGCTCCATGCCATTCATTGGTCAACAGATGGTAGGCAACTGTAGAGTTTTGATCAAGTGTCACATTCCTGCCTAGTATGGCCCAGTTACAACCAGCAGGCCACCAGCATGTATGATCAAATACAGTGCTGCCTACTATAACACACTTCTGTGTAGTATATCCCAGATATGACCAGTGGGACACCATCCCATTATAGTAAATTAACAGCGATTAGATTAAGCATTAGCAGAAGACATTCTGTATTTCAAGACTATCTTGTCTGTTTTACGGAATCCATTTTGTATTTCTATCGGCCATTTTGCATACCATGTGCTCTGTCCTACCTTCCTGTCAACTGCTCTTGAAACCTGCCTAGAGACAAGATATGTTTAGTCTCCTTTGCTTTGCACATGCCCAGTAAAGCTTACAGCTGTCCCTATCTTGCAACTGTCAAGAGATGCCCACCAGAATTAGGTTACTGTCAGCCCTTCTCACTTGTTGCTAGCACACTCACTGTATGACATTACATGTATTTGAAACCAATACTCTGTGCCTTGTACCACCTTCATTTCAGCCCCTGTGTGGGTATAAAAGGACCAAGCTCCTTCCAGTCAGTGTGCTACCTCATGCTATACCAAAGAGTGTTGTGTGATTGTAGTTCCACCTCAAGAGGTTTAATAAATTCTGTCTTTTCTATTCCAGTTTCTAAGCCAACTTCTTACCATTGGTCTAAGGACTCTAAGCAGAGAAGGGTGAATCCCTTGCACTAGTAGGCCTGGCTGGGGCTTACTACAACAAATTGGCGCGTCCAACGTGGGGCTCATTGGCGACTCGGATGCCCGAAGGACTGGTCGAGATGAAGGATTGGAATCTCGCTTTGGACGTGATCACTGCCAGAGGTGACCAGAGTCTTGGCATCCACTGCGTTTTCCCTTTCTTTCTGATCTGACCATCCAGGTGGTGCCGGCCCTCGATTGAGATTTCTTCTGTTGATCCGCGGTGTAGTGACCGTTTGGTCCATTTGAGAACTTGTCAGGAGGAACCTGGACACTATTTCACTGGTAAGAGCCGTTTACGGCACTTGTTGTAAATATGACGCCTTGTAATTAGTAAGGTAGTTTAGATACGCTTACTAAGGCATTTCTATGAATTGGCCAAAAGTTTGAAATGGTTCTATGTAAAGTTGATATATGTCTTGCAAAACATATAGGCAGGTAATGAGGAGTTTTTCTCTAATCCTATGAAATACGAACAGCGCAACGTACAAAGAGTACTTTAAGCGCTACTTTTTTATATAATACTGCATATTTTGCACTATTTTCGGCATGCCTGTTTTTAGCACACTTCGTAATTTGTGTTGCTTTTGTAGTGGTACTAATTTGAAACTTGATAAAGCACAACCGCCCCCCCGGAGGGGACGCCTAATAGGGATATGTATATTAAATATGGTATTTCATCCATAATGTACAGCAAATTGTGGAATAAATACACTCGCAAGGATCCTGAGTTGCGTTGGCCTATGCATGGGTCATTTGATTTCCGAAAGATTCAGTATGTGGAGCAACATATGTTTAAGCGAAAGGCTAGGCAAGATATGTTTCACTATGTGCGAAAGTGGGAGAAAGAAGTGCGTGAGCGAAAGAAGCGTGAACAGGCCTTGATTGAAAAAGAACAGCGTAAATGTGTGCATGCGAAAGCCTTAGATATGAAAAATAAAGAGATGAGAGAAACTAAAGAAAGGGAAGATAGGGAGCGTCAGTTACAGGTAAATGGTCAATATGCTATTCGTAAGCCTCTCTATCCTATTCTTAATAAACCCCAGGATGATTCTCTCTTATTAGATCGTTCTCCCCCTCCGTATATTTTCCCTTCTGATCCTTATGAGTCAGATGAGGACTCTCCTACAGATCAGGATAAAGCTCGAGACACTCGCTCAATGTTAACTACCGAACGTTCCTCTGAGATTAGATCTGTGGCAAGAAAAGCGGATCGTGGTACTCTCACTGCTTCTGAACTTCTAGATACTATTAAGAATTGGTCCGAAAAGGAACAAAAATATTTTACTGAGATATTGGCTACAGAGGTTGTTGAGCGATTTAGGAAACATTTGGTGGAAGTACAGCCAGATGATATAGCAGCTGATTGTAAGCAATTACGTGAAGGTTCTTTTGTCTTTTCCCAGGTGGCTGACACGATCAGACGTTTAGTTAAACTACGTGATGAAGCTGTCCGTTTGTGGGAGGGGAAAAAGGCCGCAGACGCAGCTGCACACATATCTCAAATTAATATGGCACGAGCATTGACGCACGAAACAGATAAGAATGTTGGAAATGTGAAACCCATGCGGGAAGCCGCGCCTTAATATGTTCCTCCTAAAGGAACAGGCACAAGTGATAGGAATTCTATTGATGCGAAAGGGTATTTTATTTATAATTGGGTTTACAATCCTTGGAATAGAGCAGATGTCATGGCTCTTAAAAGTACATTGCCTGATCCGCGAAAGAATCCAACAGCTTTTTATGAAGAAATTGAGGGTGCCATTAGCTCTTGTATTATGACTTTGTCTGACATTGATTTGTTTTTTGGATTAATATTATCGCCTGATATGTGGAGAACTGTGCGTATAATTGACGATTGTGCGGTATTTGGAGCATTGTGGTCAGATATAGAACAATCAGATAAAGATAGAGAACCTGCACAAAAACCGTGTCAGCAAATTTTAGATCTTCCAGCAGCTATCTCGGTTAAATTAAAGACGATTATTCCCCTTAAAAAGATAGATTGGACTATGTTAGCATCCTGTAAGCAAAAGAAGGATGAATCAGTTTCAGACTTCTTCACACGCTTTGAAGAAGCATTCCACGATTTTAGTGGTCAGACATTGACAGATGACACAGGCAGGCATCTGTTCATCGATAAATATGTCACAAACCTTTTACCAGAAATAGCTAGTCGCCTAAAAGCCAGCGAAAGTTCATGGACTACCTCCTCTCCGGCTTCTCTTCTAACTATGGCTCAGTATTATGAACAGCAGGAATTAGAAGCAAAAAGTAAGGAGGATAAAAAAATCTAAAGAGTTAAAAACAAAGGTTATGATGGCTCAAACTTATGGCCCACCTTTTAGAGGTGATAATAGAGGAGGACGTGGATCTTATGGTTTGTCTTTCCCGCCCTCTCCTCGTGTTGATTTGTCTGTTAATCAGTGTGCGTATTGCAGACAATTTGGCAATTGGATTTCTAATTGTCTGGTGCTACATGCCCAGCAGGGTTCACCTGGTCAGGGACAAATGAGAAATCGCTCAGGATATTCAGGGCCTAGAGGAAATACAAATGATCGTGCTAGGTTTGATGTTAATACACGTAGACAAGAGGGGGCTAATACTTATGACAGACGTAATCAATATCAAAAGTCCGATTATGAGCCGTCTGATTTGCAAGATACTGCTTATGCATAGGATTGCCTAGGATGGGGTAAGGAATCAGTTGAAGTTCCAGTAGATCAGAAGGGTCCCTATGTTACAGCACACGTTTTGGGTTCTACTGATCAGTTTCTGGTTGATACAGGAGCTACTCGTAGCGCCTTGTCTAAACACTTGATTCCAAGGGCTCCCCTGTCTGGTTTAACTATTACATCGATAGGTTTCGATGGAACACCTTCCCTTAGCCCATTGTCACAACCACTTGCACTCCATGTTTATAAGTTTATTGCTATTAGAAAACAAACAGAGAGAAAGGGTATTTTTATATATATATCTATATATATTGGGAATACTCCTAGACCCCTTGGCTAATCCTAAACAAACAAATGGAGGAGTACCCCTTGGTTGTGCTTTTATCTCTTTAGGTGGAGAAAAGAGGTGCACTGGAGTGTCTAAAAGGACAGATTCATCCTTTGTTTTGAAGACCCCTCACTCACCAACCTGGTTGGTGACATGCTTCATTATCGGGGTCAGCCGAGTGCCATCCAGGTGTGCTGCGGCACCTGACTACAGTGGATTTTTATATGTGAATTTTTAAAAAACAAGTGATGTGGTGGTATTTAAAAATTGTCCAATAAACTACTCGCTATCTTAAATTTTATTCTGGTATGTATGGGCAATAATAAAATCGTTTTAATTTAGCTGGACACCAATGCCTACTTAGGAAGGACTTAGGTGTACAGGAAAAAGAGTGATGAAATATGGTCTACATGTTTCAACCGCTGCTTTTAATATAGGGGTTTCGTCAGGACCAAAAAATGTAATCCGGGTGGTGTGCACACGCTAAGGTGCACCCTGCCCTTGGCTACGTGAAAAATATGCACCGAAAAAATTCAGTAGGTGGCTGCTACTTCTTTCTCAAATCTTGAAAAAAAGTACCTGTGGAAAGGAAAAAGACAGACACAACACAGAAGACAAACAAATTTGTTCAAAGTACTGTGCGATAGGATGCACCTCGAATTTGCATTTACACCCATACGTGGGTGTAATAGCTAGTGGGTGTTTTTATCATGCATGTATAGTGGTGTGATGAGCACCATTGCGCAATTTCACAGGGCCCGTGAATGAGTAACTTACAACCCACATTGATGCGGACAGTCTGTGCACACATAACCCACTCACTAAACTGATTATGATTTTATGGTGGGTGCCGATTGATCAGAGAGAAACGTGTTCCTCAAGATTATACATACATTTCCACATTTTTCGTTTCTCGTGGGTGTCTGAATGCCCGTGCCGGGCGTGATTTAAAATGTCGCCGAAATCGACTATACCATCAAAACTGTGCAACACACGGTCAAAAGACCAAGACGCAATCATACAATAAGAAAGTAAACACATCCGCTTACTTGAAGCTCCGTATTAATATGCCTCATAAACTAAGAGGGTTTGCATTGACTTAATCCCGCCACGATCTTGTAGTCAGAGTAAAGAAAGGGGAAAGAAAGTGGGGGCATGAAGGGGTTAGATCCATTGCCCTTGCCCAGAGCGGTGCTTACCCAGTAAGTCTTGATCCGTGTTTGATGATTGCCTTGGGAGGAGAACTTACTTGTGGGAGCCTGTCACTAAAGCTGCTGCGCCTATTTCCGCAAACCCTCGCATTCCGTGGATGTCTGCTCGGTTGGAGGGAGCCGAGTGAAGTAGCGTTTCACTTCCGGGAGGCGTGGCTTAACATTGTTGCATCATCACGTACATTGGGCGTGGTCTACACGCGTACTACGCATCTCGGTTGCTCTAGGTTACCGAGAGCTATGCCAGATGCAGGCTGTATTAGAAAACAACACAAGGGCCAATGCTGAGGAATTCTTTTGACCAAGAAGGCTTTAGAAAACAAGGAAGTTTTAGATTCAAGCATAAACGACCTGCTCAATTTCTTAGCAACGTAAAAAGTTTTATTCTTTTTCAAAAATTTTTACTTGTTTGTGACACAATATTTTAGTGCATGGAGAAGACACAATTTTATATACAATATATACAACAATATCATGAGAAAATAGGCATTACCAAACTTCAAACATACATGGCCGTCCAGTCATACAATAACACATTCATACACAATGATAAACACAACAAAGAAAATGAATCCATGTATCGGTCATGAGTTAATTGGAGGAATCCCTTTTGGTTATGAAATTTTAAAGTCTTTTTAACAACTCAAAACCGAGAATCCACTTCTCTGGAAAATGGTGAAGGGACTTGTTTTTAACACAGAGCGTGTAGACCAGATACGGGGATGGGATGGTCGACGCGTTTTGAACCCCAATGATTAAAGGGGTTCTCCTCAGGACCAATTGGTTCTGGAAAAATAACAGAAAAAGTGCTTAGGGCAGGGTTTCATTAAAAGCGAGATGAGAGACATTTACCCCGTGAAAACGACAGCCTACCTTAACCATAGAACCAAACGTCATGAAAATCCAAAGAGGACGAATCGTAAAGTTTCACAATGAAGTGCACGTAGTGGCTGTAACCAAAAGGAAATAGACAAACGTGCTGAATTTAATAACATGCGCTTATTCCCAATCGTTCTGTCTAATCTAATGTGCTGCTAGATGGGACTCTTACCTGGAGTTCGACTGGCTATTGACTTGCCGTCGGGTCCATGCTTCTCCTTAATCCCGTGGTAAAGGGTTGCTTCGTTGCTAGAAAGGAATGGACACAGGCAGTCGGTGAAATGGTTGAATCGACGCGCAAAGTCGTTGCAGGCGGCCGCATTTGACTTGGCACCTACCGATAGAAAGAAAGGCATCCGTCCTTGTTTCTGTGGTGCGAGTTGGAAAATGATTGCCGATGGTCGGGACTTGTGCTTCCTGGTTTAAAACCTCCCAAGTGTTTCTGGGACTTGTAGTTTGGTAAAGCTTGCACATCCGAAATACGGCAGGAAGGCGTGCCAGGGGGCGTGTCCACTGGGAAATTGTAATTACGCATTGGCTCGAGCACTTCAGGTGTTAGTTTTATATATTTCAGAGATCTCATTCAAGCCTCTTAGTGCCGTATTGAATTTCATAATTAATAATGCCTCACGTTGAGCTAGTTTCGCATCCAAGTCTCCTCCCCTTGGATCTTTTTCAATCTTGGAAAGCACTGTCCATTTTAAGTCAGTCTGATCGTGTTTCATCTTGGCCAAATGATTGACTAATGGGGCATTTTCAACTCCTCTCCTGATTCGGGATTTGTGCTGGGTAATCCTACTTCTCACTTCTTGTGTGGTTTTACCAATATATACCAAAGGGCACGGGCAAACGATGGCGTACACCACGTTTTTGCTTTTACAGTTTGTAAACGTGTCATGCTTCCAATGGATATTATCAAAACTGAACACAGAGTCCTCGATCGTTTCATTGCAGCAAATGCAAGTTCCGCACTTATGGTGGCCCTTGGTGGGAGGAAGTCCAAAAAGGCTTTTCAACGTTGGTGCTTTCACTGTCGGGAGGGCAGCTCTCACAATGTGATTGGCTATGCTCTTTTCTTTCTTGTACGCAAACAATGGAGGTGCAGAAAAGTCTTCATGGAGGTCTTTCAATAGATGCCAGTTGGACAAGATGCAGGCTGTAAGCATAACGCGCGTCTCAGTTGCTCTTGAATACTGAGAGCTACGTCAGCTGCTGGCGCAATCAAGTTTTAATGAAAGAGTGGAAATGTGGAGACAAAGAGCTAGTTCTTTAAATAGCACATGTTTATACGCGCATTCAATGCTGACAACTGTGATGGGTGTTAATAAAACGAATCTTGAATGTGAGATCAAACATTTTGTACAGACTCTTTCTAAAACAAAACAAATGCATATATATGTGTGACCCGCAGAAGTTCTTAGACTAGACCTGACTATATAGATTCTATGTTTATAAGACTTTGTCAATTGGGCATGACGGAGTTCCACGGGATATTATCATTGAGTCCAGTTTTATGCATGGATAAACGATAGATCCAGCGTTGCTCCTTTCAAAAAGTCTTTGCTGTAATCCATCACCTGACTTTATGTGCTCTATTATAGTCCATTTCATATCATTTGGGGTGTGGTTCTGGGACAAGAAATGTTCCGTAAGTTTGGTCATGGATTTCTTGCACCTGATTGTGCTTCTGTGTTCACATATTCTTTGCTTGACTTTTCTACTGGTCATCCCAACATATTGTAGGTTGCACTGACAGGTAATCCTGTGCATTACATTCGCACTGTTACAGTTTGTGTGTGTTCGTTGGGTCCAAACCTTGCCTGGCTCCAGTGCTATATCCTTTGTGTTTTCAGTTAAGTGACAGACACTGCAATTCCCACATTTGTAATGACCTGTAACATCAGGTAGGCCCCAATCATTCAGTACTATTGCTGATTTTACTTGTGGATTTCTTAGTCGTGTGTTTACAACACAGTCTTTTATGCTCCTAGCCCTGTTAAAAGAAAACAAAGGTTTTTCCCATTTAAGATTTCCGGTGTTTAACATTGCTCAATGTTTATTGATGGATTTCGTGACTAGGTTGGAGGCTGAACTGTACGTAGTTACACATGTTAGTGGAATTTCACTTTTAGGCTTCACCGTGTTTCCTAGTAATGCTTCTCTTGGCTGGTTCCGAGCTCTCTTCTGACACTTTGTTAGTATTTGCTCTGGATATCCTCTCTCTGTGAGCTTTTTAGGGAGATAGTCAGCCTGCCTCCGGTAGTCATGGGTCTTGCTACAATTTCAGCAGATCCTACGATATTGGCCGTATTGCTCCATGTCCATTTTTGCTTTCTCCAAATACACCAGACAACATTGTGAGTCTTGACATGCTCAAATATTTCAGGGCCACGATACGATGTTCTCCGGAAGGAGTACGGGTTATTTTAAATGACAACCACCCCATGATTGAGAGATCCTGTATTGTTAAGAAGACTTTGCCCTAGCTTCACTCCCTAGTACTTTGTGGGCTACGTCAGATACCGATGTAGGACAAATGCTTATTCCACCAGTACATATTAGCATCAAGGAGGGTGCTATATTGCCAAGACTGCCTCAGTATAAAATTTCTCGAGAAGGAGAAGAAGCACTTACTCGTATTGTACAAGACCTGATTGAAGTGGGGGTGGTGGAAGAAGTTCCTTTTAATGTCTGCAATAGTCCGATTCTCCCCATTTTGAAAAAAGATACTGACACTAAGATTTATAGATTTATCATAGATTTGAGAGAAGTCAACAAGATTGTAGTACCACAGTACCATGTAGTATCTGACATAACGACACTGCTTAACACAAGAAGCACAGTTAGCATATATGGCTATGGCAACACACTAACCTATGTATATGCTATTCGTAGAAGCAACATACCCCCAGAGTGAAAACACTCATAGTAATGTTATCAATAATGCCAATTGAGTCTTGGACAGTATTCTGCTTTCTATAATCCCACAGGAAGGGAACGTGAAGAAAACAGTATTTAAAGTGCAGGATCCTAGTTCAGAGCAACTGGTGTAGATTGCGTCATCTACACCCAAAGAATGCCTTTTACAATCCTCCACAGTTCAAACACAACCAAATACGGTGAGGTGTAGCTTAAAAGCCACTACCGCCCACCTTGGCACTTGTAATCCAAACAGAGATATTATGATAAC
Source organism: Lissotriton vulgaris (assembly GCF_964263255.1). Classification (NCBI taxonomy): domain Eukaryota; kingdom Metazoa; phylum Chordata; class Amphibia; order Caudata; family Salamandridae; genus Lissotriton; species Lissotriton vulgaris. The sequence continues at coordinate 982,622,324 of NC_141699.1, read as the reverse complement.
GTCATATCTTCATGACGGCAATGCGGGGAGCTCCCCCTGCATTCCGCCACTTGCCTCAGATGCCCCTTCAATCCAGGAGCAATTGCCAACCAAATCAGTTCCTCCCTAGCCCGGGAAGACCCGAAACCAAACACGGTTCCAAAGAGAAGCCAGGACAGTCTCCACTGGCACCACAACACGAGCGCGCAGCGCTCCTCAAAATAAACATAAGGGCAAGTCAATGTCTATAGTAACAATACCCCAGGCCGATCGCCAGACGCTGTAAACTTCCTCAATGCAAACTTTCCACAGGAACATCAGGAGAAACGAGAGCAGCCGCTCCCGCCGAACAAAACAAATTACGAGCACCGCCCATTCAGCCTGACCGCGCTAAATCCGATCGGCGGCAAAGGCTCCTGGGAATTGTAGTTTCAGGCCCGTTTGCCCTGGGAACTGTAGTTTGGGCAGGCGCAAGGGCTAAACCCTGACAGTGTTCCTCAAGGGTACACTGAGAGTCCGAGTATCTATAGCCAAGCCTTAAAAAGACAACTCGATTCTTTTACTTTGTCTGAAGGAGTGTCTCTCATATAATATGTCGATGACATCTTGTTGGCAGCCGATACGCCTGAGCAGTGTGAAATGTGTACTTTGTCTTTACTTTCTTTCCTTGCTACACACAATCATAAAGTATCACGGAAGAAATTGCAATATTGTAGAACGAAGGTGACCTACTTAGGTCATCTTCTGTCTAAGGAGGGACGTGCATTGACACCAGATCGCATTCACGCAATTTTAGACACTCCAGTACCTTCCACACAGAAAGATGTCCGTGCATTTATTGGTTTGACTTCGTTTTGTAGGCAATGGATATTAGGGTTTTCACACATTGTTAAACCTCTACTAGCGCTTTTGACTAAGAACACTCCGATCCCCCTTCAATGGACAGAAGAATGCCAACATGCTTTTTGTCAGTTAAAACAAGCTCTTTGCTCTGCACCAGTGTTAGGCACACCAGACTACACGAAAGCTTTTACACTCTATGTGCGTCCCTTTGCATATTTTTCTGCGGTTCTTGATCCTGTTGCCCGTGCGTTGCCTGGATGTTTCCGTTCAGTTGCAGCGACAGCTGTGTCTATACGTCAGAGTGAAGGGTTAGTTTTGTCACACAAACTGTTGGTGCTAGTGCCCCATGCAGTAGATACCCTTTTGAATCAGACCAAGACTCAACACTTAACTAGTGCTCGCTTGACAGGATACGAATTACCATTGTTAGCACCTCATATTACATTGAAGAGATGTGCTACACTAAACCCAGCCACTTTGTTGCCATATCCTGTGACTCAGTCCCAGTCAAAAGAACCTCATGATTGTATATTCCTTACTGAGGAACAGACAAAGGGTCGCATCGACTTGCAAGATACGCCCCTTTTCAGATGTCGATGAGGAACTGTGGGTTGATGGGTCTTGTTTGAAGTTACCAGATGGTACGACCTCAGCGGCATATGCAATCACCACACTTGAAACAGTAGTGGAAACAGCTCGCATACCTCAGAAGTCAGCTCAAGCAGCTGAACTAATAGCTTTGACACAAGCGTATGAACTTAGCACTGACTTATATGTGAACATTTACACGGACAGCCGCTATGCTTTTGGAGTGGCCCATGATTTTGGCCTACTTTGGAAGGAAAGAGGCTTTCTTACATCCCACTGAATGCAGATAATGCATGGAGAACTGAGACATAACCTTTTGACTGCACTGACATATCCAAAAAAGATAGCGATTGTGAAGTGTAGTGCACACAAGAAGATCACTGACAAAATAGGACAAGGAAATGCTTTTGCAGATTGTGTAGCTCGTGAAACTGCGACGCAACAAAGCACTACTTCCATGTATGTAGTGAAATCTCAAGCTGAACGATGGCATGATGTTAGAGAAGATGTATTAGATGTACAGAGATCTGCCTCTATAGCAGAACTTGAGCAATGGTCCAAAGAAGGAATATTGGACGATGAGGGTTGCTGGCGCAACAAAGATATGGATAAGTGGAAGTTACCTGCAGCCTATTTACAACCTATGGTTCAAATGGCACATGGGCTGGTACATGTTGGAGCTTTAGCGATAACGACACTACTTACACGAGTTTGGGAGCATCCTGAGATTGCCAGCACAGCTAAGAGAGTAGTACAATCCTGTTTGATCTGTTGGCAGTACAATCCTGGAAAAGGGACACAAACCCCTACAGGAGGGTTTGCTAAACCAACCTCACCTTTTGAAGTTTTGTAGATAGATTGCATCCAGCTTGAACGCTGTAATAATTTAAAATATGTCCTAGTGGTGGTATGTGCCTTCAGTAAATGGATAGAAGCATACCCTACGAAGGATAATACAGCGCTCACTACAGCCAAGGTGCTTTTAAAGGAGTTATTCCCACGGTATGGTGTTTGTAACATTTTGTGGAGTGAAAACGGACCTCATTTTATTGGGCAAGTTGTTGCTTATGCCATGATTAGGGATCAAACAGAAATTCCATGCAGTCTTCCACCCACAATCCGCAGGGTTGGTGGAAAGGTATAATGCTACCTTGAACTTTAAGCTGGCGAAAATAGTGGCTTCCACGTCCCTAAAGTGGCCGGATGCATTGCCTTTGGCACTGCTGTCCATAAGATCAGTACCACACTCACGATCAGGTCTCACCGTATGAGGGGGTATTTGGAAGACCAATGAACATTTGGGGAGTGCCTAAGCCACACCTTATACATGATGTACCTTGTGTTCTGTTGAATGATTATTTGGCACAGTTAACTGACAGTTTGACTTCTATTCATCAACAGATTCGAGAAGCCCTTCCTGATAGATCTACAGGTGAGGCCCATGATCTCCGTCCCGGTGACCAGGTGATGGTCAAGGTCTTTGACAGATCGAACAGCTTGGAGCCAAGGTGGCGAGGTCCGGAGCAGGTGCTGTTGGCCACAAGGACAGCGGTTCGAGTAACGAACAAAAAGAACTGGCTCCATACCACGTACTGCAAGCGTGTATCGCCCGCCTTAGTGGAACCTGCTGTGCTGACAGATCATCGAAAGATTCTGGAAACAGAGAAGGGTCAAGCTATCTCATCTGACGAGTCTACGGAAGTCTTCCCGGACCACACGATTCCTGGAACAGAGCGATATAATTTGAGACCGAGGAAAGAATCTGCAGTTTTGAATTAGACTGGTTGAGCTACCGCCCTGGGTTTGTGGAACGGAGAGCCAATGAGGCAGGGGGGGGAGGAATCAGCCTTGCATTAGTGTAGTGACACCCATCTTGGCCCGTGGTGAAGAAATCAGCGGCTACCCAAGGGATAAGAGCTCCAACGATTGTTTTTCAGTAGGTTCTCAGAAAGATTGAGAATTACGGTCATAAAAATGACTAGGAAATTGATTTGTGCCGTAGGGTTTGTTGTTGCCCTGGTCGTTTTGGCAATAACCACTTGGTTTTTTGAGAAAGCAGTTCCTGCTAGACAGCTTTTTTTTGCAACCACTCCAGCTCCACTGGAGCATTATTACCTACACTCTTCCTTATCATGAGCAGAAACATCGACAGTCCTATCTGAATAACACATTCATTCAGATGTTGCATCATACCCATAATTCTACAAATACTACCAATTGTTGGGTGTATGGTATGATACCTGCGCACCAGAAGAAAGGAGGAACGCCTTTTATTCCTCTACTGTTTTCCCATAATGGTTCATGTCAAGCTTGGTATGCCCTTTTCTTTGCTTATGGAAAGCCTTCAGTAGGTGGAATCATTTTTCAACTGAATAAAGAATGTTACCAAGATGAAAAAGGTTTTCCTCAAGCCAAAGGGACTAAATGGGATGAATACCAACCCGGCAATATTTCAACACGTTGGGGCAGATTTATGAAGGGCTTGCGCCACGTTTACGCCGCCGTTGCGTGACGCAACGGCGCGGAAACGTGGCGCATCCCTGCACCCTATTTACAACGTGACGCATCTAGGAGATGCGTCACGTTGTACAGCACTGCGCCATGAGGAGGTGTTCCTGCGCAGGGGGGGCGTTCCTGCGCAGGAACGCCTCTTGAAAGTGGCTGAGTGAAATCTATGAGATTTCACTCAGTCACTTTCAGGGCAATGCTGCGTCAAAACCCTGCGCCTGCTTGAAGCAGGCGTAAGGCTTGAGGCAGCATCGAAAGAATAGGCCCCTCCCAGAGCATTGTTGGAGCTGCGTCGCGCTTGCGACGCAACTCCAGCAATGCGCCACATTTCCGGCACAGATGCGTCACGCATCTGTGCCGTTTTTGCCCCATGGTGCGCCGCATCATAAATGCGGCGCACCATGGGTGGCATAGCTGTGGCGCACTGTGGCGCATGTTAACTGGCGCATCCCTCGGGATGCGCCAGTTAACATAAATCTGCCCCCATATGTCTTCACAAATGTGAGTAATGTGAAGAACATTGGACCCTTTGTGATTTTTGTAACCAGAGCAAAAGCAGATTTATGTATTGGCAGTATTAGGAGAATTCCTGTAGGACAAAGCAAATGTACTACTGTATTAAAGACTGAGGGCGTTAACAACAGTAGTTTTGTAGGGTCTCACAATACCTACTTCGTGGAATCGTGTGTGGTAATAAAGGATATTACCAATTACCTATTGGATGGTCAGGAATATGCTACATATCATTTTTGTTACCCCGTGTTTTTAGCACCTGCATCATATCATCTTAACATGAAATTGTATAATGACATTTCCAAAAATAGATATAAACGGACAACAAGTACTGATGAGATTGATCAGACAGACACCACTCTGCAACAATGTTGATTTCAATTTGGGTTTGTTTTTCTTTGTGGGTGCTGCATTAAATAGTAGAAAGATCAGACGATTGACTTGTGTAGTGGAAGCTGTCATCAATCAGACAGCTATGGCACTTGGGAACATTACAGAAGAACTGCAAATTGCCAGAATTTTAGCACTCCAAAATCGGATGGTGCTCGATGTGATCTTGGCTGATCGTGGTCGTGCATGCCGCATCATCGGTAGCAGCTGTTGTGTCTTCATCCCAGACCATTCGCCTTCAGTTTTTGACGCAATCTCTAAACTGCATAAGATTGCTGCAGATATTCACCCAGAGACTGGTAATGGACATTTTCAAACTGGATATGGACACTTTTTGCTACTTGGGGCTGGAAGCTACTGACTATTCTATGTATACTACTGGTGATACTGTTTACATGTTGTACTTGTATACAATGTGGTCCCATGATTTGCTCTATGTGCATTACTGCTTGTACACCTGCCAAGAGAAGTGTTACAAAAGAACATCAAATACTAAATAAATAAATTTCTGATATGATGAATATCAATGTACAGAATGCAGATCCAAATTACCCCAGAAAGACGAATGTCTTCAGCAAATGCTGAAAGGGTCGTCTGTAGTAAATTAACAGCGATTAGATTAAGCATTAGCAGAAGACATTCTGTATTTCGAGACTATCTTGCATGTTTTACGGAATCCATTTTGTATTTCTATCGGCCATTTTGTATGCCATGTGCTCTGTCCTACCTTCCTATCAGCTGCTCTTGAAATCTGCCTAGAGACAAGATATGTTTAGTCTCCTTTGCTTTACACATGCCCAGTAAAGCTTACAGTTGTCCCTATCTTGTAACTGTCCAGAGATGTCCACCAGAATTAGGTTACTGTCAGCCCTTCTCACTTGTTGCTAGCACACTCACTGTATGACCTTACATGTATTTGAAACCAATACTCTGTGCCTTGTACCACCTTCATTTCAGCCCCTGTGTAGGTATAAAAGGACCAAGCTCCTTCCAGTCAGTGTGCTACCTCATACTATACCGAAGGGTGTTTGATTGTAGTTCCACCTCAAGAGGTTCTCTTTTCTATTCCAGTTTGTGTCAACTTCTTACCATTGGTCTAAGGACTCTAAACAGAGAAGGGTGAATCCCTTGCACTAGTAGGCCTGGCTGGGGCTTACTACAACACCATATGATAAGATTCACCACAATTATCACACAAGGTGGCCAGTAAGACATAGTATGACCAGTAGGACACCGTGTCGTATAAAATGATACATCGTTCTCGCTTATCACATGTTCGTTCACATACACGGAGATAAACATTTTGAAAAATGCCTGGGCTTTTCTTGGCCTTTGTATCCTGCTGATGTGTCCAAAGCATAAAATCCCCCCCAAGCAAGTCTTCCAAGGTAGAGTCTTTTCACCAACTATGCAAGACCTTTACCAGGAAGTGGACACTGCTGCTGCCTGCACTCCCTCAAGCCTTTCTCTCCTGCCATCTCCCTCACACTCTTGCCTTTTTCATCTATACCCTGCCCTAGCTTTCTCTATCTTACTCTTTATTGGATAGATTCACAAAGGTAAACTTACATTTTTGTGTAATTTTACTACTTTCGGTTATCACAAAGGAAAATGTTGACACAAAGTCTAACTTTACTAGCAGAAACTTACCTTTGTGAATACGGAAAAGTAGTAAAGTTAGACTTTTGGTCTAAGCTTACCTTTGTGAATATCTAAAAGAAGTAAACTTATACAAAAGTATAGGTGTACCTTTGTGAAATGGGCCCTCTATCTTTCAGGACCAGAGCAAGGAGGTCAAGACTGGTGCTAAGAACTAGTGAAGCCATGTTTTGGGAACTTCCTTGGAAGAAAAGGAGGGTCTACTGGCCAGTGTCTTGAGAGGCGCAGACATCTGACAGGTAGGATAGAGAGCAAGGTCCAGCTGCCTGAGACCATCTTCAGGGACATAGCAACCCAGAAGTCCTAAAGACCCCACAGCCACAACAAGGTCAAGAACATTTGAGTGAAGAAAATATTGAGGGTCTGCTAAGAGGTATTCCATGCCTGCATGTCTGGTATACCTGCATCATACCAACCCTCTGTCATGGCCAGACTGGCCAGCCGGGCAATCTCCCGGAGGCTGGTGCCCCAGGAGGCTGTTTTTTACACTTAGAGGCCGGTTTCGGCCTCCAGGAGTGGTGATGCATGTTACGAGATCCAAGCGGCAGCTTAAAGAGTTAATCTGGTTCTAGCGCACATTAGCATGTCTGCACATGGGAGGTGAATTTATCAGTTTTGGCAGGGCTGTTTTAAGTTCTCTGTCTGGCCCTGATCTCAGTACTTTCCATGAATATAGGAGTTTGTTTCTGCCCTCCCAGCTCTAGGGTCCACAGAGGTTCCCCTCTCAACCTCCAGCCATACTGCAGTTTCCTATTTGAGGGCGGTCGCTGTAGTTCTAGAACTTCAGATTTTCCATCTAAAGTTTCTGGTTTCTGAGTTACTACCTACTGAAGGTGAAGTGTGCTCCCTAAATCCCAGCACCAACTGGTTTTCCTGTGTCCAGTCGCTGCTCCCAGACTAGTGGGTGCGACCACCAACTAAAAGTCCTGACTGTTATGGAAGAGTTTTGGGATACACGCCCATGAGGTTTGGTGCTCACGGACATACCTTGATTTCTTGCCCCATTACACCACCCATAGTAGCCCCAGATTGCAGGGAGACCATGTCCAAGTCTGAGCTCAGTCACGTGTCCCAGGCAAAGATGTCCTAGTTCACAGTAGCCCCTTTCACCTAACATCAAGGCTTTGCGCTAATGGACATTCAACACATGAAATATGCGCCTCTGCTTGGGTGGCACTCTTGTTCCTTTTGGGTGGTATGTTTTACATTTTGTGACTGTTTTGCTGGATTCACAACTTCCTATTATCAACTTCACCGAGTTGTCCAGGCTTGAACCCAGGGCTGCTGAGAAATCATGTCATACACATCAGAATAAAAGTGATATATTATGCTGTCGCCAGGCAACAGTTGCCCCACACCCTCCCTATTTTGTTACCTGTAAATAAAATATCTATTGTGTTTTCACTGGTACAGCTGTGAGTACTGTCTTGTGTGGTGGGTACCTCCTGCTGGAATAAGTCTGCGCTGCTCAACCACGTTACTCTTATGTAGTCAGTAGCCCAAGGGCAGCACCTAGCCATCCAACCAGAGCGTCTTGGTACCAGAGATTGATCCAGTGCGGCTCTAACAACCTTTTCTACTCATTTCACCTACCTCAGATTTAACCACTATTTACTATTTACTCATCGGTGGGGCCCATAGGACCGTGAGTGTCACACATACATCCACATTACATCTGAATCAGTGACAAAGTAGAGCTGCTGGTTAGCGGGGTACCTAGGTTTATGCTTTATACATTATATACATTTATAGAATCTTTTATACACGTGCTAACCTATTACCTGGAGAACACTACACCAAGGCACTCTTATCTTGTCAATAGATCTAGTAGAAGTTAGTTGATGGAGACTAAGACCAGCTTAATCATAGTAATCCACACAAAACGTTAACTTTATTCTATCATGACATTTAATTTAAATAAAATCAAAACTCAAATTTTATATTTTAAAATCAGCTTTATCTATTCATTTAAGAAACGGGAATTTAATTTATTCAGACAAAGAATTTAGCCATTTATTTAGTACATGTTAAAAAAAAGGGAAAATAGAAATTATATTACCCAACTCTGCCATAAAGAAATAACAGAGCTGCATGAGTCTCAAACTGCCTCTCTATTCTCCTTCAAGCTTCAAAATAAAATCTGCATTCATTCATCTTCATTGCTCCAAAGTTAAAGTCCAAAAATATTTCAAAGTCTCTAGCACCATAAAATAGTTCCGACTGACAGCATGTAGGGGTGCAAAGTAAAATTCAGGAGCAAGCTTTTTTACCCCTTTTGAACTGTTTTCTCTATCTAACTAAATTTGAAACTTTTAGGGTCCACAACTTATTCCGATTGGTCCATCAATGGGGTGACAACGATCACCTCATCCATCCTTGGTACCAGTTTTTCAAAATATGCATAGTCATTTCGTCCGCTCCCGTGTATGTCATCTCTGTTTTTTTATACTTTGTCATTCAGTTCATTCGTTACATCGCTTTTCCGTTCCCAGGTTCTCAGAGGCAAAACAACTCTTGGCATCCTCCTGCACTCCTGGGTCAAGCTGACCGTGACATCACCCGCTGGACGTACCAGGCTCTCTGCTGACTTAGCCATTCACTATTGCGCAGGTGTAAAGACTCTTTCAGTCAGCAGCCATTTACTTATTACTGCTAGGCCACAATCCTCAATGAGAACTAGTGCGAAAACAAACACAACAGTGTTAAAATATAGAAATACAGTTTTTCTGTTAACCACCCACCATTCTAATTCTACCCATTAGTAAGTTACCTAGCAGAAGCAGGCATGTAGCTTTATATACTTACCTAATGTACTTTTTTTCTTTTTGCCACGATAAGACCTACATGTTTATAAAGCAAAAACAAACATACTGTTTTCGTACTTTAGCACTATATTAATATGACTTGTTCACAATTATTAATTAATTTTTGCAAATAGCAGTTAGTACCCACGTGTAATTTTATGTCTAGGTACAATTTTGGTGGTTATTCATGCTTCACATGATTAAATTGGTTATGAGAGTATGACTTCACAAGGGGTACACAACATCATTTTATCTGCCCCTGCTCCATCATGATCACATGACATCATCCCCCACACAGAATACTGCCACCGAGCCATTGGCTACCTCAGGCCTCATGGGAAAGGCCTCACCTGTGGGTCCAGATTAACCCTTGCTCTTCCAGTGCAGGCGGGAACAGTCACTCCGGCACTTCACTGACTGATGTTAGTTCCACAAAATGCTTTGGTTTCTAGGGTGATGTTCCATGTCCCCTGGCTGCAAGCAGAGGACAGGATGTACTCAGGCTGTGCAAGGCCCACTGCTTAATTTGTAAACCAGTAAGTGCTAGGGCCCTCGTCAGGAGGACACTGCTGCTTGCACCACACATTGCCCCTGCCTGCGCCGCCAATAACACCAACACAACTACTGGCATCGCACATCTACTAGTGTGACAATTCAGACTGTTGCAGACCCACAAAGGTCTAATAGGGGCGTGTGCTTCAGATATTAGTCATTTTGAATCTATAATGAATTAAACAAATGCTGTTATGCTCATCTCTAAATTAAGCAAACAGCGCCACTAAGTGGCAGTCTGACATAAGTGAAAGTGCCGAGCACCGGAAACCACTGCCTCAAATTAAGCACTGGCCAACCACTTCACTCTTTTTCAGCACTCTGGGGGTGTAGCTGCTTCGGAACTTAGATGTCCAGTCCATGAGCAGAGCCCATTTCAAGCACTGCCCAGTACTGCAGACAGCACGGTTCCCTGGCAACACTGCACACTAACAACCTTGTGCAAAGGCCGCCATATTGCTAGAAGAGATTTACTGTCTGAGCCAGGACAGCTACTGTGCACGTGAACAGTCCTGCGGGGTGCAGTGCAAACTAGCATTCCTGCACTCAATCCCGTGCAAGGCTGCTCTTCTGTGCTTTTGTGAGGTTGTGCATTCAGTCTTCGCTCTGTGCACAGTAGCCCATGAAGCAGGTGTGCCCTCAAACATTTTTACATAGGCCGATCCATGCACAGCAGGTGTTATGGGCCGCTAGTTTCGTGCACTGAGCCTAACAGGCAACTTTACACTATGCTAGCTATGTGTACAGGTAGCGCTGTACTGAAGTCTCCCTGTGCAAGAAAACTGTGCAGCCAGCCCTGAGCATAAGCTGCACTGTAGCCCTCCAGACTGTTCCACTTGTGCACTAGTCGGTCTGTGCACTGGAAGCTCGAATTACTTGGAGGGTTCAACCGTGCAGGGGACCCCGTGCTGATAGGTCGCCTTAAACAGAAACAGCCATAGAGATGTAAGCCCAGCCTGCAGAGAGCACATGCAGTCCTGCATACTGCCAGCACTGTGCATTTCCACCTGTGTGCACTGCCAGCCCTGTGCAATATCCTCATGCACTGCCAGCCTTGCTCACTTACACCCGTGCATTCTGCCAACTCTGGAGTGCCAGCTTTGTGCACTGTGAACCCAGAGCACTGCCAGTTCAGTGCACTTTCAGCCTTGTACAATGCCAGCCCTGGACACTGCCAGCGTTGTGAACTGCCAGCCCTGCTCATTTACCCTGTGCATGCTGCCAGCCCTGAACGCTGCCAGCCTTCTACACCGTCCACCCCGAGCATTGTCAGCCCTGGGCACTTCCAGCTGAATGCATTTCCAACCATGTACTCTGCCAACGCTGCACACCCCCAGCCATGGACACCGCCAGCCCTACGACCCCTGCACATTTACCCGCCGCCAGCCCCACCAGCCCAGCCCCGGACACCGCCCAGCCCCTGACACCGCCCAGACTCGGACACCGCCCAGCCCCGGACACCGCCCAGCCCCGGACACCGCCCAGCCCGTTACTGTTGTAGCAGTGCTTGGTGCTCAGTCCGCGTTTCCTCCAGAGAAAGTGTAGTTTAATGAATTTGTTTTGTTAAACTTCATGAGCTGTCATTTTACCGGCAGCTTCTTTCCAGAGTTGAAAGATTAGTCAAGCCAGTTCAAGTGACTCAAGTACAGCTCTGGGAGCAAACTTCAAAATAAATAAAGACTCTGTACTCAGTAGTTCGAAACTTTGTTTCCATTGCTCAGACCCCAAATGGCACTCACCATTGGTATTCAGAGGGTCTTTTAGAAAAGGCAATTTTACAAAGTCTGCGGTTTAATTAATTAGTACAGTAAGTGAAAACTTACCTGTGCTGTTGCTCCAGTTGAGTGTAAAGGCTTTGTTGATTCCACCTGCATTAAAAAGAAGAGAAAGGTTAGTAGTTTTACCAACAGTATCTGATACTGATCAGTTAAAAGACTGCACATTAGTTACTTTGACTTGTAATTGCATTCCTACAGGATAGTCACGCATTGTGCACTGGTGTGAAATCACTAGGAGTGAAGGATGCAGTTCCTATATCTCAACCCCTCTGTTTTTGTAAATCTTTGGGTATCTTGTGTAGTCTACTTGGAAGATTTCATACAGGTTCAATCTCTGCATATGTTCACACGGGGGGACCCTTTTAAGCAGACCCTGGTGGGCTTCCTCATGGAAACAGAGCACATAATGCCTTTTCTCTGGAAGACAGGTTTTTACCCTTGGTGAACACCACAACACACTTCCACTCCAGATTTCAATCTATGAAATAGTTTCTGCATGATCACAGCTATGGTCGAGACCCTGATGATTGAAGGGGTAAAGTTCCATTCGCTTCATTTCAACTGTCCGCAAACTCAGGTATGTCTCTACCCCGGTCTTTGAAAGCAGCCAGAAAGTAACTCGCACACATCTTACCTTAGACAGGGCAACATCTCTTACCCTGTACTCTCAGTTCATTCTGCACCGAACTCACATCAATCCCCATGCATTGAAGCACTTTCATCCTGCACTCACTTATCAACCTTCATTCTTGCAAAGAGAGTACTCACCATTCATTCTGCACTCGACACTTACCAACCTTCATTCTTCCACAGAGAGAACACACCATTCTCTCTGAACTCGACACAACCTTCACTCTTGCACAGAGAGGACTCACACCATTCTCTGCACTTATCAACCTTCATTCTTGCACAGAGAGGACTCACAATTCTCTCTGCACTCATTACTCTGCTCCACCACCTCTGCATGTATTATTAATCCCCCCCCCAGGCGAAACTTAATGCATTTACCATTGCTTGTTTTTTCAGTGTCATTGCCTCTTGATATATTCAATGGGTGTAGTGGTGGTTCCCAGTTAGAGTGTTGACAGACCTGGGCATGGGCCTCAACTGCCTCCTTTAGCAACGCCACTGATCAAATGATTTATCTGCCATTTTTCATCCTGTAAACTCTGCTGAAATCCACTTGGGGAACGTGCAGGAGTGCATGGTTTATTGCACAAATGAGAGTTGCCTTCATGGTAACACAGATAGTGCAACTATCCAGGGTTTGAGTGTAATCGGGGCCATAAAAAGCCCCCTCTCAGACCCACGGGTTTTTGGGCGCTCTCTAGACAGCAGTGCCCTGTTCCAGCTGGTTCCAGTTTCCATGCCAAGAAATCAATAAAGTTGGGCAGAGTTTTGGATTGCTTTCGGGGCTCTGCTGCCGTATCGCTCTGTTACTAAGGTTAGAAGCTTGGATGGCAAATGGCCTTTAAAGAAAGGACCTGGCTTGTTTCTCTGGTCTGTCTGGGTCGGACTGGCCCACAGGGCAACCAGGCAGGGACAGAGGGCTGGGGTCAGGTCAATGCGACCAGGCAGGGCTGGAGGGCTGGGGACAGGTCAGTGCGACCAGGCAGGGCCGGAGGGCTGGAGACAGGTCAGTGCGACCAGGCAGGGCCGGAGGGCTGGAGACAGGTCAGTGCGACCAGGCAGGGCCGGAGGGCTGGAGACAGGTCAGTGCTACCAGGCAGGGCCGGAGACAGGTCAGTGCGACCAGGCAGGGCCGGAGACAGGTCAGTGCAACCAGGCAGGGCCAGAGACAGGCCAGTGCGACCAGGCAGGGCCGGAGGGCTAGAGACAGGTCAGTGCGACCAGGCAGGGCCGGAGACAGGTCAGTGTGACCAGGCAGGGCCGGAGACAGGTCAGTGCGACCAGGCAGGGCCGGAGACAGGTCAGTGCGACCAGGCAGGGCTAGAGACAGGTCAGAGCGACCAAGCAGGGCCGGAGGGCTGGAGACAGGTCAGTGCGACCAGGCAGGGCCAGAGGGCTAGAGACAGGTCAGTGAGACCAGGCAGGGCCAGAGGGCTAGAGACAGGTCAGTGCGACTAGGCAGGGCCGTAGGGCTGGAGACAGGTCAGTGAGGAACACAATCTAAGGGAATACTGAGGAACACAATCGGAGGGAAAACTGAGGAACACAATCTGAGGGAAAACTGAGGAACACAATCGGAGGCCAAGCCACCTCCTCTGCGTGCTGTGCTTCATACCCTGACCTCCATGCACGCGGCCATGCTACCACCTCAGCGTGCTGCGCTTCATACCCTCACCTCCATCCATGTGGCCATGCAGGGGCGGATTGGCAATGCGGGCATTTGGGCATCGGACGAAGGGCCGGTATCTCCGTGCCCTCTGTGGGCCGTTTTTTTTTCTCCCCTTTCCCAGCCGCACAGTGAAGCTGCATTAATTTCTCTGTCTCTGTCTCCGTGATCTCTGTGGACTAGGAAAGGGGAGAAAAATAAACGGCCCACAGAGGGCACGGAGACAGAGACAGAGCAATGAATGCCGCTTCACTGTGCAGTAATTATTAGCTGTGGCCTCTCCTTCACCCCCTGCCCAGCAAAGCAATCAGGCTGAGGGTGGCTGGGGAGGGGGTGATTGTTTGCAAAAATCGGCCTCCCTGGGTGCCAGGTGTTGCTCAGGCCTTTGAGCCATTTTCACCTCGGCCCCCCAGGGGCTCATGCAGCACATAAACAGTGTTAGGTTTTTTTTTTTTTAATTTAATGCGATTTTATATAGCGCAAACTTTACCAGAAGGTGTCTGAGGTTTTGTAAAATACAAATTCGTTCATGCTCAGCCTCCATTTTGAGATCGCCGCCATTTTGTGTTGCCCTCCCTCAGGCAGCTCGGCGAACGCGATGTTTTTTTTTCGTTTCTGCTTTACGTGTCAGGTGGCTTCCTCGCCTATGTTTACTAACGAGTGTCAGGGTCTGGCCGAGTACACTAATTCCTGTCTGAGCTGATTAATCCCCGTCCGGACTACATATCATTTCACACCATTGTCTCCTTTAAGTTATCTTATCTGCTGTCCTTCTCTACACGTCTCATGCATTCTCCTGTTTCTCGACTGTCCTTCTACGACACACAGCTGTGTTTTCTCTGCTAGTAAACTGTGTTTTCTCTGCTAGTAAACTGAATTGTGTGGATTTACTTGTGATTTGCTTAAAGGGTCGAGTGACAAACATTCTCGGGAACTTGAGTTGTTTTGGAATTAAAGTATTGTCTATAACGTTTGCCTATAGCTCATGTTCGTGTGTGATTGCATTTTTGCCTTGTGCTGTATGATATATAAACCTGTGCGCCAAGGAGTTAAGTGGCAGTCTCTTTTGAACCTCGTTGTATTGACAACTTCTAAGACCACTGTACTAGCTGCAGCTAATAAATACCATCTTCTACGCCAGACGAAGAGTCTGTGTCTCTGTTTTGACAAGGCAGGTGAATCCCGGGGATTTAGGCGTACCCAGTGCCACCGGGCCTTAAGGCTGCGGTTCTCCATGTCAGAGCGCTTTACATAAGAATCAGTTGCGAAACTTGAGGATTTATGATTACATGCGTTACATAAAAGATACAAGCAGAAAAAATTGCAAATGTACAAGATGTAAAGTCACACAAGGAAGAGATACAAACAGAAAGAAAAATTGCAAATGGACAAGTACTAAAGTCACTCAAGGAAGAGAAACAAATTTATATACTCTAAGAGTCACATAGGAATGCAAGAGAGTACAAAAGTCTACTGCATATACTAGTGATTAGAGTTATCTCTAAATACCTAAGGAAGGGATACAAATGGATATACTCTAAGAGTCACATAGGAATTGTAGATAGTACAAAGGTCTACTTCATATACTAGTGATTAGAGTTCTCCATATACATATATATATACACACATAGTAGATTTTCTCAGGCAGAGTATCATTAAGTGGGGTTGGAGGGGGATGCAGTCACAGCACCAAGGGAGGGTGGGAGGGATACAAGGGTATGGAGAAAAGGCAAAACAGAAAAGGGAAGAAACATTTGAGGATCGTCAAGGGGGAAACGAGGGAGAAGGGCACAAGACGAGGGAATGGACAAGATGGCCGGTCGGGGTCCAGAGAAAAACGGCAGAGGGAATAGTGGGCGAGGAAGAATGGGTCTCGCTGTGGGGGCCAGGTGATCTTTGCAACTTGCACCATCTTCACCTCAGCCTCCCCCTGGCTACCATGCATGACCCAGCAGCTGTGTTTTGTGCTCCCCTGCCAGGACATTGCCCTGAGGACTTGAGGGCTGGGGAGGGCTGATAAATTTACTAATTGCAGGGGCCTCACTGCTGTTCATGTGTTCCTGAGCTGAAGGTCTGGGGAGGGCTGAGTAGGTTAGTAATAGCAGGGGCTTAGCTGCTTATTAGGTGCTCCTTCCCTGAAGGGCTCGAATAATTTTGTGACAGAAAGGGGCCTTGCTGTTGTTTTAGTTGCTCAGCATGGCGCCATTGTCACATTTCCCCTGTGTCTCCTGTGCAAGAACAGTATCCTCTCACTTTAATTCATTGCTGTGCCAAACATCTTAAGGATTTTGGGGGCCCTGGGCCAAACATAATTTTGGGCCCCTGTTCATAACAGATTTGAATTTATAATCCAATTTCTGATCTTTGATGGCCTCTTTCAGCTGGTCAATGGACAGTGCACTACCATACTTGTCCAAATTCCTAATGTATTTACATCTAATATTCAAGGACATTGACGTGTGTAACCAAATGGTGTTTCATGAAAGGGCACGCCCCTTGAATGTGGGCCACGCCCCTTAATTATGGGCCACGCCCCTTGAATGTGGGCCACTTTTTTCGTCAGTGCCCGGGCCAAATTGTGATCCCAATCCGACCCGGTGGCCATGCCACCTCCTCAGCGTGCTGTGCTTCATACCCTCACTTTGAGGCACGCTTGTGCTCCGAATGTAAAGCTTCATGAGTGCGCACAATGACATCCACCACATTCCAGCTCCGCTTTTCCGGTCATAAACAGCTTTATGTAGAAGTGTATGTTTGGCAGACAAACCCTCCTGGGATCCTCCAGATATGTTCACACGCACGTGGCTAGTCACTTCCAGTCCCCAACCTTCACCCCCTGCACCAGGGGTGGATTGGCACTGCAGGCATTCGGGCATCGGCCGAAGGGCCGATGTTTCAGTGCCCTCTGTGGGCCGTTTTTTTTCTCCCCTTTCCCAGTCGACAGAGAGCAGACAGCAGAGAGCACGCTCTGTGGACTGGGAAAGGAGAGAAAAAAACGGCCCCAGAGAGGGCACTGAAACAGACAGAAATGAAAGCTCTTTACTGTGCGGCCATACAGCGAGTATCAGCTGTGGCCTCTACTGCAACCCCTGCCCTGCAAAGCAATCACGCCATTTTCACCTTGGCCCCCCTGGGGCCCACGCAGCCGGGAAACAGTGTTAGTCTTTAACACCTCGCTCACAGCCCCTCACATTCAGGGCACAGTGGGCGAGGAAGAATGGGTCTGGCTCTGGGGGCCAGGTGATGTTTTGAAAGCGCACAATCTTCACCTTAGCCCCCCCCCTCCAACCCCCCCTGGCTACTGTGGATGATCCAGCAGCTGTGTTTTGTGCTGATTAATTTACAAATTGCAGGGGCCTTACTGCTGTTCATGTGCTCCTGAGCTGAAGGTCTGAGGAGGGCTGAGTATGTTAGTAATAGCAGGGGCTTCGCTGCTTTTCAGGTGCTCTTGTGCTGGAGGGCTCAAATAATTTTGTGATGGCCAGGGCCTTCCTGGTTTTTCAGTTGCTCAGCATGTAGGCCATTGTCACCTTGGCCTTGTGTCCTGCGCAAGAACAGTATCCTCCCACTTTCATTCCTTGTTTGTGCATAGGCATAGGTGGCCTAACGCCAGAGTTGCAGAGATGGGGATTCAAGTTTGAGTCCCAGCGTCTGCTCAACAACCTGTGATTCTGGGTAGATCACTTCCTCGCCCAGGCCCTTAAATAAAAAATCAGATCATGTGTACTGTAATTGGTACTCATGAATAGAACTCAAATAGCCTTTGTCTTGGGCTGAATTTACACTATATAAAACTGCCAAATGGTAAAACAACTATAAAAAATAACCACTTGTTCATGCTTTATGATTCTGCAAAGGGACCATGAAAATTAAAGAGGACACTTTATAAAAACATGCCCATATTTTTTAACACAGCTTTTCTGATGTAAATTTTTTATTTTTATTTAATTCCCCTTAGTGCCTCCCCTTCTGGTTATCTTATGTTGTGGAGGCTGCGCTCTGACCCGTAAGTCATTCTATTCCTCTTACCGGGTGCACCATTCTACTTCTATGTTCTTTTTGTTATTCTGGGAGAGTCTAAGCTTGCACTAAGATAACATTTCATAGTATTCATAATTTCCAGTGACTCGCTCCTCAATGGGGGATCTTGTTGGGTGATGTTTGTGGCCTTCCTTTCCCTCCCCAGCTCCTGCCTCGCCTCCATATGGACACACCCCTTACTCACTGCCTGCATGAGTGGAAAAACAGCAGGCAAATATGATTCTGACTCACTGCTCTGACCACACCCCCTTTCTCGGTCAGTGAGTAAGACCCAGCCTCTGGATTTAAGTGGGGGTGAGAATCCATAGATTTCCTTCCCGCCTCCTGATTACCACGGCCACGTTAGCCAGGTGAGGGACATAAAAGCAGCTTGCCAGCAGCTTTCATCAGACAACTTCAAAATGGACTCTACAGCACCCACCAATTTTGGAAAAGGTGGTGGACAGAGTTTCTGAATGATGCAGAATACTCCTACCCAGTCAAGAGATCAGGGCTTGATCCATCACCGTTTTTTAGCTCACTGCCCCATCCCAGCTCAGAACCTGGCTACATGCAAATTAGTCTGTTCCTGTCCATCACCTTTTCCAAAATTGATTTTATCCACACTAAGTGTGGGAGGGTATACTCAGACGTGAGTCCCTAGCTCATTGCACCATCAGGATTCAAGCAAGCTGGGCCGACGACGGCTGAAATGCCAGAAACCGGTCCCCGGAAGCTTGTCTCCTTCCCAGTATAAGAATTGGCTTGGTAGTTTGGTTTGCCCTGTTCCCATCATGCACTGGGACAGGAACAGACTAATTTGCATGTAGCCAGGTCCTGAGCTGGGATGGTGCAGTGAGCTAAAATACGGTGATGGATCAAGCCCTGATCTCTTGACTGGGTAGGAGTATTCTGCATCATTCAGAAACTCTGTCCATCACCTTTTCCAAAATTGACTCTACAGCACCCACCACCAGGGGGATCGTATCCAGAAGTTGCAGCAGGAGATCAAAGCAAAGACCTGCCCAGCCCTCAGGTGCCCAGAAAACCTGCTTCAACAGGCTGCTGCTTCATCTTCATCTCCTTAGGTGCCAGTCTTTTCCTATCCTTCCCAGGTGGAAGGAATACATATGTAGGCCTTCAGTGACCCAGTCCAACTCCTAAGGCTCAGGAAGAAGACAGTTCTGACTAGAGTGACTAACCGTCCGTAAATTTCACGGACCGTCCGTAATTGGAACCTCTCGTCCGTTGTCCTTGATGATCCCTTTTACGGACGCCTTTTGTCCGTAATTTTGGCCTTTGGGGAACAGCACTGTTCCCCTGCTAGAAGCCTCAACTACCTGATGGGGCGGCCTGGCACTCCTCTGAGCGCAAGAGCAGCCTGACCCGCCCATTGTCATTCTGTATGCGGCTGATTGCCACATATAGAATGACAATGGGTCAGTCTGGGCTTTAAAGCATGTGGTGGCCTCCTACTGCCTCGGGCATCCTGTCAGAAGGAAGAAATGCACAATAACATCCTTGCTGCTACAAGAGAATCCAGTTAATCAAAATAAGGTGGTGCAAGAAGTTTAAAAAAAAGGGTTATAGTTCTTTCTCAGTGTCATCATTTTAGAACTGATGCATTTTCAATATTACATTCAAGAAAGTCATGTTTGCAGCTTTCTATTTTATGCAACTAACAACCATTGACAAAACCTATAGTTCTGGCTTGTTGCAGGTGTAACATTACTTGCTGTATTATATATCTGAACGCAATGACAGAAGCAGCAAAATACCAGTCGGGCGGCACACTATGCTTAGCACAGATTTGTAACTTAGGTGTTTTAAGCTACGCCCTTAATTACATTGAACACCCCCTTTGGAGAGACCCCTCAGTTTTGTCATCCCACTTAAAGCCCTGGAAACAACACCATGTCGCAGACACCTCAGGGCCTGGCACTGTGCATCATGCATGACTCATGACTTCCAAGGTCTCAGATTGACTATGTGCAGGGGCATCTTGAACCCCTCCCTTTGCTTTAAGAACTACAACGAGGGGTGAGTTCCTGATGAGTCTCTTCTGTCTGCAACTCTGCGCACAAAGGCTCAGCTCACAATTATTGTGAAAAGGTGGGTGAGAGAGTAAGTGAAGGGATGGCTGGATGGATCAGTGAAAGGGTGAATGGATGAATGAAAGAGTGAATGGATGGATGATGAGAGAGAATGGTGGATGGAAGAGTGAAATGATGGATGGATTGATGAATTGATAAGTTAAAGAGTGAATGGATGAACAGAAGTGTGAAAGGGTGGCCGTAAGGATGGATGAGTGAGTGAAAGGGAGGGTACATGGGCAAAAGATTGGATAGATGAGTGAAGGAGTGGAAGGATGGATGAGAGAAAAGATGGATGGATGATTGAAAGGATGGATGAGTGAAAGGGTCAATGGATGGATGCATGAGTGGATGAGTAGATGGATAGTTGGGTGGATGGAAGGAAGGATGGATGTCTAAGTGAAAGGGTCGATGGAGAGAGAAAGGGAGGATGGATGACTGAAAGGGTGAATAGGTGGAAGGATGAGTGACTGGGTGGATGGATAAGAAAGTGAAAGGATGGCTGGATGGGTGAGAGGGAAAATGGCTAAATGGATGAGTGAAGGGATGGATTGGGTGAAAGGGTGGATGGAGAGAAAAAGTGAGGATGGATGTGTGGATGACTGAAAGGGTGAATGTGTGGAAGGATGAGTGACTGGGTGGATGGATGAGTAAGTGAAAGGGCGGCTGGATGGGACAAAGGGTGGATGGATGAGTGAATGAATGGGTGGAAGAGTGGATGAATGGGTGGATAATGGATGGATGAGTAAAAGGATGGATGGAGGGATGGATGAGTGAAATGATGGATGGAAGAATACATGATGGATAGGTTTGCAAATGGTTGAATATGTTTGGATCTGGATTAGCGGCATCTTATGTTTGCCACTTTACATCTCACAAAGACTATCCAAGCTGATCTTCCCGACCATTTCTCTCACCAAACATGCCTGCTCAGAACCATGAATTGTAAACAAAATATCAGACTGGACAACCCAGTGCTGTAACCATATATATAGATTATTATCATATGAAATATCACAAAAAGACCTGCACAGGTGATCAAAGCTGCGTGCATACTGAAAAAACGTGAAGCACACGATTGGTTCAACCTGATATAAACTTATTTTGACTAGTGCCTAAATGGTTGTCTATTTACTTACTTACATAAGAATGCGCAACCTCCTCTGATGGGTCTGTAAAACTTACCTTTTGTCCAGAAGTTTTGTTCTGAATTTTGACCCTTTGTCCTGAATTTGTACACTCCCCATCCTGAATTTCCACCCATGCCAGTTGGTCACCCTAGTCCTGACCCTCCCATACAGAACTACAGAGTGTTCACCCTGCCTTTTCTATTTGGTTACTCTTCTAACCAGATGCACCACCCTGCCAAGCTCTAACTCAAGAGGGGCCATCTAATCCCCTTGGCATCCCACTCTCCACAGGGCTGACCAAAGTAGGTTGAGTAAAGCAGTACTCAAAGCTACATCTAGTGTGCCTCAATAGTCGTCCCACCGAATCCAGAAAATACTGCACTAGACTCAGTGCAGTAGGTCTTCCTCAAAGGTTTACTTGACTTGCCACATCCAGCACCCAGAAAGGCAATGTGTTGCTAACCGATCCCTTCCTCTGAAGCAAGAAGGAACAGGTAGGAACCATTTTGTTTACCACTTCTTTGCAGAATTTACTGATTCATTTGTGTGCCAGTTAACAATGTATCTTTATTTTAAAGGCCTCATCCAAAATGTGCACAAGGGGTATATTTCTCTATATGCCAAAAATATTAATTACTATGTTTTGGTTAGTTTTTGTTTGTAGTGTGTAGGTCTGACTGCACTCTAATATGGCAACATGTTTGTGTGTTGATTTCAGGACATGTCTAAGACTTTGTGTAATGTGCTTTCTCAAAAGAGCTGTTTAGCCTCATTCTAAGCTAAGCCTTGTTCGAGGCCTAAGCAACATTTGCAAACTTGGCACTTCTTTCTCTGTGCAGAAGAATTCACTTTTCTAGCATGTGCAGGTTAGAATTCCTTTTTGTAGATTTTCTATCATTTTCATGGTTAATTGAGTAATCCTCAGTCTCCTCATGGCCCAGACTTGAAGGCAGCTACAGATATGAATAAAACTGTTTTTTTATATAGACATCACCTGCTGGCTGTGAAATAAATTTATGACTAGATTGCACAGATACATTTTTTCAGCATTCTTTACACCCCAGACTGCCATTTCCTTATTTGTGAATTCTTACTTTTGTTATTACATGTTCTGTTCCCAGAGTTTCCAGTCTTACCCTTTCTCCTTGGCTTTGTACTAGATTTCTGATTTATGTGATGATTAGAGTCTAGGACATAGCTGGTTGGGAAAGAGTATCTAACGACATTGTGCAGGGCGTTAAGACTGCAAGTAAGTATTCAGTTATCAGAACTGCAGTGCTCCTAGTCTTAACCAATGTTACTTGCTCTGTAAGCTTTAAAAGGCTTAATTTACTAAATATTTCTCTACGAATTAGACCTCAAAGAGTAATCAAATAGTGCTTCATGAAAGGGCACACCTCTTGAATGTGGGCCACGCCCTTAACTGTAGGCAACTCCCCTTAAATGTATGCCATGCCACTTGAACGTGGGCCACTTTTTTCGTCAGTGCCCGGGTCAAATTGTGATCCCAATCCGACCCTGCCCTGCACCCCTGGTTAAGTTTGCTTCTCTTTACTTTGCATGCTGTGCCAGGTGCTTTCTTATGCTCGCTGAGGTCACACTGCGTTTTGCTCAGGGATGGAACATTTGCTGCCACAGAGAGCTCTGTTGACATTCCAGGGGCCTCCCCGCCTGTGTCCAGTGGCCTCCCCGCCTGGGTCCAGTGGCCTCCCCGCCTGGGTCCATCGCCCTCGGCGTCAGTGGGCGGCCACAGAGGCAAAACTAGAGCCACATTTGGGGGTGGGGTGGGGTGACTCTTCCAGTCAGAGTGGAGCTGCAGGGGCACCAAGGGGTGAAGATCAACAAAGCCTCATTAACAAGTATATGGTCTGTGAAGTGCTCGGGTGCGGCTGTGTGTGCGGGGTGGGGGGGGGGGGAGCTGTCTCAGCCCGGGTAACAGGGCGGTGGTGGGGGGCTGAAGCCCTGTGAGTCCAATGGGCGTTGGTTCAGGCCTTGTCAGGTGCTTCAATCCAAGTCAGCTGCAGAAAGACAACAGCGCGGCCAAGAACTGTGGTTTAAACTGCAGCCGAGGTCAAAGCTGCGAAGGAATGGAGATAGAAAAGGATGTCCTGTGGGATGGCTGCCCAGCCCTGACCCTTGGCCGCCCAGCCCCCACCCTTGGCCGCCAATCCTTGGCCGCCCAGCCCCGACCCTTGGCCCTCCAGCCCCGAACCTTGGCCACCCAGCCCCGACCCTTGGCCCTCCAGCCCCGACCCTTGGCCACCCAGCCCCGACCCTTGACCCTCCAGCCCCGACCCTTGGCCCTCCAGCCCCGACCCTTGGCCACCCAGCCCCGACCCAGCCCCGACCCTTGGCCACCCAGCCCCGACCCTTGGCCACCCAGCCCTGACCCTTGGCCACCCAGCCCCGAACCTTGGCCACCCAGCCCCGACCCTTGGCCACCCAGCCCCGACCCTTGGCCACCCAGCCCCGACCCTTGGCCCTCCAGCCCCGACCCCTGGCCACCCAGCCCCGACCCTTGGCCACCCAGCCCAGACCCTTGGCCCTCCAGCCCCGACCCTTGGCCACCCAGCCCCGACCCTTGGCCGCCCAGCCCGACACCCAGCCCCGACCCTTGGCCACCCAGCCCTGACCCTTGGCCCCACCCAGCCCTGACCCTTGGCCCCCCCCAGCCCTGACCCTTGGCCTCCAGCCCCGACCCTTGGCCACCCAGCCCCGACCCTTGGCCCTCCAGCCCCGACCCTTGGCCACCCAGCCCTGACCCTTGGCCACCCAGCCCTGACCCTTGGCCACCCAGCCCTGACCCTTGGCCGCCCAGCCCTGACCCTTGGCCGCCCAGCCTTGGCCGCCCAGCCCCGACCCTTGGCCCTCCAGCCCCGAGCCTTGGCCACCCAGCCCCGACCCTTGGCCACCCAGCCCCGACCCTTGACCCTCCAGCCCCGACCCTTGACCCTCCAGCCTCGACCCATGGCCCTCCAGCCCGACCCTTGGCCACCCAGCCCCGCCCCGACCCTTGGCCACCCAGCCCCGACCCTTGGCCCCCCAGCCCCGACCCTTGGCCCTCCAGCCCCGACCCGACCCTTGGCCCTCCAGCCCCGACCCGACCCTTGGCCCTCCAGCCCCGACCCGACCCTTGGCCCTCCAGCCCCGACCCGACCCTTGGCCCTCCAGCCCCGACCCGACCCTTGGCCCTCCAGCCCCGACCCGACCCTTGGCCCTCCAGCCCCGACCCGACCCTTGGCCCTCCAGCCCCGACCCTTGGCCCTCCAGCCCCGACCTTTGGCCCTCCAGCCCCGACCTTTGGCCCTCCAGCCCCGACCCTTGGCCCTCCAGCCCCGACCCTTGGCCCTCCAGCCCCGACCCTTGGCCCTCCAGCCCCGACCCTTGGCCCTCCAGCCCTGACCCTTGGCCCTCCAGCCCTGACCCTTGGCCCTCCAGCCCCGACCCTTGGCCCTCCAGCCCCGACCCTTGGCCCTCCAGCCCCGACCCTTGGCCCTCCAGCTCGTTTCTCTTTTCTACATCGCATCTCTGCAGCTCCCTCCATCATTCGTTTCCAGTCCCTGAATCTGTTCGCCTCCAAGATTTACACATCACTTCATTTGTAGCGCCCACCACACCTCTGTAGCCGCTACATCACTCCACCGCCGGCTCTTCCGGGGCCCCCTGCCCAGAGCCGCCCCTGGGGGTATGAGCAGAACAGGACAAGAAATAATGCCCTCGACATGTTCATTGACGCTGTTAGGGGGAGGGGGGAGTGATTTATTTGCATCTGATGTTTCTCTTCCACAGCGCGGGTGCGAAAGGGGTTTGTGTGAGCAGAATCAGTGTTGGTTGAAGAGAACTCACATGAGCAGCCGACGAGAGAGACCTTAACTGGAAGTTTAGCGGAGGGCGAGAGCCTGAAAGCAGCCAAGGTTACCCCCCGGCCCCGCAGGCATGGAGACCCCCAGGCATGGAGACATCCCCGCCCCCCCAGGCATGGAGACATCCCCGGCCCCCCAGGCATGGAGACTTCCCCGGCCCCCCAGGCATGGAGACTTCCCCGGCCCCCCCAGGCATGGAAACCCACAGAGACTCCCCACCCTGGCCCCCAGGCATGGAGACATCCCCGCCCCCCCGACATGGAAACCCATAGACTCCCAACCCCGGCCCTCAGGCATAGAGGCATCCCCCGCCCCGGTCCCCCAGGCATGGAGACTCCGACCCCCCCACGCATAGAGACCCCCCCCAAGACATGGAAACCTTATAGTAGGCGGTGGGATTCTTACGGGGGTCAGGTAGTTGGGACTTCAGAGCAAGAACTTCGCTTCTCTTCCACGGAGTGTATACCCATTGCTCCTGGAACCGGGTTTCCACTCGAGCCCGTATTACTTGCTGGGCATTATCGCGCGCTTCGGGAATTTCGGGATGGTAAATAGGATGTACCTCTCGCATGGGATGTTGAGAAGTCCAGATGGGACTCTTTAGAAACATCCTGCCTCGATATTTAACCAGTGTGTCTACGTTCTTATATACCTCCTGTAGATCTATGTTGAATTTATGGGTCCAATCTCGGATGTTATATAGTATCTGAGGGGCACTTCCATCTCGGAAGCGGACTTCCCAAGCTCCTATGAGGAAATTGGACATTTGGTACAACGCGCGTTGCTGCATCACCGGCTCTAGATCCTTTAGAGTACTCCATATGTCGGCTACAGTATATACATTGTTCCGCATCCATTGGGCGGCCTGATCTGCTAATGCTTCCTTTTCGCCATACTCCACAGATGCTCTAGTGAATAGTCGTTTACCATCCAAACCTCCCGGTCCCCCTTTTGGTGTCTGTCCCGATTCACCGGGCATTGTGCTGGCTGATTGGGAGGTCCATACGGGGCTCGGGACACTTAACAGTGTATGGGGTGATTCCAGGGTATGCCTGGGGTCAGGGACGAGGGTGGCCAGGTCTCTCACTGAGGTAGATGGGGCACCCACATTCCCCTGAAGGGTGAGAGACCCGCGTTCCTCCGGTGCGGAGGCTTGGGGCGCAGCCACCACTTGAAGGGGTACCGCAGGGTATATACGTTGTGGAGCATACAGTGGGGGAGGTATTTTATCTAACAGATCCTCTATCTCATCTTCGGTCTCATTTCGTGTTACATAACTCTTATCCACCTGCAACCTAAACTGTCTATCCGCGTACTCAATATTTTTCTCTGTCTTATTCTTGTCATGTGCAATGGCTTTCTGAGTTACAGTTTGCCCTTGCTGTATTTTTAGAAGTTTCTCGGACCGAATGCGTCTCCTCTTTGCCTCTTTCTGCCATTTGTTAAGGGTGTCAAACATAGCCTGTCTACTGCTCTTAGCAAAGAGACGCTCTTTTAAATACTGAATCTTTTTCTCGTCAAAAGATCCAGTTTTCGGCCACTGTAGTTCCACATTATCTTTGGTGTACTTGTGCCATAAGGTATTGAAAAGAAGGGGACCTATCCCATGCTTGCAATACATATCATGGCTGGGTGTTCCTTCCGGAGGGGCTGTCTGGCTTTCGTCCAACCTCGTGTTCCCTCGGTGAACGCAGCCAAAGCATAATTTACTAAAACACGGCATTGCCCTTTTCTACCTAATTTGAGCTGAAAAAGAATCGAGGATTATTGTTCATAACACAGAAGAATCAATGATCATTAATCATATCACTCTCATACACATGGCCTTGTTTTCATTCAAAGTCATTCTTTCATTGAAAAACAAACCTTCAATTTGACAACAAACCTTCAATTTGAAATAAACAAACGGAAACACAGATATTTGCAAACAAGAGGTGGAGCCCGTCGACTCCCACCTGTGGAGAACCCTTTCCAAATTTTCAAAGCTGCAAAACGTCTTCTTATAACAGTCTTGTCCTTAGACTACCTAGAGATAGCTACACAGGTTTCTAAACCACAGACCGACCTACAGGCCATCCGACAGTATTCATGGTTCACCTCCCGAACTATGCTGGGTAAGCCCGCTTTCTCAAGCGCCGCTCCGATCTGTCCGGGTGCTACCCAATCTCAACTGCCGGCGTTCCCGAGAGCAGTCCGGCCGAGTGAAAACCGCAATTCCCACAAAGGCGTCTAGTCTCTATCTCTAGTTATCCCTCACAGACCAAACCAGAGGCATCTGCACGTGCAATTTCAATGTTGCCCCGTCAGACCCCCTATTTCCAAAGTTTCTCCGTGACCACAGGTCACCAAATGCCAAGTTCCAAGTCCAAAATTGCAAAAACGTTATCCAACACAAAACGAGACAAGACACTCACCTGGTGCACGCAGGTCAGATTGTACGTTCTTCACTGCCAACTCCTGCTAAGGCCAACGTGGCTGGTTCTCGAGTTACACCCGAAGGACTCCGGTGTGGGGCCTCTAGCAGCTGGGGTTCTCGCGATCGGGAGAGCGGAGCAGACCCCAAAATCTTTTTGGTCTATTCTTCAACCCCCCGATCAAGATCACCCCTTTCAATGTCCCGCTTCTCTTCTGATTACAGAGGGACGACAACAACGCGGAATCCCGGCGGAGTCGCCAACTGAAGTACCGGAAAATATTTACCACCTCCCAATTAGAGTTATATTCACAACCAATCCCATTCCCATTACCAATAATCAGTCGGTTGGCAGTGCAGAAGGTCCAATCTTTTATTATAACAAACAAACTCTGCCAGAGGAGCTCCTTGCGACCTAACCCCACGAGGTCCGCCAAGAAGACTGCTGGCACATTATCAGAACATCACATATATACAGTTACATTCTCGAAACCGTTACCTAAGATGGAAAAATACAAGTTGGTACAGGTTGGTGCAGAGGGAAAGACCATATATGGGAGACAAAGCGCTCTTGGTTTAGCTCATCCTAGATTAGCAACGTCGTACGGGTGACTCCCTTCAGCTAACTCCGAGAGAGTCCGCCCGCACCCCTCCCGGAATGTGCCTATCGGGCCCCCTCCTGCTACCTATAACCTTGACAGGCCTAACGAGCTGAGACAGCAGTATTGCAACAGTTGGGCTATTTCTCAGGGGAACGACTTCGGTATAATAATTGAATAAGGTCTGCTAATGTAGGGCTTCGAGCGAGGCCACAAAATGGCGTCGGTCTAGTCAAGCAAGTGTAAAACGTGCAAAGCAGTGTATGTTAGAACCCTACGTTACTGCAATTCGGGTGCATGCTAGTGTTTGCGTACTTTGCGGTAAGTAATCTAGATACATCATGCTAATTCTAAATATTCAATTATATGCTTTACATAACCGGAAATCAATTCCAGTCCTCAGGGTAGCCACGCGTCCCCCCTCCTTGGTGTTTTAAGCCCCTGATAGGTGGTGGCCCCGGAGCTGGGGGTTCCATAACAGACCCCCGAATTTACATATAGTGCCCCGGGGAGGTGGTGGTCACCGGGCATGTGGGGGGGCTTGAGCACCCCCACACTGGTTATTTTTTATTAAAAGTAGAGCACCGGGGAGGTAGCGGTCCCCGGGGCAGTGTGGGGGAATTGGGACCCCCCACGCATTTGTTTTTCAGATCCGAGGAGGTGGTGGTCCCCGTGACTGCGGTGGACCACAGTGCCCCAGCATAGATTCAAACTAGCCCCAGGGAGGTGCCGGTCCCCTGCATATTATTTGGTGAGTGCCCCCGGGACCTGACCCATTCAGGGGCTTAATAAGTGCGGGAGTCACGCTTCGTTTTTTAATTTTCTCGTCCGGATTCGCGACCCCATCGCAAATTCTGTAGTTTTTAAAATAAACAAAATGCTTTTTTTGGCCCTAGGGGTCCTTGTGGCACCCCCTGCGCAGGCCTAGGAGGTCAGGGTGGTTCTACACTGCCCCCTTTTCTATTCTTTCAACATTTTTTCCCCTTTTTCTTATGACTTGGTTACCGAGTCACAAGATGGATGCCAACACTTCCTGGTTTGGAGTGTTGACAGCCAATCACAATTCAGCTCATGGTCAGGAGGGTTCGCAAATCCACTGTGGCCACAGATAGGAAAACCTTTTTTAAATTTCTCAGCAACTACTGAACGGATTTACACCATTTAACAACAAGCATTGGCATAACCAATAGGTCTCGCTTTTGGGACCTTCTAAGTATTTAGTTATGCAGCACAATATCCTTGGTGCAACAACATCAACTGTTGCATAGCTAAACACGTATAAGGTCCCAAAGGCGAGACCTATTGGCTATGCCAAAGCTTGTTGGTGGTTCTATGTCCCGTTCAAATCGTATTTCTAGATAATACGGACATACAGATCTACATCTCTTAACTCTTCATTTTTTGGTTCAATGTATAGGATGAAAATGTCTGGGCAAGTCTGGATCCTTGGGGACCCCGTGGGGAAAGGAGAAGGGCAGTGGCGTAGGAAAGAGAGGTGCGGTGGATGTGGGCCACCCCGGGTGTCAACACTTAGGGGGGTGACAAAATGGCAAAAATATGTGTTTTAAACACATTTTTGTCATTTTCTCAACCTCCATACCGTGTACTAACTGACCTTGCTACGTCATTGGAGAAGGATCACAGGAGGTGGTACCAATCTTAACAAATTTCGACCTGTCACTTAGATAAGATCTAAACCAGTTTAAGACAATCCCATCAATATCATCCGATTTTGAAGTGTTAAGTATTCTGCAACCTCAAATGCCCCTGTAAGGCATGAAGAACGACGATGCCATGTCCATGATGCAAAGGGCATCATCAATTTAATTTAATGTAGCAATGTTTGCCCTGCAACCCTCAGTGAAGCCGTAGTGGTCTGAGTTTTGTAGTGTGTATTTTATGATTTTGTTTTCATAAATAAAACTACACCCTGCACTGCTGTTGGGCACCATTTGATAGCTACTGGTACAGCAGTGACTATAAACAGTCTTTATAAAATCATAATATCACAGTGACCTACACGCCTCGTCAGGTATAGTAAGCGCTATATTAATGCAATTTCAATCAATACACTAGATAAGAACGCTGCTGTAATGCAGCCCCTAACATAGCTCACATCTGCAGTATTCAGGCTTCCAAAGAAACCTTACTCCCCTGCCCAAAAACATGCTTACCTTAGGAGGAGGTGGCGAGGAAGAGTACCCGGCTAGGGTATGTTTCCAGGTCACACTACAGCCATGATGTCTCCAGCTGACACATGGTAGCTCTGCCCACCTTGGTAAGTCAGTGTATGTGGCATGGTAGCTGTGCAGGCACACATATGTTGGCACATGTGACTGTATGCTAGGGTTTGCAGGTGGCACACGAAGACATTGTTTCTGAATGTGCTCACAGCTGGCACATGGTGGCAGTGCTAGCACAGAGCTGTCTATAATTAGCATGCAATGACTGGTAATTCTCTCCGTGTGAGGTGGTTAAGGACATCTTGGGGACAGTGCGGATGATGGCAAGGAGTCTGTTTGGGGACAGTGCGGATGATGGCCAGGAGTCTGTTTGAGTATGTTTCAATGATGTGTATCTGAAGTGGAGGTGTTGAATGGGATTTGTAATGATTAGGCAATGGTTTTTACTGTGTCTTGATTGTATAAGCAATATATAATAAAGTGTGTTTTATAATATTGTGTAGTTTATGTTTTAGCTTGATCAAAAAGAAATAGAAATCCTGAAAACATAATAAAAGTTTAAAAAATAATGTTGGGTACCTAACTATGTTTTTGAATGACTCGGAACTTGAAGTAATGCAGGTTGAGTGGGAATGTGACCCAGCCTTGGTTTGAAATGAAGGAGATAGATCAGTGTGACGCAACTTAAAATGACCAACCGCAGAACATGATGAGGCCCTGGAGTCTCCCATGCCTCACAAATATGCATTGGCCTTGAGCTGGACAGAGGTCCACTGAATAGCCACCACTCCCCCAATTCCCCCATCCATCCCCATAGGGGCTGCAGGGGCCTGCATTACGCCACTGCTGAGAGGAGATGCAGATACCTGCAGCCAAAATCAGTGGGGCAAATCTGCCCCCCCAATGGTCACCAATAAGGGGGGGGGGGGCAAGGGGAGGCTCATACCCACAGCAGCATGCACAGTAGAAAGTTATGGATTCCTGAAGTCTGACTCTGCACCCTAGAAGAATGAGGGGTATTGATTCGCCCCACCCCCAAGTCTACACTTCTGTGAAGGAAGGTGCTAGTACTGACTCCCGAGTGGGTCAGTCTGTGCGGAGGGGCAGTGACACTTACAGTACTCGCCTGGCAGGAGAAGGCGGCGCGACCCCTGCTCGGTGCCCTGTTGCATTATGTAAGCTCCCTTCCCTTCCTCCTCCCCCCGCCCAATTCCCTTGCATCCACTCAATCCAGCCCGGTTTATAGCAGCCCCTGGGTGGGAAGGGGCCGGGAATGCGGAACCGGCCTGAGAGCCAGGGCAGCAGCGTCAAGGGGAGGTGGGGAAAGGAAGAGACGGACTGCGAGGGGGCTTGAAGCAGAGAGAGGGGCTCACAGGGCCATGGTGGGGGAGATATATCAGGAATAGAAAAGGATAGGAGACTGGACAATGTGACTGGGAGAAATGCAGGAAGACGTAGGGGGGATACTGAGGTAGAAGGGACGGACAGGTGAGAAGGGTGAGTGGGCAACAGATTACCAGAGAAGTGCTCAGGAGATTAGAGGGGTGGATATGTTGAAATGTGTGAGGGAAAAGGAGGAAAAGGGATAGTGAACAAACATTGGCCCCGCGCAAGGTGGGGAGGAGCGGGAGTTGTGCATGCGTGGCCAATGCTTATAAAAACAAGCAGTGCGCACAGGCACGTGCGAGGGGGGGGTTGCGGTCGAGAGCAGGCAGCGTTTCACTTGAGGGAGCATGTGACCAAATGGTGCTGCGCGCTCCCGTAAGGAAATCGCAAAAACGTGCACGTGCTGCATTAAAAGCAATGCAACACTGGCACGTTTTTGCTTGGAAAGCTGCATCGATCTCAAGAGGTCTCTTTCCAATGCAGCGCATGAGCGCTGCGTATACAAGACCTAAAAAGGGCTCTTACTGAACCATGGGCTACCTTTTTGCCAAATTTGGTGTAATTCCGTTAGGCAGTTTGGGCTGTAGTTTTGTCTAAAGTTTCCTATAGAAATATTACATGGGGAGAACACGTTTTGGGACCCCCCTCTTTTTCTGCCCCCCCCCCCCCCCTTGAAGATTCACCCCAAAAACTTTAAAGACAGGAGCAGACCGGAGCACCCCACTAGTTTTGAAAATTTCATGCAATAATCCAGGTGGAGCATGATGGGCTCCACCCGATGGACGCTTTGGAGTTATCCGAGGATTACAGCAGATCGATCACTCTGAATTATCAAATCAAAGCTGTGGTCAGAGTCCAATAACTTCCCTGGTTCTTAGCTTTTGAGGGGATGAGTGAGAGGAGTGTTTAGTATTTGTTCAGAATTTTGTTCGGTATGACACTGTGCTGACAGAAATTACATGTAACTCTGTATTGTAAGTGTAACTGTAAATTGTATTTAAATATCGCTCACAACCCCGGACTAGGTGCCAAAGTACTTTGCAATGAGTAGCACGCTACTCTGGAACCCAAGATTAGAGGTTCATAGTTAGCAGATCAGTCATTTTTTCTTCCTTTTCTGCATTAGTTGTGCTAGGTTTGTGCCATTGTATGTTGAGTAGAGTTTAGAGTAAGGACTGAATGATGGGAAAAGATTTGAAAGGAAAGTAGTAAGATATTTTAAAAAGTAGTGGTTGTGTGTGCCAGTTAGTTGGGTGACATGGCTAAAAAAAGGAGGTGGAAGTTTGAGAAGAATGTTTGGGGGTTCTTAGTAGTCGGAGAGGTTTGGGATGAGTCAGAGAGGAGGTATAGAATGAAGGTTGAAATGTGGATTTTTTTAAAATGTAAAAGCAGGAATTAGTTTATGCATACACATGTGCACATGACACTTGGTAAGGTTGTATTGCCTGGAGAAATCCCCTCTATATAAGCACCCATATGGGTACAGAAGCAGTCATATTTACAAGGTCTGATGTGCACATGTGTTGTGGCAAAGTATGCAAATGCGTTCACATAATTTCTTAGATTTTTTGTAGCAGTCATAAACTCCTCTATAAATGCACCAACATATGAACATAGAAGCAGCAATTGTGACATTTTCAGATATGCACATGCATTTTGTAGTGTAATATAATTTCTTTCTCATATGAATGTATTTTCTTATAACAGGAGGCATAATTCAATGTACAATGACATGTATAACAACAACTTCATGTATATTCAGTTGAAAGCATAGTTGGTGGTCATGTCTGAGTATACTGTTGCACTATTGTGCAGTGAGTTTGCCATGTGGCTAAGAGCCAGCTTTTGACTAATCTTCAGAAGGTAAGCTGGTTGTCAGCAGTGGTTAATTTGTGAAAAAATCAGTGCAGGGGCTCTTATCAAGGGGCAGCTTGCACCAGCCCATTGCTCCTATGAGTGCAGCCTATACAGCATAACTAGTAACCATGAAACCCTACAAGTGGGGAGAGGATGAGGTGTAATGGCAAGAGATGCTGATTTTGGAGCTGGACAACCAGGTTTGAGTCTCAGCATAGGCTCAACATCCTGTGATTCTGGGCAAATCACTTAATCTCCTAGTGTCTACAAAAAAGGAATGTGTCCTTAACTGGTGCTCATGAAAAGCACTCCAATACCTTTGGGTTGAGTTTGTGCTATAAGCGCCGGTGTTGACAACTAAGTGCCGGTGCAGAGCACCAGAAATCCCTGGTTCAAATTAAGCACTGGTTGTCATTGCAACTTATGTGAGTGGTTAGTGATTCCATAGTTTGCCTGCTTGAACAGAGAAAGACGTTCCATCCAAGTTTTTCTTGTATGTAGGAACATTGAGGCGGGAAGACATTCTTGAGCATAGGTTCCTTTGCTGTATGTATTTGTTGATTTCCTTCCTGGCAAAGAGTGGTCTTTATGACTTTGCCATGTTTTGCTTTGTGTGCAATACAAAGCAGCTTGATTGTGAAGCTTATGGCACCTGGTAACCAGTGTAGGGCCCTCGAGGAAGGCGAGATACGTGTTCTTGTGTTTTTACATGAAGGAGTAGTCTAGTGCCGGGCTCTGAATTCTCTGTAATCTTATAGTTGACAGAGGTGAGCCGTGATACAGACCATTAGCTTATTCCAGTTTTGATAAAACAAGTGAGAAGGGAGCTTGAATCTTGTGAGTGACTCCTGGGTACGGGAAGATGTGTTGCAGTATTTTGATTGTGATTAAGCTTGAATAAGCTACCTTGCCCACATGTGAATTCCTTGACAGCTTGGCGTCCAAGGTAATTCCAAGGTTTGACCTCCTAAGATATTTTTTACGGTGGTCCTAGGTCCTCTGGCCAGGTTCAGAGAGAGTCAGAGGTTTCCAGTCACCATAAGAGTATTTTTTCTTTGATCAATTTGAGGCAGCTCCATGCCATTCATTGGTCAACAGATGGTAGGCAACTGTAGAGTTTTGATCAAGTGTCACATTCCTGCCTAGTATGGCCCAGTTACAACCAGCAGGCCACCAGCATGTATGATCAAATACAGTGCTGCCTACTATAACACACTTCTGTGTAGTATATCCCAGATATGACCAGTGGGACACCATCCCATTATAGTAAATTAACAGCGATTAGATTAAGCATTAGCAGAAGACATTCTGTATTTCAAGACTATCTTGTCTGTTTTACGGAATCCATTTTGTATTTCTATCGGCCATTTTGTATACCATGTGCTCTGTCCTACCTTCCTGTCAACTGCTCTTGAAACCTGCCTAGAGACAAGATATGTTTAGTCTCCTTTGCTTTGCACATGCCCAGTAAAGCTTACAGCTGTCCCTATCTTGCAACTGTCAAGAGATGCCCACCAGAATTAGGTTACTGTCAGCCCTTCTCACTTGTTGCTAGCACACTCACTGTATGAAATTACATGTATTTGAAACCAATACTCTGTGCCTTGTACCGCCTTCATTTCAGCCCCTGTGTGGGTATAAAAGGACCAAGCTCCTTCCAGTCAGTGTGCTACCTCATGCTATACCAAAGAGTGTTGTGTGATTGTAGTTCCACCTCAAGAGGTTTAATAAATTCTGTCTTTTCTATTCCAGTTTCTAAGCCAACTTCTTACCATTGGTCTAAGGACTCTAAGCAGAGAAGGGTGAATCCCTTGCACTAGTAGGCCTGGCTGGGGCTTACTACAACAAATTGGCGCGTCCAACGTGGGGCTCATTGGCGACTCGGATGCCCGAAGGACTGGTCGAGATGAAGGATTGGAATCTCGCTTTGGACGTGATCACTGCCAGAGGTGACCAGAGTCTTGGCATCCACTGCGTTTTCCCTTTCTTTCTGATCTGACCATCCAGGTGGTGCCGGCCCTCGATTGAGATTTCTTCTGTTGATCCGCGGTGTAGTGACCGTTTGGTCGATTTGAGAACTTGGCAGGAGGAACCTGGACACTATTTCACTGGTAAGAGCCGTTTTACGGCACTTGTTGTAAATATGACGCCTTGTAATTAGTAAGGTAGTTTAGATACGCTTACTAAGGCATTTCTATGAATTGGCCAAAAGTTTGAAATGGTTCTATGTAAAGTTGATATATGTCTTGCAAAACATATAGGCAGGTAATGAGGAGTTTTTCTCTAATCCTATGAAATACGAACAGCGCAACGTACAAAGAGTACTTTAAGCGCTACTTTTTTTATATAATACTGCATATTTTTCACTATTTTCGGCATGCCTGTTTTTAGCACACTTCGTAATTTGTGTTGCTTTTGTAGTGGTACTAATTTGAAACTTGATAAAGCACAACCGCCCCCCCGGAGGGGACGCCTAATAGGGATATGTATATTAAATATGGTATTTCATCCATAATGTACAGCAAATTGTGGAATAAATACACTCGCAAGGATCCTGAGTTGCGTTGGCCTATGCATGGGTCATTTGATTTCCGAAAGATTCAGTATGTGGAGCAACATATGTTTAAGCGAAAGGCTAGGCAAGATATGTTTCACTATGTGCGAAAGTGGGAGAAAGAAGTGCGTGAGCGAAAGAAGCGTGAACAGGCCTTGATTGAAAAAGAACAGCGTAAATGTGTGCATGCGAAAGCCTTAGATATGAAAAATAAAGAGATGAGAGAAACTAAAGAAAGGGAAGATAGGGAGCGTCAGTTACAGGTAAATGGTCAATATGCTATTCGTAAGCCTCTCTATCCTATTCTTAATAAACCCCAGGATGATTCTCTCTTATTAGATCATTCTCCCCCTCCGTATATTTTCCCTTCTGCTCCTTATGAGTCAGATGAGGACTCTCCTACAGATCAGGATAAAGCTCGAGACACTCGCTCAATGTTAACTACCGAACGTTCCTCTGAGATTAGATCTGTGGCAAGAAAAGCGGATCGTGGTACTTTCACTGCTTCTGAACTTCTAGATACTATTAAGAATTGGTCCGAAAAGGAACAAAAATATTTTACTGAGATATTGGCTACAGAGGTTGTTGAGCGATTTAGGAAACATTTGGTGGAAGTACAGCCAGATGATATAGCAGCTGATTGTAAGCAATTACGTGAAGGTTCTTTTGTCTTTTCCCAGGTGGCTGACACGATCAGACGTTTAGTTAAACTACGTGATGAAGCTGTCCGTTTGTGGGAGGGGAAAAAGGCCGCAGACGCAGCTGCACACATATCTCAAATTAATATGGCACGAGCATTGACGCACGAAACAGATAAGAATGTTGGAAATGTGAAACCCATGCGGGAAGCCGCGCCTTAATATGTTCCTCCTAAAGGAACAGGCACAAGTGATAGGAATTCTATTGATGCGAAAGGGTATTTTATTTATAATTGGGTTTACAATCCTTGGAATAGAGCAGATGTCATGGCTCTTAAAAGTACATTGCCTGATCCGCGAAAGAATCCAACAGCTTTTTATGAAGAAATTGAGGGTGCCATTAGCTCTTGTATTATGACTTTGTCTGACATTGATTTGTTTTTTGGATTAATATTATCGCCTGATATGTGGAGAACTGTGCGTATAATTGACGATTGTGCGGTATTTGGAGCATTGTGGTCAGATATAGAACAATCAGATAAAGATAGAGAACCTGCACAAAAACCGTGTCAGCAAATTTTAGATCTTCCAGCAGCTATCTCGGTTAAATTAAAGACGATTATTCCCCTTAAAAAGATAGATTGGACTATGTTAGCATCCTGTAA
Organism: Lissotriton vulgaris; assembly: GCF_964263255.1. Classification (NCBI taxonomy): domain Eukaryota; kingdom Metazoa; phylum Chordata; class Amphibia; order Caudata; family Salamandridae; genus Lissotriton; species Lissotriton vulgaris. The sequence goes on along the minus strand of NC_141699.1, from coordinate 982,585,013 downwards.
GCAAAAGAAGGATGAATCAGTTTCAGACTTCTTCACACGCTTTGAAGAAGCATTCCACGATTTTAGTGGTCAGACATTGACAGATGACACAGGCAGGCATCTGTTCATCGATAAATATGTCACAAACCTTTTACCAGAAATAGCTAGTCGCCTAAAAGCCAGCGAAAGTTCATGGACTACCTCCTCTCCGGCTTCTCTTCTAACTATGGCTCAGTATTATGAACAGCAGGAATTAGAAGCAAAAAGTAAGGAGGATAAAAAAATCTAAAGAGTTAAAAACAAAGGTTATGATGGCTCAAACTTATGGCCCACCTTTTAGAGGTGATAATAGAGGAGGACGTGGATCTTATGGTTTGTCTTTCCCGCCCTCTCCTCGTGTTGATTTGTCTGTTAATCAGTGTGCGTATTGCAGACAATTTGGCAATTGGATTTCTAATTGTCTGGTGCTACATGCCCAGCAGGGTTCACCTGGTCAGGGACAAATGAGAAATCGCTCAGGATATTCAGGGCCTAGAGGAAATACAAATGATCGTGCTAGGTTTGATGTTAATACACGTAGACAAGAGGGGGCTAATACTTATGACAGACGTAATCAATATCAAAAGTCCAATTATGAGCCGTCTGATTTGCAAGATACTGCTTATGCATAGGATTGCCTAGGATGGGGTAAGGAATCAGTTGAAGTTCCAGTAGATCAGAAGGGTCCCTATGTTACAGCACACGTTTTGGGTTCTACTGATCAGTTTCTGGTTGATACAGGAGCTACTCGTAGCGCCTTGTCTAAACACTTGATTCCAAGGGCTCCCCTGTCTGGTTTAACTATTACATCGATAGGTTTCGATGGAACACCTTCCCTTAGCCCATTGTCACAACCACTTGCACTCCATGTTTATAAGTTTATTGCTATTAGAAAACAAACAGAGAGAAAGGGTATTTTTATATATATATCTATATATATTGGGAATACTCCTAGACCCCTTGGCTAATCCTAAACAAACAAATGGAGGAGTACCCCTTGGTTGTGCTTTTATCTCTTTAGGTGGAGAAAAGAGGTGCACTGGAGTGTCTAAAAGGACAGATTCATCCTTTGTTTTGAAGACCCCTCACTCACCAACCTGGTTGGTGACATGCTTCATTATCGGGGTCAGCCGAGTGCCATCCAGGTGTGCTGCGGCACCTGACTACAGTGGATTTTTATATGTGAATTTTTAAAAAACAAGTGATGTGGTGGTATTTAAAAATTGTCCAATAAACTACTCGCTATCTTAAATTTTATTCTGGTATGTATGGGCAATAATAAAATCGTTTTAATTTAGCTGGACACCAATGCCTACTTAGGAAGGACTTAGGTGTACAGGAAAAAGAGTGATGAAATATGGTCTACATGTTTCAACCGCTGCTGTTAATATAGGGGTTTCGTCAGGACCAAAAAATGTAATCCGGGTGGTGTGCACACGCTAAGGTGCACCCTGCCCTTGGCTACGTGAAAAATATGCACCGAAAAAATTCAGTAGGTGGCTGCTACTTCTTTCTCAAATCTTGAAAAAAAGTACCTGTGGAAAGGAAAAAGACAGACACAACACAGAAGACAAACAAATTTGTTCAAAGTACTGTGCGATAGGATGCACCTCGAATTTGCATTTACACCCATACGTGGGTGTAATAGCTAGTGGGTGTTTTTATCATGCATGTATAGTGGTGTGATGAGCACCATTGCGCAATTTCACAGGGCCCGTGAATGAGTAACTTACAACCCACATTGATGCGGACAGTCTGTGCACACATAACCCACTCACTAAACTGATTGTGATTTTATGGTGGGTGCCGATTGATCAGAGAGAAACGTGTTCCTCAATATTATACATACATTTCCACATTTTTCGTTTCTCGTGGGTGTCTGAATGCCCGTGATTTAAAATGTCGCCGAAATCGACTATACCATCAAAACTTTGCAACACACGGTCAAAAGACCAAGACGCAATCATACAATAAGAAAGTAAACACATCCGCTTACTTGAAGCTCCGTATTAATATGCCTCATAAACTAAGAGGGTTTGCATTGACTTAATCCCGCCACGATCTTGTAGTCAGAGTAAAGAAAGGGGAAAGAAAGTGGGGGCATGAAGGGGTTAGATCCATTGCCCTTGCCCAGAGCGGTGCTTACCCAGTAAGTCTTGATCCGTGTTTGATGATTGCCTTGGGAGGAGAACTTACTTGTGGGAGCCTGTCACTAAAGCTGCTGCGCCTATTTCCGCAAACCCTCGCATTCCGTGGATGTCTGCTCGGTTGGAGGGAGCCGAGTGAAGTAGCGTTTCACTTCCGGGAGGCGTGGCTTAACATTGTTGCATCATCACGTACATTGGGCGTGGTCTACACGCGTACTACGCATCTCGGTTGCTCTAGGTTACCGAGAGCTATGCCAGATGCAGGCTGTATTAGAAAACAACACAAGGGCCAATGCTGAGGAATTCTTTTGACCAAGAAGGCTTTAGAAAACAAGGAAGTTTTAGATTCAAGCATAAACGACCTGCTCAATTTCTTAGCAACGTAAAAAGTTTTATTCTTTTTCAAAAATTTTTACTTGTTTGTGACACAATATTTTAGTGCATGGAGAAGACACAATTTTATATACAATATATACAACAATATCATGAGAAAATAGGCATTACCAAACTTCAAACATACATGGCCGTCCAGTCATACAATAACACATTCATACACAATGATAAACACAACAAAGAAAATGAATCCACGTATCGGTCATGAGTTAATTGGAGGAATCCCTTTTGGTTATGAAATTTTAAAGTCTTTTTAACAACTCAAAACCGAGAATCCACTTCTCTGGAAAATGGTGAAGGGACTTGTTTTTAACACAGAGCGTGTAGACCAGATACGGGGATGGGATGGTCGACGCGTTTCGAACCCCAATGATTAAAGGGGTTCTCCTCAGGACCAATTGGTTCTGGAAAAATAACAGAAAAAGTGCTTAGGGCAGGGTTTCATTAAAAGCGAGATGAGAGACATTTACCCCGTGAAAACGACAGCCTACCTTAACCATAGAACCAAACGTCATGAAAATCCAAAGAGGACGAATCGTAAAGTTTCACAATGAAGTGCACGTAGTGGCTGTAACCAAAAGGAAATAGACAAACGTGCTGAATTTAATAACATGCGCTTATTCCCAATCGTTCTGTCTAATCTAATGTGCTGCTAGATGGGACTCTTACCTGGAGTTCGACTGGCTATTGACTTGCCGTCGGGTCCATGCTTCTCCTTAATCCCGTGGGAAAGGGTTGCTTCGTTGCTAGAAAGGAATGGACACAGGCAGTCGGTGAAATGGTTGAATCGACGCGCAAAGTCGTTGCAGGCGGCCGCATTTGACTTGGCACCTACCGATAGAAAGAAAGGCATCCGTCCTTGTTTCTGTGGTGCGAGTTGGAAAATGATTGCCGATGGTCGGGACTTGTGCTTCCTGGTTTAAAACCTCCCAAGTGTTTCTGGGACTTGTAGTTTGGTAAAGCTTGCACATCCGAAATACGGCAGGAAGGCGTGCCAGGGGGCGTGTCCACTGGGTAATTGTAATTACGCATTGGCTCGAGCACTTCAGGTGTTAGTTTTATATGTTTCAGAGATCTCATTCAAGCCTCTTAGTGCCGTATTGAATTTCATAATTAATAATGCCTCACGTTGAGCTAGTTTCGCATCCAAGTCTCCTCCCCTTGGATCTTTTTCAATCTTGGAAAGCACTGTCCATTTTAAGTCAGTCTGATCGTGTTTCATCTTGGCCAAATGATTGACTAATGGGGCATTTTCAACTCCTCTCCTGATTCGGGATTTGTGCTGGGTAATCCTACTTCTCACTTCTTGTGTGGTTTTACCAATATATACCAAAGGGCACGGGCAAACGATGGCGTACACCACGTTTTTGCTTTTACAGTTTGTAAACGTGTCATGCTTCCAATGGATATTATCAAAACTGAACACAGAGTCCTCGATCGTTTCATTGCAGCAAATGCAAGTTCCGCACTTATGGTGGCCCTTGGTGGGAGGAAGTCCAAAAAGGCTTTTCAACGTTGGTGCTTTCACTGTCGGGAGGGCAGCTCTCACAATGTGATTGGCCATGCTCTTTTCTTTCTTGTACGCAAACAATGGAGGTGCAGAAAAGTCTTCATGGAGGTCTTTCAATAGATGCCAGTTGGACAAGATGCAGGCTGTAAGCATAACGCGCGTCTCAGTTGCTCTTGAATACTGAGAGCTACGTCAGCTGCTGGCGCAATCAAGTTTTAATGAAAGAGTGGAAATGTGGAGACAAAGAGCTAGTTCTTTAAATAGCACATGTTTATACGCGCATTCAATGCTGACAACTGTGATGGGTGTTAATAAAACGAATCTTGAATGTGAGATCAAACATTTTGTACAGACTCTTTCTAAAACAAAACAAATGCATATATATGTGTGACCCACAGAAGTTCTTAGACTAGACCTGACTATATAGATTCTATGTTTATAAGACTTTGTCAATTGGGCATGACGGAGTTCCACGGGATATTATCATTGAGTCCAGTTTTATGCATGGATAAACGATAGATCCAGCGTTGCTCCTTTCAAAAAGTCTTTGCTGTAATCCATCACCTGACTTTATGTGCTCTATTACAGTCCATTTCATATCATTTGGGGTGTGGTTCTGGGACAAGAAATGTTCCGTAAGTTTGGTCATGGATTTCTTGCACCTGATTGTGCTTCTGTGTTCACATATTCTTTGCTTGACTTTTCTACTGGTCATCCCAACATATTGTAGGTTGCACTGACAGGTAATCCTGTGCATTACATTCGCACTGTTACAGTTTGTGTGTGTTCGTTGGGTCCAAACCTTGCCTGGCTCCAGTGCTATATCCTTTGTGTTTTCAGTTAAGTGACAGACACTGCAATTCCCACATTTGTAATGACCTGTAACATCAGGTAGGCCCCAATCATTCAGTACTATTGCTGATTTTACTTGTGGATTTCTTAGTCGTGTGTTTACAACACAGTCTTTTATGCTCCTAGCCCTGTTAAAAGAAAACAAAGGTTTTTCCCATTTAAGATTTCCGGTGTTTAACATTGCTCAATGTTTATTGATGGATTTCGTGACTAGGTTGGAGGCTGAACTGTACGTAGTTACACATGTTAGTGGAATTTCACTTTTAGTCCTCACCGTGTTTCCTAGTAATGCTTCTCTTGGCTGGTTCCGAGCTCTCTTCTGACACTTTGTTAGTATTTGCTCTGGATATCCTCTCTCTGTGAGCTTTTTAGGGAGATAGTCAGCCTGCCTCCGGTAGTCATGGGTCTTGCTACAATTTCAGCAGATACTACGATATTGGCCGTATTGCTCCATGTCCATTTTTGCTTTCTCCAAATACACCAGACAACATTGTGGGTCTTGACATGCTCAAATATTTCAGGGCCACGATACGATGTTCTCCGGAAGGAGTACGGGTTATTTTAAATGACAACCACCCCATGATTGAGAGATCCTGTATTGTTAAGAAGACTTTGCCCTAGCTTCACTCCCTAGTACTTTGTGGGCTACGTCAGATACCGATGTAGGACAAATGCTTATTCCACCAGTACATATTAGCATCAAGGAGGGTGCTATATTGCCAAGACTGCCTCAGTATAAAATTTCTCGAGAAGGAGAAGAAGCACTTACTCGTATTGTACAAGACCTGATTGAAGTGGGGGTGGTGGAAGAAGTTCCTTTTAATGTCTGCAATAGTCCGATTCTCCCCATTTTGAAAAAAGATACTGACACTAAGATTTATAGATTTATCATAGATTTGAGAGAAGTCAACAAGATTGTAGTACCACAGTACCATGTAGTATCTGACATAACGACACTTCTTAACACAAGAAGCACAGTTAGCATATATGGCTATGGCAACACACTAACCTATGTATATGCTATTCGTAGAAGCAACATACCCCCAGAGTGAAAACACTCATAGTAATGTTATCAATAATGCCAATTGAGTCTTGGACAGTATTCTGCTTTCTATAATCCCACAGGAAGGGAACGTGAAGAAAACAGTATTTAAAGTGCAGGATCCTAGTTCAGAGCAACTGGTGTAGATTGCGTCATCTACACCCAAAGAATGCCTTTTACAATCCTCCACAGTTCAAACACAACCAAATACGGTGAGGTGTAGCTTAAAAGCCACTACCGCCCACCTTGGCACTTGTAATCCAAACAGAGATATTATGATAACGTCATATCTTCATGACGGCAATGCGGGGAGCTCCCCCTGCATTCCGCCACTTGCCTCAGACGCCCCTTCAATCCAGGAGCAATTGCCAACCAAATCAGTTCCTCCCTAGCCCGGGAAGACCCGAAACCAAACACGGTTCCAAAGAGAAGCCAGCACAGTCTCCACTGGCACCACAACACGAGCGCTCCTCAAAATAAACATAAGGGCAAGTCAATGTCTATAGTAACAATACCCCAGGCCGATCGCCAGACGCTGTAAACTTCCTCAATGCAAACTTTCCATAGGAACATCAGGAGAAACGAGAGCAGCCGCTCCCGCCGAACAAAACAAATTACGAGCACCGCCCATTCAGCCTGACCGCGCTAAATCCGATCGGCGGCAAAGGCTCCTGGGAATTGTAGTTTCAGGCCCGTTTGCCCTGGGAACTGTAGTTTGGGCAGGCGCAAGGGCTAAACCCTGACAGTGTTCCTCAAGGGTACACTGAGAGTCCGAGTATCTATAGCCAAGCCTTAAAAAGACAACTCGATTCTTTTACTTTGTCTGAAGGAGTGTCTCTCATATAATATGTCGATGACATCTTGTTGGCAGCCGATACGCCTGAGCAGTGTGAAATGTGTACTTTGTCTTTACTTTCTTTCCTTGCTACACACAATCATAAAGTATCACGGAAGAAATTGCAATATTGTAGAACGAAGGAGACCTACTTAGGTCATCTTCTGTCTAAGGAGGGACGTGCATTGACACCAGATCGCATTCACGCAATTTTAGACACTCCAGTACCTTCCACACAGAAAGATGTCCGTGCATTTATTGGTTTGACTTCGTTTTGTAGGCAATGGATATTAGGGTTTTCACACATTGTTAAACCTCTACTAGCGCTTTTGACTAAGAACACTCCGATCCCCCTTCAATGGACAGAAGAATGCCAACATGCTTTTTGTCAGTTAAAACAAGCTCTTTGCTCTGCACCAGTGTTAGGCACACCAGACTACACGAAAGCTTTTACACTCTATGTACACGAGAAAGATGGATGTGCATTGTCAGTTTTAGTACAGACACGGTGACAAGCAGCGTCCCTGTGCATATTTTTCTGTGGTTCTTGATCCTGTTGCCCGTGCGTTGCCTGGATGTTTCCGTTCAGTTGCAGCGACAGCTGTGTCTATACGTCAGAGTGAAGGGTTAGTTTTGTCACACAAACTGTTGGTGCTAGTGCCCCATGCAGTAGATACCCTTTTGAATCAGACCAAGACTCAACACTTAACTAGTGCTCGCTTGACAGGATACGAATTACCATTGTTAGCACCTCATATTACATTGAAGAGATGTGCTACACTAAACCCAGCCACTTTGTTGCCATATCCTGTGACTCAGTCCCAGTCAAAAGAACCTCATGATTGTATATTCCTTACTGAGGAACAGACAAAGGGTTGCATCGACTTGCAAGATACGCCCCTTTTCAGATGTCGATGAGGAACTGTGGGTTGATGGGTCTTGTTTGAAGTTACCAGATGGTACGACCTCAGCGGCATATGCAATCACCACACTTGAAACAGTAGTGGAAACAGCTCGCATACCTCAGAAGTCAGCTCAAGCAGCTGAACTAATAGCTTTGACACAAGCGTATGAACTTAGCACTGACTTATATGTGAACATTTACACGGACAGCCGCTATGCTTTTGGAGTGGCCCATGATTTTGGCCTACTTTGGAAGGAAAGAGGCTTTCTTACATCCCACTGAATGCAGATAATGCATGGAGAACTGAGACATAACCTTTTGACTGCACTGACATATCCAAAAAAGATAGCGATTGTGAAGTGTAGTGCACACAAGAAGATCACTGACAAAATAGGACAAGGAAATGCTTTTGCAGATTGTGTAGCTCGTGAAACTGCGACGCAACAAAGCACTACTTCCATGTATGTAGTGAAATCTCAAGCTGAACGATGGCATGATGTTAGAGAAGATGTATTAGATGTACAGAGATCTGCCTCTATAGCAGAACTTGAGCAATGGTCCAAAGAAGGAATATTGGACGATGAGAGTTGCTGGCGCAACAAAGATATGGATAAGTGGAAGTTACCTGCAGCCTATTTACAACCTATGGTTCAAATGGCACATGGGCTGGTACATGTTGGAGCTTTAGCGATAACGACACTACTTACACGAGTTTGGGAGCATCCTGAGATTGCCAGCACAGCTAAGAGAGTAGTACAATCCTGTTTGATCTGTTGGCAGTACAATCCTGGAAAAGGGACACAAACCCCTACAGGAGGGTTTGCTAAACCAACCTCACCTTTTGAAGTTTTGTAGATAGATTACATCCAGCTTGAACGCTGTAATAATTTAAAATATGTCCTAGTGGTGGTATGTGCCTTCAGTAAATGGATAGAAGCATACCCTACGAAGGATAATACAGCGCTCACTACAGCCAAGGTGCTTTTAAAGGAGTTATTCCCACGGTATGGTGTTTGTAACATTTTGTGGAGTGAAAACGGACCTCATTTTATTGGGCAAGTTGTTGCTTATGCCATGATTAGGGATCAAACAGAAATTCCATGCAGTCTTCCACCCACAATCCGCAGGGTTGGTGGAAAGGTATAATGCTACCTTGAACTTTAAGCTGGCGAAAATAGTGGCTTCCACGTCCCTAAAGTGGCCGGATGCATTGCCTTTGGCACTGCTGTCCATAAGATCAGTACCACACTCACGATCAGGTCTCACCATATGAGGGGGTATTTGGAAGACCAATGAACATTTGGGGAGTTCCTAAGCCACACCTTATACATGATGTACCTTGTGTTCCGTTGAATGATTATTTGGCACAGTTAACTGACAGTTTGACTTCTATTCATCAACAGATTCGAGAAGCCCTTCCTGATAGATCTACAGGTGAGGCCCATGATCTCCGTCCCGGTGACCAGGTGATGGTCAAGGTCTTTGACAGATCGAACAGCTTGGAGCCAAGGTGGCGAGGTCCGGAGCAGGTGCTGTTGGCCACAAGGACAGCGGTTCGAGTAACGAACAAAAAGAACTGGCTCCATACCACGTACTGCAAGCGTGTATCGCCCGCCTTAGTGGAACCTGCTGTGCTGACAGATCATCGAAAGATTCTGGAAACAGAGAAGGGTCAAGCTATCTCATCTGACGAGTCTACGGAAGTCTTCCCGGACCACACGATTCCTGGAACAGAGCGATATAATTTGAGACCGAGGAAAGAATCTGCAGTTTTGAATTAGACTGGTTGAGCTACCGCCCTGGGTTTGTGGAACGGAGAGCCAATGAGGCAGGGGGGGGAGGAATCAGCCCTGCATTAGTGTAGTGACACCCATCTTGGCCCGTGGTGAAGAAATCAGCGGCTACCCAAGGGATAAGAGCTCCAACGATTGTTTTTCAGTAGGTTCTCAGAAAGATTGAGAATTACGGTCATAAAAATGACTAGGAAATTGATTTGTGCCGTAGGGTTTGTTGTTGCCCTGGTCGTTTTGGCAATAACCACTTGGTTTTTTGAGAAAGCAGTTCCTGCTAGACAGCTTTTTTTTGCAACCACTCCAGCTCCACTGGAGCATTATTACCTACACTCTTCCTTATCATGAGCAGAAACATCGACAGTCCTATCTGAATAACACATTCATTCAGATGTTGCATCATACCCATAATTCTACAAATACTACCAATTGTTGGGTGTATGGTATGATACCTGCGCACCAGAAGAAAGGAGGAACGCCTTTTATTCCTCTACTGTTTTCCCATAATGGTTCATGTCAAGCTTGGTATGCCCTTTTCTTTGCTTATGGAAAGCCTTCAGTAGGTGGAATCATTTTTCAATTGAATAAAGAATGTTACCAAGATGAAAAAGGTTTTCCTCAAGCCAAAGGGACTAAATGGGATGAATACCAACCGGGCAATATTTCAACACGTTGGGGCAGATTTATGAAGGGCTTGCGCCACGTTTACGCCGCCGTTGCGTGACGCAACGGCGCGGAAACGTGGCGCATCCCTGCACCCTATTTACAACGTGACGCATCTAGGAGATGCGTCACGTTGTACAGCACTGCGCCATGAGGAGGCGTTCCTGCGCAGGGGGGGGCGTTCCTGCGCAGGAACGCCTCTTGAAAGTGGCTGAGTGAAATCTATGAGATTTCACTCAGTCACTTTCAGGGCAATGCTGCGTCAAAACCCTGCGCCTGCTTGAAGCAGGCGTAAGGCTTGAGGCAGCATCGAAAGAATAGGCCCCCCCCAGAGCATTGTTGGAGCTGCGTCGCGCTTGCGACGCAACTCCAGCAATGCGCCACATTTCCGGCACAGATGCGTCACGCATCTGTGCCGTTTTTGCCCCATGGTGCGCCGCATCATAAATGCGGCGCACCATGGGTGGCATAGCTGTGGCGCACTGTGGCGCATGTTAACTGGCGCATCCCTCGGGATGCGCCAGTTAACATAAATCTGCCCCCATATGTCTTCACAAATGTGAGTAATGTGAAGAACATTGGACCCTTTGTGATTTTTGTAACCAGAGCAAAAGCAGATTTATGTATTGGCAGTATTAGGAGAATTCCTGTAGGACAAAGCAAATGTACTACTGTATTAAAGACTGAGGGCGTTAACAACAGTAGTTTTGTAGGGTCTCACAATACCTACTTCGTGGAATCGTGTGTGGTAATAAAGGATATTACCAATTACCTATTGGATGGTCAGGAATATGCTACATATCATTTTTGTTACCCCGTGTTTTTAGCACCTGCATCATATCATCTTAACATGAAATTGTATAATGACATTTCCAAAAATAGATATAAACGGTCAACAAGTACTGATGAGATTGATCAGACAGACACCACTCTGCAACAATGTTGATTTCAATTTGGGTTTGTTTTTCTTTGTGGGTGCTGCATTAAATAGTAGAAAGTTCAGACGATTGACTTGTGTAGTGGAAGCTGTCATCAATCAGACAGCTATGGCACTTGGGAACATTACAGAAGAACTGCAAATTGCAAGAATTTTAGCACTCCAAAATCGGATGGTGCTCGATGTGATCTTGGCTGATCGTGGTGGTGCATGCCGCATCATCGGTAGCAGCTGTTGTGTCTTCATCCCAGACCATTCGCCTTCAGTTTTTGACGCAATCTCTAAACTGCATAAGATTGCTGCAGATATTCACCCAGAGACTGGTAATGGACATTTTCAAACTGGATATGGACACTTTTTGCTACTTGGGGCTGGAAGCTACTGACTATTCTATGTATACTACTGGTGATACTGTTTACATGTTGTACTTGTATACAATGTGGTCCCATGATTTGCTCTATGTGCATTACTGCTTGTACACCTGCCAAGAGAAGTGTTACAAAAGAACATCAAATACTAAATAAATAAATTTCTGATATGATGAATATCAATGTACAGAATGCAGATCCAAATTACCCCAGAAAGACGAATGTCTTCAGCAAATGCTGAAAGGGTCGTCTGTAGTAAATTAACAGCGATTAGATTAAGCATTAGCAGAAGACATTCTGTATTTCGAGACTATCTTGCATGTTTTACGGAATCCATTTTGTATTTCTATCGGCCATTTTGTATGCCATGTGCTCTGTCCTACCTTCCTATCAGCTGCTCTTGAAATCTGCCTAGAGACAAGATATGTTTAGTCTCCTTTGCTTTACACATGCCCAGTAAAGCTTACAGTTGTCCCTATCTTGTAACTGTCCAGAGATGTCCACCAGAATTAGGTTACTGTCAGCCCTTCTCACTTGTTGCTAGCACACTCACTGTATGACCTTACATGTATTTGAAACCAATACTCTGTGCCTTGTACCACCTTCATTTCAGCCCCTGTGTAGGTATAAAAGGAGCAAGCTCCTTCCAGTCAGTGTGCTACCTCATACTATACCGAAGGGTGTTTGATTGTAGTTCCACCTCAAGAGGTTCTCTTTTCTATTCCAGTTTGTGTCAACTTCTTACCATTGGTCTAAGGACTCTAAACAGAGAAGGGTGAATCCCTTGCACTAGTAGGCCTGGCTGGGGCTTACTACAACACCATATGATAAGATTCACCACAATTATCACACAAGGTGGCCAGTAAGACATAGTATGACCAGTAGGACACCGTGTCGTATAAAATGATACATCGTTCTCGCTTATCACATGTTCGTTCACATACACGGAGATAAACATTTTGAAAAATGCCTGGGCTTTTCTTGGCCTTTGTATCCTGCTGATGTCTCCAAAGCATAAAATCCCCCCCAAGCAAGTCTTCCAAGGTAGAGTCTTTTCACCAACTATGCAAGACCTTTACCAGGAAGTGGACACTGCTGCTGCCTGCACTCCCTCAAGCCTTTCTCTCCTGCCATCTCCCTCACACTCTTGCCTTTTTCATCTATACCCTGCCCTAGCTTTCTCTATCTTACTCTTTATTGGATAGATTCACAAAGGTAAACTTACATTTTTGTGTAATTTTACTACTTTCGGTTATCACAAAGGAAAATGTTGACACAAAGTCTAACTTTACTAGCAGAAACTTACCTTTGTGAATACGGAAAAGTAGTAAAGTTAGACTTTTGGTCTAAGCTTACCTTTGTGAATATCTAAAAGAAGTAAACTTATACAAAAGTATAGGTGTACCTTTGTGAAATGGGCCCTCTATCTTTCAGGACCAGAGCAAGGAGGTCAAGACTGGTGCTAAGAACTAGTGAAGCCATGTTTTGGGAACTTCCTTGGAAGAAAAGGAGGGTCTACTGGCCAGTGTCTTGAGAGGCGCAGACATCTGACAGGTAGGATAGAGAGCAAGGTCCAGCTGCCTGAGACCATCTTCAGGGACATAGCAACCCAGAAGTCCTAAAGACCCCACAGCCACAACAAGGTCAAGAACATTTGAGTGAAGAAAATATTGAGGGTCTGCTAAGAGGTATTCCATGCCTGCATGTCTGGTATACCTGCATCATACCAACCCTCTGTCATGGCCAGACTGGCCAGCCGGGCAATCTCCCGGAGGCTGGTGCCCCAGGAGGCTGTTTTTTACACTTAGAGGCCGGTTTCGGCCTCCAGGAGTGGTGATGCATGTTACGAGATCCAAGCGGCAGCTTAAAGAGTTAATCTGGTTCTAGCGCACATTAGCATGTCTGCACATGGGAGGTGAATTTATCAGTTTTGGCAGGGCTGTTTTAAGTTCTCTGTCTGGCCCTGATCTCAGTACTTTCCATGAATATAGGAGTTTGTTTCTGCCCTCCCAGCTCTAGGGTCCACAGAGGTTCCCCTCTCAACCTCCAGCCATACTGCAGTTTCCTATTTGAGGGCGGTCGCTGTAGTTCTAGAACTTCAGATTTTCCATCTAAAGTTTCTGGTTTCTGAGTTACTACCTACTGAAGGTGAAGTGTGCTCCCTAAATCCCAGCACCAACTGGTTTTCCTGTGTCCAGTCGCTGCTCCCAGACTAGTGGGTGCGACCACCAACTAAAAGTCCTGACTGTTATGGAAGAGTTTTGGGATACACGCCCATGAGGTTTGGTGCTCACGGACATACCTTGATTTCTTGCCCCATTACACCACCCATAGTAGCCCCAGATTGCAGGGAGACCATGTCCAAGTCTGAGCTCAGTCACGTGTCCCAGGCAAAGATGTCCTAGTTCACAGTAGCCCCTTTCACCTAACATCAAGGCTTTGCGCTAATGGACATTCAACACATGAAATATGCGCCTCTGCTTGGGTGGCACTCTTGTTCCTTTTGGGTGGTATGTTTTACATTTTGTGACTGTTTTGCTGGATTCACAACTTCCTATTATCAACTTCACCGAGTTGTCCAGGCTTGAACCCAGGGCTGCTGAGAAATCATGTCATACACATCAGAATAAAAGTGATATATTATGCTGTCGCCAGGCAACAGTTGCCCCACACCCTCCCTATTTTGTTACCTGTAAATAAAATATCTATTGTGTTTTCACTGGTACAGCTGTGAGTACTGTCTTGTGTGGTGGGTACCTCCTGCTGGAATAAGTCTGCGCTGCTCAACCACGTTACTCTTATGTAGTCAGTAGCCCAAGGGCAGCACCTAGCCATCCAACCAGAGCGTCTTGGTACCAGAGATTGATCCAGTGCGGCTCTAACAACGTTTTCTACTCATTTCACCTACCTCAGATTTAACCACTATTTACTATTTACTCATCGGTGGGGCCCATAGGACCGTGAGTGTCACACATACATCCACATTACATCTGAATCAGTGACAAAGTAGAGCTGCTGGTTAGCGGGGTACCTAGGTTTATGCTTTATACATTATATACATTTATAGAATCTTTTATACACGTGCTAACCTATTACCTGGAGAACACTACACCAAGGCACTCTTATCTTGTCAATAGATCTAGTAGAAGTTAGTTGATGGAGACTAAGACCAGCTTAATCATAGTAATCCACACAAAACGTTAACTTTATTCTATCATGACATTTCATTTAAATAAAATCAAAACTCAAATTTTATATTTTAAAATCAGCTTTATCTATTCATTTAAGAAACGGGAATTTAATTTATTCAGACAAAGAATTTAGCCATTTATTTAGTACATGTTAAAAAAAAGGGAAAATAGAAATTATATTTCCCAACTCTGCCATAAAGAAATAACAGAGCTGCATGAGTCTCAAACTGCCTCTCTATTCTCCTTCAAGCTTCAAAATAAAATCTGCATTCATTCATCTTCATTGCTCCAAAGTTAAAGTCCAAAAATATTTCAAAGTCTCTAGCACCATAAAATAGTTCAGACTGACAGCATGTAGGGGTGCAAAGTAAAATTCAGGAGCAAGCTTTTTTACCCCTTTTGAACTGTTTTCTCTATCTAACTAAATTTGAAACTTTTAGGGTCCACAACTTATTCCGATTGGTCCATCAATGGGGTGACAACGATCACCTCATCCATCCTTGGTACCAGTTTTTCAAAATATGCATAGTCATTTTGTCCGCTCCCGTGTATGTCATCTCTGTTTTTTTATACTTTGTCATTCAGTTCATTCGTTACATCGCTTTTCCGTTCCCAGGTTCTCAGAGGCAAAACAACTCTTGGCATCCTCCTGCACTCCTGGGTCAAGCTGACCGTGACATCACCCGCTGGACGTACCAGGCTCTCTGCTGACTTAGCCATTCACTATTGCGCAGGTGTAAAGACTCTTTCAGTCAGCAGCCATTTACTTATTACTGCTAGGCCACAATCCTCAATGAGAACTAGTGCGAAAACAAACACAACAGTGTTAAAATATAGAAATACAGTTTTTCTGTTAACCACCCACCATTCTAATTCTACCCATTAGTAAGTTACCTAGCAGAAGCAGGCATGTAGCTTTATATACTTACCTAATGTACTTTTTTTCTTTTTGCCACGATAAGACCTACATGTTTATAAAGCAAAAACAAACATACTGTTTTCATACTTTAGCACTATATTAATATGACTTGTTCACAATTATTAATTAATTTTTGCAAATAGCAGTTAGTACCCACGTGTAATTTTATGTCTAGGTACAATTTTGGTGGTTATTCATGCTTCACATGATTAAATTGGTTATGAGAGTATGACTTCACAAGGGGTACACAACATCATTTTATCTGCCCCTGCTCCATCATGATCACATGACATCATCCCCCACACAGAATACTGCCACCGAGCCATTGGCTACCTCAGGCCTCATGGGAAAGGCCTCACCTGTGGGTCCAGATTAACCCTTGCTCTTCCAGTGCAGGCGGGAACAGTCACTCCGGCACTTCACTGACTGATGTTAGTTCCACAAAATGCTTTGGTTTCTAGGGTGATGTTCCATGTCTCCTGGCTGCAAGCAGAGGACAGGATGTACTCAGGCTGTGCAAGGCCCACTGCTTAATTTGTAAACCAGTAAGTGCTAGGGCCCTCGTCAGGAGGACACTGCTGCTTGCACCACACATTGCCCCTGCCTGCGCCGCCAATGACACCAACACAACTACTGGCATCGCACATCTACTAGTGTGACAATTCAGACTGTTGCAGACCCACAAAGGTCTAATAGGGGCGTGTGCTTCAGATATTAGTCATTTTGAATCTATAATGAATTAAACAAATGCTGTTATGCTCATCTCTAAATTAAGCAAACAGCGCCACTAAGTGGCAGTCTGACATAAGTGAAAGTGCCGAGCACCGGAAACCACTGCCTCAAATTAAGCACTGGCCAACCACTTCACTCTTTTTCAGCACTCTGGGGGTGTAGCTGCTTCGGAACTTAGATGTCCAGTCCATGAGCAGAGCCCATTTCAAGCACTGCCCAGTACTGCAGACAGCACGGTTCCCTGGCAACACTGCACACTAACAACCTTGTGCAAAGGCCGCCATATTGCTAGAAGAGATTTACTGTCTGAGCCAGGACAGCTACTGTGCACGTGAACAGTCCTGCGGGGTGCAGTGCAAACTAGCATTCCTGCACTCAATCCCGTGCAAGGCTGCTCTTCTGTGCTTTTGTGAGGTTGTGCATTCAGTCTTCGCTCTGTGCACAGTAGCCCATGAAGCAGGTGTGCCCTCAAACATTTTTACATAGGCCGATCCATGCACAGCAGGTGTTATGGGCCGCTAGTTCCGTGCACTGAGCCTAACAGGCAACTTTACACTATGCTAGCTATGTGTACAGGTAGCGCTGTACTGAAGTCTCCCTGTGCAAGAAAACTGTGCAGCCAGCCCTGAGCATAAGCTGCACTGTAGCCCTCCAGACTGTTCCACTTGTGCACTAGTCGGTCTGTGCACTGGAAGCTCGAATTACTTGGAGGGTTCAACTGTGCAGGGGACCCCGTGCTGATAGGTCGCCTTAAACAGAAACAGCCATAGAGATGTAAGCCCAGCCTGCAGAGAGCACATGCAGTCCTGCATACTGCCAGCACTGTGCATTTCCACCTGTGTGCACTGCCAGCCCTGTGCAATATCCTCATGCACTGCCAGCCTTGCTCACTTACACCCGTGCATTCTGCCAACTCTGGAGTGCCAGCTTTGTGCACTGTGAACCCAGAGCACTGCCAGTTCAGTGCACTTTCAGCCTTGTACAATGCCAGCCCTGGACACTGCCAGCGTTGTGAACTGCCAGCCCTGCTCATTTACCCTGTGCATGCTGCCAGCCCTGAACGCTGCCAGCCTTCTACACCGTCCACCCCGAGCATTGTCAGCCCTGGGCACTTCCAGCTGAATGCATTTCCAACCATGTACTCTGCCAACGCTGCACACCCCCAGCCATGGACACCGCCAGCCCTACGACCCCTGCACATTTACCCGCCGCCAGCCCCACCAGCCCAGCCCCGGACACCGCCCAGCCCCTGACACCGCCCAGACTCGGACACCGCCCAGCCCCGGACACCGCCCAGCCCCGGACACCGCCCAGCCCGTTACTGTTGTAGCAGTGCTTGGTGCTCAGTCCGCGTTTCCTCCAGAGAAAGTGTAGTTTAGTGAATTTGTTTTGTTAAACTTCATGAGCTGTCATTTTACCGGCAGCTTCTTTCCAGAGTTGAAAGATTAGTCAAGCCAGTTCAAGTGACTCAAGTACAGCTCTGGGAGCAAATTTCAAAATAAATAAAGACTCTGTACTCAGTAGTTCGAAACTTTGTTTCCATTGCTCAGACCCCAAATGGCACTCACCATTGGTATTCAGAGGGTCTTTTAGAAAAGGCAATTTTACAAAGTCTGCGGTTTAATTAATTAGTACAGTAAGTGAAAACTCACCTGTGCTGTTGCTCCAGTTGAGTGTAAAGGCTTTGTTGATTCCACCTGCAATAAAAAGAAGAGAAGGGTTAGTAGTTCTACCAACAGTATCCGATACTGATCAGTTAAAAGACTGCACATTAGTTACTTTGACTTGTAATTGCATTCCTACAGGATAGTCACGCATTGTGCACTGTTGTGAAATCACTAGGAGTGAAGGATGTGGTTCCTATATCTCAACCCCTCTGTTTTTGTAAATGTTTGGGTATCTTGTGTAGTCTACTTGGAAGATTTCATACAGGTTCAATCTCTACATATGTTCACACGGGGACCCTTTTAAGCAGACCCTGGTGGGCTTCCTCATGGAAACAGAGCACATAATGCCTTGTCTCTGGAAGACAGGTTTTTACCCTTGGTGAACACCACAACATACTTCCACTCCAGATTTCAATCTATGAAATAGTTTCTGCATGATCACAGCTATGGTCGAGACCCTGATGATTGAAGGGGTAAAGTTCCATTTGCTTCATTTCAACTGTCCGCAAACTCAGGTATGTCTCTTCCCCGGTCTTTGAAAGCAGCCAGAAAGTCAGTTCATTCTGCACCAAACTCACATCAATCCCCATGCATTGAAGCACTTTCATCCTGCACTCACTTATCAACCTACATTCTTGCAAAGAGAGTACTCACCATTCTCTATGCACTCGACACTTACCAACCTTCATTCTTGCACAGAGAGGACACACCATTCTCTCTGCACTCGACACAACCTTCACTCTTGCACAGAGAGGACTCCCCATTCTCTGCACTCGACAACCTTCATTCTTGCACAGAGAGGACTCACACCATTCTCTGCACTCGACACAACCTTCATTCTTACACAGAGAGGACTCACCATTCTCTCTGCACTCATTACTCTGCTCCACCACCTCTGCATGTATTATTAATCCCCCACAGGCGAAACTTAATGCATTTACCATTGCTTGTTTTTTCAGTGTCATTGCCTCTTGATATATTCAATGGGTGTAGTGGGGGTGCCCAGTTAGAGTGTTGACAGAGCTGGGCATGGGCCTCAACTGCCTCCTTTAGCAACGCCACTGATCAAATGATTTATCTGCCATTTTTCATCCTGTAAGCTCTGCTGAAATCCACTGGGAAACGTGCAGGAGTGCATGGTGTATTGCACAAATGAGAGTTGCCATCATGGTAACACAGATAGTGCAACTATCCAGGGTTTGAGTGTAATCGGGGCCATAGAAAGCCCCTCTCAGACCCACAGGTTTTTGGGCGCTCTCTAGACAGCAGTGCACTGTTCCAGCTGGTTCCAGTATCCATGTCAAGAAATCAATAAAGTTGGGCAGAGTTTTGGATTGCTTTCGGGGCTCTGCTGCCATCTCGCTCTGTTACAAAGGTTAGAAGCTTGGATGGCAAATGGCCTTTAAAGAAAGGACCTGGCTTGTTTTTCTGGTCTGTCAGGGTCGGACTAGCCCACAGGGCAACCAGGCAGAGGGCTGGGGTCAGGTCAGTGCCACCAGGCAGGGCCGGAGGGCTGGGGACAGGTCAGTGCGACCAGGCAGGGCCGGAGGGTGGGGACAGGTCAGTGCGACCAGGCAGTGCCGGAGGGCTGGAGACAGGTCAGTGCGACCAGGCAGGGCCGGAGGGCTGGAGACAGGTCAGTGCGACCAGGCAGGGCCGGAGGGCTGGAGACAGGTCAGTGCGACCAGGCAGGGCTGGAGACAGGTCAGTGCGACCAGGCAGGGCTGGAGACAGGTCAGTGCGACCAGGCAGGGCTGGAGACAGGTCAGTGTGACCAGGCAGGGCCAGAGACAGGTCAGTGCGACCAAGCAGGGCCGGAGACAGGTCAATGCAACCAGGCAGGGCCGGAGACAGGTCAGTGCGACCAGGCAGGGCCGGAGACAGGTCAGTGCGACCAGACAGGGCCAGAGGGCTGGAGACAGGTCAGTGCGACCAGGCAGGGCCGGAGGGCTGGAGACAGGTCAGTGCGACGAGGCAGGGCCGGAGACAGGTCAGTGCAACCAGGCAGGGCCGGAGACAGGTCAGTGCGACCAGGCAGGGCCGGAGACAGGTCAGTGCGACCAGGCAGGGCTGGAGACAGGTCAGTGCGACCAGGCAGGGTCGGAGGGCTGGAGACAGGTCAGCGCGACCAGGCAGGGCCGGAGGGCTGGAGACAGGTCAGTGCGACCAGGCAGGGCCAGAGGGCTAGAGACAGGTCAGTGCGACCAGGCAGGGCCGGAGGGCTGGAGACAGGTCAGTGAGGAACACAATCTAAGGGAAAACTGAGGAACACAATCGGAGGGAAAACTGAGGAACACAATAGGAGGCCAAGCCACCTCCTCTGCGTGCTGTGTTTCATACCCTCACCTTCAGGCATATGGCCATGCCAACTCCGCATGCTTTCATACCCTCACCTTCATGCATGCGGCCATGCCACCTCCTCAGCGTGCTGCGCTTCATACCCTCACCTCCATGCACGCGGCCATGCCACCACCTCAGCGAGCTGCGCTTCATACCCCCACCTCCATGCACACAGCCATGCCACCACCTCAGCGTGCTGCGCTTCATACCCTCACCTCCATCCATGTGGCCATGCAGGGGCGGATTGGCAATGCAGGCATTCGGGCATAGGCCGAAGGGCCGGTATCTCCGTGCCCTCTGTGGGGCGTTTTTTTTCTCCCCTTTCCCAGCCGCACAGTGAAGCTGCATTAATTTCTCTGTCTCTGTCTCCATGATCTCTGTGGACTAGGAAAGGGGAGAAAAAAGAAAACGGTCCACAGAGGGCACGGAGACAGAGACAGAGCAATGAATGCAGCTTCAGTGTTCAGTGATTATCCGCTGTGGCCTCTCCTTCACCCCCTGCCCAGCAAAGCAATCAGGCTGGGATGGGGAGGGGTTGATTGTTTGCAAAAATCGGCCTCCCTGGGTGCCAGGTGTTGCTCAGGTCTTTGAGCCATTTTCACCTCGGCCCCCCAGGGGCCAACGCAGCACATAAACAGTGTTAGGGTTTGTTTTTTTTGTTTGTTTTTAATTTAATGCGATGTTATATAGCGCAAACTTTACCAGAAGGTGTCTGAGGTTTTGTAAATTACGAATTTGTTCGTGCTCAGCCTCCATTTTGAGATCACTGCCATTTTGTGTTGCCCTCACTCAGGCAGCTCGGCGAACGCGATGTTTTTTTTTCGTTTCTGCTTTACGTGTCAGGTGGCTTCCTCGCCTATCTTTACTAACGAGTGTCAGGGTCTGGCCGAGTACACTAATTCCTGTCTGAGCTGATTAATCCCCATCCGGACTACATGTCATTTCACACCATTGTTTCCTTTAAGTTATCTTATCTGCTGTCCTTCGCTACACGTCTCATGCATTCTCCTGTTTCTCGACTGTCCTTCTATGACACACAGCTGTGTTTTCTCTGCTAGTAAACTGTGTTTTCTCTGCTAGTAAACTGAATTGTGTGGATTTACTTGTGATTTGCTTAAAGGGTCGAGTGACAAACATACTCGGGAACTTGAGTTGTTTTGGACTTAAAGTATTGTCTATAACGTTTGCCTATAGCTCATGTTCGTGTGCGATTGCATTTTTGCATTGTGCTGTATGATATATAAACCTGTGCGCCACGGAGTTAAGTGGTAGTCTCTTTTGAACCTCGTTGTATTGACGACTTCTAAGACCACTGTACTAGCTGCAGCTAATAAATACCATCTTCTACGCCAGACGAAGAGTCTGTGTCTCTGTTTTGACAAGGCAGGTGAATCCCGGGGATTTAGGCGTACCCTGCTCCACTGGGCCTTAAGGCTGCGGTTCTCCAACTGACGCCCAACGTGGGGCGACTTCAGTGGTAGTGGTTGAGCCCGAGGGTCGTGAGGAGCCCCGCAGGAAAATTCCGGAGGAAGCGCACCACGTGATCGACCCCTGCATGTCGGAAGTGGACCGAAGGTCTTTGACGGCACGGCTACTCCTCTCCGACCGCTGCTGACGACTGCTGCCCTGACTGTCGCCCTGCCTTGGACCCTTCTGAAGTTTTGGTAGAGCGAGACGATAGACGGACCTTCGCTGGCGCAGAACGATTTTTAGTTAAGTATTTGGTGGGTCGCTCCCACAGACCTTTGTTTTGTTTTTGTTCTTAGTCTCTGTTCAGTCATTGCAATAACTGAAGCCAAGGGGTAAGTACGATTGTACTGTTTTACTGATCTATACCCTTTGTTGTTTGTGATCAGTCTAGAGAAGTGACGATGCCTGGGCTGAGTAAGTTTAAAAGATTTTGTTGTTTGGGTTGTACAAGGGATTCCCAGTTGGAGGAGTCATGTCCGATTCCTCCGGTTGGAACTCCGACTTATGAGCTCTATTCGAAACATGGTATGGGTCCGATATATGAAAAATGGTGGAGTTTTGAGTTGGCCACAGAATGGTAGCTTCGATCCCGCTATATTGGATAATTTGGAAACAATTCTGTTCAGGAGAAAAGCCCAGCCGGCTTTGTTTGACTCCTTTCACCTCTGGCGTAAAGAAGCCAAACAGAAAGAAATTAAACAAGCGAAAAAGGATAAGAAAGCACAAGACATGTCAGTCCTTCAGGCTGCTCAGCAGTTTAAAGATAACGAAGTAGATGATGCGAAGGAGATATCAGAGAGACAACATCGTATGGCGATAGATAGATGCTATCCGATGTTGCTTACTTCCTCTTCAGATAAGAGTAAGGAATTAGAAGAAGATCCCCTAATGACTTGCTTATTGAGTTCACCTCCGCCCTATGTTCAGAATGCGACTGCACCTCCGTTACCCCCTCCTGTTCCTCAACAAGTGGTTGCTCAATTACCGATTGTCCAGCAACCAGCCCAGCCCCTTAATGCTTCCTTGTTAACTTCTGCTTTGCCTTCACAGCTTGTACATCAGTCCCCGCCTTCTCCCGCTCCTATTCTTCGACATGCTACATCTCAGTCTCCATTGCCTTTTACATCTGTAATACCCCCTCTTCTTTCGAGGGATTCCCCTTTTTCACAGAGGAGGATAGCAGATGCTGTTACAAATTTCTTTTCTCCTTTTGTTAGGTCCTTGAAAATGTCTCCAGCTTTTTCTAGACGACAATCTCGTTGCCAGCTTCCTTTTGCGGACAGGAAAATAGCTCTGGGTTCTCTCGCTCGCAAATGGATTGAACATGGGCCAGAATATAGTATAGATGACATTATGAGTTGTTTTCATCAATGGGGGGAGCCCACGCAGAGATATGTTTTCAACATCATGTGTCAAACTCTTATCAGAGGTTGGGAGGATACGGAGTTAGATACAGTCCGTTCGGACCTCCTGAAATTACAGGGTGATTTTGATAAAGGTTTTATTGTAGGACACCGAGTTGAGGAGGCTGTAACTAGACTCATTGCGTTTCGAACAATGTTTTTATCCCTGTCCTTTTCCGAGGTTGATTCCGTTAATAAAAAAGGGTAGTAAGAATTATCCGATGCGTGAAGTCCCTCCCGTATGGAGAGTCGCGGTGGTTGGTCCACCTGCTGTCCCTGCTCATTTCCAGCGTATATGGGTTAACGAACCCTGGAAGAGGTCTGAAGTATTGGCGCTTAAGCAAACTCTTCCCGACCCCCGTAAGAATCCTGCTGGATATTACAAAGAATTGTCCCAAACAGTTGATGCTTGTTTCATGAATTTGGCCGATATTGATATGTTATTTGGAAATGTTGTTCCGCAAGGTATATGGGCACGGATTCGTAGGGAAGATCATTTGGCCGAATTAGGTGGTGATTGGGCTGCTATTAGAGCTGCGGATGCGAATCAGGTCGGTGGTGCAAAGCCCGAGGATTTGATTACGGCTCTTCCAGGTAGAATAAATGAGTTAATGAAGACAATGATGCCGGCGGTACGAGTGAATTGGGATAAGTTGGCCGCGTGTAAGCAATAGAAAGATGAAAGTGTTTCGGATTTTTTCACTCGTTTTGAAGAAACGTTTATAGACCATAGCGGTCAGGATTTGAGTGTAGAGGGTGGCCAGCGATTATTTGTGGACAAGTTTGTATATAATTTGCTTCCTGAATTATCGAATAAACTGAAGAGTTCTGAAAGTGCATGGGCTGTTTCTTCTCCTGCCAAGATATTGGCTACTGCACAGTATTATGAGAATAGGGATAAGGAGGAGAAGGAGAAGCAAGAGAAGAAAAATAAGGATTTGAAAACTAAAGTTCTTTTATAGCAGGCGTATCCGCCTCATTCGAATCAGCATCAGCAAAACACTCAGTTTCAGCAGCCTCCACAGTTTCAGAGACTGTTGCAAAAACCTGAGTATTTTACGCCGAGACCTTCATTAGGTCCTAATCAATGTGCATATTGTAGGGAGGAAGGACATTTTAAAAGTAATTGTCCAGTCTTATTACAGCGTAATAATGGGATGTCTGCTTCTCGAGGTCGTGGTAATTTTCAGACGGGATCTAGGGGAAGAGGACGAGGTACGCCCTTTCAGGAGCAGCGTTCTCGTGTCCCATCTACATCGAATTACTTTGACCAGCAGGCAGTTCCGTCTTCGCAGTATTACAACGATGATTATTACGTTGAAGAAAGGGCTGACAATTTTCAGACCGAATAGGACAGCCAAGGATGAAGTGAGGGAGTTGTGTCAATTCCAGTATATCAAGATGGGCCATAGGTCATTGTTAATACAATGGGTATCTCAGAACCGTTTCTTTTGGATACTGGTGCGATGAGAAGTTCGATTATTCATTCTAAACTCCCTGGGGCGCCTTTGTCTGGCTTAATAAATACTTCTGTGGGATTTTCTGGTGCTCCAGTTTGTAATCCGGATTCTTGCCCCCTGCCTGTTTAGATTGGTCCTTATGATTTGGAAGCTCCACTGATATTGACAACCGGTTGTAACGAGAACTTATTGGGTTTAGACTTGCTAAAAAGGTTGCATGCGACATTGTTTTGTTCCCCTTCTGGTGTGCATCTCACGTTGGGAAAAAGATTAATGTCCCCTATGTATTTATCTCGGGACAAGTTTCCACCTGAGTTATGTTCTCTCCCAGAAAATCTTTGGGCCACGGGTCCGAATGACGTGGGCCGTCTGGCGATCCCACCGTATGTCGTCACAGTTAAGGATAATGTTCGAATGCCACGCATTCCTCAATATTGTATCTTTAGTGATGGAGAGAAAGCGTTGTTGGCCATTGTTGATGACTTCATTCAGAAAGGTGTGGTTGAAGAGACTAGAGGCAATGTCTGTAATAGCCCTGTTCTCCCAATCCTTAAAAGGACGGATCCTTCACAGCCTCCTGTCTATAGATTTGTTATTGATTTAAGGGAAGATAACAAAATAGTGGTACCACAGTTTCCTGTTGTTCCGGACATTACAGCCTTATTGACGATGATTCCTGCTTCGGCAGCTTGGTTTTCAGTGATCGACTTTAACAATGCTTTCTTTAGCATTCCCATTGCTGAGGAGAGTAGGGATATTTTTTGTTTCTCTTTAGGTGGCCGAAGTTTTCGCTTCAAGAGAGCTCCTCAAGGTTATTGTGAAAGTCCCTCTATTTACAGTAAAGCTCTTAAAAGTCAACTTGATACTTTTCCTTTGTCTGCAGGTGCTACGCTTGTTCAGAATGTGGATGATTTGCTGGTGGCTGCTGATACGGAAGATGTGTGTAGGAGTGTGACTGTGGCGTTGTTGCATCATTTGGCTGTTTTGAATCATAAAGTATCGCCCTCCAAGTTACAGTATGTCCGACAAGAAGTGACCTATTTAGGTCATCTCTTGTCAAAGGAGGGAAGGCGATTGACCCCAGAACGTATTCAAGCTATTTCACAGATGTCTGTACCCACCACACAGAGAGAAGTGCGTGCCTTTTTGGGTATCACTTCCTAGTGTAGACAATGGATTCCTAATTTTTCTCTCTTAGCGAAACCATTGGTGGCATTTACGCTGAAAAATACGCCCCATCCGCTCCCTTGGACGGATGAATGTCAGAAAAGTTTTGTTGATTTACGTACTGCCCTGTGTTCCGTTCCAGTGTTGGGTACCCCAGATTATAGTAAGGCTTTTACACTGTATGTTCATTAGAGAGAAGGTTGCGGTTTGTCAGTTTTGACACAGCAATTCGGAGATAAGCAAAGGCCATGTGCCTATTTCTCCGCTACATTAGACCCAGTAGCTAAAGCTTTGCCCAGTTGTCTTAGAGCTACAGCAGCTGCTGCAATTTCTATTAGACAGTCTGCCGGATTAGTATTAGATAACACACTCATTGTTATTGTTCCACATGCAGTGGATACTTTGCTAAATAGAACCAAGACGCAGCATCTCACGAGCGCTCGTTTGTCTGGTTACGAGCTGACACTTCTAGCAATCCATATACATATCAAAAGATGTAACACGCTAAATCCAGCTACATTGTTGCCACTCCCAGATGAGAAAGATGATCAGGAAAAGCATGATTGTTTTCTTTGAACAGAAGAAGAAACGAAGGGGAGAATTGATTTAAAAAGACACTCCGCTCAAGGACCCGGACGGGATCCTATGGGTGGATGTTCTTGTTTTAAACTTCCAAATGGAGAAACCACTTCTGCCTATGCTGTTACCACCTTATGCACTATTGTTGAGACGGCACGTATTGGACATAATTCAGCCCAAGCAGCTGAATTAATAGCTTTGACTAGAGCATGTGTACTGTCGAAGGGAAAGAGAGTGAATGTGTATACAGATAGTCAGTATGCGTTCGGTGTTGCGCAATGTTTTGGAAAGTTATGGAGGGAGAGAGGATTTTTCACCTCTCATGGGACAAAGATTCAGCATGGTCAGTTGGTAACTGATCTTCTTGAGTCACTTACTCTGCCAGCACAGATAGCGATCATAAAGTGCAGTGCACATAAGAAAATCACAGATGATGTGGGTCGTGGAAATGCGTTTGCAGACGAGACAGCGAAAACTACAGCTAGAAACACCACTAGTCGAATGTATGTGGCAGGCCCCGCAAATTGGGTGAGGGAAATTGGGATGTGTGAAGATACGATTGAGAGTGTGAAAACGATTCAGGGAGAAGCTACTGAGAAAGAATTGAGCATGTGGAAAGAAAGGACAGGAATGTAAGATCCAACGGGTTGTTGGACAGAGTTGTCAGAACATCAGCGTTGGTTGTTACCGGAGGCTTATGTGTTGCCGGTCGTGACTATGGCTCATGGCCTGGCTCACATTAGTGTAAAAGGCATATGTAAGCTTTTGGCTCTGCTATGGCAGAATGAAGGAATTCCGAAATGTGCAGAAAATGTGGTTAAACATTGCATTGTTTGCTTAATGCATAACCCAGGAAAAGGAACCCCAACTCCAGCAGGCCATTTTGCTCCTCCGTCATATCCCTTTGAGGTGTTGCAGATCGATTACATTCATAAGGATCGCTGTAACAACCTCAAGTATGTTCTGGTGGTGGTATGTGCCTTTTCCCGCTGGATAACACTGCTTTGTCAACTGCTAAAGTGTTAATTAAGGAATTCTTCCCCAGGTTTGGTTTGCTGCGTATTGTCTGGAGTGACAATGGAAGTGAATTCGTAGGCCAGATAATGCAGAAAGTATGTTCTGTTCTCGGAATTAAACAGAAATTCCATGCGGCAAACCCTCCACAGTCAGCGGGTTTGGTTGAGTGTTACAATGGTACGCTCAAGCTTAAGCTGGCGAAGATTCAAGCCAGTACAGGACTTGCTTGGCCGGATGCTCTGCCCCTAGCTCTTTTGTCAACCAGAACTACTGTGCACTCTCGTATGGGACTTAGCCCATATGAAGTGGTATTTGGACACCCAGCAAATGTTTGGGGTGTCCCTCGTCCCAAAAGATACTCAGAAATACCATATCTTCTGTTAATTGATTATCTGCACGATTTGACTACTAAATTGAGTGTTATTCGTCAACAGGTACAAAGTGTGCTGCCAGAGGCCTCCACAGACCCAGGTCACACCATCGTGCCCAGCGACTGGGTCTGTGTGAAGAACTTTCAACGGACCAAGAATTTAGAGCCTAGGTGGTCCCCACATACTCAGGTGCTGCTCGCTACTCGCACGGCTGTCAAGGTGGTGGGAAAGTGCAATTATGTGCATGGAGTGCACTGCAAAAAGGTGCCACTTCCATTACCCTTTGACCAGTGGACTCGTAGTGGTGTAAGAGAATCGGACACTGCAGCTGTTCCTTGTTTTGTCCCGTTCAGTGATGCTCAGATTTATGGGACTGTCTGAAAAGCGGATGACGATATTCTTCAAGCTGCTGTGCCTGTGCATCGTCGAATAGACACCACCAACCCAGAAATACTGTTTAAAGATCAGACTGTGCCGAGCAAAACATGCCACAATTTAAGGCCAAGACCTGACGAACTGAACTCTTGAACACTTTTTATTAATTAAAGACATTCTTTTGTTCTTTTTGCCTTTTTGTGTAATATTAGTATTAGATGTGCCATCTGTCTCCGTCGCAGGGTCACGGTAGGAGACTCTGACTGTAACCTGATTCTGTTCTTTAGTAAGCGGCTAGTGCCTCAGGTATACAGAAGTGATTAGCTGAGTGATTGGAGAAGAGTGCCGTGAGCGACATTTTTTTTTAGATAAAGATGGATGGTACAATAATTGTAGGTAGGGAAAATAGGAAGCAAGAAATGAGAGTAAAATATTGTAAACTATTACGTAGCCGATTTGGCGTAGCTTTGTGTGTTCTTATGTTTTTGTGTATTTTATTAGCCTGCTCAGGATGGATTGTTCATATCTTACAATCAAGAAATGTTGCTAATACTACGACTTCTTTGCCTTCTCGACTTTCTGTCTTTTCACACAAAATGCATACTTTACCCCCACATGAACAGATAAGGAGAGCCGAGTATATGAATAATAAGTTTATTCAGTTGTTGCATCAACATCAGTTGGCTATTAACCCCTTGCATGCTGATGACGGAGCGGTTCCGTCATCAGCTACGGGTGAGCTGTGCTGATGACGGAACCGTTCCGTCATGACTCCGCCCGCGCAAGGCGGAGTCAGCATGGGCGGGGAATTCCCGCCGCACGCAAGGGGTTAATATGACTGACTGTTGGGTGTGCAGACTCATGCCACATAATACACAAAAGGGAATGCCATATCTGGTTCTTCCTTTCTCATACGAAGGTTCAGCTTGGGCCTATTTAACAATGTTTTCGGCCACATACCACGACAGACTTAGAAGCCCTGTGAGAACTCCTGGGAATGGATTTGATTTTAGTCATAGTTCCTTGATAAAAAGCATAGTGGTAATGGCCAAGATTGTAGAGAAGAGTAAGGTTCAATTGGATGAAAAGAAAGCTTATGATGGATGGAATATTACCCACTATGTCTCCATTCTCAGCGATAAAACTGGAAAAGGCGAGTCTTCCCCAGTGTGGACTGTGCCCCATAAAGAAAATCTTTGTCTCCAGATTAATAGCAAGAAAATTGATGATATCCAGAAATGTACATATACATATGTTCTTTCGTCTCTTGATTTCCCTCCGCTAGTTCCATCTCAAGGAACATATTTTGTTTGTAATGATCGAGCCTACACTTGGTTACCTTCTAACTTTTCTGGAACTTGCTACATAGCTTTTCTTTTGCCCCCTACATATACGGCTTCGTCAGACCATCACAGAGTTAGACATAGCAGAGGCGTATTCGATGCCAAAGACACGGCAGAGCAAGAGGGAGGAGATTTCCTTAAGGGATTCCTTCCCTTTTGGGGTCCAATGGTTAACAGCAGACACATTAGGCAATTGGTTCAAGTGGTTGAGACCACTATTAATGTTACTGCAGGTGCGATAGGTAACATTACAGCAGAGCTTCAAGCGGACCGTCTTATGACGCTTCAGAACCGAATTGCGCTAGACGTGATTCTAGCAGATCGAGGAGGTGTCTGTAGATTGATCGGATCTAGTTGCTGCATTTATATTCCAGATGACGCTCTAGCAGTATACCAGGCCATTTCCAAATTGCACACAGTCTCTGAGTCGATACATCAGGATGAAGGAGATTGGTCTTTTATGGGATGGTTGTGGGGAATACTGTCAACTTGGGGATGGAAAATCTTAACGTTCATTGGAGCAATTCTAGTTGTCATATTCTCTTGTTTGTGCGTTCAGTGTGGTCCTGCAGTGTGTGGCCTGTTGGCTACCTTGTGCTTTCCACGATCTGCTGCTCAGAAGACAGAGAATATTAGAATGATGGTGCAGCAACAACTTGAAGATTTCATGAATATCAGTATTGACTCTGACTCAGATTAGCATGAGTTGGTTTGTTTTGCCTGAGTAATGGCAAAAGGAGGGTCTGAGGTATTGTAAATGATGAATTTGTTCGTGCTCAGCCTCCATTTTGAGATCGCCGCCATTTTGTGTTGCCCTCACTCAGGCAGCTCGGCGAACGCAATGTTTTTTTTTTCGTTTCTGCTTTACGTGTCAGGTGGCTTCCTCGCCTATGTTTACTAACGAGTGTCAGGGTCTGGCTGAGTACACTAATTCCTGTCTGAGCTGATTAATCCCCGTCCGGACTACAGGTCATTTCACACCATTGTTTCCTTTAAGTTATCTTATCTGCTGTCCTTCGCTACACGTCTCATGCATTCTCCTGTTTCTCGACTGTCCTTCTACGACACACAGCTGTGTTTTCTCTGCTAGTAAACTGTGTTTTCTCTGCTAGTAAACTGAATTGTGTGGATTTACTTGTGATTTGCTTAAAGGGTCGAGTGACAAACATACTCGGGAACTTGAGTTGTTTTGGACTTAAAGTATTGTCTATAACGTTTGCCTATAGCTCATGTTCGTGTGTGATTGCATTTTTGCATTGTGCTGTATGATATATAAACCTGTGTGCCGCAGAGTTAAGTGGCAGTCTCTTTAGAACCTCGTTGTATTGACGACTTCTAAGAACACTGTACTAGCTGCAGCTAATAAATACCATCTTCTATGCCAGACGAAGAGTCCGTGTCTCTGTTTTGACAAGGCAGGTGAATCCCGGGGATTTAGGCGTACCCTGCGCCACCGGGCCTTAAGGCTGCGGTTCTCCATGTCAGAGCGCTTTACATAAGAATCAGTTGCGAAACATGAGGATTTAGGATTACATGCGTTACATAAAAGATACAAGCAGAAAAAATTGCAAATGTACAAGATGTAAAGTCACACAAGGAAGAGATACAAACAGAAAGAAAAATTGCAAATGTACAAGTACTAAAGTCACTCAAGGAAGAGAAACAAATGGATATACTAAGAGTCACATAGGAATGGTAGAGAGTACAAAGGTCTACTGCATATACTAGTGATTAGAGTTATCTCTAAATACCTAAGGAAGGGATACAAATGGATATACTCTAAGAGTCACATAGGAATGGTAGATAGTACAACGCTCTACTTCATATACTAGTGATTAGAGTTCTCTATATACATATATATACACACATAGTAGATTTTTTCATGCAGAGTTTCATTAAGTGGGGTTGGAGGGGGGATGCAGTCACAGCACCAAGGGAGGGTGGGAGGGATACAAGGGTATGGAGAAAAGGCAAAACAGAAAAGGGAAGAAACATTTGAGGATCGTCAAGGGGGAAACGACGGTGAAGGGTACAAGACGAGGGAATGGACAAGATGGCCGGTCGAGGTCCAGAGAAAAACGGGCGAGGGAATAGTGGGCGAGGAAGAATGGGTCTTGCTGTGGGGGCCAGGTGATCTTTGCAACTTGCACCATCTTCACCTCAGCCTCCCCCTGGCTACCATGGATGACCCAGCAGCTGTGTTTTGTGCTCCCCTGCCAACACATTGCCCTGAGGCCTGGACGGCTGGGGAGGGCTGATTAATTTACTAATTGCAGGGGCCTCACTGCTGTTCATGTGCTCCTGAGCTGAAGGTCTGGGGAGGGCTGAGTAGGTTAGTAATAGCAGGGGCTTCGCTGCTTATTAGGTGCTCCTTCCCTGAAGGGCTCGAATAATTTTGTGACAGAAAGGGGCCTTGCTGTTTTTTAGTTGCTCAGCATGGCGCCATTGTCACCTTTCCCCCGTGTCTTCTGTGCAAGAACAGTATCCTCTCACTTTAATTCATTTCTGTGCCAAACATCTTAAGGATTTTGGGGGCCCTGGGCCACACGTATTTTTGGGCCCCTGTTCGGAGCAGATTTGAATTTATAATCCAATTTCTGATCTTTGATGTCCTCTTTCAGCTGGTCACTGGACAGTGCACTACCATACTTGTCCAAATTCCTAATGTATTTACATCTAAAATTCAAGGAGATTGACGTGTGTAACCAAATGGTGTTTCATGAAAGGGCACGCCCCTTGAATGTGGGCCACGCCCCTTAATTGTGGGCCACGCCTCTTGAATGTGGGCCACTTTTTTCGTCAGTGCCCGGGCCAAATTGTGATCCCAATCAGACCCTGTGGCCATGCCACCTCCTCAGCGTGCTGTGCTTCATACCCTCACCTTCAGGCACGCTTGTGCTCCGAATGTAAAGTGTCAGGAGTGCGCACAATGTACATCCACCACATTCCAGCTCCACTTTTCCGGTCATAAACGGCTTTAGGTAGAAGTGTATGTTTGGCAGACGAACCCTCCTGGGATCCTCCAGATATGTTCACATGCATGTGGCTCGTCACTTCCAGTCCCCAACCTTCACCCCCTGCACCAGGGGCAGATTGGCACTGCGGGCATTTGGGCATCAGCCAAAGGGCCGATGTTTCAGGGCCCTCTGTGGGCCGGTTTTTTCTCCCCTTTCCCAGTCCACAGAGAATGCTCTCTGCTGTCTGCTCTCTGTCAACTGGGATAGGGGAGAAAAAAAACGGCCCACAGAGGGCACGGAGACAGAGACAGAAATGAAAGCTCTTCACTGTGCGGCCATACAGCGATTATCAGCTGTGGCCTCTACTGCACCCCCTGCCCTGCAAAGCAATCACGCTGAGGCCGGGCTGGGGAGGGGTGATTGTTAACAAGAATCGGCCTCCCTGGGGGCCAGGTGTTGCTCAGGCCTTTTGAGCCATTTTCACCTTGGCCCCCCTGGGGCCCACGCAGCCGGGAAACAGTGTTAGTCTTTAACACCTCGCCCACAGCCCCTCACATTCAGGGCACAGTGGGCGAGGAAGAATGGGTCTGGCTGTGGGGGCCAGGTGATGTTTCGAAAGCGCACAATCTTCACCTTATTCCATAGATTTCCTTCCCGCCTCCTGATTACCACGGCCACGTTAGCCAGGTGAGGGACATAAAAGCAGCTTGCTAGCAGCTTTCATCTGACAACTTCAAATTGGACTCTACAGCACCCACCACCAGGAGGATCTTATCCAGAAGTTGCAGCAAGAGATCAAAGCAAAGACCTGCCCAGTCCTCAGGTGCCCAGAAAACCTGCTTCAACAGGCTGCTGCTTCATCTCCTTAGGTGCCAGTCTTTTCCTATCCTTCCCAGGTGGAAGGAATACATGTGTAGGCCTTCAGTGACCCAGTCCAACTCCTAAGGCTCAGGAAGAAGACAGTTCTGACTAGGGTGACTAACCGTCCGTAAATTTCACGGACCGTCCGTAATTGGAACCTCACGTCCGTTGTCCTTGATGATCCCTTTTACGGACGCCTTTTGTCTGTAATTTTGGCCTTTGGGGAACAGCACTGTTCCCCTGCCAGAAGCCTCAACTCCCTGATGGGGGCAGCCTGGCACTCCTCTGAGCGCAAGAGCAGCCCGACCCGCCCATTGTCATTCTGTATGCTGCTGATTGCCACATACAGAATGACAATGGGTCAGTCTGGGCTTTAAAGCATGTGGTGGCCTCCTACTGCCTCGGGCATCCTGTCAGAAGGAAGAAATGCACAATAACATCCTTGCTGCTACAAGAGAATCCAGTTAATCAAAATAAGGCGGTGCAAGAAGTTTAAAAAAAAGGGTTATAGTTCTTTCTCAGTGTCATCATTTTAGAACTGATACATTTTCAATATTACATTCAAGGAAGTCATGGTTGCAGCTTTTCTATTTTATGCAACTAACAACCATTGACAAAACCTATAGTTCTGGCTTGTTGTAGGTGTAACATTACTTGCTGTATTATATATCTGAACGCAATAACAGAAGCAGCAAAATACCAGTCGGGTGGCACACTATGCTAAGCACAGATTTGTAGCTTAGATGTTTTAAGCTACGCCCTTGATTACATTGAACACCCCCTTTGGAGAGACCCCTCAGTTTTGTCATCCCACTTAAAGCCCTGGAAACAACACCATGTCACAGACACCTCAGGACCTGGCACTGTGCATCATGCATGACTCATGACTTCAGAGGTCTCAGATTGACTATGTGCAGGGGCATCTTGATCCCCTCCCTTGGCTTTAAGAACTACAGCGAGGGGTGAATTCCTGATGAGTCTCTTCTGTCTGCAACTCTGCGGACAAAGGCTCAGCTCACAATTATTGTGAAAAGGTGGGTGAGAGTGTAAGTGAAGGGATGGCTAAATGGATCAGTGAAAGGGTGAATGGATGAATGAAAGGGTGAATGAATGAATGAAAGGGTGGATGGATGATGAGAGAGAATAGGTGGATGGACGAGTGAAATGATGGATGGATTGATTAATTGATAAGTGAAAGAGTGAATGGATGAACAGATGTGTGAAAGGGTGGCCGTAAGGATGGATGAGTGAGTGAAAGGGAGGGTACATGGGCAAAAGATTGGATAGATGAGTGAAGGAGTGGAAGGATGGATGAGAGAAAAGATGGATGGATGATTGAAAGGATGGATAAGTGATAGGGTCGATGGAGAGAGAAAGGGAGGATGGATGACAGAAAGGGTGAATAGGTGGAAGGATGAGTGACTGGGTGGATGGATAAGAAAGTGAAAGGATGGGTGAGAGGGAAAATGGCTAGATGGATGAGTGAAGGGATGGATTGGGTGAAAGGGTGGATGGAGAGAAAAAGTGAGGATGGATGTGTGGATGACTGAAAGGGTGAATGTGTGGAAGGATGAGTGACTGGGTGGATGAATGAGTAAGTGAAAGGGTGGCTGGATGGGTGAAAGGGTAACTGGATGGATGAGTGAATTAATGGGTGGAAGAGTGGATGAATGGGTGGATAATGGATGGATGAGTAAAAGGGTGGATGGAGGGAAGGATGAGTGAAATGATGGATGGAAGAATACATGACGGATAGGTTTGCAAATGGTTGAATATGTTTGGATCTGGATTAGCGGCATCTTATGTTTGCCACTTTACATCTCACAATGACTATCTAAGCAGATCTTCCTGACCATTTCTCTCACGAAACATGCTTGCTCAGAACCATGAATTGTAAACAAAATATCAGACTGGACAACCCAGTGCTGTAACCATATATATAGATTATTATCATATGAAATATCACAAAAAGACCTGTACAGTAGATCAAAGCTGTGTGCACACTGAAAAACCGTGAAGTACGCGATTGGTTCAACCTGATATAAACGTATTTTGACTAGTGCTTAAATGGTTGTCTATTTACTTACTTACATAAGAATGTGCAACCTCCTCTGATGGGTCTGTAAAACTTACCTTTCGTCCAGAAGTTTTGTTCTGAATTTTGACCCTTTGTCCTGAATTTGTACACTCCCCATCCTGAATTTGCACCCATGCCAGTTAGTCACCCTAGTCCTGACCCTCCCATACAGAACTACAGAGTGTTCACCCTGCCTTTTCTATTTGGTTACTCTTCTAACCAGATGCACCACCCTGCCAAGCTCTAACTCAAGAGGGGCCATCTAATCCCCTTGGCATCCCACTCTCCACAGGGCTGACCAAAGTAGGCCGGTGTAAAGCAGTACTCAAAGCTACATCTAGTGTGCCTCAATCGTCGTCCCACCGAATCCAGAAAATACTGCACTAGACTCAGTACAGTAGGTCTTCCTCAAAGTTTTAATTGACTTGCCACATCCAGCACCCAGAAATGCAATGTGTTGCTAACCGATCCCTTCCTCTGAAGCAAGAAGGAACAGGTAGGAACCATTTTGTTTACCACTTATTTGCACAATTTACTGATTCATTTGTGTGCCAATTAACA
Source organism: Lissotriton vulgaris (assembly GCF_964263255.1). Classification (NCBI taxonomy): domain Eukaryota; kingdom Metazoa; phylum Chordata; class Amphibia; order Caudata; family Salamandridae; genus Lissotriton; species Lissotriton vulgaris. Next base: position 982,549,064 of record NC_141699.1, on the reverse strand, counting down.
ATGTAACTTTATTTTAAAGGCCTCATCCAAAATGCGCACAAGGGGCATATTTCTCTATATGCCAAAAATATTAATTAGTACGTTTTAGTTAGTTTTTGTTTGTAGTGTGTAGGTCTGACTGCACTCTAATGTGGCAACATGTTTGTGTGTTGATTTCAGGACATGTCTAAGACTTTGTGTAATGTGGTTTCTCAAAAGAGAGCTGTTTAGCCTCATTCCAAGCTAAGCCTTGTTCGAGGCCTAAGCAAAATTTGCAAACTTGGCACTTCTTTCTCTGTGCAGAAGAATTCACTTTTCTAGCATGTTCAGGTTAGAATTCCTTTTTGCAGATTTTCTATCATTTTCATGGTTAATTGAGTAAACCTCAGTCTCCTCATGGCCCAGACTTGAAGGCAGCAACAGATATGAATAAAACTATTTTTTTTATATAGACATCACCTGCTGGCTGTGAAAAAAAATTATGACTAGATTGCACAGATACATTATTTCAGCATTCTTTACACCCCAGACTGCCTTTTCCTAATTTGTGAATTCTTACTTTTGTTATTACATGTTCTGTTCCCAGAGATTCCAGTCTTACCCTTTCTCCATTACTTTGTACTAGATTTCTGATTTATGTGATGATTAGAGTCTAGGACATAGCTGGTTGGGAAAGAGTATCTAATGACATTGTGCAGGGCGTTATGACTGCAAGTAAGTATTCAGTTATCAGAACTGCAGTGCTCCTAGTCTTAACCAATGTTACTTGCTCTGTAAGCTTTAAAAGGCTTAATTTACTAAATATTTCTCTACCAATTAGACCTCAAAGAGTAATCAAATAGTGTTTCATGAAAGGGCAAACCCCTTGAATGTGGGCCACGCCCCTTAACTGTAGGCCACTCCCCTTAAATGTATGCCACGCCCCTTGAACGTGGGCCACTTTTTTCGTCAGTGCCCGGGCCAAATTGTGATCCCAATCCGACCCTGCACCCCTGGTTAAGTTTGCTTCTCTTTACTTTGCATGCTGTGCCAGGTGCTTTCTTATGCTCGCTGAGGTCACACTGCGTTTTGCTCAGGGATGGAACATTTGCTGCCACAGAGAGCTCTGTTGACATTCCAGTGGCCTCCCCGCCTGTGTCCAGTGGCCTCCCCGCCTGGGTCCAGTGGCCTCCCCGGCGTCAGTGGGCAGCCACAGAGGCAAAACTAGAGCCACATTTGGGGGTGGGGTGACTCTTCCAGTCAGAGTGGAGCTGGAGGGGCACCAAGGGGTGAAGATCAACAAAGCCTCATTAACAAGTATATGGTCTTTTAAAGACCTGTGAAGTGCTCGGGTGCGGCTGTGTGTGCGGCGGGGGGGGGGGGGGGGGGAGAGCTGTCTCAGCCCGGGTGACAGGACGGTGGTGGGGGGGGGCTGAAGCCCTGTGAGCCCAATGGGCGTTGGTTCAGGCCTTGTCAGGTGCTTCATTCGAAAGACAACAGCGCGGCCAAGAACTGTGGTTTAAACTGCAGCCGAGGTCAAAGCTGCGAAGGAATGGAGATAGAAAAGGATGTCCTGTGGGATGGCTACCCAGCCCTGACCCTTGGCTGCCCAGCCCCGACCCTTGGCCCTCCAGCCCCGACCCTTGGCCCTCCAGCCCCGACCCTTGGCCACCCAGCCCCGACCCCTGGCCACCCAGCCCCGGCCCCTGGCCACCCAGCCCCGGCCCTTGGCCACCCAGCCCCGGCCCTTGGCCACCCAGCCCCGGCCCTTGGCCACCCAGCCCCGGCCCTTGGCCACCCAGCCCCGACCCTTGGCCACCCAGCCCCGACCCTTGGCCACCCAGCCCCGGCCCTTGGCCACCCAGCCCCGGCCCTTGGCCACCCAGCCCCGGCCCTTGACAATGCTAGGGAGACGCGTCTCAAAAGGCCCACAATGCACCACTCTGCAGAGAGGCCTGGAAGCACCAAGAGGCTGAACCCCGGTCTGGGGTTAAAAGGGGGGCCAGGATGTGCCCGACTTTTGGAAAAAAGGCGGGGAGAATATGAGAGCTGGTTTGGAAAATAAGCAAGAATGACTATAGTGGAATAGAAATCATCTTGGCCGCGTCTTGACGCTTTGAAAATATTTCAAACGGACCGGCTGTTAATGACCGTTCTGGAGGTCATTATCAGAATGGGTCAGGGCGCATCAGGGGCGGCCTTAGGCATGTGCAAGTTGTGCACCTGCACAGGGCACCAAACCCGAGGGGGCGCCACACCAATATATTCCATTACACAGCTGCATGTTTCCCCTGCACCTACCGCCCCTCCCCACCCCGGCACCTACCGCCTCTCCCCACCCCGGCACCTACCGCCTCTCCCCACCCCGGCACCTACCGCCTCTCCCCACCCCGGCAACTACCACCTCTTCTCTTCCTGGACCCACATTTCTTCACATTCATTGCTCGCCTCGTTTTTCTTTTCACATCGCATCTCTGCAGCTCCATCCATCACTCATTTCCAGTCCCTGAATCTGTTCGCCTCCAAGATTTACACATCACTTCATTTGTAGCGCCCACCACACCTCTGTAGCCGCTACATCACTCCACTGCCGGCTCTTCCGGGGTCCCCTGCCCAGAGCCGTCCCTGGGGGTATGAGCAGAACAGAACAAGAAATAATGCCCTCGACATGTTCATTGACGCTGTTAGGGGGAAGGGGAGTGATTTATTTGCATCTGATGTTTCTCTTCCACAGCGCGGGTGCGAAAGGGGTTTGTGTGAGCAGAATCAGTGTTGGTTGAAGAAAACTAACATGAGCAGCCGACGAGAGAGACTTTAACTGGAAGTTTTGCGGAGGGCGAGAGCCTGAAAGCAGCAAAGGATACCCCCGGCCCCACAGGCATGGAAATCCCCAGGCATGGAGACTCCCTATCCCGGCCCCCCAGGCATGGAGACTCCCCATCCCGGCCCCCAGGCATGGAGACATCCCCGCCCGCCCCCCAGGCATGGAAACCCATAGACTCCCCACCCCGGCCCTCAGGCATAGAGGCATCCCCCGCCCCGGCCCCCCAGGCATGGAGACTCCGACCCCCCCCAGGCGTGGAGCCCCCCACGCATAGAGACCCCACCCCCGACATGGAAACCCCCCCCAGGCGCGCTGCGAGACTCCGTGCAGGGCTTCAGGTTGCTGCGAGGCTCTGTGCAAAGCGCAATGTCACTGACATGAATACGAACGCTACTGAGGGATCAAACCCGAGCACGTGCCGAGCCGCCACCTATGTACCTGCCTCATTTGCATAATTAATGCCAGGTGAGTTTGGCAGAGGCGGTCAGTTTGAATTTTTCTAGGTGCTTCTATTGGCCGTGACTTCACTGTCATCACTTCCTGCACTGAAGGATTGTGTGTGTTTTTTTGTGCCTTTAAAAGCATCGGCTGGCAGCCTTCGCGAGTTATTTGTTTGTTGGAAACGTTCGTGGCAGTGTGGGTTTTTTGCGGGCTGGTTAATGTGATGGGGATTTTTTTGTTGTTGTTCAGACACTTTTTTGTGTGTGGACTCTGTGCTTGTTTTGATATGAGAATAATTTAGCAAAATTAGTTTCTTAAACTTTTTGAAAAGTTTTACATTTTTTTGGGATAGAAATGAAACGTGCATTGTGACAGTAGATTTTATTTTTTTTCCTCAAAAAACGAAGTTTTGAGTGTGGTTTGTTTCAACATTCAATATGTTAATACAATCACTTCATATGCTGCATTCTTTTTTACACGTTTTTGAGCTGGTTGTTACATTGCAAGGGAGGCAGTTAAGTTTGCATAACTACTGATAGGTATAAAACCAACAAAGTGGTGCGATGGCTAAGCGGTCTACTTTTAAAGTATATTCTTGGGTTCGTTATAAAAAAAAAATAAAGTTCAGGAAGAGGTTTATTAAGAAATATTAATATGGTCATAAAAAACAATACTTCATATAAGCAATTATTTGTTAATTCACAAATGCAAGAAGGTACAATAAAAAGTAGTAATGAGATACTACACATGAAAATAAGAAAAGGAATTATAGAAGAGGATATGAGTGTAGTCGCAGGTTCACATGAAATGTAGATACCAATACTTGTGAATAATACATGATCTTAAAAGACATAATAGGAAATGATGAATTAAGCAAATCTGTAAAATGACCAATAGGAAGTCAGGAGGCTTGAGGCTTCTTGTGAGAGATCGGGTAAAGAAGTTCTCTTCCCAATATCGTCTGAATAATGTGTGAAAGGCCCCAGAGGTGGAATCATTTTGTAGCAAGAGAGATAGCATGGACAAATGAGATAGCATGGACAAATGCTGTATCAAGGCGATGGTTGTGACAATTGGGATCGGGCTCCCTCCCAGTCCCGTGTTAGACTGCCTAGGAAAACATTTGTGAAGTAGAGGGGATTTTTGTGTGAAAAATAGTGTTAATTTGATGCCTCCAAAATATAAAAACATGTGGACAGGTGAATAACATATGATGATCAGCGTTAACCTGGGAGCATGTCCAGCTAGTATTAAGATTTATGTTGTGAATTTTATTTAGGTATGCAGGTGTAAAAAATAATCGATTATAAAGAAAGAAAAGTGTTTGTATTGTGCTGGCTGCTCTAGATTTTCGTCCAAATTCTGTTCCAAAAAGAAATAGGCCGATTCACTCCCAAATCAGATTCCCACAAAATTTCTACTTTAGTTTTATTTCGGAGCTCAGGGGGAACCATCAAATGGGAATAAATGGTGGACGCTTTGGGGGTTATGCGGAGAAGATTATGTCAACGGAAGGAGGGGGGTTGGAGAAGATGAAGATTTGAGATTAGCATAAGTATCAAGTTTTTCATTCCTCAAGATCAAAAATGCAGGTTTAAAGGAAGAAGGTAGATGATATAGGGACTGTAATTGCGTAAATTGAAAAGGGGAGCCCTGATCAAAAAGTTGATGAACCCAGAGCAGACCCTTGTTTCTCCAGCTCTTCCAGTATATAGGTTTCTTGTAAGGAAGGATTTGTTTGTTGTGCCAGATTGTAGAATTGAGAAAAGTATCTAAATTATGTACAACTAAATGGTGTGCAATAGATAGTAATTTATAGGATTGCTTAATCATGGTAGTAGAGAGCGTTTGCGGTTTAAGGAGAGATATTCCTGAAATGAGAAGGGAACAAAAAACAAGGTCTCAAGATCTACCCAGAGAGGTTTATCCTCAGTCTGATTGGTAATCTAATTCGTTAGTTGGTGTAACTGAAAAGCCTTGTGATAATTTGAGAAATGGGGGAAATTGACAACGCCCTCAGATTTTGGTTTTACTAATTTCTGTAACGCCATTCTTGATTTTTTTTTATCATTCCATAAAAAGGAGATCAGAATAGAATTGACCTTCTGAAAGAATTTAGATAGAATAGGTAGTGGGATGTTGGAGAGGATATACCAAACTATTGGAGGTAGCATCATTTTGATTGTCAAGAAGGCCCCACCAAGAGAGATGAAGGGTATGCCAGCCTGCGCTCAATGTTTTAAGTTTAGCAGTAGTATTCTTGGGTTCTAATCAATGCTCCTGCTTTTGAGTTTATACAGCATGATTCAATGCATTTTAAGGAACAACCTTGCAATTGTAAGTGCATAATGTTTAATTCAATTTGCAGAAATGCCTAACCTGTCGGTGCTTAATTTGTTAAAAAAAATTTAAAATCTGGGCCCAAAGTTTTGGTTCCTAAGAGCGCAGCTGGTTTTATGGAGGCTTGGGGTGCCCAATACCAAGGCTGTATGGTGTTTATTGTAGGTTATTAGACCTCGTTAATTCATTCCCAGACACTTCCTGACTTTGTTACTCTAGTGCAGTGGTCTTCAAACTGTGGGGTGCGCCCCCCTAGGGCGGCGTTGAGACATCTCAAGGGGGGCGCCAGTCGACCATTTGCAACCATCAGTGCTGCATGGTCCTTCACAGACTGCTTCCACTAGCTGAATCCGGTTAAAGTAATATCCATTGTAGGATAACTGGGCGTGATTTACAGATGAGGTAGTCTAAAATGTGTAGGTTCTACTCAGATGGGGTTAATCTGCCTTCAGATGGACTGTTGCTTGCTGAATTACAGACAGCAGAACCGTACTACACTCATTAAAGTTACTGAAACATAAACAAATTGTTTCTGATCTAAACTACGTGGATTTGTCAAACACTGTTAAAACGTGAGAAATACTGCTCCGTTTACTGTATAACGGCTTTCATCGACATTAGGACTCCTGCATCACCCCATTGAAAGGCCCACCCACCTGCCTCACTCTTATCACAGTGCCTCGTCATGACCGTCAATATGCTGAAAAATAGCCAATCACACATGTTCAGCACCTATTACAGGCTGCAACCATGGTGTGGGACAGAAATGTGTCACGGAGGCACCAGTTATTGCAAATATTAGCTTCACAGGTCCCGGTGCTCTTAGGTTGATCCCGCCTTGTATACACAACCAGATATGCAAACATATTTAATGTAAATACTGTTTTAACTACTTTTCTCTTTTGCTTGGCGGTAATATTTCAAATTGGTTGGAGGCCGCAGCCGGGATGGCAAAGGCTGTACAGCGCCTAGAGTGCCAAAAGTCGAATGCAATTCTTATTGTTTTCAAACAATTGCTAACTATTTAAATAATTATATCGGGCATTATAATTTAAAAGGTACCGTTTTCACAGTTATCTATCTATAAGACATAAAGACAATATAAACCTGTAGAACAGTCAGCTGTTTGTTACTTTAACATTACATCGCGGAGCTCGAACATTCTCACACTCAAAAGTGATTTGTACATAAAAATTTAAAAATGAAAAAATAGTCTTCATTAAAAGACCACCTATTGACTAACATAAAATCATTTATGTCTTAATAAGCTTTAAACACTTCCAGAAATTGTACATTCGTACTAATGGGACATTGTTGGCTTAAAGAATGATATATAATATTTTCTCCTTTATGATTGGCTGATGCAGAGAAATTCAAGCATCTGGGCAGACATGTAGTTTTATTGGTAGAATATGGCATTTATTCATGTCGCATTTTAGTGAAGTTAAAAACAAGTTTGCATACTCAGCAGTGGCTGTTTTTACCCTGGGCACTGGTTTCAGTGATGAACCAAGCGCCTAGATAAAAAATGGTTCTAATGGGTGAGGTGAGGATTAGTCAACCTAACAGATATTTTCACTTGTGCAACTCTGTAATCGGGTGCATATAGCAAAACAAGCCAACCACCTTCCACAATGCATCAATCTCAGCAAATCATCAGCCTGTAGATTTATTTTACAGCCATTCTTAAAAGAGCCATGCAGAAGTGTAGATAGTAATTTATGACCCATGACGTTTGAAAATGTAAGTGTGTTCAATTCGCCACTTTAGTGGCTCATCAATGTTACAAGTCACCCATCCCTTCTTCTAGTGAGTGGTCAGACTATTAACCAGTAGGGAGGGAGGATCTGCCTGGTTTACCATTCACCCTCCTATGCCATTGTCCTTTCTATCCCTCTATCTTTCCCATCTTATTCACAGACAGTTCGACAGAGAAGGATAAAGATTAGAGGAAATGTCACTTTTCAGTGTTCTAGGATACCAAACTGGGGGGTGGAATTTGTGGAATGCTTTCATTAAATCTGAAATTTTGTGAAAATTACACATAACTACCCAAAATGCAAATCTGTCATTAAGCTCAATATTTTAGTGCAAAAGTGTCATTGTACCAATTTTGAACAAAGGACATACTTTGCACTGAAAAAAAGTGTGAAAAACACAAGTGCTGCTGGCGTTCTCGTTGTTCTTGTTCTTCCCAGGTTTCAGCGCTATAACATTACCTCAAGCAATGTCATAATTACGAGGTTAGGGATAATGGCATCATTTTGAGAAACTTGTGCAATATGAAACTTCCAAAATTATGCCAGGGCTATTTAAATTTTACCCGGACCTATACCAAAACTACTATGATTTATGACTGCTTCCTGATACTGGATTGTACCCAAATGTAAAGCAAGGCTGCGCAACGCCACTGTAGGGACCAGATTTACTAATGCTTTGCAGCAGGTTTGCGTTACTTTTGCTATGCAAACCCAATGCAGAGTGTTATGCTGGGATTTACTGCTCAAAGCAAGTCAGGATTTGCCGTGGATAGTTTTCCAAAGTAACACAAAGTTTTGCTCCATGCTGCCTTGCATTACTTTGCATCAAGGGTGCCTTCTGTGGGTAGCGCATGTGTGTCTTTGCAAAAGGGACATTAGGGCTCATAGTCCTTGCTAGCATTAGAGCAGAGGGAACCCTTGCTGCAGAAGGGACAATGTGTGGGAGCTTTTTTCTCTCAAAGGAATACAGAGCCTGTGTCCAGAGCAGAGTGACGGTCAGGCACGGTGGGGAAGGGATAATAGGTACGCAAGACAGCCTGCTACTCAGGAATGCAGCTGTTATTAGCAGGTGGTGTAGTATTGGGCCCCAGGAGTGTGAAGGGCTCACAACTCTCCTAAATATGAGCAGTGTTTGTTCATCAATTTTTGTTTCAAGCATTTACTCTTTTATAAGCCTCAAATTACTGTGGATTATGAGCTATAGAATAAAAAACCCGGCAATGGTCTCACAAGCCCAATCCTCTGTGCTCAGCCCTGCCCCTCCAACTCTTCCAGTCCTTGCCATAAAGATTTGTAGGGGGGCCCCAAATTCAAAATATTTAGCTTAGGGGGGCTCAACGCAACAAAGTTTGAAGACCTCTGCTCTAGTTTGTTCTTTATTCATCTTTGCTTTCATCCCTTGTCACTGGTGCTCTAGCTTTCTCTTCCTCTGTCGCCCCTTTTGTGTTTTTCTCTCTTTCTTTGCCTCAAAGTTAACTGAGGAAATAGAAGTGCCAGTCTCCAAAAATGAGTGGCGTTTGGACAAACCTACATTCATCACGGCTCAAATGAATCACTGCTCATTGCGAAATATAAATAAGTCACTCATGTCGGATTAAAGCACTATTCTTCGTGTATATGCTTGTTGGGAGTTAAAAAGAAAATGAATAAAAAGCGAGAACTTGATCAAAATGAAATTTGTGAATCCAATATTAAGCTGGCGCCAGGAGTTAAGGTTTCCCCCAAAGCACATTTCTATGTCTGTCCAAGAGCTAGCATGAAAATATTATTGAGTAAAAACGATATTCGTACATGAAGGGTCTTCGGGTCGGCTGTTGTAAATGCTTTGGTCTCTCTAACTCGTCATTCATTATACTTGTGCCTACAAAAGCAGGCAGCAGGGGCCCTCCTCTTAAGACCGTGACTGCTTTTTGCATAATTACTGGTGCACAACTGGATTAGACGTCCACAGACGTTGCAGGGATTCTTCAAAAATACTTAAACATTTTTTTTTCTATTCTTTCCATTCTTTAGTATTGAAATATTTTTCTAAGTCCTTTTTAGTGGGCCTAAACGGTCTTCAGGTTACAGTAATTTAGACCCTAGGTACCGTTACTTTGCTCAAATTGGAATCTTGTATCCTGGCGAAGGGCACTTAAATGATTTCTATGCTTGTAATAAGTGGTCATAAAAAAAACCTTCCAACATGGAATCTTGTATCCTGGTGAAGGGCACTTAAATGATTTCTATGCTTGTAATAAGTGGTCATAAAAAAAACCTTGCAACAGCTTCTCAACAATAGATCAGTCTGGTTTACTAATGATTGTTTAAAGCTAGTTAAATATAAGTAGGCACATGTTTTCAGTATAAAAAATCATATACAAGGCAAAGATGAGGGTATTAGCTACATTTCAGACTTGTAATAAAGACAGGGTGAGGGGGGACGGGGCAAGGGGAACAAGATGGAACGGCAAGTGGGATAAACACCCCTCACCACAGCAGTTAAAAAAAAGAGAAAGCCATGTAGTAGTCCCTGTTTAAAGTTTATTAGTTTTTTCAGTGCATTAAACGCATGGTGACAGAAAAATGAACAAAGTTTAAAGAGGCTACTGATTTCAGCATGTCTCTCTTCTTGAATACAAGCACACACAGAGCCTATTGCTCTGAATGGACTCCAATCCCTGGCCCCACCCGCCGCCTGTGCTGTGACCTGGGCTGCTGAAGCTTCCAGGAGACAGAGCATTTGTATCTGATGCATGTGCTGGACTCTGGTACTTCACAGGCCATACAAAGCTTTTCAAAAGTAAATGAGGTTATGTTTCTTTTAGGCTTCGCCTGCACAGCACTGTTCCTTTAAAATCTATTGTATTTAATGTAGCTTAAAAGGAGCTTCTCTTATCAGTTCCCAAGGCTAAAGTACTCCTCCACATCTGCTTTAGTAGGTGGTACTTTTTTCTTCCATCAAGCCTGCACAGCATGTACCGTTTACAGGTACTTCCTCTGGCTTCACGCATTTACGATACTGATCTTCTAGTAAAGCTATTCACACTGCTTAAGCCCCATTCACTGTCCAGACTTCAGGGACTGTTAAACTATACGATAAGATCTCTTCCCAGGGAAAAGGCAGACAGCTTCTGCAGTATGTGGGAATGCTTCGCTTTATTACTTTGTTGTGTAAAGCAGATGCTGTAGTCTTAGAACGTTTGTGGCATTTCCTATTCATTAACCAGTACCTTTCTTTGCACTTTATTGGATAATTTTTATCACTATACAGACAGTCACAATTGCAGTTAAAAGGGGCTTTATTTAAATCGTGCAGCATGTGCAGGGGCACCAAGGCTAAAAGTTGTCATAACTACACTAAACACCAAATATTGCTATATTTTACTACTAAACAGGCAGTGAAATATTATTTTGTTGTTTATTCTGTTATGCAGGGCTGGGTTTAGTATGTGTATGTATATATATATATATATATATATATAATATTTGTTCACCTAAAGAATTAATGAGCAACAATGATGGGGGTAATACCAATAGTGAATGATAGGATGAACAAGCATGCACAAAGGGAAATTAGAGAAATGAATAGCGTACACTCAAACACATACACTGATCAAGAGTAACACATGGTATGCACATATGAAAAACATTGGAGAGCAGACCATAAACACATCATGTTGCGTGCTCATTATTACCTCACTCAATAGCTGCCCCAATTCTATACTTAACAAAAGAGGCAGACCCAAACATCACCCTCTGCTGGATACATTTGCTGCCTGTAGAGTAAGAGGTTAAATACAGCCCTCTTTAATCCAAGCTGCAAACAGATTCACCATCGCCTCTGCATATTGAACGAGTAACAGCTTAACCAAAATTATCACAGACAAAACTATAACACGTGAAGAACTAGAAGAGATGGGAAGAAGAGAACAGGTATTAGGAAGTTATGAAAGACATGAATTCCTGAAAAAATATACAATACAGCGAGGAAAGCCAGCAGAGAACGATCCATATCTTCGATGTAATAATTACACAGACATTCCTGAAACTCCCTGCTATGGGAGTGAAATCAAACCAACAATGCTAATAAAAGTATCCATTGACTCATAGGAGGGGTGCAGTAACAATCATCATTTCTTGCCAAGGAAGGTCTCTGTGGGAGGAGGGGCAAAACGGTACACACACAAATCGGTGTAGGCCTATTTGGAACACATATTGGGGAGAGGAGTTGGCCTAACGGCTAGGGCGGTCGACTTCGAATCTGGGGAACTAGTTTCAAGTCTCGGCAATGACCCTAAACATCCTGTGATTCTGGGCAAATCACTTAATCTCCCCGTGCCTAACAAAAAAACAAATGCGTCCTCATGTAATGCAACTGGTACAATGTAAAGCGATCTGATACCCGATTCGGATCGAGTTCGCGCTATATAAAACTCTGTAAAAAAACAACCAAATATATATATATATATATATATATATATATATATATATATATATATATATTAAATCAATTTAGTTTCTGCAAGCGCTGAAACGCCGCCTTGACACGACCTCTTGCGATGTGGGCTCGTGCTGGGTGGCGAGCCCTGCAATTCTTTCGTAATTTCACACGCTCCTCTCGGTATGAAAAGCACGAGCCCAAGTGCATCCAAAGATATTTATTTCAGCAAAACGGTAACAAAAAACTCAACGCGTTTCGGGATAGTCTCCCTTGCTCACGAGTCAAGTTGTGTGAGTTTGATTGGAGAATTATAAACACCATGTGACATATAAACATAAACAAAAGACTGCCGCGATTTTTATAAACAAAGCGGTAGCTAGGGAATGTTTTCTTCTAAATACAATTCATAATATATAGACATTGTCAAATTAAATAAATGGTATTTCACTGTGAATTCAAATCTTGTGAAATTAAATTCAAACAAGGGCACAACTTTGTTAAACAATCAGCTGGTAAATGCTGCGCGAAAAAATTACAATAATAAGCTGGAGAATTTATCAACATGGCTCATAATATACCAATTACTTAATGCAGGTTATTACATGTGGCGCCTCCTTTGGCAATCCTATTTTTCATGTAAACTTTTTTCATCCAGCTATGTGTCATACACATCGCGCACGACATTATCCACTAAGAATATAGCCCCTGTGGGCAAACACAAGTTGTCTATTGACCTTGCTTTCCAAACTTCAATGCAAATCAATGTCACCTATTAGGGCAACCATTCCAATATGATTTGCACTCACATCTTAAATCTCAGTGACTACCAAGAAACTAGAAAGTGAATTATTCAGGAAAGCAACGTCAGGCAACAGCTTGTTGCATGCGCACAGCTGCCATCCAAATTCCCTTATTCAGAGCATCCCGGTAGGGGAATTATTAAGAGCTAAACGCAACTGCAGCACCAGCAGCGCATACTCCACTGAAGAAAAAATAATGTGTGAGAGGTTTGCAGCAAGGGGTTATCCACGGAAAACTATCGTAAATGCACAGAAGGTGGTGGCGAGTAGGAGTAGGGAGTCATTGCTCGTTAAGCAGCCTGAGATAACTGAGCAAGACACTAAGACCAGGTTCATCACAACTTACAGCAGCAAAGCTTTTTTATTGCGGAAAAGTTTGAATAAATTCTGGCCTGTGTTACACTCTGACCCAGATATAGCAACCTGTGTAGAAACGTCTCCGCAGGTGACTTTCAGAAGAGCGAAATCATTGAAAGACCAATTGTGCAAAGCAATTGAACCCAGTAAAACAACATCACCAATTGTACAGGGGTTTTATACATGTAGAAATTGTAAAGCCTGCAAGAACAGTAAAAATGTAAAAATAGCAATTTTGTCTTCTACAGCAGAACCATTTGTAATTCATGAACATACATCGTGCAACACTGACTACGCTGTATATGCACTGTTCTGCCCATGCAAAAAAGCTTACATTGGCAGCACAATTAAAAAAGCCAAGCTGCGAGTTCTAGAGCATTTGCGTGCAATTAAAAACATGGACAAAACTTACCCCATAGCAAGACATTTTCAAAGTCATCATAACCAGAATTCAGATCTGTTGAGCTTCTGTGTCTTGGACACAGTGAAGTATAATGAAAGAGGTGGGAATAGACTACAGTGTTTGAGAAGACTTGAGTCAAAGTTTATAATCAGGTATAAGACCATGACACCTCTTGGGCATAATAATGACGAAGAGATGGAAGTACATTTGGGTTAACCTTTTTTACACTCAATATGGAATAACTCAATATTAGTGTTTTGCTGTACCCGGGTGCCCCACTGCCTGTCTTGATATAACCCTGAATGTTGATGTATATATATGTGCTCGCTGATGGTAACTCTTTTAAGAATTTGTATTAATATCTTGTTAGTGTGTGTTTTTTAATTTAGTTTGTTTATTATTTTTTCAGGGAATACGAAAATCCTTGTGAAGGAGACAAGATATACAACTCAACAGACAGTTATTGGTTAAATAAGAGATTAAGCCCACTGGGGCTCAATTCTAGTTTCTTGGTAGTCACTGAGATTTAAGATGTGAGTGCAAATCATATTGGAATGGTTGCCCTGATAGGTGACATTAATTTGCATTGAAGTTTGGAAAGCAAGGTCAATAGACAACTTGTGTTTGCCCACAGGGGCTATATTCTTAGTGGATAATGTCGTGCGCGATGTGTATGACACATAGCTGGATGAAAAAAGTTTACATGAATAATAGGATTGCCAAAGGAGGCGCCACATGTAATAACCTGCATTAAGTAATTGGTATATTATGAGCCATGTTGATAAATTCTCCAGCTTATTATTGTAATTTTTTCGCGCAGCATTTACCAGCTGATTGTTTAACAAAGTTGTGCCCTTGTTTGAATTTAATTTCACAAGATTTGAATTCACAGTGAAATACCATTTATTTAATTTGACAATGTCTATATATTATGAATTGTATTTAGAAGAAAACATTCCCTAGCTACCGCTTTGTTTATAAAAATCGCGGCAGTCTTTTGTTTATGTTTATATGTCACATGGTGTTTATAATTCTCCAATCAAACTCACACAACTTGACTCGTGAGCAAGGGAGACTATCCCGAAACGCGTTGAGTTTTTTGTTACCGTTTTGCTGAAATAAATATCTTTGGATGCACTTGGGCTCGTGCTTTTCATACCGAGAGGAGCGTGTGAAATTACGAAAGAATATATATATATATATATATATATATATATACACATACAGCAACTGCAGTCTTGCACAACGCCGCCACCCAGCAAGCAGGGACAGGAAAGACCACGCAAGTCAATACGTATTATCGGCAGAGATTTATTAAAAGAGATTTACCAAATCTGACGCGTTTCGGGCGTCCACCCTTGCTCACAAATCGTCAGGTAATTGCACAAACACCCTTTATATATGTTTTTTTACACAATTTATTTCTAATTGCATTTTTTTCACAATAGCTACACCATGTGATGAAATAAAAAGCAAAGACATACTACAAACTGAAGACATATGTAGTCTGTTTTCCAAACAATAAAAGACAATCAAAAACCTCATAAATGTGTGGAATAAAATAGATGCAGATATCATATTTAAAATTTAAGGTTGAGTCTGATTAATCTATAATCCAATATTAGTGGACTATAAAATATTTATAAGCTGCTATTGAATTTAGATAAAAATATGTGGTTATTAAAGCATAAATGCTCAAGCCGATCAAATTGCTATTCATGGAAACACAGATCAATAATGTGCAAAATTCGCTTTGTACATATTAGTGCAAATTACGCATATATATATATATATATATATATATATATATATATATATATATATATATATATATATATATATATCCAAGAAAACTCCTTCAACGAAAGAGAAAAGGCCACAACAGGGGAATCCTTCAAAGCGCTTTAATGTGCTGCACAAGCCAGAGTGTCTATTTTCCTCTATGGCGCACCCTCTATGGCGGATGCATTTCGGCGTGGTCTGCCTCTTCAGCGCCAGGTGCAAGTGCTCGTGTGTGGGGGCGTGAGTCGAGGTTTAAATGTCCTGCCCTCTCCTCGTTTGCAGACCGCAGCTCCTCCCACGCCTATGCTGTCCCAGCGTGTATGCCTCCTGTAGCCTGTCTTGTAGACAGCGCCTACAAGTCCCAGCATGCAGTGGCAAGGTCTGGTAGGTATATGCGGGAATGAGGTGGGGGAAGATTGTATTGCTCCAAAAGTCAGCAAACAGTCCTTCAAGTCCAGAGCACTGTAGCGCAGCAGCGCTTCCTCGGGTCCCCAAACGCTGCACCCCCCTCAGCAAATGAATCCTTTCTGACGTGGGCAGGCTTGGAAGTCCTACCTGCCCCGTGGCGTCGTAGACCTCCACACCATCGTACTTCTTCATCCGCTGGGTTGGGGGACTCTGTGGATTCCGGTACCCCGGAGAAACAACAAACCGCAAAGCGGAATCCAGTGAACACAGAGCCACTTGAAGCAGCGTGAGCCTTAGCAGCGCGACACTGGATAGCGCGCTCAATTGTATCCAAGAAAACTCCTTCAACGAAAGAGAAAAGGCCACAACAGGGGAATCCTTCAAAGCGCTTTAATGTGCTGCACAAGCCAGAGTGTCTATTTTCCTCTATGGCGCACCCTCTATGGCGGATGCATTTCGGTGTGGTCTGCCTCTTCAGCGCCAGGTGCAAGTGCTTGTGTGTGGGGGCGTGAGTCGAGGTTTATATATATATATATATTATGTTTTTTCCTCCAAAGTGACCCACTGCTCCTAGGGCGCTCAGCAGCCGGACTGGGTCCAGGTCCAATTTTAATTCTTGGAACAAAGGATGGGGCACACCAAATGGTCATTTGCTTATTTTATTGATGAGCTCTTCCCCACCAATGCGTTTCAGCCACCAAAGGCTTTGCTCACGGTCAGTAAGTCCTTCGTTCATTTCTACTCATAAACCCACTTCTGCCCTTAAGTGGTTATACATTATTAAATGAAAGCAATTCTTCAAAGTATTCAGGGTTAGTACCCAGCATCATACTTCTAAATTTTGAATTTGTACTTATGTAATGGTATAGTACCCATGTTGAAGTTACAATGTAATGCATTCGGGCAGAGTTTTTGGGAGAGCACAGTTATTCCAAATGAACAAAAAGTTCCTCATCATTGGTAATGCCCCCCGGCTGTTTGGTTCTGAATTTTATGATGAGTCGTGATGCAGCTTGGTGTAGCTTGCGGACAGGATCACCTCCTCGGTTGCCTTTTGGTTCCATTTTGATCCCTTAGAAGCACATCGCTCTCCAATCTCATTTTTGGCATCTGAGGATATGTTTGGCTGTTGCATATGCCATGTTGGCATTCTTCACTGCACGCATGTGTTCAAGGATACGCTTCTTTAACATGCATGTCGTGCTTCCGATGTATTTCTTGCCGCACTTGCATTCTATCATATATATGACAAATTTCGATGGACAAGTTATATTTTCTTCAATTATCATAGTTTTTCCATTTGGTTCTTGAATGTTTGTCATATTTTTGCCTATTTTGCAGGCTTTACACGATTTGCATGCTTTGAATCCTTTTCGTTGGTTCGTGAGCCAATCTGTCTTCTATTTGGTTTGAAAATGGCTCTTCACCAGCATATCCTTTAAAGAGGTGTTCTTTCGGTAGGTTACAGTTGGTTTGTCAGCTACTAGTTCTCCAATGTCACGATCCCCTGAAATGAGATGCCAATATTTCCTCATCTTGTTTACTTTTTTTTAATAATATTTTTTATTGAAGTACATGACATTTCCTTTTATTACAATTAGTCCAATATAAATAAAAAACGATAGTATAACAAAAAATAAAGTACATTTCCGGGAGAACATATAAACAGCAGTTCCGGCATCTGAAATCGGATTTACTAATCATAATCAGATAACAGTCTAATCAAAGTAAGATTCCCAAATTTTTGTAAATTTCCTTAATCCCCCAATCCTTTGAACAAATATAAATTCATTTTTTCTGACTCTCTTGATTTTTTGATACCACTCATCCACAGTTGGAACCGTCTCTGACCTCCAGTACTGAAGTATCAATGATCTAGCAACTGCTACTATAATATACATAAGTTTCGCCAGAGATTCGGGTAATTTAAGCGCTGGATCAAATCCATGTACAATTAGGTTAACGTGACTAGGAGCCGTAAATTATAAATACGCATAAAGAAAGGTAAATATTCTGTCCCAAAATTCCTTAATTTTGGGACAATAGACCCTTATATGAGACCAGTTGGCTAAGTCCAGTTGATTACATCTTAAACAGGTGGATGAAATATTACTATACATTTTCGCAATGGCTACTGGAGTACGGTACAAAAGCCACTTACTAAAAAAAAAAGCATTCTTCACCAGTTGGCGCCTCTCAAAACACTAAAATTAAATTTATTTATTATTGTCCAAGAATTGTCAGTTAATTTAGAATTTTCATGTTTGTACTATTTTTTAATTACTTTAACGCTTAAATCATCCTCCCTGCTTTGCGCTAAGCTACTTCTCCATTTTCCAGGGTTCTTAAAAAGTGGAGACCAGAAAAGATCATTGGGTAACTGTGAAGATTGATCTATCAGAATTAAATCAATTTGAACCAAAGACTTATAAAACAAATTATATGAGTTTATCAAAAGAAAATGTCCATGGATTAGCTTGGCCTTCTCATTCGGCGTTAGCCAAGATCCATTTTTCACAAAGTTAGAAAGTGTTAAGAACCCGGATCTGTTCCAGTTAACTATAATTTCTGCTCCCATTTTAATCCCAAAACCAGAAATAGCGTCACTTAATGGAGTCATTAAATTCATGAGGGAGAGTGAATACCTTTTCAACATACCATCACGTTTAAAAAAAAAAAACAATTCAAAATCTTATATCTAACTAATTTGGGTGATTTAAACATCGATAGTGGGGAGGTCAGATTAAGTAAAAAAAGAAATTAATAAATAATACCTGACTTGATACGGGGTGTTTAAATCTAGATAGGTATTGTGCAAAGTATGCATAATAGTAATCTTTGAGATTCGGTAGACCAAGACCTCCTCGTTCCCTATCTGCGTATAATGTGCTAATAGCGATTCAGGCGTCTTTTTTGCCCAAACAAAGGCAGAAATTAAGGGCTCGACTTTTGAAAAAAAGGAGCCGAGGAGGGAACAGGATATAGTAGAGAACAGAAAGTTAAATAAAGGAAGTACTGACATTTTGATTAATGCCACCCGACCTAGAATAGATAAGGGCAGGACATTCCAGCGTGTAAACATATCGCGAACCTTTTGAATTAAAGGTTCGAAATTCAATGTATATAAATCCCGTACTGAAGAGGAAAAATATACTCCCAGATATCTTTTAGGTCTATTAATAATACAACTCTGAATATCAGGGTCCAATCAGGATTTGTACCACCACAAATCAGAATCTCAGTTTTCTTTTTATTAATTCGATATCCCCCCAATGCTTCAAATTCTGCAAAAACAGAAAAAGCCAGTATTTGTGAATGCATTTCAGGTTTCAATATTAACATTATATCATCCGCATATAGTTTGATCTTATAAATGGAGGCAAGAGGTGGAGAAATATCAGTATGGTTCCTAATTGTCACTGCTAAGGGCTTAATAAAAAAGGCGAAGAGGGCAGGAGACAATGGGCAGCCTTGCCTCGTCCCCCTCTGTACTAAAATCGAGCCTGCCATAGATGCATTACCAAGAATATGAGCTTTTGCACCATGATATAGATTTTTAATTAAGTTAATAATTTGTGAGGGGATGCCAAAACGCAGTAAAATAAAAAAAAGTGTATCCCAAACCACCAAATCAAAAGCTTTTACTGCATCTAAGAGGAGAACTAAAGCCGGAACCTTTTGTGTTTCAAAATAATCTAATGCCTCAATCAAGTAGTGTGTATTAGTAATAAGTTGACGACCTGCAATACATCCATTTTGATCCGGATGGATCAGTTGCGGGGAAACAAAGTTAAAACGGATAGAAAGTAATTTTGTGACAATTTTATAATCTGAATTAAGTAATGTGATTGGCCTATAAGAATTTGGATCTTTAGGTTCCTTTCCCTTTTTCAAAAAGCTGACCACCATTCCATCGTGAAAGGACGCTGGAATTGGGCTGCCCTCCAACATGGAATTTAATAACGAAAGAAGAGGTTCAGCAAGGGAGCTAAAAAATGTAACAAAAAATTCAGCAGGAAGTCCATCTGGACCACAGGCCTTACCACGTGGGAGACCCTTAACTACTAACTCTAATTTATCCCTAGAAAATGAGGTTGCCATTGTTTCTTGACCTAGATAAGAGTGACTGGGGAGAGGATATGTATCTAAAAAATTATTAAGTCTATATTGATCCGTGATATGGCGTGAAGTATAGATGTTTTCGTAATGGGACAGCATTATAGTCCCTATCTCTCCCGAATCTGTGATGTCCAAGTCATTAATTGGGGATTTTAAGGAATGAATTATATTGGCTGCTGCTTGTTCCTTGATCTGCCATGACAAACATTTACTAGTAAAGTTACTATGTTCATATATATTTTTGGGACTGTTACAAAACATTTCTTCACTTCTTGCAAAATAGTATGTGCTTAGTTCTCGCTTTGCAGCATTTAATTGATTCTGTATGCTCACGGAGGGATTATGATACTTTTGATCTATTAGAGCCTGTATTTTTTGCTGTAACAAATTCTTTGTGTCCCTTACAACAGCAAATTCCCTTGCGTCCCTTCCTATGACAACCCCACGAATAAACGCCTTCAATGAATCCCATATAACATGGAGAGGAGCCGTCCCCATATTGCGACCAATAAATTCGCTTATCTCATTTTTAAGTGATGTGACCCAAACTTCGTCGGACAGATAAGTTTTATTAAATACCCATCGCTTTAGCGTTTTCTTACTATCTTCCAACACAAATTCAGTTATTAACATCGCGTGGTCGGAAAAGCCATTGTGCAGGATCCGATGATACCGACTTTTAAGTTTTGAGGAAGCAAGGAAGAAATCAATTCGAGAAAATGACTTAAACCTTCCCGACCAGCAAGTAAATTCCCTTTTCCTCATCTTGTTTACTATGCTTCCACTCTCCTTGCTATAAGTTATGAATCGTGGAGGATTTTTCTCTGCAATGTCCTTTGGTTTTTCCATTAGGATTTCAGTTCTGTTTTTTTGATAAACTCTTTTCTTGCATTTGTTGAGTGTACGTTCATTATATCCATACAACATCGATAGTAACTAGGAGAAAACCCAGGTTCCATGTTATTACTGTGAGTATACTTTGGAAATCTCCTGTATCTTTCAAGTATGAGCTCATGTTTTGAGCAATTGGGGCCAAAAATGTATCCACATATTTGGATAGGTTTTCATATAGGGAGTTGCAAGAAGAGACTATGGGTCTCCCCGGTGGATTGATCATAGTCTTATGAATTTTTGGGAGAAAGTAGATGCAAGGTGTGACTGGATATTCTGTTAGGAATTTACGTTCCTCTTCATTGATTAGTTGTTCTTCATACCAGCCTTGTATCTTTTTTTTTAAGTCTTTGGTCATTTTCTCCATTGGATTAATTTTCAATCTACAGTAATTATTTGTATCGTTCAGTTGCCTTAAGGCTTCTCACTCGTTTCCATTATTACAATATTTCCCCCCTTGTCAGCTGGTTTTATCGTTATATTTTCATTTTCCATCAACTTCTTGACTACAGCCCTTTCTTGAGTTGTTAAATTTTCCCTTTGATTGATGTTACGTGTTTTGGGCAGCCTTTCGAGTTCTTCTATCATTGCATCAGAGAATAGATACATTTTCTTGCCTGGTGACAACACAGGACAGTATCTCGATTTCTTTTTTAATCCAGTGTCCGTTCTTTTATTGGTTTTTAATTTCCAATTGTTCCAAGACTTCTTGCTCCGTCATTGCATCATCCTCCATTCCAAACATGATGTCGAACATGTTTTTAAGATCTGGCATTTGATCTATCGATATTTGTGCATTACTTTCCACATTTGAAGTGACATCAGTTTGGATAGCCGGCTGAATTTTATTTGCATGAATTTTTGCTAATTTCAATTTTCTGATGTATTTATAAATATCGATGCGCACCTGAGTATAATCAAAATGTGCTTCTGGACAAAATGACAGTCCTTTGTTTATTACTGTTTCTTCTTTAGACAGGTCATGTTTGGAAAGATTAACAATTAAGTTTACTTTCGCTCCTTTCTGTTCCAAAGGGGGTATTGTCTTTTTTCGTTTTGACCTTCTGGTTTTTCTTGCGTTTCTGAGGGAGTTGGTATCGTATTCCCTCGGCCTCTGCCTGCTGCTCTTCCTCGGCCGCCCCCCCTTCCCATTGATTTGTCTAGATTCATCAGTCTGATTTCCTCTAAAAAAGTCAGCCTCTTGACCTTTTCCCTTGTGAGTTCACTCTCACTGATATCTGATTCACTTGTGCTTGTCGCTGTTTTGCTGATTTGCATGGGGTAGTTCTTTTTCAGAGTGTCATAACGTCTCGCAAAGGTTAGTATCCTTCCATGCAAGTAATCCTGTTCATCGCGTTTGAACTTTCGCTCCTTACATTCCTGAATCTCTTGTTCATATTTTTCCACTCTTGTCTCCATTTCTTTCCGTAGTTTCCCAAGGTCTTCCTGATTTTTTTCCTGAGTTAAACTTTCTTCCACATCTTTGATTTTTTGCGTTATATCGCTGATGTCAGATTTTGCGTGCTTTATCAGGATGCGCCTCATATTCATGGAGCATTCTGTGTTGTTTTCAACCCAGTCATCCAAAAGCTCTTCTTTGGTTTCTGGGTGCGTGGGCATGGTGAATATTCTCAACCCTCGTGGGGTACGTTTGACTTCAATATAATTTTCCAGAGCAATAACTTCCCAGCTCTTATTGATCTCCTTTTTATATAGCCTTTCTAGCTGATTCACTAGTTGTTTCAATGTGTTCCCCATTTCTTTGGAATTTTCGTTCGTCTGTTTGGCACTTTGTTGATGCTCCCCAGACTGGAAGATCGTGGATACCTTAGACGCTCGCTTTGCAACCCGAGCTTCCATTTTCTGTTTTACACTTACACAGCGCTTTTACTTCTGGGGATGAGTATTTTCATGCAGCCATCAAAATCAATAGCAACACCATTTGTAATGTTCTACTTGCCGCCGCCGTATTGTTTACGTGCATGGTAATTTAAGCAAGTTGAACGAAAAGACTTTGAATCTTGGCTTAATAACTGCCACAATGTTGCTCACCTCGTAACGCGGTCTCTGTTTCAGATTGACGCCAGCTCCGCGTCGGCCCCGGACCTCGTCTACGAGGGTGAGTTTGCTCTAGTTACATCACTGTTTTTCATTGAATCTTTTTATTGACATTTGGTAGGAGGAACAAAGAATAAAGAGGGGCAACCAAGACCATTACAGACGTGGGGGCTTAACAAGAAAACCTGTAGAGGCAAGAGAGCAGGAAATAGAGAAAGACAGGAAGAATTTAAGATGAGGGTACAAAAGTAATTATTCAACGCCGAGAACATGGGGGTGGAGGTGATAAACCTCTCCAACAAAACACTCACCCCAGACATGATAACGACATGATAACACTACTGGAAAAAGGTTTGGGTTTTTGTCCAAATGAGGCGTGGTATGTCTGAAAAGTTAAAGTGGATCTTTTCAAATTTGTAAGGAGATTAAAACTGAAATTTCTTTTTAGTAATAATCCTGTACGTAATAAAACCAGAGTAAATATTCCATCTTCTATAGTGTCTGATACATTGAGTATACGGGATATGCGTGACTCTCCATTACTGTTGTCCATTACAGATCTAGAACAAGCTCCCAGCAACATGGCCAGACTATTAGAGGACTTGTTCATTGACACAAATCGCACAATAGCGAGCAGTTAAAAAATGTTATCAAAATATACTCTGGTCCTTCCAGGTGGTAACACGATGGATACCTTCCACAAACTGGTTTTAGAGGATCTGGAGAAACACAGTCGGAAACATTTAACTCACAAACACAGATTCAAAGACAATCGGAACAAGGGGGAACGTTCAGCACTCAAACAACCAGAATCGGACAGACTGACCATAATTAGAGAAGCAGACAAGGGAGGGAACATTGTCATGAATAAAAATGACTCTGATCTAGAGGCAATGACACAATTGAATGACACTACCTGTTATGAAAAACTGAAGTCGAAACCCATATGGTCACTCTTGAGTAAAATCAATGCCAGTCTTAAGGAATGGAATGAAAAGGGCCTTCTTGATGATGTAGAATACATGTATTTAAAGGGGGTTAGACAAACACTCCCATGTCTCTATACACTGCCCAAAATACATGAGCACCTACCCTTCCCACCAGGGAGATTGATTGAGTCCAGCATTGGGGGTCCGACAGAAAGATTAGCCAAGCGTGTGGCCCTCTTCCTTCAACCATTGGTACGGAAACTCCCCTCTTTTCTCAGGAACACCAAGCACATCTTAAGTCTACTTACTGATTTACCATGGGAAGAAGGAATGATCCTGGCCACACTGGACGTAGTTAGTAGTAAATATCTTTATTTGATTTTGCATTAAAACCACAAAAGCACATTGTGTACAATTGATTGAAAAAAGGGAAAACATTTTGAGAAGAGTGATTGGTCAAGAAAACCGGGGCAAACTGTCTCAGAGATCTGGGTTAAGTTACTATGAATTTTTAAGTGAAATACGTGGTAGGAATACAATTTAAAACCAAGGATAACATTTGTGCTAAAATGAAGATATTTAAAAGTTTAAAAACAAATTCATCCGTACCATGTTGCAATAACAGTTGACCTATGCATGCCGTACACCCTTAAATGGATTGTAATTCCCCTCTAATTCATTTGATCACGTTAAAGATAACAATTGAAAAAGAAAAATTCCATCAAGTATAATACATACACAATGCCTTCTACATATTATCACAGTCTACCATTCACTATAAATCCTTCAGCCTGGCCTATTTAGTTTTATTCATGAATTTTACTGTACTGCTTCTTATGGTCCATGCATAGAGCAGGTATCTAGATAGAGCAAAGACCAGGTATTCTGTGGTGTCACTTTTCAGGATTCTAGTGATCTCGTTTAAGCGGGTAGCTGCTAAAATCCGGCAAATTGGGTTTAACCATATTCTTCTTGTTTCTTGATACATTGGACAGAAATACAAAAAATGGGTTTCTGACTTGAGTGCTGGATCACACACAGGGCAACAGGGCGAAGTATCAACGCTGTTCCAATTGCTAATGAAACTATTAATTGGTAAAATACCATTCCTAAAATTTAGGTATAATATTTTAGGAAGGGACGGCTCTATTCGATTTAAAAATTCCTCTTGTAGCATGTTATCTTCAAAATTGAGGAACCTGCTTGTCAATTCACCCGCAGAACTCTTGTTGAGACAGCTAACCATGACATGGTTCCAATAATTATTTTTAAGGTGAATGACCATTTTTTTTTCAATTTTGCTAGGGGTCAGCCACAGATCAAACATACCAAGTTTGTTCAACCATGTCTTGATGTGTTTAAACCACTCAATACATCCTTTGATATCTAATAGTAGTATGCCATGAATTGACTCTTTCAAGAGTAGCGGTGAATCTTTCGCCCATATGCGCATCCAATAGACTAATGGTCGAAGGACGATTACATGAGAAATGCTCCTCATTCCTAAATCTAGTCACATGGGAATTAGTGGTGCGTTACGGGGAAGGTCCATGATTGATATGATAAAATTATTTTTGGCCTTCTCAATGGCTGCTACATTTACATGGCTACAAAGCTCTGCACCGTATAGCGCTGCCCCCAGTCCCTTTGCCTGATACACTTGGGTGACTGGGATCAATGGTCTGAAGCTTGACTTTTTTAGCTTTGTACATAAGGCCGATCCCACAAGTTGGAGTGAGAATTGACTTTTTTTATATATTTCATATATATCAAATTGATTAACTTCCTCCAGCACAGTGGGGCCCGGTTTTATATTTCGATTAAAAGACATGTGCCGATTAAAAACCATGAATTTAATTTTTAAATGGTTAATTCGCAACATCTCCCAAATTGATCCATTAGATTTTGGAGCCCCATCTGTGACCTTGAAATAAGCAGGGTGTCGTCTGCAAAAAGTAGTGCATGCACCTCACATCCTGCAAGCTTGGGGGGCTCACCCCTACAGTCCCTTAGCTGATCAATCAGGCATTTATATAAAGCATGAATAATGTTTGTGCCAAAACGCATCCCTGCCTTACTCTGCAGCTCACCCCTAACCGGTTGGTTAATCCTCTGTTGTTGCCCCATTTTATTTGGGCATAATGTTTTGTGTGGTGGTAACCCAAGGTTACTCAAAGCTGTCCAGAGTTTTCCCTGTGGTACCAAATCAAATCCAACCCTTAGATCTACAAACACCACATATAGAGACCCTTTACCTATTGTTACAGATTTCCACAGGATCAAGAGGAAGCGAAGCATCTGATCAACAATGCTTGTCTTCTGTCAAAACACTGCCTGCAGGGGTGATGATAAATCCACCTCGCTAATCCATTTCTTCACTCTCTTCAGCAATTGCAGACAGAATATTTTCTGTGCTATGTCGATAAGACTTATCGGCCTGTAGTTTGTCCGGTCACTTTTTTATCTCCTTTCTTGTGGATGGGCACGATTTCCACGCCCAGCCATTTATCTGGTATCTCTTCCCCACCCAATATGGCATTGAATGTGTCATTTTAAATCGCACTCCATATTTGGGGTTCAGAGAGGTAAAGGTTGTCTGGTATTAGATCTAGGCCTTGGACTTTCCCCCACTTCATGGTCATGATGGCCTCGTGTGTTTTCTCTACTGAAAATAAAAGACAGATAGTGTTGGCTTCCTGGTAACAAAATTCCCTGGGTGCTGCCTCACTTTCCTCTGGTCCTGTATATAATCTAGAAAAGTGATCCTCCCAAACCTGTGGGAGGATGTGAAAACTGTCTTCCACAACTAAACTTTTTGTCCCTTTTTCAATTAGGTACCAGAAGTCTGAATAATTTCTAGTCTGAGCAAGTAGGTCTTCCCTTTGCTCTTGGTGCCAATTCCGATGTGCCTCATGCTGGGCTTTTTATAGGCTTTTCTATTAATTATAATGGCTTCTCTTTGACCAGATTTTATTGCACATATCAAAGACTGGCATGCTAATTTACAGTCACCAGGAAACCACACGTTTGATTTGGACCTTGTGGTTATGTTCCTGCTAGAGGTTTTTATAAAAGAATGTATTGATCTTGCTTAATACAATCCTGAAAGAGTCTTCAATTTTTTGCAAGTCCGACTTATTAGGCCCTAAGGACACCAGAAAATTGGCTACAATGGTATAGATTTTTGACAGGGACTCTGCATTATTCCTTATTTGTGGCCATTTAATCATTCTTTTGTTGTTGCTAGTAACAGAGTGATTCTGGGGATTTAGTTCCACAGATGAACAACGGGAACCAAGCACCTCTTTTAATTCTGGAGAGAGGGCATTATGGTAACTATCATTCCTCTCTAGGCCCCGCATATCAATAAGGCTTGGCCATAGTTGAATGTCCATCAGGAAATAATCTATTCTTGTTTTGGAATTGACCCGCTTGTACGTATGGTGAAGACCGATGTCTGAGATTGAACGGCCATTCACAGCTCGTTACCCATATTTGTAAGTAAGGGAAGCAACTTGAAGAGCCACTTTACATTCTTAGCTAACTTCTCATAGCCCAGGGATGCAATGCCCAGTTCGAGGTCTTCTTCATCAGTGATGGTTTAGTAACTTCTAAAGGCTCGAATGTTACATTAAAATTCCCTCCTATTACTATATAATGGTGTATCCTTTCTTTTTCAATTATCTTATCTAAGTGCACAATAGTTGGAAAATCTTGATCTTGTGAGGCAAACCTATTGTAAATGTTTACCAGTAGTACAGATTTCATTAAGCTTGTATCTTTCAGGATCACGGTCATCAGGTTAGAATTATCAGAATCAAGCTTATCAATAAGGATACCCAAATCCATTTTAATCCAGATTATTAGACCACCCGCTGGACGACCGTTTTTCGATGGAATAGCTTCTACACTATGATTGGTGAATCTTACTCTATGAAATTTATCGACTGCCCATGTCTCCTGGAAGAGGTAGATCTCATAGCTATCTATCAGCCTCCCCCAGTCGTCACAGGTAATCTTTGACCTTAATCCTGCTAGGTTCCAGGGCAACAACCTGAGTTCCCTGACATTCTCTGTGTTTGATTGCTGTGCCCTTACTTCGTTAGATGCCGGTGAGTGGGTCAGGTGGGGTTTTATAGTTATCACATTCAGGGACTGTCTTCCCTCAATGCTAGCTGTATTAACATCAAGCACATCTTAAGTTTACTTGCTGATTAATCATGGGAAGAAGGAATTATCCTGGCCACATTGGGCGTAGTTTCACTATAAAAAAGTATCAAATCGAACTTGGGACTGAAAGCAATGGAATGATATCTCAACATAAGCTCGGCCTCTCAATGGCAGCACACGTAAATGTTATTGACTATGGTGGATCTGATACTTGGCAATAACATCTTCCTTTTTAAGGGACAATGGTATAGACAGACAGAAGGAGTGGCCATGGGATCTAAATTATCTCCATCCTTTGCAGACCTGTTCATGGGATGGCTAGAAGATGAAAGGATTTGGGCCCAAAAGGGGGCGAATGGAGCGACTCAATCATAAATTGGGGACGTTACCTAGATGATTGCCTAATGTTCAGGGGCCTCTGCAAAGCTCATACAATTGTGTGAGTTCTTAAATACAAACACCATGGACATTAAATTCACTTACCAGTACAGTAACACTGACATAGTCTTTTTAGATGTGGAACTCTGTGATGGGTAACAAATTACAGAGTAGACAACATCGAAAACCTACCAGGTGCAATTCTTTATTGCATGCCACAAGTGCACATCCCATTCAGGCTAATCCATTTGGAGAATTCATAAGAGCTAGAAGAAATTGCAGGGAGGAAGGTTATTTCAGTTCTTGTGCAGAAAGCAT
Source organism: Lissotriton vulgaris (assembly GCF_964263255.1). Lineage (NCBI taxonomy): Eukaryota > Metazoa > Chordata > Amphibia > Caudata > Salamandridae > Lissotriton > Lissotriton vulgaris. Next base: position 982,520,705 of record NC_141699.1, on the reverse strand, counting down.
GAAAATACACTTCTTAGCAAGGGGCCACAACAAACAAATAATTGGGAAGGCTGAAAGTAGAATCCTGGGCATACAGAGACGTGGCACTTTAAAAGATAAATCGACAACAAAAAATCAAGAACAAGAAATTAGATTTGTGACTAACTATAATGGTTAGTCAAAAACACAAATGAAAAATATGATTAAACATTGGGGAGAACTTAAGGTGGACAAATAACTAAAGACGTGCACAAGAATTAAACCAGGGGGCCACATTTTATCAGAGGCAGGACATTAAAAACAATCTTGAGTCCGAGTGTCCCTCAAGACAAAAACACGGCAAATTGGCTCTTACAACACTCATTGGGATTCCACAAATGTGGCCCATGTTGGGTTTGCAGCTATGCAATAGAGAAAAAAAGGACTTCCGAGGACACGATGACAAGACCGACATAATCAGACACAACATAAATTGCAATTCTACATTTTTGGTCTACATTATTGAATGCAAATTCAAACGTATGTATAAGGGGAGCATAATCAGGCAGGAATAAGGGCACCAAGAGCCTTAAAACAACAGGACGCAAGATATCCCATGGCAATGCCTGCCATAGAGTGTGAGGCACAGGGACAACATAAACAATTTCCTTTTTACGTGATCGATATACTAGTGTAAAACCTCGAGGTGGTAATAGATTTAATTAAGACGCACAAAGCACTGTGGATAATGCATCTTAAATCTGTTGAACGGGGGTCTTAATATGGACCACGAATTACAGTATTTCCTAGGAGACTAGGGACTAGGCTTTCTTTAGAGACAAAGGGACAGGATTTTGAAAACAGACAGGAGGTGCTTGATATTGTAAATGAATATGATAATGTATCCAAAATGTATCACAAGGACTGCATGGATTGAAGATTGCATTACAATGCTCTCGTTACACAAACCTGGATGGCCGGAAATGGAGGTATCTTGCCAAAATAATTAAATATGGAATAATGTAATGAATGGCAAATATATGTTTACAATGTTGGTCTCATAGGTGTCATGAATAAAATACTGCAAATCAACAGTTACACTAAATTTAAAACTCACTAATAGGGGTGGACAAATTAATATGGAGGGAAACGTGTGAATGGGTAACACATAGCCACTGTAATACGGACCAAGCGTACTATTGCATAGACAATTGATATATATGTGGTGCTTGATGCCCGTGAATGTAGGAGAAATAGACATGGAAAAGATTTGGATATGGGTGTACAATACAGGATGTCATGCGCAGGGATGAAGGTGAGCGGTCCAGTCAAAGAAGAAGAAGAAAGTCTAAAAGTGGTGAATAAGGTCACACTTCCGGGTGATAGAAAACTACACTGTCGCAAGATAATACAAACACAGGAGTGTACTCCCTTACAAGTATATGCCAAAAGTGGATTTTGAAGCCATGTTGAAGTTAGTTGTACGCTTTGAGTACTGCAGTAAAACTAAACCTTTGTCATTTGAATACTTTGACTTGCAGGATTTGAAATTATTAAAATATTGGATACCACTATACGAGGCACTAGTCTCCAGAGGTATATCCAACAGAGCACTAATGGGATATATTAGCATAAGATTTTGACATCGTCATACACCATATCATGTGAAGCATGGGTTTACGAAGTAGGTTGCGATCTCTCCTCGCTACGTATGCATCATCCGAATAAGGTACTGCACAGTGGGGAAATGTTTCTTCACAATGCTGTGCTCAATATTCTGCACATGATTGGCTTTTGAAACTGGTATTATCATATTCTTTTAGCCCTGATGAAGTCCCGGGGTGTATTCCCCTATCGACGAAACACCTGTTAGCATTTCTTGATACAAATTCCTACGGCTGACTTTGATACATTTTTCCTAGGCATGTAACTCACTGAAAGTTATATACTTTATGACACTTTTACATTGTTTTATTTTCTCTCTATATCTTTCAAGCTCATGTCAATTAAGAACAAGAATAGGCAAGGTGGTAAATTGCATCAATTATACAAGATATTTCACCCTGTTTGTAATGCTGATTATCTGTTGGTGACTGTAGGAGTAACTTGTATTTTGAAAACCAATAAATAAATAAATGAAAAACAAAAAAAGGTAATTGAAATATCTTGGTGAGTCCATAGGCTCCTGCAGTTTTTGGTTGCAGATTGATGGTTTACAACCAGTATAGAACTCAAATTTGTACCCAAAATATTTTCAAAATCCCTGATTCTAGTTTCCAGTGCCCAAATTCGGATGAAGTGATGAGTGGTTACATTCAAGGCATTTGTGGTTTGGAGGCGTGAGTATCAATAGGGAGAACATGCCATGGTTGTGAGAGTAGAGTGAATGTGCTTTTTTGCAGATACAATGAATAAAACAAAAAAATTATTAAGAATTGATTTTGTGAAGAAGTTGATTTCAGACTCAAAGAAGTTGAAAGATCCCAGGATAATAATCTTGTTTTGCAAAGAGGTTAGTTGACGTGGAGTGTGATACCATCACTTAGCTCAGTAACTATAAGGACAATTTCTCTGTACATCAGTGATACTGTGGAAGCCTTAGAACATTGCAGAAATGATACCCAGGTTCTGAATAATAAGAAGAAGATGCCAATTTTACTTTTTGCAGATGACTCACTTCTTATATCTAAAACACCTATGGGTCTCCAAATTTTAATCAATACGTTTAAGTTTTTGTAAATTAAGAGGCCATGAAATAAACATTAATAAAACTAAGTATATGGTGTTTGAAAAGACTAGGAAGGAAAGTCGCATAATTCATGGAGGTAGTAAGGCTCTTGATAGAGTACACAACATTGATTACTTAGGTGTTAGACTCATGGATAACTTAAGGTTGAGGAGTCAATTGGAAAAATTTACATTAATGATTGAATGTAGATCTAATGTCATTTTAAGGTTTTATAACCAAACCATGTCGCACATAATTTCTCCTGCCGTGGAAACTTATTGTGCAATGGCACAGGGAGCTGCTCTCTATGGGACAGAGATTTGAGGCTGTCAAATTACATTCATTGACGACCGCTGAAAATAATTTTATTCGGAAACCATTAGGTTTACCTTCCAGCTTACCCCTAACACCTATGTATTTTGATGTTGGGATGAAAAGAGTCGCTGACCTGGCTGTTTTAAAAACTCTAGCATACTTGATCCGACTCTGGATTACAAGCGAACTTGGAGTTTTTAAAGACTCATTGTTAGAGCTATTGAAACTCCCAGGAGCCAGGAATATCCCATGGGTCAAATCTGTCTCAGGCTGGTTTATCCAAACTTGGAATGCAGAATTTGTGGGACAACCCTATTATTAAAAGATAAATAACGGCCCTACATCAATGATCGATATGTTACTAACAGTTCTAGTGGTCTGCAATTACTACATTTTTAAATTTTAAGCAATTTCCACATGAGGATATTATTTTTGTAAAATGTATAGCAAGACTAGTAGAAGTTTCAGATGCAGCTTAGGCAAAGAGAACTATAAGACCATAGCTATTTGTTTCTTTTTCTTTTTTTTTAATGAAACACATCCAAAAATATCCAGCATTTTATCATCTGTTGCACTTTGCACATTCATTTTATGAGTTTATATCATATTTTTACTGCCTTGAGAAACTAAGTATGTAAGTCAAATATTTATAAAGTGCACGAATGTCGAGGTGTCTTGGCGCTAAACGAGAACGTGGCAGGTGTTGGCCAGGCACAATGACGGAACTTATTTGGGGGAAATAGCAAAGTCTTAATCATTTTCCTAAACTGGAGCCTATTCGGCTGCAGCTGAATAGTGGTCGAAAGCCTGTTCCAGAGTTTGGCTGCTCGATGGGATAGGATTTTCCCTCCCCATCTGGCTTTTTGGATTTTGGGAACCTGAAATAGCCCAATGCTGGCCGATCTGAGAGTCTGTTGCGTGGAGTACCGGAGAAATATTTTCTGCATGTCCATGACTCCTGCACCTTGTGTTTGAAAGAGAGGGACAGTGAATTAAATCCCTAAGCGTACCAGGAGACTTGCTGGTCCTCAACTCTGCCCCCAGTGACCTGAGCAGACCCGTGAAAACTTCCGCCCTGCTGCTGTATCCAGGCTGAGCCCTCCTGCCGCCGCACCACAATTACACCAGCGGCCGCAGTAGAGAGGAACTCGCCTTCCCAGGGGGCCGTGTCAGAGCGTATTGGAGCGCGTCATCATCAAGCGCCAGGCGGCGCTACAAAACTGGGGCACGCCCGGCCATCCAGGCACCTTGTGTTTGAAAGAGAGGGACAGTGAATTAAATCCCTAAGCGTACCAGGAGACTTGCCGGTCCTCAACTCTGCCCCCAGTGACCTGAGCAGACCCGTGAAAACTTCCGCCCTGCTGCTGTATCCAGGCTGAGCCCTCCTGCCGCCGCACCGCAATTACACCAGCGGCCACAGTAGAGAGGAACTCGCCTTCCCAGGGGGCCGTGTCAGCGCGCATTGGAGCGCGTCATCATCAAGCGCCAGGCGGCGCTACAAAACGGGGGCACGCCCGGCCATCCAGGCACCTTGTGTTTGAAAGAGAGGGACAGCGAATTAAATCCCTAAGCGTACCAGGAGACTTGCCGGTCCTCAACTCTGCCCCCAGTGACCTGAGCAGACCCGTGAAAACTTCTGCCCTGCTGCTGTATCCAGGCTGAGCCCTCCTGCCGCCGCACCGCAATTACACCAGCGGCCGCAGTAGAGAGGAACTCGCCTTCCCAGGGGGCCGTGTCAGCGCGCATTGGAGCGCGTCATCATCAAGCACCAGGTGGCGCTACAAAACGGGGGCACGCCCGCAACGCGGGACGCGAGCGGGATGCCCGGACGAAGCCCGGACAAAGGGCGGGCCGTCTGTGGCCGTCCGAGGACGTAGAGGTCGGGTTGGGTCCACTGCCCTAACATCTCAGCCAGCCAAACAAGTAGGACATTGCTTACTACTTATTCTGTGCTACTGTGTATCTTGAGAGTAATAGTAGACATTTACTGTGGGCCATTGAGATCTATAAGTAACTATACCTAACTGCTGAAATTTAACAACTTGCAACATGACCACGAGAGGCAGCAGAAGTAAGACCGCCGCGGGAACAGCCACAGTCCTAGGGCCAATAGACCGCTTCATAACTAGAACACATGACGCCATTGACCTTGGTATTTCATTGTTACAGCGAAGAGTATTGCATGACTTGAGCATTGCCAAACGCTCCTCTTTAGGAAGCATTAAATTTGCTGCCACTCCCGGCAAATCTAATACAACTAATGCAGCTACCACACAGGAAACTCAACATGACCCCCACATACTAACAAACGAGGTTGATCTTTCAGTGTCAGATACCTCTACCAATTGTGACTTAAGCACTGACCTAGAGAGATCCCCAGCCCTTAACGTGGCCTTAACACCCGAAATTGTGGATGATACACAAGAGAATGAATCAACCCACATTCAAGCGGGAGCAATTCCGAAACTAACCAAGCAATTGACTTTAGCTGTCCCTCGGGCCTCAAAGAAGCACCAACGTGTGAGACAGCAGAAAAGTAAGGGGACATCCAACGAAACACATCAACCCCCAGGGATTTCAGATATAAACGTAGGGGAGGAACATAGGGACAAGCATGAAACTACCATAGGCAGCGATCAGCTGATCGAGCGAATCGGGGACCTTCTAAGTATATACCTGTCACCAGTCGAAACTAGGCTTGCCCGACTGGAAAAACAAATTGAAGAATTCAGTTTCAGTTTTAACGTCTTTATTTCGAATTTTCTTCATAAAAGACAAGCATAATAATACAAGACATACATCAAAAATATGAACATTTTTAAACAGACAAAAAGGAATTTGTTTAAAAAGCTCAATTAAATGTACATATGAAGACGTCCATAAAAAGATTAAAACAAGTATGTTTAAAAAACAAACAATACATTAGTACTGTCCAAGTATCTATTGTCCAAGTATGATAGATAGGCTATGGCAGGTTATTTTAGTTTTTCAATTTAAAGTGCTACGAACATACCTTGATCTAATTAACCAGGCCCACCCAAGGAATTTTGCCAGCCCTATGGATATCCATTCGGCTGTGTTGTATCTCAGGATCATCAGTGCATCCCTGCTCACCCGAGTATTAAGTCTTTTACAAATTGGCTTCAGCCACTTATGGCGTGGTTCGTGGTAAGCAGTACATACAAATAGAAAATGACCTATTGATTCTTTGCTTTCAGAACAACAGGGACAAGATGCAGACTCTGAGTTCTGCCATCCACTAGTAAAATCCCTTAGTGGCAAAGTACCTATACGAAACTGGTGATAAAGTTTCCTGTCTAAACTTTTTAGGATAATGTCCCAATAGGTCTCTGTATGCGGAACTACTTTGTGAATCAAAAACAAGCCTGTCAGGTTGGGTTTCTCCGAGAGCACAACATGTTCTTCTTTAACCATGGACCAGAAGAGAAGTTTAAAATCTTTCTTTGATGGGAAGATATGAGCACCCGTCTCGGACCAGAGCGAATAAAGACCCATTCTAGTAAGAGTGATCTTAATAGATTTAAACCAGGGTATATCCCCTGCCCCCTGTTGTACTCTTATGTCCTGTATCTCTTGGGCAAACATGGCAAGTTCTGGGGTAGACCATATGCGTCTCCATAACGCCACCATCCTGTATTGGGCTTGATGTTTAATAGAATAAAAGTAGTAATGTTTGGGGTGATGCACTGCTTGCTTTGATTCAACTTTTGTCTTGGTTAAACTCTGTTTGTTAAGTTTGGTGGTGCTCTATGTGGAGGCGTCGAGAGCCCTACGACGTCAGACAAACTAATTTGACACGTGAGACCAGAGGAACTCTGGTATCATCCCAAATTGGCACACACTGATATTGTGTATCCTTGGTATAAGAAAACACTTTCATTCCATGTTCATTCTAGTTCATTATTTATTGCATGGTTTCAAGTTAGGTTTAGATCATTTCATTTCAAATCTCTTCATATTTGTCAGCATACATAATCAGGCAATATCAAGGCGTGTCCAATGCATTTCGGGCATTAAAAAAGCATGCCCTTCATCAGGGAATTTGACACTAGAAACAATAGTATAAATAAATGTTAGAATCAGCGGTTAACATGATGTTCGTCATGTTCACATCAAAATTACCACATGATGATAATCTGTCAATAAAGTTACATGATTTACATCACATGCGTGTCATGCAGTTTTTAAAAGTGGGCAGTGGTGCGGGGAAAATGTGGGGATCGTGAGTGTGCTTCGAGCGTTAAATTCTACAGGGTTCAAGGGTTGACTTACATGCCTGTAGTCACACGGTGATCGAGAATCTGCAAAGAATAAGTATACGTCAAAAAGTTGCATCCTATCTGGTAAGCGCCCAAAATTCGGCCGTGCGCTCCAATATATCCTAATGTGTGCACCGAAACTAACCTGGGGGAGTTGCGGAATGGCGTGATATCCAAGACTCGTCTCTTCACCTCGCCGGTAAAGCAAAAAGCTTCCCGCGGTAATACATTCAAAACTTCCGTGGTCACGGGGTAGCGCAAGTGAAGAAAGACTTACGATCTAGTCTCTTCATGTTAAAAAACGCCGGATGGTCAGTTTCCTAAGTGTTTAGTATCGGGTAGATGCTAAAAAAGCATCAAGTTAATTTCTATGTAGCTTCACGAGTGTCCAGTAAAAAAAATAACATTTGGGGGGAGGTAAAAATAAATCTAAAAATAGACGTGAAAAATGAGGCTCAGGGGATCGAACTAGCTACTGGGTGGTAGTGTATAGAATTTTCTTGCTATTTGTAATAGAATTGCTCTGTAAATCGACCTGAATGTTAATGTGTTTGTTCCCAACACCACTGACACTATATAGCTTAGTTTTTTACCCGATTGCATCACGTTCATGTTAGCTCAACCTAATAGCATACCACTCTACACTACCACCCAGTAGCTAGTTCGATCCCCTGAGCCTCATTTTTCACGTCTATTTTTAGATTTATTTTTACCTCCCCCCAAATGTTATTTTTTTTTACTGGACACTCGTGAAGCTACATAGAAATTAACTTGATGCTTTTTTAGCATCTACCCGATACTAAACACTTAGGAAACTGACCATCCGGCGTTTTTTAACATGAAGAGACTAGATCGTAAGTCTTTCTTCACTTGCGCTACCCCGTGACCACGGAAGTTTTGAATGTATTACCGCGGGAAGCTTTTTGCTTTACCGGCGAGGTGAAGAGACGAGTCTTGGATATCACGCCATTCCGCAACTCCCCCAGGTTAGTTTCGGTGCACACATTAGGATATATTGGAGCGCACGGCCGAATTTTGGGCGCTTACCAGATAGGATGCAACTTTTTGACGTATACTTATTCTTTGCAGATTCTCGATCACCGTGTGACTACAGGCATGTAAGTCAACCCTTGAACCCTGTAGAATTTAACGCTCGTAGCACACTCACGATCCCCACATTTTCCCCGCACCACTGCCCACTTTTAAAAACTGCATGACACGCATGTGATGTAAATCATGTAACTTTATTGACAGATTATTATCATGTGGTAATTTTGATGTGAACATGACGAACATCATGTTAACCGCTGATTCTAACATTTATTTATACTATTGTTTCTAGTGTCAAATTCCCTGATGAAGGGCATGCTTTTTTAATGCCCGAAATGCATTGGACACGCCTTGATATTGCCTGATTATGTATGCTGACAAATATGAAGAGATTTGAAATGAAATGATCTAAACCTAACTTGAAACCATGCAATAAATAATGAACTAGAATGAACATGGAATGAAAGTGTTTTCTTATACCAAGGATACACAATATCAGTGTGTGCCAATTTGGGATGATACCAGAGTTCCTCTGGTCTCACGTGTCAAATTAATAGAATAAAAGCCCATATCCAGCATGAGTGGTAGTGCTGGCGTGGAAGGGGGTCGACTGACTAGGTTGCGAAAGAATTTGTTCTGGATCCTATCTAAAACAGCCAGATCCACACTCCCCCATATGTCAGCCCCGTAAAGTATGGCAGTACTGATTTTGGCACTATAAATTTTAAGCGCAGGTAAAACTCTTTTGGTCAAGGAACAACGTTGCTCTTTCACTAAACATCCAGATAAACGAGCAAATTTTAGACTAAGTGCCGCTATTTGTTCTTTCCAGCGTAACCTATAGTCAATTGCAACACCTAAATATGTCATAACCTCAACCTGTTCTAGGCTAGACCCATTCATCGTTACATGGCCCCTCAATAGTTTGTTTTTTGTCAGGACCATGAACTTGGTTTTAGAAACATTAATTTCGAGTTCATTTTCATTGCAAAAGTCCACAAATTTATTAATAGCCACCTGAAGACCCGTCTGAGTTTTAGCCAGAATTAGGGTGTCGTCAGCGAAGAATAAAAGGGGAAATTTGGTCCCACCCAGTGTTGGTGCATCTGTCGGGGTAGCTGAGAGGAACTTAACCACCTGGTTGATGAAAAGTATGAATAGGGTGGGGGCCAAGACACAGCCCTGTCTCACTCCACGGGTCACGGGTAAGGAGTCCGTTACCTGACCCTGTCGACCCCATCTAACTCTGGCGAAATTTTCCTCATGCATCCTGATTGGGTGTTCCTAGTGCCCTTCTAGAACTTACATTCTCCTTAAAGCTGCCCACATCTTTCCTCTGGGGACCAAATCAAACGCAGATTTGAGATCCACAAATGCTGCGAATATAGCGCCTCCTCTTAAGAACACAGTCTTCCAGTAGATCATAGCAAATCTAAGTATTTGGTCAACTGTGCTAATATTAGCCCGGAAGCCAGCCTGCAATGGCGACAGGATGTCGACTTCTGTCATCCAGAGCTGGATTCTGCCTAGCAGCATTCTGGCGATTACCTTTTGAAGGGCGTCGATAAGGCTGATGGGTCGATAGTTCCCCGCATCAGTCCTATCCCCTTTTTTATACACGGGTAATATCTCCGCCCCTTTCCACGAATCTGGTATTCTGACCCCTCTAGCTATGGCATTCGCTAAGATGGTTATATAAGGGACCCAGTGTACTTGAGCATACTTAAAAAGGTCCGCAGGGACACAGTCCATTCCAGGAGCTTTACCATTCTGCACTTGTTTTAAAGCTTTAATAGCTTCCATTTCTGTGAAGACAATCTGGTCATGTGAGGGTACCATAGTCAGAACACTAGCATCTTCCCTTGTGTTAAGGGAGATCCGTTCTGTGTTACTAAACTGTGCCGAGTAATGCTTGACCCATTTCTCAGCAGGGACATAATTGACAGGTACTTGCTGGTCCCCAGTCCCTCCCCATTTCACAACCTCCCAGAATTTTTGTTGGTTAGAGGAAGTACTAGCATTATATAAGTCTAACCAACGTTGTTCATCCCAGTTTATTTTTGCCTGTTTAAGCACCTTCTTGTAATTAACCCTTTCTTGTTTGATATCAATAGCTGACTTAGATTTAATAGCAGCTATCAGGGAGCTATGGGCAAGGCGGCAAGTCTTATTATACCATTTCGCTCCTGTTTGAGCCGAGCCATTTTCCCTTCTTTTTACTGGTTCAATAAAACAAGTTTTGATTTTGTTAAAAAGGGACTCATGAATCATCCCAATTTGTTCCAGAGATGTACCTTCGTTTAATATGGGCGCTATCAGATTCGTAGCTGCTAAGACCTCTTCTGACACCTTATCAATAATGGTGGGATTATCCAGAAACCTAGCCCATCGTACCCTTCTGCAATCGTTCGTAAGAACAGCCTCGGCAGTAGCAAAATTGGTTACAGTATCTGTGTGTGGATCACCATTTAATAATAAGTTTATTACTAGAGGATTATGATCACTTTCTGGCCTTGAGACTATTTCCATATCCTCTAGTAGGTTCCAGAACTCCATCCTAATTAAGAAGTAATCAATGCGGCTAGAATAATGGGAGTTGTCAAATGTAGCATTTCCCATCTGGTCTGATTTTGTCCTCCCATTCGCTGATCGTAGATCTCATTCAAGACAAAGACCTAACCACTGCATAACAGCCTCTGTTACTTTTTTGACAGGTGGAATAGATAAATGGGGAATGTTCCAAATTTGATCAACTTCCCCATATCCCCCATTTTCCAAATTGGGAATCGGTTCAAATGAACAATTGAAATCCCCTGCCACCATTACGCATTTGTCTCTGTCAATGTTACTCAGTAGGGAATCTAAGTCATCTGCCGTTCTCATTGACTTCCCCCCAGGTCGCCCTCTTGCATATATATTAATCAGGATGAGGTCCTGGTTATTTTTAGTGGTTAATTTCAGGACTAATATATCATTACTAGGAGTAGGAAGGTCTATGATTTTAAAGCCTAAGGATTGTCTAATCCAAATAACAAGGCCTCCAGAGGGGCGACCTTTTAAACCTTTACAGGCTGGTTTGTAGTAATTGAGGTAACCAACCCGATAAATGGCATCAGTTGACCAACTTTCCTGTAGTATGATTACATCGTGTAGATCCACAAAAGACCCCCAGTCAGCCTCTGACAATTTCCCCTTTAACCCCGCAATGTTCCAGGATAAGACCGTAAGGGTATGTGTTGATGTCTTTGGCAAATTATCAACTGGATCCACGTTCTCCCCAAAGGTCAAGGGTCTAGGAGTGTAGTTTGAGGTTTCACCCATTCCTATCCTCCCCTGAGTACTTTCTCTATGCTCTGGTGCGATCCTGTCCGTTTTAGATACATGAATGGTGGGGGAACAATTCACTGTGACACCAGTCAACCCAGTTACCGAAGGCTCATTATCAAGTCAGTCCACACCATCCAGACCAGATAAGGGGGCAAACCGGTTCGAGAGGTGGGGCTGAAACAGTGGGAAGATAGGTGTTTCAAAATGAAATCTGTCTCTTGGTCTTTCCCTTCTAAAGTGATGGTACGGTATTTGGGCTCTATTAGAATGTAGTGCGGGATAAAAATAATGCAGAGATAGAGTCTGTACATCCCCAAGTCTGCCATATCTTGGTTCCCTACTAATATATTCAGCAACCCATGGCTCTCTAAAGCTGATTACCACACAATCCCCCTCTAGATCTTTTTTACTGTAACCTACCCAGTCCACCCTCCTAACATTAAGGATTTCAATATTCGAGTTTGGAGGGAGTGTGCGATTTTTGTTTAACCAGAATGGTACCTTATTGTAAAGGTCTTTGTGTGTTTCTCTCTTGCCATCCCCTAGGGGAGCCACGCCAGTTAAGATGATGGTATAAGGTAGTGACTCAGGGGGAAGGTTCACATATTGTTTTCTTGGAACAGATTTAATCCTGGGCCGTGTACTTTGGTCATGATGACTGGTAGGGATAGGATGTTTCCTAGCAGGGGGATGTGTTGTAGAGCCTTCCGTGACTTTTTGCTGGGGTATACTCTCAATAGTAGGTTTTTTCTTTATAACAGGAACAGGTTTTTGCTGTGGAACTTTTGTGATAGGTGGTCCCGTTTTCAATCTATTACCCCCATCTTTATTATTTACAATGTTAGTCTTCGGAAGGGTCAGGGCTATTGGGGCTATACCCTTAGAGGCTATAGTGGCGTGAATTCTATTGGTTGCCGCTATATTGTCTTTTACCAGTGTCTCTAGAGAATCCATTTTTGTGTTTAATAATCTGGTCCGTTCGAATAACGGTAAGAGTAGGGATTTAATCAATAACTCTATTTTAGCCAGAAGTATTCCTTCTACGATGTTAACTGTGGTGTTATGTTCCTCAGGATGAACTACTGCCATGGAAGTGAGTATCTGTGTGGGGGATATGAAGGTAGTTCTCAAACCCTCAGTGTGTTCCCCTAAATCATGCGAATCTACCCTTTTGCGTTTCCCAGGATTGTGAGAGGGTGGGTGTTGGGAGTGGATAGATGAATTTGCTCGCTCATTGCTTAAAGCAAGATTGGGGGAGTCTGAAAGACCTGTTTCTTCACCAGACAGGTCATGGTAAATAGACCCTCCGTTCACCATATTATCGTGGGCCGTGGCAGATACACTATCTTTACTAGCCCCCTCTAAATCCAGTGTTTGACTTGTGGAAGCAGTTACTACCACTAAATCCACATTAACATCGGAGCTATCTTCATTCAGTAGGGAAAGTGGGACAGGAGAGACAGCCTCATTAATTTTACCAAGTGAGGATCGCTTGCCTTTGATTAGGTCAAGCGATAGACGTTTTTCGGCAAGAGCTATTTCCTTCTCCAATATAGTTGTGGTGCGTTTAAAAAACTGGTCAATCGTACCTGTAAAAGTACCATTGGAGGTGGAAACCTGGACTTGTCTTTCTTTACCTGACCGTAAGGTCATTTTTGAGCCGTACACTAACAGATCTGACACTAATCACAATATGCAAACAAACAATCAATACAACATCCCACAGTCAAATGAAATGAGTTCTACCAACAGTGTAGTAGCTACTGTAACAATGGCCTGGTAATACACTTTAAAAACACCAGCTAGTGGATACCAGGTACTACAGTTAAGATGGGAAGAAGATGTTAGGGGGGTAGCCCGACCCGACCTCTACCGGCCCCGGACGGCCACAGACGGTCCCGCCCTTGTCCCGGGCTTCTCCCGGTCGCTCCCGCGCAGCGGGTCTGCCCTGGGTGTTTATAGGTAGCTAACTGAAGGGGGAGGAGCCTGCAGGGAGAGCTTGCCAGGTGGTGTGAGTTAGGGCAGGCGGGCGCTCCTGGGACAGGTAGTCCTGCGCCTCCCCGCCTGCTCGCAGCCCTGCAGATTCCAGGAGCCTCGGATCGCTCCACGTCCAAAGGAGCAACAGGACGCTTGATATCACCTCCCTCGCGACGCGGGACCCGCGCAGCGGGTACCGCTAGCTGTAGATGGATGTCGGGTTGTGAAGCATAAACCAGGCTGCTTCCAGTACAATTCCTGCCGCCTCAGAGGTAAGGGTTAGTGGTGGTGGTCCGCCAAGAGTCCCACCAATAGTCCGGTGCAGCTCTCTTTTCAGTCGGCAAAAAGGGGGAGGAGCTTGCCAGGTGGTGTGAGTTAGGGCGGGCGGGCGCTCCTGGGACAGGTAGTCCTGCGCCTCCCCGCCTGCTCGCAGCCCTGCAGATTCCCGGAGCCTCGGATCGCTCCACGTCCAAAGGAGCAACAGGACGCTTGATATCACCTCCCTCGCAACGCGGGACCCACGCAGCGGGTACCGCTAGCTGTAGATGGATGTCGGGTTGTGAAGCAGAAACCAGTCTGCTTCCAGTACAATTCCTGCCGCCTCAGAGGTAAGGGTTAGTGGTGGTGGTCCGCCAAGAGAATTAATATCCCTAAACACAAAACCTGCACCTACTGTTCCTCAAAATATTACTGCACCTCGAAACCTTAAATCAAATAGTAGCAAAGTAACTATCCCTCAACCAAAACCTATCCTTACCCCAGCAACTATCCCGAAACAGAACCCTCCCAGCAATAATCTAACAGCCATAAATAAACCCCCATCATCTAACAGTTCTTCTTTCACTCCTAACACGAACATTCAATCAGCCACCAACCAGTCGGGGAACTCTCATGTACCACCCCAACAAGGATCACAGGCATCCACGCAATCTAATCACGTGGCCGCAAAGATCCAGCAGCCGAGGATACCGTATGAACAACCATACAGGTCACGACAGATCCCTACACGCATTACCCTCCCCCCTGAATGTGGAGCCTATGTAATTGTATTGGTAAACGTACCGACACTCAAACAAGAACAGAGTGAAACCACATCGTCCCTGAAAAGCAAAATATTACATTGGTTAAGTTTGAACTGTAACTTTCCTATAGAATGCGCTGGGGAAATCTCCCATACCCAAAGAGTAGGCTGGATAGGCCCCTTACGGAAAAAATTCGAGGGGGATTGTGTAGCGATTACTTTTAGAAACCCTCAGTGGGCCGAAAAGACACTAGCCAAGGCCCCTCCACCTTCCACATGGGAATTCAACACAACCCTTCTCCCATTAGGCTATTTCTATAGGCACTTATTAAATACAAATAACAATATTTTGCCTATCCCTATGAATTCGTTCCCAGAAAGGTCCTTTCCCTCCGACTCTTATCTTCCCACATCCTTCCAGAATTCCAAGTTTCTTTATCCAACAGGCTCGGTACAGTGGCACCAGAGTCAAACGCTCATACCTCCTGTTACTCATCCTTATCTCTCTGAAACCTCTTATCAAGAGAATGGAGATAATTGATGGAGGCAAGCGGCCTTGCCACTACCTACTCCTTACAATATTCCGACTTACAATAGGTTCAATGCTCTTTCTGGCTTAGATTTTAATGATTGACTCTACAGCTTACATCCTAATAGGGAACCTCCACAACCCTCCAATACAGAGACGACTTTACTATCTACAACATGTATTATTTCTGAAAAAAAGGCAACCCAGCTAATTCCAACCCTTGATACAGTTAATTGTTCAATAACAAAACACCACAAGACAGATGCTCTGGTGACTGTAACATCGGCTCCCATTACCTTGGAAGCTGTAGATCTGACATGTGATATAAGTAACCCCGCTGACCCTATTCCAAACACCTTGCAGATTTATTTCACATTTTGGAATATCGCAGGTCTTTCCGCAAAAAAGACAAACCCTGGTTTCCTGAGTCAGATCAATTTGAGCGGTTGCATCTGCCTTCAGGAGACTTGGGCTATAAGGCCAATACATATGGTGGGCTTTAAAACTTTCTGGTCACCAGCAAAGAAATCAATCTCTGGTAGAAACAGCGGAAGCTTAGTCACCTACATCAAAAACACCCTTACTGTCGATGAGGTACTCCCCCTAAGACTAGATGTGAACTTCCAGATCATAGTACTAAAGGTTACTAAACAAAGACTTTACTTAATTGTAAACTTTTATAATAATCTTTCTCAGGCAGACATGATTACCCTTCTCCCAGAGATTTCGGCAATATTACAAGAACAACGCACAAAATACATCAAACAGTCATGTACGATAATTTGGGGTGGAGATTTTAATCTCCACCTATGCAGTAACAGCAACAACAATAAGTGTGGTATCAGTAATGAGGCTGACGTAAATCTTACGCACTTCACACACTCTAATGTGGGAGAAACAATGACTGAAGTCATGGCTGAATTAGAGCTAAGTTTTGCTAATGAAATAAAGACTCCACCTGTTCCTTTTCAGCCCACATTCAATGGAAGAGGTCTAATAAGCCTAATTGACTTTATATTAATCTCAACACCCACAGGATTTACCATAGAAGAATTTGAGGTCCTCAAAAATCCTTTAAGTGACCACTTTCCAATTACTATGGGTCTTGCTGAAATAAAAACAAATAAACCATATGATATCATGACCGCCCTAAACCAACATGAGCTAGCACTAGGCTCCTTGAACGGCTATACACTGAAGTGGGGTAGTATCGATAAGGAAATAACAACCAGAAAAATAGTCACATACAACCAAGCTGACATTACAAACTGTCTGGATCCTACTACACAACCAAGGGAAGTCATAAAGAGCTTCCTGGCAATCACAAAAAGTATACAAAAGGAACTAACCAGGACACATAAACAAAAGCTTCACACAAGGAAAGGCTGGTTTAATTCAGCATGTACAAAAGCATCCACACGTTTAAAGGAAGCCTTAAACAGTGACCATAGGGACAGAGCTGAAATCAGTAGACTCAGAAAGGAGTACATGGCTGCCCTAAACAACAGGAAAAAAGAAATAAAAGCTGAATTATGGTTACGTCTTACCCAAAGCTCGGAACTAAAAGACAGCACCATGTTCTGGCAGGTAGTTCGCTCCCCATTTTTAACAGATAAAGACAATTCTCCTTCTATTGATGTCGCCATAAGTGAACAAGAATGGGTGAGGCACTTCACAAAAGTCTTTTCCAAAGACCCGACTGAAGACACAGACCAACCTGAACCTTTGTCACACATCATCTATCCAATAAATCTTCAGCTTTCTCACGAAGAGGTTCAAAAAGCCTTAAAATTCTCAAAAATAGCCAAAGCCCCTGGCCCGGACGGCGTTCCCGTTGATATTTTTAAATACCTCCCAGATTTATGGACTCCCTTATTAACCAACGTCCTGAACGCCACTACTGAAGTGGGCCTTCTAGATTCTTGGAGAACATCGACGTTGGTACCGATATTCAAAAAAGGAGATCGAAACAGTCCATCATGCTATAGACCGATCTCCCTCCTGGACTCGCTAGGAAAGATGGCAGGACGAATACTCCTCGAGCGACTCCAGGAGTGGGCCACCGACCATAGCATCATTTCAGACCTACAATACGGTTTCCGGGAGGGGCTAGGAACAGTCGACCAGGCCCTAAATCTGTCCCTATTGGCGGGCAAATACGTGGAAGCTAAAGGCTCTTCTCTTCATATGGTATACGTAGATCTCTCGGCAGCATTTGATTGCGTGGCACACTCAACGCTGTGGAGCATTATTTTGAAGATGGGAGTTCCTACTTCAATAGTGGACTTTCTTCGAGAACTGTACACAGGCACTACAGGCAGGGTAAGATTCGGGGTGAGAGGTGAGCTCACGGACACTTTCAGGGTGGAAAAGGGGGTCAGGCAGGGGTGTGTACTGGCCCCCTTTCTATTCACCCTTTATACTACTGGCTTGGAGGCTGCCATGCTTCAAGGCAGTAAAGATCTTCCTTTGATAGCTCGTCGGCAGATACCAGCGCTCTTATATGCCGACGACGCTGTTATTTTAGCAAGAACGCCAATTGAATTACAGCTGGCCCTGAATAGATACTGCGCCTTCATGGCAAGTTTGAATCTGAAACTAAATGCAAAAAAAACTTACACAATGCACGCGGGGGAGAAAAGAAATGCAAAAAACAGGAAACTGCGTGTACAGGGCGAACAACTGGATAGGACTACAACCTATCCCTATTTAGGGATTGTTATTGATGAAAAATTTAAATGGAACCCAGCTATCAACGCAAGGAAACTTTCATTTCTCCGAGAGACATCTTCGCTAAAAATCTTCGCACAAAGACTGGGGCAGCGACCACTCAAAGAACTGCTGCAAATATATAACTCAAAATGTATAAGTACGGCAACATATGGGGCGGGGATATGGGGCTTTGCAAATGTGGATTCAATACAAAAAATCGAGAACTCCTTTTTGAGATACTTGTTGGCGGTACCAAAAAGTTGCTCCACCTACGCCTGCCACACAGAGCTGGGCATTGACTACATTACAGACACTATACAATTGCAGCCAATAATGTTGTGGCGCAGAATATGGGTCACTGAGCAGTGCCAACTGACTAGGGCGATCATTCAAGACATCTTAACACTGGATCACTGTAAGAAAATCAAATGGTTGTCCTACGTTAAAGCGTTACTAACAGATTTAGGTTACAGGAAGTATTTTGACCATCCGCTACTGATAAAAGAAATCCCAAAAAAGAACTTGAAAAGGGAGTGTCTTGTTCATCTGCGTCAGTTACGATTACTATCCGAGGTCCATAAACCATCTGTTCAACACTCTTTACTAGCGCAGACTGTGTTTACCGCTGAAACCTACCTGAACTTCAAATTAACACAGTATGAAAAAATGCTGCTCACCCGTTTTAGATTTGATCTGTTCCATTTACTGGTTGCATTTCCAAAGCAAAATGTCTGGACATCCACATTTTCTATGTGCCCTTGTGATCTAGTGTCCCCACAAACAACGATACATACAATGTTATTCTGTAAGTTTTTTACTGAACCCCTTAACGTTGGATACTGCCCATCTGGAAATTCTGGGGCCTTCGACAGTGCCGTCCTGCATATCTGGCACTTCAGTATCTTGAAAACGAAAATTATGCCAAAGCGATCGTACTCTTTCTCAAATTCTGTATACGTCATCGTACAAATCTTTGAGTACGAACTATACCGCAGCTTTGCACAAATGAAAGAATGCTAGACAACAGGAAAACTGTATGTTATTATAAGGTCGAAAAACTTATACAAGTTGAGATGCTGCTGCTCTTTTTAAATGCCTTTTAACAAATGTATTTTTAATGGTTTTTAACTTTTGTAAATCTTGTAATTTGCACATTGTGAACTTTTATGGTGTTTTTTTCAAAACTACTGAATAAAGTTATTATTGAATTGAATTGAATTGACTCCCCCACCATATAGTGCAGGAACCATAAGAAATGATTTTAGTTTTTTTAAGAGGTGTTGATTAATTGCAGCTTTAAATAGGACATTGTGATGATATTGTTAGTTTGTGTGTACAGATTTTTTTTAATTTTTAAATATTTTACTTGGATATCAGGTATACACATAATTACGTTAGCTGAGTACTCTTACATTTGATTTACATATGCAGCAATGGTCTCAATAATAAATTCACCTGATTTAACAATACTATTTACACATTTACGTCTTTACACATATTTACACATCATTTATTCCCATGTCTTTTTAATCCGAGCCATTAAGGGGTCCCATAATATCATTCCTTTCCGCCTAGCTGTTAAACCTTTACATTTATATAGTAATTTCCTGCTGTCCAATATTCAATATCCTATGTACCCATTGTTTATTACGAGGGGGGTTACTTATCCTTCCATACCGTGGCTACCAACAACCTTACCACTACAACCGTTATAAATACAAAGTCTCTCTGTGGAGTATCTCATTCCATCCTATTGTCATAACCTAGTAACATCAACGTTGAGGTAATTCTTATTTCTTTGTTCATTACCCGCAGCCAAAAATTCTCTGTTTCTGTTTTAAGCTCATCCAATTTCCCACAGGAATAAAACATATGAATACTATCTGCCGGGGTACTATGACATCTTGGACATCCATCAGTCTGACTCATTCCCCAGCCAAACAACTTTGCTTGTGTATAGTAAAGTTAATACAGAGTTTTATACTGTTGCGCTTTCAAATTTGATGACAAGTAAACCCTAATCCCAATCTTTACTATCATATCCAAATCTACCTCCCCATCTACCAGCTTTTCCGCCCATTTGATTTCTACTTTCTCCATATAATATGGTAGCCTCAGCAGTAATTCCACCTAAAAATACCTGATCCTGCTATCCAAAAATTTCATTACTCTCATCATCGGTACCTCTTCCACTTTAATAGATCCCTTAGTGAGACTCCTTATGTGATGGTGTATCTGTACATATTTAAAACAGGAACTTCTATTTAGGCCAAAACTTTGATCAAGCTCCATAAAGGTTGCTTGTTATTGATTATGATAAAGATCTGCCACCTTCTCAATCCCTGTCTGCTCCAATCTCCTGGCCATCCCATCATACAATGCATGTGGGAGAAAATCGGAATGCCACACTCAGGTATATTTATTATATCTAGAAATTTGACAGTGCTTAATTACCTTTTCCCAAACCTTTATTGCCCCCTGGACACACTTATACTGAATTCATTTGCTATAACTAGGTTCAGATTGCCTTTGAAAGAGACCGTCTGCCTCCTTCCCCATCACCAACTGATACATGTTAGGTATCTCCGATCCTCCAGCCCTGTTATTTTCTAAGAAATACAGCGTGCCAAACTGTTGTAAGACACAGGCCCAGTAGTAAAATAGTATGTTAGGGGCTCCCCACCCCCCTCTTCTTTTGGCAAAGTCAAGAATTTACATGCCCGTCATATCTTCTGATAACCCCAGATGAACTTTGAAAACATAGCCTCGATTTTTTTATTTTACTCCCAGATAATTCCAACGGTATAGTTCGCATTAGATATAAAATCTTGGGGAATATCCACATTTTTATTGCATTAATCCTACTTATTATCGTAAAATGCTAAAATGCAGCTTGTCCATTCGTCTAAGTTCAGCCTCTATTTTCACCAATACCGGATCTAGATTGATGGCCCACAAATTACCAATCTGGGATGTTAAATTGACCCCTAAATATATGGCCTTCGCTATTACCCGAGGATTCTACAGATGACGTTGGGTAGGGAATATAATTTGCGTTTAATCTTTATTTAACAAGTAGCCAGATTGCCTCCCAAACTCCCCTGCCATACTCTCTATTTCTTTAATTGTCCCTTGCGAGTCTGATGTAACTATCCCGATATCATCTGCATACGCAAGAATCTTAGTCTTGTAGCCTTGTGTGATAATTGGTTTAATTGCCTGATTATTCATAATTCTAGCTATAAATGGATCGAGATAAAACGCAAATAAAATAGGGCAACAGGGTCATCCTTGCCGCGTACCCCTGGAGATCTCGATCCTCCTTGATGTGTTACCCATCAGTTGGATCTGTATATATGGTTTCTAATACATGGCTTGAATAGCCCTCAAAAACCCAGGACCTAGCCCTCTCTCATCCAAAGTACCCCACAGATATTGCCAAAACACTAGGTTGAAGGCTTTTTCTGCATCCAGGAGCACCACAGCCACTTCCATAGCTTCTGCTACTGCAATATCTAGTATTGATATAACGCGCCTAGTGTGGTCTGTGGTCCCCCTGCCAAGAAGAATAAAGAAGTGTTACCAGTGGATGTTGGAGTCTGAAAAACTGGAATTGGTTGATTCCAATTTATATCTCAGAAAGGTTTTTCAGAAACTGGGCGAGATATAGAGCATATTAAACTTGTCTAAGTAGAGCTGTTTCCCAGGCTAGCTCACTGAACAGGTTCTATAGTACCTGTGGAAGACGCCATTTTCTGTCAGTGTTCACGGTTAAAATCCCCCCTTCATTGTCATACGCTGCTGAGGTGCTGGATATGAACCATTGGCTCTCCTTCGATAAGGCCGAAGGTCGAATCCTGCACCAAATTTGTAACCTAAACTCCCTGGCCGCCCCCATGCTTTACTCCTTGAATTTGGCTTACTCTCCTCATACCTTATCCCAGTTTTGAGGATGTTGTAGAATAGGAAACTCAACTCCTAGAGAAACTCAACTCCTACGCAGGCAAAAGCACAGTGACAAATAATTCAAGGATGTTGTGGCCCAACTCCTACGTGGGCACAAGCACTGTGACATTTAATCCAAAAAGGTTGTGGAATAGGAAACTTGAAAGGGTTTTTAAGTTAAAGGCTCGGGCCCAACTCCTATGTAGACACGAGCACGGTGACAATGAATTCAAGGGTGTTGTGGCCCAACTCCTACACTGGCACGAGCATGGTGAAATTTAATTCAAGGATGTTGTGGAATAGGAAACTCAACTCCTACGTAGGCACGGTGACATTTAATCCAAGGATGTTGTGGAATAGGAAACTCAACTCCTATGTAGGCACAAGCACGGTGAGATTATAATGAAATGTTGCCTGATTTCTCATGGAATGACTTTACCTATGCCAATTAATTATTTACCCGCAATGAGCCTAATCTAGATAACCGCATCTTGTTTTAAACAAATTAGCTGGTGTGGTGTCAGCATCTTGTTTTAAACAAATTAGCTGGTGTGGTGTCAGCATCTTGTTTTAAACAGATTAGCTGGTGTGGTGTCAGTTTATTGTGTGCGTTGCCAGTCTGTGTGAGTGTGTGCTGCACTGCTACTTCACACCTAGCTTTCGGGTGCCTTCCCGCTCGCGCCAAGCTATCACCGTGGAATTGGTGACCCCAGTTCTTACAAGACAAAACTATGGAGCTTCTTCCAAACATCCCTTTTAACATGGAACAAAAGTGGTCACTTTGTAAGCATTTTGCCCTGTTTCAGCTAGGTTTAACCCTCAATGAATCTGCTTTTTGTTTATGACAGCTTGTGGGAGACATGCAAATACAAGTCTGTTGATGAGGCATAATGTGTAAAGGTTTTATTGTATATTTATTTGTAGAAGGTGCCTTAGAAGGTTAGCCTGACCTCCACCATGCATGCCCTCACCTCCCTCTTGGGCAGCCCCCCACGCCTCCTCGTAGACGTCTACCTCCTGCTTTAAGGTGCTGTTCATCCGCAGGACCTTGTTCAGGTCTGCGTGGCGGAGTAGAAGACCAGGTGGTAGCATACTCTGTTTTCGTGGGTGGGGCCGAAGCCCCCCGGGGCGCTGATGGCCCCCGCTGTGAGGCTGGAACTGAGCTTCTCGCAGCCCACCAGCAGCGCTTTCTTGCTTCTGTTTTTAAAAAAAATCTCCATGTAGTTTCCTATCTTGCTGCTGCGGTCCCCAATGACTAGGTGCACACGCTCTTAGTCACTCTCCACCTTTCTCTTGACTCCCGTAGACATCTGCACGAGCTCCTTGGGTCGCTTATTGGTTGTGCAGCAGGTGTTTGGTGCGCCTCCTCACTGATTATTGGTGCTGAGACTGGGAATGCTGCTTACGGGTCAGGAGATGTCTCGAGGTCCTCGGCCGCCGTGCTGAGCTCCCCCAGATACCCGTGCTGCAGCCGCATGCGGAGCCAGTGCCTGGCCTCCAGCAGGGCCTCCATCTCTTGCAGAAGGCCGATGCTCAGACCGGCCTCGTCAGCGAGGAAGGCCACCAGCCTCTCCTCGTGGAGCAGCGCCTTTCGCACCAGGCGCACCACCAACAGGTATTCCTCGGACCCGAGCAGCCTCCGTGCCAGGGCCTCCAGCACCGCAGAGGAAAGCAGGTGGCAGACGCAGTAGTCTGCCAGCAGGCGGGTCTCCAGGCTGCCGACACACTTCTGCAGGTGGCCCAGGCACCTCGTCCACCTCCTCCTTGTCCCCCTGCAGGGGCATCAGCAGCCGCTGGCAGGCGCCCTCCACCAGGTTCCTCATGTGCACCCGGTCGGTGGCGGGATCACTGCAGCCATGCCGACGGTCAAGCAGGGAGCCTCAGGTTTGGAGTATGTAAAGAGCACGAGTGTCCGCACAGGCAGAGAGCACCAATGTCCGCACAGGCAGAGCGCTTGAGTGTCCTCACAGGCAGAGAGCACGAGTGTCCGCACAAGCAGAGAGCACGAGTGTCCGCACAGGCAGAGAGCACGAGTGCCCGCACAGCCAGAGAGCACGAGTGTCCGCACAGCCAGAGAGCACGAGTGTCCGCACAGGCAGAGCGCATGAGTGAAGGAAAAGAAAAAGGAAAAATTCCTCAAAAGTTAATTACTGACTCAGAAAGATGAGTTCTATTAGAAGACATTACAAATGTATTGTGTGTGATTTTCGTAATAACAGTGATCATGATCTCTATAGTATTGATAGGATTGTGTTTAACTCATGATCCAGAGTCTCTTAGAATTAATGCCACTAAGGTGTATGCTCAGAATTATGAAGATAACACTTTCACTAAAACCTTTACACATTTTAGGAAAGAGGATTATTCCACTAATGTACATTCTAGATTAGTTCAAGAATATACACATTATTTAGATGTTGAGGATTTCTGTGTTTGTGCACAATTGCTGGCTGGCTTCAGTTTCAGAAAAAGTCTCATACTGTCACATTACTATGTCCTATGCGATCTCCTGTAGTATTTTGCTTTTACTAGTCTATAGGAGGACATACTCAAACTAGGATATAGTGCGGTCACAAATGCCACTGATAAACAGTATGACTTTATACCTGCAAAGGAAAACAATGGACACTGCTTCATATTATTTCTTTCTACACTTGCATATAAGTAATAAAGATGCTTCTAAAAATAATTTGACCTGTTTATTGCATCCCAAAGAAAAAGCTTATGATTATAGCCCTAGAGGAAAGTTACACAAACATGACAGACTGCAGAACGAAAGGAAGATGTGTTAGAGAATGCATGGAAGAAAGAGAATGAATTTAAAAATAAAAATGATTCATCCAATACTCAAATTATACGGTCGACACAAGGGGAAAGTTTGTTTTTATAAAAGAAGGTCACAGAAAAGAACGAGACATGCAGGAGTAGTGGTTGAGAACAAACGTTTGAAATATTAGGGGGGGCTTGACAAATTTTACAAGGAGACGGAAACAAGATTCATGGAGTATATTACATATATTTACAAAGTGGTTACTTCGGGTTACCTGCTGATTGGGAGGAAACATGTTAGTTGGTCATACTAATTCCGAAAATGCATCACATTACGAACATAGACGTTTTGGCACTAGCACCATCATGCAAACATAAATGCCATACAAGAAATCACCTCCCGTTAGTGGAAAAATATTTGGAGCAGTGATACCACCAGTGAGGAAAATTGTGAATGATTAAAAGATCAGGAAGCTAGCTACTGTAGTGGATGGACTGGCAACAAGCACAACTGGAGCTTTGATCTTAATTAACACTGAATTAGTTGCTATGAGGTCTATGTTTTTAGAAGACCGTCTTGCTTTAGACAACCTTCTTGCCTAGAAAGGAGA
This sequence comes from Lissotriton vulgaris, assembly GCF_964263255.1. Taxonomy (NCBI): domain Eukaryota; kingdom Metazoa; phylum Chordata; class Amphibia; order Caudata; family Salamandridae; genus Lissotriton; species Lissotriton vulgaris. Next base: position 982,495,483 of record NC_141699.1, on the reverse strand, counting down.
AGTCTTCCACATGCTTAAGCTAACTCACTGCTGTACGTACATATCAGACGAGAGAAGAATTGTAGGGAACATATCAAACTTGAAACCCGATTTACAAGAATTGGAAACACCAAGTTTGCACAAACATTTTGGGAAGGGTTTAAATACAATTGACAACTGGGTCTCAACAGCTGGGAAGGAAATATTAAAAGCTATACTAATGCCTTTACTAATAATAGGACAATGTTTAATGTTTCTGTATGTTCTATATTTGAGCTTCAAACATTTCTTGCAGAAAAGACATGATGCCTATCAATAAAAATTTAACAAAAAGGACATGGAGTTAGTGGGAATAATGAATGACCACTAAATGTAAACACTGCAACACAATAGGGGGACAAATAAAAAGACAGGATACATCTGAGGATGAAACTTTAGAATCAGAATTGAATGTGAAACCAAATTGTGATTATTAGCATCATCAAAGGAGAGGGAATTTGAGGGTAATAGTGCAACATTTGAAAAGCGACTTGTCAATTGGGTTAGAATTGCGCTTTAGAATGTGTTTTAAATGCTGCAGAAATGTTTACAACAGGAAATAACTTGCAGGCAAAACGTAAAAGCATAATGCATGATGTGTGAAACCTTAGCTATAAACCAACAGACAATCATCGATGTACCTGCCCCATTAAATTATGTGGTTGATCCAGGTGGCACCTTCTTTACCTAAGATCCAGCCCATTTCTAAGCAGCCCATGAACATGTTAGCGAAACTGGGTGAGAACTTGGAACACATCTCCACACCCTTTGTTTGTCTGTATCACTTGTTTTCAAAAATGAAAACATTGATCTCCAATATGAGTCATCATGCCAATGAGCATTTCATTATGTAGTCACTGAGTGGCTAGTCTCTTGTCAAGTAACCGTGTGATGGCTCTCACTCCCTTCTCAGGTTGAATGCTGGTGTACAGTGCCACTACGTCAAGTGTTGCTAAAAGTAGACCTGGTTGCCATTGCAAACCTTTAAGAATCCCCAAAATATGTTTGGAGTCTTGAATGTGACTAGCCAACATGCGAACTAGAGGACCAAGAAAAAAATCTACGTATTCGGATAATCTTTCTGTTGGCCGCAGCACCTTCGGAGTCCTTGGCTGGGCATCCGCTCCACGAGGGCCGCCGGGGGAGGCAGCTGCTGGTCTCTGTCTCCGAGCCGAGGGGGTCGCTCCGTACCGCAGCACACCCAGCCAAACATTCCGCGCTTGGGCCCTGCCTCCACTCCAGGCCCCAGTCTCCAGTGACGGCGAGCGGCGTGTAGGCCCCAGATGGCGTTCGCTATGTTAGGCAGTTTTCAACACCGCTCCAGGTACGTCTCCCCACAGCGGGAGCTCCGGTAACTTAATATCAATATCCCCAGGTCAGTAGCCACCGAGATCTCGGTGTATAGAGGATGATTCCCCCGGGAGGGTCCGGAGCACAATCAAGCTACGACCGCCATCTTAGATGGCTAGCCACGCCCCTTAGCGGCCACTTCGACTTTACCTTGGCATTTTGGTGAATCGACTTCCGGTTCCATACAAAACTGTAGCGAACCCACATAAAGGCTTAGCATCCTTTACGTAGAGAGAATGAAAATTTGACAGATCAGTGTCCTTTGTGGTTGAATGATTGAAAAACAAGTAGAGAACCATGCTATGAAGAGTGCATTACATTTGCCCTGACCAATCTGTAGGGAAATGTAACAGGAGGAAGAGAAATTGTGACATGGAGGATTATACATTTGTTTTGCAAAGACGACATGGCAAGCCTCACAGTAAGATAAACAGAAGACCGAGAAAAGCATACGCACAATAATTTGAAGAGTCGTTCCAGACTTCGAGGCACAGATAAACAGAGATTTCATGCGACTGTATGGCAAGAGCCAGTGTAAAATACTAAGAGCCAGAGGTCTTGTACTGTTCTCTGAAGTGGAACATTCACCTATAAGACCATCACGGCCCCTCTTGTTCTGCAGACAGCACTGAGGATAATGATCTGTATGGCGGAGTGTAGAACTTCCCGAGTCCATAGGCTAAACTGAACAATTAGTTAAAAAAAGACCTGAAAACAGAACCTTCAAGCTCACTTCTAATTAAACTGTTTTTTGAGCTTCTCCTTATCAGGTCGTGAATAAAGAATATCGGACAGGGTTCACCACTTCACCCGAATGAACTCAAAGTAGCCAAAATTCTCTTCTGGGAAGGTACTGTGAGTGGCATTTCGGACTTGGCACCCTGCTTTGGTGAAACAATACTGAATCCTGCTAATGCGGACTGTGCTGTGCTGTAATATCGTAAGCCATATGCGTCTTTGATGAGGAGTATAATAGGATTCCCTATTGCACACTTCTGAGGCAGCAAACTGCAGGCTGCCTCATGAACAAGAGGTAATGGCCCCGTTTGTGATAGGCAGAAGAGAAGAAGCCCAACGCACTATACACATAACTTTAAAACAAATTCAAACCCACACAATGCTTATAGGTTAGAAAATCTACTACTGGAAACAGCAAAATGACACAAGACGTCAGAGATGTGAATCTGAAACCTTGGCATCTGTGACGGCCCATGACGCACAGTGAGCCTGGCCCCCTCCCTACCCCCCCCCCATCCATCCATGCGAGGACAAGGCCTCTCTCCACACGTTTAAAAAGGGCTCTTGGCTGTAAAGCTGCGGCCCTCGGCAGGCGGCGCTACAGAAGAATGAATAAAGGTGGCTGATTGATGGATATTTATTGCTCCGCAGCAGAGCCGCCTGCCAATTGCTGAATGTCCGGCCCGACACGTAGGATGGAGGCCCCCACCTCCAGGGAGGGCAGCCCCCAGGCCGCCTCATATAGATCGTCCACCTGTTCCCAGGCGCTGTGGTTTGCCAGCTCTCTCATGATGGCCTCCTGGTGGTGGTCTGCCCCCTGGCCCAGCTCCCCAGCACTGTAAAATACCACCAGCTGGCAGGCGCGGCCTTGGCGCCCGGTGATGACACCTCTGGGCGCAGTGACTCTCTCGGCCGCCAGGATGTCCTGCAGCAGGGCCCACCCGGCCTGCAGGACCTGAATGTCCTCTGGGTTGCAGCAAATGGGGATGTAGAACCCCATCCTACTGGTGCCCTCCCCAAAGGCCAGGTCGACTTGCCGCAGGTCTCTATCATCAGGGGCGGTGGCTGTCGTCAGCCTGGCCTGGTAGTGCACTTGGAGGTGCAAGTGATTGTAGCAGTGGGCCTCCAGCAGGCCCGCCAGCTCCTTCTGGAGGGTGTAGCTCATGCCGCCCTCGGTGGCATGCCAGTTGCCTCTTCCGCACCAGGGCCTGCTGGTGGTGGCCAAGCACCAGCTGGAAATGGTGCAGCTGCACCACCTCCAGCAGGCGGGACTGGCGGGGTGGGCAGGCCACTGACGGCCTCCAGGAGCTCGGTGGCATGGCGCCACAGGGTCTCCTCACCCTCCTCGTTGAACTGCACGTCCAGCCTGAAGCGGCTGAGCACCCGCCGGCAGGCCTCCTCCAGGGTGTTGCAGAAGAAGAGGTGCACGGTCCGAGCGTCGGCGGGCGTAGACGGGGTCACTCCAGCCATCTCTGGGTCAGCGATAGGGAGGCTGAGGAGCACGAGCAGTTAGGGTCACCGTGGAGGCAGGCAGGAGCAGGGGCACTCCTACGTAGGCATGAGCACTGTGACATTTAAAACAAGGACGTTGTGGGAAAGGAAACTTGAAAGGGTTTTTTTAGTTAAAGGCTCAGGCCCAACTCCTATGTAGGCACGAGCTCTGTGACATTTAATCCAAGGATGTTGTGAAATAGGAAACTCAACTCCTACATAGGCACGAGTTTGGTGACATCCAATCCATGGATGCAATGGAATAGGAAACTCAACTCCTGCGTAGGCACGAGCACAGTGACATCTAATCCAAGGATGTAATGGAATAGGAAACTCAACTCCGACGTAGGCAAAAGCAAGGTGATATCTAATCCAAGAATGTAGTGGAATAAGAAACTCGACTCCTACCTAGGCACGAACACAGTGACATCTAATCCATAAATTTAACGGAATAGGAAACTCAACTCCTATGTAGCCACGAGCACGGTGACATCTAATCCAAGGATGTAGTGGAATAGGAAACTCAACTCCTACGTAGTCACGAGCACGGTGACATCTAATCCTTGGATGTAGCTGAATAGGAAACTCCACTCCTAAGTAGGCATGAGCACTGTGACATCTAATCCAAGGATGTAGTGGAATAGGAAACTCAACTCCTACGTAGGCACGAGCACTGTGACATCTAATACAATAATGTTGTTGAATAGAAAACTCAAGTCCTACGTAGGCACGAGTAAGGTGACATTTAATACAAGGATGTTGTGGAATAGGAAGCTCAACTCCTACGTTGACATGAGAACGGTGACATTTAATCCAAGGATGTTGTGGAATAGGAAACTCAATTCCTACGCAGGCACGAGCATGGTGACATCTAATCCATGGATGTAGTGGAATAGGAAACTCAACTCCTACGTAGGCACGAGCACTGTGACATCTAATACAATAATGTTGTTGAATAGAAAACTCAAGTCCTACGTAGGCACGAGTAAGGTGACATTTAATACAAGGATGTTGTGGAATAGGAAGCTCAACTCCTACGTTGACATGAGAACGGTGACATTTATTCCAAGGATGTTGTGGAATAGGAAACTCAGCTCCTACGTAGGCATGGGCGGAAAATCCGTTCCGCTCGCGGATTTTGCGGATTTTCGGGAAATCCGCAATCCGCGAGATTTGCGAATTTCCTGAAAAATCCGCAAATCCGCGAGCAGCGGATTTTGCTCGCACTGCTCGCACTGTTCGCGTGAGTTCGCGCCCCGCGAATAAGTGCGAAATTGCAGAAATACGATTTTAGCAAAACTGAAAGTAACTACTTACCAGGTTCAAAAGTTCAGGCTCATCATTAGTAGCCATTTCCTGTAGTGCTTCCTGAGGGGCCCCTCCAGAGTTCAGTTGCCAGTTGCAACTATTATGTGACCCTGCTCTGAACCTCAGAATAGTTACACATATGCCACAAAGGTCCTGAATTACAGCTAAGGGAGACAAGCAGGAGCCAGGCTGGAAGTTAAAATCCATTAATCAGCCCCTAATTCATTATTGTCAGTTGGGGCAGGGCAGGTGTTGTAACTAATTTTGCAACAATGAAAGCACTTAGCAAGTGCAAAAGATCACTAATCAGGGCGCACTAAGGAAGCAGGTGCCAGCTAAAAAAATATTCTGTGACACATTAATCAGCCCCAAATTAATTCAGGTCACTTGAGGCAGGGAAGGTGTGCTTTGCTTTGCCAAAAATAATGTACACTGGACAACCAGAGGGTGTGGTGATGAAACAGAGGGTGGCATGGGTGGGCCAGAGGGTGGCATGAGTAGTCAGAGAGTGGCAGTGGTGACAGAGAGTGGCAGTGATGAAGAAGAGTGTCCCAAACAGGTTGGACACGTAGAAACAACAAGTTCGCAAAACTTGCGACCCGACAGGTAAGTTCGCAAATTGCGAAATTGTAAAAACCCTCGCGAACTGGCAGAAACACGGGCGAACACAAAAAAAAAAAAAAATCCGCAAATTCGCGGGAATTCGCGGATTTTGCGGATTGCGAGTTTGCAAATCCGCAAATTCGCGGATTGCCAATCCGCAAAATCCGCTCATGCTTACTCCTACGTAGGCACGAGCATGGTGACATTTAATCCAAGGATGTTGTGGAATAGTAAACTCAACTCCTACGTAGGCCCGAGCACTCTGACATTTGTTCCAAGGGTGTTGTGGAATAAGAAACAACTCCTATACTGGCACAAGCACAGTGACATTTAATCCAAGGATGTTGTGGAATAGGAAACTCGACTCTTACGTAGGCACAAGCACTGTGACATTTAATCCAAGGATGTTGTGGAATAGGAAACCTGAAATGGTTTTTAGTTAAAGGCTCAGGCCCAACTCGTATGTAAGCAGAAGCACGGTGACTATTAATTCAACGATGTTGTGGAATAGGAAACTCAACTCCTACGTAGGCACGAGCACTGTGACATTTTATCCAAGAATGTTGTGGAATAAGGAACTTAACTCCTACGTAGGCACGAGCACTGTGACATCCAATACAATGATGTTGTTGAATAGAAAACTCCACTCCTACGTAGGCACGAGCACAGTGACAATCTAATACAAGGATGTTGTGGAATAGGAAACTCAACTCCTGCGCAAGGCACGAGCACAGTGATATCTAATCCATGGATTTAGTGGAATAGGGAACTCAACTCCTACGTAGGCACGAGCACTGTGACATCTAAAACAATGATGTTGTTGAAAAGAAAACTCAACTCCTACGTAGGCACGAGCACTGTGACAATCTAATACAAGGATATTCTGGAATAGGAAACTCAACTCCTACGTAGGCACGAGCATGGTGAAATTTTCCAATTCCAATTCAATCTTTATTTCGATCTATTAGATCATAAAAGATATACAGACCATCAAAGTCATTATAATTTAAGCAAATCAATAAAACATTAATTATAAAAGTTGGACTACAACGTATGAGTCAGTTCATCCTCAAGGAAGCTTAAAATCATTAGTAGGCTAAAATTATTTAAAATCCACCTCCGCCTTCAGAAGGCGGGTGCGAGTAAACCACATTGCTGTTAGATACTTTGCCACTGTGAACACAATTGGGGGCGACACATCAGTCTTTAGGATTCTGTACACAGGGAGGAACTGTCTGAAGCCCAGATTTTTAAGGAGGGGGACAAGCCAATGTTTCCTGATTCCTTGATAAGCTTTACAGAAGAGAACCACATGTAAATCATTTTCTTGGGAATGCGCACATGCCGGGCAGTGCTCTGTGGTCGGAGGGAGAGACCAAGAACTAGTGAATGACCTGAGAGGTAGTGTGCCATATCTCCACTGGAGAAATAACTTTCTGGTTAGCACAGGGGTCATGCCATCCAGGACACATTCCAGGAAGTAGAAGTCTTTGCTTTGAATAAATAAGTTTGTTAAGGATCCCTCACGCGTTCTATCCATAGCAATAGCAAGCTTTCGGTCGTAGTAAGCTTTTGACAATAATTTGCGTGGAATCCTGCTACTTGCGTTTGCCGGATCAGTGCAAAGTTCTAGTAGGTCCAGTCTCTCGCATGAGCTTTTTATGTAGCTAAGCCATGGGATGTTGGTTGCGTTTGATAAGGTCAAAAACTCCTGGAGCTCAGTCCTATAGTTAATGAGTTCTTGGCTGCTCCATAAACGTCGCCAGAAAGTTAATGGTTTGAGTCCCAGTTCTTCTGCAATTGGTCTAATTCCCAAGTCTAATCTCAGAGGGAGTAACGGAGTACTTGGTGGGAGAGCTACCAGCTCCCTGATGAATTTGGTTTCCGTGGTCGTCAGGTTTTGGGCAGAAGTGTGACCCCACAATTCGCCCCCATACGTGACTGCCCCCCGTGCCTGTGATTTGTAAATTTGAATGACAAGGCCAAGTGGACGATATGTTGATTTATTCACCATCCTGGAAATACCACCCACTATCTGCACCAGTTTCATATTTGCCATAGTCTGGTGTGTCCCCCATGTCATATTCTCATTTAGGGTTACTCCCAAGTACTCAAATGTAGATACCCTCTCTAACTGCACTGAGCCAAGCAAGGGATTAGGGCGTGTTGAAGGGGTAGGGTTTAGGATCATATATTTTGTTTTAGAAGCATTGATCTCAAGGCCCCTCTCCGTACAAAATGTCAAAAACCCATCCAGTACACGTTGTATTCCCATGGGGGATTTCGACAACAGCAGGGTGTCATCCGCAAACATGATAGCGGGCACCCTGCTGCCATTCAATTTGGGAGCATCAATGTCGCCAATCCTGGTCAGGTGGGTGATTACCCCGTTCACAAAGAGGCAGAACAGGGTCGGTGCAAGCACACAGCCCTGTCTCACCCCTCTGTCAACGGGGAATCTTTCAGTTAAGTTGCCATTTCTGCCGCACCTGACACGCGCAAAATTATTCTGGTGTCATTTCATCAGAATAGAAAGAATGTCTACCGGGACGCCTAGGTCAGCAAGCACACTCCATAATTTGGATCTTGGCACCAAATCGAAGGCGGCTCGCAAGTCCACGAAAACCGTGTACAAGCTGCCCCCCTCGATTAGTGTGGTCCTCCAAAAAATGAGACTAAAGGCGAAATATCTGATCAGCTGTAGACACCCCGCTTCTAAATCCCGCCTGGTATGGGCTCAGAGTGGCAGTTTCCTCGAGCCAGTTCTGGAGGCGATCTAGAATAAGCCTACCAAAAAGCTTCTGGGGCACATCTATTAGGCTGATGGGCCTGTAATTGGCTGGGAGCAGAGGCGAACCCTTCTTGAATATAGGAACAACCTCTGCGCCCAGCCAAGTACTGGGCACCTCCATGCCCCTCAAGACAGCATTAAATATTGTCAATAAATAGGGGGCCCATACGTCAGGCTCTTGTTTAAAAAGGTCGCCTGGGAGGCCATCCTGCCCAGGAGCCTTGCCTGACGACAGGCCAGCAATAGCAGCTCGCACCTCCTTTTCTGTAAAGGGGTCCCCCTCAGGATGGCTAGGTATGTTTGGGGGTGAATAGCATGAAGCCCCAACTTCCACTGTGTAGAGGGACTGAAAGTGCTCTTGCCATACCCTTGGCGCAATGTTCGGTTCTATTGCCGATGCTAGATGCTCGGATCCCGTATTACCAATTCGCCAAAACTTATGGTAGTCCCTGGTAGCTAGGGAACTAGAGAGATCCTCCCATTTATCTTGGTCCCATTCAATCTTGGCCTTGGTGACCAATTTCTTATATTCCCGTCTTCTGGCCTGTATCTCCAGTCTGCTTTTGCCCTCCTTAATGCAGGTCAAGAGATCACCCTTCGCCTTGCGGCATGCGGCATTATACCATGTATTGCGGTGTGACCCACCACCTCTGCTGTGTCCCTTGGAAAAGAGATCTGCCGCCAAGGTCCTAATGAGTTCCTCGTGTGCCAAACACAGTAGTTTGTGAGTTTCCTGGGTGCTGGAGTCCTCACTTAAAATGCCCACTTTTTCCAATATTGGAATGAGTCTAGTATAAAGCCTAGGGAGGTTCTCCCTACTGGTGACTAATTTTTCCCACCTTATTCTCCTTCTGTTATTTTCAAGGAGAAGCCCTGGATTTGCCACCGCCATGACATGGTCCCTATCCTCCTGGCCAGAGAGAGCGTAATCCAATTCTAGGGCATTGTGGTCGCTATCAACTCTATCTATCACCCTAAAGTCGATGATATGCGACCATGAGGACAGTTGTACTAGAACATAATCCAGTCTTGACTCCCTGCCTACTCTATTAAAGGTGTGTTTGCTGGGAATATCAGATTTGGTGCGCCCATTGCATGCTCTGACACCGTGTTTAAGGGTTAGGGCGGTAATCTGTAGGGCAAGTGGGGTCGAAGCTCTGGGCGGAGGAGCCACCGTAGGGGGTACTGACCACCTTGCGTCCTCTTCTAAGGAGGACCCATCCAAGAGGCCTGCAAGGGGCTCAAAGTGTGAGTTCAGGTCCCCACCCACCACAAATGGGATCCCCTTGGGAAATTCACTGAGGAGAGCTGACAATTCCTCAATAGTAGGTGATTCCCGTGATCTGTTTACCGGCCTTGAGTATACATTTATCACGGCAAGTCTACGGGAGTTTGGCCATTCCAGCAACACCACTAATATATCCTCTGAAGCCAAGGGGAGACGTACAGCCAGACATCCCAGGTGGGTAGCCACCCAGGTTGAGAGGCCTCCGGAAGGGCGGCCCCTGCCCCCCCATTTCGCAGGAATGGAGAATGCCGCGAAGCCTTGGCAAGAGTACTCGTCCCTTGCCCAGGTTTCTTGAAATAGGCATATATCTTTGGAGTCGATAAAAGCAGTCCATTCCTGTTGTTCCAGCTTGTTACCCAGGCCAGCCACATTCCATGATATTATTTTCAGAGGTGGTGGCCTTAGGTTTGAAGCTGGGGTAAGGGAGGGGACGTTATCATTTGCGCTACCCAGGGGCCTTATTTTTTGGACCAAATCTCCTAGTGCTTCCCCTAGTTCCCTGAAAATAAGAGGCGGGTCAGCATTGTTCTGGTTGTCCTCCATGCTATGCGATGGAACGTCAGGCTGCCCAGTCTCTACTATCAGATCAGTTGTAAATCTAGGGGGTGTGATGTCTGCCTCCATACACTCCCTTGGATAACAGTAATGCTTGCTACCATTACGCATGAACTGTCAATCCACCATGTCTAAGTGGCTATACCTATTAGATGTTGGAAAATATATAGGGTGGTGGACTCTAGGGCGGTGGTAGTCTCCTCTCTCTCTACCTCTCCAAACACCTCCCCTCCCGTGACAAATTTCCCAACCCTCCTCCTCAGTATTTGATGTAAAGTACGCTTGGTGTTGACTTCTAGGGTAGTGGAAGTCTCCTCTCACTCTGGCACCCACCCACCCACCCTCTCCGGGAGGCTGCCCCATCTCTCCTCCTCACATGCATATGTCAGCGGGGGGTAAAAGAAAGAAAAGGGTAGGGGCTGAATATTACTCCCCTGATCATCGGGGAACCATCCACAAATGTGGGAGACGGTCCTGGGATCTCTGAAACTAATCAGGATACAGTCTCCATTGATGGATTTTCTTGTGCTACCCACCCATGGGACCCTTCTTACCATAAGGACCTCGCTCGTTATACCTTGCGGGAGAGGTCTGTGCATAGATAACCAACTTACCACCTTATTCTTTAAAGAGGCAGCGGATTCTTTAAAAGTGGTTTTTAACTCCGGAAGCCCCGCTAAAATTACTGTATACGGACTCGCCTCCGGCGGCAAGTTCACTACCCTTGGCTTGTTAGCATTGCCTAATGCCTCAACTGTTGGTACTGCTACTTTCTGAGGCTGGTTAGGAGCGGAAGTATTATCCTTAGGCTGCTTAGACATGGTTTGGGAAGGGGATGCATGTGGAGGTCGAACTGGGGGCTGATTGGGGATAGCAGCATTAAACTTGGACTGCGTGGTCGTACTTTGGGAAAGGGTTGGTTTGGCCTGTCGGACTAAGGGTGCTGCACTATTGTCCACCTTGGTGAGAGCTGGGACACCCCTCTTATTCTTTGTCTCTGCCCCCCCTCCATCACCCTTGCTGTCTACTTTGCTATCTACTTTGAAGCTATCAGCTAGTTGCAGCGTCGATTTCCCTATGGTCACTAGCCTGGCTTCCATCTTAATTAGCTGAGCTTCTAGGGGACTTAATAAGGACCTCAGAAGAGATCCTATATCGGCAAGAGTAATATCTTTGCCGGAGGTCTCAAAGGGGTTCATATTAGTGTGTTCTGTTGTCTCTACAAACGGGATCTCGATGGGTATAGCCTCGGCTCTATCAATAGGCAAAATCCCCATTGTGCTCAATCCGGGGCTATTAACCTCCGGAGTAGGATTGAGCTTCGGAGTTTTTGCCTTCCTTCCCCCTTTATTTTGTACTCCTTTTTTCCTTTTGGGGATAGCTCCTTCCCTTGCCCCCTGCAGTGTGTTACTATCTCTGCCATTGGTGTTATCAACATCGGGAGCATGATCAGGACAGGGGAGTGGGATGGGGTGAGGTTTGACCGGTGGCAAATTTAGCAAACTCAGGTCGACAAAATCGCTAAGGTCCTTCGCACTAATGTGAGAGGTGGAGTTGGTCAAATCTGGATTCGCAGAAAACTTGCTAACACTAGTTGCCCCATTGTTAAACTCAGTGTGCTCAGTATGCTCGGGTCTGTTAGCCTGTGCCAAGGGGCCCATGGAGGATCTCCTCACCCAGTCTATTTCTTGAGAAATACGCCTCTCAAAGATCATGATTTCATCGATCAAAAGTGACCCCGCTTTAACAAAGAAATTATCCAAAGTACCTTTGGCAGCTCCCGTTGCTGCCAGCGTGCTTTTGCTCCTTGTTTCCCTCGTAGTCATCGTCGGGCACAGTTGGTTTTGATGTTTACAGGAGAAGGGTCTGAGAAAAAGGCAGACCAGGGGGGGTGGCCCGGTCCCGGTCTCGACCGTTCTTGAACGGCCTCAAATGGCCCGCCCTTTGCCCGGGCACGTCCCGCACGCGTCCCTCGTGCGCGTTGTAGTTGCTCCTTTTAGGGGAGGAGACAAAGGAGGGGGCGGGAAGAGAACCAGCTGCGGCCGATCAGCGCCGCTGAGCAGGCTGGTCCTCGCAGTCTCGCCTCTGTCCGTGTGCGTTGCAGATAGTTCAAGCGGTGTCCTCAAGGTCCCAGGCAGAAAGGAATGACAGAGTTCCAATACCGGCGAGGGGCTCCCGCGAAACGTGGCGTAGTGGCCAAACAGGCAGGTGAAGCGGCAAGTTCCGTGTGAGCCGCAACTCTCCAACAGACACCAAAGGCACCCACCGGACACACTCACTGCAGAATCTTTTTGTGCAGGAGGGGGCGGGAAGAGGACCAGCTGCGGCCGATCAGCGCCGCTGAGCAGGCTGGTCCCCGCAGTCCCACCTCTGTCCGTGTGCGTTGCAGGTAGTTCAAGCGGTGTCCTCAAGGTCCCAGGCAGAAAGGAATGACAGAGTTCTAATACCGGCGAGCGGCTCCCACGAAGCGGGGGCCGCGAGACGTGGCGTAGTGGCCAAACAGGCAGGTGAAGCGGCAAGTTCCGTGTGAGCAGCAACTCTCCAACAGACACCAAAGGCACCCACTGGACACACTCACTGCAGGATCTTTTTGTGCAGGAGGGGGCGGGAAGAGTACCCGCTGCGGCCGATCAGCACCGCTGAGCAGGCTGGTCCTCGCAGTCCTGCCTCTGTCCGTGTGCGTCGCAGGTAGTTCAAGCGGTGTCCTGAAGGTCCCAGGCAGAAAGGAATGACAGAGTTCCAATACCGGCAAGCGGCTCCCACGAAGCGGGGGCCGCGAGACGTGGCGTAGTGGCCAAACAGGCAGGTGAAGCGGCAAGTTCCGTGTGAGCAGCAACTCTCCAACAGACACCAAAGGCACCCCCCAACAGACACCAAAGGCAGGTGAAATTTAATTCAAGGATGTTTTGAAATAGGAAACTTGAAAGGGCTTTTAGTTAAAGGCTCAGGCCCATCTTCTATGTAGGCACGAGCACAGTGACATTTAATCCAAGGATGTTCTGGAATAGGAAACTCAACTCCTACACTGGCACGAGCACGGTGACATTTAATCTAAGGATGTTGTGGAATAGGAAACTCAACTCCTAGGGAAACTCAACTCCTACGTAGGCACGAGCACAGTGACATTTAATCCAAGGATGTTGTGGAATAGGGAACTCAACTCCTACACTGGCACGAGGACAGTGACATTTAATACCTGGGGCAGGTAGCGGCCCCGCAGCAGGCCCTCCAGGAACATGGCGCAGCTGAGATAGTCCCAGGTTGCCCTCGAGCCGCCGCTCCCACGCCACGGCCTGGTGCGTGATTCTCACCACCTGCTGGACACGCTGCAGGTCCACCACCTCCACCAGGCGGCGCGCCAGGGCGTGCAGCAGGCTGCAGCCGCAGGCTTCGATGAGCAGCGGGAGGACGGCCTGGGGCTGGCGGGGCCGGGCATGATGGGGACGGCCAAAAACAGCTGGGAAGCGGTGCGCTGGAGGGCCTCCTCGCCCCCTGGGCTCAGCGGCGCAGCGGCAGAACACCCGCCGGCAGGCCTCCTCCAGCAGGTCCTCGACAAAGAATTTCACGGCGCGGGGTCGGCAGAGGGTGCAGCTGCAGCCATCGCAGGGTCAACACCAGAAGAAGCACAGCAGGAACCGGCAGCAAGGCGGAGCCAGATTCAGGGTCAGCTGTGCTCGGGCTGGGCCGGCTCGGCCCTTTATATACCTCGAGAGCAACCTCTCACAGCTGAGGGGGCTTGCATTTTTCTTTTTTCCAAGCCTGACTCGACGTGGCCCATAGCAGTTATGTTTCATGTGAGAGCGCCAAGTAGTATAAGGTAATTACTGTGCAGTCTGAGTGAACTACATTAACTGCTGCTCTTTTGCGATGGTCGAGCTGCTCCGAATAGTGGGGTGTCTGCGGTGGGTGCCCTCTGTCCCAATGAGAGCCTTTCGGTCCCTGGTTAGTGAGGTGCACGGTGGGGGTGGGGGGCTTATGCTCAGCGAGGGGAGAGAAGTGGAGGATGGTGGTGGGAAGAGAAAGGACGGAGAGGGAAAAGGAGGAGTCTTTAGGATTGTAACTAGAGCGCCCGCCGCTGTGAACAGAGTGCCACGGATTCGGGTGCAGTTAACAGTCATTTATTTACATATTTACAGAGAATGCAGTGAGGCTCAGTCACATTTCAAAGTCATCAGTGTGGGTGGATGGCCACGATGGAGGCCCTTAACTCCCGGGGGGGCAGCCCCAGGCCTTCTTGTAGAGCTCCTTGGTGGAGCCCCAGCTGCTGTGGAGTGCCAGCAGCGTGCTGACTCCCTGTGGCACCTCCTGGCTCTGCACCACCATCATGAAGCAGGCCCGGCCCAGCTGCCCGGTGGTCACTTCTCCTGGGGCGCTGGCCTGATGGGCCCCCAAGATGGCCTCCAAGATGGCCTCCAGTGTGGCCCGCCCGTCCTGAAGGGCCTGCCCATCCTGGGGGTTCAGGAGGCTGGTCAGGTAGAGTCCTACCCGGCTCCTGCCCTCACCCAGGGCCAGGTCCACCCGCTCCAGGCTTTGCACTCCGGTGGCGTCCGTCAGAGTGGCCTGGTGCTGTACCTGCATATAGAGCTGGGGCAGGTAGCGGCCCCTAAGCAGGCCCTCCAGCTCCATGTAGAGAGTGTACCTCAGGGCGCCCTCAGTGGCCAGGGCCTGCAGCCGCCGCTCTCGCACCACCACCTGGTGCCCGGTCCACGCCACCTGCTTGAAATGCTGCAGGTCTAGCTGCTGGAGCAGCCTCCCGGCCAGGGCGTGCTTACCGGCAGCAGGACGCAGCCGCAGGCCTCGACGAGCAGCGGGAGGGCGGCCTGGGGCTGGCGGGGGCCGGGCAGGCGGCCTCCAGCAGCTGAGGCAGGGTCCGAGAAGCAGAGGCAGGGTCCGAGAAGCAGAGGCAGGGTCCGAGAAGCAGAGGCAGGGTCCGAGAAGCAGAGGCAGGGTCAGAGAAGCAGGGTGAGGCAGAGGCAGGGTCCGAGAAGCAGGGTCAGGCAGAGGCAGGGTCCAAGAAGCAGGGGCAGGGTCCGAGAACAAGGGTCAGGCACAGAAGCAGAGGCAGGGTCCGAGAAGCAGGGTCAGACAGAGTCCACACCAAAGAAAGAGAACCAAAGGCGGAGCCAGAATCACGGTCAGCTGGGCTCGGCTGGGCCGGGCCTTTATACAGCTCTAGAGTAACCTCTCACAGCTGAGGAGGCTTGTTTTTTCCTTTTTCCAAGCCTGATTCGACATGGCCCATAGCAGGGTTGTTTCATGTGAGAGCGCCAAGTAGTATAAGGTAATTACTGTGCAGTCTGAGTGAACTACATTAACTGACGCTCCTGTGATGGTTGAGCTGCTCTCCGTATTTAGGAAAGGGAAACTGTGCAGAATATAAGGGTGTCTGCACTCTGCCCTTAACTGTCCCAGTGAGAGCCTTTTGGTCCAAGGTTAGTGTGGGGTGCCTTGGTTTTGAAGTGGACTGCTTGACTTTAGGGGTGAACACGGTGGGGGTGGGGGGCTTTGCCTCTCATGTCCTGTGCTTTCGTACTCTCATTCGGCGCTCTGGTTCTTTTTGTGGGAGGGCCGGTTGGTGGGGGCGGTGGTTGCGCTACCTTTAGGGGCACAGGGGTCCCCTGGCAGCAAGTGTGGCATGTCCGAGCTTATAATGTTGTGGGCTCTTTTAGGTACGGGACAGGCTCGGTTATTGCGGGGGCATCCGTCTTGCTATGTGCTTGGCCCATATACCTCGGGCGACCTGATTTGGTACTCTATCTCTAGTGCTGAAGGGTTGTCTGCTTGTTGAAGTCGACGTGGTTCCCTGGGGTTCCGCAACTTATCTGTTGATAATGTCCTGGTTTTAGGTGTTGGGGGGGGGGGGTGCTGGTCCCTAAGTACTGTCGCCTGATGCCGCAGCATGATCGGGGTTGTGGGGGGTTACCGGGTTTCCTGAAGAGAGGAGTGCTGACAGCCCTCCATCCTGCCCCTCCATGTGCCTCTGTTTATCCAGCTGTCATCGGTTAACGGGAGCTGGTTGCACACAGTTTGTGCAGAAGGCATGGTGCAGGGCCTTTCCTTCACTTTCTTCCAAGGCATCACTTCTGCAATATTTTTACGGCATTTATCTTCTTTGTGTCTCTGTGCATTGGAATAACGAGGTTCTCTTTGTGCATGTTGGTTTCCGCTCTGGTTTGTGTAGCTGTATTCTCCCATTCTATACAAGTGTTGCTTTTACTTTGCTTCCATGAATGGTGTGCATTTCCACCACATTTTCACTCGTATATTCGGAGTTAAGAAGGTGTTCGTACTCTACAGCTTTCAATCCATTTACTAAACCGGTTCCGATAGTTCTTTCCAGTATGTCTGTCTGATCTCTGCTTAGGGCACTTGGGCATTCTCTAGTCCTTAAGATTTAGAGCACTGCAACCTGAATTTTCCCAACAAATCCCAGTTTACTGTGATGGTCTGGGACAGTTTGATTTCAGTAGCCTGATGGATGTCTCATGATACCCCGATTAACCAACATGAGCAATCCGTGGGAAAAGTAATCTATATCAAGGGTATGCTGACACTCACGTGCTCTTTGGTTCCAGTTCGAAAGGACGATTCAAGTTTTGAGGTGTGAATAAAATATTTGTTTTTCATAATCTCAAAAGAAGACTGGCACCCGACACATTCCTGGTTATTTATGTCTTGTTTTGTCTAGCGCACTATAAACCTGTAAGCCTCAAAGATACTTCAGAACCTTGCTCCAAACAGTTACATTAGGCGCTTGGCAGCGTGAGCAGACAGACAGCTGTGTGTGCACATGCTTGCCATGAACATAACAACTTTGGCTTTGAGCACAATTCAGTTCCCGAAATAGTTAGGGTTCTTATCCATTAAAGAAATGTGGATATTACTGGGAAAGGTTAGCCAAGATTGGAGAATCTAAAGGGTGGTGCCTGTATTTGAGAACCATTAACTCTTCCCTCAGCTGCAGGTGAACCCCAGCCAAACAACTTTGCTGGTGTATTGTATAGTAAAGATAATACAGAGTTTTATATTGTTGCGCTTTCAAATTTGATGACAAGAAAACCCTAATCCCAATCTTTACTAACATATCCAAATCTACCTCCACATCTACCAGTTTTTCCACCCATTTGACCTCTACTTTCTTTATATCATCTGGTAGTCTCAGCAGTAATTCCGCATAAAAATCCCTGATCCTGCTATCCGAACATTTCATTACTCTCATCATCGGTACCTCTTCCACTTTAATAGATCCCTTAGTGAGACTCCTTATGCGATGGTGTATCTGTACATATTTAAAACAGGAACTTCTTTTTAGGCCAAAACTTTGAGCAAGCTCCATAAAGGTTGCTTGTTATTGATTATGATAAAGATCTGCCACCTTCTCAATCCCTGTCTGTTCCCATCTCCTGGCCATCCCATCATACAATGCATGTGGGAGAACATCTGAATGCCACACTCAGGTATATTTATTATACCTTGAAATTTGACAGTGCTTAGTTACCTTTTCCCAAACAATTATTGCCCCCTGGACACACTTATACCGAATTAATTTGCTATAACTAGGTTCAGATTGCCTTTGAAAGAGACTTTCTGTCTCCTTCCCCATCGCCAACTGATGGATGTTGGGTATCTTCGATCCTCCAGCTCTGTTATTTTCTAAGAAGTACAGCGTGCCAAACTGTTGTAAAACACAGGCCCAGTAGTAAAAGAGTATGTTAGGGGCTCCCCCCACTTCTTTAGGCAAAGTCAAGAATGTATTTGCACCTCATATCTTCTGATAACCCCAGATGAACTTTGAAAACATAGCCTTGATTTTTTTTTTTTACTCCCAGGTAATATCAACGGTATAGCTCGCATTAGATATAAAATCTTGGGGAATATCCGCATTTTTATTGCATTAATCCTACTTATTATCGTAAGATGTAGCTTGTCCATTCGTCTAAGTTCAGCCTCTATTTTCACCAATACCGGATCTAGATTGATGGCCCACAAATTTCCAATCTGTGATGTTAAATTGACCCCTACATATATGATCTTTTCTATTAACCGAGGATCCTGCAGATGACATTGGGTAGGGCATATAATTTGCGTTTAATCTTTATTTAACAAGTAGACAGATTGCCTCCCAAACTCCACTGCTTTCTCTCTATTTCTTTAATTGTCCCTTGCGGGTCTGATGTAACGATCCCGATATCATTTGCATACTCAAGAATCTTACTCTCGTAGCCTTGTGTGATAATTGGTTCAATTGCATGATTATTCATAATTCTAGCTATAGATGGATCGAGATAAAACGCAAATAAAATAGGGCAACAGGGGCACCCCTGGAGAGCTCGATCCTCCTTGATGTGTTACCCATCAGCTGGATCTGTGTATATGGTTTGTAATACATGGCTTGAATAGCCCTCAAAAACCCAGGACCTAGCCCTCTTTCACCCAAAGTACCCCACAGATATTGCCAAGACACTAGGTTGAAGGCTTTTTCTGCATCCAGGAACAGCACAGCCACTTCTATAGCCTCTGCTACTGCAATATCTAGTATTGATATAACGCGCCTAGTGTGGTCTGTGGTTCCCCTGCCACGAAGAATAAAGAAGTGTTTCTGGTGGATGTTGGAGTCTGAAACACTAGAATTGGTTGATTCCAATTTATATCTCAGAAAGGTTTTTCAGAAACTGGGCGAGATATAGAGCATATTAAACTTGTCTACGTAGAGCTGTTTCCCAGGCTAGCGCACTGAACAGATTCTATAGAACCTGTGGAAGACGCCATTTTCTGTCAGTGTTCACGGTTAAAATACCCCCTTCATTGTCATACGCTGCTGAGGTGCTGGATATGAACCATTGGCTCTCCTTCGATAAGGCCGAAGGTAGAATCCTGCACCAAATTTGTAACCTAAACTCTCTGGCCGCCCCCATGCCTTACTCCTTGAAATGTGGCTTATTCTTCTTATACCTTATCACACGGAGCAGTTTTGAGGATGTTGTGGAATAGGAAACTCAACTCCTACAATGGCACAAGCACAGTCACAATCTAATACAAGGGTGTTGTGGAATAGGAAACTAAACTCCTACGTAGGCACGAGCACGGTGACATTTAATTCAAGGATGTTCTGGAATAGGAAACTTGAAAGGGTTTTTAGTTAAAGGCTCAGGCCCAACTCCTTGTAGGCATGAGCACTGTGACAATTAATTCAAGGATGTTGTGGCCAAACTCCCACACTGGCACAAGCACAGTGACATTTAATCCAAGGTTGTAGTGGAATAGGCAACTCAACTCCTACGTAGGCGCGAGCACAGTGACATTTAATCCAAGGATGTTGTGGAATAGGAAACTCAATTCCTACGTGGGCACGAGCACGGTGACATCTAATCCAAAGACGTTGTGGAATAGGACATTTGAAAGGCTTGTAAGTTAAATGCTCAGGCCCAACTCCTATGTAGGCACGAGCATGGTGACAATGAATTCAAGGATGTTGTGGCCCAACTCCTACACGGGCACAAGCATGGTGACATTTAATTCAAGGATTTTGTGGAATAGGAAACTCAACTTCGTAGGCATGAGCAGTGACTTCTAAAACAAGGATGTTGTCGATTAGGAAACTCAACTCCTTCCCTGGCACGAGCAGAGTGACATTTAATACAAGGATGTTGTGGCAGGAGCACGGTGACATTTAATCCAAGGACGTTGTGGCCCAACTCCTACACTCGCAAAAGCACAGTGACATTTAATCCAAGGATGTCGTGGAATAGGAAACTCAACTCCCACACTACCAGGAGCACTGAGACATTTAATACAAGGATGTTGTGGAATAGGAAACTCAAATTCAACGTAGGCACGAGCACGGTGCCATTTAATCCAAGGAAGTTGTGGCCCAACTCCTACACTGGCAAAAGCACGGTGACATTTAATCCAAGGATGTTGTGGAATAGGAAACTCAACTACTACTTAGGCACGAGCATGGTGACATTTAATAAAAGGATGTTGTGGAATAAGAAACTCAACTCCTACGTAGGCACAAGCACTGTGACATTTAATCCAAGGATGTTGTGGAATAGGAAATTTGAAAGGGTTTTTAGTTAAAGGCTCCAGCCCAACTCCTATGTAGGCAAAAGCACGGTCACATATAATTCAAGAATGTTCTGGAATAGGAAACTCAACTCCTACATAGGCATGAGCACAGTGACATCTAATCCATAGATGTAGTGGAATAGGAAACTCAACTCCTACGTAGCACAAGCACTGTGACATTTCATCCAAGGACCTTGTGGAATAGGAAATTTGAAAGGGTTTTTAGTTAAAGGCTCTGGCCTAACTCCAATGTAGGCACAAGCACAGTGTCATTTAACACCTTGGCCGCGGCTGGAATTCCGCGCCGGTGCTGGACATTCCGATCGCGGGCGTGGTCATGGCGGCTCCCAGCCGTCATCAGCACACGCCCACTGTGACTCATGACGGCTGGGAGCCGTCATCAGCACCGAAAGGGTTAATTCAAGGAAGTTGTGGTTTAGGAAACTTCACTCCTAGGTATTCAAAGACAATGGTCTCAGACAATTATTTCTACTTCAGAGATTATTCACTTAGTTTTGGGACATGTACGATTACTTAGCCCAAGTACATTCTGGTGAGTTTGCGCCTCAACCGCCTCTATTTTTATTCGAATGACCCCACTAGAGGCCACAATTGACTCGATCCCCTTTTGCCCCGTAGACAACTCGACCCACATTTCGGAATTAAACGCCGAACGGCGCTGGGGAACTGCTTACATTACTGGTGAGTGTATCTTCCAAATATGTCGACTCTTATTAATATGGGCTCACTAGAGGAGATAATTGACTCGATCCTCTTGGCCCCACAGGTAACTTCACCTACAACGTGTGCCTCCCCCATTGTCTGTTTTTTACTCTACTACTGGCAGTCTCAATGGGCCACTTGGAAGCCATAATGGGTAAGACTGCCTTTTAAGTTTTCATGCTTAAACAATAAGGGATGACCGCGTTTTTAACATTCTCTCTTCATGAATTTCCCCTCCACTATTTTGTCCCTTCTGTAAATAGGACCTGATTAAATTTTCTGAGGAAACAGAGACCAATTACCTGCAGGATTCTATCAAAATCACAACCTAGAACCACCTTGCTAATAAGGTAAAAATTTGTATACCAAGCAGGTTGGATGTATGAATCGCCATAAATGTAAGATTGGTCTAGTGACCATTTCTGTTATATCTTTAGGCATTAATTCCTTATCTCCGGGTGTGAGATTCTACACATCACCCTCCCCTGCCACCTACACTGATTAGGTAAGCCAAAATTCACTCTATAGCCCCTTTTTATTTTTGGCTATGCAACAGCCTTATACATATATTTAATTTGTTTCAGGGCCTTGCTACTCTTCTGGCTGCCCACACTATTAGTCCTGATGAAGACTCGCTGGCCAAGGTTTAATTTTCCATAAGGCCTCAAAGACGAGTCGAAACGTCGACGCCATTTGAACTTTTTTCCTGGATGTGGTCATAAACTCCTTTCATGTGCAATATAATTGTGGAAGCATGGTCTCCATAGGAAAGTGTTTTGAAAATATTATACACCAGGACATTTGAAAAAACTGTTTTTTGATATAAATTAATTGTTCATGTCTCTTAACTGAAGCACTTTTCACTCTATGCTCTTTTTCACTTTTCTATTCTAACACGCTATATTCAATTTCGTGCACATATTCTAGTTTGGGCAACCGAACCTCTCTCTGTGTATATTGAGATAGCTACAATTGCAATTAATTAAAATTGCCCTGAATTATTGCTGTTGCTTTGTTTGATTTCAATTTTGATTGTATTCTTATTATCATTGAATGTACTTGGGCTAAGTAATCGTACATGTCCCAAAACTAAGTGAATAATCTCTGAAGTAGAAATAATTGTCTGAGACCATTGTCTTTGAATAGCATTTACTACCCGGGTCTCCTTGACGTTCTGGGTCACCCCATTGTCTTAATGGTTCACTCCTAGGTAGGCATGAGCATGGTGAAATTTAATCTAATGATGTTGTGGAATAGGAAACTCAACTCCTTTGTAGGCACAAGCACAGTTACTTCTAATACAAGGATGTTGTCGATTAGGAAACTCAACTCCTTCACTGGCACAAGCACAGTGACATTTAATATAAGGATGTTGTGGAATAGAAAACTCAACTCCAACGTAGGCAGGAGCATGGTGACATTTAATCCAAGGACGTTGTGGCCCAACTCCTACACTGGCAAAAGCACAGTGACATTTAATCCAAGGATGTTGTGGAATAGGAAACTCACCTCCAACATAGTCACGAGCACGGTCACATTTAATTCAAGGATGCTGTCGAATAAGAAACACAACTCCTACGTAGGCACAACTACTGTGATATTTAATCCAAGGACGTTGTGGAATAGGACATTTGAAAGGGTTTTAAGTTAAAGGCTCCGGCCCAACTCCTATGTAGGCACAAGCATGGTGACATTTAATTCAAGGATTTTGTGGAATAGGAAACTCAACTTCGTAGTCATGAGCAGTGACTTCTAAAACAAGGATGTTGTGGAATAGGAAACTCAACTCCAACACTGGCATGAGCATGGAGACATTTATTCCAAGGATGTCGTGGAATAGGAAACTCAACTCCTACACTACCAGGAGCACGGAGACATTTAATACAAGGATGTTGTGGAATAGGAAACTCAAATTCAACGTAGGCACGAGCACGGTGACATTTAATCCAAGGACGTTGTGGCCCAACTCCTACACTGGCAAAAGCATGGTGACATTTAATCCAAGGATGTTGTGGAATAGGAAACTCAACTCCTACGTAGGCACAAGCACTGTGACATTTAATCCAAGGACGTTGTGGAATAGGACATTTGAAAGGGTTTTTAGTTAAAGGCTCAAGCCCAACTCCTATGTAGGCAAAAGCACAATGACATTTAATTCAAGAATGTTCTGGAATAGGAAACTCAACTCCTACGTAGGCATGAGCATGGTGACATTTAATCCAATGATGTTGTGGAATAGGAAACTCAACTCCTACATAGGCATGAGCACAGTGACATCTAATCCATAGATGTAGTGGAATAGGAAACTCCACTCCTACGTAGGCATTAGCATGGTGACTTTTAATCCAAGGAGGTTGTGGAATAGGAAATTTGAAAGGGTTTTTAGTTAAAGGCTCAGCCCCAACTCCAATGTAGGCACAAGCACAGTGACATTTAATTCAAGGAAGTTGTGGTTTAGGAAACTTCACTCCTAGGTAGGCATGAGCATGGTGACATTTAATCTAATGATGTTGTGGAATAGGAAACTCAACTCCTTCGTAGGCACGAGCACAGTGACATTTAATACAAGGATGTTGTGGAATAGAAAACTCAACTCCAACGTAGGCAGGAGCACGGTGACATTTAATCCAAGGACGTTGTGGCTCAACTCCTACACTGGCAAAAGCACAGTGACATTTAATCCAAGGATGTTGTGGAATAGGAAACTCAACTCCAAAGTAGGCACGAGCATGGTCAAATTTAATTCAAGGATGCTGTTGAATAAGAAACACAACTCCTACGTAGGCACAACTACTGTGACATTTAATCCAAGGACGTTGTGGAATAGGACATTTGAAAGGGTTTTTAGTTAAAGGCTCCGGCCCAACTCCTATGTAGGCACAAGCACGGTGACATTTAATTCAAGGAAGTTGTGGTTTAGGAAACTCCACTCCTACGTAGGCATGAGCATGGTGACATTTAATCCAATGATGTTGTGGAATAGGAAACTCAACTCCTACATAGGCATGAGCAAGGTGACATTTAATCCAATGATGTTCTGGAATAGGAAACTCAACTCCTATGTAGGCATGAGCACAGTGACATTTAATTTAAGGATGTTGTGGAATATGAAACTCAACTCCTTCGTAGGCACTAGAACGGTGATATCTAATCCTTGGATGTAGTGGAATAATAAGCTCCTACCTAGGCACGTGCATTGTGACATTTAATTCGAAGATGTTGTGGAATAGGAAACTCGACTCCTAGGAAAACTCTACTCCTACGTACACACGAGCACGGTGAAATTTAATTCAAGGATGTTGTGGCCCAAATCCTACAATGACATGAGCACGGTGACATGTAATCCAAGGATGTAGTGGAATATGAAACTCAACTCCTTCGTAGGCACTAGAACGGTGATATCTAATCCTTGGATGTAGTGGAATAGGAAGCTCAACTCCTACGTAGGCACGAGCACGGTGACATCTAATACAAGGATGTTGTGGAATAGGAAACTCAGCTCCTACGTAGGCATGAGCATATTGAAATTTAATCCAAGGATGTTGTGGAATAGGAAACTCAAATCCTACATAGGCACAAGCACTGTGACATTTAATCCAAGGACGTTGTGGAATAGGAAATTTGAAAGGTTTTTAGTTAAAGGCTCAGGCCCAACTCCAATGTAGGTACAAGCACAGTGACATTTAATTCAAGGAAGTTGTGGTTTAGGAAACTTCACTCCTAGGTAGGCATGAGCATGGTAACATTTAATCCAATGATGTTGTAGAATAGGAAACTCAACTCCTAGGTAGGCACGAGCACAGTGACTTCTTTCACAAGGATGTTGTTGATTAGGAAACCCAACTCCTGCACGAGCACAGTGACATTTAATACAAGGATGTTGTGGAATAGAAAACTCAACTCCAACCTAGGCAGGAGCACGATGACATTTAATCCAAGGACGTTGTGGCCCAACTCCTACACTGGCAAAAGCACAGTGACATTTAATCCAAGGAGGTTGTGGAATAGGAAACTCAACTCCAACGTAGGCACGAGCACGGTGACATTTAATTCAAGGATGTTGTCGAATAAGAAACAACTCCTACTTAGGCACAACTACTGTGACATTTAATCCAAGGACGTTGTGGAATAGGACATTTTAAAGGGTTTTTAGTTAAAGGCTCAGGCCTAACTCCTATGTAGGCACGAGCACGGTGACATTTAATCCAAGGATGTTGTGGAATAGGAAACAACTCCTACGTAGGAACGAGCACGGTGACATCTAATCCTTGGACGTAGTGGAATAGGAAGCTCAACTCCTACGTAGGCACGAGCACGGTGACATCTAATACAAGGATGTTGTGGAATAGGAAACTCAGCTCCTACGTAGGCATGAGCATAGTGAAATTTAATCCAAGGATTTTGTGTATTAGGAAACTTGAAAGTGTTTTTAGTTAAAGGCTCAGGCCTAACTCTTATGTAGACATGAGCACTGTGACATTTAAGTCCAAGGATGTTGTGGAATAGGAAACAACTCCTATGTAGGAACGAGCACGGTGACATCAAACCCAAGGATGTAGTGGAATAGGGAACTCAACTCCTACGTAGGCACGAGCATGGTGACATTTAATCCAAGGATGTTGTGGAATAAGAAACTCAACTCCTACATAGGCACAAGCACTGTGACATTTAATCCAAGGACATTGTGGAATAGGAGATTTGATAGGGTTTTAGTTAAAGGCTCAGGCCCAACTCCAATGTAGGCACAAGCACAGTGACATTTAATTCAAGGAAGTTGTGGTGTAGGAAACTTCACTCCTAGGTAGGCATGAGCATGGTGACATTTAATCCAATGATGTTGTGGAATAGGAAACAACTCCTTCGTAGGCATGAGCACAGTGACTTCTAATACAAGGATGTTGTCGATTAGGAAACTCAACTGCAACGTAGGCAGGAGCAGGGTGACATTTAATCCAAGGACGTTGTGGCCCAACTCCTACACTGGCAAAAGCACAGTGACATTTAATCCAAGGATGTAGTGGAATAGGGAACTCAACTGCTACGTAGGCACAAGCACGGTGACGTTTAATCCAAGAATGTGGTGGAATAGGAAACTCAACTCCTGGGAAAACTCAACTCCCACTTAGGCAAGAGGACTGTGACATTTAATCCAAGGATGTTCTGTATTAGGAAACTCCACTCCTCCGTAGGAATGATCAAGGTGACCTTTAACCCAAGGATGTTGTGGCATAGGAAACTCAACTCCTACGTAGGCAAGAGCACGGTGACATTTAATCCAAGGATGTTGTGGAATAGGAAACTCAACTCATACGTAGGCAAGAGCACAGTGACATTTAATTCAAGGATGTTGTGGCCCAAATACTACACTGGCAGGAGCACGGTGACATTTAATCCAAGGATGTTGTGGAATAGGAAACTCAACTCCTACGCAGGCACGAGCACGGTGACAATTAATTCAAGGATGTTGTGGAAAAGGAAACTCGACTCCTAGGGAAACTCAACTCCTACGCAGGCACGAGCACGGTGACATTTAATTCAAGGATGTTGCGGACCAAATCCTACAATAATATGTTGTGGGGAGTGGCTCCTTCCCACTGACGAGTGCGCAAAGTAAACAATGAAACATACTAGTTTCTTCACTGGTTTTAATTCATTTTTTCAAGTTTCTTACAACGTGTAGACAAATCAAAGTTTCACGTGTTTCAATGTTCGTAATTCATTTGGAAATTTTCAATTTTTTTTGTCTCAGTTATAACTTCAAAGGTCAACAGATAATATCCACCCAATGCATTTCGGGTCAAGTAAAGCTGACCCTTCGTCAGGGGTCTATTAGAAATGAAACAGGACCAATTAATTCACTGTCCTATTACTCAATATCGCAATATAAATCATAAGCAAACATATGCAATGACAACAAACAAAAGACCATAATAATTGGAAGTAATACTACAGAGAAAACTTTTCTATTCAAAATGGATAACGCTAAAAAATTTCCAGTCTTTACATCCACTGTCGTTACGATATCACTATCATGCAATAGCTCGCTAACATAGCATTCTGCACAGTGTATATTTTACACGCAACGTTTTTATCTGACACACATCATTGCTAACGAAACTACTTACAAAGGACCAATGGGTCTGAAACAGCGGATGTGCAAACTTCTCGGCTTCTCAACGGTGAAGTTGCGCGCCAAATGTTGCAAGTTAATACAAACCAAATACCAGTCACATGATCAGCAACAAGGCCAATCAGTTGCGACTTTAAGCGTTGACACTAATCACATGATAGGGTGTACGAAGGCTTCACGGAAGTAAACATACTCTTTGCTCACAGTGAATACTTCATATAGCGGAAGTAAAAAACAATCTGGGCGCAACCAAATAAAATGTATAAAGGAAACAATAATGCAAAGTGAAACATGAAGAGCGAATACATGACATTATATTCAATGGTTAACAAGGCCCAGAATGTATTTAAGGACAATGCTGCAAACCATTTATTCTATAGAAAACATGAATGTTCAATACGGTCATTGAGCCCAATGGGATGGGCCGAATTCAACTTTTTGATCCAAAGATATTCAGATCTCAGTCTTTGCTTAATGGGATCCTGGTCTCGGCGTTGTGTGATTTTCTCTAACACCATGAAGCGTAATTGAGAATCCTACAATGGCATGAGCACGGTGACAAGTAATCCAAGGATGTAGTGGAATAGGAAACTCAACTCCTAGGTAGGCAAGAGCATGTTGATATTTAATTCAAGGATGTTGTGGCCCAAATCCTACACTGGCATGAGCACGGTGACATTTAATCCAAGGATGTAGTGGAATAGGAAACTCAACTCCTATGTAGGCACGAGCACGGTGACATTTAACCCAAGGATGTAGTGGAATAGTTAACTCAAATCCTACGTAGGCACGAGCTCTGTGACATTTATTCCAAGGACACTTAAAAAGGGTTTTTATTTAAAGGCTCCGGCCCAACTCCTATGTAGGCATGAGCTCGGTGACATCTAATCCATGGATGTAATGGAACAGGAAACTCAACTCCTTCATAGGCACAAGCATGGTGAAATTTAATTCAAGGATGTTTTGGAATAGGAAACTTGAAAGGGCTTTTAGTTAAAGGCTCAGGCTCAACTCTTATGTAGGCACGAGCACAGTGACATTTATTCCAAGGATGTTCTAGAATAGGAAACTCAACTCCTACACTGGCACGAGCTCGGTGACATTTAATCCAAGGATGTTGTTAAATAGGAAACTCAACTCCTAGGGAAACTCAACTCCTACATAGGCACCAGCACAGTGACATTTAATTCAAAGATGTTGTTGAATAGGAAACTCAACTCCTACGTAGGCGCGAGCACAGGGACATTTAATTCAAGGATGTGGTGGAATAGGAAACTCAACTCCTATGTAGGCACGAGCACTTTGACATTTAATCCAAGGACACTTGAAAGGTTTTTTAGTTAAAGGCTCCGGCCCAACTCCTATGTAGGCATGAGCTCGGTGACATCTAATCCATGGATGTAATGGAATAGGAAACTTAACTCCTACGTAGGCACAAGCAGGGTGACATATAATCCTTGTATGTAGTGGAATAGGACACTCAACTCCTACGTAAGCACGAGCAGGGTGACATTTAATTCAAGGATGTTTTGGAATAGGAAACTTGAAAGGGCTTTTAGTTAAAGGCTCAGGCCCAACTCCTATGTAGGCACGAGCATGGTGACATTTAATCCAAGGATGTTCTGGAATAGGAAACTCAACTCCTACACTGGCACAAGCATGGTGACATTTAATCCAAGGATGTAGTGGAATATGAAACTCAACTCCTACGTACGCACGATCATGGTGACATCTAATACAAGGATGTTGTGGAATAGGAAACTCAACTCCTACGTAGGCATGAGCATAGTGAAATTTAATCCAAGGATTTTGTGGAATAGGAAACTTGAAAGTGTTTTTAGTTAAAGGCTCAGGCCTAACTCCTATGTAGACACGAGCATGGTTTAATTTAATTCAAGGATGTTTTGTGGCCCAAATCCTACAATGGCATGAGCACGGTGACATTTAATCCAAGGTTGTAGTGGAATATGAAACTCAACTCCTACGTAGGCACGAGCACGGTGACATTTAATCCAAGGATGTAGTGGAATATGAAACTCAACTCCTACGTACGCACGATCATGGTGACATCTAATACAAGGATGTTGTGGAATAGGAAACTCAACTCCTACGTAGGCATGAGCATAGTGAAATTTAATCCAAGGATTTTGTGGAATAGGAAACTTGAAAGTGTTTTTAGTTAAAGGCTCAGGCCTAACTCCTATGTAGACACGAGCATGGTTTAATTTAATCCACGGATGTCGTAAAATAGGAAACTCAACTCCTACATAGACACGAGCACGGTGACATTTAATCCAAGGATGTTTTAGGAAACTCAACTCCTACACTGGCAGGAGCATGGTGACATTTAATCCAATGATGTTGTGGAATAGAAAACTCAACTCCTTCGTAGGCACGAGCACGGTGAAATTTAATTCAAGGATGTTGTGGCCCAAATCCTACAATGGCATGAGCATGGTGACATTTAATCCAAGGATGTAGTGGAATATGAAACTCAACTCCTACGTAGGCACGAGCACGGTGACATTTAATCCAAGGATGTAGTAGAATAAGAAACTCAACTCCTACGTAGCCACGAGCACGGTGACATCTAATCCTTTGATGTAGTGTAATCGGAAACTCAACTCCTACATAGGCACGAGCTTGGTGACATTTAATTCAAGGATATTTTGGAATAGAAAACTTGAAAGGGCTTTTAGTTAAAGGCTCAGGCCCAACTCCTATGTAGGCACGAGCACGGTGACATTTAATCCAAGGATGTTCTGGAATAGGAAACTCAACTCCTACACTGGCACGAACTCAGTGACATTTAATCCAAGGATGTTGTGGAATAGGAAACAACTCCTAGGGAAACTCAACTCCTACGTAGGCACGAGCACAATAACATTTAATTCAAGGATGTTGTGGAACAGGAAACTCAACTCCTACGTAGGCACAAGCACAGTCACATTTAATTCAAGGATGTGGTGGAATAGGAAACTCAACTCCTATGTAGACACGAGCACAGTGACATGTAATCCAAGGATGTTGTGGAATAGGGAACTCAACTTCTTCACTGGCATGAGGACAGTGACATTTAATTCCTGGGCCAGGTAGTGGCCCGCAGCAGGCCCTCCAGGTACACGGCGCAGCTGAAATAGTCCCAGGTGGCCAGGAGGGCCTCGAGCCGCCGCTCCCGTGCCACTGCATGGTGCGCGGTCCGCACCACCTGCTGGACACGCTGCTGGTCCACCACCTCCACCAGGTGGCGCGCCAGGGCCTGCAGCAGGCTGCAGCCGTAGGCCTCGACGAGTAGCGGGAGGACGGCCTGGGGCTGGCAGGGGCCGGGCATACTGCGGACGGGCATAAACAGCTGGGAGGCGGTGCCCTGGAGGGCCTCCTTGCCCCCAGGGCTCAGCGGCGCGGCCTCGGTGAGGCGGCAGAACACCCGCCGGCAGGCGTCCTCCAGGACGTCCCTGACAAAGAACCTCACGGAGCCGGGTCGGCAGGGGGCATGGCTGCGGCCATCGCGGGGTCCACACCAGAAGCAGAACAGTAGGAACCGGCAGCAAGGCTGAGCCAGAATCAGGGTCAGCTGTGCTTGGGCCGGGCTGGCCCGGCCCTTTATATACTTCGAGAACAACGGCTCACAGCTGAGGGGGCTTGTTTTTGTTCTTTTTTCCAAGCCTGACTCGACGTGGCCAATAGCAGTTTTGTTTCATGTGAGAGCGCCAAGTAGTATAAGGTAATTACTGTGCAGTCTGAGTGAACTACATTAACTGCCGCTCTTGTGCGATGGTCGAGCTGCTCCGAATAATGGTGTGTCTGCGGTGGGTGCCCTCTGTCCCAGTGAGAGCCTTTCGGTCCCAGGTTAGTGAAGTGCACGGTGGGGGTG
Source organism: Lissotriton vulgaris (assembly GCF_964263255.1). Lineage (NCBI taxonomy): Eukaryota > Metazoa > Chordata > Amphibia > Caudata > Salamandridae > Lissotriton > Lissotriton vulgaris. The sequence continues at coordinate 982,464,546 of NC_141699.1, read as the reverse complement.
GGGGGCTTTTGCTCAGCAAGGGGAGAGAAGTGGAGGATGGTGGTGGGAAGAGAAAGGACGGAGAGGCAAAAGGAGGAGTCTTTAGGATTGTTAACTAGAGCGCCCGCCGCTGTGAACAGAGTGCCACGGATACAGGATGCAGTTAACAGTCATTTATTTACATATTTACAGAGAGTGCAGTGCGGTTCAGTCACATTTCAAAGTCACCAGTGTGGGTGGATGGCCACGATGGAGGCCCTCACCTCCAGGGGGGGGCAGCCCCTAGGCCTGCTCGTAGAGCTCCCTGGTGGAGCCCCAGCAGCGTGCTGACTCCCTGTGGCACCTCCTGGCTCTGCACCACCACCATGAGGCAGGCCCGGCCCAGCTGCCCGGTGGTCACTTCTCCCGGGGCGCTGGCCTTCAGTGGGGCCCGCCCATCCAGCAGGGCCTGCGCATCCTGGGGTTTCAGGAGGCTGGTCAGGTAGAGTCCTACCCGGCTCCTGCCCTCACCCAGGGCCAGGTCCACCCGCTCCAGTCTTTGCACTCCGGCGGCGTCCGTCAGCGTGGCCTGGTACTGCACCTGCATGTAGAGCTGGGGCAGGTAGCGGCCCCTGAGCAGGCCCTCCAGCTCCAGGTAAACTGTGTACCTCAGGGCGCCCTCCGTGGCCAGGGCCTTCAGTCGGCGCTCTCTCACCACCGCCTGGTGTGCGGTCCACACCACCTGCTTGAAATGCTGCAAGGCTAGCCGCTGGAGGAGCCTCCCGGCCAGGGCCTGCTGGGCGGCAGGGGGGCAGCAGGATGCAGCCGCAGGGCGGTCTGGGGCTGGCGGGGGCCGGGCAGGCGGCTGGCGGCCTCCAGCAGCTCCTCTGCGGTGTGGTGCAGGGCCTCCTTGGCCCCTGGGCTAAGCGGCACGGTCTCGGTCAGGCCGCGCAGCACCCGCCCGCAGGCCTCCTCCAGGGTGTTACGGAGGAAATCCCGCACATCCCAGGGGTCGACGGGGGGCACGGCTGCGGCCATCGGGCGGGGGTCTGGAGCACAAGCAAAGGCAGTGTGCGAGAAGCAGGGTCAGGCAGAGGAGCAGAGGCAGGGTCCGAGACGCAGAGGCAGGGTCTGAGAAACAGAGGCAGGGTCCGAGAAGCAGTGTCAGGCAGAGGCAGGGTCCGAGAAGCAGGGTCAGGCAGGGTCCGAGAAGCAGAGGCAGGGTCCTAGAAGCAGGGTCAGGCACAGAAGCAGAGGCAGGGTCCGAGAAGCAGGGTCAGACCGAGTCCACACCAAAGAAAGAGAGCCAAAGGCGGACCCAGAATCACGGTCAGCTAGGCTCGGCTGGGCCGGGCCTTTATACAGCTCTAGAGTAACCTCTCACAGCTGAGGAGGCTTGTTTTTTCTTTTTTCGAAGCCTGACTCGACGTGGCCCATAGCAGTTTTGTTTCATGTGAGAGCGCCAAGTAGTATAAAGTAATTACTGTGCAGTCTGAGTGAACAACATTAACTGCCGCTCCTGTGATGGTCGAGCTGCTCTCCATATTTAGGGAAGGGAAACTGCGCAGAATATTAGGGTGTCTGCATTCTGCCCTTTGCTGTCCCAGTGAGTCTTTTGGTCCCAGGTTAGTGTGGGGTGCCTTGGTTTTGAAGTGGACTGCTTGACTTTAGGGGTGAACACGGTGGGGGTGGGGGGCTTTGCCACTCATGTCCTGTGCTTTCGTACTCTCATTCGGCGCTCTGGTTCTTTTTGTGGGAGGGCCGGTTGGTGGGGGCGGTGGTTGCCGCTACCTTTAGGGGCACAGGGGTCCCCTGGCAGCAAGTGTGGCATGTCCGAGCTTATAATGTTGTGGGCTCTTTTAGGTATGGGACAGGCTCCGTTATTGCGGGGGCGTCCGTCTTGCTATGTGCTTGGCCCATATACCTCAGGGAGACCTGATTTACGACTCTATCTCTAGTGCTGGAGGGTTGTCTGCTTGTTGAAATCGACGTGCTTCACTAGGTATCCACAACTTATCTGTTGATAATGTCCTGGTTTTAGGTGTTGGGGGGGGGGGTTGCTGGTCCCTATGTACTGTCGCCTGATGACGCGGCATGATAGGGGTTGTGGGGGGCTACTGGGTATCCTTGAGAGATGAGTGCTGACAGCCCTCCATCCTTCCCCTCCATGTGCCTCTGTTTATCCAGCTGTCATTGGTTAACAGGAGCCGGTTGCACACAGTGTGTGCGGGAGGCATGGCGCAGGGCCTTTCCTTCATTTTCCTCCAAGGCATCACTTCTGCAATCTTTTTACGTCTTTTATATTATTTGTGTCCCTGTGCATTGGAATAACGAGGTTCTCTTTGTGCATGTTGGTTTCCGCTCTGGTTTGTGTAGCTGTATTCTCCCATTCTATGCAAGTATTGCTTTTACTTCGCTTCCATGAATGGTGCGCATTTCCACCGCATTTTCACTCTTATATTCGGAGTTAAGAAGGTGTTCGTGCTCTACAGCTTTCGATCCCTTTGCTAATTCTGTTCTGACAGTTCTTTGCAGTAGGTCTGTCTGATCTCTGCTTAGGGCACTTGGACATTCTCTAGTCCTTAAGATTTAGAGCACTGCGACCTGAATTTTCAAATTCAAGTTCACAGTGATGGTCTGGGACAGTTTGGTTTCAGGTCTGGGACAGTTTGGTTTCAGTAGCCTGATGGATGTCTCATGATACCCCGATTAACCAACATGAGTAATCCGTGGAAAAAGTCATCTATATCGAGGGTATTCTGACACTCACGTGCTCTTTGGTTCCAGTTCGAAAGGACAATTCAAGTTTAAAGTTGTGAATAAAATATTTGTTTTTCATAAATTCAAAAGGAGGCTGGCACCCGACACAGTCCTGGTTATTTATGTCTCGTTTTGTCTAGCGCACTATAAACCTGTAAGCCTCCAAGATACTTCTGAACCTTGCTCCAAACAGTTACATTATGCTCTTGGCAGCGTGTGCAGACACACAACTGTCTGTACACATGCTTGCCATGAAGATTGCAAGTTTGGCTTTGAGCACAATTCAGTTCCCGAAATAGTTAGGGTTCTTATCCATTTAAAGAAATGTGGGTATTACTGGGAAAGGTTAGCCAAGATTGGAGAATCTAAAGGATGGTGCCTGTGTTTGAGAACCATTAACTCTTCCCTCAGCTGCAGGTAAAGCCCAGCCAAACAACTTTGCTGGTGTATTGTATAGTAAAGATAATACAGAGTTTTATATTGTTGCCCTTTCAAATTTGATGACAAGAAAACCCTAATCCCAATCTTTACTATCATATCCATTTCTACCTCCCCATCTACCAGCTTTTCCGCCCAGTTGACCTCTACTTTCTCCATATCATCTGGTAGTCTCAGCAGTAATTCCGCATAAAAATCCCTGATCCTGCTATCCGAACATTTCATTACTCTCATCATTGGTACCTCTTCCACTTTAATAGATCCCTTAGCGAGACTCCTTATGCGATGGTGTATCTGTACATATTTAAAACAGAAACTTCTTTTTAGGCCAAAACTTTGAGCAAGCTCCATAAAGGTTGCTTGTTATTGATTATGATAAAGATCTGCCACCTTCTCAATCCCTGTCTGCTCCCATCTCCTGGCCATCCCATCATACAATGCATGTGGGGGAAAATCTGAATGCCACCCTCGGGTATATTTATTATATCTAGAAATTTGACAGTGCTTAATTACCTTATCCCAAACCTTTATTGCCCCCTGGACACACTTATACCGAATTCATTTGCTGTAACTAAGTTCAGATTACCTTTGAAAGAGACCTTCTGCCTCCTTCCCCATCGCCAACTGATGGATGTTGGGTATCTTCGATCCTCTAGCCCTGTTATTTTCTAAGAAATACAGCGTGCCAAACTGTTGTAAGACAAAGGCCCAGTAGTAAAATAGTATGTTAGGGGCTCCCCCCCCCTTCTTTAGGCAAAGTCAAGAATGTATATGCCCGTCATATCTTCTGATAACCCCAGAGTGACTCAGAGCGTGTGCACCTGGCCATTCGGTACCGCAGCAGCAAGGTAGGATACTACATGGAGTTTAAAAAAAAAAAACAGAAGCAAGAAAGCGCTGCTGGTGGGCCACAAGAAGCTCAGTTCCATCCTCACAGCGGGGGCCGTCAGCGCCCTGGGGGGCTTCAGCCCCACCCACAAAAACAGAGTCTGCTACCATCTGGTCTTCTACTCCGCCGACAAGCTGGGCCAGGGCACTCTGCTATGCAGACCTGAACAAGGTCCTGTGGATGAACAGCACCTTAAAGCAGGAGGTAGACGTCTACGAGGAGGCATGGGGGGCTGCCCAAGAGGGAGGTGGGGGCATGCATGATGGAGGACAGGCTTCCCTTCTAAGGCACCTTCTACAAATAAATGTACAATAAAACCTTTACACATTATGCCTCATCAACAGAATTGTATTTGCATGTCTCCCACAAGCTGTCATAAACAAAAGCAGATTAATTGAGGGTTACACCTAGCTGAAACAGGGCAAAACGCTTACAAAGTGACCACTTTTGTTCCATGTTAAAAGGGATGTTTGAGAGTAGCTCCATAGTTTTGTCTAATGTATTTACTTGCAAATGTTCCTCTTGTGTTGGCTTTGATTTATTTAGGCTATGTGAACCATCTACTATTGTAGGGAATGCATGAAATCATTTGTTCAGGACCCTATAGGCAACGCTCCCATCAGACCACCGCCCCTGGCACCTGAGCTCCTGAACCCTTGGGTGCACTCCCATCAGACAATACCTCGCCCCTGAACTCTTCTGTGTGCTCCCATCAGACCACACCTCACCCCTGAGCTCCTGAACCCTTGGGTACACTCCCTTCAGACCACACCTCGCCCCTGAACCCTTGGGTCCGCACCCATCAGACCACGCCTCGCCCCTGTACCCTTGGGTGCGTTCCCATCATACCACACCTCTGCCCGTAGCAGCGGCCTGAGCCTTTAACCAAAAACCCTTTCAAGTTTCCTATTCCACAACATCCTTGGATTAAATGTCACCGCGCTCCTGCCTACGTAGGATTTGAGTTTCCTATTCTACAACATCCTTGAATTAAATGTCACTGTGCTCGTGCCTACAAAGGATTTGAGTTTCCTATTCCACAACATCCTTGAATTAAATGTCACCGTGCTCGTGCCTACGTAGGAGTTGAGTTTACTATTCCACAGCATCCTTGGATTAAATGTCACCATGCTTGAGCCTACGTAGAAATTGAGTTTCCTATTCCACAACATCCTTGAATTAAATGTCCGCAGTAGCAGGATTCAGTATTGTTTCACCAAAGCAGGGTGCCAAGTCCGAAATGCCACTCATAGTACCTTCCCAGAAGAGAATTTTGGCTAGTTTGAGTTCATTCGGGTGAAGTGGTGAACCCTCTCCGATATTTTATATTCAAGACCTGATAAGGAGAAGCTCAGAAAAAAGTTTAATTAGAAGTGAGCTACGTAGGAGTTCAGTTTACTATTCCACAGCATCCTTGGATTAAATGTCACCATGCTCAAGCCTACGTAGAAATTGAGTTTCCTATTCCACAACATCCTTGAATTAAGTGTGACCGTGCTTGTGTAAGAGTTGGGCCAAAACATCCTGGGTTTAAATGTCACCGTGCTTCTGCCAGTGTAGGAGTTGAGTTTCCTATTCCACAACATCCTTGGATTAAATGTCACCGTGCTCATACCTATGTAGGAGTTGAGTTTCCTATTCCACAACATCCTTGTATTAGATTGTCACTGTACTCGTGCCTACGTAGGAGTGGAGTTTCCTATTCTACTACATCCATGGATTAGATGTCACTGTGCTTGTGCCTGCGTAGGAGTTGAATTTCCTAATCCACTACAACCTTGGATTAGATGTTACAGTGCTCATGCCTACTTAGGAGAGGAGTTTCCTATTCCACTACATCCAAGGATTAGATGTCACTGTGCTCGTGGCTACATAGGAATTGAGTTTCCTATTCCATTAAATTTATGGATTAGATGTCACTGTGTTCGTGTCTACATCGGAGTTGAGTTTCTTATTCCACTACGTTCTTGGATTAGATGTCACCTTGCTTGTGCCTACGTCATAGTTGAGTTTCCTATTCCAGAACATCCTTGGATTAAACGTCAGTTCTTGTGCCTACGTAGGAGTCTAGTTTCCTATTCCACTACATCCTTGGATTAAATGCCAGTATAGGAGTTGAGTTTCCTATTCCACAACATCCTTGTATTAGATGTCACAGTCCTTCCCGGAGGCTTGAGGAAAACCAAGATGGCGGATTGAAGGTGCCGTCGGGTGCAGCCTGAGAACGCCGCTCCCACCACCTCACAGATAACCAACTTATGTATGCTTTTATCCCAATGGGCGCGAAGCTAACGGAGCGGTAAACAACGGGACGATTTACCTGAGACTTGTTACTTGTTACGGACTGCACGAGTCTCAGAGAGCGCAGGAGGGCTGGATGCGGATACTGCATGTGGGCGGCTGCAGCTGCGGCGGTGTCCGCGAACGAGGAGCGGAGACAGGCTGCGCACGCTGGGCTCGCTGGACCCTGCTGACTTGGCTTGGCTCCGCGGGTCCAGGATCAAGGGCAATCATCGGAATCATCGATACCAGGAGCATAGCCAGCTGTTTGGTCAAGAGGGATTGGAGCGCTGCCTTGACGGCGGAGAGCACTACCGACTCGGAGGCAGGGAGCACTGACATGGCTCCCAAGATCCATGCGAGGAGCACCAGGACAACGAAAGGAGCAGGAAACTCCGAGGAAAATGCCGCCTCAGCTGCAGTCAATGGGGTAGCAGAGAAGAAGGCGGTGGCGGCGGCAGCTAAAACTAAAACTCCAGCTAAGCCTCACGGAACAGAAGTGGTGATCACAGCTGTCAATGCTGTTAAGAATTTGCTCAACACCGGGAGCCAGGAGAAAGCAGCATACGTGGCTGGTAAGCAACAATCATTGCGATCATTAATGCTAATTGCTAGCAATAAAGATAACGCTGCCAAAGATAAAGGAGCTAAGATAGCTGTAAATCCAGCGCCTGCAGGGGGCAGTATTGAGACTGAGCAGATAATAACTGAAAATGGGGACACTGATACAGATTTGAGGAGGGATCTCCAGAGGGCTTCAGGAAAGGAGGGCTGTGTAACTGAGACTGTTACCGAGTCGGTGACTGAGACTGTGACTGTGATGGTGATACAAGACAATATAGCTGCTCTAAAGGATATGGATATGGGTAAAGAGAAAGATACGGATATTGATAAGGGGGCAGCCGAGCTGATTTCACAGGCACAACCCACAGTCTCGGACATTAGAAGGGACTCCACTGGTGTCGGCCTGACCCAGATGAGCTGCGCAGTTACACCAGTCGAGGCAACTGACACTCAAAACTTAGCCCCGGCTACTAGAACCCCCATAGACAAGGCAGAAGAGAGCAACGGAACACCAGTAGAGTCGAATGATGAATATGAAGAATTAATTGATGAGGCGGAGGATAATATGGAGAGCTCCCCACAGGACAACTGGAAAATAGTGACACGGAAAAAAGGAAGAGGGAAAGCTAAAAATAAAATAAGGTGCAAGAAAAACACTATTCAATCTACTCTTTCCTCTACAATAAATCAGGCTAATAACCGTGGAAAACCTATTATTGATGATAGTCCATTACGTAAGTGGATGAAAGCTAAGGGAGGTGTAAAAACAATGGCTTTACGCTTATCAGGCAACAGTACCATGGGGTCTTCAACTCCGCCGTTAACTAACCAAGATATTCAGGATATCCAGGATATAGAGGCTGAGGATCCGTCCACCTCTACAAACCAATTGATAGTAGCCGGTTCTAAAGGAGTACAAGATATACAACTAGACTCTACTTTAAGGGAGGATGGTAGTGAGACGGCCTTAAACGTGAATGAAATTATTGCCACAACAGAGGAAGAAACTGATCAGGCCGGGCATTTCACGAAGGAATTACATCAGGAAGTCTCCTCCTTGGAGACCCCTTCTATGGCTCTAATTTTGCATATGCTGACCGAACAGAGACAAGAGGCACAACAGCATTTCTCACAACTAAAGGAGGATAACTCTAAAATTCAGTCGTACTTGCTGGAGGTCAATGGGAAAATGAATAAAGTAACCCAAGAAGTGGAGGTACTTCAGCAACGGGTGGCACAAGTTGAGGAGACTTCGACCAAGCACAATCAAAAAAGTACTAGACACGAGGAGGAAATCCGGGCCTTACAATCCAAGATGGAGGATTTGGAAAATAGGCAAAGAAGGCAGAACCTCAGAATTTTTGGGATCCCGGAGGGGGCTGAAGGGGCGGACCCCAGGGCCTATATAGTCAGACTATGCCAACGTGCCTTCCCAGATCTTGCGGACTGGGATTGGGATTCTCAGATTCAAAGAGCCCACAGGTTGCCTTTAGCTAATAGAAACAGAGACAATAAGTATCCTCGTCCTTTTTTGATTTATTTCGGAAATTTTCTGTTGAGACAGGCTGTTTCTTTAAAAGCTAAACCTAACTCTCCGATTACTACGGAAGACGTGACCTTCTTTGTTCGCTCAGATTTGTGTAAATCTACTATGGAGAGACGATGGAATCTGCGCCAACTAATTGACTCTTTCAAGACTGCAGGGGCTCAGGTCTTCCTCCAAGAGCCTGCATGCTTAAAGGTTATAAAAGCCGGGCATACGTATTATCTTAATCAGGTGAAGGAGGCAGAAACTGTGCTTGATAAGCTTACTAAAGCGTAAGCGACATAACACTACACCTCAGGGTATGGTTAGTGGAAAGGGTTTGATTAATCTGACAAGCTCAAAGGATAAAATGGAGAATAAGGGATTTAAGATATGCTAAATTTAGTAAAAATGACATACTTAATGAGGGTGGTGGAAAGTGGCGGGTGGTTGCACCGCTGAGAGGCTGCCCTACCAAAAGGCAGCAGGTATAAAGGGGGGGTGTTTTTCTTTGGTACGGGGGGGGAAGGAGGGGGGGGGGAAACAAAAATGACAAGACAATCCATGGCGAAGCTACAATGTACTTAACAAGAAAGAGAGCTTTATGGAGAAATAATATAAGGGAAGCGGCTATTGATTTATTGTATATAAAATGACGAACTGCAGGTGTCTTGCCTGGAACGTTTCTGGTTTGAACAATAAGACTAAAAGAAATTTAATCTATCAAGAACTTAAAATGTATGATGCACAGATAGTAATGCTTACAGAAACCCATATATGCTATAAAGATAAAAAATTGTTGAGTCAATTAGGATACGATTTGGTGATTTGCACTACTCTAAATGCACCAATAAGAGGTGTGGCTATCCTAAAAAAAAGATATTGGCAAGGGGAAGTTGTTAAAACGGCAGCAGACAAGGGAGGGCGTTGGGCAATAATGCAAATAAGATTGGAGGGCACTTTATATGTTTTTTGTTCAGTGTATGGCCCCAACAAAGATGAGCCATGGTTATTTGATTGGTTGAATATTGAATTACTATCTTGGTCAGGAGAACTTATCCTAATGGGAGATTTTAACTGTGCTATGAATTACCAACAGGATACAACTAAAAAAGGAGTAGGGCTACGTATGCGACAAACAAGAGCAGCAATACTGGAACTAGCTAAAATACACAATATAAAAGACATTTGGCGTAGCTTATATCCAGGTCTGCCTGGATTTACGTACTACTCTGCTCCTCATAAACTCTGCTCTAGGATTGATCTAGCTTGGGCCTCAGACGAACTATTGAGGAGAGGAGATATGAAGGTCATGCCAAAAATTTCATCGGACCACAATCCTATAATATTTATATTTGATTCGGCCTTAGGCATAAAAAAAAGACGCACTTTTTCTTTTCCAAGGTACTTACTCTCAGATGAGGTCTTTGTAACCATGCTTAAAAAACAGATAGAGGAGTTCATTACATTTAATAAAGATTCTGCTAATGTGCTGTCAGTTTGGGATGCCTGTAAGGCCTTTATTAGAGGAACAACCCAACAATATATACTTAAACAAAATGCAACAAGGAAAAGAGAAACAAAGTTAATGATGGACAATATTTTACATATAGAAAAACTACTGGCAGATAAGCTCAGAGATGGGGATCGGAATAGCAGAGACATATCACTTCTGGAAAGTAGACTTATAAATATACGTACAGGCATGAAAAGCGCTTTTAAAGAAAAAAATAGTGGCAAGTTACTTAAATATAGATTATCTCAGTATGAATCTGGAGATCGAATAGGAAAGCTCTTGGCATACAAAGTAGCTGAAGACCGAGCTTCTACATTAATTAAAGCTATAAAAGGCCCTAATGGTATTATCTATACACAGCCTGGAGATATAATGGAGCAATTTGCTTCATACTACGAAGCACTATATACTCCTGAGAGTAGGGCTAGGCCAGAGCAGATCCAATCTTACTTAAATGATAATCTCTCTCTGGGACACTTTTTAGATCAGGAGATTTTGGATAACTTAGAACTTAATTACACATTAGAAGAACTGCGCTTAGCGGTGTTCTCGCTCCCTTCTAATAAAGCGGCAGGGGAGGACACGATTCCGATTGAATTATATAAGATCTGCGCCGAAGAGCTACTCCCTCTGCTCTGCTTAGTGGTGAACTCTATAGGCACATCTGGTAAAGCTCCGGAATCTTGGAAAACGGCGAAGATTATGTTTTTTTGGAAAAAAAATAAACCTCCATTGGAATGCGGGTCATATCGGCCTATTTCTTTAATAAACGCCGATGCTAAGGCCTATTCTAAACTGATATCAAGGCGATTGGCGTCTATTATGCCGCAATTAGTTAATGATCAACAACATGGCTTCATAGAGGGAAGGGATACTACCGCCCATATCAATATGGCGATTACGGCATTTGATATTGCTGCAACTAACCTCACCCCACTCGGTATGATATTACTGGATGCAGAAAAAGCATTTGACCGAGTGGGGTGGGATTATTTGTGGAAAGTGCTAATGCAATACGGGTTTAAGGATCGCTTCCTTAGAGGCATACAGGCGATATACAGAGATCCTAACGCTAAAATCAGTTACGCGGGAGCACTTTCCTCAACTTTCGCTATATCTAGGGGGACTCGACAGGGATGTCCACTTTCACCCCTGCTGTTCGCCCTCTCTATGGAGCCTTTTATAAACGCCCTGCAGAATCAAGAGAAGATAACTCCGGTAGAGCATGAACATAAAATTCTTAAAATCACTGCATACGCCGATGATCTAGCCATATTTACTACTAATGTTATAGATGCTCTAGCAGGAATTACAGAAGAAGCGGAAAAGTTTGGAGCTATTTCCGGTTACAAATTAAACTTTAATAAAACTCAAACCATTATGAACTACCAAGCTAATCAATCTGTTACTGGGCTTTGCAACTCGGCTGTTTACTTAGGGGTGACAATATCTTCTAAAATAAATGAAATAATTAAACTGAATTACGAACCTTTACTTAAACAAGTTACGTTGATGCTTAAAAAATGGCACAAAATTCCGATGAATATTTTGGGAAGAATTAATTTGATTAAAATGAATCTTTTGCCCAAGTTTTTATATCTCTTTCGTTCTATTCCCCTTCGAGTTAATAATATTTTTTTTAAGAAGCTGGAAGGAATTTGCAGCAGCTTTATCTGGAGCTATAAAAAACCTAGGAGGTCAATAGCGATACTAAAACTACCTTTAGAGAAGGGTGGATTAGATTTTCCGGATTTTAAGTCTTATTATTTTGCATCTTTTATAGGGCGCTTTAGGAGTCTATTAAATAAAAATAAAACCTTTTTTTTTCATCAATTTATGTTAGGTAGAAACTCATCTCAATTTCTAACAAGAATACAAGACCCGAACTTCTTCAAACGAGTTCAATTCAAGACATCAAGGGACGTGGTAGGGTTGTTTAATTTAGTCATGAAGTTTTGCGACACTTCTTTTTTTCACTCTGATTTGCCATTATGGGATAATCCAGGGCTACCAGGTATTTTTAATGATAATATTGGGAGAGAATGGGCCGATTTTGGGATCAAGAGACTGGGAGACCTATATGGCCATGAGGGGTTTCTACAGTTTTCCACTTTACAATTAATTTACTCGCTACCAAGTGAAATGGCACTTAAATACTTGCAAATAAGGGACTATCTTATACGGAAAATGAACCTAATAAAAATTACTAGCTCGGATATTTGGGAAGTTTTGTATAGCTCTAAGGAGAAATCTATAATAAGCAGAGGATATAAACAATTAATCCAGCATAACTCGGATGATTGTCCCAGACTCTCTCAAAAATGGACGCTTGAATTGGGAACTAATGTGACTCCCCAGAATATCTCAAAGGCTTTCACAACTCTTAACAAAATAACATACTCCTCCAGTTTGAAACTTCAATTATATAGAACGGTCAGCCAACTTTACCACACCCCACAGAAAATTTCTAAATGGTCACAAAATAACGAACGTACCAAATGCCCTAAATGTGATCTGCAAGCAGCTGATCTTATCCATATGATCTTTTCTTGTCCAGCACTGAACTTGTTCTGGCGAGAAATAGAAACCACATTATGTGAAAAACAACTGATCAGCTCCCCACTTACCTCATCTATGGTTTTACTCTATATATACGAGCGGGGCCACGATAATAGAAGCTGGCTTGACATAGCGATTTCTTGTGCTAGACTGGTAGTAGCTAGAGCCTGGATCTCACCAAATCCACCTCAGAGGACGGAATGGCTAATACTACTTCATGAAATATACACAATGGAGAAGGCCCTTGCTAAAAATAGGACCCGGAAAACGGTAGATAGATTTGAAAAGATTTGGGCTAACTTTGTATAAATATTTAGTGTTTTTCTTTCCTTGCTTTTTATTTTCTTATAAATGTCTTTTTGTTTGGCCAAGTTGTAACATTTAAAGATTGTTGATCTTACTAATTTATGGATTTTTTCCCTGATGTCACTTTAAAGTTTGCTATATTTGTATTTTATTTTTTCTTTTTCCTTCTGAATTGCAATGTCTCTTTGCTTGTGACTTGTCTGTCAAATAAAAAAGTTTAAAAAAATAAATAAAAAAAAGATGTCACATTGCTCGTGCCTACGTAGGAGTTTAGTTTCCTATTCCATTGCATCCATGGATTAGATGTCACCGTGCTCGTGCCTACGTAGGAGTTTAGTTTCCTATTCCATTGCATCCATGGATTAGTTCTCACCGTGCTCACTCCTACGTAGGAGTTGTTTCCTATTCCACAATATCCTTGGATTAAATATCACCCTGCTCGTGCCTACATAGGAGTTGAGTTTTCTATTCCACAACATCCTTGGATTAAATGTTACCCTGCTCGTGCCTACGTAAGAGTTGGGCCTGAGCGTTTAACTAAAAACCCTTTCAAGTTTCCTATTCCACAACATCCTTGGATTATACGGCACCATGCTCGTGCCTACGTAGGAGTTGAGTTTCCTATTCCACAACATCCTTGTATTAGATTGTCACCATGCTTGTGCCTATGTAGGAGTTGAGTACCCTATTCCACTACATCCATGGATTAGGTATCACCATGCTCGTTCCTGCGTAGGAGTTGAGTTTCCTATTCCACAACATCCTTGTATTAGATTGCCACTGTGCTCATGCGTACGTAGGAGTTGAGTTTCCTATTCCACAACATCCTTGAATTAATTGTCACTGTGCTTGTGTTTACATAGGAGTTGGGCCTGAGCCTTTAACTAAATACCCTTTCAGGTTTCCTATTCCACAACGTCCTTGGATTAAATGTCACAGTGCTTGTGCCTACGTATGAGTCGAGTTTCCTATTCCACAACGTCCTTGGATTAAATGTCACCGTGCTCGTGCCAGTGTAGGAGTTGTTTCTTATTCCACAACATCCTTGGATCAAATGTCACAGTGCTCGCGCCTATGTAGGAGTTGAGTTTCCCTAGAAGTTGAGTTTCCTATTCCACCACATCCTTGGATTATATGTCACCGTGCTCGCGTCTACGTAGGAGTTGAGTTTCCTGTTCCACTACATCCTTGAATTAAATGTCACCATGCTTGTGCTAGTGTAGGAGTTGGGCCACAACATCCTTGGATTAAACGTCACCGTGCTCGTGCCTACGTAGGAGTTGAGTTTCCTATTCCACAACATCCTTGTATTAGATTGTCACCATGCTTGTGCCTATGTAGGAGTTGAGTACCCTATTCCACAACATCCTTTGATTAAATGTCACCGTGCTCATGCCTACGTAGGAGTTGAGTTTCCTATTCCACAAGATCCTTGTATTAGATTGCCACTGTGCTCGTGCCTACGTAGGACTTGAGTTTTCTATTCAACAACATTATTGTATTAGATGTCACAGTGCTCGTGCCTAAGTAGGAGTTGAGTTTCCTAATCCACTACATCCTTGGATTAGATGTCACAGTGCTCATGCCTACTTAGGGGTGGAGTTTCCTATACCACTACATCCAAGGATTAGATGTTACCGTGCTCATGTCTACAAAGGAGTTGAGTTTCTTATTCCGCTACATTCTTGGATTAGATGTCACCTTGCTTGTGCCTACGTCGTAGTTGAGTTTCCTATTCCATTGCATCCATGGATTAGATGTTACCGAGCTCGTGCCTATGTAGGAGTTGAGTTTCCTATTCCACAACATCCTTGGATTAAATGTCAGCGAGCTCATGCCTACATAGGAGTTGGGCCTGAGCCTTTAACTAAAAACCCTTTCAAGTTTCCTTTCCCACAACGTCCTTGTTTTAAATGTCACAGTGCTCATGCCTACGTATGAGTGCCCCTGCCTGCCTCCACTGTAACCCTAACTGCTTGTGCTCCTCAGCCTCCCCACCACTGACCCCGAGATGGCTGGAGTGACCCCCTCCATGCCCTCCGACCCCCGGACCGTGTGCCTCTTCTTCCGCAACACCCTGGAGGAGGCCTGCCGGTGGGTGCTCAGCCGCCTCAGGCTGGACGTGCAGTTCAGCGAGGAGGGCGAGGATGCTCACTGCTACATTCACTTGCACCTCCAGCTGCACTACCTGCCCCTGATGATAGAGACATGCGGCAAGTCGACCTGGCCTTCGGGGAAGGTACCAGTAGGATGGAGTTCTACATCACCATCTACCGCAACCCGGAGGACATTCAGGTCCTGCAGGCCAGGTGGCCCAGCTGCAGGACATCCTGGCGGTCGAGAGAGTCACCGCGCCCAGAGGTGTCATCACCGGGCACCAAGGCCGGGCCTGCCAGCTGGTAGTATTTTACAGCACTGGGGAGCGGACCACCACCTAGAGGCCATCACGGCTGTGCTGCCACACCACAGCGCCTGGGAGCAGGCAGTGGAACTATATGAGGCGGCCTGGGGGCTCCCTCCCGGGAGGTGGGGTTCTCCATCATGCTGGGCCGGCCAGCCATTTGAACAATGCACAGGCTGTGGAGAAATAAATATGTCCATCTATCAGCCGCCTTTCTTCATTCTTATGTAACGCTGCCCGCCGAGCACCGCAGCTTTACAGCCAAGAGCCCTTTTTAAACATGTGGAGAGAGGCCTTGTCCTCGCATGGATGCATGGATGTCTGGGGGAGGAGGAAGGGGGCCAGGCACACCGTGAGTCATAGCCGTCACAGCTGCCAAGGTTTCAGATTCACATCTTTGACGTGTTGTGTCATTTTGCGGTTTCAAGTAGTAGATTTTATAATCTATAAGCATTGTGTGGGTTTGATTTTGTTTTGAAGTTATGTGTATAGTGTGTTGGGCTTCTTCTCTTCTGTCTATCACGAACGGGGCCATTACCTCTTGTTCATGATGCAGCCTGCTGTTTGCTGCCTCAGAAGTGTGCAATAGGGATTCCTATTATACTCCTCATCAAAGACGCATATGTCTTACAATATTACAGCAGGGCACAGTCCGCAGTAGCAGGATTCAGTATTGTTTCACCAAAGCAGGGTGCCAAGTCCGAAATGCCTCTCACAGTACCTTCCCTGAAGAGTATTTCGGCTAGTAGTTCATTCGGGTGAAGTGGTGAACCCCGTCCGATATTCTTTATTCACGACCTGATAAGGAGAAGCTCAGAAAAAAGTTTAATTAGAAGTGAGCTACGTAGGAGTTGTTTCCTATTCCACATCATCATTGGATTAAATGTCACCATGCTCATGCCTGTGGGACTGCAGGTCCCTGTGTAGCTGAGGTCAGGGAGATAATCAGGGGGGGCAAGACTGCGGTGAGGGGTGAATAGAGCAGGGTGAGTTTGTTGGAAGGAAAGACACAGTGGTTTAGATAATGAAAACATGGTGCTTGTATCCTAGCATCATTAGACTCGTAAAAAATGTTGTCACTACAATGCAAGCTGCCTATAGTGCAAGCCCGTAGTTTGAGGTGCTTTGCCCCAAGCATAAGCGTGGGCGGAAAATCCGTTCCGCTCGCGGATTTACGGTAAATTCGCAATCCGCGAGATTCGCGAATTTCCCGCAAAATTCGCACGCAGCGGATTTTTTTTTCTTGGTGATACAATTTTGCGGCGTGCGGCGTTCACTTACCGCCATTCAGCGTTTGCCGAGTTGTTTTTCTCAATATTTTGCGAGTGCTGCGCCATTTTGGATCTTGCTGCGGGATCCCGCGGGAGTTTGGCGACGCATCGCGAGAGTTCGCAATTGCGAACATGTAGGTGCGGCGGGCAGCAAAGTTTAAGTTCAAAGTTTTTATTGTTATGATTTGGCTCTCATTGAGGGCCACATAAAATAACATACATATTATCATGACAAAATAAGCAAAGGTTACATACAGCTTCAAAAGTAAGCACTAGAATATAGACGAATAATATACTCAACAGCATCTCCCAAAATCACATTAATATATGTCTAAAAATTCTTTAAAATAATTAAATAGTCTGAAACAGAACATTTCGTTAGGGGGGCAATACAGAGCATTGGAAAACATTTTTATATTCAAAATTCCCAACTGTAGACAAATTGGTTTTATCCATTTTTTGCGCAGTAATCGTAATATCGGGCAAATAAACAATACATGGTTGAGGTCTTGAGCAGCATTATTACATAGGTTGCATAAGGGAGACACACCATACCATTTTGCGAGGAGTGTATTAAGTGGAAGCAAGTTATGGCGTAAAAGAAACCATAACCTCCGGACACCATGTGGGATATTCCACCTTAAGTATTGTTGTGCTTGTTTGGGTGTATAGGTGAGGACCAGGGCTTCCCTTTCTTTATACTTCTGTTGGTCAAGTATATCCATCTTATAACACAGTTCCCAGGACCTACTTTTTAGCTTTAGCTTTAACTCTGATGGAGAAAGAGAAAATAACGTACTTTCATCGAGTTCTAATAATAAAACAGCTTTTCTGAAGTTTTTTACCAGCTGCGAGAACTCATTAAAGTTACCTAAAAGCTCCTTTTTTACGATTTCACGTAGGGTTCCTGGTTTACCTCTGGCCAGGCATGCTACCCACCTTACAAGAGCGGCTAGCCCTTGTGCCCAGCAGCTTCGCAGACCAAATTCCAGTCTGCAGGCGGATGTGGAGCATGCTGAATTAAGAGAGGAAATTTTCCTTAATACCTTTCCCTCCGTTTTTTGCATAAAATCCCATTGTTTTAAATCCACCAATTCTATTCCATAAAGGAGGGTGGCAGGAATCTTCGCTCGAAATACCTCTAAGCAAGAAGAGAAATGCCTCTTCCCTGTTGCATTATATAAGGGACGTAGTCCCCTACCATGGGCCATGGCTTTTCTAGAATTATTTTCAATGTGAGGCTTCTCACTAAGATTAGAAGATATTATTTTGCCCAGAAACGTATAGGAGTTAACTACCTCGAGTTTTTCTCCGCTTAATGACCAATTAAAGCTCCTAGATCTGCATTTCTTTTTACCAAAGATGCACATGATCTTGCTTTTTGAGCTATTAATTTTCATATAGTGTTTGTCCGCGAAATCATTCAATGTATGAAGACGATTAGCAAGACCTTTTGGGGTCAGATCTAAGACTAGTATGTCATCTGCATACATTAGAATAGATATGGCAGTCCCTCCAATAACTGGGGGAAGACCCTCACATTCAGCAACTGTAGTTGGTAAGTCGGCCATATACAGGGAAAACAGCGTGGGAGCCAGTATACATCCCTGTTTTAAACCATTCCGGGAGGGAATTGCTTGAGTGAGTCCCCTTTCTCCGCCTTGTAACACTCTACACCAAGTATTACAGTGTAGGGACTTGACTAAGTCCAATAAGTATCTCGGCATACCCAGTGACGTCAGTTTTCTCCACAGCGTCGGCCGGTCAACCCTATCGAACGCTGCGGAGAAATCTATAAATGCTGCATATATGCCCCCACCACGAACCCGCACATATTTGTCTATGATTACATGTAGCATAGTTAGGTTATCTAGAGTTCCATGCTCTTTTCGAAAGCCTGTTTGTTCCCTGGGAATAATATTATTTAAGAGTGCCCAGTCTGTTATTAAAATTAATAAAAGTTTAGCAAAGATTTTTCCTATCGCGTCTAATAACGCAATTAGGCGATAGTTAGAGGGATTATCACGGTCACCTTTTTTAAAAATTGGAATCAAGATACTTCCCCGCCAAGAGTCGGGAACTGATCGGTTTTTGAAGCACGCCTGGAACACTGGAAGAAGAATCCTGCTCCAAGTGGTTATGTCTTGCTTAATTATAGACATGGGCACTTCGTCCGGTCCCATGGCCCCGGAAGAGCGCATACTTTTAATTGCGGTAGCTATGGAATACTCAGTGGGGAGTTCCATTTGAGGATCAATATTACAGTCTGGAACCCGGGCATCACCCCCTGCGTCATTGCATGCATATAGGTTGAGCACAAATTGGGTCCAGACTTCTTCAGAGATAACAGTAGGAGTGGCGGGCAGCAACAATCTCGCACTCGCGAAATTACAAAATTTGCAATTCTGCACAAGAAATCCACTAGCAAGCAGCATAGACCTTCTGAAAATGATGATTTTTATCAGAATAACTCCTCAAGTTGACATTTGCCTGCATTTTTTTTGGATTTGAGGCCTTTTGACTTTCTTTGGATCACTTTTGGATTAGAAATCAACTTTCACAAGTAAGTTTGTTTGGGGCATTACAGTTGCTGTTCTGCAGAAAAACGAGTTTTGCAAAACTGAAAGCACTCAGCAGGTGCAAAAGTTCACTCATCATTAGTAATCATTCCCTGTAGTACTTCCTGAGGGGCCCCTCCAGAGTTCAGTTGCCTATGTTTGTTTGGGGCATTACAGTTGCTGTTCTGCAGAAAAACGAGTTTTGCAAAACTGAAAGCACTCCGCAGGTGCAAAAGTTCAACTTCAAACTCATCATTAGTAACCATTCCTTGTAGTGCTTCCTGACTGGGGTCCCTTCTATGACCCTGCTCTGACCCTCACAGCAGGCTCATAGAATAGCTACAAGTAGGCCACAAAGGTCCTGAAAAAAAAATTGCACTGCAACAGAAAGCAAATTACAGATAAGGAAGCAGGTGCAAGACTGGAATTTTAAAACAGTGACACATTAATAAATCAACCCCAAATTAATTCATGTCAGTTGAAGCAGGGCAGGTGTGCTTGCTTTCCCCCCCCCCCCCCCATAATCTACAGTGATGATGAACAAGAGGGTGGCATTGATGTACCAGAGGGTGGCATGGGTGAAACAGAGGGTGCTGGGAACCTGTGATGATGAACCAGATGTAGAAACAACATAGTCGCGACCGTTGCGAGCCGACAAGTAAGTTCACAATTGCGAACTGGTACAAAACTCTCGCGAACTGGCAGAAACCCTTGCGAACACAAAAAAATAAAAATTCGCGAGAATTTGCGGATTTTGCGGATTGCGAGTTTGCAAATACGCAAATTTGCGAACGCCAGATTCGCTAAATTCGCCCATGCTTACTCAAGCAGTATCCTGAACATGGCACCTAGATAAAGAGAGTATTGCCCCAACAAGTTTAGACCCGCACTATGGTCCGACACCTAAATTATGAGGTGTGTTCCGGATTTTGGGATCAGACATCCATATACATTCTTAACCTAAAATAAGGGTGCATGATCTGAGGGTTGGCTAAGGAGCTGAGCTTTGGGATCTGATGTCCCTGATTGGCTGAGAAGAACAAGAGGAGTACATACCTTAAGGTTATGTCCTATCACATTATCAGTGAGCTCGTACAGTGCCATTGTATGGGCCTCCGTGATAAGGGACGAGCAAGCGGTGGCAGAAGGAAACACGAAAATGTAAGTACTAGTCTAATATACTGCTAAAACTGAGCAGGCATCAGTGCAATGGATACTGGAAGTGTGTTGGTGCTAAAGTAAGTCGTGGCCGAATACTTGGCTGTGCCGAAGGAACTGAATGCGGGTGGTTGCCTGTGTCCAGTGGCCACTGTGTGCTAAGCACGTACGTTCCAGGATGCTGGAATGTCTACCATTGATTCTGGTGGAGCCTGTCTATATCTTCGTGACAGTCTGCCTGCGGCTGGTGGGAGCTGGTGCCTGCTGCAGGGTTGCGCATAGCGGCTCCACTAGACGCCTTAGGCAGACCTCTCAGCTCGGGGTAATAATGATTATTAAGGCAGTTCTAAAAACAGCTGAGACGGGTCTCAGTCGTGCTTTCCATTTTTGCCCTTACCATCACCATGAAAAAAAATCTTAATTCTAGAGCAATAGCACCCTTCACTGACATTGATGTAACTTCAAAGATGCTCGTTATGTTTCTTCCACAGTCTCACCATGTCACAACGGAAGCATTTTCAATGTTCTTTACAACAAAGCTATAGTTATTGTTAATTTATCTTCTGCAAATAATAAGCATTGACAAAGCTAAATAGTCCTGACTTCTTGTAGCAGTAATGTTACATGTATCATATATCTGGATGCAATGACAGAAGGAGCAAAATATCAGTCGGGCGGCACAATATGCTAACACAGTTTATCTAATTGCGTGTTTTTAACCAACACCCTTAATTACATCAGCCACAACCAGTGGTCGAAGTGGGGGAAAAAAAAGGTAGGGGAACTGTTGGCGGAGACTCTGAGGGCGGGGAGAACTCTAGGATTGGATCAGTGGGCGGAGTCAGGTGTGGCCAGAATTTTTAGTATTTGTTTGTCATTTCACCGACCAGTTACAGCTTATTGTGTTATTTAATTCAACCAAAGGATACACTTTATTATTTAAGGTTTAATAGGAGTTGGCATTTAAATACATTCACAAAGTGGGATATATTTCCAATCAAACAATGTCCCAAATACGCTTAAAAGTGGAATCACAAGCCAATTGCCTCCAAGCCATGCAGTTTCTCTTATTAGCACTTCTCCTCCCTTCTTCAACAAGAGCAGTTCAAACATGAATGGCAAATATCCTAGTTTGCCAATGTTTTCTATATAATTTTGTCTCTGCCATATTTGCCACATAATGCATCATCCACTGCATAATCTTACAGTTTTAACTTATCATTTTTTTAGCTCAAACGTAAAAAACGTTACTTGAATTCCTGCAAAGTGGATGGCCCTGTGCAAAGGTTGACTGATCACCTTTCTCACTGCTGTATTTGTCTATTATTCTGATCCTAATGAGGCAGAATCTTTGCAGAGACTTAACATGTTAAAAATGTCTAAATAATAAAGTATAAGAAATATATTGCATTATGCTGCAGCCTTTTTTTTGTTGCATAATTTAGTCAACACTGCGGCATCATTTTGTTCCCAATTGCTGCATAATTCAAGTGGCTGCAGAGCAGGTAGCACATGTTAAAAGCGCTTGTGCATGATGCAGAGAGACTGTGAAGTTTGCAACCTTAGTTGGCGTGTCTGCAAGTCCTGCATTGCCGATCCTTGGTGAGTTGCAGCTACTACTACTGAAACTAGGCCAATGGAGGTACTAATGGGTGAGGCGCACTGGCCTCGATGGCAAGGGCGGCTTTATTGCTGGTGGCGCCCTGTGCAACAATGTTTGTTGGTGCCCCCAATGATCACCTACTCCTCGGACTCCCTCACTACCACCCTTTAACGGTCCCCCTCAAGTCTCATAACCACACTCTTTCTCAGATGCATTTAATTTGATTTACAGCGCCACTCATACCAGTGTATGGTGTCAGAGCACTTTACATCACACACACTAGACAGAGATAATCATTTATGTATGTGCAAATCCCTGTATAGGAAATGTTACATAAGATAAAGGACTACAAACTGCAGAAGCCACATTACAACCATACTAGTAGGCAGCATAGTTTAATACCTCACTGTTCTATGTTAGGATTTTAACTTATAAACTGCAAGTAACAAAGGGATCTCTCTGACAGAATCAGTAACCTACTAACCTAGTTAATATTATTTGCTCTTTGTGATCTGCATGGTACATGTTCCTTGCAGCAGGCACATTAACCCTCTGTACTACCTTTCCAGGAGTCTACCCGTTCACTAGACAAAACTCCAATCTTTCTCTAGGAAGAAAATTTATCAGCGAAGTTATCATGACATTTTTATTGTAGCTGAAAATTGCTGGAGGCCAAGAAGGAGGTAGTAAGTTTTTTTTAAATCATAATATACTTGCAAACACTACGCACCCACCCGAAATAGGTACCCAGTGAGGTCACACCGTTCGTACCGCCCTAACCTCAAGGTTCATGTGACCTCAGTGATAGTCACAGTGACTGGATCCCTGTTGCTCTAGGGTGTGCTGGTTCGTAAGCCTGCCCGCAAGACTGAAGATGAACTTCAGTATGGATTGTGGTGGACAGACCTTCAAGGTTAACCCACAATGTACACCACTAGGGTTCACCTGCTTGTGCTAAGACATCAGGCTTTCTAAATTCCAGTGGGGCCTTTTAAGGTCTAGCATTAGAATATGCTCCCTCAGTAGAGTGGCCTGGTCATGAAGGCTGAACCCGGTTCCCCAGTTCCCCAGTTCCCCAGTTCCCCAGTTCGATATTCAGCCGCTCTGGCCATAGTGCAACATCCTCTCCCCCACTGAACACCATACTGCCCCACTGAGAGAAACTCACACTTCCTTCAGCTACAACCTAATTGTGCCTGCTATAAACACTTGGATGTGACTCAATTCAAATTATGCACTTGATAAGAATAATATGCTGCCTTAAAAAAAAAAGTAAAAGCAAACACTCATAGGGAATGCAAGATTAGGTAAAGCATGTGAAATGTAAGCAGAAACAACATGGTTACCATAACGATCTCACACTCACTATTTAGAACCTCTGGGTTCTCATTATGCGTCCCAGTTTGAACCAACAGAATTGGCGGGTGACGCGAGTGAGGATCCTATCATTTTTAATGGGGATATTACCCCATTATGCTTTGAAATAACCGAGGTTAGCAAGATACTGAATATTATTCCCAAGGGTAGAGCCCCAGGTCTGGACTTAGTCCCTGCCGATTTATTCATGCACGACAACGAGGTTTGGGCTTCATATATTCAATCTCTTGCAAATGGCATTGCTATAGGCTCACCCATACCTGATACCTGGAAGGGTGCCGAGATCATTCCGATCTTTAAGAAGGGGGAACACTCAGATCCGGGAAATGACAGGCCGATAAGTTTAATTGACTGTATGCAGAAGGTGGTAGCTAGGCTTGTTCTGCAGAGAATCCAAGGGTGGATTGAGGAGGAAAAAGTATTGTCACCTCTCCAGGCCCGGTTCCGCAGTCATACAAGCACGATTGATCACGTTTTTAGATTTGTTTTAATTTATTGGAGGGTGGTAGTGTTGGGGGGGGGGGTACACTCTTTGCGGCTTTTGTCGATCTTAAATCTGCGTTCGACTTGGTGCCACAAGCAAAAATGTGGGCTGTTTTTGTAGATCAGGGCATGCCTTTGAATATACTGTCATTTTTAATTAAATTACATGAGGATAATTTTGCCCAAGTCCGTTGGAACCAACAGGGGAGTGTAACTGACAAGTTTGCAATTGCTAGGGGAGTACGCCAAGGGTGCGTCCTTGCACCGACCCTCTTCTCACTATACAACAACAGGGTAATCAACTATTATGAGCAACAACCAACTGATGCCCCTAAACTGGATGGTAAGTTGATCCCCCTGTTGATGTTTGCAGATGACACCTTATTAATTTCAAAGACACAACAAGGCCTGCAAAAGGCCATAGATGTTTTTGAGGTATTCTGCAAAGACCATGGACTTGTTATAAATGTAAGTAAGACCAAGTTCATGGTTCTTCATAAGTCCAAGTATGTTACAGGGAAGGTGGCCTTGAATGGGGTACAACTTGAACAGACTCAAGATTTTTCTTATCTGGGGATCACCCTAGCCTCTAAATTAGATTGGAAACACCACACCAACCAGCTGGTCCCGAAACATGCTCAACTAGCAGGAGCCCTAACAAAAGAGTTTTTCCTCTCCCATACTAGGCCAATCACCCCAGTCCTCAAAATTTACGATGCTAAGATTGGAGCAGCAGTTCTTTACGGGGTGGAACTGTGGGGATTTAGTAACCTTACCCGATTGACTGGTGCTCAAAACAAATTTTTGCGTGGAATTACAGGCCTTCCAGCATCAACCCCCTTGACTCCCCTATTCTATGATCTAGGAACTCAACACTTGGAGGACATGGCCCATTATAGACCAGTAGCATACTTGAGGAGATTGTGGGTCACTCCAGAACTCTCCCAGTATGCTCGGGCATTCCTTGAAATTAGAGAAGCAGATAGGGCACATAAAATCCCTTGGATGAGGAAGGCAAGGGCAACATACACTGCTATGGGTCTATCCATTTTGTGGGAAAATCCAACAGCTAATACATTTCCACCAAGGAAAAGAACTTTACTGGAACATGGTCTCATTGAAAAGATTTGGGCACTGTACTAGTCCGTCTCTAACTGTGGAGTTTCTGGAATTAAAACATTCTATTGCTCTTGAGGGTTACTGGGACTGGATTACCGTCCCTGACGACAGGAAGAAATACCACTAGTTTAGGGTTGGAACATTACCTATCAATACCTTTACTGCAAAATGAAGCGGTGGATGCAATCCCAGTTGTCCTTTCTGCCCCACCCAATGGGAAAGCATTGGACACATACTTTTTATCTGTCCCGAATATAAAGCCCCTAGGCAAACATTAAAAAATGGCAGATGGTGGAACCTTCATGAGGATGCACCTAATCCGAAATAACCTCAATAATAAATTTGCCCCTTTCTTAATACTTAAAAAGGGGATTATGTGCACACCGATAAGACACCGGCCATCACAATGTCAGTCCTAAACAGAACTTAAACATGTAACGAAAAAAGCACAGGTGCACCATAAATTAGAATTGTGCAAAAATAACAATATTCATCTCAAGGCACAGATAGTGAAGTCCAGAAGTCTTGTTTGTTTGATTCTTTATTTTTCAACAGAAGAAAACGAACAGCCGACGCGTTTCGTCCCAAGACGGGACTTCTTCAGGGCAAGGAATAAAGAGACAAATTCCTGGCGACGAAAGTGAACGTGTGGTAAACAACCGATGGAGAAGGTTAATCTCGTAGCTCCAAACAAGAAATAGAATTGTAAAAACGTCTGGGGGTCTATACATTATTTCTATCCTCCAGGATTGTTGTGCAGCCGGGCTCGAGGATGTGACAGCAGCGCCTGTGGATCTGTATATTAGTTCTATCCTCCAGGATTTTTGTGCGGCCGGGCTTGAAGTATGGCTAGATGTGTTTATCAAGTGGGGAAGACCACTTGTAATCAAGATGTGGATCAAAGTATCCGCGGTGCACCATCCATGGGTTGTGCACCTGAGCTTATGTAACCGACCCCTCAAAGTAGAATGTGTATAGTTTTAAAAATCTCTTCCTGTAACTCCGCCAGATTCCGCGGCAAACATGGTTAAAACATATCTGCTTGCAGCTAGGTCTTAAAACAGGTTTTGAGTCCTTAAGGATTCTTCGAACCAATAACTCTCAGCCTGTGGTTATAGCTGTTGCGAAGTTTCTCCACTGGATGTAAATAATCTAAGCTCGTAAATCATGTTTACATTGATAACTTGTGTGTTTTATTAAAGTTATTTATTGTGATCATGCCACCTAAATGTATATACATAAATATAAGTTGTATGTGTAACCTTCTGAAATTTTCTTTTTCGTTCTAATTTTTTTATATTATTTGTACAATGAACTGTATGTGTTTTAAACCGATGTTAAGCAAGTGTGGTGGTGTGGCACTCTGTTTAATACTGATTTAATTCAATCCTAGGGTAGCTTGGGTGCTGATCGGTTTGCTCCCTCTGACCAGTGGGGAGTTGTCGAATGTATCAAATTGGATGCTGTCAGGCTTGACAGGGTAGCCAATCGCACTCCTTAGGGAGATATGTTAATCTCTCCAATGTTCAAACCAAAGTTTAGGGAAAAAGTACTCATGAAGTATACCAAGGGAAACGACTTCTCATTCAAATTTATTCATCTGTTCAAAGTTATTCTCAATGTGTGCTGTTACATCACAGCTATATGAGGATTCCAAAACGTTCCAAGAAATTCAAACAATCCATTCAATCGGTATTATAATCCTCCAAATACCCAATGCATTTCGTGCTGTCCGCACTTCATCAGGGGAAATACATTTTTATCTATAAGGTAAAGTCAAATGATGTATTGTCAGAGATATAGGAGCAGACCACAGTCTGTCAAAGAAGAAATAATAAAAACATTTTTAGCACTGTACATTGTCGACCGATCTATTTACATGCATGGTGAAGGAAAATAAGGATGTGCGTAAAAAGAATAATAAAACATAACCAAAGTGAGGGTATTAATGAAACTAGTGATATTGCCTGTAGTTCAAGTTCAAAGATAGCTTTATTCGATTTTTGAAGATAAAAACCATAAAAGCACATTTAAATACAGAAAAACATTTTTTTTTAAATAATTTCATACATTTAAAACATTAGACATAAAATGACAGTTTATGTGATTAAAAAACATATTTCCAGGTAGTATTGTTTAAAACTTATAAAATCAGTTCAGTTCATCGACGCTCTACATTTTCCTGCATATTTCAAAAACTTGGCTACTGCAGTCACGGTGATTTCATCGTGCAGCATATATAATTTAATCAAGGCTGGTCTGCATTGCCTGAGGCCCCATAATTTTAGTTACGGGACCAAATGCCTCTTTCTTCCCCATTCGTAATATTTACAAAATAGTATGCAATGGATATTTGATTGCTTAGAGATGTTATCACAGGGGCAATTCATCAAGTTGGGAGTCCAATCATTTGCTATAGGAAATGTTATCAGTCTGAAGAAACAATCAGTCCTCATCCTTGTTAGCAATAGTCTCGCATAAGCAGTATATGCAGGGGATAAATATAGCGGAATACCTGGTCCGTGCAATAGGAGATGATGATGGGCAATTGTTGGCTTGTTGCCCTCTAGATAGGAGCGCCTATCTTCAAGTAAACCTAGGCAGCATTCTTTGAGGGCCTTTTTCGTGATTAGGGAACATGACATGGGGTTTTCAAACAGATCAGAGTGCCCTATAGAATTTAAGAATTTACTAACGTAGGAAAGCCACAGTATTTTCCGTGATGCAGCTAGACCCATGCAGTCTCTAATCACGTCCTTGCTAAAATCTGTTTCATTCGAGGTCCATATCTTGTGCCACAGCAATATTGGACTTATCTTAATTATATCAATGATGTGGACCCGAGCAAGTACGTTGTGGCATATAGTAGTAGAAATAGATCTAGGTACTGCTAGCAAATATCTCAAGAAGGCATTCTCACTAATTTGAATCTCACGACAGTCCGCCATGCCCCAGATTCCTGCTCCATAGGTCGCTGTGGAAACACATTTTGCTGCATAGATGTTGAGCAAAATCTGGACCGGCTTGCCGCCCAGTTTTTTAGCAAACTTCTTTAAAGCACCTATTTCTCTGCAGAAGGCCAGATTACGTGTGTTAATGGCTGTGTTCCATGAGCCCCTGTTATTAAAAACAACACCCAAATAAGTAAAAGATTGTGTTAAGCTTATCTTTGTAAGATTTAAAAAAGTGTTACAATCTATTTTCTTTTGTAAGGTACAACACATGGTAAAAGTTTTACCCACGTTTATCTTGAGTCCTCTCAGGCCCATGAATGAGGAGAAACCAGTCAGAGCTTTCTGCAGACCTAGCTGTGTTCTGGACATTATGACAGCATTGTCTGCATAAAGTAATATTGGGACCGCCACACCATTAATTTTAGGATAATCTACTTCCAGGTTGGCCAAATAGTCTGCCACACTATTTATGTAAAGGTTAAAAAGGAACGGGGCAAGGATGCATCCCTGTCGGACACCTTTTTTTATAGGGAAATTTTTAGTGCATTTTCCGTTTTTTCCATTGCGAATCATTGCCCCCGCCCCTCGATATAATTCCTTTGTAAAAGCGAGTATATTTATGTCGATTCCTAGCTCTATGAGGGTGTTCCAAAGTATGCTGTGGTTGAGGCAATCAAATGCTGAGCTTGTGTCAACAAAAGTCATGTATAGATTGCTCTTCTTTACCACAGCATATTTATTTGTAGTCAAGGCTAGATTCAGACATTGCTCTACCGTGCCAAGGCCAGAGGCAAATCCATATTGGAATTTTGAGAGGACTCCGTTTTCAGTGGCCCAGGCTTGCAGTTGGTTCAGCAATACTCTTCCAGCTACCTTCATCGTCGAATCAAGCAGGGAGATTGGCCTGCAACATTTTGGGTCCATTCTATCTCCCTTTTTGAAAATTAGAATTATGATGGCTTCCTGCCATGTTGTAGGGAAGATACATTTTTATCTATAAGGTAAAGTCAAATGAAGTATTGTCAGAGATATAGGAGCAGACCACAGTCTGTCAAAGAAGAAATAATAAAAACATTTTTAGCACTGTACATTGTCGACCGATCTATTTACATGCATGGTGAAGGAAAATAAGGATGTGCGTAAAAAGAATAATAAAACATAACCAAAGTGAGGGTGTTAATGAAACTAGTGATATTGCCTGTAATTTATAGAGCTGATGGATTCACCTGTGTAGTAAAAAACTCCCAGCGTGTATTACGAATGAAATCTCCGTGTGGGTAAAACTAAAATTGCGAAACAACAGTGATACTATACATAACTGTTCACGTACTAGCCCCGTGAACATCGTCACTGTGACGGAAATTACATCAGAATCTTATCGGATGTTAGAATCAAAGCAACTATGCCGAGGATACTTTCTAAATTATATTTTGTGTATAACTTACCAAGCGGGTAATCGGGAAGAAAACGTAACTTGTCTTCTGGCCCTAGTTGGGATCGGGCTTGGGCGTAATGCGCATGCGCTTAAACACGGTCTAAATGGTCAGTTCCCTCGTAACCCGGAAGTGTGTTGTATCTCGTTTAAAATGTGAATGTGCAATTAATTTACGGTGGTAACCTCAAAAACGTGACGATAATAGTTAATAACGGATATGGCAAATCAAGTAGAATAAAATTAACCAAATTAAGGTCATTGCTATTGTTAGTGCCGGAGAGTATGTGAAAATGGCGGCCATGTTGGTACAGTGTGATTCACATTAACAAAGGTGCTGTCGACTAAGAAAAGAGAAGGGTTTACAAAGTCAAGGAGTGTAATGTCAAACAATGCATCAATGTTATAAACGGGAAATGAGTCAAATAAATCTAGATAAATTACGGTGTTCACATAGTGATACTCTGTATATAACAAAGTAATGGAAAATTAGATTGCAATCTAAAGGTTATTCAGTAGTTTTGTGAACATGTTGAAAAAAAGTATTTGTGCTATAGAAAGCAGCTATATTCAAGCCGTTCATTTAACCCTGTTGGGTTACAGGAATTCAGTTTTTTGATCCAAAATATTTCACGTTGAAGCAGTCTTTTTTTGTTGTCACAGCCTTGCTTCACAGGAACACACTCCAAACCATTAAACAAATCTGACTGATGTTGTGGCTGGTAGAGATGTAGTGTGCGGCTACAGGAGCCTTGGTAGATTTGTTTCTTATAGTACTCTTATGTTCAGTCATTCGAGTTTTTATTTTCCTCTCTGTTTTTCCCACATAAGGGAGTCCACATGGACATTTCAGTAAATAAACCACGTTTTTGGAGTCACAAGTGGCATTGGTGAAAAGTTCAATAAGTTTTCCTGTGGTGGGATGGTTGATACTGTTACCACGAATTATGTTGTTACAGTGTCCACAGTTAGCACATGGAATCGTCCCTGTGTACTTTCTGTTTTTGTTACGTACATCCTTTTCAATCATATCCTTAAGATTCTTTGATCTTTGATAGGCGAACAAAGGTTTTGTGAAGAGTCCTTTGAAATCAGGTCCTTTTCAACCATTTGACAATTTTTCAAAATGATTCTCTTTATCTGTTCACCTTCGGTTTGAGAATTTAGATACAAACACTGGTCTGTCCTGATTCGTGTCCTTTGGGTTTGTCTTGAGTAACTCTGCCCTGGAAATGGTTTGTGTACTCACTTTAGCTTCCTCAAGAATATTTTCCGGATATTTCCGTTCACGAAATTTTGTGATCATCTGATTTGCATTTGATTCATAAATTTGATCGCTTGATGATATTCTTTTCATTCTTAGCAGCTGAGAATAGGGTAAGTGACGTTTCAATGACATGGGATGACAACTGTCAAAGATCAACATATTGTTTCTGTCCGTATTTTTAATGTACACATCTGTTTGGAAACAATTGTTCTGTAAAGAAACTAACACATCCAGGTATGGGATGGATCCAGTGTTGATAGAGTGTGTAAACTGTATGTGATCATCAATGCTATTGATGTATTTGATGAATTCTTCAATTTCAGTAGATGGTCCTTTCCATATGAGAAAGATATCATCTATGCATCTCCAAAATTTATGAATTTTGTTCTGCCATCTGGGATTTTCAAGAATGTTCTCAAGTTCCAATCGGTGCATGAAGAGATTTGCGTAGCTGGGGGCCGCACAATTCCCCATGGAAGTTCGAGCTAACTGTTGGAAATATTGTTCGTTCCAGGAAAAATAACTATGGTACAGGGTGAAATGTAATAATTCAAAAAGGAACACTTTCAAGTCTTGTTTAATGTCGTTATTCATTAAGAAGGACTCTATGGCTTCAATGCCCCTATTGTGTGGGATTGACGTGTAAAGAGAACACACGTCGATGGTACAAAGTGTTACTTCCATAGTCGCATCCAGTTCCGTATCATTAAGTTTAGTAAGAAAATCTGTTGTATCACGAAGGTATGTAGACATTTTCTGTACTAGTGGTTGTAGGTGTCGGTCTAGATATTTTCCTGTGGGTTCATGAATTGAACCCCTTGTCGACACAATCGGTCTAAAAGGTGGTTTCATTAAGTCCTTATGTATCTTTGGCAGCATGTGGATGCTTGGGCACTTTGGATGATCTTGTAACAAAAATCTTTTGTCTTTTTCTGTGATAGTTCCCATCTCTACTGCTTGGTTGATGATGATGTTCAAGGTGTCTTTAAATGCCATGGTAGGGTCATTCGGTAATACCATGTATAACTTTTCATCAAATACATGGTTGTTCACACTTTCGAGGTAAAACTCAGAGTCCATTATGACAAGGGCAATCCCCTTGTCTGCTTTGCAGCATTTAATTTTCCGGTTCTCAATGATTTGGTTAATAGCCCGAAACTCATTGGTAGAAAAATTGGAGCGTTTAGCTGGTGGTTTCTTAAACAATTCCTTTATTTCATTAGTTGTGATTGTTTCGTATGAGTCAAGAATCTTATGACTTACTGGGGCTAAAAATGTGCTTTTACTTTTCAATCCTAACAATGTGTCTTCTGTCTGTGTTGGTGTCGTTGGTTCAGTAACAATGTTTGAGAAAAAATGCCTTAAGCGAAGGGTTCTCATGAACTTGAAAAAGCTCACTTCCGTTTCCAATTCATTGGGTCTGTAAGTAGGCACAAATGATAAGCCACGTTGCAAAGCTGAAAGTTGATTTTTAGATAACTTCTCTCTCGAGATATTGATTACTAAGTTGTTTTGCTGCGTGTCGATTGGGCTATTGGAGAACTTTGCTCTCTTTGTGCTCTTGCTCCTCCTGGTTCGACGTTGTGGCTTTGGCCTCTCCCTAAAAAAGGCCTCTCTGATGTTGTTGAAGCGGAAGTGTTGGCGGTGTTTTCCCTGTTATCAGTTTGTTTTCCTTGTTTATCTGATCTGTGTGTATCTTTTTGGGTGGAATCAAAAGATGACGAACTTCCTTCATCTGAAGATGGATTTTGAAATGGTCTTTGTTGTCTTCGTTGGGCATAAACCTCAGCCCAATTATAAACCTCCCCAAGCTTGTAGTCAATGGGATTGCGTTTATACTTGCGGATTTTTCTGTCATTTATCTCTCTTGTGTACTTGTCAAGCTGTATGTTAATGTCCGTCAAGGCACGATCTAGATCATCTTTTGATAGATTGTTTTCCAAATTCATTTGAATTCTTTTAATGTCTTTGTCAAGATCTTCAATGACTTTAGATAGTTCATCCACAATGAGTAAAATAAGGTCTAATGAACATTTGTTTAATATTTCGTACCACCGTTCTGTGAATTTTGGATTATTCCTACAAAGTGTTGGCTTAAGAGCTATCCGTAGCCCTCTCGGTATTCTTTGGTCTTTATGATACCTTATTATGATACATTTCAAATAATGCTCTTAATTTATTGTCTTAATTAGTGTTGGGACGGTTGACAATTTGATATAACTTTGCAATGTTACATGGTACTATGATAATCTGCTGCTTGATATGTTAACGAATAGTTTTAAATATGTAAATGTCTAGTCTTTTTATAATGCTGTCTTTTATGATTTCAAAATCGAAATAAAGACTTACGAAATGAAATGAATAATATGCTGTCTTAAAAAAAAACATTACAAGCAAACACTCATAGGGAATGCAAGATTAAGTAAAGCATGTGAAATGAAAGCAGAAACAAAATGGTTACCTTAACGATCTCTCGCTCACTATTCAGAAATCAGCGAGTGGTTTTACCTGAAAAGTTAAGGACATGACTACAGGGCCCTGAAGGGAACCGATTCACTGTCCATTGCTTATATCCTTTCAAAACGTAAGCAGTATGTTTTAAAGAAACCAAATCCATAAACACAGAGCCATGGTACACATTTTGTTTTCCAATCCACCCATCAATCAGGTACTGCAATACATCCAGGAATGGTGCACTTCCCCACCTGGGGACAACAATGCTGTTCAAAGAAAGACGAGAAAACAAAAGGTAGTGCTTCACTGCAGAGTCTGTAAAGTGAGGCTGATGTGTCTGGATGTGAATAAAACCAATCTGGCCACTTTGCAACTACTCTGTCTTGATTTATTTAATTATGAATGTATTTTTCATAGTTAAAACCTTTTATTTCTCTCCATGCCGAGGCTGCACTTTGGAATAGAAAAATGTCAGATAAAGGGCATTTCCTGCAAGAGTGTTTCTCTTTTTTGGATCCATTTCACAGGGAAGCAACTAAATGAAAGAAGGAAAGAGAGGCTGTGAACCATTTCTTCAAGTCACAGTTTTCAGTAATTGAGGAGCAAGACAGAAAGAGAGGGAATAATAGGAAGAGATGGGGGCAGCTGCCAGCACAGAAAAGGACATTGTCTGTGTCTTCTCAGGGCAGTAAGGGAGAGACAGAGTCCTTTTCCTTCTCTGCCTGCCAAGAATGGCCACGAAAGTTGAGCCTTATCTGAAGGCCTTTTCTATTTCTGCCGTCCTGGGACACAGCTTCGAAAAGAAAAAGTAGAGGAACTGAATCTTTTTAATAAAAGAAGTAGGGGCACGCTGTGCCCTTCCGTTCCCGCCCACTTCTACCACTGGCCACAACCCTTTGTGAAACACCCGCCCCCCCAGTTTTTTCATCCTACTTAAAGCCCTGGGATTGTGGCTGCTAAACTAGTATAACATAATAAAACACAGCCTGGCTGTTACCTGTGAGCGCCTCAGCCTCACTCTCCGGTGTCATTTCTAATATATATATATGTATATATATATCCAACAAGAGTTTTGGCGCAAAGCTACAGTGGCCTCTCACAGCGGCGGGCTCCGGACGGGATCGCCAGTCCCTTAAATCACACCAAATCCGTTCACACTTCCCAAGAACGATGTCCAGACCACAGCTCGTGTTCAAAAACTGGATTTATTCACAGCTTACTCGACGCGTTTCGGGAACAACTTCCCTTTCTCACGAGTACAAGTTTCTGTTAGCATCCGACATTTAAGGTAAATCATGTGATCGTGTTGATGATAGACATAGTCAACAGACTACCACCGCATAATACATTTGGAGCTATGAAAGCAAATTCATCTTATTCAGCAATTTGTGACTTCACAGTGTATCAAAACTTGGCATTTCTTAAATAACATTCTTATTGCGACTTCAGGGCAACAGAGATAACAGCAATTCATCATTGCAAAAATAAATTACATATTACACATTACGTGAAATTCGGTCCGTTCGAAGCCTCGAACCCAAAATAGCATTGTGCATGCTTGCCATCACATCTGGTCTAATGCTTTGAGCTATTCGGCTGCCTTATCGTTTACAGCCCTCGTGGTTGAGGAAATCATTAAACCTTAAATCATATATTCTAAAAGGCAGGAAAATGTGAAATAATGTCCACAGTGATTCAAACCAATAGTTATCGCCTTGTTGGTTCAATTTAGCAAAATACAGCCCCAGTGGGCTTAACTGAAACATCGCCCTATTGCGCGTTCTTTGCCAGTGTGGATGTCATGATTCACATCAGAAAGCACCTTTCATAACAAAATGCCCCTAGCGGTGCAAACGAAATATCGGCATTTCATTATTGTCAAAATACACTTTTCATGGGAATTCAGTCCATTCGAACCCTCGAGACCACATTCATATTGCGCATGCGCGTCATCTCTCGTGCTTTGGTCTTATTGGCTGCCTTATCGTCTACAGCCCTCCCATTTGAGGAAAGTCTAACTGCATATATTTTACAATGAAGGAACTGTGATATAGTGTCCACTCCAAGTTAGTTCACGCCATGTCAGTGCAATTTTGCAAAAACAGCCTCAGCGGGCTTAACTGAATCATCGCTCAATTGCACATTCTTTGCCAGTTCTGAAGTCATAATTCACACCTGGTAGCACCTTTCGTTTCAAAATGCCACCCGTGGTTTCTGCCACTTGATACAAACTGCCACATACTTTCTGATCGTGCTGTGTTTTCATACTCTCCCATATTTACAGGTACCTGTGACAAAAATAATAAAATACAGTGATTAGATAATCTACAAACCCGTGAAATTTACACATTCATACCAATAAAATCAAGGTTAGAGGACAGTTCAGCAAACTATCTCGGTTCATCCAAGATGCACGCCAAGCGCTTCATCACAATTATGCCCCTGGGGTTGTAAAGTGTGATATTTGATTATGAACCTAGACTCTAAGCGTCTGAGTTCTTGCAGTCTGTTACCGCCTCTTTCTCTGATGGGTACTTGGTCTAGTACAACAAAAGAGAGGAGGCTGCTGTTGCTCTGGTGGTGGGTTACAAAGTGTCTTGCCATAGGATACTGTTTATCATGGTTTTTTATGGCTCTTAGGTGCTGTAAAATACTGTCTTTGGCTGGTTTAATTGTACTACCCACATAACATTTCTTACACGGGCATTTGAGTGCGTAAACCACGTACTCAGTGTGGCAGGTCAAATGTTTAGCAATTTTAAAAGGCTCACAGAGATGGGATAGTTTTATCTCTTTGACGTTGTGGCTATATTTACAAGCTTTGCAGCGGCCACAAACATAAAATCCCTGGACTGGATTACTTTTCTTTTGGTTAGCTAACAGGGTTTTACATACCTTGTCCTTCAAGGACATAGGTTTCCTGTATGTGATTTGAGGATAATCTCGGATACCTCGTTCTATATCCTTATCAGTCCTGAGGGCACTCCAGTATTTATTGATAGCTCCTCTGACTTCTTTCGTTTGGGAGTGGTAGTCAGTGATGAATCTCACTCCTTCTGTGCTTTCCTCTTTTTCAACTTCCAACGTCAGGGGTTGGTTAGAGTCCCTTTCTTCCACCTTTCGCAAAGCTTCTGCGATACATTTGTTACTGTATCCCCTGCACTTGAATCTGTCACACATTATGTCTCTTTCTTTCTCATAGTCCAACTGTCTAGTACAATTTCTTTTGGCCCTTAATAGTTCACCAAAAGGAATCGAATTGATCAGGTTTCGGGGGTGACCGCTTTGTGCATGGAGAAGGCTGTTTCCAGCCGTCTCCTTTCTGTACAAGGTTGTCACAAGGCTAGTCTCATTTATGGTAACTTTCAGATCTAGGAAGTCCACTGTGTTTTTATCAATGTGGCTTGTAAATGACAGATTAAACTCATTCACATTCAGAGTAGCCACAAATTCTTCAGCTTCCTCAACTGTGCCATCCCAAATAATGAAGATGTCATCTATGTATCGGAGCCAGGTACGGACTCTGGTACGATATTGGTCTAGCTGTCTAACAATCAGTTCTTCCCGCCACCCTAAGTATATTCCGGCAAAACTAGGGGCAAAACAAGTGCCCATAGAAGTACCAAGTAGTTGGTGGTAGATGGCACCATTGAACAAAAAATAATTTTGCGTAAGACATGTAAAAATCATATCTAAAAGCATTTCAGTATGAAAAAGGTATGAGACTGATCTTGTGCTTAGGAAATGTCTGCACGCTTTAATTCCCATTTCGTGTGGGATATTCGTATACAGGCTGTTGACATCCAAGGTCATTAGTAAACAGCCTGCATTGACGGTGACATTGGTGATTTTCTTTAAAAAATCCTCTGAATCTCTTATATACGCTGGGAGGCCCTGCACAATCGGTTGCAAAAAATAATCCACATATCTTGAAGTATTTTCTAGGCTGCTATTCCTAGAAGATACTATTGGCCTGCCTGGGGGGTTGACCGGGTTTTTATGCAATTTAGGGAGTAAGTAAAGTGCTGGTATTTTTGGGAATTTGCACTTTAAAAAAAAAAAAAAAAAGTTGAACTCTTCTGTCTCTATGAGTTCCTGATTTCTCCATTCAGACAATCTCTCCTGATAAGCTTGATTCTTACTGTCATAAAGTTTCCTGTTGCTCTTCTCATACTTTACAGTGTCATTAAGTTGCTTCATACCTTCCTGTACATACATTTCTTTTGACATTACCACAATGTTGCCCCCCTTGTCCGATTTCTTTATGACAATATTATGGTCATTACTTAAACTTTCAATGGCTAATCTTTGCTCTTGGCTCAGATTATTTCTTCCCCACTTTTTATTATTGGCTAGTTTTTTTAATTCAAAAACATCGATTGCCTCATTATTAATCAGTGGCAGAAAAATAGATTTAGGTTTAAATCCACTTTTACTGCCCAGGCCCAATCTGATGTTTTCGTTAATTAGGTTCAGGGTAGGGTTTTCAATTACTTCAGGGTTTCCTTCTAGCTCATGTAGTACTTGTATCATATCGGCATCTCCAATTTGTAATGTACTTGGAGTCACCGTACCTGTGCCTATTTCAGTACTCATTCTTGTTGCAAACCATTTCTTAAGTCTTAGCTTCCTAGTAAACTGAAAAAGGTCAATGCGACTCTGGGTGTAATTAAAGTTAGATGTAGGGCAAAAAGACAATCCAAAGGACAATACCTCAATTTCAGCAGTATTGAGAATCCTGTCAGAGAGGTTGATGACTGTCTTGGTGTCCTTCATTTTAGCTTCCTCTGGCCCCTTGTTCTTGTTCCCACTGGGCTTGAAATGTTGGCATCTGTTATGTTTACTCTCTTTCCTCCTCTTCCTCCTACAAATGATTTGCTCTGGGATTCCAGTCTCCCTTTGGCCATGAGCGAAAATTCGTTTAAAATTTTGTCTTTTGGGCTTAAGAAACCAGGTCCCATGTCAGTTGGCTGGTTCTCACCCTCGTTATTATCTTCTGTTTGGGCCCCATCATCCGTTTCAGGCATTTCCAATGCGGTTGTCACTCCGCCGGGTGCTTTGGTTGTTTTGGTCTCAGCCCGTAAATGATCATACTTTTTGGAGAATGTGAGGACTTGTCCTCTCTCGTAATCCATATGGTCCCTGAGAAACTTTCTTTGTTTTTTATCTTTTATTTCTTTCTCTAAGGTTTCCAGTTTTTTCTCCATTTTGCCCCATTCTGTATCAAATTCCTCTTTGCTACAGAGTTTGGTTAATTCTTCTGTTATTTTTTCAATCTCCAGCGCGCATTTCTCAGTCTTTGTTGGCATACTTGACTAAAAGTTTCAGCATGATTGTTGAGCATTCGTGACTGTTGGTTGCCCATTCGTCTACCAGCTCGGGGTCCGGGTCATTGAAGGTGGGAGTTGTATAAATTCTGAGCCCTCTTGGAACTCAACCCACCTCGATGTATTTGGCCAGCGTGGTGGCCTCCCACCATTTTGTCTGTTCAAGTTTAAGAAGTTTCCATAATTTAGACCAAAGATCTTGTTTGGATTTGCACTGCATCCCACTCCCCATGCTGGGCGGTGTGCTAGCATTCGGTTCATTTGTCTGAACGTCAAAAATCTGCGTCGCTGCCTCGTTCCTCTTAGTGATTCTGGATGCTGCCATGTATATATATATATATAAATATATATATATGTATTTCAATGAAAATCCTCTGACTTCCACAACAACGGCGCGGCGAAGGAGACAGACCCCACAGCTTCAGGCAAGATGTTGCTTTTATTTAAGACCTTCCTGGCGGCGCGTTTCGAGTAGCTAGTACTCTTGATCACACACCATTAAATGAGTCAGCCTGTCATTTTTGAATGCTTGTTTTCCCTGACCCCTCCTATGGGCCACACCTCCTAAAGTCCATCACATGGTTTGTTAAAACATAGGCATAGAAAGGGTACATATATCATAATGGAGTAAAAAGCAGACTGTTGTGGACTTTTCCTTTTTAGTGAAAAAAGTACATTTTGCCTGAAACAATACCGTATAACAAATTAATTCTGTTTATACATGTTAAATAATTTTGCATGATTTTATAATGCTAAAATATCGCATATAAAAACCTTTGTTACTTCCATTAGTAATTATTGCACATTTCCCATGGCTGTGTATAACCGTTTATCATGACTGCATGAATGCAGAAGCGCCTCGAGGCTAATAAAGTGACTGGTGCTGTATCCTTGCTGCGTGAATGCAAAATAACCTGTGACGGATAATATTTGAACAACCATCAGATTCGTGAATATTGATTCCACCTACAGTTGAAGCACTCATGTGATATTAAAATCTAAGGGAATTGAAACTAAACCATGAAACCCCCAGCTCATGTAATGAATATTTATTAAAAATTCTAAATACTTGAATTTATATACATCATAAATATTGATACTATATACACTGTACATACTCAAAAAAAAATTCTTTTAAAGTAACAGTGCTATTTATCTACATGTGCTTGATTGTGAACGAGGAAAAAACTGTGAGAAAAATCCTGAAATTAACCAAAAATAACAAAAAATGGAATGCTGATATGAAAATATAATACAGCCTATGTACAAAGTATACAAGAAGAGAGATAAAAATTGTTTTGACACCTAATTTACTAAGTCTAGTGTGTTAAATTCATGATACACACTTAGAAAGTATTTGTCTTTAGCCGGATGATTTAATCACGGTGAGTATTACTGTAATTCACCGAGTGGGATACAACCCGGACTCCTAACCACAGATGTGGAAATAACCATGAAGGGCCTCAAATGGACAAAAAAGGGGGAAAGCCGGAATTTACAGAAAGTTGTGAAGATCTTCTGTAGCGTTAAGCCCATAGGGCTGTTTGCTGTCCAACGCTATGATGTATTGAGTTTCCAACTTTCTCAACATTTTGTCCCTATCGCCCCCCGTCTTTATAGTGGCACTGCATCTATGACATAGTAGCTCAAACACGACAGATCCCTGCCATGTACTGAATTAAAATGTCGTGCCACCGGGTAGGCTGGGTCATGGTTTACAATTGCCCGGAGATGCTGCAATATTCTGACGGGCACCTGCGACCTCGTACTTCCTACATAGCACAAGCCGCAAGTGCACGCCAGAAAATACACAGCAAACTCCGTGCGGCAATTGAAATTGCCTCTGATTGAGATCTTGGCGCCGGAGAAAGGATTGACATAGTGGGTCAAATTTTGTCCAAACTTGCACGCACGGCAAGAACTACATTTGTAGAAGCCCTGTCTGTTTAACCAGTCACTGCCTGTGGCTAGTTCTGGACTTGGCTTCACTAGTCTGCTGTGCATGCTGTAAGCTCTTTTGAAAGTGATGATGGGTTTGTCAGGGACTCTTGAGCATAATACACCGTCAGTTTTAAGAATTGACCAGTGCTTGTTGATGATGGTTTTTATCTGTTTGTGTTGCTGACTATAGGTGATAATTAGTCTGGGGGGCTGGTCCTGACTGTCAACCTCAGCAGGCCTGGGCATCAATAATGATTCCCGTGATCTTTCTTTGGTTTTGAGCAGCGCCTTAGACAGCGTTGACTCACTGTACCCTCTGGCTCTCAAACGGTTCATCATCAAACTGGCTCCCTGATCAAATTTTTCAGTATTGCTGCAGATTCTTTTAAACCGCAAAAGTTCCCCCAAAGGTATACTTTCAATTACGTGACGGGGATGTCCACACTTGGCATGTAATATACTATTGCCAGCAGTGGGTTTGCGGTATAGTGATGTTATGATATTGGTTCCTTCAATATCAATCTGGACATCCAGAAATTGGGCCGATTGTTTGTTAACACTGGACGTGAAGAATAAATTGCTGCTGTTGTTGTTGAGGGTTTGGACAAACTGATGTGCGCTTGAAATATCACCCTCCCATATGCAAAAAATATATTCAATGAATCGCATCCAGTGTTTAACATTATTAAAACCCTGTGTGACGATGAGATCCTGCTCCTACCACCAGCCGACATGTAAACACGTGTAGCTGGGAGAGAATCAGGATCCCATCGCAACACCTCTGATTTGTTTCCAAACATCCTTGCAATACATGAAAAAATTATTGTTGAGGCACCACATCACCAATTCACATAGTATTGAATTATGACTATAATACTCGCAAGATTTGTTACCCAAATAGTGTTTGATGGCTTCAATACCCTTTGTGTGTTCTATACAGGTATACAAAGATTCAACATCTAATGTAATCATACACCAATTGGGTTGCCATTGTATGGTACCCAATTTAGACAGAAAGTCCCCAGTGTCCTTAATATAACTGGCAAGGCCCTGAACATGACATTGTAGGAATAAGTCAATGTAGCGTGAAATGTTCTCACCCAGACTGTTTATCGCAGAGATGATGGGTGGGTCTGCCGGGTGTTGGTTGCCTCATTTTGTGCACCTTTGGAATTAAATAAAGGTGCGGCATCACTGGATTCTCCACATGTAAAAAAGCGTATTCCTCAGATGAGATCAGGTTGTTGCGTTTATATGACATCAGCATACGTTTTATGTTGTCTCTGGCCCGCTTGTATTCCATACCACTGCTTCTTTCATAGCAGTTGCTGTCAGCCAATTGTCTCATTGCTTCGGTCACATATTCTTGTTCTTGCCACAGGACGATGTCCCTCCTTTGTCAGAGGAGTTTATTGTTATGTCCGGATTCCTACTTAATTTGTTCATCAATTGGTCATATTGGGCACGCAGAAAGTTGTTTTTATTATTTTTTCTGGTGATACTTTTCTGTCTGAGTGTACGCCTGTTGAGTGTCTTAAGGTCCTCCACCACACACTCATGGAATATGTCGACCGTGACCTTCGGCATGACGGGGACAAACTTGCTCTTGGCTTTAAAGGGACTTTCTCCAGCTCCCTTTTTTGCGACATTTATAGCCCGAAGTTGGTTCTGGGTATCCGGTGGATCTGTGGATTGATTAATGCTGGGAATAGAAGATCCAGTTTCTAGGTCACATAAAGTTAGCAAAGTTTTCGCGTCCCTGGCGGCTGCCAGAGGAACCTCATTTGTTGTTTCGTCTTTGTCCTTGCTGTTGGTCTCTTTGGGGTTGGATTTGATGGTGAAAAACTTCTTTAATTTAAGTTTCCTGATGAAAAGAAACACATCTGCTCTTGTGTTTGTATAACTGAATGAGCTTTCTGGGCAATAGTTGTGGCCCAAGGATAGTATTTGTTGCTCAGCCATTGTTAAAGTTAAATTTGACAAATTGGTAATGGTGCTGGCCATGGTGGTTACTTTTTGTTCTTCTTGTTGTACCACAGCTTGTTTTTGTTTTGCGGCGGTCTTGGCGCGTTTCCTCCTTGCCTTGCGCCTTGCATTGCGCCTTGCATTGCGCCGCTTCTGGCACCATTGTTGCGAGTTCTCGGTCGCAGCGTCTTGAGGCGCTCTTCGACTAAAAAATCGATTTCCTCAATTAGGTTTAGGACTGTGTGTGTTTCACTGTCTTCAGATAAACCTGTTGATGACCCCAGTGAGCTGCCTGAGCTTGATAAAGAAATGGAGTCCAGATCCGGAAGAACCGAGGGTCCTGGTTTGTTGCTGGTAGCTGAAAGTTGCACTGCTCTAGCTTGGCTGTTTGCCTGTTTTAGTTTTTCTGCTTGGTCGAATTTCCTTGCAAAAGTATAAATACGACCTGTCTCATAATAGTTGAGATCTCGAGCAAATTTGTTTATCTTGCGCAACTTTATTTTTTCTTCATGCTTTTTTAATCTGTCACCAATCTCTTTACGACTTTTGTCAATATATGCTTTAGTGTCCACATCCACTTGTTTGTCAAGTTCTTCATTGATTTTTTTTTCTGCAAGCAGGGTTTCTCTGTCCAGTATTGCATACTTTATTAAGATTTTAATCAGGTTCATGGAGGCATTGAGGTTGCTTTCCCCCATTCCCTGAGCATGGCAGGATTTGGGTCCACAAAGCTGGGGGCCAGTAATATTCGAAGGCCCCTGGGTACCCTCCCCCTTTCTGCATATTTATTCAGGGACTTATGTTCCCACCATTTCGTGACCCCGGATTTGGATTTCTTTTCCAGTGTTATTAATAGTTGTTTAACGTCCTGGTTAGCTGGACTGGCGGCAGTTGGAGGCGTTTGTTTATTCGACCCGCCTCGGGGTAAATTCCCGTATAACATTTCAGCTGCCGCCTCCCTCTCTTCGTCGAGACTCTTTGACATGATTGACACAGTGAGTCACGGTGTTTCAGGAAGGATTTGGAATGTAATTATCGGCACCGGGCCGCTGCGTGTGCTTTTGCCTGAGAGTGTAGCTGCTGCTTTCTCACCTGCTGATAACTGTTTGTGAAGACGCTGAGCTCGGCGTTTCATACTCCGATGGTTGGCCGACCTGCTGATCGCGCACACCGGTACTGGATTCGTAATCGCTTCGTCAGTTGCAGGGGGCCATGCCACGATACTCCTCCTCGGAATGCTGCAAGTTCTGGCTGTAAAGGCGAGGCCACTCGTTGCGAAGGGGGTTCTGCCGACGGAGACAACCAACATCCGTGATTTAATTCAATGAAAATCCTCTGACTTCCACACCAACGGCGCGGCGAAAGAAGGAGACAGACCCCACGGCTTCAGGCAAGATATTGCTTTTCTTTAAGACCTTCCTGGCGACGCGTTTCGAGTAGCTAGTACTCTTGATCACACACCATTAAATGAGTCAGCCTGTCATTTTTTAATGCTTGTTTCCCTGGCCCCTCCTATGGGCCACACCTCCTAAAGTGCATCACATGGTTTGTTAAAACATAGGCATAGAAAGGGTACAAATATCATAATGGAGTAAAAAACAGACTGTTGTGGACTTTTCCTTTTAGTGAAAAAAGTACATTTTACCTGAAACAATACCGTATAACAAATTAATTCTGTTTATACATGTTAAATAATTGTGCATGATTTTATAATGCTAAAATATCGCAT
Organism: Lissotriton vulgaris; assembly: GCF_964263255.1. Lineage (NCBI taxonomy): Eukaryota > Metazoa > Chordata > Amphibia > Caudata > Salamandridae > Lissotriton > Lissotriton vulgaris. The sequence goes on along the minus strand of NC_141699.1, from coordinate 982,420,712 downwards.
ATAAAAACCTTTGTTACTTCCATTAGTAATTATTGCACATTTCCCATGGCTGTGTATAACCGTTTATCATGACTGCATGAATGCAGAAGCGCCTCTCGGCTAATAAAGTGACTGGTGCTGTATCTTGCACGGCCTCCAGCAGATGAGCAGCGCAGCGCTGCACCCCCTCGCTCTCCTTGGCACTCTTGTCCACGGACAGGTCCTACACCTTCAGGACCTCCAGCAGCTGCTGGCAGGCCTCCTCCAGGAGATTCCGGATGAACATCCGGGTGCCAAGGTCATGGGCCAGCATCGGGGGTGGGGAGCAACAGCAGCAGCGATCCTGGGGTCAAAGAGTCTCTCTGGCAGAACGAACACTAAGCAACACTGGCAGCACCACAAGTCACAACACCATCCAGAACAAGGCAAGATCACCTGGGTGGGCATGTCTACAGAGACAGGGCCCTTAATGTACCTGTACAATGCAAGATCACCTGTGCTTCACAGGCTGGGCATGTCTAAAGAGGCAGGGCCTTTAATGTACCTGTAGAAAGTAAGATCGCCTATGCTTCACCAGGCTCTGACACAGTCTGGGCGTGTCTACAGAGGCAGGCCCTTTAATCTACCTGTAGAAAGTAAGATTGCCTATGCTTCAACAGGCTCTGACACAGGCTGGGCATGACCACAGAGGTAGGGCCTTTAATCTAACAGTAGAAATCAAGATCGCCTGTGCTTCATCAGGCTCTGACACAGGCTAGGCCTGTCTACTGAGGCAGGACCTTTAATCTACCTGTAGAAAGCAAGATCACCTGTGCTTCACAGGCTGGGCGTGTCTACAGAGGCAGGGCCTTTAATATACCTATAGAAAGCAAGATCACCTGTGCTTCACAGGCTGGGCGTGTCTACAGAGGCAGGGCCTTTAATATACCTGTAGAAAGCAAGATCACCTGTGCTTCACCAGGCTTTGACACAGGCTGGTCATGTCTACATGTGTAAAAATGTCTAAATAATAAAGTATAAGAAAATATATTGCATTATGCTGCAGCCTTTTTTTTGTTGCATAATTCAGTCAACACTGCAGCATCATTTTATCTCCCATTGCTGCATAATTCCAGTGGCCCCAAAGCCATGGCTCCCTGATGAAGAGCAAATATGGCTCGAAATGCATTGGAGTAATGAGCGTTAAGAAAATGTATAATCAATGAAGAGAATTTCTTTCTTTATTTATTTATTTATAATATTTATAGAGCGCATGGCTGCCCGTGAGCGTCCCAGCGCTAGTGAGTGAGCTAGTGCAGAAAAGGGAAGGAGATTAAGGAAAAAGCCATGTTTTCAGAAGTTTACGAAAAGAAAGAAGATTGGATTGGGCACGGATGTCAATTGGAAGTGAATTCCACAGTTTGGAGGCATTAAATGAGAATTTAAATACAGATTAAGATTTCATTCAACCAATGAAGTGAAACAAAGAAAATATTGTGATTATTCAAACAACCTCAGAGGAGGACATAAGGAGTGCACACTTAGGGGGATGCAACCAAGAGTTATTGGGAGCATGACTTTAAAGCATTAATATTGGACGTACCCTGAGGGCGGATACCTCACCCCTGGAGCACCTCAAGAAAACTATGGAGCTTCTCCCAAACATCCCTTTTAACAAGGAACAAAAGTGGTCACTTTGTAAGCGTTTTACCCTGTTTCAGCTAGGTGTAACCCTCAATGAATCTGCTTTTGTTTATGACCGCTTGTGGGAGACATGCAAATACAAGTCTGTTGACAAGGCATTATGTGTAACGGTTTTATTGTATATTTATTTGCAGAAGGTCTTTCAGAAGGGAAGCCTGACCTCCATCATGCATGCCCCCACCTCCCTCTTGGGCAGCCCCCACACCTCCTTGTAGATGTTGCCTCCTGCTTTAAGGTGCTGTTCATCCGCAGGACCTTGTCCAGGTGTGGTTGGTACCGAGTGCCCTGACCCAGCTTGTCGGCTGAGTAGAAGACAACGAGGTAGCACACTGTTTTCGTGGGTGCGGCGGAATCCCCCTGGGGCACTGACGGACCCCACTCTGAGGATGGAACTGAGCTTTGCGCGGCCCACCAGCAGCGCTTTTTGCTTCTGTGGTTTTTAAAAATTTCCATGTAGTATCCTATCTCGCAGCTGAGGTCCCCGATGGCCAGGTGCATGCGCTCTTAGTCACTCTCAGCCTTTCTCTTGAGTCCCGTAGAGGTCTGCGTGAGCTCCCTTCATCGCTCATTGGTTGTGCAGCATGTGTTTGGTGAGCCTCGGCCCCGGTGATTGGTGCTGAGACTGGGAATACTGCTTCCGGGTCAGGAGATATCTCGATGCTGTCGGGTTCGTCCTCTTCCGTCACGCTGAACTGCACCAGGCAGCCGCAGGCAGAGCCAGTGCCGGCCCGCAGCAGGGTCTCCATCTCTTGCAGGAGGCTGAGGCTCAGACCTGCCTCGTCTGTGAGGAAGGCCGCCAGCCTCTCCTGGCAGAGCACCTTACGTCCTTGGTCCCGATTAGCCTCCTTGCAAGGGCCTCCAGTATCGCCGGTGGCAGCAGGTGGTAGCCGCAGGAGTCTGCCAACAGGCGGGCCACCTCTTGGGGGTCCTGCGGGGCCTCCAGGCTACCTACGCTCTTTTGCAGGTGGCCCATGCACCACTGCACATCCTCGCAGGCCGGCTCCTCCTCCGCCTCCTCCTCGTCCACCCGCAGGCGCCTCAGCAGCCGCTGGCAGGCCTCCTCCACCAGGTTCCTCATGTGCACCCGGTCGGTGGCGGGTATCGGAGGGGGGATTGCCGAGGGTAGAGCAGGGAGCCCGGAGTCTGGGGTATGTAAAGAGCAGCAGTGTCCGCACAAGCAGAGAGCAGCAGTGTCCGCACAGGCAGAGAGCACAAGTGAAACCAGAGAATGGAGTGGTGCACCACCCTTTTGTGTAAGAAGATTCGTGTACAATAAGTCTTAGTCTTTGTTAAGTTGTCTTTGACAGTCTTATTGAAAAGCAAATCCAAAATAAAGTAAATGGTCAGCTAACGTGTTTCGTTAATAACAATGAACTTCAGGGCTGTGAATTTCAATATGACAATATATAAGTATATAGACAAGGACATACAAGATTATATGCATAACACAGAACATAAGTGACACAGAGGTGAGTATGGAAAACGGGGAAACCGTGAGGGTGAGGTGGTGGGACTGCAGGTGCCTGTGTGGCTCAGGTCAGGGAGATAATCAGGGGGGGAGCAAGACTGCGGTGAGGGGTGAATAGAGCAGGGTGAGTTTGTAGGAAGAAGGAAAGACACAGTGGTTTAGATAATGAAAACATCATGCTTGTACCCTAGCATCATTAGACTCGTACAATTTTGTCACTACAATGGAAGCTGCCTACAGTGCAAGGCCGTAGTGAGAGGTGTGTTGCCCCAAGCAGTATTCTGAACATGGGACCTACATAAAGAGAGTATCGCCCCAACAAGTTTAGACCCACACTATGGTCTGACACCTAAATGATGAGGTGCGTTCCGGGTTTTGGGATCAGACATCCATATACATTCTTAGCCTAAAATAAGGGTGTATGATCTGAGGGTTGGCTAAGGAGCTGCGCTTTGGGATCTGATGTCCCTGATTGGCTGAGAACAAGAGGAGTACGTACCTTAAGGTTATGTCCTATCACATTATCAGTGAGCTCGTACAGTGCCGTTGCGTAGGCCTCTGTGATACGGGCAAGCAAGCGGTGGATCTGGCAGAAGGAAACACGAAAATGTAAGTACTGGTCTAATATACTGCTAAAACTGAGCAGGCATCAGTGCAATGGATACTGGAAGTGTGTTGGTGCTACAGTAAGTCGTGGCTGAATACTTGGGGAGTGCCGAAGGAATTGAATGCGGGTGGTTGCCTTGTGTGCAGTGGCCAACTTGTGCTCAGCATGTACGTTCCATGATGCTGGAGTGTCTACCATTGATTCTGGTGGAGAACCATGGAGTAAAATAGAAAGCGCTGGGGGTGCAGTGGCCAACGTGTGCTAAACATGTACATTCCATGATGCTGGAGTGTCTACCGTTGATTCAAGTTTATAAATGCCCGTCTGGCTCTTACCTGTAAACCTCTGGCCCTGCTGCCCTGCTCCTGGCATGACTGAGCCCTCGGCACTACAGAACACTTTAAAACTCAAATCAATAAAGGTGACTTTATCTAAAGAGACTGCTGATGGGACTCGAGGTGCAGTAAACATACATTTATTTATTTGTTTTCAGGCGTAAGGATCATTAGTCAGGGCTGACATCAATGATGCACGGTGTGCCTGCGCCCGCCCACGCAGACATCCATCCATCAATCATTGCATCCATGCAAGGACAAGGCCCCAAAGGGGCTCTACAAGTTTAAAAAGGCCCACCTGGCTCTTACCTGTAAACCTTCTGCCCTGCTGCCCTGCTCCTGGCGTGACTGAGCCCTCGGCACTACAGAACACTTTAAAACTCAAATCAATAAAATTGGCTTTATCTAAAGAGACTGCTGATGCGACTCGAGATGCAGTGAAGACACATTTATTTATGTACATGAGCATGGCTCAATAGTCAGGGCAGACATCAATGATGCACGGTGTGCCTGGCCCCCTCCCCCACCCCCACCCACCCAACTATCCATGCCTCCATGCGAGGACAAGGCCCCAAAGGAGACTCTGCAATTTTAAAAAGGCCCGCCTGGCTCTTACCTGTAAAACTTCGGCCCTGCTGCTGGCGTGACTGAGCCCTTGGTGCTACAGAACACTTTAAAACTCAAATCAATAAAGGTGGCTTTATCTAAAGAGATTGCTGATGCGACTCGAGGTACAGTGAAGACACATTTATTTAAGTACACGAGCATGGCTCAATAGTCAGGGCGGACATCAATGGGCCACATTGTGCTTGGCCCACTCCGCCCCAAGCAGACATTCATCCATGCGAGGACAAGGCCCTAAAGGGGCCTCTATAAGTTTAAAAAGGTTGACGACCTGCCCCCAGGTGCTGTCTTGTGAGCACCTTCCTTATCTCCTCTGGGCTCTCAGCCCCCTGGCCCAGCTCCCCAGGAGCTTCCGGATAAACATCCGGGTACCGGTGTCATAGGCAGGCATCAGGAGGGAGCAGCAGCAGCCATCCTCGGGTCAAAAAGTCTCACTGGCAGAGCTAATACTAAGCAAAACTGGCAGCACCACAAGTCACCACACCAACCAAAACAAGGCAAGATCCCCTGGGTGGGCGTGTCTACAGATGCAGGGCCTTTAATCTACCCGTAGAAAGCAAGATCGCCTGTGCTTCACTAGGCTCTGACACAGGCTGGGTGTGTCTACAGTGCAGGGCCTTTAATTTACCTGTAGAAAGCGAGATCTCTTGTGCTTCACACGCAGGGCGTGTCTATAGAGGCAGGGTCTTTAATCTACCTGTAGACAGCACGATCACCTGTGCTTCACAGCGTGGGCGTGTCTACAGAGGCAGGACCTTTAATCTACCTGTAGAAAGGGAGATCTCCTGTGCTTCACAGGCTGGGCGTGTCTACAGAGGCAGGGCCTTTAATCTACCTGTAGAAAGCAAGATCACCTGTGCTTCACAGGATGGGTGTGTCTACAGAGGCAGGACCTTTAATCTACCTGTAGAAAGCAAGATCACCTGTGCTTCACAGGCTGGGCGTGTCTACAGAGGCAGGGCCTTTAATCTACCTGTAGAAAGCAAGATCGCCTATGCTTCACCAGACTCTTACACAGGAAGCGTTGTTTTCCTTCTCTGCCTGCCCCAAATGTCCCCGAAAGTCGAGCCTTATCTGAAGGCCTTTGCTATTTCTGCCATCCTTTGGACACAGCTTTGAAAAGAAAAAGTAGGGGAACGGAATCTTTTTAATAAAAGAAGTAGGGGCGCGCCGTGCCCTTCCGATCCCACCCACTGATCCCAACCCTTGGAGAGACACCCGCCCCCCCCCCCCCCGATTTTTCATCCCACTTAAACCCCTGGGAATGTGGCTGCTAAACTAGTATAACATAATAAAACACTGCCTGGCTGTTACCTATGCGCACCTTAGCTTCACTCTCTGGTGTAATTTCTAATATATATATATATATATATATATGTTTCACTCGTCTTCACAGCTTCATTGTGCTTGTGAGAAAGCGTCACTCATTGTCTTTGAAATGTCACTCATAATTACACTGGAAATGTCACACATGGCAATCTGAAACCTTGGCAGCTATGACATCCCTTAGCAGTGCCTATGATGCACTGTGTGTCTGCCCCCCGCTCCCCCCAGACATCCATCCATGCGAGGAGAAGGCCCCGAAGGGGCCGCTGCAAGTTTAAAAATGCCAGCCTGGCTCTTACCTTTAAACCTCCAGCCCTGCTTCCCTGCTGCATTGCTCCTGGCATGACTGAGCCGTCAGTGCTACAGAACACTTTATAAATCAAATCAATAAAGGTGGCTTTATCTAAACAGACTGCTGATGCGCCTCAAGGTGCAGCAAAGACATATATTTATTTGCACGTGCATGGATCAAAAGTCAGGGCCGACTTGCAGGATGCAGGCCCCCACAACCCTTGGGGGCAGCTCCTAGGCGGTGTCGTACGAGTGCAGGAGCTTCCTCCAGGTGCTCTACTGCTTGAGCAGCTTCTCCATGTCCTCGCTGCACTGCCCCCCCTCTGCCCACCTTGCTGGGGGTATAGAAGACCACCTGGTAGCAGGCGCTGTCCTCCTGGGTGGTGGTGAAGCCCCCAGGCACGTTGACGTGCTCGGCGGTGAGTATGGCCTGGAGCTTGCCCGCCCGGCCTACCTGCAGGGCCTTCCGGCCCTCGGGGTTCCACTTCACCTCCACATAGATGCCCAGTCTTGCGCAGCAGTCGCAGAGCGCCAGGTGCAGACGCTGGCTTATCAATGGTGGCGTGGTGACGGCGGCGGGCACAGTGTCACCTTCTAGTAGGGACGGGGCTTCCGCTTGAGCCCACCACAAGCGGAGCAGAGCAATTCCGGCTGCGGGCCAGCGGCATGTGGGCTGCGGGTTGCGTCACCGGGCCAGTGGGCTGTAGGGCTCGTCCTCGTCCACTGCTCCGAACTCAGCCTGGTACCTGCGCTGCGCATGCAGGCGGTCCCAGCGCCAGCCCCCCAGCAGTGCCTTCATCTTGGTGAAGAGGCAATGGCTCAAGCCGCACTCGTCGGCCAGGACGGCGGCTAGCTTCTCCTCACGCAGGACGGCCCTCTGGAGCATGAGGGTCACCTCCTGGTAGTGCCCCATGTCCAGGCTCTCCAACAGCCTCCCGGCCAGGACCTGCAGCACCTCCGTGGGCAGCAGGCCTGGCAGATAAGGTGGGCCACCTCCCGGGGTGTCTGCGGGGGCCTCCAGGCCATGCACGGCCTCCAGCAGCTGAGCAGCGCAGCGCTGCAGCCCCTCGTTCTCCTCGCCGGGCAGGTCCTCCACCTTCAGGCCCTCCAGCAGCCCCTGGCAGGCCTCCTCCAGGAGATTCCGCATGCAGGCGGTCACAGCGCCGGCCCCCCAGCATAGGCATGGGCGGAAAATCCGTTCCGCTCGCGGATTTTGCGGATTTTCGGGAAATCCGCAATCCGCGAGATTTGCGAATTTCCTGCAAAATCCGCAAATCCGCGAGCAGCGGATTTTGCTCGCACTGCTCGCACTGTTCGCGTGAGTTCGCGCCCCGCGAATAAGTGCGAAATTGCAGAAATATGATCTAAGCAAAACTGAAAGTAACTACTTACCAGGTTCAAAAGTTCAGGCACATCATTAGTAGCCATTTCCTGTAGTGCTTCCTGAGGGGCCCCTCCAGAGTTCAGTTGCCAGTTGAAACTATTATGTGACCCTGCTCTGAACCTCAGAATAGTTACACATATGCCACAAAGGTCATGAATTACAGCTAAGGGAGACAAGCAGGAGCCAGGCTGGAAGTTAAAATCCATTAATCAGCCCCTAATTCATTATTGTCAGTTGGGGCAGGGCAGGTGTTGTAACTAATTTTGCAACAATGAAAGCACTTAGCAAGTGCAAAAGATCACTAATCAGGGCGCACTAAGGAAGCAGGTGCCAGCTAAAAAAATATTCTGTGACACATTAATCAGCCCCAAATTAATTCAGGTCACTTGAGGCAGGGAAGGTGTGCTTTGCTTTGCCGAAAATAATGTACACTGGACAACCAGAGGGTGTGGTGATGAAACAGAGGGTGGCATGGGTGGGCCAGAGGGTGGCATGAGTAGTCAGAGAGTGGCAGTGGTGACAGAGAGTGGCAGTGATGAAGAAGAGTGTCCCAAACAGGTTGGACACGTAGAAACAACAAGTTCGCAAAACTTGCGACCCGACAGGTAAGTTCGCAAATTGCGAAATTGTAAAAACCCTCGCGAACTGGCAGAAACACGGGCGAACACAAAAAAAAAAAAAAATCCGCAAATTCGCGGGAATTCGCGGATTTTGCGGATTGCGAGTTCGCAAATCCGCAAATTCGCGGATTGCCAATCCGCAAAATCCGCTCATGCCTACCCCAGCAGTGCCTTCATCTTGGTGAAGAGGCGGTGGCTCAAGCCGCACTCGTCGGCCAGGACGGCGGCTAGTTTCTCCTCGCGCAGGATGGCCCTCTGGAGCATGAGGGTCACCTCCTGGTAGTGCCCCATGTCCAGGCTCTCCAGCAGTCTCACGGCCAGGGCCTGCAGCACCTCCGTGGGCAGCAGGCCTGGCAGATCAGGTGGTCCACCTCCGGGGGGGGGTCTGCAGGGGCCTCTGGGCCATGCACGGCCTCCAGCAGCTGAGCAGTGCAGCGCTGCAGCCCCTCGTTCTCCTCGCCGGGCAGGTCCTCCACCTTCAGGCCCTCCAGCAGCCCCTGGCAGGCCTCCTCCAGGAGATTCCGGATGAACAGTTGTACGCCGGGGTCATGGGCAGGCATCAGGGAGTGAGCAACAGTAGCCATCCTGGGGTCAAAGAGTCTCCCTGGCAGAGCGAGCACTAAACAACACTGGCAGCACCACAAGTCACAACACCATCCAGAACAAGGCAAGATCACCTGGGTGGGCGTGTCTACAGAGGCAGGGCCTTTATCTACCTGAACAATTCAAGATCACCTGTGCTTCACAGGCTGGGCGTGTCTACAGAGGCTGGGCCTTTATTCTACCTGTAGAAATCAATATCACCTGTGCTTCACCAAGCTCTGACAAAGGCTGGGCATGTCTACAGAGGCAGGGCCTTTAATCTACGTGTAGAAAGCAAGATCCCCTGTGCTTCACAGGCTGGGCATGTCTACAGAAGCAGGGCCTTTAATCTACTTGTAGAAAGCAAGATCACCTGTGCTTCACCAGGATCTGACACAGGCTGGTCGTGTCTACATGTTTAAAATTGTCTAAATAATAAAGTAAAAGAAAATATATTGCATTACGCTGCAGCCTTTTTTTTGTTGCATAATTTAGTCAACACTGCGGCATCATTTTTATCTCTCATTGCTGCATAATTCCAGTGGCCCCAAAGCCATGGCACCCTGATGAAGAGCAAATATGGCTCGAAATGCATTGGAGTAATGAGCGTTAAGAAAATGTATAATCAATGAAGAGAATTGAAATGAGAATTTAAATACTGATGAAGATTTCATTAAAACTAATGAAGTGAAACAAATAAAGAAAATATTGTGATTATTCAAACAACCTCAGAGGAGGACATAAGGAGTGTACACTTAGGGGGATGCAACCAAGAGTTAATGGGAGCACGACTTTAAAGCATTAATAATATTGGACGTACCCTGAGGGCGGATACGTCACCACTGGAGCACCTCAAGAAAACTATGGAGCTTCTCCCAAACATCCCTTTTAACAAGGAACAAAAGTGGTCACTTTGTAATCGTTTTACCCTGTTTCAGCTAGGTGTAACCCTCAATGAATCTGCTTTTGTTTATGACAGCTTGTGGGAGACATGCAAATACCAGTCTGTTAACGAGGCATAATGTGTAACGGTTTTATTGTATATTTATTTGCAGAAGGTCTTTCAGAAGGGAAGCCTGACCTCCATCATGCATGCCCCCACCTCCATCTTGTTAAAGTGAGACAATGGAACTTAGCTTATTCAATATAAATACAATATATAGTATAGGAACTCAATGGAAGCTATACAATTCAGGTTGTCCTGGCCCAGCCGGGGCAGGAGTTTATTACCAAAAGACACTGTCAGATATACAATACAATTTTACAAGACACAAGCCTGTGCCGTACTGACAAGAAAGGAGAGAATAGATATAGGGTGAAAAAGAGGGTGGTTTTCAGGCAAGGAAAGAGAGCAAAGACAGGGCACTGCGAAAAGATGCAAAGATTGCTAGCAGTGTCGCCTGGAGTGGAGTTTACACGAATTTTTGGAATATTACAAGTGTCAACCCACTCTTGGGTGTCGACGTTTCGATCCCTAAAGGCTCTAAAAGATCCCGTGCATCTTTTAGAGCCTTTAGGGATCGAAACGTCGACACCCAAGAGTGGGTTGACACTTGTAATATTCCAAAAATTCGTGTAAACTCCACTCCAGGCGACACTGCTAGCAATCTTTGCATCTTTTCGCAGTGCCCTGTCTTTGCTCTCTTTCCTTGCCTGAAAACCACCCTCTTTTTCACCCTATATCTATTCTCTCCTTTCTTGTCAGTACGGCACAGGCTTGTGTCTTGTAAAATTGTATTGTATATCTGACAGTGTCTTTTGGTAATAAACTCCTGCCCCGGCTGGGCCAGGACAACCTGAATTGTATAGCTTCCATTGAGTTCCTATACTATATATTGTATTTATATTGAATAAGCTAAGTTCCATTGTCTCACTTTAACAAAGTTATACCCATGGCTCTTAGCTATCCGTTGGGTTTCCCTTGTTCTTACAAAACCCACCTCCATCTTGGGCAGCCCCCACACCTCCTCGTAGACGTCTACCTCCTGCTTTAAGGTGCTGTTCATCGGCTGGACCTTGTCCAGGTGTGCTTGGCACTGCCTGCCCTGGCCCAGCTTGTCGGCTGAGTAGAAGACCACGAGGTAGCACACTGTTTTCGTGGGTGGGGCGGAATCCCCCTGGGGCACTGACGGACCACGCCCTGAGGATGGAACTAAGCTTCGTGTGGCCCACCAGCAGCGCTTTCTTGCTTCTGTGGTTTTTAAAAATTTCCATGTAGTATCCCACCTCGCAGCTGCGGTCCCCGATGGCCAGGTGCACGCGCTCTTAGTCAGTCTCAGCCTTTGTCTTGGGTCCCGTAGAAGTCTGCGCGAGCTCCCCGTCATCGCTCATTGGTTGTGCAGCATGTGTTTGGTGAGCCTCGGCCCCGGTGATTGGTGCTGAGACTGGGAATGCTGCTTCCGGGTCAGGAGATCTCTCGATGCTGTTGGCCTCGTCCTCGGCAGGGTCTCCATCTCTTGCAGGAGGCTGAGGCTCAGACTGGCCTCATCGGTGAGGGAGACCGCTAGCCTCTAATCACGGAGCAGCACTTTTCGCACCAGACGCACCACCGACAGGTAGTCCTTGGACCCGATTAGCCTCCTTGCAAGGGCCTCCAGTATCGCCGAGGGCAGCAGGTGGCAGCCGCAGGAGTCCGCCAGCAGGCGGGTCACCTCTTGGGGGTCCTGCGTGGCCTCCAGGATGCTGGCGCTCTTTTGCAAGTGGCCCATGCACCACTGCACATCCTCGCAGGCCAGCTCCTCGTCCACCCGCATGCGCCTCAGCAGCCGCTGGCAGGCCTTGACCACCAGGTTCCTCATGTGCACCCGGTCGGTAGCGGGTATCGGAGGGGGGATTGCTGCAGCCATGCCGAGGGTAGAGCAGGGAGCCTCGAGTCTGGGGTATGTAAAGAGCAGCAGTGTCCGCACAGGCAGAGAGCACAAGTAAAACCAGAGAATGGAGTGGTGCACCACCCTTTTGTGTAAGAAGATTCTTGTACAATAAGTCTTAGTCTTTGTTAAGTTGTCTTTGACAGTCTTATTGAAAAGCAAATCCAAAATAAAGTAAATTGTCAGCCAACGTGTTTCGTTCATAACAATGAACCTCTTCAGGGCTGTGAATTTCAATATGAAAATATATAAGTATATAGACACGGACATACAAGATTATATGCATGACACAGAGGTGAATATGGAAAACGGGAAACCAGCGAGGGTGAGGTGGTGGGACTGCAGGTGCCTGTGTGGCTCAGGTCAGGGAGATAATCGGGGGGAGCAAGACTGCGGTGAGGGGTGAATAGAGCAGGGTGAGTTTGTAGGAAGAAGGAAAGACACAGTGGTTTAGATAATGAAAACATGATGCTTGTATCCTAGCATCATAAGACTCGTAAAATGTTGTCACTACAATAGAAGCTGCCTACAGTGCAGGCCGTAGTTAGAGGTGTGTTGCCCCAAGCAGTATCCTGAACATGGCACCTAGATAAAGAGAGTATCTCCCCAACAAGTTTAGACCCACACTATGGTCTGACACCTAAATGATGAGGTGTGTTCTGGGTTTTGGGATCAGACATCCATATATATTCTTAGCCTAAAATAAGGGTGTATGATCTGAGGGTTGGCTAAGGAGCTGAGCTTTGGGATCTGATGCCCCTGATTGGTTGAGAACAAGAGAAGTACGTACCTTAAGGTTATGTCCTATCACATCATCAGTGAGCTCGTACAGTGCCGTTGCGTAGGCCTCTGTGATAAGGGCAAGCAATCGGTGGATCTGGCAGAAGGAAACACGAAAATGTAAGTACTGGTCTAATACACTGCTAAAACTGAGCAGGCATCCGTGCAATGCATACTGGAAGTGTGTTGGTGCTACAGTAAGTCATGGCTGAATACTTGGGTGTGCCGAAGGAATTGAATGTGGGTGGTTACCTGTGTGCAGTGGCCAACTTGTGCTAAGCATGTACGTTCCATGATGCTGGAGTGTCTACCATTGATTCTGGTGGAGAATCATGGAGTAAAATAGAAAGCGCTGGGTGCAGTGGCCAACGTGTGCTAAACATGTACATTCCATGATGCTGGAGTGTCTACCGTTGATTCAAGTTTATAAAGGACCGTATGGCTCTTACCTGTAAACCTCCAGCCCTGCTGCCCTGCTCCTGGCATGACTGAGCCCTCAGCACTACAGAACACTTTAAAACTCAAATCAATAAAGGTGGCTTTATCTAAAGAGACTGCTGATGGGACTCGAGGTGCAGTAAACACACATTTATTTATTTGTTTTCAGGCGTAAGGCTCCATAGTCAGGGCGGACATCAATGATGCACGGTTGCCTGCCCCTGCCCACGTAGACAACCATCCATGCATCCATGAGAGGACAAGGCCCCAAAGGGGCTCTACAAGTTTAAAAAGACCCACCTGGCTCTATCTGTAAACCTCCTGCCCTGCTTCTGGCGTGACTGAGCCCTCAGCACTACAGAACACTTTAACCGCATGCGCGCTAGCGGAATTCCGCTAGCGCGCTGGGTTTTTCAAAATCGCACTTTGCGTGACGAGCTGGGCTCGTCATCAGTGTGCGAGCGGGCTACACCATGACGAGCCCAGCTCGTCATGAGTGTCGAAGGGGTTAAAACTCAGATCAATAAAGGTGGATTTATCTAAGGAGACTGCTGATGCCACTCGAGGTGCAGTGAAGACACATTTATTTATGTACACGAGCATGGCTCAATAGTCAGGGCGGACATCAATGGGCCACATTGTGCTTGGCCCACTCCGCCCCAAGCAGACATTCATCCATGCGAGGACAAGGCCCTAAAGGGGCCTCTATAAGTTTAAAAAGGTTGACGACCTGCCCCCAGGCGCTGTCTTGTGAGCACCTTCCTTATCTCCTCCGGGCTCTCAGCCCCCAGGCCCAGCTCCCCAGGAGCTACCGGATAAACATCCGGGCGCCGGTGTCATAGGCAGGCATCCGGAGGGAGCAGCAGCAGCCATCCTCGGGTCAAAGCTGTCTCACGGGCAGAGTTAATACTAAGCAAAACTGGCAGCACCACAAGTCACAACACCAACCTGTAGAAAGCAAGATAGCCTGTGCTTCACCAGGCTCTGACACAGGCTGGGCGTGTCCACAGAGGCAGCCTTTAATCTACCTGTAGAAAGCGAGATCTCCTGTGCTTCACAGGTTGGGCGTGTCTACAAAGGCAGGGCCTTTTATCTACCTATAGAAAGCAAGATCACCTGTGCTTCACAGGCTGGGCCTGTCTACAGAGGCAGGGCCTTTAATCTACCTGTAGAAAGCAAGATCACCTGTGCTTCACAGGCTGGGCGTGTCTACAGAGGCAGGGCCTTTAATCTACCTGTAGAAAGCAAGATCGCCTATGCTCCAGACTCTGACACAGGAAGAGTTGTCTTCCTTCTCTGCCCGCCCCAAATGTCCCCGAAAGCAAGCCAAGCCTTATCTGAAGGCCTTTGCTATTTTTGCCATCCTTTGGACACAGCTTTGAAAAAAAAAAGTAGGGGAACAGAATCTTTTTAATAAAAGAAGTAGGGGCGCGCCGTGACCTTCCGATCCAGCCTACTGGTCACAACCCTTGGAGAGACACCCGCCCCCAGTTTTTTCACCCCAGTTAAACCCCTGGGATTGTGGCTGCTAACCTAGTATAACATAATAAAACACAGCCTGGGTGTTACCTATGCGCACCTCAGCCTCACTCTCTGGTGTAATTTCTAATATATATATATGCGGAAATCGAACGTCTGCAACTTTTAAAAGATATGGAAGGAATAAATGAAGAACTGATAAAGTTCGAGCCCAATGAATTAATACCACAAATGAAAAAGGAAATACAAGAGCGCCTAAAGGTACATGAGGAAAAAATAAAAGTGCAGAAAGCGTGGAAATTTGCACGCGACAAAGATGACTTTGAAAATGGCAAAATCTATACATTCGCGCGCAAATTTGAAAATGCCAAACGCCTGAAAATAAACCAAAAATCAGCCCTAGCCGTTACTACAACAACATCAAGGGCAGGAGCGAGTAGCACAACACTGGAAACAGAACCAGGGGCCAGTGAGAAAGAGTCAAACAGTAGCAATACCAGCAGTCTTTACTCTGATGAGGACCCCAGTTGGGGCGCAGGCACGGCAGAACCCCAACGTGTACTTAATTTAGGCGAAAAGTTGATTTTTTAGTCAGCGCCCGCCTACAAACTCTATGCCCTCGCAATCGGCAGGCGCAATTTCAAAAAAGGACAAGAATAAACAGAAGCCGCTAACAACGCCGGAAAAAGCATAAAACAAAACAGCAACAAAAAGAAAAAGCAGTTCTGGCGCAACAAGAAATAAAAAGGGCAAAAAACAATACAATCGTCAACTTATCTGCGGCAGTACTAACATCAGCGGAGGAGCAGTTGTTGAGCCTAGGTCTCACCTTTTGCCCCATATCAGACTTCAGTTTCACTTCAACTAGAATTGATGTCTTTCGGTATATCCGCAAATTAAAGTTGCGAACATTTTTTAACATCAAAGAAGGTCCAAATGAAATTGAGAGTAATGTAGTAAAAGCACCCAAGACAGTGTTAGAGGCACGAGATGTCAGAGGCCTTCTCACACTACAACAACTGGGGGATTCCACTAGCAATAATGACACTAACACCACTCTGTCCACTCAACAAGAACTGAGGGAAGCGGAGATACATCAAATTGGAGCAGGAGCAAGCCCATTCAAGCCCGCTTCCAGTTTTATTCCTACCATGCCAAGAGACGCCATCGATTCTTTTCATTAGGTGGTCACGGCAGACCTCAAGAAATTGTATCACCAGGTGAAACATAGCAAGAGAATCAGAACATCCAAGGAAAAACAATAATGGGCTTTAGTTAAACTCAAAAATGACCACCAAATTATTGTTTGCAGTTCGAACAAGGGAGGCCCCAAACACAATGCATCGAAGAAGCGAACAGGCAACTTTCAGAAGCGGTCTGTTATGAAAAGACAAGTGCGAAACA
This sequence comes from Lissotriton vulgaris, assembly GCF_964263255.1. Classification (NCBI taxonomy): domain Eukaryota; kingdom Metazoa; phylum Chordata; class Amphibia; order Caudata; family Salamandridae; genus Lissotriton; species Lissotriton vulgaris. The sequence continues at coordinate 982,404,845 of NC_141699.1, read as the reverse complement.
ATATGATTTGGCTAGAGAACAATTGAAAAAACTCCTTTTTAACTATAAGAGGGAAGGATTGATCTCCAGCGAGGAATGTAAATTTCTTCATGTTGAACAGCCCAGGTTTTACCTGATTCCCAAAGTGCATAAAGGCAAGTCTCCAGTTCCAGGGAGGCCAATTATTTCAGCCATAGATAGCGTAGCGGAACATCTGGCACAATATACTGACTACTTCTTGCAATCCCTGGTTACAAGTCTGCCGAAATATATAAGGGATACAGGCAACTTTTTGCAAAAATTAAAGAACATTGCGTGTACAGATGATTGTTTACTTGTCACGTTAGACATCAAAGCCCTTTATACTAGCATAGACCATCAAACAGGGCTCAAAGCACTATAATATTTTCTGAGTACAAGACCAGTGCATTGTTACAACCACAATAAGATGCTAGTGGAGTTTGTGAGTTGGAGTTTATACCATAACTATTTCATGTTTGGTAATGATGTCTACGTGCAAAAAAGAGGTGTTGCCATGGGGGCCTGCTTTTCTCCCAGCTACGTGTGTTTACACGTGGGCTGGTGGGAGAAGCGGGTCCTCTGGGGGGAACACCACACAGTGTTCGCAAAACATGTGGAAATGTGGGTTCGTTTTATTGACAATGTGTTTTTAATTTGGAGGGGTGTTGAAAAAAGTGTGAAAGATTTCATTATGACGCTAAACAACAATGAGGAAAATCTCAGGTTCACATATCACATGAGTAAAACAGCAGTGGACTTCTTAGACGTCAAGGTTTTTCACAAAGCAGGAAAACTGGCCACCACCCTTCATAGAAAAGACACATCGGGGAACACAACCCTTCATGCCACTAGTGCCCATCCCCGTCATGTCATAGACAATATCCCCTATGGGGAGTTACTCCGCCTGAAAAGAATATGCAGTAGCGATGAGGAATTGGCAGTCTGCACTACTGAAGCACTAGACAGATTCAGAGAGCGATGATATAAGGAAAATATATTGAAAAGAGCGGTCAGTAAAATGAAACTGAGACCCAGAGAAACACTGTTCAAACCAGTGATCCCAACTATGGGGACCATGGAAGATTCGGCTGAATCTACCATTAGGTTCATCACTGCATATAGTTGCCAGGACAGGAGGATCCGGTCCATCTTAACCAAAAGTTGGCCTATATTAAAGACAGATGCAGTGTTATCATATCATATGCCAAATTCACCTAACATTACGTTTCGGTGGGGGCCCTCCCTACGTACACATATTTCCAATCCTTTCCCTGAACTGTCTAAAAAGAAGTCTTGGTTCCCACCCCGGCTGGGGTTTTATAAATGTACCAGTTGCAGGGCATGCAAATTTGGGGTTAACACCCAATACTATACCACTCCATTTTGTCCTACACCATTGCCAATTAAAGGAAACTATGGTTGCAAAACAGAGTATGCTGTTTATGTTCTGGCATGCACCTGTGGCCTGAGGTACGTGGGAAGTACCAGGCTTCCGTTGCATGCCAGGATATTGCAGCACATTCGGGCAATCGTTAATAACGACAGCTCCTATCCCGTGGCTAGACACTTTAAAAGTGTACATGGGAATGATCTACAGTGTCTTAGCTACTTTGTCCTTTCCTCAGTTCCAAGACCTAGAAGGGGAGGGGACAGCGATAGGATGCTTCGGCAATTGGAATCGAAAATGATTTTAGAATTAGATTCCAAGGTACCAAACGGGCTGAACACTACGGAAGACCAGTACCACTTCCTGTAAAGAAAGCATCCTACTTGGTATAGGTACACAGTCGTATTACAGCCCAGTCACCCCATATCGTTGGTAGAATTTGGAAAGTGCTCCTATTTAAGTCATCCTGTAACATAATCTATCCATGTTCAGTGTCTGTCCAACACCCAATACTTACTTAATTCATTTCCTTTTTCTTAACTTTTTGCAGTGATGGATCGATGATTCTCCTGCACCACACAGGTTTCACTTTAAACACAGGGGGGAGAGGAAATTTTTCCTCCCACCAGTAGGATACACAAAGTCATTGCATAAGGGGTTGCCATAAGAGTTCGATGTCCCTAATGTTGGCTAATTTGTAAATATATTCGATATGAATTGTGTTTTTTTACATAGACTGAGTTCTTAGCAGCACTTTAATCTCATGCGTAGAGTTGCACATTGGTCAGTGAAGTTTACATTGCTATTGTAATGCACATCCCAATGGGACCATTACAATGATGAAATTTATACAAATCTTTTTTAGGATGGTTTTAAGTATGTACATTATTACTTTTTAAACCAAGGAATGATTCATATTTTATATACATATTTATTTATATTTATATGTATATTTATAGTGTCATATTTACAACTACGATGTATATATATATATTTTGCACATGTGTAACTGCACGATTGAAACGCACTTTAAAGATTTTGCTTATATAGAACTGTATAACAGTCTGCTCCAACAAGCATTTATGCAGGAATTTAAATTCTATAATATGATCAAAATTACCATTATGTTTACTATTGTGTAATGGCTGCAAACACCTCATTTTTACATTCTGACTTTGCCTACTAGTATTTTGTTTATTTTCATTTGTCACATGGTGTGTACACGTTTAGTTAAAAAGAGGGCATTGTGGGAAAAATTTCTGATGTGATCAAGGGCAACTGCCCGAAACGCGTCATCTGCCACGTTGCTGTACTCTCAGGAATAAAAAAATCCTTTGCCATCATTTGGGATTCGTTGGTCTTTTGTGTTTGATCGCCAAGGTACTGGTGATCCGAAGCCGACCTTTTTGAGCGCATATATATATATATATATATATATATATATATATATATGTTTCACTCATCTTCACGGCTTCATTGTGCTTGTGAGAAAGCGTCACTCATAGTCTTTGAAATGTCACTCATAATTACACTGGAAATTTCACTCATGGCAATCTGAAACCTTGGCAGCTGTGACATCCCTTAGCAATGCCTATGATGCACTGTGTGTCTGGCCCCCACCCCACCTGGACATCCATCCATTCATGCTTCCATGCGAGGACAAGACCCCAAAGGGGCCTCTACAAGTTTAAAAATGCCCACCTGGCTCTTACCTGTAAACCTCCGGCCCTCCTTCCCTGCTACCTTGCTCCTGGCATGACTGAGCCATCAGTGATACAGAACACTTTATAAATCAAATCAATAAACGTGGCTTTATCTAAACAGACTTCTGATGCGCCTCGAGGTGCAGCAAAGACATTTATTTATTTGCCAACATGGATCAAAAGTCAGGGCCGACTTGCATGATGCAGGCCCCCCCCCCTTGGGGGCAGCTCCCAGGCGGTGTCGTACGTGTTCAGGTGCTTCTTCCAGGTGCTCTACTGCTTGAGCAGCTTCTCCATATCCTGGCTGCGCTGCCCCCCACTCCGCTCACCTCACAGGGGGTATAGAAGACCACCTGGTAGCAGGCGTGGTCCTCCTGGGCGGCGGTGAAGCCACCGGGCATGTTGACATGCTCGGCGGTGAGTAATGCCTGGAGCTTGCCCGCCCGGCCTGCCTGCAGGGCCTTTGGGCCCTCGGGGTTCCGCTTCACTTCCACGTAGATGCCCAGTCTTGCGCCGCCGTCACAGAGCGCCAGGTGCACACGCTGGCCTATCATTGGTGGCGTGGTGACGGCGGCGGGAGCCGTGTCACATTCCAGTAAGGACGGTGCTTCCGCTTGAGCCCACCCCCAGCGGAGCAGAGCAATTCCGGCTGCGGGCCTGCGGCATGTGGGCTGCAGGGTGCCTCCTCGGGCCAGCGGGCAGCAGGCCTCGGCCTCGTCCACTGCTCTGAACTCGGCCTGGTACCTTCGCTGCAGCTGCAGGCGGTCCCAGCGCCGGCCCCCCAGCAGTGCCTTCATCTTGGCGAAGATGTGGTGGCTCAAGCCGCACTCGTCGGCCAGGACGGCGGCCAGCTTCTCCTCGCGCAGGACGGCCCTCTGGAGCATGCAGGTCACCTCCTGGTAGTGCCCCATGTCCAGGCTCTCCAGCAGTCTCACGGCCAGAGCATGCAGCACCTCGGTGGGCAGCAGGCCCGGCAGATCAGGTGGGCCACCTCCCGGGGGGTCTGCAGGGGCCTCCAGGCCATGCACAGCCTCCAGCAGCTGAGCAGCGCAGCGCTGCACCCCCTCGCTCTCCTTGGCAATCTTGTCCACGGCCAGGTCCTCCACATTCAGGCCCTCCAGCAGCCCCTGGCAGGCCTCCTCCAGGAGATTCCGGATGAACATCCGGGCACTGGGGTCATGGGCAGGCATCAGGGAGTGAGCAACAGCAGCCATCCTGGGGTCAAAGAGTCTCCCTGGCAGAGCGAGCACTAAGCAACACTGGCAGCACCACAAGTCACAACACCATCCAGAACAAGGCATGATCACCTGGGTGGGCGCGTCTACAGAGACAGGGCCTTTAATCTACCTGAACAATGAAAGATCACCTGTGCTTCACAGGCTGGGCGTGTCTATAGAGGCAGCGCCTTTATTCTACCTGTAGAAAGCAAGATCGCCTGTGCTTCACCATGCTCTGACACAGGCTGGGCGAGTCTACAGAGGCAGGGCCTTTAATCTACCTGAACAATGCAAGAGCACCTGTGCTTCACAGGCTGGGCGTGTCTACAGAGGCAGGGCCTTGATTCTACCTGTAGAAGCAAGATCGCTTGTGCTTCACCATGCTCTGACACAGGCTGAGCGAGTCTACAGAGGCAGGGCCTTTAATCTACCTGTAGAAAGCAAGATCACCTGTGCTTCACCATGCTCTGACAAAGGCTGGGCATGTCTACAGAGGCATGGCCTTTAATCTACCTGTAGAAAGCAAGATCGCCTGTGCTTCACCAGGCTCTGACACAGGCTGGGCGAGTCTACAGAGGCAGGGCCTTTAATCTACCTGAACAATGCAAGATCACCTGTGCTTCACAGGCTGGGCGTGTCTACAGAGGCAGGGCCTTTATTCTACCTGTAGAAAGCAAGATCGCCTGTGCTTCACCATGCTCTGACACAGGCTGGGCGAGTCTACAGAGGCAGGGCCTTTAATCTACCTGTAGAAAGCAAGATCACCTGTGCTTCACCATGCTCTGACAAAGGCTGGGCATGTCTACACAGGCATGGCCTTTAATCTACCTGTAGAAAGCAAGATCGCCTGTGCTTCACCAGGCTCTGACACAGGCTGGGTGTGTCTACAGAGGCAGGGCCTTTAATCTACCTGTAAAAAGCAAGATCGCCTGTGCTTCACAGGCTGGGCATGTCTAAAGAAGCAGGGCCTTTAATCTACCTGTAGAAAGCAAGATCACCTGTGCTTCACCAGGCTCTGACACCGGCTGTTCGTGTCTACATGTGTAAAAATGTCTAAATAATAAAGTGTAGGAAAATATATTGCATTACGCTGCAGCCTTTTTTAGTTGCATAATTTAGTCAATACTGCAGCATCATTTTACCTCTCATTGCTGCATAATTCCAGTGGCCCCAAAGCCATGCCTCCCTGACAAAGAGCAAATATGGCTTGAATTGCATTTGAGTAATGAGCGTTAAGAAAATGTATAATCATTGAAGAGAATTGAAATGAGAATTTAAATACAGATGAAGATTTCTTTTTTTTATTTATTTGGCAACACGTAATTGCAAGTACAAAATAGAGATAGACATATTTACAATCCATAATACTTATCACACACAAGGAAGAAATAGAAAAGAATTTCATTTAAGTTTACAGATAAACAATGGTCATATATAAAGAAACAGTGCAGATTGTATAGGGCGTATCAAAAATAAAACTACATACTCAATCTAAAACAGCTTCCTGAGAAAGGCAGGGCTCATTTTTTGACTTGCTAGACATAATTCATTAAGAAGCTCTATTATTGTTACTTCAGTTCTCAATCGATTCCCAGATCTTGATTCCTTGAGCTCTCGCCTTCTTCCCTTTACAAGCAAAAATCACGTTCTCGTGATTATACATGCCTAGCAACCGGGCCAACCAGATCTGAAAGTTGGGTGGATCTACATCCTTCCAGCGAGCTGTTAGAATTATCCTATATACCGCCGTCCCCAGAAAAAGGCATGTTTCCTCCTCCTTAGTATACATCAGCGTATTATCATATCCCAAAATATATAGAGTGGGAGATTGAGCTACTGAGTGCCCAAACACTTCCTGCCAAAAACCTGCTATCATACCCCTCAAGGATGTTAGTTTATCGCATTCATATAGCATATGGAGTAGATGTACAGGAGTTTTACCACACCTCGGGCATTCTGAGGTTGATCTTTTCCCCCAAGAATATAATTTGGCAGGTGTAAAGTAAAGATTGTATATAGTCTTGTACAGCTGAGCTTTCAAATTAGAGGTAACAAACAGCTTAATTAAAAGAGTTAACGACATATCAATATCCACATTAGGATTATTCAGTTTACTTATCCAGCCCGCTTCGATCGACTCCATGTCATCCCGTTGTTTTTCAATTAAAATGTTGTATATAGTACCAATCCTAGTTGTAGATTTGCCCATACACTCAAATAAGGGAATATTAGCTAGTGAGATATCAACACTTTTTATATTGAGAATCGTATTATTTTGGATACATTTAAATACGTTAGTATTAGAAATTGAAAATATTGCTTTGCAATTGTTGGAATCTGTTACCATAGCCAGGCAGCAAAAAGTCTCCTATAGTTAACACCCCTACGTATTCCCATCTTCTAGAAATATCATCATAAACTTGTGCTGATAGTAATGAAGAATGCCATAATGATGTATACTTATTATATTTAGGAATATTAAGATGCTTCATAGTTTTCCTCCAGATTCTCCAGGCGCTCGATATAATCTTAAACTTAACTTTCTTAAAGTATGAGGGTTCAAGTTGATTTACCATGAGGCCCTTAGCCTTATCTCCAATTACCAATTCATAAATTGATGGTATATAGTTATCCCCTATCGATGGTGCTGGTGTTTTGATTAGAAGTAGTTGCATCATCTGCTGGAGCAAAGCATCCCACAGGTAAAATCCTATATTAGAGCTTGCTAGACCTAGATGAAGATTTCATTAAAACTAATGAAGTTAAACAAACAAAGAAAATATTGTGATTATTCAAACAACCTCAGAGGAGTACATAAGGAGTGTACACTTAGGGCGATGCAAGCAAGAGTTATTGGGAGCACGACTTTAAACCATTAATAATATTGGACGTACCCTGAGGGCGGATACGTCACCCCTGGAGCACCTCAAGAAAACAATGGAGCTTCTCCCAAACATCCCTTTTAACAAGGAACAAAAGTGGTCACTTTGTAAGCTTTTTACGCTGTTTCAGCTAGGTGTAACCCTCAATGAATCTGCTTTTGTTTATGACAGCTTGTGGGAGACATGCAAATACAAGTCTGTTAACGAGGCATAATGTGTAACGGTTTTATTGTATATTTATTTGCAGAAGGTTTTTCAGAAGGGAAACCTGACCTCCATCATGCATACCCCCACCTCCCTCTTGGGCAGCCCCCACACCTCCTTGTAGACGTCTACCTCCTGCTTTAAGGTGCTGTTCATCGGCAGGACCTTGTCCAGATGTGCTTGGCACTGAGTGCCCTGGCCCAGCTTGTCGGCTGAGTAGAAGACCACGAGGTAGCACACTGTTTTCGTGGGTGGGGCTGAAGCCCTCTGGGGCACTGATGGACCCCGCTCTAAGGATGGAACTGAGCTTCGCGTGGCCCACCAGCAGCGCTTTCTTGCTTCTGTATTTTTTTTAAATTTCAATGTAGTATCCTACCTCGCGGCTGCGGTCCCTGATGGCCAGGTGCACGCGCTCTGAGTCACTCTCTGCCTTCCTCTTGAGTCCCATAGAAGTCTGCGCAAGCTCCCCGTCGTCGCTCATTGGTTGTGCAGCATGTCTTTCGTGAGCCTAGGCCCTGGTGATTGGTGCTGGGAATGCTGCTTCCGGGTCAGATCTCTCGAGGCCATCTGCCTCGTCCTCTTCCGCCGCGCTGAACTCACCAGGTAGCCGCACTGCAGCAGCAGGCAGAGCCAGTGCCGGCCCCGCAGCAGGGTCTCCATCTCTTGCAGGAGGCTGAGTCTCAGACCGGCCTCGTTGGTGAGGAAGTTCCCCAGCCTCTCCTCATGGAGCAGCGCCTTCCGCACCAGGCTCACCACTGACAGGTAGTCCTTCGACCCGATTATCTCCTTGCAAGGGCCTCCAGTATCGCCGAGGGCAGCAGGTGGCAGCTGCAGGAGTCCACCAGCAGGCGGGTCACCTCTTGGGGGTCATGCGGGGCCTCCAGGCTGCTGACGCTCTTTTGCAGGTGGCCCATGCACCATTGCACATCCTCGCAGGCCGGCTCCTCGTCCGCCTCCCCCTCGTCCACCCACAGGCGCCTCAGCAGCCACTGGCACTCCTCCAGCAGGTACCTCATGTGCACCCGGTCAGTGGCGGGTATCGGAGGGGGGATTGCTGCAGCCATGCCGAGGGTAGAGCAGGGAGCCTCGAGTCTGGGGTATGTATGTAAAGAGCAGCAGTGTCTGCACAGGCAGACAGCAGCAGTGTCCGCACACGCAGAGAGCACAAGTGAAACCAGAGAATGGAGTGGTGCACCACCTCTTGTAGAATAAGTCTTAGTCTTTGTTAAGTTGTCTTCGACAGTCTTATTGAAAAGCAAATCCAAAATGAAGTAAATTGTCAGCCAACGCGTTTCGTTCATAACAATGAACTTCTTCAGGGCTGTGAATTTCAATATGAAAATATATAAGTAAATAGACAAGAACATACAAGATTATATGCATGACACAGAACATAAGTGACACAGAGGTGGGTATGGAAAACGGGGAAACAGTGAGGGTAAGGTGGTGGGACTGCAGGTGCCTGTGTGGCTCAGGTCAGGGAGATAATCAGGGGGGAGAGCAAGACTGCGGTGAGTGGTTAATAGAGCAGGGTGAGTTTCTAGGAAGAAGGAAAGACACAGTGGTTTAGATCATGAAAACATGGTGCTTGTATCCTAGCATCATTAGACTTGAAACATTTTGCCACTACACTGGAAGCTGCCTGCAGTGCAAGGCTATAGTTAGAGGTGTGTTGCCCCAAGCAGTATCCTGAACATGGCACCTAGATAAAGAGAATATCACCCCAACAAGTTTAGACCTACACTATGGTCTGACACCTAAATGATGAGGTGCGTGCCAAGTTTTGGGATCCGACATCCATAAACATTCTTAGCCTAAAATAAGGGTGTATGATCTGAAGGTTGGCTAAGGAGCTGAACTTTGGGATCTGATGTCCCTGATTGGCTGAGAACAACAAGAGGAGTACATACCTTAAGGTTATGTCCTATCACATTATCAGTGAGCTCGTACAGTGCTGTTGAGTGGGCCTCCGTGATAAGGGCGAGCAAGCGGTGGATCTGGCAGAAGGAAACACGAAAATGTAAGTACTGGTCTAATACACTGCTAAAACTGAGCAGGCATCAGTGCAATGGATACTGGAAGTGTGTTGGAGCTGAATACTTGGCTGTGCCGAAGGAACTGAATGTTATTGGTTGCCTGTGTGCAGTGGCCAAGGTGTGCTAAGCATGTACGTTCCATGATGCTGGAGTGTCTACCGTTGATTCAAGTTTATAAAAGCCCGTCTGGCTCTTACCTGTAAACCTCCGGCCCTGCTGCCCTGCTCCTGGCGTGACTGAGCCCTCAGCATTACAGAACACTTTAAAACTCAAATCAATAAAGGTGGCTTTATCTAAAGAGACTGCTGATGGGACTAGAGGTGCAGAAAACACACATTTATTTATTTGTTTTCAGGCGTATGGCTAAATAGTCAGGGCGGACATCAATGATGCACGGTGTGCCTGCCCCCACCCATGCAGACATCCATCCATGCATCCATGCGAGGACAAGGCCCCAAAGGGGCTCTACAAGTGTAAAAAGGCCCACCTGGCTCTTACCTGTAAACCACCAGCCCTGCTGCCCTGCTCCTGGCGTGACTGAGCCCTCGACACTACAGAATATTTTAAAACTCAAATCAATAAAAGTGGCTTTATCGAAAGAGACTGCTGATGCGACTCGAGGTGTAGTGAAGACAATTTTTTTATTTGTTTTCAGGCGTATGGCTCAATAGTTAGGGCGGACACCAATCATTAACGGTGTGCCTGCCCCCACAGATATCCATCCATGCAACCATGACAGGACAAGGCCCCACATGGGGCTCTACAAGTTTTAAAAGGCCCACCTGGCTCCTACCTGTAAACCGCTGGCCCTGCTGCCCTGCTCCTGGCATGACTGAGCCCTCAGCACTACAGAACACTTTAAAACTCAAATCAATAAAGGTGGCTTTATCTAAAGAGACTGCTGATGAGACTCGAGGTGCAGTGAAGACACATTTATTTATGTACATGAGCATGGCTCAATAGTCAGGGCAGACATCAGTGGTGCACTGTGTGCTTGGCCCCCTCAGCCCCCAAGCAGACATCCATCCATGCAAGGACAAAGCCCTAAAGGGGCCTCTACAGGTTTAAAAAGGTTGATGCCCTGCCCCCAGGCTCTGTCTTGTGAGCACCTTCACCGGTTAGAGGCCGCAAACCCAGAAGCAGAGGTCGGCCCGGGACCAGGGTTCAATTCCCGACGTGGCAGGGTACTGAACCAATGTCAGCGGGCTCGATAAATCTCACCTCAGCGCCTCTCTAACCATGGGTCCCACGATGCAACTCTGGACAATAGCTTGCTTAATCTCCACAACGGCCCCCCCCGCTGCCAGGGATGCCTGGCTTCACCTTGGGGATGCCCAATAGGGACCATCTCACAGGGAAATCCAGTACGGGTTCCCCAGCGGTACACAGCGCCAAGAAAACCCAGGGTGAACGTGCGCTCTACAAATTCATACTAACATAACATAACATCTCCTCCAGGCTCCCTGACCCCTGGCCCAGCTCCCCAGAGCCGTAAAAGACCTCTTTGAAGCATGCTCCCCCCTCCTCCCCGGTGGTGAATTTTTCTGGGCGCACTGACCCGCTCGACTGCCAGGATGGCCTGGAGCTGGTCCCGGCCGGCCTGCAAGACTTGTTTGTCCTCAGGGTTTTGTTTTATCGTGAAATAGAACTCCACTTTGCTTGTGCTTTCTCCTATGGCCAGGTCCACATGCTGGCCTTCTGCTACCAGGTCCCTGACTGCCACTTCCGGGTCAACCACTGCACCGAACCAGGCCTGGTAGGAGAGTTACAGCTGCAGTGGTTCCAATTCCAGCAGCGGAGCAGGCCCGCCAGCTCCGGAAAGAGGGCGAAACTGAGGCCGCCCTCGCTGGCCAGCAGGGCCACCAGGTTCGGCTCGTGCAGCATGGCTTGCTGTATATGGCGCACCACTAGCTGGAATTGCTGGGGTCCAGGCTGTCCAGCAGCATCCGCTCCAGCATGCCGGGGAGCAGCAAGTCGCAGCACTCTGCCAGCAGGAGGCCCACCTCCTGGGGCTCTTGGGCAGGCAGGCCCCGGATGCTCTCCAAGAGCTCAGCGCTGCAGGGCCTCCCACTCTGCCACCGGCAGCTGGTCCTCCCCCAGGCGGTGGAGAGCCCGCTCGCAGGCCTCCTCCAGCAGGTTGCGGATCTACCCCCGCGCGCCCAGGTAGTTGGCGGGAATCAAGGGGGCCACTCCAGCCATCCCTGGCTTAAGCAGAGTGTAATGCAAACCCTGTCTGAAAGTTAAGGCGAGTCGTAAACCATGACTCATTGCAGCGCACTCAAAAGGTATTGTTACTACTGGCCTTGAGTGGGGATGCTAGAATTAATTCACAAATCGGTTACCTCATTCAAATGTTAAGTTCTTTCAGCTCTGTTGGCCCTATGCGGAAGATGGCAGATAGTAGTCATATATTTGTTAAATATAATTCAATTTTATTTTGTTTTTGGCATACATATGGCTTCTAATTCCAGAGAATGGAGTGGTGCACCACCCTTTTGTGCCATCTCCTCACGTCCATCATTGTATCTGGACATGATATAGTGTCAACAAATGTCTCGGGAGGAAAGAGTGCTAAACGATCCAAATATAATAGTACAAGAAAGAAGCTCCACAGCGGGTCAACCAGCAAGCACCTCAAATTTCCAAAGTCCCTTAGAATATTCAGTCTTATTGTGCAGTCAACCTCCAGGACCTGCTGTGGTTCAGTCCCATTGGAATTCCAGATAGAGAATTTGAAAGAACATGGAGGCAGCACCAATCTTGAAGTAAATCAACAAGGCCAAAGTTTTTTATCCAAAAATATATTTTTCTTTTTATTTTCGTATTTTCAAAGTGCACAGGACAGCCAACACGTTTCGCTCCCCAACCATGGGAGCTTTGTCAGGGCTGAAAACAACGTGAAATATACTCCTATATTAATAACACATACTAACATCAAAAATTACATCACAGTACACACAAATTTTAAAAACAAATTAATACAAAATCAAAGGGCAAAGACGATGACACCACACCTAAAGGGACACATTAACAATCCTACTAACGTGAGGGCATGTTGCCCCAAATTAAGAGACACAATAAAGATATTATTAATATATTAAAGCTCCAGGGTAAGTACAGCTGCTACGTTGTCAAACAAAGTTTTATACAACCGTAGATCACATTGAAATCGAAAAATGGGAGTGAGTGGAGAGCAGGGGGAAGGGCAAGGTTGGAAGAAGGGGGAGAAAAGAGAAGGAATCCTTGTGGGTGGGAGAGACAACGAAGGATAACTCAATGTAATAGATTCTCAGTGAAATAGACCGTATTAACCCGGTAAATAAAACATATAATTCTCACCAAAATTAATAGATGGTTCTCCTACAGTTGTGCAATCGAAAGTGAAGAAAGAGCTGGCCACTATAATGGTACAAATACTGTAACAGCAAAAGAAAAATATATATGTGTAAGAAGACTAAAAAATAAAGAATTAGTTGGAATTGCACATAATGAAAAACACGGTACATATACTATAAAGGAAGGGAAAGCAATATCTGTCCAACCCAAGTTCCTAAGATGCACTGTAATGTGATTGCGCATTAGCAAAGACTCTTCAGTAATGAGGCATTGAGTCCCAGAAAGTCTTCATAAAGTAAATGTCTCAAAAAAAATTAGTATTTGAGAAATATAGACAAAGTTTCCTAACATGAGGGATAAGCCTGGACCTGTTATCTCCTCACCTAGTAAACGGTTCCAAGTAGAAATAGAAGTATCCAAAGCATAGAGCACCGTCGAGTTATTCACACAATTAGCATATCAGATTATCCCATTGGGTAAGTCTGAAAGATTAATGAGTGGAAAAGTGTCACTACATGAAGACACACAGTAAATAGAACCAAAGGTCATCATTGCGAACTTTCTTATTTCCACGGCAGAAAAAAGCTCATTGAAGTGCCCCATATTAACCCAATCGGAAGATACATCCCATCAGTGATTGTCTACGCGGAAATAGTGCCAGTGTAACTAGTTCTATTGCAAACACTAAACATTACACATGGTGCTATATTTTGATCCAAAGTGTACATAATTGTAAGCGCAAAAAGTAAATCCAGCCAAGTTAGGCACATAATCATAAACAGCATAATTGCAACTCACATTAATATCCATAGAGTTATTGTGACGCGAAGCGACGTATGTACAGTCCTTGATAAGCTGCTAATATACACGTGCTGTAAAAAGAGAATGGAGTAGATGAAGAATATGTACCCGCTTCGATCATACATTCTTTGTATATAAGCATGTCATTAGTATGTTGAAAAGGTCCAAACCGGTCATCTAATTCACATAGCCCGTGTGAATGAGAACTAAACCCAGATAGGAGCCTATTGACATTATTTAAGATGTTTAGGCCAGATTAACCACATAGGTGAGGCACCTGAGCTCCCTCCTCCCCCAAATGGTACACATATAGACATGAGAGCCCCCATGTCCAAACCGTACAAGAAGAACTCGCAGGCTCAGTGCTGGCGCATAGTGATCGAACAGCACAAACACGCAAAACCGCGCGACCAAAAGAGAACTGACTTAACAGTTTGGAAGTCCTAGTTGCAAATTCCTGGCAGCGCTTACTTTCAAGGGTTATGTCAGCGTGACGGCCCACAACGGATTTTCTCATACAACTTCAACGAAATCGACCAACTTTTTAAAGCCGGCGGGCCGGTCACGTAATCCAACTATCCAATGTGTGGGGAGTGGAGACGAAAACTACGGCGTCGTAGAGTGTGGCGGCCATGATGGACTAGTGGAAATAATACTAAAAAACCATAAACGAAATTATACCAACCACTCGAATCAATTAGAGAGCACCATAACTAGCATACATAATTAAAACGGACGTTTTAGGCCCATAACGAATATCTTCAAATAAAGAGGTAAAACGAGCAACGGGGCTGGCTCATCAGTGCCGGAACGAGGGTCACATGACTCCACTCTCCGGTATGTAGAAAGTGGTAATGGACTCAATGGAATACAGGGTGTAGCGGCCATGATCGAATGTCCAAACCCAGCCAATGGACAATAGCTGATTACATGCAAAGCCCAAAGGTGGACTAACAAGTACAGAAATGGGGGCTTGCCAGATTGATATTGGAATATAGTAAATATATCTGCATCGTAATTATGAGTAAGAGCCGCACAAAAAGATATATATGTCAATTGTAATTGCATTATCGTAACACAAAAAAGAAGAAAGGGTGAGTACATAGATGTATACACAAGCGATGGAAAAAGCTTCAAGAGGGGAGAAGGGGAGGTAAAAGGAGTAAAGCGAGTGAATAAACTGAATGTACATACATTAGGATATCTTGATTTCAGCATTATAAAAGTTTCAAGCCGTGTGAAGATTGAGTTTCATCCAATCGAGGGTTAAACTATGTCAAATGAACCAGATATTAGAGCAGGAAATACACTATAAAAAATAGGGCACTTCGTTATCAGGAAATACACTCCAAAAAATAGTGCATTTCGTTATCAGAATTGTGTCCTTGGTTGATCGCTCTAAGGCGACAATCCATTTGGCTTCCTCCCTCCTTAGAGTTAACTTCCTATTCCCACGTCTCTTGTTATGGGGAATATGTTGAATCGCATGGAACCAAAAGCTATCATCATTTACATGTTCCAAGTTGTAGTGTTCCATTATTGGGTGTCTAGTGTCCTTATTAATGATTTCCCTACGATGTTCTTGAATTCTTAATTTTAACGGTCGTATACTGCTGCCCACATATATACAACCACAAGGGCAACAGAGGACATAGAGTGTGTAAGAGGTGTTGCAGTTACAAAAATGAGTGATTCTGAACTTGCGGTCACTGTTATATGAGAAGGTAGTGATCTTATTCCTGCCCATCTCACAAACAATGCATGTTCCACATGTAAAGAAGCCTGCAGGTTTGGGGGGTAACCAATTGCCTTCATTGGGGGTGTAGTCACGTAACTAGGACACAATTCATTGTGTAAAGAGACACCCCTTCTATAGGTGATCGATGGCTTTTCACCTATATGGTTTTTTATACCCTCAATTCCAGCTAGCAGGTGCCAATTCCTCCGGAATACGTTGAATATTTTGTCGCCATGTGACGTATACTGGGTAACAAATCTAACTCTGCTAGAGCCTTTGTCCACTTTAGTTCTTTCAGTCTTGTTTGAAAGGGTAGAGTCCCTGTCCAGTGACTAAATCCTGGATACTGCTCTATCTACGATTTTTTGCTCATAGCCACGTTTAAGAAATCTTAGTTTGGTCTCATTTACGTTTGCCTTAAATGTATTCTGTTCACTGCTGGTTCGGCGCACTCTTGTAAGTTCGCCAAAGGGAATATTTTTGATCACTGAACTGGCATGCGCACTAGATGCATGCAGTACCGAATTGCAGGAAGTTTCCTTCCGGTAAAGTTTGCTTTGAACCCGACCATTCTGTACATAGAACGTAATGTCTAAAAAGTTGATGCTGCTCTTACTGTGTAACATAGTGAACTTAACATTGTAAGGGTTGTCATTAAGATACACAAAATAGTTGTTGAAATCCTCAGCAGTACCTGACCAGAGGCAAATCACATCATCGATGTACCTCCCCCAGAACACAATGTGATTGGTCCAAGGGGAGGCACATCGGGCCCAGGCATGCTCCCTCTTCTACCACACCAAGAAGAAGCAGGCATACGAGGGAGCAAACCTGGAACCCATCGCGGTACCACTGGTCTGTTGGTACCAGCGACCATCGAAAAGGAAGAAGTTATTAAGCAGAATCAGGTCTATCATTTGCATGATCATTTCGTTCTGTGAGTAGAGCTGGGCGTCCTCTCTATCCAGAAACGACTGGACTGCTATTTTCCCATGTACTCTGTCTATACACGTATAGAGACTGGTAACATCCAGTGTCACAAAGCTAAGGT
Source organism: Lissotriton vulgaris (assembly GCF_964263255.1). Taxonomy (NCBI): domain Eukaryota; kingdom Metazoa; phylum Chordata; class Amphibia; order Caudata; family Salamandridae; genus Lissotriton; species Lissotriton vulgaris. Next base: position 982,388,490 of record NC_141699.1, on the reverse strand, counting down.
CATCCGACCACTCAAAATCATTAAGTTTCACTCGGGCATCCTTGCTATCTCGAATATACGAGGGCAGTCCAAGGAAATATTTCTGCAACTTCAGGTCCACATAGTGAGAAAGCCCTTCTGTAGGTGAGCCCACCCCTGAGATGATGGGCCTGCCAGGTGGAAAGCCCCCCCCTCCCTTGTGAATTTGTGGGAGAATATATATACAAGGGAAGGAAGGGTAGGACACGTGTAGGAATTTAAATTCATCCTCCGTCAGCAGGCATGAATCCTTCCATTCACACAGTCTTCCATTAATGTCATTCACTACAAATGATATCGGATTGCTCTTGATCTCCCTATAACTGTGACAATCATTAAGTTGGCGTTTGATCTCACTGAGGTAGTCAACCCGGTTCATAATAACCACACTCCCGCCCTTATCGGCCTCCTGTATGACAATATTGGGGTCATCCCTAGGATTTTTAACGGCTTGTCCTTCAGAATGAGTTAGATTTGCTCTAGTTCCTAAACTAGACTGGTTTAATGTGTCCAGTTTGTATAGATCCTCTGTGACCTTTTTATAAAAAAACATCTATATTGGGATGGTATCCAAATGTAGGGATGAATTTGGATATGGGATGCAAGCCACTATCATCAGTTATTTCTTGGCTAATACCCAATTCCGTCATTAGGGAAGGTAATTCCGTCTGTTCTTCCTCATCGATAGTCATGAGGCAGTGAACAGCACAAATCGAGGCAACAGTATGTTCACTCTCACACATTCTGTCTGGTAAGTTCTCATTACACAAAGCTCTGTTAGAAAAGAAGTCCTTCAATTTTAACAGCCTGGTAAATTTGAACAAATCAACGTGTACAACAGCAAGATCACCCATTTGAGTGGGGCAAAAATTCAATCCTTTACTCAAGACTTGCATTTCCATAGTGTCAAGAATTTTATTGGACAAATTCACAATTTCCAAATCCTGTATGTTGTCAGTCACATTTATCATCTCAACAGTATTTACTACTTGTTTGCTTTTACAGACTTGTCAGTTTTTCCTACTGCCTTTCAGCCTCCTGCCCCCCCTCCTGGTTTTGGCTGATCCCTTTTTTGTTGTAGGCGGCTCGACATTCTTAACTTCGCCAGTTCTTTTTGGAACGACGATGAGCCCTCGCCTAAAGAGACTTCAGGTGTAGTAATGTTATGTTATGTTATGTTATGTTAATGGGGGTTACTTGTATAGCGCGCGGCTACTCCGAGGAGTGTCCCGGCGCTTTCTGACCCTTATCTGCAAAAGGAGAGACAGAACATAACAAATTACAGATTATAAAGCCAAGTTTTCAAGGCCTTTCTAAAGGCAAACAGATTGGAGGTATGACGAAGATCAACGGAAAGGGAGTTCCATAGTTTAGGGGCGAGATGTCTAAAGGAACGTCCCCCTATCCTGACCCTCCTAATGGGAGGAACCGTTGCAAGGCCGAGACATTCAGATCGGAGAGATCTAGTGGGCTTGTAGAATACGAGCCGTTTTTGAATATATGAGGCTCCAACCGAATGGAGAGCCTTGTGGGCTAATGTGAGGGCCTTGAAAGTAATCCGCTTCTTGACAGGAAGCCAATGAAGGGAGGAAAGCAGCTCAGATGCCCTAGCTTGCCGCGGTAGGCCAAAAATAGCCCTTGCCGCGGAGTTTTGTACTACCTGAAGTTTATGCAGGAGGTAATCCGGTAAACCCAGGTAGAGGACGTTTGAATAGTCAATCCTCGAGCAGATCAAAGCCTGTACCGTCAGCTTCCTGTGAACTAGAGGAAGCATAGGAAGAAATTTTCGCAGCATTTTTAGCAGACCGAAACAGGTACCAGTGAGACCTGTGATCTGAGTTTTCAGCGAAAGGATGTTGTCGATTTTGATCCCCAAGTTTTTAGCGACCACAGAGGAAGAGGAGGGTGGTGACATGCTCACCGGCCACCATTCCTGCCAAGGTGGATCTGCCTGACAGCCGAAGAAGAGCACCTCAGATTTATCAGGGTTGCACTTGAGGCTGCAACACTACGGAGGAGGCAACACTACTGGTTGAAGAAATAGAGATGTTACTGACTGACTGGTTATCTTCACCATCATCTCTTTCCTCCCTGGTTCTCTTTTTGTCCTCGGCCACAGATAGGTTATCAAATTCTTTGGCAAAGGTGTATATTCGACCGTCCTTGCAATCACGGTCATCCCTCTTGATTTTTCGCAATTTTTTGTCCTTAATGTAAACTTTATGATTTTCCATTACTTGTTTCAAATTGGCATAGTTCTTCTCAATAAGATCCTTCTCCCCTAGCTCACCAATCTCCTTCTCTATCAGCTCAATTTCCTCCGGTAACTTTTCACCCTTTTCCAAAGAGTGCTTTACCAAAATTTTCATCAAGATACATGAGGCTCCCTCTAAGTTGCTCTCCCATTCCTTAAGTAAATTCTCGCTCAAATCCTCAAAGGTGGGGAATATGAGGATCCTCAGTCCTCTGGGGACTTTTCCATTTTCAAGGTATTGTGTCAAGGTCACCCCATCCCACCATCTACTTAACTCCAATTTACGTAATCTTTCCAATTTTAAGAAAAGGCTCTTTAGACTTTTTTTACCAGGTTGTTCAGGAGCTGGTATTACCCTAGGATTGTTAGGTCCAAACAAGTTAAGTGCCATCTCCTCACGTCCATCATTGTATCTGGACATGATCTAGTGTCAACAAATGTCTCGGGAGGAAAGAGTGCTAAACGATCCAAATATAATAGTACAAGAAAGAAGCTCCACAGCGGATCAACCAGCAAGCACCTCAAATTTCCAAAGTCCCTTAGAATATTCAGTCTTTTTGTGCTGTCAACCTCCAGGACCTGCTGTGGTTCAGTCCCACTGGAATTCCAGATAGAGAATTTGAAAGAACATGGAGGCAGCACCAATCTTGAAGTAAATCAACAAGGCCAAAGTTTTTTATCCAAAAATATATTTTTCGTTTTATTTTCGTATTTTCAAAGTGCACAGGACAGCCAACACGTTTCGCTCCCCAACCATGGGAGCTGTGTCAGGGCTGAAAACAACGTGAAATATACACATATATTAATAACACATTCTAACATTAAAAATTACATCACAGTACACACAAATTTTAAAAACAAATTAATACAACATCAAAGGGCAAAGACGATGACACTACACCTAAAGGGACACATTAACAATCCTACTAACGTGAGGGCATGTTGCCCCAAATTAAGAGACACAATAAAGATATTATTAATATATTAAAGCTCCAGGGTAAGTACAGCTGCTACGTTGTCAAACAAAGTTTTATACAACCGTAGATCATATTGAAATCGAAACATGGGAGTGAGTGGAGAGCAGGGGGAAGGGCAAGGTTGGAAGAAGGGGGAGAAAAGAGAAGGAGTCCTTGTGGGTGGGAGAGACAACGAAGGATAACTCAATGTAATAGATTCTCCGTGAAATAGACCGTATTAACCCGGTAAATAAAACATATAATTCTCACCAAAATTAATAGATGGTTCTCCTACAGTTGTGCAATCGAAAGTGAAGAAAGAGCTGGCCACTATAATGGTACAAATACTGTAACAGCAAAAGAAAAATATATATATATATGTGTAAGAAGACTAAAAAAGAAAGAATTAGTTGGAATTGCACATAATGAAAAACACGGTACATATACTATAAAGGAAGGAAAAGCAATATCTGTCCAACCCAAGTTCCTAAGATGCACTGTAATGTGATTGCGCATTAGCAAAGACTCTTCAGTAATGAGGCATTGAGTCCCAGAAAGTCTTCATAAAGTAAATGTCTCAAAAAAAATGAGTATTTGAGAAATATAGACAAAGTTTCCTAACATGAGGGATAAGCTTGGACCTGTTATCTCCTCACCTAGTAAAGGGTTCCAAGTAGAAATAGAAGTATTCAAAGCGTAGAGAACCGTCGAGTTATTCACACAATTAGCATATCAGATTATCCCATTGGGTAAGTCTGAAAGAATAATGAGTGGAAAAGTGTCACTACATGAAGACACACAGTAAATAGAACCAAAGGTCATCATTGCGAACTTTCTTATTTCTACAACAGAAAAAAGCTCATTGAAGGGCCCCATATTAACCCAATCGGAAGATACATCCCATCAGTGATTGTCTACGCGGAAATAGTGCCAGTGTAACTAGTTCTATTGCAAACACTAAACATTACACATGGTGCTATATTTTGATCCAAAGTGTACATAATTGTAAGCGCAAAAAGTAAATCCAGCCAAGTTAGGCACATAATCATAAACAGCATAATTGCAACTCACATCAATATCCATAGAGTTATTTTGACGCGAAGCGACGTATGTACAGTCCTTGATAAGCTGCTAATATACACGTGCTGTAACAAGAGAATGGAGTAGATGAAGAATATGTACCCGCTTCGATCATACATTCGTTGTATATAAGCATGTCATTAGTATGTTGAAAAGGTCCAAACCGGTCATCTAATTCACATAGCCCGTGTGAATCAGAACTAAACCCAGACAGAGCCTATTGACATTATTTAAGATGTTTAGGTCAGATTAACCACATAGGTGAGGCACCTGAGCTCCCTCCTCCCCCAAATGGTACACATATAGACATGAGAGCCCACATGCCCAAACCGTACACGAAGAACTAGCTGGGTCAATGCTGGCGCATAGTGATCGAACAGCACAAACACGCAAAACCGCGCGACCAAAAGAGAACTGACTTAACAGTTTGGAAGTCCTAGTTGCAAATTCCTGGCAGCGCTTACCTTCAAGGGTTATGTCAGCGTGACGGCCCACAACGGATTTTCTCAAAGAACTTCAACGAAATCGACCAACTTTTTAAAGCCGGCGGGCCGGTCACGTGACCCAACTCTCCAATGTGTGGGGAGTGGAGACGAAAATGACGGCGTCGTAGAGTGTGGCGGCCATGATGGACTAGTGGAAATAATACAAAAAACCATAAACGAAATTATACCAACCACTCGAATCAATTAGAGAGCACCATAACCAGCATACATAATTAAAACGGACGTTTTAGGCCCATAACGAATATCTGCAATTAAAGAGGTAAAACGAACAACGGGGCTGGCTCATCAGTGCCGGAACGAGGGTCACATGACTCCACTCTCCGGTATGTAGAAAGTGGTAATGGACTCAATGGCAATACAGGGTGTAGCGGCCATGATCGAATGTCCAAACCCAGCCAATGGACAATAGCTGATTACACGCAAAGCCCAAAGGTGGACTAACAAGTACACAAATGGGGGCTTGCCAGATTGATATTGGAATATAGTAAATATATCTGCATCGTAATTATGAGTAAGAGCCGCACAAAAAGATATATATGTCAATTGTAATTGCATTATCGTAACACAAAAAAGAAGAAAGGGTGAGTACTTAGATGTATACACAAGCGATGGAAAAAGCTTCAAGAGGGGAGAAGGGGAGGTAAAAGGAGTAAAGCGAGTGAATAAACTGAATGTACATACATGAGGATATCTTGATTTCAGCATTATAAAAGTTTCAAGCCGTGTGAAGATTGAGTTTCATCCAATCGAGGGTTAAACCATGTCAAATGAACCAGATATTAGAGCAGGAAATACACTATAAAAAATAGGGCACTTCGTTATCAGGAAATACACTAAAAAAAATAGTGCATTTCGTTATCAGAATTGTGTCCTTGGTTGATCGCTCTAAGGCGACAATTCATTTGGTTTCCTCCCTCCTTAGAGTTAACTCCCTATTCCCACCTCTCTTGTTATGGGGAATATGTTGAATCGCATGGAACCAAAAGCTATCATCATTTACATGTTCCAAGTTGTAGTGTTCCATTATTGGGTGTCTAGTGTCCTTATTAATGATTGCCCTACGATGTTCTTGAATTCTTAATTTTAACGGTCGTATACTGCTGCCCACATATATACGACCCCAAGGTCAACCGAGGACATAGACTGTGTAAGGGGTGTTGCAGTTACAAAAATGAGTGATTCTGAACTTGCGGTCACTGTTATATGAGAAGGTCGTGATCTTATTCCTGCCCATCTCACAAACAATGCATGTTCCACATGTAAAGAAGCCTGCAGGTTTGGGAGGTAACCAATTGCCTTCATTGGGGGGTGTAGTCACGTAACTAGGACACAATTCATTGTGTAAAGAGACACCCCTCTTATCGATGGCTTTTCACCTATATGGTTTTTTATACCCTCAATTCCAGGTAGCAGGTGCCAATTCCTCCGGAATACGTTGAACTTTTTGTGGCTATGTGACGTATACTGGGTAACAAATCTAACTCTGCTAGAGCCTTTGTCCACTTTAGTTCTTTCAGTCTTGTTTGAAAGGGTAGAGTCCCTGTCCAGTGACTCAATCCTGGATACTGCTCTATCTACGATTTTTTGCTCATAGCCACGTTTAAGGAATCTTAGTTTGGTCTCATTTACGTTTGCCTTAAATGTATTCTGTTCACTGCAGGATCTGCGCACTCTTGTAAGTTCGCCAAATGGAATATTTTTGATCACTGAACTGGCATGCGCACTAGACGCATGCAGTACCGAATTGCAGGAAGTTTCCTTCCGGTAAAGTTTGCTTTGAACCCGACCATTCTGTGCATAGAACGTAATGTCTAAAAAGTTGATGCTGCTCTTATTGTGTGACATAGTGAACTTAACATTGTAAGGGTTGTCATTAAGATACACAAAATAGTTGTTGAGATCCTCAGCAGTATCTGACCAGAGGCAAATCACATCATTGATGTACCTCCCCCAGAACACAATGTGATTGGTCCAAGGGGAGGCACATCTGGCCCAGGCATGCTCCCTCTTGTACCACCCGATGAAGAGGCACGCATACGAGGGAGCAAACCTGGAACCCATCGCGGTACCACGGTCTGTTGGTACCAGCGACCATCGAAAAGGAAGAAGTTATTAAGCAGAATCAGGTCTATCATTTGCATGATCATTTCGTTCTGTGAGTAGAGCTGGGCGTCCTCTCTATCCAGAAACGACTGGACTGCTATTTTCCCATGTACTCTGTCTATACACGTATAGAGACTGGTAACATCCAGTGTCACAAAGCTAAGGTCATCCGACCACTCAAAATCATTAAGTTTCACTAGGGCATCCTTGCTATCTCGAATATACGAGGGCAGTCCAAGGACATATTTCTGCAACTTCAGGTCCACATAGTGAGAAAGCCCTTCTGTAGGTGAGCCCACCCCTGAGATGATGGGCCTGCCAGGTGGAAAGCCCCCCCCTCCCTTGTGAATTTTTGGGAGAATATATATACAAGGGAAGGAAGGGTAGGACACGTGTAGGAATTTAAATTCATCCTCCGTCAGCAGGCATGAATCCTTCCATTCACACAGTCTTCCATTAATGTCATTCACTACAAATGATATCGGATTGCTCTTGATCTCCCTATAACTGTGACAATCATTAAGTTGGCGTTTATCTCACTGAGGTAGTCAACCCGGTTCATAATAACCACACTCCCGCCCTTATCGGCCTCCCGTATGACAATATTGGGGTCATCCATAAGATTTTTAAGGGCTTGTCCTTCAGAATGAGTTAGATTTGCTCTAGTTCCTAAACTAGACTGGTTTAATGTGTCCAGTTTGTATAGATCCTCTGTGACCTTTTTATAGAAAACATCTATATTGGGATGGTATCCAAATGTAGGGATGAATTTGGATCTGGGATGCAAGCCACTATCATCAGTTATTTCTTGGCTAATACCCGATTCCGTCATTAGGGCAGGTAATTCCGTCTGTTCCTCCTCATCGATAGTCATGAGGCAGTGAACAGCACGAATCGAGGCAACAGTATGTTCACTCTCACACATTCTGTCTGGTAAGTTCTCATTATACAAAGCTCTGTTAGAAAAGAAGTCCTTCAATTTTAACAGCCTAGTAAATTTGAACAAATCAACGTGTACATCAGCAAGATCACCCATTTGAGTGGGGCAAAAATTCAATCCTTTACTCAAGACTTGCATTTCTATAGTGTCAAGAATTTTATTGGACAAATTCACAATTTTCAAATCCTGTATGTTGTCAGTCACATTTATCAAATCAACAGTATTTACTACTTGTTTGCTTTTACAGACTTGTCAGTTTTTCCTACTGCCTTTCCGCCTCCTGCCCCCCTCCTGGTTTTGGCTGATCCCTTTTTTGTTGAAGGCGGCTCGACATTCTTAACTTCGCCTGTTCTTTTTGGAACGACGATGAGCCCTCGCCTAAAGGGACTTCAGGTGTAGTAATGGAGGAGGCAACACTACTGGTTGAAGAAATAGAGATGTTACTGACTGACTGGTTATCTTCACCATCATCCCTTTCCTCCCTGGTTCTCTTTTTGTCCTCGGCCACAGATAGGTTATCACATTTTTTGGCAAAGGTGTAGATTCGACCGTCCTTGTAATCACGGTCATCCCTCTTGATTTTTCGCAATTTTTTGTCCTTAAGGTAAACTTGATGATTTTCCATTACTTGTTTCAAAATGGCCAAGTTCTTCTCAATAAGATCCTTCTCCCCTAGCTCACCAATCTCCTTCTCTATCAGCTCAATTTCCTCCTGTAACTTTTCACCCTTTTCCAAAGAGTGCTTTACCAAATTTTTCATCATGATACATGAGGCTCCCTCTAAGTTGCTCTCCCATTCCTTAAGTAAATTCTCGCTTAAATCCTCAAAGGTGGGGAATATGAGGATCCTCAGTCCTCTGGGGACTTTTCCATTTTCAAGGTATTGTGTCAAGGTCATCCCATCCCACCATCTACTTAACTCCAATTTACGTAATCTTTCCAATTTTAAGAAAAGGCTCTTTAGACTTTTTTTACCAGGTTGTTCAGGAGCTGGTGTTACCTAGGATTGTTAGGTCCAAACAAGTTAAGTGCCATCTCCTCACGTCCATCATTGCATCTGGACATGATCTAGTGTCAACAAATGTCTCGGGAGGAAAGAGTGCTAAACGATCCAAATATAATAGTACAAGAAAGAAGCTCCACAGCGGATCAACCAGCAAGCACCTCAAATTTCCAAAGTCCCTTAGAATATTCAGTCTTATTATGCTGTCAACCTCCAAGACCTGCTGTGCTTCAGTCCCGCTGGAATTCCAGATAGAGAATTTGAAAGAACGTGGAGGCAGCACCAATCTTGAAGTAAATCAACAAGGCCAAAGTTTTTTATCCAAAAATATATTTTTCTTTTTATTTTCGTATTTTCAAAGTGCACAGGACAGCCAACGCGTTTCGCTCCCCAACCATGGGAGCTTTGTCAGGGCTGAAAACAACGTGAAATATACTCATATATTAATAACACATACTAACATAAAAAATTACATCACAGTACACACAAATTTTAAAAACAAATTAATACAAAATCAAAGGGCAAAGACGATGACACTACACCTAAAGGGACACATTAACAATCGTACTAACGTGAGGGCATGTTGCCCCAAATTAAGAGACACAATAAAGATATTATTAATATATTAAAGCTCCAGGGTAAGTACAGCTGCTACGTTGTCAAACAAAGTTTTATACAACCGTAGATCACATTGAAATCGAAAAATGGGAGTGAGTGGAGAGCAGGGGGAAGGGCAAGGTTGGAAGAAGGGGGAGGAAAGAGAAGGCGTCCTTGTGGGTGGGAGAGACAACGAAGGATAACTCAATGTAATAGATTCTCCGTGAAATAGACCGTATTAACCCGGTAAATAAAACATATAATTCTCACCAAAATTAATAGATGGTTCTCCTACAGTTGTGCAATCGAAAGTGAAGAAAGAGCTGGCCACTATAATGGTACAAATACTGTAACAGCAAAAGAAAAATATATATATGTGTAAGAAGACTAAAAAAGAAAGAATTAGTTGGAATTGCACATAATGAATAACACGGTACATATACTATAAAGGAAGGGGAAGCAATATCTGTCCAACCCAAGTTCCTAAGATGCACTGTAATGTGATTGCGCATTAGCAAAGACTCTTCAGTAATGAGGCATTGAGTCCCAGAAAGTCTTCATAAAGTAAATGTCTCAAAAAAATTAGTATTTGAGAAATATAGACAAAGTTTCCTAACATGAGGGATAAGCCTGGACCTGTTATCTCCTCACCTAGTAAAGGGTTCCAAGTAGAAATAGAAGTATCTAAAGCGTAGAGAACCGTCGAGTTATTCACACAATTAGCATATCAGATTATCCCATTGGGTAAGTCTGAAAGAATAATGAGTGGAAAAGTGTCACTACATGAAGACACACAGTAAATAGAACCAAAGATCATCATTGCGAACTTCTTATTTCCACGACAGAAAAAAGCTCATTGAAGGGCCCCATATTAACCCAATCGGAAGATACATCCCATCAGTTATTGTCTACGCGGAAATAGTGCCAGTGTAACTAGTTCTATTGTAAACACTAAACATTACACATGGTGCTATATTTTGATCCAAAGTGTACATAATTGTAAGCGCAAAAAGTAAATCCAGCCAAGTTAGGCACATAATCATAAACAGCATAATTGCAACTCACATTAATATCCATAGAGTTATTGTGACGCGAAGCGACGTATGTACAGTCCTTGATAAGCTGCTAATATACACGTGCTGTAACAAGAGAATGGAGTAGATGAAGAATATGTACCCGCTTCGATCATACATTCTTTGTATATAAGCATGTCATTAGTATGTTGAAAAGGTCCAAACCGGTGATCTAATTCACATAGCCCGTTTGAATCAGAACTAAACCCAGACGGAGCCTATTGACATTATTTAAGATGTTTAGGCCAGATTAACCACATAGGTGAGGCACCTGAGCTCCCTCCTCCCCCAAATGGTACACATATAGACATGAGAGCCCCCATGTCCAAACCGTACACGAAGAACTAGCTGGGTCAATACTGGCGCATAGTGATCGAACAGCACAAACACGCAAAACCGCACGACCAAAAGAGAACTGACTTAACAGTTTGGAAGTCCTAGTTGCAAATTCCTGGCAGCGCTTACCTTCAAGGGTTATGTCAGCGTGACGGCCCACAACGGATTTTCTCAAACAACTTCAAAGAAATCGACCAACTTTTGAAAGCCGGCGGGCCTGTCACGTGATCCAACTCTCCAATGTGTGGGGAGTGGAGACGAAAACGACGGCGTCGTAGAGTGTGGCGGCCATGATGGACTAGTGGAAATAATACAAAAAAACCATAAACGAAATTATACCAACCACTCGAATCAATTAGAGAGCACCATAACCAGCATACATAATTAAAACGGACGTTTTAGGCCCATAACGAATATCTGCAATTAAAGAGGTAAAACGAACAACGGGGCTGGCTCATCAGTGCCTGAACGAGGGTCACATGACTCCACTCTCCGGTATGTAGAAAGTGGTAATGGACTCAATGGCAATACAGGGTGTAGCGGCCAGGATCGAATGTCCAAACCCAGCCAATGGACAATAGCTGATTACACGCAAAGCCCAAAGGTGGACTAACAAGTACACAAATGGAGGCTTGCCAGATTGATATTGGAATATAGTAAATATATCTGCATCGTAATTATGAGTAAGAGCCGCACAAAAAGATATATATGTCAATTGTAATTGCATTATCGTAACACAAAAAAGAAGAAAGGGTGAGTACTTAGATGTATACACAAGCGATGGAAAAAGCTTCAAGAGGGGAGAAGGGGAGGTAAAAGGAGTAAAGCGAGTGAATAAACTGAATGTACATACATGAGGATATCTTGATTTCAGCATTATAAAAGTTTCAAGCCGTGTGAAGATTGAGTTTCATCCAATCGAGGGTTAAACCATGTCAAATGAACCAGATATTAGAGCAGGAAATACACTATAAAAAATAGGGCACTTCGTTATCAGGAAATACACTATAAAAAATAGTGCATTTCGTTATCAGAATTGTGTCCTTGGTTGATCGCTCTAAGGCGACAAATCCATTTGGCTTCCTCCCTCCGTAGATTTAACTCCCTATTCCCACCTCTCTTGTTATGGGGAATATGTTGAATTGCATGGAACCAAAAGCTATCATCATTTACATGTTCCAAGTTGTAGTGTTCCATTATTGGGTGTCTCTCTTCTGCCATGCTTGAATCGGCGCTGCTGCAATCTGCAAGGCTCTTAAAACCCACGCTCCGCGGGTCCCGCTTCGGACTTCACTTGCCTGCTGTTCCTGGTTCTCCTGCCTCAGCTGTTTCTGTGGGGCTTGTGTGAGGCTGCAGGGCTGCGAGCGCGAACCGGGACTCACCTTCCCAGGAGTCCCGGTGTCAGTGGCCGAGTCACCTGGCCCGCTGTCCCTGACCGCCCCGCCCCACCTCCAACTACTGAAAAGGGGCAAGGATTCTTTTCTTCGTGGGATACTCTTCTGCCATACTTGAATCGGCGCTGCTGCAATCTACAAGGCTCTTAGAACCCACGCCACGCGGTACCCGCTCCGCGGGTCCCGCTTCGGACTTCACTTGCCTGCTGTTCCTGGCTCTCCTGCCTCAGCTGTTTCTGTGGGGCTTGTGTGAGGCTGCAGGGCTGCGAGCGCGAACCGGGACTCACCTTCCCAGGAGTCCCGGTGTCAGTGGCCGAGTCACCTGGCCCCGCTCTCCCTGACCGCCCCGCCCCACCTCCAACTACTGAAAAGGGGCAAGGATTCTTTTCTTCGTGGGACACTCTTCTGCCATACTTGAATTGGCGCTGCTGCAATCTACAAGGCTCTTAGAACCCACGCCTCGCGGTACCCGCTCCGCGGGTCCCGCTTCGGACTTCACTTGCCTGCTATTCCTGGTTCTCCTGCCTCAGCTGTTTCTGTGGGGCTTGTGTGAGGCTGCAGGGCTGCGAGCGCGAACCGGGACTCACCTTCCCAGGAGTCCCGGTGTCAGTGGTCGAGTCACCTGGCCCCGCTCTCCCTGACCGCCCCGCCCCACCTCCAACTACTCGGCCCATTGGCCTCTGACCTACAAATATTGGAGTCCTACGCTGCGCGGGAGCGCGCGGGGCTAAGACCGGGCAAAGAGCGGGCCGTTTGAGGCCGTTCGAGGTCTAAGAGGTCTGGGCTGGGCCACGTCACTTGGTTCTACGGCTGTCTAATTTCATGTGAGTCAATTCCTTCTCATCTGTGGCTTTAGCTCCCCATTGTTCATTATGTGTACACGAGCCACACGTAGTAAAACTGCTAGGGGATTTAGTAGACCTAGTGGGACCTTGGATGACTTTTTAACAAACACCAATCTGGCCATTGACGCCGAAATCAACAAAATGCAACACAGGGTCTCCCTTGAACTTGATGCTGCCCGCAAACTGTCCTTAAACATTGCCTCCTCAAAAAAATCATCACTAGGCAACCTTGCTCTAGCTCTTACCCCTGAGCGCACAACAGGCCCTCGCCCCCTGCTTACACAGGCAGAAATACACCACTGCCCATCTCTGCCTCCATGTGACCAAGTGAAGGACCTTTCACCAAATCCTCCGAAGGAGGTTGCGCCACCCAAATCTGTGGATAGTGTAAGTTCACAGGCAAAGAGTAAATCGCCTAGGGCTGCTACAAAGGCTAACAATAATGCTAAAAAAATGGCGCTTCAGCAAAAGAAAAGCTTGGCTAGGTCTGCATTTGCCCGCAAAAAGGCTAAAATTGCGAGAGCCCAGTTTTTCAATTGCCGACGCCAACTAGGTGCCTCTGCCCCTGGGGAATCAAATGACAAAATCTACATAGACTTGCCTGTTAGTGCTACTACCCATGTCTTGGAGGGAGCTGTGAATGTTCAACAGGTAATCTCTTCCTGGCTCGAGTAAAGACGGGTTAAGGGAGGGAAGATTGAGTGGGGTTGAGGGGGATAAGAGGGGTGACGAGGAATTTGTACAAATTGTTTGGGATACACTAAAGAAGTTACTCACCCCCTTGGAACTCAAACTTTCCAGAATAGAAAACCATCTGCTCGAGATGGACAGGACAATCGTCACATTGGCCAGTCTTAGTCTCAAGCAGATGGAAGCTAGATTTTCACAGGGGGAGGTTTTACCTTCACAGCCTTTAGAAGTAGATGCACCTGTTGCTCCTCCTCTGGGACCCAAACCTGTACCTAAACCTCGCACAAAAATAGGGAATAACATCATCCCCACCCCAAATCTCAGGGCCTGCCCTCCGAAGGAGTCCTCAGTGCCTCCTAAACCCAAGCTCACTGCCTCTCGAGCTGGGGATGACTCACATCCCCAGCAGAATACTGCACGTTCAAAACCTGTGCCCTTAGCTGATCGGCAACCCAATCAGTCATCCCTCAATGCCCAGCCACCTCCTGAACTTAATAGACCCAACTTCCGTGGTGGCTGTATTGACCTACCACCGGAAGCTAGTTCATATGTCATTGTATTAGCTGGTGTACCAACCCTTGACCCACTAGCGAAAAAGGACCACTGGTCCCTTAAAAACAAGGTAATACACTGGCTAAATACAAATAGACAGCTCCCAAGCCACCAAAGAAGCCGGGTACTAATGGTGCGAAGAGTACCATGGGTAGGACCGAGCCACAAATCCGTCACGGGCGACTGTATAGTGGTGACCTTTGCCGACCCCCATACTGCACAGCACCTTTGTTCATGGGCCCCTTGCGAAGATGACCAGACAGTTGTTGTTAGACCCCTTACTTTTTTCTACCCTCCTAGAAATCAGCATAGGACAGGTGGGACTTGGTCAACAATTCAAAAGTCCAGGAACAGGGGTTACAGGAATGGGGGACCAAGCCAAAGTGCCTGGTGGCAGGGTGTTCCTACGTCTAATATGTTCGGCTGCCTAGAGGAGGTTGACTGACTCGGGGGGGCGAACACAAAAAGGGAGCTGGCAGACCCTATTATGCACACCACGAAAGGTGCTAGTGTGGCTTGCCCAACGTTGCCATCAGATCAACAAACAACACTTGCCAATGCCCATAATCCCCTCCCGGCCGAGGTAGGAATTTTAGCACAGCATGTAACCCCTTGTACTAGTACCCCTGCTAACCAAATTAAAATAGCATCCTGGAACATAGCGGGTTTACGGGGTCGCCTGGATAATGATGATTGGGCAGATTACATCTCATCCCACGACATCATCTTTTTCCAGGAAACCTGGTCAGTTGCCCCACTGTTTAGACTAGGTTATCTAAACTTCTACAAACCGGCAATACAGGGCATGAAGGGCAGGGCCTCAGGTGGTCTCTCCATCTGGATAAAAAATAGCTTGGGATTCAATACAAGAGAAATAGTGGGGATGAATCCTGATCTTCTCTGTATATCCTTAAGTAAGGAAAACTGTAAAGATATCATCCTTATTAATATCTATGCCAGAGGATGTCAGGGCGGTAAGAAACAACCGATCCTTAATGATCTAGAAGCCTTTTTAAATGAGCACAAAAGCGACCAGCTCACCATAGTGGCTGGTGACTTGAACTGCTCATTTGAGCCTATCCTGAACCTTGCTGAGGATGTTGGCTTAGAAGAAGATTCCACATGGAACATTCCCCCGTTAGCAATTACCAAGGGGGTCAGGGGAACTGAGGCTGCTTTTAATTGGCTTGGGCTCTGCCTGGAATGGGGGCTCCGAGCAGTGAATGGCCGTAGTTTATCAGATAAGGAGGGAAAGCCAACCTTTGACAATGGGTCCTGTGCAAGCCGCATTGACTATATATTAATTAACATCGAATCTTGGGCATCTGTAACTGACATGACTATAGATACAAGGCCGGAGAGTGATCACAATCCTCTCTCACTTGTACTTAAGGTCCCAGGGCTAGGGCCACTCCAGGCGGAATCAGACTGTATCACATCTGACCTCGTCTTGTGTGATAACAGAAGACGGGTCAAATGGTCCAGGGTGATAGCTGACCCAGAGCTTGTCAGTCAGATAGAAGAAATGGTCCTACATACCAAAGATAAGATGATGGCACCATCTCCCAATAACATGCCTAAGATTAATAACGTTGACCTTCATGAGGCATGTTTTGCGGCAATTAAGGAACTTCTCACTAGACCATGCCGGAAACAGAAGGCTAAGCAATCTAAAGGCTGGTACAACAAAAATTGTAGAGAAGCCCATGGCATCCTTATTGCTGCGGTCAAATCTAGAAACACCCCGGACATTAGGGCAGCGAGACAGGTCTACAAACGCACCATCTGGGAAGCTAAAAGGGATTGGGAAGACTCATATTGGCTTGACCTTCTTCAAGCATGTGAGTCTTCCAACCAAATTAAATTTTGGGAGATAGTCAGGCAGGGCAGGGGTTTAGATTCATTATCCCCTGAAAACCATGTCTCAGCAGCTGATTGGGTGAAATTTTTTTCTGCCCAATTTACTAATCAGAATGCCCCCCAGTCGGCTGAAGGGCCTTTAATAGGGACCAAATTAGCTTCGCACGGGGACAGACTTACTTTTAGCAATTCAGACACTGAACATGCACTAGGTTCCATTCAGTCTGGGAAAGCTCCAGGCATTGATGCTGTACCAGCTGACCTTTTCAAATTGAACCCAGATTTGTGGGTCCCTTACATCACAACCCTAGCAAATTCCATTGCAGCCGGGGAAAGGATACCGCAGTCATGGAAAGGGGCCGAGATAATCCCGGTCTTTAAGAAAGGGGATCGATCCTTACCGAAAAACTATCGCCCCATTAGCCTGATCGATACCATCCAGAAAGTGGTATCACGAATGGCCCTAGCTAGAATACAGGGGTGGATTGAGCAAAACAACATACTCTCCCCCATGCAGGCAGGGTTTAGATCAGGCACCAGCACCCTTGACCAGGTGTTTCGGCTTACCATGATGTACTGGAAGGTGGTTTTTTTGGGCGGTGGTGTCATCTACGCTGCCTTTGTCGACCTTAGGTCGGCATTTGACCTGGTTCCCAGGGCAAAACGCTGGGATGCCCTGAGAAGCATGCAATTTCCTCCAGAACTATTAGACCTGGTTAGGCGCCTTCATGAGGATAACTTTGCACGCGTAAGATGGGGCAAACAGGGTCAGGTGACCGCTAGCTTCCCTGTCGAACGTGGCGTCCGGCAGGGCTGCATGCTGGCCCCTACCTTGTTCCTCCTGTTTATCAACCGGGTGGTCGCATTTTTCAACGACACTCATACTGATGCACCTACCCTGGGGGGTTCAAAGTATCCCATGTTAATATTCGCCGACGACACCCTGCTCCTTTCAAGGACCCGTAGCGGCCTACAGGCTGCCTTAAATAGATTTGCTGAGTTTTGTTCATTAAATGACCTCCAAATCAATGCTGACAAAACCAAATTTATGATTTTCAATAAAAACAAGCCTACCACCAGCTCATTTTCATTAGAGGGTGTTCCAATAGAACAGGTTAAAGTCATGTCATACCTGGGCGTGACTTTGGACCACCAACTTACATGGAAACCCCAGCTGGAAGTGTTAACCCTTAAGTTTGTTCGCCTCACAGGTTGTCTGATAAAGGAACAGAAAAAAACCATGACAAAACGCATTACACCCGCGTTAAAAATATACGAAGCCAAGTTGAATGCGGCTACCCTGTATGGTGCGGATATCTGGGGATATAAAGGTTTGTCGGCCCTTACTAGTGCTCAGAACAAGTTCCTCCGGAACCTAGTGGGACTTCCCCAATCTTCCCCCATTACACCTCTGCTTTTAGATCTAGGTTGCAAACCGCTGGATGAGATGGCACAGTACCGTCTTGTTGATCTTTGGCGTCGCCTTTGGACGACCCAAGAACTTAGTTTATTTGCCCAAGAATTAGGTGAGGTCAGAGCATTGTGGGGTGCCCAGAAAATTCCATGGCTACGGGAGATTAAACAAATACCTTATTCGATGGGCCTCCCAGAGCTATGGTTACATCCCGAATGTTCAAGTTTCCCTTCGAAAGCGGAATTCAAAGAGCTAGCTTTATTGGGCGGTAAAAAAATCTGTACTGGTCTCCCTCTCCTCTGTTAATAACCTAACGGGACAGTTTCTAATGCACAAGATAACCCCATTTCTCGAACCTTATTGGGACTTGATATGCAAATCACTTGATCGCAAGCTGTTCCATCAGTTTCGGGTGGGAACCCTACCGATCAAGTCTTTTACTGCAAAGTGGGCAACAAACTCAAGCGACAAATGCCCCTTTTGTCCTTATCAGGTAGAAAGTCTGGGCCACGTATTTTTTGCATGTCCTGCTTATCGATCGCCCAGACTAAAATGGTTGAAACCAATCTGTAAAACACTTAACTGTGGGGGCAGCCACGCAGCCCTGCTTAAATTGAGAGATCTACGCACTGCTAAATCAGTGATTAGTGTTGCAAAATTTTTGGGTTGGCTGTGGCTTATCCGTGTAAAGAAACTGTAAATCGCTTTTTTATTAGTTTTAATGTTTACGTATGGATGTACACTATCTTTCTTTTATGTACTGGGGGATCAAATGTACAATACTGTATACTGAAAATGCTTTTAAAGATATTTGTTATCTTTTATGAATTTTTTTTATTCGAAATAAAGACTAATTGAATAGGGTGTCTAGTGTCCCTATTAATGATTGCCCTACGATGTTCTTGAATTCTTAATTTCAACGGTCGTATACTGCTGCCCACATATATACGACCACAAGGGCAACCGAGGACATAGACTGTGTAAGGGGTGTTGCAGTTACAAAAATGAGTGATTCTGAACTTGCGGTCACTGTTATATGAGAAGGTCGTGATCTTATTCCTGCCCATCTCACAAACAATGCATGTTCCACATGTAAAGAAGCCTGCAGGTTTGGGAGGTAACCAATTGCCTTCATTGGGGGGTGTAGTCACGTAACTAAGACACAATTCATTGCGTAAAGAGACACCCCTCCTATAGGTGATCGATGGCTTTTCACCTATATGGTTTTTTACACCCTCAATTCCAGCTAGCAGGTGCCAATTCCTCCGGAATACGTTGAATTTTTTGTGGCTATGTGACGTATACTGGGTAACAAATCTAACTCTGCTAGAGCCTTTGTCCACTTTAGTTCTTTCAGTCTTGTTTGCAAGGGTAGAGTCCCTGTCCAGTGATTCAATCCTGGATACTGCTCTATCTACGATTTTTTGCTCATAGCCACGTTTAAGGAATCTTAGTTTGGTCTCATTTACGTTTGCCTTAAATGTATTCTGTTCACTGCAGGTTCTGCGCACTCTTGTAAGTTCGCCAAATGGAATATTTTTGATCACTGAACTGGCATGCGCACTAGACGCATGCAGTACCGAATTGCAGGAAGTTTCCTTCCGGTAAAGTTTGCTTTGAACCCGACCATTCTGTACATAGAACGTAATGTCTAAAAAGTTGATGCTGCTCTTATTGTGTGACATAGTGAACTTAACATTGTAAGGGTTGTCATTAAGATACACAAAATAGTTGTTGAGATCCTCAGCAGTATCTGACCAGAGGCAAATCACATCATCGATGTACCTCCCCCAGAACACAATGTGATTGGTCCAAGGGGAGGCACATCGGGCCCAGGCATGCTCCCTCTTGTACCACCCGATGAAGAGGCAGGCATACGAGGGAGCAAACCTGGAACCCATCGCGGTACCACTGGTCTGCTGGTACCAGCGACCATCGAAAAGGAAGAAGTTATTAAGCAGAATCAGGTCTATCATTTGCATGATCATTTCGTTCTGTGAGTAGAGCTGGGCGTCCTCTCTATCCAGAAACGACTGGACTGCTATTTTCCCATGTACTCTGTCTATACACGTATAGAGACTGGTAACATCCAGTGTCACAAAGCTAAGGTCATCCGACCACTCAAAATCATTAAGTTTCACTAGGGCATCCTTGCTATCTCGAATATACGAGGGCAGTCCAAGGACATATTTCTGCAACTTCAGGTCCACATAGTGAGAAAGCCCTTCTGTAGGTGAGCCCACCCCTGAGATGATGGGCCTGCCAGGTGGAAAGCCCCCCCCCTCCCTTGTGAATTTTTGGGAAAATATATATACACAAGGGAAGGAAGGGTAGGACACGTGTAGGAATTTAAATTCATCCTCCGTCAGCAGGCATGAATCCTTCCATTCACACAGTCTTCCATTAATGTCATTCACTACAAATGATATCGGATTGCTCTTGATCTCCCTATAACTGTGACGATCATTAAGTTGGCGTTTGATCTCACTGAGGTAGTCAACCCGGTTCATAATAACCACACTCCCGCCCTTATCGGCCTCCTGTATGACAATATTGGGGTCATCCCTAAGATTTTTAAGGCTTGTCCTTCAGAATGAGTTAGATTTGCTCTAGTTCCTAAACTAGACTGGTTTAATGTATCCAGTTTGTATAGATCCTCTGTGACCTTTTTATAAAAAACATCTATATTGGGATGGTATCCAAATGTAGGGATGAATTTGGATCTGGGATGCAAGCCACTATCATCAGTTATTTCTTGGCTAATACCCAATTCCGTCATTAGGGCAGGTAATTCCGTCTGTTCCTCCTCATCGATAGTCATGAGGCAGTGAACAGCACGAATCGAGGCAACAGTATGTTCACTCTCACACATTCTGTCTGGTAAGTTCTCATTACACAAAGCTCTGTTAGAAAAGAAGTCCTTCAATTTTAACAGCCTAGTAAATTTGAACAAATCAACGTGTACATCAGCAAGATCACCATTTGAGTGGGGCAAAAATTCAATCCTTTACTCAAGACTTGCATTTCCATAGTGTCAAGAACTTTATTGGACAAATTCACAATTTTCAAATCCTGTATGTTGTCAGTCACATTTATCATATCAACAGTATTTACTACTTGTTTGCTTTTACAGACTTGTCAGTTTTTCCTACTGCCTTTCCGCCTCCTGCCCCCCCTCCTGGTTTTGGCTGATCCCTTTTTTGTTGAAGGCGGCTCGACATTCTTAACTTCGCCAGTTCTTTTTGGAACGACGATGAGCCCTCGCCTAATGGGACATCAGGTGTAGTAATGGAGGGGGCAACACTACTGGTTGAAGAAATAGAGATGTTACTGACTGACTGGTTATCTTCACCATCATCCCTTTCCTCCCTGGTTCTCATTTGTCCTCGGCCACAGATAGGTTATCAAATTTTTTGGCAAAGGTGTAGATTCGACCATCCTTGTAATCACGGTCATCCCTCTTGATTTTTCGCAATTTTTTGTCCTTAAGGTAAGCTTGATGATTTTCCATTACTTGTTTCAAAATGGCCAAGTTCTTCTCAATAAGATCCTTCTCCCCTAGCTCACCAATCTCCTTCTCTATCAGCTCAATTTCCTCCTGTAACTTTTCACCCTTTTCCAAAGAGTGCTTTACCAAATTTTTCATCATGATACATGAGGCTCCCTCTAAGTTGCTCTCCCATTCCTTAAGTAAATTCTCGCTCAAATCCTCAAATGTAAATGTATAGGCATTTATATAGCGCACTACTTACCCGTAGGGTCCCAAGGCGCTTCGACCGCTGTGAAACCCTTCCTGGCTTCCCTGAGAGATGGTCCCTTAATGGGTATCTCCAGGGTGAGACCAGGCATCCCCGGCGGTCTGGTGGGGCCGTTAGTGAAGATGAGGCAAGCTAATGCCCAGAGTTGCCGAGTGTGATCGCTGATCAGAGTGGGCACCGAGGCGAGAGAATTATCGAGTCCGCTGACCCTGGTCCAGAAACCTGCCGCGCCGGGAATCGAACCCTGGTCCCGGGCCGTCCTCTGCTCTCGGGTCTGCCGCCTCTAACCAGTGAGCCACACTACTTCACTTCAAAGGTGGGGAATATGAGGATCCTCAGTCCTCTGGGGACTTTTCCATTTTCAAGGTATTGTGTCAAGGTCACCCCATCCCACCATCTACTTAACTCCAATTTACGTAATCTTTCCAATTTTAAGAAAAGGCTCTTTAGACTTTTTTTACCAGGTTGTTCAGGAGCTGGTGTTACCTAGGATTGTTAGGTCAAAACAAGTTAAGTGCCATCTCCTCACGTCCATCATTGTATCTGGACATGATCTAGTGTCAACAAATGTCTCGGGAGGAAAGAGTGCTAAACGATCCAAATATAATAGTACAAGAAAGAAGCTCCACAGCGGATCAACCAGCAAGCACCTCAAATTTCCAAAGTCCCTTAGAATATTCAGTCTTATTGGTTGTCAACCTCCAAGACCTGCTGTGGTTCAGTCCCACTGGAATTCCAGATAGAGAATTTGAAAGAACGTGGAGGCAGCACCAATCTTGAAGTAAATCAACAAGGTTAAAGTTTTTTATCCAAAAATATATTTTTATTTTTATTTTCGTATTTTCAAAGTGCACAGGACAGCCAACGCGTTTCGCTCCCCAACCATGGGAGCTTTGTCAGGGCTGAAAACAACGTGAAATATACTCATATATTAATAACACATACTAACATAAAAAATTACATCACAGTACACACAAATTTTAAAAACAAATTAATACAAAATCAAAGGGCAAAGACGATGACACTACACCTAAAGGGACACATTAACAATCGTACTAACGTGAGGGCATGTTGCCCCAAATTAAGAGGCACAATAAAGGTATTATTAATATATTAAAGCTCCAGGGTAAGTACAGCTGCTACGTTGTCAAACAAAGTTTTATACAACCGTAGATCACATTGAAATCGAAAAATGGGAGTGAGTGGAGAGCAGGGGGAAGGGCAAGGTTGGAAGAAGGGGGAGGAAAGAGAAGGAGTCCTTGTGGGTGGGAGAGACAACAAAGGATAACTCAATGTAATAGATTCTCCGTGAAATAGACCGTATTAACCTGGTAAATAAAACACATAATTCTCACCAAAATTAATAGATGGTTCTCCTACAGTTGTGCAATCGAAAGTGAAGAAAGAGCTGGCCACTACAATGGTACAAATACTGTAACAGCAAAAGAAAAATAAATATATGTGTAAGAAGACTAAAAAAGAAAGAATTAGTTGGAATTGCACATAATGAAAAACACGGTACATATACTATAAAGGAAGGGAAAGCAATATCTGTCCAACCCAAGTTCCTAAGATGCACTGTAATGTGATTGCGCATTAGCAAAGACTCTTCAGTAATGAGGCATTGAGTCCCAGAAAGTCTTCATAAAGTAAATGTCTAAAAAAAAAATAGTATTTGAGAAAAATAGAAAAGTTTCCTAACATGAGGGATAAGCCTGGACCTGTTATCTCCTCACCTAGTAAAGGGTTCCAAGTAGAAATAGAAGTATCCAAAGCGTAGAGAACCGTCGAGTTATTCACACAATTAGCATATCAGATTATCCCATTGGGTAAGTCTGAAAGAATAATGAGTGGAAAAGTGTCACTACATGAAGACACACAGTAAATAGAGCCAAAGGTCATCATTGCGAACTTCTTATTTCCACGACAGAAAAAAGCTCATTGAAGGGCCCCATATTAACCCAATCGGAAGATACATCCCATCAGTTATTGTCTACGCGGAAATAGTGCCAGTGTAACTAGTTCTATTGTAAACACTAAACATTAAACATGGTGCTATATTTTGATCCAAAGTGTACATAATTGTAAGCGCAAAAAGTAAATCCAGCCAAGTTAGGCACATAATCATAAACAGCATAATTGCAACTCACATTAATATCCATAGAGTTATTGTGACGCGAAGCGACGTATGTACAGTCCTTGATAAACTGCTAATATACACGTGCTGTAACAAGAGAATGGAGTAGATGATGAATATGTACCCGCTTCGATCATACATTCTTTGTATATAAGCATGTCATTAGTATGTTGAAAAGGTCCAAACCGGTCATCTAATTCACCTAACCCGTGTGAATCAGAACTAAACCCAGACGGAGCCTATTGACATTATTTAAGATGTTTAGGCCAGATTAACCACATAGGTGAGGCACCTGAGCTCCCTCCTCCCCCAAATGGTACACATATAGACATGAGAGCCCCCATGTCCAAACCGTACACGAAGAACTAGCTGGGTCAATACTGGCGCATAGTGATCGAACAGCACGAACATGCAAAACCGCACGACCAAAAGAGAACTGACTTAACAGTTTGGAAGTCCTAGTTGCAAATTCCTGGCAGCGCTTACCTTCAAGGGTTCTGTCAGCGTGACGGCCCACAACGGATTTTCTCAAACAACTTCAAAGAAATCGACCAACTTTTTAAAGCCGGCGGGCCGGTCACGTGATCCAACTCTCCAATGTGTGGGGAGTGGAGACGAAAACGACGGCGTCGTAGAGTGTGGCGGCCATGATGGACTAGTGGAAATAATACAAAAAACCATAAACAAAATTATACCAACCACTCGAATCAATTAGAGAGCACCATGACCAGCATACATAATTAAAACGGACGTTTTAGGCCCATAACGAATATCTGCAATTAAAGAGGTAAAACGAACAACGGGGCTGGCTCATCAGTGCCGGAACGAGGGTCACATGACTCCACTCTCCGGTATGTAGAAAGTGGTAATGGACTCAATGGCAATACAGGGTGTAGCGGCCATGATCGAATGTCCAAACCCAGCCAATGGACAATAGCTGATTACACGCAAAGCCCAAAGGTGGACTAACAAGTACACAAATGGAGGCTTGCCAGATTGATATTGGAATATAGTAAATATATCTGCATCGTAATTATGAGTAAGAGCCGCACAAAAAGATATATATGTCAATTGTAATTGCTTTATCGTAACACAAAAAAGAAGAAAGGGTGAGTACATGGATGTATACACAAGCAATGGAAAAAGCTTCAAGAGGGGAGAAGGGGAGGTAAAAGTAGTAAAGCGAGTGAATAAACTGAATGTACATGCATGAGGGTATCTTGATTTCAGCATTATAAAAGTTTCAAGCCGTGTGAAGATTGAGTTTCATCCAATCGAGGGTTAAACCATGTGAAATGAACCAGATATCAGAGCAGGAAATACACTATAAAAAATAGTGCATTTCGTTATCAGAATTGTGTCCTTGGTTGATCGCTCTAAGGCAACAAATCCATTTGGCTTCCTCCCTCCTTAGAGTTAACTCCCTATTCCCACCTCTCTTGTTATGGGGAGTATGTTGGATCGCATGGAACCAATAGCTATCCTTTTGTGTAAGAAGATTTTTGTACAAACGTCTTTTAGTCTATGTTAAGTTGTCTTTAAAAGTCTTTTATTGGAAAACAAATCCAAAATAAAGTAAATAGTCAGCCAACGCGTTTCGTTCATAACAATGAACTTCTTCAGGGCTGTGAATTTCAATATAAAAATACATAAATATATGGACACAGAAATACACGATCATATACATGACACAGAACAGAAGTGACACAGAGGTGAGTATTGAAAACAGGGAACCAGTGAGGATGAGGTAATGGGACAGGTCAGGGAGAGCAAGAATGCGGTGAGGTGTGAACAGAGCGGGTGAGTTTGTAGGAAGAGGGAAAGACACCGTGGTTAAGATTATGGGAACATAGTGTTTATATCCTAACATCATTAGACTTGTATAATTTGTTGTCACTACAATGGAAGCTGCCTACAGTGCAAGGTCGTAGTTAGAGGTGTGTTGCCCCGAGCAGTATCCTGAACTTGGCACCTAGATTTAGTGAGAATATCGCTCAACAAGTTTAGACCCACACTATGGTCTAACACCTAAATGATGATGTGCGTTCCGGGTTTTGGGATCAGACATCCATATGAATTCCCAGCCTGAGATAATAGTGTATGATCTGAGGGTTGGCTAAGGAGCTGAGCTTTGGTACCTGATGTCCCTGATTGGCTGAAAACAACAAGAGGAGTACATACCATAAGGTTAAGTAGTATTACACAATCAGTGAGCTCCTACAGTGCCGTTGCATGGGCCTCAGTGATAAGGGAATGCAAGCGGTGGATCTTGCGAAAGAAAACACAAAATGTAAGTACTTGTCTAATGTACTGCTAATAATGAGCAGGGCATCAGCGCAATGGATACTGGAAGTGTTAGTGCTTCGGTAAGTAGTGGCCGAATACTTGGCTGTGCCGAATGAACTAAATGCGGGTGGTTGCCTGATAGTAAAAGTTAGTCCACATGTGATAGAGACCATTACATTCCGCTAAAGTGGCTTCCTGTTGATTCTGATGGAGAATCGTGGAGTATAACAGAAAGAGCGGCACGTAGCATTGGGGGGCAGAAGGTGATTCAAGAGCGGGTTGTGTAATACACAAAGTGTGCTGAGCAGTTACGTTACGTGATGCTGGAGTGGCTACCCGTTGATTCTGGTAGAGAATCATGGAGTAAAATACAAAGCACAACAACTAGCAGTGAGGGGCAGAGAACGATAAAAAGGTGTGGTGTACAGTAGCGAACATGCTGTAATCGGTGGAGTGTACGTGCTGCTGGGGTGCACGCCACCGAGCATGAAATCAGGGGCCCGTCCTGGTGTGTGGTTCTGGTTGGGGATTGGCAAGTAATACAACAAAAGAGCAGCACATTGCCGTGGGTGGCAGGAAGCGATGATTATGCGCGGTGCAACGAGAATAACGCGCTCTGATGTTATAGAACGCGCCTGACCCGCTGACAATATGTCTGTACCAGTGGCGTGGTAAATCACAAAACATGATAACCAATAACATAAAGAATCCTATATGGTAAGGTAAGCACAGTAGGGTCTATAGAAGAGCTGGGCAATTAAACGGATGTATGAAGATTAAAATAGTGGTGTCAATTGGGTGAGAATACATTAATGATGCACTGAGTACAACAAACAATTGAAAAATGGTGAGACTAGCGTCGTGGACAATATACGAGCGTGCAGAGGTGAAATAGCAAGGAGAAAAGAGAAGGGGGGGGCGCCAATCTGGCCAGAATATGTTAAGAGTACACTGAATGCAACAAATAATAGATAAAAGAGACTAGCAGTGTGGGCAGTAGTACAGGCGCAATGCGTCCAAAACTTAAGGCCGGTGAAGGGCTACAAGTGGAAAAATGGTCATTCTGTGGAATACAGAGCCTGCTAAGCGCGTACCTGTGTAGTGGATAACTGCACCCTCACTGCACCTAGCAATTGTTTGATCTTACCTCTCTGTACTTCTCCTTCATCTACACCACCTCTATTTCAAGCTCATCTTTTTACCGCACCTCTCTTTTAACGAGGCAGAATATTTGCTGAGACTTAACATGTTAAAAATGTCTAAATAATAAAGTACAAGAAATATATTGCATTACGCTGCAGCCTTTTTTTTGTTGCATAATTTAGTAAACAGTGCGGCATCATTTTGTCTCCAATTGCTGCATAATTCCAGTGGCTCCAGAGCAGGTAGCACATGTTAAAAGTGCTTGTGCATGAAGCAGAGAGACTGTGAAGTTTGCAACCTTAGTTGGCGTGCGTGCAAATCCTGCATTGCAGATCCTTGGTGAGTTGCAGTTACTACTACTAAAACAAGGCCAATTGAGGTACCAATGGGTGAGGCGCACTGGCCTCGAAGGCAGGGCCGGCTTTATTGCTGGTGGCGCCCTGTGCAATAATCTTTGTTGGTGCCCCCAATGATCACCTACGCCTCAGACTCCCTCACAACCACCCTTTAACAGTCCCCCTCAAGTCTCCATAACCACACTCTTTCTCAGATGCATTTAATTTGATTTACAGCGCCACTCACACCAGTGTATGGTGTCAGAGCACTTTACATCACACACACTACACAGAGACAATAATTTATATGTATGTAAATCCCTGTATAGGAAATGTTACATAAGATAAAGGACTGAAAAGTGTCGAAAAAACATTACAACCATACAAGTAGGCAGTGTAGTTTAATAGCTCACTGTTATATGTTATGATTTTAACTTATAAACTGCAAGAAACAAAAGGATCTCTCTGACAAAATCAGTAACCTTCTAACCTAGTTAAAATTATTTGCACTTTGTGATCTGCATGGTACATGTTCTTTGCAGCAGGCACATTAACCCTCTGTGCTACCTTTCCAGGAGTCAACCCGTCCACTAGACAAAACTCCAATCTCTCTCTAGGAAGAACATTTATCAGCAAAGTTATCATGACATTTTTATTGTAGCTGAAAATTCCTGGAGGCCAAGAAGGAGGTAGCAAGTTTAAACCATAATATACTTGCAAACACTACGTACCCACCCGAAATAGGTACCCAGTGCGGTCTCACCGTTCGCACCGCCCTAACCTGCTCAAGGTTCATGTGACCTCAGTGACAGAGTCACAGTGACTGGATCCCTGTTGCTCTAGGGTGTGCTGTTTGGTAGGCCTGCCCGCAAGACTGGACATGAACTTCAGTATGGATTGTGGTGGACAGACCTTCAAGGTTAACCCGCAATTGACACCACTAGGGTACACCTACTTGTACTAAGACATCAGGCTTTCTAAGTTCTAGTGGGGCCTTCTAAGGTCTATCTTGGGAATATGCTCCCTCAGTAGAGTGGTCTGGTCAAGAAGGTTGAACCCGGTTCCCCAGTTCCAAATTCTACTGCTCTGGTCATA
Source organism: Lissotriton vulgaris (assembly GCF_964263255.1). NCBI lineage: Eukaryota > Metazoa > Chordata > Amphibia > Caudata > Salamandridae > Lissotriton > Lissotriton vulgaris. The sequence goes on along the minus strand of NC_141699.1, from coordinate 982,360,115 downwards.
TTGCCACATCCTCTCCCCCAACTGAACACCATACTGCTCCACTGAGAGAAACTTGCACTTCCTTCAGCTACAACCTAATTGTGCCTGCTATAAACACTTGGATGTGACTCAATTCAAATTATGCACTTGATAAGAATATATGCTGCATTAAAAAAAACACTAAAAGCAAACACTCATAGGGAATGCAAGATTAAGTAAAGCATGTGAAATGAAAGCAGAAACAACATGGTTACCTTAACGATCTCTCGCTCACTATTCAGAAATCAGTGAGTGGTTTTACCTGAAAAGTTAAGGACATGACTACAGGGCCCTGAAGGGAACCGATTTACTGTCCTTTGCTTATATCCTTATGTAAGCAGTATGTTTTAAAGAAACCACATCCATAAACACAGAGCCATGGTAAACATTTTGTTTTCCAATCCACCCATCAACCAGGTATTGCAATACATCCAGGAATGGTGCACTTCCCCACCTGGGGACAACAATGCTGTTCAAAGAAAGACAAGAAAACAAAAGTAGCGCTTCCCTGCAAAGTCTGTAAAGTGAGGCTGATGTGTCTGGATGTGAATACAACCAATCTGGCCACTTTGCAACTACTCTGCCTTGATTTATTTAATTATGAATTTATTTTTCATAGTTAAAACCTTTTATTTCTCTCCATCCCGAGGCTGCACTTTGGAATAGAAAAATGTCAGAAAAAAGGCGTTTCCTGGAAGAGTGTTTCTCTTTTTTGGGTCCACTTCACAGGGAAGCAACTAAATGAAAGAAGGAAAGAGAGGTTGTGAACCATTTCTTCAAGTCACAGTTTTAAGTAATTGAGGAGCAAGACAGAAAGAGAGGGAATAATAGGAAGAGAGGGGGGTCACCTGCCAGCACCGAAAAGGACATTGTCTGTGTCTTCTCTGGCCAGTAAGGGAGAGACAGAGTCCTTTTCCTTCTCTGCCGGCCAAGAACGGCCACGAAAGCCTAGCCTTATCTGAAGGCCTTTGCTATTTCTGCTGTCCTGGGACACAGCTTCGAAAAGAAAAAGTAGAGGAACTGAATATTTTTAATAAAGGAAGTAGGGGCACGCTGTGCCCTTCCGTTCCTGCCCACTTCGACCACTGGCCACAACCCTTTGTGAAACACCTGCCCCCCAGTTTTTTCATCCCACTTAAACCCCTGGGATTGTGGCTGCTAAACTAGTATTACATAATGAAACACAGCCTGGCTGTTACCGGTGCGCACCTCAGCCTCACTCTCCAGTGTCATTTCTAAAATATATATCTTGGATGAATATATATATATATATATATATATATATATATATATATATATATATATATATATATATATATATATATTTCCCTCGTCTTAACTGCTTCCTTGTGAGAAAGTGTCACTCATAGTCTTTGAAATGTCACTCATAATTGCATTGGAAATGTCACACATGGCAATCTGAAACGTTGGCAGCTATGACAGCCCATAGCAGTGCCCATGATGACTGGTGTGTCTGGCCCCTCCCCCCCCCTCCCCGACATCCATCCATGCGAAGAGAAGGCCCCGAAGGGGCCTCTACAAGTTTAAAAATGTCCGCCTGGCTCTTACAGGTAAACCTCCGGCCCAGCGGCCCTGAATGAGCCGTCGGAGCTACAGTCCATCCCCAGTGGAGCCGAGCGATTCCGGGCGTGGGCTTGCGACCTGTGGGGTGCCTCCTCAGGCCTGCGAGGTGCAGGCCTTGTCTTCCTCCGCTGAACTCGGCCTGGTACCTAGGCTGCAGCTGCCGGCAGTGCCAGCGCTGGCCCCCCAGCAGGGCCTTCATCTCTGTGACGAGGCACTGGCTCAGGCCACCCTCGTCGGCCAGGACGGCGGCCAGCTTCTCTTCACGGAGGACGGGCCTCTGGAGCATGCGGGTCACCTCCTGGAAGTGCCCCATGTCCAGGCTCCCCAGCAGCCTCCCGGCCAAGGCTTGTAGCACCTTAGGGGGGCGCATGCCCGGCAGATCAGGCTGGCCACCTCCCGGGGGTCTGGGAGGGCCTCCAGGCCGCACACGGCCTCCAGGCCGCTGAGTAGCGCAGGGCTGCACCCCTTCGTTCTCCGTGGCACTCTTGTCCACGGGCAGGTCCTCCACCATCAAGCCCTCCAGCAGCCGCTGGCAGGCCTCCTCTAGGAGCTTCCGGATGAACATCCGGGCGCTGGTGTCATAGGCAGGCATCAGGAGGGAGCAGCAGCAGCCATCCTCGGGTCAAAGAGTCTCCCTGCCAGAGCGAGCACTAAGCAAAACTGGCAGCACCACAAGTCACAACACCAACCAGAACAAGGCAAGATCACCTGGGTGGGCGTGTCTACAGAGGCATGGCCTTTAATCTACCTGTAGAAAGCAAGATCGCCTTTGCTTCACCAGGCTCTGACAAAGGCAGGGCATGTCTACAGAGGCATGGCCTTTAATCTACCTGTAGAAAGCAAGATCACATGTGCTTCACAGGCTGGGCGTGTCTACCTAGGCAGGGCCTTTAATGTACCTGTAGTAAGCAAGATCGCCTGTGCTTCACAGGCTGGGTGTGGCTACAGAGGCAGGGCCTTTAATCTACCTGTAGAAAGCAAGATCACCTGTGCTTCACCAGACTCTGACACAGGAAGAGCTCTTTTCCTTCTCTGCCCGCCCCAAATGTCCCCGAAAGCAAGCCGAGCCTTATCTGAAGGCCTTTGCTATTTCTGCCATCCTTTGGACACAGCTTCGAAAAGAAAAAGTAGGGGAATGGAATATTTTTAATGAAAGAAGTAGCGGTGCGCCGTGCCCTTCCGAACCCGCCCACTGGTCACAACCCTTGGAGAGACACCCGCCCCCCCAGTTTTTTCTTCCCACTTAAACCCCTGGGATTGTGGCTGCTAAACTAGTATGTTACAAAAAAGGGTTAACCCAAACAAAGTCAGTGGGACCTGGGTAGCAGAACGTTATAGACAAAAAGGTCCCAGACTAGGAAAAGGAAAACAGATTCAAGAGAAAATCATGTAAATAATCAAAAAGATAATCAAAAACCAATACGATGTTTTTATTCACAAGGTACCAACCAGCCATTAACTGGGTTATGGACTACCGTTTTAAAAATAATATTCTTAATGCATTATGTGCCCAAATGTGCAACGCGAAGGGAAAGGGAGTGAAAGTGCTGTGAAGGAATTTCAGTGAAAGGTGAAAAGAGTGTTCATATTCATGACAAGCAATTAAATTCAATTCTTATGTTTGTTAAAACGTTATTTCAAGTGGTTCCCCGTCATGGGGCCACACATAACAGCTTTTTCAAGTCCAACAATTCTCCAGAACCAGGCTTCTATTGTAGCTGTGACAATCTTGCTTGGGGGTAGAAGCTGGTATAGGTAGAGTAAGTAGTCTACGTTTCGACCCTATGTTGGGTAGGGAAAGTTGCCCTTACATAGAGGGTCTTCATCAGGACAGAAGGTTGTAGACTTCCTGGGGGGGAAATGAAAAACAGAATTTTACTTGGGGTCTATTGGAGAGATCCCTACATAGCCCTGGGCGGGCCACAACCCGCTCGGGTGAATGTTGGAGAAACTACACATACTGAACAGAGTACTAACACCAATTGGACAAGGTGTATGTATTACGGTGAGAAAACCTACCAATATTAACTTATGTCTAAAAATCATCGTTGTTACGTGGGTATATAAACCCCAAAGCAAAGATTTACAATTGATGATATCACGTGTTATCTCACCTCCAGGACCCCATTGTCGGGTGTCCCTGGAAACTCGTGTAACTGACAATTTCAATCGTCTAAAATTCAAGGAGAGAGGGGAGCATGTTAAAAAGTTAAAACACCTCCTCCATTAGACATCAAGGTGCATTCCCTGGTTAAACTTCTGCATACTGATTTGAAAAGTTACCTGTACTCCCTGGTTGGTGGGTCAGCTCAAAATGTAGTTGGGTAGGCGGTGAAAATACCGGTGCTGTATTAGGGAAAACGAACGTCGAAATTAGACCCGGGATTTCTATTGTTATTTGCCCAAGTATTTCGTAAGACTGGCAATTGAAACAGAAACTAGACGCCACTCACCTAAGCTCGGCAGATAGTCTGGAAAAGGGGAACTCGGCAGATAACTCGGAGTTTCTCCTAACGGCGTCTATTCCCGTACAGATCCCTATACGAATGGCTGGTTACTAGGAAGTGTAGTTAGGGGGCGTGTCCCTCCCAAGGGTATCGACACCGTAGAAAGACTAGTACTGCTGGTCACTTTGAAAGAAAGGTGTTCTCTCACTGTTCTAAGGGCCGTAAAATATGCGTCATTACTTTCGGAGCTCAAAGTATATACCACAAGAATTTAGAAATCAACACATCATCAATGGTACGTTACAAGAAAAATTGTGGAAAAATAGCAGCGTACTCGCCTCACACGGCAGTCAAAGCTGCTTGTCCAAAAACATAAGATACACTTGCTCAGTTTGCCAAATTTTCTGCATGTGTATGGCCATGCTTATATAGTGCACCTACCATCGCAGGGTGGTGAAGACTGCAGCCACATATACTGATGTGGACTGGATCTGTAAACACTTTCTAAGACAAAATTGCACTTGATGTTAAAAGCATTAAGACATTGAACTTTATATACTTCCAGTACCAGTTCCGAAATAGATAGAAAAAGGTTGAGATACTTGTTTAGAGACGGGAGAGGAGCATTAGATTACAGGTTAGCTAGTTGTGCAAAACTGCTTTCTGACTCATTGAGCCCGCTTTGTACTGATTTGAAAAATGTAATCCTCTTCAGCTCGCGCACATTGAGAATAGAGGTGATATTAATAGAGGTGGGACCCAAATTCACATGTTCAAGGACAATCCATTTTAGGATTTCTGGTATATAGTCCTTACTCTCACAGTGTTCAACCATGGGCGCTCCGGTCACCTTGCATCTAATGCGGCTGCAGTGTTGCAGAAAATGTGATTTCACCCGTTGTTGTGTCTGCCCAACATATATTAAGTCACAAGGGCAGATGATACAATACACGACATTTGTGGTGTTACAATTAGTGTGCGCTTTGAGTTTGATCAGATGTTGTTTGAAAATAAATTCTTTGGTCTGGAGAGTGTGTGGGCAGGCCTTACAGTTTTCCACACTTGTAATGTCCCAAGAGGGGTGCAAGATTCCACAGTGATATTATGGTGGGTATTTGTGGAGCTTCCAAGTATGCACATACCACATGATCATGAATGCTTCTAGCTTTTTTGAAAGAATGCATCGGTAGAGTACTGCTACCCAAGTCATCCGATACCAGTGTCCAGTGCTTATTGATGATTTTTTTGATGGCATTGCTTTTAGTGGAAAAAGTGGTCACACATATCATACGTTGTTCTTCATTATTTGATCATTCAGCAGGTTCTAAGAGTGATTCTCGATGGTTGAACCATGCTCGTTTCCTTGCCTTCTTAGTCAATCGCCTGGGGTAACCTCGTTCAAGTAAACGTCCCATCAATTTAGCAGACTCCTCCATGTAGTGCTCCTTCTTACTACAATTTCTCCAGATCCTCAAGAACTGTCCAAAGGGCAAGTTGTCACGAAGGCCTCGGGGGTGGTGACTGAAGTACTGTAGCAATGAATTACGTTCTGCCGGTTTCCTGAATAGAGTAGTATACAGTACATCATTTTCAGCTACTATAGTTAAATCCAGGAAATCTATCCTCTTTTTGTCTGATTGTATGGTAAACTGAATATCTCGGGATCTCAAATTCAGCTATGAATGAAAAGCCATAATCTCATTTTCAGTTCCTGTCCATACTAGAAGGATGTCGTCAATATATCGCATCCATAGTTGGATGTTGGATCTGTATGGATTGGTGTTACTCAGGATGAAAGTGTTCTCAAATGTTGACATAAATATTATCGCTAAATCCGGAGCGAAAGCTGCCCCCATAGCGACTCCCTTGATTTGTAAATAAAAACAACTCTGAAATATAAAGAAATTAGGCATCATAGCGATTTTCAGAAGCAGGATGATGAATTTGGTAGGAACGCGAACTGGTGCTACGCTGCGCTCCAAGGCCATGGTCACCACCTCAAGTGCTTCATCTTGAGGAATACTCGTGTACAAGAACACAATATCGCATGTTGCCAAGAGTTGGTCTTCGGATCTGAATGGTCGTCCGTCCATGATATTGATAGTATGGGTAGTATCACGTCTGTAGGTTTCAGTCTGTTCAGCTAGAGGTTTCAGAAAAAAGTCAATGTAGCGGCACAGGGGTTCTAATATCGAGCCACAGCCAGAAACTATCGGCCGACCCAGTGGGTTCTGCATATCTTTGTGCACCTTTGGGAGCCTATATATAGTAGGTAGTCGGGGTTCTTCTGATTCAAGTATTGGTATTCCTGTTCGGATATGAACCCTTGATCCAAACCTTCTTTGGTCGCCTGTTGGATTTCTGCTGCAAGTTCTTTAGATGGATCACTTGCCAATTTTCTGTAGCTTATCCCATCATTTAATTGTCTCAAAATTTCATCTGTATATTTCGTCACGTCTTGGATAATGATCACTCCTCCCTTATCATCCGGTTTCACGATAACATCGCGATTCTCTTTTAGGGATGTAAGGGCCATTCTCTCAGTCTTCTTGATGTTAAATTTTATATATGCTCTTTCATTTAGAATCTTCTGGACATCGCTTGTTACTATACTTTCGTATGCCAGAATCCTTTGCGTCATGGTATGTGTTGGAGGAACAAAAGTTGAAGGTATCCTTAAACCGGTTGCTGATGTCCTCATCTGTGATGGCCGGTTTTTGAAGAAATATCGCAACCTTATTTTTCTAAAGAATCTAGCCAGTTCAGCCATGGTACTGAATTCATTGGGTACCGTTGTTGGGACATATGACAGGCCTTTGCTCAGCACGCTGATTTCTTCATCTTTCAGGGTATATGAATTTGAATTTAAAATACTTATAAAGCGCTGCATTCACCATGCGGTTTCTTGGCGCTATGGAGGCTAAAATAGCAGAGGAGAGGCAATAAGTGCTGGTGCAATGAAAGAGAGTAATGAGGACAATTTACAGAGGGAAGGCCTGGTTGAATAAGAAAGTTTTAAGGTCTTTACGGAAAAGGGAGTAGTGCTTGGCCAACCGTAGGTGGTCGGGGAGGGAATTCCAAAAAGTGGGTGCCAAAAATGAGAAGTTGGCCCCTCCCCACTTTTTGCGTTTTGAAGCGGGGTACCTGCAAAAGTGATTGGGAAGATGAGCGAAGCTCTCTGGCAGGGATATACTCCCTTATCAGAGAGGTGATGAAGGCGAGAGCTGAGCCCTGGCGCGCCTGGAAAACCATACAGCCAGTTTTGAAAAGGGATCGCTCCCTGACAGGCAGCCAGTGGAGCGTCTTCAATAACGGGGTTGAGTGGTGGGAGCGGGAAAGGCCGTACACTAGTCAGGCCGCCTGGTTTTGGACCAGTTGGAGCTTCCGTAGGTTGTACGCCGGAATGCCGTTGTACAGGGCATTGGCGTAGTCCAGCCGGGAGATCACCAAGGCGGACATGATCAGTTTAAGTGCCAGGGGAGAGAAGAAACGAGAAACAGCGTGAATAGTGCGAAGAGTGAGAAAGCAGGAAGAAACAACAGAACTAATTTGTGAGTGGAGGGTGAGATGATTATTCATTTTGATGCCTAGGGTCTTAACTGTGGGAGAGGGAGTGGGAGGGGGACCAAAGGAAGAGGGCCAAAATAAAGAGTTCCAGGGACTGGAAGAACCGCCCGTGAGAACCAACTCAGTTTTATCCGAGTTCAGCTTCAGATGGTTGTGGTTCATCCAGTCCCTAATAAAAATCATAGTAGTCTGAAAGTTGGAAATAGAATAGGGGGAAGAAGAGAGGTTGAAAATGAGCTGGAGGTCATCCGCATAGTTATATACGGTGACCTCCAGCTGCTGGAGGGCAAAGATTAGGGGATAGATATAAAGATTGAACAAAAGAGGAGAAAGAGAGGAGCTCTGGGGAACACCACAAGTGACCTTAAGTGGGGTGGCCGAGAAATCCCCCAACCGGACCGCCTGGGTGCGGTCCCTCAGGAAGGACGATAGCCAGACCAGGGCTGAGCCCTCCATTCCCGCCGCTCTGACACGTGAAAGCAAGATGGAGTGGTCCACCGTGTCAAAAGCGGCGGAGAGATCGAAGAGCACCAGGGCCTGGTGTTTGTTTTGGTCCATGCCCTCCCTAAGGTTGTCCAGGACCGACACCACGACGGACTCAGTGGAGTGCCTAGGCCGGAAGCCCGCCTGACGAGACGCCAGGCCCCCATTCGCTTCTACATGGGCGCTGAGTACCGATGTTACATGGCGCTCAAGCACCTTGCCCAAATAGGGCAGCAGTGAAATAGGGCGATAGTTGACTGGGGCAGACGGATCTGCACCAGGATTCTTCAGAATAGGCACTATTGTAGCAGATTTAAGTGCTGGGATCACAACCCCCTGTGCAAGGGAACTGTTGAGAAAAGTGATCGGGGGCTTGGTGCAAACAGAGTAAATCTGTTGAAGAATACGGGCCGGGCAAATGTCTGCCGGGGAGCCTGACTTTACCTTAGGAAGTATTGCCAAGAACACTTCTTCGGTGAGAGGGGGGATCGAAGAAAGGCAGCACTGGACAGTTGGAGGGAGGGGTTCAAAAAAAGGGAGAGAGGGGGGTGGAATATTGGCCTTGATGTTAATAAATTTTTTCAAAAAGTAAGAATTCAACGAGTCACATAAGGACTGGGTGGGAGGAGGTTTAAGTGTGGCCCTGTCAGAAAAGGCTAGATCATGAATAATAGTGAAAATCTCCCTGGATTTATTCTCTGCCACCCGGATTTTTGCTGAGAAATAGGCAGTTTTGGCGCCTAGTATGGCTTTTTTGTAGTCGCTTAATAGTGTGGTGTAATGGGTTTTCAGTAAAGGACAATAGTCCCTTCTCCATTGCCTCTCAGCCCGCCTGAGGGTCAGCTTTTTTTCCTTCAGGTCTTCACTGAACCACCGGTTTGACCCCTTGGGCCGTCTAGTTGAAATCCGACGTAGGGGGGCTACCGAGTCGCAGCCTCCAGCGAGCCAGGTGTTAATGGCGGTGGCTTGAGATGAGGAGGATAAGCCCTCCAGGTTAGGTGAGGAGTTCAGGAGAGAAGAAGATAACGAAGGGAGGTCGACACGGTTCCAGTTCCGCGCCCAGGTGTTTTTGGCAAGCGGTATCTTAGTTACAGGGTTAAGGTGGAGGGAGAAGGAGATTAGAGCATGGTCTGACCAGGGACATGGGGACACAGACATAGAAGAGACGGAGATATTGAGAGACCAAACCTGGTCTAACACATGTCCGTGTATGTGTGTAGGGACTTGTATGTGAGAAACAAAATTCAGGGATTGAAGTGATTTTGTGAACTGTTTGGAGGAAGTGCACTCGAGGGGATCCGTGGGCCAATAGTTGAAGTCGCCTAACACTAGGACTGAGGCGTAATTGACCGCCAAAGTGGCCAATAAGTCCTGAAAGGCTGGCATGAACAAGTGTGAAGACTGGGGCGGGCGATACATTAGTAGACAAGTAAGCGGGGGAGAAAAGGTAAGAGAGCGGACCACAAGATGCTCAGTAGGGGTAATAAGAGGGGAAGGAAGAAGTTGAAAATTATACTCAGACCGGGCAATAAGAGCCACACCGCCCCCTGTCTTGCCCGCCGGGCGGTCTGCGCGGAGGGCCACGTAAGAAGGGGGGAGAGCAGCCAGAAGAGAGGGCAGAGAGGACTCACAGAGCCAGGTTTCGGTTAAAAATAGTATGTCAGGCTTGTGAGAGTCAAGCAAAACAAACAGCTCCTGATAGTGTCTAACCTCTGACCTGGTGGTGAGCAGGATGATAGACAAGGGAGGGGGAGTAAATAAGGAACCAGAGTGAGAGAAAGGCTGCGTCAAGGGTGTCGACTGAGAGGAAAGAAGCTGAGGAGATGGAGAAGCAAGACCGAGTGCGGAAATGTAGCTAATGATGGAATCGGGCAGAGACCAAGGGCCCTGTATAGCTTTTAGATCCTCAGAAGAATAAGAGATAGAAAGAGCATGAGGACGCGCCCCTAGGCCCGTCCGGCCGCGGACGGGCGCAGACGGGCTTGACTTAGGCTCGACTTCGGCACGCCTTTGTCGCGCCCGCTGCGCTCGTCCGCTGCGCTTCCTCATTGGGGGCATTTAAATAGGGGTGGAGCGCGGGGGTGTGGCGCCGAGCTAGGTCGCCTGACCAGCCCAATGGAAGATTGCGCCCGCACACCACCGAGTCCTGGAAAAATAAGTGAAATGAGTCTCCTGTTGATTTTCAGCGGAGGTTAAAAACAGTACTATAGCAATTTAAAATGCAGTGCCACTGCTCTCAATCAGCAGGGCGCTATGATGACACACAGTAAATCAATGCTGCTCCTGACTGCAGGCGCGAACGCTCTGCCACCGGGGTCGCCTGCCTCCAACAGCGAGCAATGCGAAGCCACTCCTAAACAGGGGCGGAGCACGGGGTGTGGCGCCGAGCTAGGTCGCCTGACCAGCCCAATGGAAGATGGCGCCCGCACACCACCGAGTCCTGGAAAAATAAGGGAAATTAGTCTCCTGTTGATTTTCAGCAGAGGTTAAAAACAGAACTATAGCAATTTAAAATGCAGTGCCACTGCTCTCAATCAGCAGGGCGCTACGATGACACGCAGTAAATCAATGCTGCTCCTGACTGCAGGCGCGAACCCTCTGCCACCGGGGTCGCCTGCCTGCCTATATGACGAAAGATTGATCACTGGAGTAGTCAAAGGCCTCACCATCGGTAGTTCTTGCGGCGAGTTCACCTCTCCCAGTGTTCCTCTGGAGGGAAGCAAACTTGTTTCACACCTCTTCCTCTCCCATTGTCGCTTTCCCATCCTGTTGAAGGGCCCTGTTGCCCCCTGTTGATGCCTCTGTTCCAGTTGTTCCCACGGCCCGTGGTGGTCTCCATGTGCCCTGCCCTAAAAAAGGAATCTGTTGATACGCTGGGTGATAGGGGTCTTAATACCCGTATGATGTACTAGGGCCTGTTTGGTCAGATTCTTCACTGGAACTGTAGGAAGAGTCTGAGAAGGTAGTGTTTGGTCGTCTGCCTCTGGGACCTCTGTTTCCACGATTGGTAAAACGCCCTTGCTGATCTTGCCGATAGTAATTCTCCTGGAGGTAAGGGTATGTTTTCTTTTTATCATAGAAACGTAGATCTCGTGCAAGTTTCTCTAGTTTCTTCTTTATAGTGGTAGTTTCAAAATCTTGAAGTGTTGCCACAAGTTTGGTCAATGCTTCTTTAGAATTGGTGAGCACACTATCGGATGAAATTTCAGCTTTCAAATCCGAAATTTGTTTGATAAGAATCTGGACTTGCTCTGCCACTGTTTCAATCTCCAGCACCATCCAGTGCCGGGAGCAATTATTGGCGACAAAGCGAAATCCCTCCCTGAACTTGGGGATTTCAATTAAAATGGCCGGTTCCACTTTGATTTGCAGTCCTGTTGGTATGATGTTAGATTGCAGACACTGTGCAAGATAATGGCCGTGTAGTCGGGTTCGAATCTGTTTCTTTTCTAAACGCTCAGCTGAGTAACCTGATCATTGAGGGTGATATCAATAACAGGTACATTAGTTGACAGAAAGTTGTTAACAGGGTCATGCAAAAGTTGGTGTATGTAGTCCTCTGTGTATGTGAGAATTTCTTTGTCTACCATGTTCAGGTAGCTGAGATGAATTCACAATATTCCCAAAGTGCAAGTAGGAAAAGGAAAAAACCTCGCAGGCAGTGCCTGCTCGAAGTATGTTATAAAAAAGGGTTAACCCAAACAAAGTCAGTGGGACCTGGGTAGCAGAACGTTATAGACAAAAAGGTCCCAGACTGGGAAAAGGAAAACAGATTCAAGAGAAAATCATGTAAATAATCAAAAAGATAATCAAAAAACAGTACAATGTTTTTATTCACAAGGTACCAACCAACCATTAACTGGGTTATGCACTACAGTTTTCAAATTTTTTTCTTAATGCATTCTGTGCCCACATGCGCAACGCGAAGGGAAAGGGAGTGAAAGTGCTGTGAAGGGATTTCAGTGAAAGGTGAAAAGAGTGTTCATATTCGTGACAAACAATTAAATTCAATTCTTATGTTTGTTAAAACGTTATTTCAAGTGGTTCCCCGTCATGGGGCCACACATAACAGATTTTTCAAGTCACACAATTCTCCAGAACCAGGCTTCTATTGTAGCTGTGTCAATCTTGCTTGGGGGTAGAAGCTTTTTCCTAAAACAAGGGGGACCCACTGGGTGGCTATGGACCATGGGTATCAGTTAATTTACAAACACAAAGGTCCTAAGCTTAGAGCAATATTTCACAACAATGTTATATAGACCACAATAGGCTGCTATATACTTTTCCTTTGCCCAGCCGGGCAAGGGATTTATTATAGAATATATCAAGTGTTTAGAACTTAGAATACATTTTGACAGTAAACATTTTTGTTGCAGTAAAGCACAATCCTGTACCGTAGTTAAAGGTAAGAAGAGAGTTGGGGAAAAGTATAGTAGAAAGGAAGCTTTCTTCAGGCAAAGAAAAGTGAGCAAACTGGGCACTGTTTTGCATCAAATTTGTCAGTAATTCCCAGAGTAGCACATACAAACAATAGTGTACATTAGTTAGCTGTATGTCTACTTAAAGGAGTCGACGTTTCGATCCCTGGCTCAAGTTACAAAGGGATCATCTTCAGGACTTAAAATATATAGCCTGGTATAACAATGTGTACGCCTGTTGGGGAGGAAAACAGGGAAACAAAAACAGAGAAGCAATAGAAGGTAAGTTGCTTTCTGGTGCAATAGAAAGAGGTCAACTGAGCCACATTTGATACTTACACAATACGGAATCGCAGTGCAGTGATTTTGCCAGCAGGCGTGTTATTTAGATTGAGTGTACTGAGGCGGAGTCCTGGTGCTCGGTGCACTTAACTTTGTGGGCGCTGAATTTTCTGATCATGCAAGTGGATTTCCATGGATCGCGAAAGGTAATTAGGCCAAACTGTAATAGGCACTCTTATGGACTGCAGTGTGATTCGTGGGAATGTTGTGCCTTGGTGAAAACGATTATACGTGAGAGGCTGCGACCTCCGTGGAAGTGAGGAGGAGAGCAGCGTGTGCATATACTTAGTATTGGTGTGACACATTGTGGCCTGAGGTGGGCACGTTTTGGCCAATGGGGAGGATAAGTCGCTGCTTACCTCAACAGGGATGTGAGGTAGCTGGATTATGGGTAGTGGAGGCGTGGTGGCCTCGGCGCTGGGCGTGGTTTAACGCTGGCGCTAAAATTGGAAATAAACGGTGGTTAGGGAGGTGGATGTAGCCAGGGTTAAAAGGTACACCTGGGTCTTAGCTAGGGCATACCGTACGTGCAAGGATTTGTCCAGAGTGGCACGGTGTTGTGGTTGCGGAGGAAGCGCGGGATGATGGCTTCAAGGTGGGGAGCGTTTCAATTATGAGCCGCTGAAAAAGAGAATTTGAGGGGATTAGGGGACTGATAGGCAGGGGGGCCAGGAGCCTGTAGGCCAATAACTTACCGATTTTTGGATCGGTGTGCGGTATCCCGGCAGGTCCGTGGACCGGCCTTGGAGTGGGGTGGCGGTCGGTAGATTAAACGATCCGCTGAGGAAAGGAGAATAGGTTAAGTGTGGGGCTCGTTAGTAGGGGGGCGGCCGTCGGCTAACCTGCGGATGAAGTGCTTACCGATTGCAGAATAATATCCGTTGAACAGTCGGCCGCGTTGTGGGTCCACTGGCGCTTCCCCGAGTGAGCTGCTTCCTGGGGAATGGATGCGCCATCTTGGGTTAAAGCTACAGAGTCATGTGACCCCAGTCATGTGATCAGGGCGTTTTGAATAGATCACAGAGGGCTACGGGCTAAGGATCGGCCATCTTGGAGTGGTGCGTTGGTAGTAATTGCGAACACAGGGATAATTCACAGAGCGCAGGTGAAGTGAAAAGAGTGCACGATTTAAAAACGGCGCAAGTGAAAGTGGATGGGAGAATTATTATTGTGGCCTAGAACCGGCCAGAGTGCTGGACCAAGCAACAGCCTGCGATAAGGGGCATACAATAATTGGTCAGGTGCCTAAGGTGCGTCGCAAGTGACACAAGTGATTTATTGTGTGATGGTGACAAATTACATTATGCACATTATATACAAAGCTCGTAGACAGCTCTGCATTATCGTGGAAGAGCGCATCATTCACTGTTTCTGAGGCAGCTTGGTAACACATTTGGCATAGTGTGACACAATGTCTCTGGCAAGTGTTACAACTAGAGAAGGTTTGTCCAATCCTCACTCTTGTTCAGTCCAGTCCTGATAGTGTTGAATTGGATTATGGACTTGAGTTCTTCTCGGTTCAAGAGTTGAGACAGGTTTCCTCCTCTTTGTGGCAGCTTGATAGCTTTGAGGATTGTCCATTTGATGTCATCTGCAGTGTGGTTTAGTTCTGAAAAGTGTTCAACCAAGGGAGCATTAGGAGTTCCACATCTGATTCTGCTCATGTGTTGGCAGATGCGTGTCTTTGCTTTTTGGCTGGTTTGTCCCACATACATTTTCGGGCACGGACAAATTATCACATAAATAACATTGCAGGTGTTACAATTAGTGAAAGATTCCATTTCGAAGTTAATGCCATTATGGCAGAAATTACGTGCCTCAATTGTGCATTCACAGACGGTGCAGTGGCCACATTTCACATGTCCCAACAATGGTGGTAGCCCCCAGTTAGAATCTATAGTTACTCTGGATGTGGGGGCTGGTAAAGCTGCCCTGACCAAGTGATCTTTCAAGTTTTTAATTTTTTCGGAAGGCAAAGAGTGATCTCTCTAGATTGACCGGACCTGCATTTATAGTCGGCCAATGTTTGAGAATAGACTTGCGGATTTTATTTGAGACTGGGGAAAAGGTGGTTACACAGGCTATTCTTTCTGTCTTTGGTGTTAGCAAAACATCGCGTGGGCAATACCAAGCCCTTTTGGACACGGCTTTGACTAATCTTCTTGGGTAGCCACGTCTTTTTAATTTGTTGGCCAGGACATTGGCTTCCCTGAAGTAGTCTATTTTGTTCGAGCAATTGCCCCTTATTCTAAGAAATTGAGAGTAGGGCAATGAGTCTTTCAGAGCTCTCGGGTGATTGCTATTGTAGCTTAGGAGAGTGTTCTGCTCTGTGGGCTTTCTGTAGAGGCGTGTTAACAACTCGCCTTCATTGTGATAGATTGTTAAGCCTAAGAAAGCAATTTGTGTTTTGTCGTGAGTCAGAGTAAAGGTTAGGTCTGCACAGTTGTTGTTTAGCCAATGGAGGAACATGTTCAGTGTGGTAATGTCAAGATTCCAGACTAAAAAAATGTTGTCTATGTAACAACGCCAAAGTGATATTCCTGTGAAGAATGGGTTACTGTCTGTCAGGATAGAGCCAGTTTCCAGTGCATCCATGAACAGAATGGCCAGGTTGGGGGCAAAAATTGCCCCCATGGAAGTCCCTTTTATTTGTTGATAATATGCGTTATCAAAGGTAAAAAAATTCCTAGGTAGGCATAGCTCAAGGAACTGGAGGATGAAGATTGTGGGGACCCTGTGAGGACTAGGCCGTGAATCAAGTGTTCTTTAATTGACTAGAAGAGCCGCTGTCTGAGGGATGTTCGTGTAAAGCGACTCTACATCCATGGTACATAATGTATTGATGGCTGGGTCAAAACTGTAGTTTTCTATCAGGTTTATCATTGCCATGCTATCCCTTACGTAGCAGGCTGTGGTTGGCACAAACTCTTTTATGAAGAAGTCCACGTATGCACCCAGGGGTTCCAAAATCGAACCGCAGGCTGAGACGATAGGTATGCCTGGGGGTTTGTCAATGTTCTTATGAACTTTAGGCAGAGTATATATCACCGGTAGGCGTGGGCTTTTCACATTGAGAAAGCAGTGTTATTTTTTACTCAGATAGCCTTTAGTTTGTGCGTCCTTTGTGAGTTTCAATATGATATCTTGGATATCTTTGGTTGGGTTCCCGGGTAGTCGCTGATAGTGATCAGCCACCGGGGTCGCCTGCCTGCCTATATGACGAAAGATTGATCACTGGAGTAGTCAAAGGCCTCACCATCGGTAGTTCTTGCGGCGAGTTCAACTCTCCCAGTGTTCCTCTGGAGGGAAACAAACTTGTTTCACACTTCTTCCTCTCCCATTGTCGCTTTCCCATCCTGTTGAAGGGCCCTGTTGCCCCCTGTTGATGCCTCTGTTCCAGTTGTTCCCACGGCCCGTGGTGGTCTCCATGTGCCCTGCCCTAAAAAAGGAATCTGTTGATACGCTGGGTGATAGGGGTCTTAATACCCGTATGATGTACTAGGGCCTGTTTGGTCAGATTCTTCACCGGAACTGTAGGAAGAGTCTGAGAAGGTAGTGTATGGTCGTCTGCCTCTGGGACCTCTGTTTCCACGATTGGTAAAACGCCCTTGCTGATCTTGCCGATAGTAATTCTCCTGGAGGTAAGGGTATGTTTTCTTTTTATCATAGAAACGTAGATCTCGTGCAAGTTTCTTTAGTTTCTTCTTTATAGTGGTAGTTTCAAAATCTTGAAGTGTTGCCACAAGTTTGGTCAATGCTTCTTTAGAATTGGTGAGCACACTATCGGATGAAATTTCAGCTTTCAAATCCGAAATTGGTTTGATAAGAATCTGGACTTGCTCCGCCACTGTTTCAATCTCCAGCACCATCCAGTGCCGGGAGCAATTATTGGCGACAAAGCGAAATCCCTCCCTGAACTTGGGGATTTCAATGAAAATGGCCGGTTCCACTTTGATTTGCAGTCCTGTTGGTATGATGTTAGATTGCAGACACTGTGCAAGATAATGGCCGTGTAGTCGGGTTCGAATCTGTTTCTTTTCTAAACGCTCAGCTGAGTAACCTGATCATTGAGGGTGATATCAATAACAGGTACATTAGTTGACAGAAAGTTGTTAACAGGGTCATGCAAAAGTTGGTGTATGTAGTCCTCTGTGTATGTGAGAATTTCTTTGTCTACCATGTTCAGGTAGCTGAGATGAATTCACAATATTCCCAAAGTGCAAGTAGGAAAAGGAAAAAATCTCGCAGGCAGTGCCTGCTCGAAGTATGTTATAAAAAAGGGTTAACCCAAAAAAAAGTCAGTGGGACCTGGGTAGCAGAACGTTATAGACAAAAAGGTCCCAGACTGGGAAAAGGAAAACAGATTCAAGAGAAAATCATGTAAATAATCAAAAAGATAATCAAAAAACAGTACAATGTTTTTATTCACAAGGTACCAACCAACCATTAACTGGGTTATGCACTACAGTTTTCAAATTTTTTTCTTAATGCATTCTGTGCCCACATGCGCAACGCGAAGGGAAAGGGAGTGAAAGTGCTGTGAAGGGATTTCAGTGAAAGGTGAAAAGAGTGTTCATATTCGTGACAAACAATTAAATTCAATTCTTATGTTTGTTAAAACGTTATTTCAAGTGGTTCCCCGTCATGGGGCCACACATAACAGCTTTTTCAAGTCACACAATTCTCCAGAACCAGGCTTCTATTGTAGCTGTGTCAATCTTGCTTGGGGGTAGAAGCTTTTTCCTAAAACAAGGGGGACCCACTGGGTGGCTATGGACCATGGGTATCAGTTAATTTACAAACACAAAGGTCCTAAGCTTAGAGCAATATTTCACAACAATGTTATATAGACCACAATAGGCTGCTATATACTTTTCCTTTGCCCAGCCGGGCAACGGATTTATTATAGAATATATCAAGTGTTTAGAACTTAGAATACATTTTGACAGTAAACATTTTTGTTGCAGTAAAGCACAATCCTGTACCGTAGTTAAAGGTAAGAAGAGAGTTGGGGAAAAGTATAGTAGAAAGGAAGCTTTCTTCAGGCAAAGAAAAGTGAGCAAACTGGGCACTGCTTTGCATCAAATTTGTCAGTAATTCCCAGAGTAGCACATACAAACAATAGTGTACATTAGTTAGCTGTATGTCTACTTAAAGGAGTCGACGTTTCGATCCCTGGCTCAAGTTACAAAGGGATCATCTTCAGGACTTAAAATATATAGCCTGGTATAACAAAGTGTACGCCTGTTGGGGAGGAAAACAGGGAAACAAAAACAGAGAAGCAATAGAAGTTAAGTTGCTTTCTGGTGCAATAGAAAGAGGTCAACTGAGCCACATTTGATACTTACACAATACGGAATCGCAGTGCAGTGATTTTGCCAGCAGGCGTGTTATTTAGATTGAGTGTACTGAGGCGGAGTCCTGGTGCTCGGTGCACTTAACTTTGTGGGCGCTGAATTTTCTGATCATGCAAGTGGATTTCCATGGATCGCGAAAGGTAATTAGGCCAAACTGTAATAGGCACTCTTATGGACTGCAGTGTGATTCGTGGGAATGTTGTGCCTTGGTGAAAACGATTATACGTGAGAGGCTGCGACCTCCGTGGAAGTGAGGAGGAGAGCAGCGTGTGCATATACTTAGTATTGGTGTGACACATTGTGGCCTGAGGTGGGCACGTTTTGGCCAATGGGGAGGATAAGTCGCTGCTTACCTCAACAGGGATGTGAGGTAGCTGGACTATGGGTAGTGGAGGCGTGGTGGCCTCGGCGCTGGGCGTGGATTAACGCTGGCGCTAAAATTGGAAATAAACGGTGGTTAGGGAGGTGGATGTAGCCAGGGTTAAAAGGAACACCTGGGTCTTAGCTAGGGCATACCGTACGTGCAAGGATTTGTCCAGAGTGGCACGGTGTTGTGGTTGCGGAGGAAGCGCGGGATGATGGCTTCAAGGTGGGGAGCGTTTCAATTATGAGCCGCTGAAAAAGAGAATTTGAGGGGATTAGGGGACTGATAGGCAGGGGGGCCAGGAGCCTGTGGGCCAATAACTTACCGATTTTTGAGGGGATTAGGGGACTGATAGGCAGGGGGGCCAGGAGCCTGTGGGCCAATAACTTACCGATTTTTGGATCGGTGTGCGGTATCCCGGCAGGTCCGTGGACCGGCCTTGGAGTGGGGTGGCGGTCGGTAGATTAAACGATCCGCTGAGGAAAGGAGAATAGGTTAAGTGTGGGGCTCGTTAGTAGGGGGGCGGCCGTCGGCTAACCTGCGGATGAAGTGCTTACCGATTGCAGAATAATATCCGTTGAACAGTCGGCCGCGTTGTGGGTCCACTGGCGCTTCCCCGAGTGAGCTGCTTCCTGGGGAATGGATGCGCCATCTTGGGTTAAAGCTACAGAGTCATGTGACCCCAGTCATGTGATCAGGGCGTTTTGAATAGATCACAGAGGGCTACGGGCTAAGGATCGGCCATCTTGGAGTGGTGCGTTGGTAGTAATTGCGAACACAGGGATAATTCACAGAGCGCAGGTGAAGTGAAAAGAGTGCACGATTTAAAAACGGCGCAAGTGAAAGTGGATGGGAGAATTATTATTGTGGCCTAGAACCGGCCAGAGTGCTGGACCAAGCAACAGCCTGCGATAAGGGGCATACAATAATTGGTCAGGTGCCTAAGGTGCGGCGCAAGTGACACAAGTGATTTATTGTGTGATGGTGACAAATTACATTATGCACATTATATACAAAGCTCGTAGACGGCTCTGCATTATCGTGGAAGAGCGCACCATTCACTGTTTCTGAGGCAGCTTGGTAACACATTTGGCATAGTGTGAGACAATGTCTCTGGCAAGTGTTACAACTAGAGAAGGTTTGTCCAATCCTCACTCTTGTTCAGTCCAGTCCTGATAGTGTTGAATTGGATTATGGACTTGAGTTCTTCTCGGTTCAAGAGTTGAGACAGGTTTCCTCCTCTTTGTGGCAGCTTGATAGCTTTGAGGATTGTCCATTTGATGTCATCTGCAGTGTGGTTTAGTTCTGAAAAGTGTTCAACCAAGGGAGCATTAGGAGTTCCACATCTGATTCTGCTCATGTGTTGGCAGATGCGTGTCTTTGCTTTTTGGCTGGTTTGTCCCACATACATTTTCGGGCACGGACAAATTATCACATAAATAACATTGCAGGTGTTACAATTAGTGAAAGATTCCATTTCGAAGTTAATGCCATTATGGCAGAAATTACGTGCCTCAATTGTGTATTCACAGACGGTGCAGTGGCCACATTTCACATGTCCCAACAATGGTGGTAGCCCCCAGTTAGAATCTATAGTTACTCTGGATGTGGGGGCTGGTAAAGCTGCCCTGACCAAGTGATCTTTCAAGTTTTTAATTTTTTCGGAAGGCAAAGAGTGGTCTCTCTAGATTGACCGGACCTGCATTTATAGTCGGCCAATGTTTGAGAATAGACTTGCGGATTTTATTTGAGACCGGGGAAAAGGTGGTTACACAGGCTATTCTTTCTGTCTTATCCCGTGTCTTTGGTGTTAGCAAAACATCGCGTGGGCAATACCAAGCCCTTTTGGACACGGCTTTGACTAATCTTCTTGGGTAGCCACGTCTTTTTAATTTGTTGGCCAGGACATTGGCTTCCCTGAAGTAGTCTATTTTGTTCGAGCAATTGCCCCTTATTCTAAGAAATTGAGAGTAGGGCAATGAGTCTTTCAGAGCTCTCGGTGATTGCTATTGTAGCTTAGGAGAGTGTTCTGCTCTGTGGGCTTTCTGCCTCCTATCTCTAATTGCCCTACCGTAGCGTTTACATTCCCTGGGGTCTCTTTTGATAAAAAATACGGTAAAGTATCCAATGCCTAGACTCCACCGCGCTGTAATTAAAAACTCTGTTATCTATTTTTGATTGTCCAATCTTAACATTTAAACTACATTGACTTCCCTTGCAAAAATTAGGAGAGACTATGAACAATTAAGTGACTTAAATCCATCATATCGCTTCAGTCTGTACAAATGTCTCTAATTTTTCTAGCTATTAGATGGATGCAGTGTAATGAGCTGAGAAAAGCATTTTTCACCATTCCCGGTCCAGTAACTGGTAACAGATCATTAACCATATAAAGGAATGTCTCCTGCGTCTGTGCTAATAACGAGACGTAAGTCCACTTTATGACTATCCATTTGCAGAACTTGTGAGACTATAAGTGCAATAAATCTGATTAATAGTGGTTCTTGTGTGCCTTCTCTCTACCGATGTAGACCGCAACCACTGAGAACACATCTTACCGCTACATTTTAAACTATTGAAGGCATCATCAGCCATTTAAAGGTATATCTCCACATTTTACGCCTTTTAGGCTTATTTTATCTCGCTTAAATAGTGTATGTATACGTTGAAAGGAGAAACCAAATACTATATATGGACACTCTTCTTGCTTTACAGTTTTTTAAACTGACTCCCTGGAGAACAAATAATCGTCTCTGAACAGGTGGAAGTATTTGAACCCTGTTTCACATTGAAAAGTGGTAAGAATGATAGCCTATTGGGTACTATGTATAGTGCACATTGAGTATCAAATGATAAAACATGAAATATCGTCCTTTCCATGCAGGTGTTTTATTACCAAATATTGAATCTGAAAATCTATCAACTGCGCACGCAAGGAATCCATATTGGCCTAGCCTTTCTTGTGAGTAGTACTATGTCGTGGTTTACATAATAGCAACTTCTGTACTTTAAACTAATATAGAAGGTCCCCAACCAAAAAGAGCAATTCTTGTTCTCTATTCGCAAATAACTGGAACTGTCAAGTCCCTTATGGCTTCTCATTATAATAAATTAATTATTCTCATCTTCCGGAGTTAGTGACTCTGATGTCTCCAAAACCTGTCGGGCATGTGTGTTGTAGCCATGTTGGATCTAGGCAATGTTTTATGTTGTATTTGTAAACTGTTGTATTTATAAATCAATTACAAGAAGTGTTGGTGACAGATATTTTTCCTCTTGTTTTTCTTTGTAAATAAACTTCTTGTAGGTCCCCTGATATCTTTGAACCCACAAGAGGAAAAAAAAGGTCCTGAGGAAGGTGGTTATCCACCGAAACGCGCGTCGACCAATCATGTGCGGGGGTCCTAAGTCTTGCTGAGACCCTAAAAACCTGACAACCTGTGAACTTGTCAGTTTATATCTAGTTTTCTTCCCTTTTTTCTCCCCTTTTGGTAGTGTAAGTGTGGTATGCATGAGTGTTTGTTTGTGAATTGAGTTGTGTCTTTGAATATCAGGTGGCCTTCTTAAAAATTAACTAATTTTTTCAGTGTATAAATAATTCCTTTTTGTATTTTTGGTGTGTTATGAACAATGTGTGTTTTAAAAAACCAAAAAAATTTTCTTGAGTCTGTAAAAATGTATTTATGATGAATTATGTAATTTGTATTTGAGAAATTGAAATGAAAAAAAACCTAAGTAAATGAAAATAAAAACTATGACAAAATAAACATGTTTATATAAGTCTGTCACCTTTCTCAGAATTATCTGATGTATACTGTTCACAGATATATATGACCTTTGAAGGAACACTTTCTAGAACAAATTTCTCTTTTCCCCTCTGTTCCTTGGTCGCAAATTAATTTTTTGAGGGGGTCCCATTCTTCATGCTGTAATCTTCTTGGGTAGCCACGTCTTTTTAATTTGTTGGCCAGGACATTGGCTTCCCTGAAGTAGTTTATTTTGTTCGAGCAATTGCGCCTTATTCTAAGAAATTGAGAGTAGGGCAATGAGTCTTTCAGAGCTCTCGGGTGATTGCTATTGTAGTTTAGGAGAGTGTTCCGCTCTGTGGGCTTTCTGTAGAGGCGTGGTAACAACTTGCCTTCATTGTGATAGATTGTTAAGTCTAAGAAAGCAATTTGTGTTTTGTCGTGACTCAGAGTAAAGGTTAGGTCTGCACAGTTGTTGTTTAGCCAATGGAGGAACATGTTCAGTGTGGTAATGTCAAGATTCCAGACTAAAAAAATGTTGTCTATGTAACGGCGCCAAAGTGATATTCCTGTGAAGAATGGGTTACTGTCTGTCAGGATAGAGCCAGTTTCCAGTGCATCCATGAACAGAATGGCCAGTTTGGGGGCCAAAATTGCCCCCATGGAAGTACCTTTTATTTGTTGATGATATGCGTTATCAAAGGTAAAAAAAATCCTAGATAGGCATAGCTCAAACAACTGGAGGATGAAGATTGTGTGGACCCTGTGAGGACGAGGCTGTGAATCAAGTGTTCTTTGGATGACTAGAAGAGCCGCTGTCTGAGGGATGTTCGTGTAGAGCGACTCTACATCCATGGTACATAATGTATTGATGGCTGGGTCAAAAGGGTAGTGTTCTATCAGGTTTATCATCGCCATGCTATCCCTTACGTAGCAGGCTGTGGTTGGCACAAACTCTTTTATGAAGAAGTCCACGTATGCACCCAGGGGTTCCAAAATCGAACCGCAGGCTGAGACAATAGGTCTGCGTGGGGGTTTGTCAATGTTCTTATGAACTTTAGGCAGAGTATATATCACTGGTAGGCGTGGGCTTTTCACATTGAGAAAGCAGTGTTCTTTTTTACTCAGATAGCCTTCAGTTCGTGCGTCCTTTGTGAGTTTCAATGTGATATCTTGGATATCTTTGGTTGGGTTCCCGGGTAGTCGCTGATAGTGATCAGTGTTACCAAGTTGGCGAAGGACTTCCCTTTTATAGGTGTCAATGTCCTGTAGTACAATTCCGCCACCTTTGTCTGCACTTTTTATTATGAGAGATGAATTGCTTTTCAGCGTACTGATCGCATCTTTCTCCAGCCGTGAGATATCATACGGAATATAGAGTTTTTGCTTCTCTAGGTCACACAAATCTTTTATGACTAGTTTTTCAAAAGTTATGATTTCAGATGGGATCATACTAGCAGTGGGTGAGAAGGTGGATAGTGGGCGGAAAGGTGTATTGGAACTGATAGAGGGTATGGGGTGCAGCTGAAAAAAGGCTTTGAGACGAATCAGTCTAAAGAATCTCAGTAACTCAGTCTGTAACTCCATGAAGTTGGGGCGAATGGTGGGTACAAAGGACAGTCCTTTTTGAAAGAGTTCAAGTTCAGGGCCCTGCAGCATGTGCTGAGATAAATTAAAAATGGGAATTATCTCAGATGACGGTTCAGCATTGGTTGTGTCTTCTACCACTGATAGAAGTTGTTCCTTGTCTTGCGTTCGCTGGGTGCATTGAACCATTGTTGTGGTTTCTTCACCCGTCCTCTTTGGGGGGTATTTGGTTGGCCCCTGGATAAAAAATTAGACTGGGCACCACCAGCTCACCTGGAATTACTTCCTCCTCAACCTGGGTCAGAGCTATCAGAGGAGTCTCCAGAGGTATCAGAAAAACCTACCAGGTTTTGACGTTTGTTGTATCTACCCCAGGGTCTACTGTTTGGATTAAAGTGTGGTTTGTTGGTGTAGAAATCTTTTTGTAGGTAGGGGTAGGTGTTTTCAATACTGTATGTTTTGATGTCTTTCTTGATTTTATTAGACTTCTTGTTCTGTTCAATTCGGTGAAAGTCAGCAACCGTCTTTTCAACTTGGTCAAGTAGTTTTTTGCACTCCGCAGTGGGGTCTGAATCATTAATTTGTTTCAGTACATCTGCAATTTCTGTTTCTAAAGATTGCAATGTTTCTGTGGCTATGTCTAGGCCTAATGTGAGCCAGTGCCTAGAGCGCGTGGTTCCAATGTAGCTGAAGTTAGATGTGTACTTTTGATTGTCCGTAAAGATACCTGGGATGTTTCGGACCTGGAGACCGACTGGTATGACCTCAGCTTTTAAGTAGTCTGTTAGCATTAACACCATTAACTGTAGGCGGACCTGTTTCTTTTTCAATTTTTCGAGTTGGTCAGGTAGGGAACTGTTGGTCGTTGTTGGGACATCTGGGGTGTCAGATAGTAGAGAGGGCCTAGAGCATAAGTGCTTAATGTAATCGGCAGTATATAGTGGAACATGGGTTGACATCTCTTAAGGGGTGAGAGAATTACAAATAAGTGGTTAAGAAAGTAAGAATGAGTGTACTTTGGCACT
Source organism: Lissotriton vulgaris (assembly GCF_964263255.1). Lineage (NCBI taxonomy): Eukaryota > Metazoa > Chordata > Amphibia > Caudata > Salamandridae > Lissotriton > Lissotriton vulgaris. The sequence goes on along the minus strand of NC_141699.1, from coordinate 982,335,177 downwards.
AGGGTGGCCGTCCCCGTATAACGAGGTTTGAAGGTTATAGAAACCCCTGCAATCCAGCGATTGCGCTCAGGTTTTTTTCTAAAACAAGGGGGACCCACAGGGTGGCTATGGACCATGGGTATCAGTTAAATTACAAACACAAAGGTCCTAAGCTTAGAGCAATATTTCACAACAATGTTATATAGACCACAATAGGCTGCTATATACTTTTACTTTGCCCAGCCGGGCAAGGGATTTATTATAGAACATATCAAGTGTTTAGAAATTAGAATACATTTTGACAGTAAACATTTTTGTTGCAGTAAAGCACAATCCTGTACCGTATTTAAAGGTAAGAAGAGAGTTGGGAAAAAGTATAGTAGAAAGGAAGCTTTCTTCAGGCAAAGAAAAGTGAGCAAACTGGGCACTGTTTTGCATCAAATTTGTCAGTAATTCCCAGAGTAGCACATACAAACAATAGTGTACATTAGTTAGCTGTATGTCTACTTAAAGGAGTCGACATTTCGAACCCTGGCTCAAGTTACAAAGGGATCATCTTCAGGACTTAAAATATATTGCCTGGTATAACAATATGTACGCCTGTTGGGGAGGAAAACAGGGAAACAAAAACAGAGAAGCAATAGAAGTTAAGTTGCTTTCTGGTGCAATAGAAAGAGGTCAACTGAGCCACAGTTGATACTTACACAATTCTGAATCGCAGTACAGTGATTTTGCCAGCAGGCGTGTTATTTAGATTGAGTGTACTGAGGCAGAGTCCTGGTGCTCGGTGCACTTAACTTTGTGGGCGCTGAATTTTCTGATCATGCAAGTGGATTTCCATGGATCGCGAAAGGTAATTAGGCCAAACTGTAATAGGCACTCTTATGGACTGCAGTGTGATTCGTGGGAACGTTGTGCCTTGGTGAAAACGATTATACGTGAGAGGCTGCGACCTCCGTGGAAGTGAGGAGGAGAGCAGCGTGTGCATATACTTAGTATTGGTGTGACACATTGTGGCCTGAGGTGGGCACGTTTTGGTCAATGGGGCGGAAAAGTCGCTGCTTACCTCTACAGGGATGTGAGGTAGCTGGATTATGGGCAGTGGAGGCATGGTGGCCTCGGCGCTGGGCGTGGATTAACGCTGGCTCTGAAATTGGAGGTAGAAGCTGGTACAGGTGGGGTAAGTAGTCTACGTTTCGACCCTATGTTGGGTAGGGTAAGTTGCCCTTACCTAGTGGGTCTTCATCAGGACAGAAGGTTGGGGTGGGCAGACTTCCTGGGGGGGGAATTAAAAACAGAATTTTACTTGGGGTCTATTGGAGAGATCCCTACATAGCCCTGGGCGGGCCACAACCAGCTCGAGTGAATGCTGGAGAAATTACACATACTGAACAGAGTGCTAACACCAATTGGACAAGGTGTATGTATCAACAATGGTAAGAAAACCTACCAATATTAACTTATGTCTAAAAATCATCGTTGTTACGTGGGTATATAAACCCCAAAGCAAAGATTTATTATTGATGATATCACGTGTTATCTCACCTCCAGGACCCCATTGTCGGGTGTCCCTGGAACCTCGTGTAACTGGCAATTTCAATCATCTAAAAATCAAGGAGAGAGGGGAGCATGTTAAAAAGATAAAACACCTCCTCCATTAGACATCAAGGTGCATTCCCTGGTTAAACTTCTGCATACTGATTTGAAAAGTTACCTGTACTCCCTGGTTGTTGGGTCAGCTCAAAATGTAGTTGGGTAGGCAGTGAAAATACCGGTGCTGTATTAGGGAAAACGAACGTCGAAATTAGACCCGGGATTTCTATCGTTATTTGCCCAAGTATTTCGTAAGACTGGCAATCGAAACAGAAACTAGACGCCACTCACCTTAGCTCGGCAGATAGTCTGGAAAAGGGGAACTCAGCAGATAACTCGGAGTTTTTCCTAACGGCGTCTGTTCCCGTACAGATCCCTATATGACTGGCTGGTTACTAGGAAGTGTAGTTATGGGGCGGGTCCCTCCCATTCGACACCGTAGAAAGACTAGTACTGCGGGTCACTTTGAAAGAAAGGTGTTCTCTCACTGTTCTAAGGGCCGTAAAATATGCGTCATTACTCTCGGAGCTCAAAGTATATACCACAAGAATTTAGAAAACAACGCATCATCAATGGTACATTACAAGAAAAATTGTGGAAAAATAGCAGCGCACTCGCCTCACACGGCAGTGAAAGCTGCTTGTCCAAAAACATAAGATACACTTGCTCAGTTTGCCACATTTTCCGCATGTATATGGCCATGCTTATATAGTGCACCTACCTTCGCAGGGTGGTGAAGAATGCAGCCATATATACTGATGTGGACTGGATCTGTAAACACTTTCTAAGACAAAATTGCACTTGATGTTAAAAGGATTAAGACATTGAACTTTATATACTTCCAGTACCAGTTACGAAATAGATAGAAAAAGGTTGAGATACTTGTTTAGAGACAGGAGAGGAGCATTAGATTACAGGTTAGCTAGTTGTGCAAAACTGCTTTCCGACTCATTGAGCCCGCTTTGTACTGATTTGAAAAATGTGATCCACTTCAGCTCGCGCACATTGAGAATAGAGGTGATGTTACCCCCTTTGGGACCCAAATTCACATATTCAAGGACAATCCATTTCAGGCTTTCTGGTATATGGTCCTTACTCTCACAGTGTTCAACCATGGGCGCTCCGGTCACCTTGCATCTAATGGGCTGCAGTGTTGCAGAAAACGTGATTTCACCCGTTGTTGTGTCTGCCCAACATATATTAAGTCACAAGGACAGATGATACAATACACGACATTTGTGGTGTTACAATTTGTGTGTGCTTTGAGTTTGATCTGATGTTGTTTAAAAAATAAATTCTTTGGTCTGGATAGTGTGTGGGCAGGCCTTACATTTTCCACACTTGTAATGTCCCAAGAGGGGTGCAACATTCCACAGTGACGTTATGGTGGGTATTGGTGGAGCTTCCAAGTATGCACATACCACATGATCACGAATGCTTCTAGCTTTTTTGAAAGAATGCATCGGTAGAGTACTGCTACCCAAGTCATCCGATACCAGTGTCCAGTGCTTATTGATGATTTTTTTTATGGCACTGCTTTTAGTGGAAAAAGTGGTCACACATATCATACGTTGTTCTTCATTATTTGATCGTTCAGCAGGTTCTAAGAGTGATTCTCGATGGTTGAACCATGCTCGTTTCCTTGCCTTCTTAGTCAATCGCCTGGGGTCGCCTCGTTCAAGTAAACGTTCCATCAATTTAGCAGACTCCTCCATGTAGTGCTCCTTCTTACTACAATTTCTCCGGATCCTCAAGAACTGTCCAAAGGGCAAGTTGTCACGAAGGCCTCGGGTGGTGACTGGAGTACTGTAGCAATGAATTACGTTCTGCCGGTTTCCTGAATAGAGTAGTATACCGTACATCATTTTCAGCTACTATAGTTAAATCCAGGAAATCTATCCTCTTTTTGTCTGATTGTATGGTAAACTGAATATCTCGAGATCTCAAATTCAGCCATGAATGAAAAGCCATAATCTCATTTTCAGTTCCTGTCCATACTAGAAGGATGTAGTCAATATATTGCATCAATAGTTGGATGTTGGATCTGTATGGATTGGTGTTACTCAGGATGAAAAAGTTCTCAAATGTTGACATAAATATTATCGCTAAATCCGGAGCGAAAGCTGCCCCCATAGCGACTCCCTTGATTTGTAAATAAAAACAACTCTGAAATATAAAGAAATTACGCATCATAGCGATTTTCAGAAGCAGGATGATGAATGCGGTGGGAACGCGAACTGGTGCTACGCGGTGCTCCAAGGCCATGGTCACCACCTCACGTGCTTCATCTTGAGGAATACTCGTGTACAAGGACACAAGATCGCCTGTTGCCAAGAGTTGGTCTTCGGATCTGAATGGTCGTCCGTCCATGATATTGATGGTATGGGTAGTATCGCGTATGTAGGTTTCAGTCTGTTCAGTTAGAGGTTTCAGAAAAAAGTCAATGTAGCGGCACAGGGGTTCTAATATCGAGCCACAGCCAGAAACTATCGGCCGACCCGGTGGGTTCTGCATATCTTTGTGCACCTTTGGGAGCGTGTATATACTAGGTAGTCGGGGGTTCTTCTGATTCAAGTATTGGTATTCCTGTTCGGATATGAACCCTTGATCCAAACCTTCTTTGGTCACCTGTTGGATTTCTGCTGCAAGTTCTTTAGATGGATCACTTGCCAATTTTCTGTGGCTTATGCCATCATTTAATTGTCTCAAAATTTCATCTGTATATTTCGTGACGTCCTGGATAATGATCGCTCCTCCCTTGTCAGCTGGTTTCACAATAACATCACGATTCTCTTTTAGGGATGTAAGGGCCATTCTCTCAGTCTTCTTGATGTTAAATTTTATATATGCTCTTTCATTTAGAATCTTCTGGACATCGCTTGTTACTATACTTTCGTATGCCAGTGGTGGTCTCCATGTGCCCTGTCCTAAAAAAGGAATCTGTTGATACGCTGGGTGATAGGGGTCTTGATATCCGTATGATGTACTAGGGCCTGTTTGGTCAGATTCTTCACCGGAACTGTAGGAAGAGTCTGAGAAGGTAGTGTATGGTCGTCTGCCTCTGGGACCTCTGTTTTCACGATTGGTAAAACGCCCTTGCTGATCTTGCCGATAGTAATCCTCCTGGAGGTAAGGGTATGTTTTCTTGTTATCATAGAAACGTAGATCTCGTGCAAGTTTCTCTAGTTTCTTCTTTATAGTGGTAGTTTCAAAAACTTGAAGTGTTGCCACAAGTTTGGTCAATGCTTCTTTAGAATTGGTGAGCGTACTATCGGATTAAATTTCAGCTTTCAAATCCGAAATTTGTTTGATAAGAATCTGGACTTGCTCCGCCGCCGTTTCAATCTCCAGCACCATCCAGTGCCGGGAGCAATTATTGGCGACAAAGCTAAATCCCTCCCTGAACTTGGGGATTTCAAGGAAAAAGGCTGGTTCCACTTTGATTTGCAGTCCTGTTGGTATGATGTTAGATTGCAGACACTGTGCAAGATAATGGCCGTGTAGTCGGGTTCGAGTCAGTTTCTTTTCTAAACGCTCCAGCTGAGTAACCTTATCATTGAGGGTAATATCAATAACAGGTACATTACTTGACAGAAAGTTGTTAACAGGGTCATGCAAAAGTTGGTTTATGTAGTCCTCTGTGTATGTGAGAATTTCTTTGTCTACCGTGTTCAGGTAGCTGAGATGAATTCACAATATTCCCAAAGTGCAAGTAGGAAAAGGAAAAAACCTCGCAGGCAGTGCCTGCTCGAAGTATGTTATGAAAAAGGGTTAGCCCAAACAAAGTCAGTGGGACCTGGGTAGCAGAACGTTATAGACAAAAAGGTCCCAGACTGGGAAAAGGAAAACAGATTCAAGAGAAAATCATGTAAATAATCAAAAAGATAATCAAAAAACAGTATGATGTTTTTATTCACAAGGTACTAACCAACCATTAACTGGGTTATGCACTACAGTTTTCAAATTTTTTTCTTAATGCATTATGTGCCCACATGCGCAACGCGAAGGGAAAGGGAGTGAAAGTGCTGTGAAGGGATTTCAGTGAAAGGTGAAAAGAGTGTTCATATTTGTGACAAACAATTAAATTCAATTCTTATGTTTGTTAAAACGTTATTTCAAGTGGTTCCCCGTCATGGGGCCGCACATAACAGCTTTTTCAAGTCCAACAATTCTCCAGAACCAGGCTTCTATTGTAGCTGTGTCAATCTTGCTTGGGGGTAGAAGCTGGTACAGGTGGGGTAAGTAGTCTACGTTCCGACCCTATGTTGAGTAGGGAAAGTTGCCCTTACATAGAGGGTCTTCATCAGGACAGAAGGTTGGAATGGGCAGACTTCATAGGGGGGGGGGGGGGGGGGGGGGGATTAAAAACAGAATTTTACTTGGGGTCTATTGGAGAGATCCCTACATAGCCCTGGGCGGGCCACAACCCGCTCGGGTGAATGTTGGAGAAATTACACATACTGAGCAGAGTGCTAACACCAATTGGACAAGGTGTATGTATCAACAACGGTAAGAAAACCTACCAATATTAACTTATGTCTAAAAATCATCGTTGTTACGTGGGTATATAAACCCCAAAGCAAAGATTTATAATTGATGAAATCACGTGTTATATCACCTCCAGGACCCCATTGTCGGGTGTCCCTGGAACCTCGTGTAACTGACAATTTCAATCGTCTAAAAATCAAGGAGAGAGGGGAGCATGTTAAAAAGTTAAAACACCTCCTCCATTAGACATTAAGGTGCATTCCCTGATTAAACTTCTGCATACTGATTTGAAAAGTTACCTGTACTCCCTGGTTGGTGGGTCAGCTCAAAATGTAGTTGGGTGGGCGGTGAAAATACTGATGCTGTATTAAGGAAAACGAACGTCGAAATTAGACCTGGGATTTCGATCGTTATTTGCCCAAGTACTTCGTAAGACTGGCAATTGAAACAGAAACGAGACGCCACTCACCTAAGCTCGGCAGATAGTCTGGAAAAGGGGAACTCGGCAGATAACTCGGAGTTTCTCCTAACGGCGTCTATTCCCGTACAGATCCCTATACGACTGGCTGGTTACTAGGAAGTGTAGTTAGGGGGCGTGTCCCTCCCGAGGGATTCGACACCGTAGAAAGACTAGTACTGCGGGTCACTTTGAAAGAACGATGTTCTCTCACTGTTCTAAGGGCCGTAAAATATGCGTCATTACTCTCGGAGCTCAAAGTATATACCACAAGAATTTAGAAAACAACGCATCTTACTTTACTTTAGAAATCTTTATTTCGACCGTTTGGTCATAAAAGATACATGTACAGTAAAATCACATAAATTCCGACACAGTCATATAAAACATCAGTGCATGCAATTAAAACCATAACCAGACAATGCAAGTGATTATTAAAAAGTAAGCAATTCTACAATCTACCCAGCAATTTTTAAAAGACGACTGCGCGTGTGCCAAACATTCGTAAAGAATTTGGAAAGTGCAAAAACAATTGGGCCGGAAACATCACTTTTCAAAATCCTGTACATCGGTCCATATTCCCTGCCACCCAAATTCTTAATCAAGGGCAGCAGCCAGTACTTTCTTGCTGCCTTGTATGCTGGGCAGAAAAAGATCACGTGCAAATCATTCTCCTCTTTGTCAGCACAAAGAGGACAGAACTTGGTAGAAGGGACTTTTGACCAGGTACTGCAAAAGGACCGTAATGGGAGTGTGCTGTATCTCCACTGGAGGAATAACTTTCTAGAGAGTATGGGGTAAACAGGGTCCAAAGCTTTCTCAAATGTATAGAGATCCTTGGTTTGCAGGAATATAGAGGAAAGGGACCCCTCCGTCTGGGTAGCTATAGCCCTTACCCTTTTGTGTTCGTGGTACAGCTTCGCCAATGCTCTCCTGGAGATTCTTGGTGCTGTATCTGCTGGTTCAGTCCACAATTCAGGGAGCCCCACATCTGTGCAAACTTACTGGATGTTTTGGACCCAGGGGATACTGAGCACCTTAGGATGTTTTAATAATTCGACCAGTTCCGCCCTATAATCGGCCAGATTGTCGCTGCTCCATAGCCTGCGCCAGAAGGCAATGGGTCTTAGGCTTATCTCGTCGGCAAGTGGCCGTAGCCCTAAATCAAGCCTCAGGGGGAGAAGCGGTGTGCTGGGGGGAAGTGCGGTAATTTGCCTTAAAAACCTGTTTTCTGTATAAGACAAATTCCGACATGGAATGTGCCCCCACAATTCAGCCCCATACAAAATAGCCCCCCTTGCCTGTGTCTTATATATCTGAATTAGGGCGCCCAATGGGCGGTAGGTCGAACCGGTCATCATCCGGGAAATACCCCCCGTAATTTGTACTAACTTAAGGTTAGCCCTAGTTTGATGGCTCTCCCAGGTCATATTTTCGTTGAGTGTCACGCCAAGATATTCGAACGGGTCTACTCTTTCCAGTCGTACTACTCCCAGTAGGGGGTTTGGACGCTGTTTAGTGTTTGGGTTCAATACCATATATTTGGTTTTTGTGGCATTGATTTCCAACCCTCTATCCTGGCAGAAGGCCACAAAAGCATCCAGTATCTTTTGAATGCCCATGGGTGTTTTGGATACCAACAGTGTGTCGTCCGCGAACATTATTGCGGGTACACTGTTGCCATTCAATTTGGGGGCATCTATGTAGTCGGTGGCGTTTAGATGGGCGATTACCCCGTTAACAAAGAGGCAAAACAGGGTCGGCGCCAGCACACAACCCTGTCTCACCCCTCTGCCCACGGGGAATCTATCAGTCAGCTCCCCCGACCTCCCACACCTCACCTGGGCATAATTATTATGATGCAGCCTCTGCAGGGTCAATAGGATATCTGGTGGGACGCCCATCCCTGCTAAGATGGCCCATAGTTTACCCCTAGGCACAAGGTCGAAGGCGGCTCTTAGGTCCACGAAAATCGTGTACAGACTACCGCCTTCGAACCTTACTGTCCTCCAGTAGATCAGATTTAGTCTGAAGACCTGGTCCACAGTCGATACCCCTTTCCTAAAGCCTGCCTGGTATGGACTGAGGGCGCCCACCTCCTCAATCCATTCCTGAAGCCTGTTCAGGAGAACCCTGCCGAACAGCTTCTGTGCTACATCTATCAGGCTAATTGGTCTGTAGTTGGCTGGGAGCAGGGGGGATCCTTTTTTGAAAATCGGGACCACCTCGGCCCCCAGCCAAGTACTGGGGATTTCCATCCCACCAAGGACACCATTAAAAAGGGCTACGAGGTAGGGCGCCCAGACGGTGGACTCCTGTTTGTACAGGTCTCCCGGAAGCCCGTCTAGCCCAGGCGCCTTCCCCGGAGCCAGGCCTGAAATAGCAGCTGTTACCTCACTCAATGTTATTTGGTCCGCCTGCAAGCCCTGTCTCACTGGTTCAATTATCACAGGAGTTTCTCCAGGCTCAGCGCTATATAGCGACTCGAAGTGGGCCTGCCACACTCCCGGCGCTATGTTAGGCTCCACTGCCGAGTGAAGACTCCCTGATCCCCCATTCACCATTCTCCAGAACAGTCGTTGATCTTGTACTGCTAGGGCCTTTGTGAGCTCTTCCCACTGATTTTCCTCCCATTCTATTTTGGCTTGTGTGAGAAGCTTCTTATAGGCTTGTCTACATTGCTTAAGACGTTCCCCTCCTATGCCCTCCTTGATGACTCCAAGGAGTTCTGTTTTGGCCCGTCTACAGGCTGTGTTATACCATTGTGTTTTGCCTAGGGGCCTCACTCTTGGCTTTTGTATTTTACGTGTCAAATGGGGTGCCGCCACTTTTATGAGTTCTTTATGGGCATCAAACAGTTTACTCCTTATATCTATTTGGTTTGCCACACTATCAAGGGCCCCAACAGTTTCCAGGATGGGAGTAATCTCTGCATAAAGCAGTGGGATTTTGTCCTTGTTTGTGACCATATGCTCCCACCTAATTCTTCTCCTGGTGTTGTCTATAAGGAGTGTGGGATGGTTCCCTTTCTCATGGGTCACTAGACCCTGCGGTACTGGGTGGGCGAGGTCTAACTCGAGAGCATTGTGGTCACTGTCCATCCTGTCAATAACCCTAAAATCCTGTATTAATGGCCACCTTGCTAGTTGGACCAGAATGTAATCTAAGTGTGACTCCCTTCCCTGGCGATTATAAGTAATTTTGCCTGGTGTGTCCGAAATGGTTCGCCCATTACACGCTCTGAGACCGTACCTTAGCGTGAGGGCAGTAATTTGTAACGCTAGCGGGGTCCAGGCTTCCGGAGGTGTCACATCAGCCCCTGGTACTACCCACCTATCCTCTTCTTCTGATAGGAATCCTTCTTGGAGGCCGGGAAGTGGCTCATAGTGGGAGTTAAAGTCTCCGCCCACCACATAGTAAGAATCAGTCGACAGTTCAGATAGAAAGTTCGAAAGTTCATTAAAAGTCGGTGATTCTTTTGCCTTTCCCATTGGCCTAGAATAGATGTTGACCAGCAGGAGGCTAACTTTGTTTGGCCATGTTAGTAAGACCGCGAGGATGTCGTCGGAGCTGCATGGGAGCCGTGTTGCCACACAGCCCAGGTGAACAGCAATCCATGTCGCAAGACCCCCTGAAGGTCGGCCTTTGCCTTCCCACCTGGCTGGAATAAAAAAGGATGCATACCCTGGGTACTCATAGTCCTCTCTGGCCCAGGTTTCCTGGAACATACATATGTCACCAGTTTCTATGTACTTTCCCCAGGCAGGCTCTTCCAATTTGTTTGTTAGTCCCGCGATGTTCCAGGAGATTATCCTCAAATGTTCAGTGGTTGGGGATGTCATGGCAAGGGGGATGGAAGGGGTAAGACCATATTCCACTTGTGTTACAAGGCCTGCGGCTGGGGCAGCAAAAAGTACATGTGACTCCGTGGATCCCGACTCCCCCTCGCCCTCAGGGAAGGGAACCACAGTTGTTCGCTCTGCAGCAACTACTCCATCAGTGGTAGGATTGGAGAATTCAATTTGGCCGTGTTCTGGGATGGATAGATCGTTCAGTGGGCCAGGAATTGCAACAGGGCACATCATCGGGGGGTCCGGGAGGCCACAGAAGCCCGATTCCCCTAGCGCAGACTTTTGGGCGGTGAGTCAGTCGACCCCGTCCAGCCCGTTCAGACAGTTAAAGCGATTAAAATCGCAGAAAGGTGTGTCCGGTAGTTGGTAATACGGGCGTTGGGCAAAGCCTTTATGGTTGCGTCTGTAGTCCACCCTTGTCCATTTATCATATGTTTGAGCCTGGTGCCTAGGAATTGGGGGAAAGAAAAAGGATACTGGGAGGGTTTGTATCGTGGAATCAAGGGATCGGTTCATTCCTTCACAGATGTGTCGAACCGTGCCCGGGTCTTTAAAGGTTACCATGATGCAGTCCCCCACTATGGTTTTCCTGGTCTTCCCTAGCCATGGAACCCTCCTCACCATAATGATTTCGTTATTAAAGTGAGGTGGCAGGGGTCGGTTCCAGTTTAACCATTTGATTACCTTTTTCTTGAGGGATTGATAATCCTCATGTTCTCCTGATCTTAGATGGGGGGCACCAGCTAAGACCACCGTTAATCTATTGGTCTCGGGTGGGAGATCTGGCCTCCGTGGTCTAGGAGTTGGGCAAGCGGGCGTGAGTGGGAGGTCATTAACCCGTTCTTGATTTGTTCCAGTAGGCTCTAATTGTGAGCTATGTGGGGTTAAAGCCACTGGATCAATAGGTCTGTTGCTTGGGTTATTGTGCCGTGCTTGGAGTTGGACAGACATAAGAGGTTGCAGAGGGGCAGCCGGTGGCGTGCTTTTTGGGGGGGCTTTGCTAACGTTAGCTACGGTTTCTGTTTTAGAGGGTTCCCCACCCAGGGAGTGAGTTTCCACTAACTTTGTCTGCTTACTTACTAGAGAATTCAGAGTGGTAAGAGAAGTTTCTAGTAAGGTAAGCCTAATCTCGACTTTTTTTAGACTGTCAGTGATGGGCTGCAGGAGGGAGCGGAGTAAGAATTCGATGCTCCCCTTAGCAAAGAATGGGTGATTAAGATTCGGAGTATCAGCCTCTGGCTCTTTGGTAGTCGCAATTATGCTAGAGTGTAAGAGCTTAGATGGTGGGGCTATCTCCGTGTTCTTCTTCGATATGATAGTGTTAGTATTCCTCTTACCAAAATCCAAGTGCGATATTTTGGATTTCCCCCGTCCCCCCGCTGATTTCCGAGCCCGTTTACTGGGTGGGGGCCTGTGTATCTCTGCCATGACATTTAATTTAGGCTTGTTCTTATTGGCCATTGGTACTGATTGGGTTTGAGTTACCAAGTCGACAGGGGTATGGGAGATCTCTAGGGGGACTGACTCTGTGATTTTGTCAGATAGTGTCCCTTGGGTCGAAGAAACTTCCCTTAGTAAAGCAGGGAAATCCTCTATTGTTGAGGTGTCTAGGCTAGTGGGTAGCGCACCTGCCTCTTGGGTAATGGGGTGGGGGATGATATCTAGCAGAGGCCTGGTTTTCATAGATTCAATGGAGCGCCTACGCTCCGCCCTACGTTTCTCAAGTGAACCTTCCGAGTCCGCTTCACCTTTGTTGGATTTGAAATAGTTGTCCAGTGTCCCGGAACTGGAGGCACCATCCCTGGAGGGGGTTTCCCGTGGTGGGGGCGTAGGCATATCCTTAGTTGTGGCGCTGGAGGGGATCAGGAGGGGGGGCCCGGCCTCCTTCGGCCCCTGACGGCCACAGACGGTCCCGCCCTTGTCCCGGGCTTCTCCCGGGACGCTCCCGCGCGCTCCCGCGCAGCGGTCTTTGTGTTCCCACTTATATCTTCACTGGCGATTGGATGGCTGTTAGGGGGCGGGGCGATGAGGGAGAGCGGCCCAGGTGTTGCGGGCGCGAGGTAGGCTGGGACTCTTGGGAAACTGAGTCCAGCCCCTCCTGCTCACAGCCCTCGCAGCCCTTAACCCCAGAAGGAAGGTGAAGGTGCAGCCCTTGCGATGCTCGTCAGCGCCTCTGGCCGATGCGGGACCCGCGCAGCGGGTTCCGCGAGGCGTGGGTCTCTAGGTCAGACCAAGGGAGTCCACAGGTCCGTCGAGTAGCCAGGTAAGATGAAGAATGGTGTCCCACGAAGAGGAGAAAGTCCGTTCACTTTCTACAGTCTGTTGGGGGCGGGGCGATGAGGGAGAGCGGCCCAGGTGTTGCGGGCGCGAGGTAGGCTGGGACTCTTGGGAAACTGAGTCCAGCCCCTCCTGCTCGCAGCCCTCGCAGCCCTTAGCCCCAGAAGGAAGGTGAAGGTGCAGCCCTTGCGATGCTCGTCAGCGCCTCTGGCCGATGCGGGACCCGCGCAGCGGGTTCCGCGAGGCGTGGGTCTCTAGGTCAGACCAAGGGAGTCCACAGGTCCGTCGAGTAGCCAGGTAAGATGAAGAATGGTGTCCCACGAAGAGGAGAAAGTCCGTTTACTTTCTACAGTCTGTTGGGGGCGGGGCGATGAGGGAGAGCGGCCCAGGTGTTGCGGGCGCGAGGTAGGCTGGCACTCTTGGGAAACTGAGTCCAGCCCCTCCTGCTCGCAGCCCTCGCAGCCCTTAGCCCCAGAAGGAAGGTGAAGGTGCAGCCCTTGCGATGCTCGTCAGCGCCTCTGGCCGATGCGGGACCCGCGCAGCGGGTTCCGCGAGGCGTGGGTCTCTAGGTCAGACCAAGGGAGTCCACAGGTCCGTCGAGTAGCCAGGTAAGATGAAGAATGGTGTCCCACGAAGAGGAGAAAGTCCGTTCACTTTCTACAGTCTGTTGGGGGCGGGGCGATGAGGGAGAGCGGCCCAGGTGTTGCGGGCGCGAGGTAGGCTGGGACTCTTGGGAAACTGAGTCCAGCCCCTCCTGCTCGCAGCCCTCGCAGCCCTTAGCCCCAGAAGGAAGGTGAAGGTGCAGCCCTTGCGATGCTCGTCAGCGCCTCTGGCCGATGCGGGACCCGCGCAGCGGGTTCCGCGAGGCGTGGGTCTCTAGGTCAGACCAAGGGAGTCCACAGGTCCGTCGAGTAGCCAGGTAAGATGAAGAATGGTGTCCCACGAAGAGGAGAAAGTCCGTTCACTTTCTACAGTCTGTTGGGGGCGGGGCGATGAGGGAGAGCGGCCCAGGTGTTGCGGGCGCGAGGTAGGCTGGGACTCTTGGGAAACTGAGTCCAGCCCCTCCTGCTCGCAGCCCTCGCAGCCCTTAGCCCCAGAAGGAAGGTGAAGGTGCAGCCCTTGCGATGCTCGTCAGCGCCTCTGGCCGATGCGGGACCCGCGCAGCGGGTTCCGCGAGGCGTGGGTCTCTAGGTCAGACCAAGGGAGTCCACAGGTCCGTCGAGTAGCCAGGTAAGATGAAGAATGGAACAACGCATCATCAATGGTACATTACAAGAAAAATTGTGGAAAAATAGCAGCGTACTCGCCTCACACGGCAGTGAAAGCTGCTTGTCCAAAAACATAAGATACACTTGCTCAGTTTGCCACATTTTCCGCATGTATATGGCCATGCTTATATAGTGCACCTACCATCGCAGGGTGGTGAAGACTGCAGCCATATATACTGATGTGGACTGGATCTGTAAACACTTTCTAAGACAAAATTGCACTTGATGTTAAAAGCATTAAGACATTGAACTTTACATACTTCCAGTACCAGTTCCGAAATAGATAGAAAAAGGTTGAGATACTTGTTTAGAGACAGGAGAAGAGCATTAGATTACAGTTTAGCTAGTTGTGCAAAACTGCTTTCTGACTCATTGAGTCCGCTTTGTACTGATTTGAAAAATGTAATCCACTTCAGCTCGCGCACATTGAGAATAGAGGTGATGTTACCCCCCTCCCGGGACCCAAATTCACATGTTCAAGGACAATCCATTTCAGGCTTTCTGGTATATGGTCCTTACTCTCACAGTGTTCAACCATGGGCGCTCCGGTCACCTTGCATCTAATGCGGCTTTAGTGTTGCAGAAAACGTGATTTCACCCGTTGTTGTGTCTGCCCAACATATATTAAGTCACAAGGACAGATGATACAATACACGACATTTGTGGTGTTACAATTAGTGTGTGTTTTGAGTTTGATCTGATGTTGTTTGAAGATAAATTCTTTGGTCTGGATAGTGTGTGGGCAGGCCTTACATTTTCCACACTTGTAATGTCCCAAGAGGGGTGCAAGATTCCACAGTGACGTTATGGTGGGTATTGGTGGAGCTTCCAAGTATGCACATACCACATGATCACGAATGCTTCTAGCTTTTTTGAAAGAATGCATCGGTAGAGTACTGCTACCCAAGTCATCCGATACCTGTGTCCAGTGCTTATTGAATATTTTTTTTTATGGCAATGCTTTTAGTGTAAAAAGTGGTCACACATATCATACGTTGTTCTTCATTATTTGATCGTTCAGCAGGTTCTAAGAGTGATTCTCGGTGGTTGAACCATGCTTGTTTCCTTGCCTTCTTAGTCAATCGCCTGGGGTAACCTCGTTCAAGTAAACGTTCCATCAATTTAACAGACTCCTCCATGTAGTGCTTTTTTTACTACAATTTCTCCGGATCCTCAAGAACTGTCCAAAGGGCAAGTTGTCTCTAAAGGCCTCGGGGGTTGTGACTGGAGTACTGTAGCAATGAATTACGTTCTGCCGGTTTCCTGAATAGAGTAGTATACAGTACATCATTTTCAGCTACTATAGTTAAATCCAGGAAATCTATCCTCTTTTTGTCTGATTGTATGGTAAACTGAATATCTCAGGATCTCAAATTCAGCCATGAATGAAAAGCCATAATCTAATTTTCAGTTCCTGTCCATACTAGAAGGATGTCGTCAATATATCGCATCCATAGTTGGATGTTGGATCTGTATGGATTGGTGTTACTCAGGATCAAAGTGTTCTCAAATGTTGACATAAATATTATCGCTAAATCCGGAGCGAAAGCTGCCCCCATAGCGACTCCCTTGATTTGTAAATAAAAACAACTCTGAAATATAAAGTAATTACGCATCATAGCGATTTTCAGAAGCAGGATGATGAATGCGGTGGGAACGCGAACTGGTGCTACGCGGCGCTCAATGGCCATGGTCACCACCTCAAGTGCTTCATCTTGAGGAATACTCGTGTACAAGGACACAATATCGCATGTTGCCAAGAGTTGGTCTTCGGATCTGAATGGTCGTCCGTCCATGATATTGATAGTATGGGTAGTATCGCGTATGTAGGTTTCAGTCTGTTCAGCTAGAGGTTTCAGAAAAAGTCAATGTAGTAGCACAGGGGTTCTAATATCGAGCCACAGCCAGGAACTATCGGCCGACACGGTGGGTTCTGCATATCTTTGCGCACCTTTGGGAGCGTATATATAGTAGGTAGTCGGGGGTTCTTCTGATTCAAGTATTGGTATTCCTGTTCGTATATGAACCCTTGATCCAAAACTTCTTTGGTCACCTGTTGGATTTCTGCTGCAAGTTCTTTAGATGGATCACTTGCCAATTTTCTGTAGCTTATCCCATCATTTAATTGTCTCAAAATTTCATCTGTATATTTCGTCACGTCTTGGATAATGATCGCTCCTCCCTTGTCAGCCGATTTCACGATAACATTGCGATTCTCTTTTAGGGATGTAAGGGCCATTCTCTCAGTCTTCTTGATGTTACATTTTATATATGCTCTTTCATTTAGAATCTTCTGGACATCGCTTGTTACTATACTTTCGTATGCCAGAATCCTTTGCGTCATGGTATGTGTTGGAGGAACAAAAGTCGAAGGTATCCCTAAACCAGTTGCTGATGTCCTCATCTGTGATGGCCGGTTTTTGAAGAAATATCGCAACCTTATTTTTCTAAAGAATCTAGCCAGTTCAGCCATGGTACTAAATTCATTGGGTACCATTGTTGGGACATATGACAGACCTTTGCTCAGCACTTTGATTTCTTCATATTTCAGGGTATATGATGAAAGATTGATCACCGGAGTAGTCAAAGGCCTCACCATCAGTAGTTCTTGCGGCGAGTTGACCTCTCCCCGTGTTCCTCTGGAGGGAAACAAACTTGTTTCACACCTCTTCCTCTCCCATTGTCGCTTTCCCATCCTGTTGAAGGGCCCTGTTGCCCCCTGTTGGTGCCTCTGTTCCAGTTGTTCCCACCGCCCCGTGGTGGTCTCCATGTGCCCTGTCCTAAAAAAGGAATCTGTTGATACGCTGGGTGATAGGGGTCTTGATACCCGTATGATGTACTAGGGCCTGTTTGGTCAGATTCTTCACCGGAACTGTAGGAAGAGTCTGAGAAGGTAGTGTATGGTCGTCTGCTTCTGGGACCTCTGTTTCCACGATTGGTAAAACGCCCTTGCTGATCTTGCTGATAGTAATCCTCCTGGAGGTAAGGGTATGTTTTCTTTTTATCATAGAAACGTAGATCTCGTGCAAGTTTCTCTAGTTTCTTCTTTACGGTGGTAGTTTCAAAATCTTGAAGTGTTGCCACAAGTTTGGTCAATGCTTCTTTAGAATTGGTGAGCGTACTATCGGATGAAATTTCAGCTTTCAAATCCGAAATTTGTTTGATAAGAATCTGGACTTGCTCCGCCGCCGTTTCAATCCCCAGCACCATCCAGTGCCGGGAGCAATTATTGGCGACGAAGTTAAATCCCTCCCTGAACTTGGGGATTTCAATGAAAATGGCCGGTTCCACTTTGATTTGCAGTCCTGTTGGTATGATGTTAGATTGCAGACACTGTGCAAGATAATGGCCGTGTAGTCGGGTTCGAATCAGTTTCTTTTCTAAACGCTCCAGCTGAGTACCTTTATCATTGAGGGTGATATCATTAACAGGTACATTAGTTGACAGAAAGTTGTTAACAGGGTCATGCAAAAGTTGGTGTATGTAATCCTCTGTGTATGTGAGAATTTCTTTGTCTACCATGTTCAGGTAGCTGAGATGAATTCACAATATTCCCAAAGTGCAAGTAGGAAAAGGAAAAAACCTTGCAGGCAGTGCCTGCTCGAAGTATGTTATAAAAAAGGGTTAACCCAAACAAAGTCAGTGGGACCTGGGTAGCAGAACGTTATAGACAAAAAGGTCCCAGACTGGGAAAAGGAAAATAGATTCAAGAGAAAATAATGTAAATAATCAAAAAGATAATCAAAAAACAGTACAGTGTTTTTATTCACAAGGTACCAACCAACCATTAACTGGGTTATGCACTACAGTTTTCACATTTTTTTCTTAATGCATTATGTGCCCACATGCGCAACCTGAAGGGAAAGGGAGTGAAAGTGCTGAGAAGGGATTTCAGTGAAAGGTGAAAAGATTGTTTATATTCGTGACAAACAATTAAATTCAATTCTTATGTTTGTTTAAACGTTATTTCAAGTGGTTCCCCGTCATGGGGCCACACATAACAGCTTTTTCAAGTCCAACATTTCTCCAGAACCAGGCTTCTATTGTAGCTGTGTCAATCTTGCTTGGGGGTAGAAGCTGGTACAGGAAGTCTGCCCACTCCAACCTTCTGTCCAGATGAAGACCCGCTATGTAAGGGCAACTTTCCCTACCCAACATAGGGTCGAAACGTAGACTACTTACCCCACCTGTACCAGCTTCTACCCCCAAGCAAGATTGACAGCTACAATAGAAGCCTGGTTCTGGAGAATTGTTGGACTTGAAAAAGCTGTTATGTGTGGCCCCATGACGGGGAACCACTTGAAATAACGTTTTAACAAACATAAGAATTGAATTTAATTGTCTGTCACGAATATGAACACTCTTTTCTCCTTTCACTGAAATCCCTTCACAGCACTTTCACTCCCTTTCCCACACAGGCTGGGTGTGTCCACAGAGGCAGGGCCTTTAATCTTCCTGTAGAAAGCAAGATCACCTGTGCTTCACAGGCTGGGCGTGTCTACAGAGGCAGGGCCTTTAATCCACCTGTAGAAAGCAAGATCACCTGTGCTTCACCAGGCTCTGACACAGGCTGGTCGTGTCTACATGTGTAAAAATGTCTAAATAATAAAGTATAAGAAAATATATTGCATTACGCTGCAGCCTTTTTTGTTGTTGCAAATTTAGTCAACACTGCGGCATCACTTTATCTTTCATTGCTGCATAATTCCAGTGGCCCCAAAGCCATGGCTCCCTGAGGAAGAGCAAATATGGCTCGAAATGCATTGAAGTAATGGGCGTTAAGAAAATGTATAATCAATGAAGTGAATTGAAACGAGAATTTAAATACAGATGAAGATTTCATTAAAACCAATGAAGTGAAACAAACAAAGAAAATATTGTGATTATTCAAACAACCTCAGAGGAGGACATAAGGAGTGTACACTTAGGGGGATGCAACCAAGAGTTATTGGGAGCACGACTTTAAAGCATTAATATTGGACGTACCCTGAGGGTGGATATGTCACCCCTGGAGCACCTCAAGAAAACTATACAAAAACACAACATCAACACAAGCACTTAAGCCTTAACCTTGGTTGTGCGCAATCTATCAATTCAGTACTGCCCAAAGCAGGCAGCACATGTTAAAAGTGCTTGTGCATGAAGCAGAGAGACTGTGAAGTTTGCAACCTTAGTTGGCGTGCGTGCAAATCCTGCATTGCCGATCCTTGGTGAGTTGCAGCTAATACTACTGAAACAAGACCAATGGAGGTATTAATGGGTGAGGAGGACTGGCCTCGATGGCAGGGTCGGCTTTTTTGCTGATGGCGCCCTCTGCAACAATGTTTGTTGGTGCCCCCAATGATCGCCTACGCCATCATGTGCACTTTGTGATCTGCATGGTACATGCTCTTTGGAGCAGTCACCTTAACCCTCTGTGCTACCTTTCCAGGAGTCAACCCGTCCACTAGACAAAACTCCAATCTCTTTCTGGGAAGAACATTTTTCAGCGAAGTTCTCATGACATTTTTATTGTTGCTTAAAATTGTTGGAGGTCAGGAAGGAGGCAACAAGTTTTTTTAAACAATAATATACTTGCAAACACTATGTACCCAGTGCGGTCATGCCGTTTGCACCGCCCTAACCTGATCCCTGTTCTTGTGACCTCAGTGTCAGAGTCACAGTGACTGGATCACTGTTGCTTTGGGGTGTGCTGCTTCGTAGGCCTGCCCTCAAGACTGGAGATGAACTTCAGTATGGATTGTGGTGGACAGGCCTTCAAGGTTAACCCACAATTGACACCACTAGGGTTCACCCGCTTGTGCTAAGACATCAGGCTTTCTAAGGTCTAGTGGGGCCTTCTAAGGGCTAGCATGGGAATATGCTCCCTCAGTAGAGTGGTCTGGTCATGAAGGCTGAACCCGATTCCCCAGTTCCAAATTCGGCCGCTCTGGCCACAGTGCAACATACTCTCTCCCACTGAACACCATACTGCCCCACTCAGAGAAACTCGCACTGCCTTCAGCTACAACCTAATTTTGACTGCTATAAACACTTGGATGTGACTCAATTCAAATTATACACTTGATAAGAGTAATATGCTGCCTTAAAAAAAAGTAAAAGCAAACACTCATAGGGAATGCAACATTAGGTAAAGCATGTGTAATGTAAGCAGAAACAACATGGTTACATTAACGATCTCACACTCACTATTCAGAAATGAGCAAGCGGTTTTACCTGAAAAGTTAAGGACCTTACTACAGTGCCCTGAAGGAACCGATTTAATGTCCTTTGCTTATATCCTTACAAAACATAAGCAGTATGGTTTAAAAAGACCACATTCATAAACAGAGCCGTGGTACACATTTTGTTTTACAATCCACCCATCAACCAGGTACTGCAATACATCCACATGGGGACAACAATGTTTGTTTAAAGAAAGATGAGGAAAACAAAAGTAGCGCTTCACTGCAAAGTCTGTAAAGTGAGGCTGATGTGTCTGGATGTCAATAAAACCAATCTGGTCACTTTGCAACTACTCTTTCTTGATTTATTTAGTTATGAATTTATTTTTCATATTTAAAACCTTTTATTTCTTTCCATCCGTGGCTGCACTTTGGAAAAGAAAAATGTCAGAAATAGGGCATTTCCTGCAAGAGTGTTTTTCTTTTTTGGATCCATTTCAGAGGGAAGCATCTAAATGAAATAAGGAAAGAGGTTGTGAACCGTTCCTTCAAGTCACGGTTTTCAGTAAGTGAGGAGCAAGACAAAAAGAGAGGGGATAATAGGAAGAGGGGAGGGGGCAGCTGCCAGCACAGAAAGAAGAGGATATTGTCAGTGTCTTCTCTGGGCCGGAAGGGAGAGACAGAGTCCTTCTCTTTTACTGCCCGACCCCGAATGGCCACGAAAGCCGAGCCGAGCCTTATCTGAAGGCCTTTGCCATTTCTGCCGTCCTGGGACACAGCTTCGAAAAGAAAAAGTAGGGGAACAGAATCTTTTTTAATAAAAATAGTGGCACATTGTGCCCTTCCGATCCTGCCCATTGGTCACAACCCTTGGAGAGACACTCGCCCTCCAGTTTTTTCATCCCACTTAAACCCGTGGGATGGAGGCTGCTAGACTAGTATAGCGTAATAAAACACAACCTGGCTGTTACCTGTGCGCGCCTAAGACTCACTCTCCGGAGTGATTTCTAATATATATACAAATACATATATATATACATACATACATATACCCTCGTCTTCACTGCTTCATTGTGCTTGTGAGAAAGTGTCACTCGGTGTCTTTGGAATGTCGGTCACTCATATTTACACTGAATGTCAGACATGTTAATCTGAAACTTTGGCAGCTGTGACGGCCCTTAGCAGTGCCCATGATGCAGGGTGAGCCTGGCCCCCTCCCCACCACCCCCCCCCCCCAGCCATCCATCCATCCATCCATCCATGCGAGGACAAAGCCCCAAAGGGGCCTCTACAAGTTTAAAAAGGCCCGCCTGGCTCTTACCTGTGAGCCGCTGGCGCTGAGTGAGCCGTCAGCGCAACAGGCCACTTTAAAACTCAAATCAATAAAGGTGGCTTTATCTAAAGAGACTGCTGATGCGACTCAAGGTGCAGTGAAGAGAGAGATTTATTTATGTACACAAGCATAGCTCAATAGTCAGGGCGGACATCAATGATGCAGGGTGTGCCTGGCCCCCTTCCCCTCCCCACCCATCCATCCATGCGAGGACAAGCCTCAAAGGGGCCTCTACAAGTTTAACAAGCATTGGCATATCCAATAGGTCTCGCTTTTGGGACCTTTATAGTTATGCAGCACAATATCCTTGGTGCAACAACATCAACTGTTGCATGGCTAAACACTTATAAGGTCCCAAAGCCTCAATAGGGATTTAATGGAAGAGTTTTCACTTCTGTCAAGTTGGTTGAGATTGCAATGACCTCACAGATCTGCCCCAAAAAGGTTTGCTACGCACTCCTGGGCCTTGTGTATCTCCAGTGCCGGTGAAATGGGGTAAGTAGAAGCCCTGTTAGTGAACCTGACAATACACCCAGCTCTGAGTTTACGAATTGGTGTTTTTTTCAATTTGGGGGGGTCCTGCTAATTGAGTCATTGAGTTGCACCCCTAGATAATAAAATTTGGAAACCCTGTCTAGGCTAGCTCCCTCCAAAACCACATTCCCCCTAACCTTTTTCCGAAGGCTAAATACCATATATTTAGTTTTGTTTTCAATAATTTCTAGGCAGTGGTCTTTGGAGAATAGGCTGAACTTCCCCAAAAGGGTATTTAAACTCTGAGAAGTGTTTGAAAGGAGAAGTGTTTCATCTTGAAATAGCAGGCCCGCCACTGTAGATCCAGCGATTTTAAGGGAGTCATTCACACAGTCCTGTAGAGAAGTGATGCATGCATTGATGAACAATAGAAATAGTGTAGGTGCCACAACACATACCTGGTGGAAACCTCGCCTGCTAAGAAAATCTCTATTGGTTTCGCCCCTCGGGCCCCATCGAACTGTAGCAAAATTGCCTGCATACAGTTTGCTGGATCAAAGACGATGTACTAGTCGGGAACCCAATTTTCCCAAGGACCTCCAGAGTTTTGACCTGGGCACAAGATCGAATGCTGCTGGATTTACAAATGCAACAAAATAGCGAAGCCTTTAACAAGTCAACTATTTTCCGTTTATGGTCATAACCAACTGCTACGGTTGATGTTTTATTTCCTTTTTGGAAGACACCTCTGGACACATGGCATATGAAATTGGTACTGTATAACAATATCTGAGACAGAGGACTTTTCATCTGAGCCGTCATGAATGTGTGTCAAATTCCCAAAATCCAAGTTATGGTCCGCATGTATTTAATACTGAAAGTCAATTAAAATATAGGTATAAAAACTTACTGTAGTTTTACTGCACACATTGCAAGGTATTTTACAGCAATGTAACTGTACAGCAACCCACAGCAATGCATACAGTACCACAGTGGTGTAACTGAATCTCACTACAACGCATAGTATAGCATACTGCTCCTCAGCACATCCATCTCAGTGTGTCATGCTGACTGTGGATCAGTGGTACTAGATGCATAAAAACCTCATATTTTAAGACTTTTACTCCAGCTTCAGTCTTGTTCGCTCCATTGAAGCATAGGTCAATCAAATGAACAAAGCTGCACAGCTGTCCTACAAATTGGCACCACCACATACGAAGAACATCTGAGTTGTTGGGATTGTCTTAAACATAACTTTACGTGTATTTCTAAAGCGCACGTTCACTCGTCGTCATCTTGGAGCTGAATATCATATGTTTGTTATTACCCAACTCAATGGCACTAATTTTTTAGACCTCAGAATGATGAAAGGCACTCAGCCGGGATTCCAAGCTGTGACCATGAGGTTGCCCATAGGCCCCTGCAGTGGACGCACTGGTCCACTGAGCCACTAGACCTACACACTCCCCACCAGCAGATGTAATCCAACACACTAGTGCAACTTTCCAGCTTCGCATGTTACTACTGCCAAACACCAGCCATCCCTTTTGCAAGTACTTTGACTTCAGACTAGATTTGCTCCAAAATCTTATTCTCTTGTTGGTCCTGAGTAATCTGACCAGAGTTGTATTTCATCATGTAACTGCTCATTATTTAATGCATATGCTCTGCGCTCTATCTGAGAAGAGTCTACCTGGTCTCATCCTCCTCGCCAATTCACTCCACGCTGTCTCCCTCTGACCACTCCCTATTCAACACTGTTTCATATATCTTCCACCTCTACTCTGCAACCCACCTCTGCAATCCCTTCCTCCAAGAGTAACACTGTAGCTGGCTCAATCTGTAGCCCCATCAGCAAATTCAGGAACAATTTACCCCACACCTTAGCAAAATAATGTACTATCTCTTCAAAAGCAGCTTTCACCTTTCACTATCCCAGCTGCACAGGCTCCCCATCTGCCTCTCACCCGCAGCACCAAACTACAATCCATTGCCCTCAAGACACAAATAAATACAAATGGCAAAATTCATGCACCAGGTGGCATCATGACTCTCACCTGATGCCCTTAAGTGTACTGACCTCTTCCACATCAGTGTACTACCTTAGTGGTGTCTCCTCAGTCAAACCCTAAGGTTGAAGTGGGAGAAATCTACTAGGAATGACATTCCCTAACTTTTTTGATTTGACTTAAATGATTCCCATACTTTGGTTAATAAAAAAATCCTGTGGGATGTTAATGCCACACTGAATTGACTCAAGCTAAAAGGGAAGCAAAGGGGTTCCCATGCTGTAAAGTGAGTGAAAGGACCAGCAGCTAAAGGTGAAACAAGCCTTTGCTCCAAAGTGCTGCCCCCCAGAAAGAAATGTAAAGGTGGCAATTGGTTAATCAGCAGATCTAAAGTCCGCTTTTGAGTCGATGCACGTTTTAATGGATATAATCACTTGGAGCGCCAAGGTGGCAAATAGCTGTTACTTTTGGGAGGTGCTGGAAGGCTATCAGTTCTAGACTGAGGCCTTTAAATGGAAACCTTAAAGAACAAGCATTTGCAATGCATTAGGTCTCGCAATTACACACGTTTGAGCTATTGGCATTGTAAATGATAATGCCTTTTATTTTGATTTTGGTTTTTAAAACATAAATAAAAGCCATTGTTATTTACAATAGCAATAGCTTAAATGCGAGACCTATTGCACTGCAAATGCTTGTTATTTCTGGGCGCAGAAGCCTAACCTTAGAGACAACTAAACTACCCACCCCGGCATGCAAAGCACTGTTTGCTAATCAGTGAGGACGGACTAAATGCATCACAGGGCATAGGTAAGGTGACCAGATGACTCCACACCGTGACACAACTTTTCCAGTTCTAGGTTTTGATGAAAAATATTGGTGCATTCTAGGAGCTATGGTACAATTTTAATTGGACTTACACACCTGATAACTAGGATAAATAAAAGTAAAACCCATGAATAGAAACGACGTGTTGAAGTGACATCTGGTCACACTTGACACAAGCTACTTGGCAGCTATGAGTGGGTTTGGAGTAAGGTCAGTCGCATATTAATAGGCTGACTCTGCCCACCATATTATTTGCCTCTGTCCTCTGGTGCCCCATCTCCCGTAAGCTCTAGTGCTAGTACTTCTCTTTCATTCCTGCCAAGGAACAGATGTGTTTTTTTCACTAATTAAAGTTCCTTCCCATTAATCCAAGGAAGAAAGCATCAGTGCTTAATTTGAGGCGGGGTTACAGGATGGCTCAGATTGGCAGAAGGGCAATTGGAAATGGGCCGATGGGCCTGTTACTGAGGTCAGTTGGTGGGTCGTTTTAGGGTGGACTAAGCAGTCCAATCAGCCAGGGCAATCGCGGTCTCTACTGCAAGTGCTCACCTTAAACGGCTGGTATTACAGGGTTGGCAAACATATATTGAGGCTGACCCACCTCCAGCTGGCTAATTGCAGAAGAACAATCAACGCTCCTTCAGTCACAACACAAGGTGTCCCCGCCTCCTAGCTCTCTCCAGGTGCGACAGAGGCCTCAAGGCGCTGCTGAGCACTAGCTTTGCAGAGGACATGGGTATGGAGGAGGACTGGAAAGTTAGGTTGGTTGGCGGCTGTTTAGAGGTGGCGTGGGAACTCCTTGGGTAATTTGTGTCCCTCTCCTCTCATGGAAGGGACGGGGGCAGATGTGAGTTCACACTATATAAAACTACAAAAATATATTAACGATTTTAGAATGGGGGACATTTTTTAGGACTGCCCGTGCCTAACTGTGATCCCAATTCGACACTGGTGGCAGGTGGCCCCACCGCACTCATTTTTGGGGATTGGTTCTTATTTTTCCTCCTCAGACTTTCACCCGGAGCAAGTGAGGATAAAACATAATAAAAAAGGGAAAAAAAGAAGAAAAATGTGAACAAGTAAACACTGTTGGAAAGGTCCCTGGAAAAGTGAAGTAATGGGGACCCAGAGTGACAGTGGTGAATAAAAGGGGCGTGAGGTGGATTCAAGACCTGCCACCCTTGGTATAGCCTTGGGCCCATCACAAATTAAGCACTTGGAAGGGCCTACCGAAGTGATTCTAATTACAAGCGAGAAGTGGTTGGCTGAGTTGGTTGAAGTAAACAAGCCCTCTCCCCTAGCTAACCACATGTGTTTCAAGCTTCCGCCTACTAGCCCGCTCCTCTTCCGGTGGCGCTATTGTTGGGCCTTGGCACACCCCTACCTCCCTAGACTTGTCCCTAGCCAGGGTGTATGGAGGACACCCCGACATAAGAACTGCCACAGTCTTTCAAAAGATGGGCTCCAGCTCAAACAGTGACACCTCAGTGGCATTGCTCACACACCCTTTCCATCTCACTCTATGGATGTGAGGTTTAACACTCGCCCAGTCTAGAGGCAGCCCGCCACCTTGGCAAAACCTGTCATCTGATTACCACTGGAATGAGGTTACCATATGGCTATCATATGGCTATCAGTACCACCAGCGAGTCTAAACTCCAGTCCTGGCCTCTCATTTAACAGCCCGTTGTATTCTGGAGGCTGGGGGCCAATTTGCATCAATAGTGACCCAATATGCCTAAAGATTACAAGGGTTTGCAAAATGTAAAGGTGTAGTTGATTAGCCACTGTGGCATCAGTAATGGGTCTTCACCAGAGAAGTTCTGTGCCAGTGTTATGCCATCCTCTGGCAGCCATTGTGCCTTTAGACCCTCAGTCACCAAGTGAGAAGCTAGCACCTCCTGGAAGTAGTTCTTCCAGTAATCAGGCCTCATCGACATCAGCTGCTGATAATCTGCTGAGCTCAGGGCTCAAATGCTAGTTGTTTTTAGATAGCCCCAGTCGTCAACATAGTTTGTTCACTTCTGGAATGTGTTCTTTACCACTTAGTGGCGACACCAGGCCTCAATGAATAATGTTCTGGGAAACTTCTATAAGCCAAAACAGAGGAGGGGGAGGGGAAGCTGTCAGGGCAGCCATGATCTAAGCCTGGACTTTCTGTCTTGTGGTTTGGAAGACAGAAGGAGGGAAGAGCACCTTCAGTAGATTAAACAAGTGGATTACAAAAGCATTACAGCTAATTACCACACAAGAGTGTTACAATGTCTTATTGGTCAGTGGTTAAAGGTACTCTCTTTGTAAAGAGGGAGGGCAATATTGGAATCTGTCAAGCAAAGTATGGTTGCAAGTCCAAATGTATTGGGCATCGGCTCCATACCACACAGACCACATCTCTTACAGAAGGTTCATGATTACCGTTTCTTAAGCAACAACATATTTAAAGACCACCACCTTTAACAATAAAGCTTAGAAGCACTCTAAATCAAACGGCTTGCAGAAAGTACAAGTGAGTAAAAAACACCCTCCGAACTTTAGGGATGTTGGTTAGAAACAATGATAATTTCCTTTGCCCCACACCCAGCCCCACCCATAGCAGGGCCTCCAGGCATGTCTGTTTCAACATGTGGGTGGTGCATTTCTTCCCTGTGCCTCTGCATACATTAACGCTTATGTAAACATGCATGGTGTTGTATCTATGGTTAATGTCACAAGCCAATACTGGCGCGTGACATCTCGGGTCTTACTGCTCTCCTGCGCGAGAGTCCAATTGTCTTCCCTCACACCCTATTAGTTCCCCCCACGTTCCACATTCCATTCCCCTGGTCCCAGGGCTCAAGTCCTAAAAAAGAAGTGGGGGGACTCTCCAATTTAGGTGGTGTCACAGGAAGTGACATCACAACAGGAAGTGATATCACGGCAGGAAGTGGCATCACATGTGAGGCAGATCTATCATTTGCACATATTGCAAGATTTAACAATTGAAGCTGCTCCGTACTTAAGCCAGTGACTTAAGGTCCCTGTGTGGGGGAATTAACAGCCCAAATATGGATGAAGTTTGGCATACAAATACATTAGTCAAGCCATTAAGTGCTGTGAGTGAGGCGTACTAAAACATGGCACCATGAACAAAAGCAGAGTTTGTGCGTTGAAAAAAACCCAAAGAAAACCACATGCTAGAAACTACAATAGTGATTATCAAAACTATAAAATGTATTACGCTACCTAGAACACCACATTTAAATATACTGACAAGTTTAATACACAGTGGACGTGAGAAAAAAAATGCAAGGTGCACTCTGTACAGTTTCAACCTGATACTCTGTACATCTGTTATTGCAGACATTATGGGACAAGCTATACTGCCACAGGATGTTTGACCATGGAAAATGTGGGAGACCGCTTATAGCATTGAAAACCATCAATTAAAAAACGCCCATGCGTCTGCATATCTTTTATTGTGTTGGGCTGTAGGATCTACCTTTCTAGACTGAGTATCATCTGCATGGCGATGAGCACTCAACCACCTGTTGACATACGGCATTGGATTCTAAAGAGGTAGAGGAGGGCCCATGAGGTTTATGAATATTAATGAGGAAAGACGTCCGATACCAAGGCAGTTTCGTAGGGGTGACAGTATCAAGTTCATTGTGCTGAAACCCCTTTCGCAGTCACTTGAAGTAACAGGAATTGTATTTACAGCCCTCAAAACAGGTTGCAGTTGCTCTGGAATATCACTACCACCATTGTCAATATAGTCTGAAACCTTCAGATATGCCTTTATAATTAAGAGCGAATCTCCTACACAGGTTTTGTAGTTTCTCCTCACCTTCATACCAAGGGCTCTCAATGTCGTTTGGCCACTTCTGGGGGTTGATAACATCTATCTCTGATGTAAGAGCTAAAAATTCATCTGTCCGAGATGATGTGGCTGACCTGTTGCTTGCAGACTGTGCGTACAACCTGGAGCGCAAGTTATCTGCCAGATTTTGATAAAACTGGGGAAGGTTTATTTTTACCTGCCCACGTGTATCCTCCCAGCTGATTGGCACTCTTCTAAATAAGCCACTCTCAATAGCTTGTTCAGCCTCCTTCCTGTGTGCCCCTGGAAACTACTTAAGCTTTTCAATTGCCCTTACTGTACGATTGATGAGCTGGTAAGCTCGTGGCAGAGTTACTTCATCCCTTTGAAGTGCTTCTGACAGTGTTCCAATTTCATGAACCGCATCCGCAACACCGGCGAGATTCAGCAAAAAATCAGATGTCGTCAGGATTTTATTCAGCCCGCTGAAAGTAGCCCGGTGTTTGGCATCACGAGAAGTACTCACGCTGGACTGAACAAAATGCTGGCGAGGGGCTGGTTACGACTCCCACACTGCTCGTATTGCCCTTTTGCTAGAAGCAATCCACCGGATTGAAAATACTCGACCAATTTTCAGTATTGCAATTTCTAACTCTTTCGCACATGCAGAGAGTTCTCCCTGATTTTTGGGAGACTGGTGGTACATGGCATACAGTTTTTCGAAAAATTATGCAAGGTGCTTAAGGCCAGGCACTGTATCAACCGTGTCCGCTACACTGAGCTCAAGCCGGTGGCATAGACAGTGCAATTTTACAAGGCAAGGGTATTTACAACATAGCCTTTCCAAAACACCAGAGTTTCTCCCAAGAATTACACTGGCACCATCACTGCACACCCCTATCCAATTGTCTGCAAGGAACTTGTTGCAAAACCCATGTTTTTCAAGACATTTTAACAGTGAGGACTCAATGCACTCTGCATCGCCTCTAGGCAACTCAAGCAAGTCAAGGAAAAAGGTGAGGGGCTCTTTTCCATTGATTGCAGTGCGCACATAAATAATTAAAACAGTCATGGAAGAATGGGTTGTTGACTTGTCAATATAAACAGATATTTTTGGAGCCTGTTCAACGATGCCGATACAAAGCTTACTCCGCATTTCTTTAGCAATGCAATCAGTTATCTGTGCTGCAGTGAAATCGCAGTGTAGAATCGAGCCCATATCTGACTCATTAGCAACCTGCAAGGCTACTAGACCTGTAAAGTCTGAAAAGGGGCGATTATTTTTTGCACAAAAGTAAAGCGTGCGAAACACCTTTACCATTGAAGCATGACAATGCCTCTGCTGCTCCAGGATCGTTGACCGCAGTACCTCCTTCTTGGATGCAGCTTGGATATCACATGCGTTACAATGTGCTTCTGACATTTTATGCTTATGTATTTATTTCCGCAGTGAGGCTAACTGGCTCGCTTTTTTGTTGGGCCAGATGCAGCAATGCTCCCAGTGACCCATTCTCTAGCCATAGCCACACCCTGTGATGCTCCAAGTAGCTTAACCGGACTGCATATGTTGCAGCCAAGGTGGCCATTTTCACTGGTTAGTCATGGATACTTTTCTTTAAATTGAGCCCACTGATTGTGGTCCCAACACTCTGGCAAGCTGGTATCCCTTTCAAAACTGGTGCCCGCATCCAGGATCTTTGTTGAAGAGTCTTCCAGTGGAGAAGGTTAAATCAATCCTTGGCTTCGCATCCTACTCTCCGTATGTTGTGAAGGTACATCTTTCAAGCACACACTGGGCTGTACTAGGCTACTTTCCGAATCGAACCGAGATCTCTTGTTCGCATTTGCAAAGAAATCCATGATGCTGGACTTGCGTTTACTTATTTCTGTGGAAAGCAGAAAGCATTGAGTCAGCTATATTTTCTGCATTGGTCATGCTCTTATTCACTGATGGTTGGTGAGGAGAAAAAATTGCAAATTTGCTTGGCAAAAATATTTTTTGTATTACTTTTGGCACTTAAGAAAATGTTTGTGGTCCAATGAGCCACCCATCCCGGTTTGTGGTGGTATTACAATTTTTACAAAAAAGAGAAAGTCACACAATGCCCTTTTAAAAAGACAAATTCCCTCAATTAGCAAATGATGATCTTCAATTTTACCGGTGTGCTATTGCTCATTTCGTTTCCCATAAAAATTGTCAAAAAACACATTTTCCTCACATTTCTGTGGTGGAAAGTTCTGGAATCTGTATGAACATTAAATTTAAATGATTTGTGGTCATAAATGAACCAAACGTTTTCTGGCAAGGGGTACCAGTGCTTTTTACCTCTCTTGGCTACCACTGTTGTAGCCTCCGTGCTAGGGGTAGAAGGTAACGTTTCCGGTCTGCCAGATCGCTGTGCGACTTCCTGGTGATCTGTGTGGTTTGCTAAAGGACTCAAATGACTCTTCAACTTTTTCAAGATGGTGTTTGCATTCCTTTTGCAATAGCTCAATCATGTTTTTCCTTTTCTTCATCTTAACAAACTAAGTATTTATCTTTAATTTCTGAGGTTCAATCCTCATATAATCAGTTTCTTTGTAATTATATTCCCAACTCTCCTGCATCTAGTATAAAATTGATTTTATGTACCTCTCCTTCTACGACTCATATCAGTAAACACTTAACTTCATTTTCAGATACTCGAGAGTAAACAGAGGTGGAATGTTCTTGGAAATCCAATTTACAAACCTCTTTTTCAACTTTAATATGGAATACAATTTTGACTAAAATAAAGAAGTCTTTAAGAGCAGCAAATACAACTCAAATGTTATTTTTTATTTACAATAGACTCCTGGTTACACCTACTAAATTACATAGATTTGATCCCGATATTCCCTCTACTTTGTTGGTCCTGCACCTTACTCCAGCAGATCTTAAACATATGTTAAATTAATGCTCTTCTGTTCATAATATTTGGATAAGAGTTTGGCAACAGATAAATCAAATTTTTCACACACAAGTCCCATTTTCCTTAACTAATATTTTCCTAGTCAGTGTTGCAGAGGATTGGTCAACTCAAGCTAGCAATTTTCACATAATTGATGTACTTCTTACTATTGCTTTTCAACAGATTACCAAGGCTTGGAAGGACACTTCTTCTATATCTTTTCAGGCATGGAGGTATGGAGTTTGTTATCATCACAGGTTAGATAGAGTTTATGTACACCCAGTTACTCTTATGCTATTGAAAGAGATTTTCTCTGGATACCCATAACACATTTTTAAAATGTCTCTGCAAACAGGACTTGTATGTATAATCCTCAAATTAAAGAAGTATCTAAACCCCTGTGAACTTTTTCATGCTTGTAATTTATGATTGTATTATTTCTGCCAAATGTTATATTTTGTCCTTTAGTAATACTGTTATACAGTTGTTCAGTTTGCTTGATGGTATATGATTGATATCTTTCTCTCCCCCTTTTTTCTTTTTTTTTTCTCTTTTCTCTTTCCCCTTTCACTATTTTTTATACTTTAACATTATCATTATATGCTTATTGATCATCTCTTGTATTATTCTATTGTACTTGCATATTTACCAAATAAAATGTATTTCCTAAACAAAAACAAAAAAAGAGATTTGTCTGTATTTTTGGTTGTTTTATTCAGGTTAGTCAAATAAATCCATTTACAGAAAATATCCAGATCAGTTTATTTAAATGTAAATGTAAATGTATGTAAATGTATAGGCATTTATATAGCGCACTACTTACCCGTAGGGTCCCAAGGCTCTTCGACCGCTGCGAAACCCTTCCTGGCTTCCCTGAGAGATGGTCCCTTAATGGGTATCTCCAGGGTGAGACCAGGCATCCCCGGCGGTCTGGTGGGGCCGTTAGTGAAGATGAGGCAAGCTAATGCCCAGAGTTGCCGAGTGTGATCGCTGATCAGAGTGGGCACCGAGGCGAGAGAATTATCGAGTCTGCTGACCCTGGTCCAGAAACCTGCCGCGCCGGGAATCGAACCCTGGTCCCGGGCCGTCCTCTGCTCTCGGGTCTGCCGCCTCTAACCAGTGAGCCACACTACTTCACTTTAGCTCAAGCATAGAAAATAACAGCATGTTCCATAAAGGCTTTAGTCCCTATTCTAATCTAAAGGACCTAATCTACCCTAACTGGAACCCATAGAGAGATCTTTTGGAAAAGAGCAAGTAGAATTTGGAGCAAAAGTTTGATAACTAAGAAGAGGTCGAACTCCCCAGAAAGAGTAGTTTTGGAAACTCAGCTGAGTTCCCTTACAGCTGCAGTAACAACCGCTAAAACAGGTAGAAGAATGAATCACAGAAGCTATGATCAGCATAAAAGATAGAAAGTCTCCTCACTAAGTGTTAAGGAAAAATAGAGAAATCGCCGTTAGCAGTAGCTTATGGCAATTCCGGCTAGCACAACAAAGTGCTAAGGGATAGAGGCGCATATAATGTCTTAACTCTTTAGCTTGGAACACGGTTTATATAGGAAGCACAGAACGTGTTGCAAAAACAGGTGAATATGTCATCTACAGCCAATGAGGAAAGATCTTCCGATGGGCCATCGTCTTTGCCCTCGATTTCCATGGTAAACATCCATATCACCATGTGGTTGATAGGATATGGCTATAGCATATTACAAAACAATACATCTAGGAAGGTTCTCATGAGAACCTTTTGCAGGCCTACTCTGTAAGCTGCTGGCCTTCCATTGTGTAACAATGAGCTGGTTTTACGAAATGAAACTGTAATATCTGGTATGTCCTGTTTAGATCATGAAAATCAAACTATAGCTAGCATTTCTTTCATTATTATATTTGTTAATTATGAACATGTGGCAGAGGAAACAATCTAAAGTATAGTGAAGTCATATGATGTGAGGAAGAAGAAATAGATTTTGCAGCAAACATCACATTTCATGAAGATGACAAGTTCAACAGTTCAGTTATGACATTAAATCATTGTTTACAATAGGCATTTATTTTCATAAAGGGATAGGAAAGAATCAAATAAGTATTGAGGCATAGCAGTGAAAGAATTATAGAAATGGGAGATTTCTGCAGAAATTAGCAGCATTCCACTCTTTACAGGTTTAATTAAAACACAGTTTCTAATCTCCATTTTGATATGCATGTTCTATGTTAATGTTAAAGCACATTTCTACATTATTATTAGGTTACATTTTACGTAAATATTTTTGACTTCCACACATTATAACTGCATCATTTTACCGGGGCACTTGGGATGAGCCCATAACATTTGTATCTGCCAGTTAACACATGCCAGTGTGAATGTAGCGGGATTTCCTAGTAAAAAGTTGAGCTTTTTCGAAAATATTTTTGTAGTTCATATATGAAGTCTGCAATTGTATGTCCTTCCTGTACCTCTGTGCCCTACATTGGGTTTGTTGTGATATTTTTTAACTAAGAAAGTGATATCCACAAGAAAGGAAATGTAGCCAACCTCATTTGAAACCCACTGTTGAGTATGTCTCGATTATATGTTGAAAATAAGCTTGCCTCAAGAACCGGCGTGCTGATTTGTAGATCTTTAAATCAGTTGTTCTCAAGTTGCTCCCAGGACTTAAGCAAAGCACTGCATACTTTCTGCACAAAGAAAATTCTGGGAATTTGCCTAACATTCAAAACTCTGCTAGCAATGTCATCCCCTTGATTAATATTCAGAGCCTGTTGGACCATCTGGCTTCTACTTGTCCTAAGCCCCACAGCTTTCATACATTCACCCACATCTAGCTTTTAGAACGTGGACTTACCATTATAGATTGTTGGCTGAAATGGGGCTCATAGTAGACTCTCAAAGTACCTCAGCCAGCTCCAAGAAACTCCCATCTGTCCCCCTGAACCCTTAGTCAAATTTAAGAATACACCACTTTAGATCTCATCCAAGTTAGCCCTAATTTACTTTCATTGGCACTGTATCGATCCTATGACATCCTCTGCAGGCCTTGTGGCCCCCAGAAAGGCCTTTTTACCCACTCTACCGGGACTGAGATCCTGCGAAGAACCTTGCTGGGCCTTTGTTTTTCTACAATAAACCCTTAGGGCCCGATTCACAGAACTAACTTAAGACAAAATCCTAAACTTACTACTTTTGGTATTCACAGAAGTTAGGATTTTGTCTTAAGTTTGTCTTAAGACAGACTTAAGAAAGACTTAAGTTAGGATTTTTTCTTAAGTCTATCTTAAGTCTGTCTTAAGACAAAATCCTAACTTCTGTGAATACCAAAAGTAGTAAGTTTAGGATTTTGTCTTAAGTTAGTTCTGTGAATCAGGCCCTTAAACTGCCTTCCGCCTCATTCCACCATGTTACAACTAGGTGGCCCTCAGAGAACAAAAGATACGCTAACTAGGCCCCGGGATGCCTTTATCTAACCCTGATAAGTCCTTATTTAACCTCAGCTAACCCTTCCAGGCCCTCATGCCACTTTCCAAGCCAACAGAGCCCCTGCAATCTCCCCTACTGGCGGACAGAAGAGCAACCACCCCTCCCTCAAAACCACCCTACTGAACCTCAAATGCCTGGAAAGCGGCATGCCTAGCTTTCAGCGCCAATCTAAGCTCTAAGAGACCCTCAGTCTCTCCTGTGAACCACAAGAAAGATGTAAACACCCCCACTATCTCAGCAAGTTTTTGTGACTCCCTGCCTGCTGTTACCACCATATAAATAGCACATTTCATCTATTGTCTCACAGCACTTTAGAATTTGGGGGTGCTTTCTGCATGTTTCCGGAGTTTTTCATTGGCCAGAGTTGTGGTGGTCTGGTAGGACTGTATTTATGCTATTCAATGTAATGTTTAGCACATGGTGCTCATTGTGCAAGGGTACATCATGTATTTCCTTACAATTGCTTTTCTCACTCCCTATTTTGGGAACCTTTTTACTATTTCATTGGTTTTTAGGGTTAATTCATTTTAGCTACTCCAGGGACATTTTGGGAAACGTTGTTAGAGAGAGGTTTGTTGTTGATTAATATCAGAAGTTTCAGGGAGATTTGGGGGACTTTAATGTTGAGTTTTCTAGAATGTTGTGCCCGTCTACAAATTTCAAGGAGTTTCTGGGTGAAACTGAACATCAGGCTAGCAGATCGGTTGGCAAGGCTCACTTTAGTTAAGGAAGAAATGAACAATCCTTGTTTTAATATCATATACTTAAGGGCTCATATTCTTCAAAAAAAATTCTGCACTTCATATGTGAAGTTTGCAACTTTGTGGGCTTCCTGTTTCTGTATACCACGAACTGGGGGCCATATTATCAAGAAAGGGCGATACATTATCACAGCTTATATCGGCAGGAAACTGCCGCTAGAGCGGCGATAATGGGCTTGATAATATGCCCTTGTGAATTCCCGTAGAAGCCATGTTAACACCAGAACCTGGGCTTCTATGGGAATTCACAAGGGCATATTTTCAAGTCCATTATCGCCGCTCTAGCTGCAGTTTCCTGCCGATAAAAGCGGCGATAATGTATCGCTCTTTCTTGATAATATGGCCCTTGGTTTCCAGCCGTGGCCCGTGCAGGTAAGAACAGTGAGACCGGGTGGGGGAGATTTCGACGGATGATGACAAGGGAACAATAATTATTTATTTCATTTTCTCTCGTCATTGGCTGTTGAAATCCCCTCCCACCCGGCCCCACTGCTCTTACCTGCACAGGTCGTGGTTGTGGGTTTGTTGTGCTTGTTTCTATAAATAAGAAAGTGCAAGCCACAAGCAAGGAGAAGTAGTGATGTAATTTGAAACCTCAGTGTTGGGTGTGTTTTCTTTCGATGTTGACAATGCGTGCCTAAAGAGCCTGTATGCCCCAGTTGCTCTCAGGGTTTAAGCAAAGCACTGTCATCTTTCTACGGAAAGAAATCAAGGACATTTGCCTGATATTCACAACTCTGTGAGCAATGACCTCCCTTTGACTAACATTCAGAGCCCTGTGGACCATCTGTAAGTTTCAGGCAAGACCTCTCCAGCCATGAAACAATGCCCAGTGGTGGAAGGCAAAAAGACTACTAACATTTTTGCATTGACCTTCACAGCCACCATACCCTGATCTTCACAAGAAAGAGCTTTTCCCAGGGTCCAGAAACAACTAGTAATCACATCCTCAATCAATTAAAATGTGTTCAGTTACACAAGCAATGGAGGTGAGAC
Organism: Lissotriton vulgaris; assembly: GCF_964263255.1. NCBI lineage: Eukaryota > Metazoa > Chordata > Amphibia > Caudata > Salamandridae > Lissotriton > Lissotriton vulgaris. Next base: position 982,298,493 of record NC_141699.1, on the reverse strand, counting down.
ACTGGAGGACATATTTACAAAGGGATATCGCCACCAGAACTTCACTTTTAGCGATGTTCTGGTGGCAATATTCCCCTCTCCTTATTTACAAAGCGGCGTTAAGCCACTTTGTAAATAAGGACCCTTTTCACGCTTCACTTAGCGTGAAAGGGGCATGCAATGGGTATTGCATTGGGCATTCTGCTGCAACACCCATTGCTTTTTGATGCTGCCCCATATTTACAAGGCTGAGTTAGCACTAAAAACTAAGACCAGGGAATACCTGGTCTTAAACTAGCGAAACAAGGAGAAATTATTATTTCTCCTCAATTTTTGATCTTTCCAAGTGTGCCACATTCTGCAGCACACATGGAGAGAGCAAATCATCTTTCAAGATTGTTTATGTGCATTAAGCTGTCCCTTCTTGCACATATACAATCGCCCCTGCAGCGAAGGCACCAATGCAATATGGCGCAAGGGTACCTCTGCAGGTGCTAGGCCGCTTTATTAGCACCAGCTCTAGGGGAAACACAGGGGTGTGCTGTATTTTTATAAATGCGACGCATCCCTGCATTTTAAAAATGTCAGAGAATGACGTTACTAATTTTGGCGCAACATCGCGCTCTAACATTTTGTTGTAAATATCCACGAGTTTGGCATTCGGCTTGACAAGGGACCACCTTCACAATCCAAAGACAGTTATGGTATATGTGCAACACACCACTCCTGTAAGTGTCTGAAATGTTGTCAGTACATGCTAATCCAGTGGTTCAGCTGTCCAAAAAAGCCTCATTTTTTACATACAAAAAATACAAAATATGCTCTTTGTATGAGTGGGAAAACACTTAAATGTCACTTAATCAATATTTTTCCAATCCATGTCCTGTCCATCAACAGTTTTTTTTTTAGAACTGTGGCCCATAATGATCAGGAAAGAATATCCGCCACACATGCACACTTTAGATTCCAAAAACGTAGTTATTTTTTCATTCAAATTCAGCCATCAGCCTACGCCTTTCATTCATTCAGAACTTTCTCAAGGCGCAAATCACGTTTCGAATTTCAAAAGGCATCAAATGAATTCAAATCAATAGCAAACTCCAGGAACTCTCCTCTTTGAAGACCTCCTATTGCAGCCAGCGACGTGATTTGGGATGCCAATTTCGGATGATGTAGCTATGTCGGAAACTATTGATTCGAATTCGTGAGAACTAACGGGCATATTAGCAAAAACATCGTTAAAATTATTGCCTTTATAGTTGCAGAAATCTGCCGCTAAAACAGCGATAATGGGCTTGCTAATATGCGGTATAGAATTCAAATAGAAGCCCAGGTTAGATGTGCAGGACATCTAACCTGGGCTTCTATTGGAATGCTATAATGCATATTATCAAGCCCATTATTGCCGTTTTAGCGGCAGTTTCCTCCAGCTAAAACAGCGAAAATTTTAACAAGGTTCTTGCTAATATGCCCCCAGATGTAGAAAAAATACATGTATATAGATGGAGAGGGTGGGGTGCACCAGGTGGTGACGTAGAAGGAGAGGAAAGGTAGAGGTGAGTTAGAGAGATGGGGATTTAAAGTAAAGAAAGATAGGTCAACTAAAGAGTATAAGGCAGGAGAAAGAGAGAGAGAGGTGAAGAGTGGAAAAGAGAAGAGATGCAGAGAGAAATTAGGTCAACTAGAGAGACAGATGTGAGGTCGAAAAAGAGAGGCAAGGATGTTGCTGTGGTAAATGGAGGATGAGGTAGCTAGAGACAGAAAGACGAGGTATGGAATAGAGATGTGTAAACAAAGAAATGGGGTGTACAAAACAGACAAGGTGGATGGATGAGTTCAAGGGAAGGTGCTACAGAGAGAGGGATGGGAGACAATGAAAGAAAATTTGTGGAAGTAGGGAAAGAGATGAAGTAAGAAAGGAGAAAGTTGTTAGGTGAGGTGGAAGAAACAGAAGTAGAAAGAGAGAGAGGAGAGGGGAGAGGTGAGGTAGCAAATGAATGGTGAGGTACTTTGCATGGTTAGGTAGTGAGTGAGAGAAAAATAAGAGAGAGCAAGAGAGAGAGAGAGAGAGAGAGAGAGAGATGTTGGATAGACAGAGACTAGGTAGTGATTTAGATCTATTTGTAGAGAGAAATGATGTGGAGAGAAAGGTCAGGAAAAGGGCGTTAGGGTAGAAAGCTGAGTAAGAGTTAGGAGGGGTGGTTTGGGAAGATGAAGGGAGATAGGTAAGGAATAGAGAGATGAGGATAAGGCAAAAGTGACAAGCAGTGATGTACAGAGAGAGGGGTCAGGTAGAGATAAATAGTTGAGATGAAGAGAGAGAACAGAGTGGTAGAGATAAGCACAAATAGGACTTGAGAGAAACAGACAAAGAGAAGGGTATTGAAAAGTGATGTAGAGAGGGGAGGTAGAGAGAGCTGAGACTGAGAGACTGGGTAGGTACAAGAGGGCTCATTTACATGAAAATGACTACACGGCGCCGCAAGTCAGATTGCAGAATTGCGTCATGAGGGATGCGTTGGATTTATGGCAATACGATGCATCCCTTTCCTTTGTGCTGGCACCATTTAGGCAGCTTTGTGCCAATACGGACACCCTTGCGCCATGGCGCATCAAATAGGCAGCTGGCTGTGAACTTCATTTAAATTAAATGTATGGAAAATTAATGCACAAATTAATTGAATTTTTTGTGGTTTCTAGTAGATTTACATTCTACATATATGTGGATGGTTCTAATCACAGTTTCAATGATGGGAATAGGGCACGTTACAATGCACGAGTGTACAACGCATGCAATTACAACACAGTCATTACAATGACCAAGTTGTTACAATGCATACCATTACAGCGCAAGTCATTATATCGACTTGCTGTAGGGGGGCGCTGGAGTTTGGAATAGTAGAATTTACTAGTCCAACTCCAGTCTGAGCAAAAGTAGGGAAGATGTTGGATTTTAAATCCAACACCTTCTGCCCCCTCCAGCAAGTCGTTGTAACGACTTGCATTGTGATGGTATGCAATGTAACAACACGGCCGTTGTAATGAACTCGTTGTAATGGCATGCGTTGTATCGACTTCTTTGTAAACGATGTTTACCAATTCCATCAATGGTACTCACGTGAAGTAGTAGACACATTAAAAAAGTCACATCTCATATCTCAATGGTGAGGATGTTATCTACTAAACAAGAATGGTTCTTTATTAATCACACTTAATTGTGGCAAAACATTTATGTGAGAAATTCTTAATCCTACAGTGCAGGCACTCTTTAATATTGTCAAGTGCAACACTTACATTTAATTTGTTAAGCCATACATGAATCATGTGCTAAGTGCCCATTCAAACTGTGTGTTTCTTAAGTGTCTGTAATGTTTGTGACGTATAAAGGGTGGATGACTTTTACACTGCACCACAACCACAAAATGATTATTGTGCAAAGGACACACTGGGAGTGAGAAACTACTTTCCAACTTTGAGAATGTCCGGTGTGACTAATTGTGGTTTGAAAGGAACATCCCCTTCCTCCTGCTGAATCGTAGTGGAATATACCAGTGGGTTGCGACTGCAATTGAGGTCGCAAACAATTGATCGTTAGAGTGCCTTCATGAAGATGGTAGTCATTCATTGAGAGAACAGAAGTTACAACATGAGTTACAGGCCCCACCATAATTGCAAATACTGGCACACTGGGAGCTCGGCAGTACTTAATCTGGAAAAATCACCTGGTTTAAGCAGGCACATTTTCTGGGTGAAATATGAACCATCAGGCAAAAACCTGGAGGAATCTGTGTGAAAACAGTGATTACTACCTATTATTCCACAAAAACCTCCAGTGAGGGGTAATACTTCCCCATTCCCCACCCCAGAGATATTAATTCCATTTGATAATGGTATTCCAGGGTGAAATTAACAAACTGGTTTACAGCTTTGCCAAAATGGACTCCTTTATAGTGGTCATACACTTCTATGGGCAGTCTGATTAGGAAAATATATGAATGATTAAAAAGTCAATGAACTGAACCAGGCGGCAGCGTTTCTGGCATGGACAGAACCCACAGTTTTCAGCATAATAACTGAAGCATATCTAGTTTCCAGTAGGCAGGCACCTGGTATGCTTCTTAGCTAAAGTGCCCCATACCTATTTGCTGATGATTTGACACACATCTGGGTAGGCATTTGACACAGGGTGCTTGTCATAAAGCAGTAAGGGATAAGGGATGACTTTCACTCTGGCACTGAGATCTCTGCTACTTCAAAGCTTAATGTCTCAAGACAGGCAGGGCTACCTAACTAAACCCACCAGGATAAGGAGAGGGGCAGAGTATGTACCTGTTGGCTAGTGTGTCCCTTCAAACAATACCAGCCCACTCTGCCAATGTACTCCGGCACCCAAAGGATATCCTCGCATACACTCTTGTCACAAATAAGTGGTGACCTCCACACATGATCCAGGCATCTGAGGCAAAGTGCCTGGCCAGTACACCAACCCTCCATAGGGTTACAGGTAAACACCTGTACCCATGTCTATAGGTTATTCCGCCACCACTGTTAATCCCCAGTAGACAGGGAAAAGGGAATACTTCCAAAGATGGATGCACTTTGGGTGTTCTTTTGACATCAGAGTCAAGATCTGATGCCTCAAAACTATACTATCTCACTAACCTCAGAAGAACATTGAGCTCAGTGATGACATGAGAGCATAGGGCTGTGAAGAACATATGCAATGGTGGAGCTGCACCAGGACAACAAACCATGCAGAGGACCAATTGCCCAACAGTGAGGGCACGGAAACCCAAAGCTTTGCCCTTGAACGCTATGGACAAAAACAATGTAGAAGGTGGGTCCTTAAGGGCTACTTCTTCAGAAGGAAGTATATATGTCTGACTATCTTGGTGTTCTTCGTCAGCCATAAATAAGCTGGAGGGTCACTTACCCAAGAAGAGCTTGCAAAAGTTCAGTCACGGGGATGTAGCTCTAGGTTGAAGGATATTCAGAGCAAGCTTCCTTAGAAGTGTATTGTGCATAGATCCTATCCTCTGCTGTGTAAAGAGCTGAAATTTGAACTGCAGAAATTGTTATCAACTTGTTTTAAAAGAAACTTGCCATAACAAGAGTCTACATAGCCTACTGTTAGGAGCACCTATGATACGCCTTCACTTAGAATTTGTTGTTATGGAGTACCGTACAAAGTAAAATGAAACACATAAGAATGGACTACTCAGAGCATGGACCTCTATTGGTCAGTATTAAAAAATGTCTTGAGTATTCCCAACATGTAGTACGCACCTGATTTGCCAATTTTAATTGGCATCTATATTGAATTGGCTTGGACAAATATTGAACAAAACCAGAATTGGGGGTGAGGCGTTAAATAAGAAAATGAAATCCATGTATTGGCACCTGCTGCTTTCTGCTTGGGATTGTACTTTAAAAAGGACATAGAATATAAGCTTCAACTTGTTTAAGGCTGAACCGTTCACCTGGAATTCTTTTTCTACTGCAAATCGGGGTTTGCAATTTGCACCAGAGTAGCAGATAATTTTGTTCCACATTCAATTCACGCATCCATCATCTAGTTTGCCAAAGGAAAATGTTTTTAAATTAATTTAAATAATCAATGTAAGATCATTTGAACATGATCTATATATTTTGGTAGGTTAGCGGCATCTTTATAAATCATGGGGCGTATTTATCAAAAATTCACGCAGCTAGGCAAGCCACCTTGCTGCTCTGCGTGACAGGGAAAGGACAGGAATGAGCCCTATTTAACTTAATGTGCTGCATTCCTGTCTTTTCACTATGGTACAAGGGTGCCTGCGTTGTAAGCAGAAATATTTTTGTGCAGAAGGGACACCTTTTGCACAAAAAAAAATCCCTGAGTCATTATCCTCTTTATGATCCTGATTCACAGAACTAACTTAAGACAAAATCCTAAACTTACTACCATTTTGGTATTCACAGAAGGCACTTACTCATTTTGGTATTCACAGAAGGCACTTACTCATTGATGAGTAAGTGCCTTCTGTGAATACCAAAATGAGTAAGTGCACTAACTCATTTTGGTATTCACAGAAGGCAGTTACTCATCAATGAGTAGGTGCCTTCTGTAAATACCAAAATGAGTAAATGGTAGTAAGTTTAGGATTTTGTCTTAAGTTAGTTCTGTGAAACGGGCCATATGTGTGTTCTGCAAAAAGAGGAAACAAGCATTTGCAATGAAATAGGCCTCGGATTTATGAGATTAGAGATATCGATGTTTTAAATGACAAAGACTTTTACCCTTGCATTTTGGTTTGGACGGATGTATGGTGTGGAGTGTAATTATGTGGGTTAGACTGGAATTGTTAGTTGTGGAATTGTGTGTTGCGGAGTGGAATTATCGAATGATGTGGCTTTATGTGCAGTGGAATTATGCGGATAGTAATTATGTGGTATTGAGTGTACTGGAATTATGTGGAGTGGGAATGTGTGTCACAGATTGTATTCATGTGGAATGGTATTTTGTGTTGTGGAGTGGTATGTAGTGGAGGTTTATTACGTGGTGTGATGTTGAATTTTATGACATGATGTGGAATTCTGTGGTGTGGATTGGGTGTGTATGGTGGGTTGTTCGGTTGACTTATGTGGTTTATTGAATTATGTGGTGTGGAATGGAAATGTGTAGAGTTGAATTGCATGGCATGGAAGTGTGGCGTTGGGTGAAATTATACAGACTGGAATTATGTGGCATGGTGTGGGGTGCATTTGTGTGAATTTTGTTTCCAAGTTTAAAAATGATGAAACATAATTCCAAAGAAAGGTGGCCTTTCATTGCATACAAATTCACAAAATTAAAACACATTGCTTTCACAAAAATGTTTGGGGGAATTATAAATTACTCTTTAATTTCAGACCCAAGCAAGTAGGAGCTGCAAACAAAACATACACGTTCAACATGAGCATTGAAAAAAGACCTACCACTTTAACTCACCGGTGGAAACTTACTAGTTAGGCGCTACTCTCTGGGTGTTAAACAAGAACAAGCAAGGGCAAAGCTAATAAGCAATCGTCTCTCCTGATCTATCCTTTGTGAGTATTTTTCCAGATCGTTGCCGGCCTGGTTAATATCCTGCCTTTTAATGCACCAAAGTGCTTTTGCAATTTAATTTCAAGAGTAGAAACTATCAGTATGACTGATATACCACTGTCAAAACCTTTAGGCTGGAGTTGGAAACAACTTTTGCCAGGTGATGGGTCAGAAGAGCACCTTTAGAGATAATCAGCCACACATTTCACTAAAAACCTATTACAGTCAGGGTGGAAACAGGTGCCACTAGAGGTGAACAACATATGTGAGATCCTGGGTGCATTCTCTATTGTTAAGAATATTACCAAGCATTCACCGTGAGATTAGATAAGAAAATGAAAGTAAAAGAAAGTGGGTGAGCCTGCTTGCATTGTGATTGCCCACAGCCATGCCATAGCCCTGCTACTAAATTCAGCGTAATCTAAGGGCATATTAAAATAAGCGGGCGCTGTGGAGAAACAAGATACATACATTTAGTAACTTTAAAGATCACAAGAGCAACACTGTACAGTGTTGATCAGAGTAAGATTTCGGAACGAAAAATCACTATAGAACGAAGATGCATTTGAAGAATCACTGGTGCTTATGACATACTGAATCAGTCCCACAGTCTGCAAATCAATGATATTGAAACTAATTAAGAAAAGGGTAGCATCTGCAGAAAAAATACATACAAATGTCGAAGTCTAACCTCTACTTTCAATAACGAAAATGGGGCAGTACATCATTTAGCACCATGCACGTATCTTCATTTCTTCTGCCACATTAGCAAAAACTTCACACATTCAACAAATTAAGCAAGCATCAACTTAGACTGATTTTAACATATTTAGTGCCTGCTGTACATTAGTGTTGATCACCTTGTAATTTTTCATGGGTTTAAATGTAGCATTTGGTTGAGAATAGTGTTATGTTTCATATACCCTAATATAGGCCCTGTTAAATACCCTTTCCCCTACATTAACTCCCCTAGGCTACACAGTTATGTTATGTTATGTTAACATTACTTGTAAAGCGCAAACAGCTGCCCCAGCGAAGGGGCGTCCCGGTGCTGACAGCAACGCAACTGACAAGACGGATGGGCCAGAGGGAGAGACTTCGGTGCAGGAAACAGGTAGGTTTTGATGGCCTTCCTAAACTCCAGGTAGCTGTTGAAGCCCTAGATCTGGGCTGGGAGTGTATTCCGAAGGAGGGCAGCTCTGAAGCGGAATGATCGGCCAACAGCGCAGACTTTCTGTGTTTGGGGAACAACTACCGGATGTTGGCCGTGGGAACGAAGATGGCGTAAGGGAACATAGGGCAGAAGAAGTTGTGCCAGGATGTCGAGAGAAGACAGTTTCAGGGCTTTAAAGGCGATACAGAGAGCCTAAAATTTTATAGGCCTGGCCACCGGCAGCCAGTGCAGGCGCCGGATGGTGCCAGACACCAAGCAGGACCTGCGCAGACCTAGAAGGGTTCTTGTTGCCGCGTTCTGTACCCTTTGAAGCCTCAAAATGTCTGCCTTATTAAACCCTAAGTATAATGAGGAGGCATTGTCAAGTCTAGACAGAACAGAGGCTTGAATGATGATCTGGCGAGTTGGGGCTTCAAAAAACCCCAAAAGAGGTCGAAGCCCCCGCAGGAGTCCAAAGCAGGTGCCTGCCACTTTTTTGGTTTGGACTCTAAAGTTGAGAGATGAGTCGAGCCACACTCCTAGATTTTTTACAGCCTCCTTAGGGAGGGGGGGGGGCAGCCAAGGTTACAGGCCACCACTGGTCACTCCACTGACCATGGTCCTTCCCCACCAGTAATACCTCCGACTTGCTGGCTTTAAGTTGGAGGCAGTTGGCGGTCATCCACTCGGCAACTGCCGCTAGGTTGCCCTGAAACTTAAGGGCGTCCTGTTCGGCGTTATTGAAGAGTGCCACCACCAACTAGGTATCGTCAGCGTAGGAGACCATAGTCAGTCCTCTGTTCTTGGCTACAGCGGCTAGAGGTTGCACGTAAAGATTGAAAAGCAGAGGACTGAGGGAAGAACCCTGTGGCACCCCTTATTTGATAGGGTGCGTGCCCGAGGCGAACGGGGGAACTGTCACCACAAATGACCTTTCCCGAATGAAAGAGGCAAGCCACTCCAATGCCGGTCCGGTAATGCCAGCCTCCTCCAGACGGTGCAGTAGAAATGCATGGGACACCGTGTCAAACACGGCGCTCAGATCCAATAGGATCAGCGCCAAAGTTTGGCCGGCATCCAGAGCGGACCAGAGATGTTCTGTTACAGCCAGGAGGGCAGATCCCGGTCGGAAGCCATTCTGGGAGGGGTCAAGCAGAATAACCCTGGTCAGGAAATCCGACAGGAGGGAGTTGACATAGGCCTAAGCATGAGCGAATTTTGCGGATCTCGCGTTCGCGAATTTTGCGGATTTGCGGATTCGCAATCCGCAAAATCCGCGAATTCCCGCGAATTTGCGGATTTTTTTTTTTTTTGTGTTCGCCCGTGTTTCTGCCAGTTCGCGAGGGTTTTGTACACTTTCGCAAATTGCGAACTTACCTGTCGGGTCGCAAGTTTCGCGAACTTGTTGTTTCTACGTGTCCAGCCTGTTTGGGACACTCTTCTTCATCACTGCCACTCTCTGTCACCACTGCCACTCTCTGACTACTCATGCCACCCTCTGGCCCACCCATGCCACCCTCTGTTTCATCACCACACCCTCTGGTTGTCCAGTGTACATTATTTTCGGCAAAGCAAAGCACACCTTCCCTGCCTCAAGTGACCTGAATTAATTTGGGGCTGATTCATGTGTCACAGAATATTTTTTTAGCTGGCACCTGCTTCCTTAGTGCGCCCTGATTAGTGATCTTTTGCACTTGCTAAGTGCTTTCATTGTTGCAAAATTAGTTACAACACCTGCCCTGCCCCAACTGACAATAATGAATTAGGGGCTGATTAATGGATTTTAACTTCCAGCCTGGCTCCTGCTTGTCTCCCTTAGCTGTAATTCAGGACCTTTGTGGCATATGTGTAACTATTCTGAGGTTCAGAGCAGGGTCACATACTAGTTTCAACTGGCAACTGAACTCTGGAGGGGCCCCTCAGGAAGCACTCCAGGAAATGGCTACTAATGATGAGCCTGAACTTTTGAACCTGGTAAGTAGTTACTTTCAGTTTTGCTAAAATCGTATTTCTGCAATTTTGCACTTATTCGCGGGGCGCGAACTCACGCGAACAGTGCGAGCAGTGCGAGCAAAATCCGCTGCTCGCGGATTTGCGGATTTTGCGGGAAATTCGCAAATCTCGCGGATTGCGGATTTCCCGAAAATCCGCAAAATCCGCGAGCGGAACGGATTTTCCGCCCACGCCTACATAGGCCTCAGTAATCTTTGCCGCCCAGGGAAGCAGAGAAATAGAGTGATAATTCTCTGGCTTAGCCGGATCGAGAGAGGTTTTTTTTAAGAAGGGTACCATCATGGCTTGTTTCCAGGCCCTGGGCACAGTGGCTGTGGCAAGCGACACGTTTACCACTTGACCCATGGATGGTAGAATGGTAGGAAACAACTTCCTAAATTGCTTCGGTCTGAGAGGGTTCAAAGGGGAGCCAGTAACAAGCCTTTTAGGATTTACGATTGAACCTTTACCTAATTCTAGTCCTGGACACAGAAGGAGGGTTTCCAAGAACAACAACGTTCTCTGACTTCATCTTTAGACTGACACAGTATGAATGAATATTCATAAGGGTTCTTGGAAACCAGGCTGGAGCTACATCCACCTGTGTAATAGCTACGTACAAGATTCATCCCTTATGTCATCCTCAAATCCAACAATGGCTAATACAAGGGACAAAGGAACCCTAGATACTTTCTGTTTAAATACAGCAGCTCTTGCTAGTGTTACCTAGAGGGAACCGAGACGTCCAAGCTGACACACTGACCAGAGACGCTGAGGCTAGTGCATGCAGACGCTCCAGCTGACAGTGGTCTGACACATCCCTCGCGGGGTGTACAACTCGAGACCAGGGCGGGGTCCCACACTCTCTCACTCTTCAGGTAATGGGGTTAGACTAAACCTAGAGGGATTCTTAGCTTCACACATACTCACATGCTAGGTACACTTAGGTACATATAGACAGGTATCTTAGGAGTATGTGCTTTCTTTTAACATGCATTTTATATCCATGTATGTGTTCATGACTATTGCAAAATGGTAGAACTGTACTGTCCTTTTATATTCACTGTACTGTGGATCATATACCTCTGCTACTGTCTAACGGTTGTTGCTGCACATCTATTTTACACTAGAAGAACAACTGTGCAATAAATACTTATTGTAACACACCCAACTGATTCTTTCGTGTAAACTCTCTGAGACCAAATAAGTGAGCACGAGTGACTGAGCGACAAGTAGTGCATTGTTTCCACAATTCTGAGGGATCAGAGTTGTCATGTTCTTAGGTTGCCAGAAATTATTCTCTCCCCGCTAAGAGGAGATTATAGTGGCACTGTGAGCTAGCTAATGCAAACAGGCTAACATACTCGGCGCTCAGAGTTAGTCTGCCACCAATCCTAAAGTTTATGTTATCCAAAAGTGCAGGTCCTGCATGGGTAATATAGGAACTACATGACAATAGATGAAGCCAAAACAAAAGCACCCGTTTGGCAAAGAAATGTGCACATTTAATTTATGTCAAGGAAATGTAACAATACCATTGTACCTCATGTTCCTGCAGCTTGCCACAACAACTATAAAAGTAACACAAACCAAAAATGTGAATACAAAATATTGGGGACATCTTCCAAGGATATGAATGGACAGACTTCCTAAGCTAAAAGTGAAAGTCTGGACCCTTTATGACATGAAAATTAATGATCTAGCACTGACCATAAGTATATGAGAAATACAGAATCAGTAGGTGGAAAGTGAATACTTACCAGGAGAGATCAAACTGTTAAAAAAGCAAGACTTCTGGTCAGTGGCGGCTGCCTCAGAATGGAGCTGGTGGTGAGGCAGGGGAGGGGGATGAAATATTAATAAAAAATAAACGTACCTATTGCCATCGCCGCCTCTCCTCCACGCAGAACTGAAAGCATCCAGGCTCCCTGCCTCTCCCAGCCAATCACAACGATGCATCAGCAGCTCCGTGATTGGTCTGAGCGGCCAAACTGGCCACTCAATTCAATTCAAAGATAGCTTTATTCGGTATTTGTTAAAAGACCATAAAAGCACATAAAAAATGTTTTTAAAAACATTTCATCCACGAAATACAGTAGTACAACTTGATACGTTATTTTACATAAAAACCATAAAAAAGAAATAGGGGACGTTAAAGACCATCTTTAAAACACTGGAAGTCCTGGGTAATTGATGTGCACTATTAAATATGATGGTATACAGTACAATACAATCATACACTCATTTTGCCATTGAGCCTCTGCATCTTACTGCATATTTCAGAAATTTAACAGCTGCGACCATGTAACATATAAAGTCTGATCAGAGCTGGTTTGCATTGTCTCAATCCTCACATCTTTAGAAGGGGTAACAGATATCTCTTTCTGCCCCACTCGTAGTATTTGCAAAAAAAGATGCAGTGGATATTTGACTGAGTAGATAGATCATCAAGCAGTGCCTGGGTGCCTAGGCATGTTCTCCACCGGGCTGTACAACACAGCCCAGTGGAGAATTTGCTAAGTGCGCATGACGGTTTGGTCAGCCCAAGAGGGCTGGCCAAAACATCAGGTGCAATTAGAGGAGTACAAACCACTCCTCACTTTGCTCTAATGGCAGCGAACCTGGGTCCGACTCCTGCAAAGAAAAGGAAAATGATAATAACTCTTGTTATTATACATTTATTTTTATTTTTTGCACTTCTCGCTGAGTAGTGGGGCGATGCTCCTCTACCTTAGTGGAGGAGCTGCCACCAGGCGCGCAACACACCCATTGAACGCACCGGGCTTCAGCCCCCCCCCCCCCACCCATCGTGTGTGGCAGCCCGGGATGAGACAGATCCCGGTCACACACAGAGCCGCACCCGAACGTTTCACAGGTCTTTAAAAGACCATGTGAATGTTAATTAGGCCTTGCAGTTGTTTCACCCCTTCTAAGAGCCTCTGCAGCTCCTCTCTGCCTACTGATTAAAGGTTCAGCCCCCCCAGAAATTTTTTCTTAGCCTCCACCGACATTTGGCTCTAGTTGCGCCTCTGGCTGACACTGTTTCTGGTGAAAAAACAAGCGCTTGAATGTCCTGTTTCTGGCTTTAGCACTTAACAAATTAAAATGCAGTTCATTCAACTAGTATTGCCCCTTTCTAGAAGGTGCATGCCCTTCTGAGGCGTTTTACTGGGTTCCAAAATAAAGCAAGCATGTAAAAACATCGAAGAGGCCTTCAGCGGGGCAAATAGTAATTGCAAAGCACGTGGTACTCTTTGAAAAAACATATGATTAAAATGGTTTTAGCTGGCCAAACTTCATCTTGTAAATTACTCTTCTTTGAGAACTGAGCTGTGTCTTTAGCACCACAAGCCTTGCAGACACCTGTTTGGGAAACTGAACTATAATGTAAAAAGAGCTTCAACTATTTCATGCATCACTGTGTGCGATCTTCTCTGTCGCTTACACAACGTCTTGGGGTGGGCTGGAAGCGAACTCTGTGCTATGAATCCAACATGACAATCAACGGCTGCAATTACTCAAAAAACACGAATTACGCTGTGGTTACTATAGATGTTTGGTATCCACTGCACCGGTGTGTGTCCACCTCGTAAAAATCTCACTGGAACAAATAATCCCGCTACAGATAGAGGGGAGGGGCAGAAGGAAGGGTAGCTGCACTAATGGCAGACAGGGTGCGGGTAGGGACCTGCCTTCAGGGCACAAGTCCTAAAAAAAGAAGTGGGGGGACGCTGACGTCACAACAGCAATTGACGTCACGAAAGGTGGCTAGCACTCAGTTGCAGTTTATAGTTATCGAGCTCCTGTTAAAATAAGTGGGGGGACACCGTTCACCCGCGTGGTACCCCCGACTTGAGCCCTGCCTGCCTCCATGTGGCTGCAGTGGATCATACTGACGGGGGGAAAGGAGTAACAAGCACTGTCAAAGTCAACTCGAGCAGCAAGGGCACTCACCCAAGAATCTTCCCTGCTCCGCGCAGATCGAGTCATATCTCTTGGCTCTAAAATAAAGGGTCTTCTTTGAAAGCCGGGATTTAAAGGCACAGGTGCTTCTAAGAAGTGCTCCATGTTAATAACCACCGTTGGAATGAACAGAAGTGTATTGATATTAGTGCAGACAAGAACGTCTTAACTAGTGCTTTTAGATACTGTGCTGTAGCATAGGGTGGCCAAAGTTACAAGCGGAAGTAGAAAGCAAGGCAAGCTCCTGCTTCTTGTGCTCAGCACTCAGCTCATCCGCTACGAGGCCCTGTAAATTAAAAGTTAAAGCGCTTGATCGCTGCTGGCAGTGGGCAGAAGGCATTTTAAGTAGCCTGCTCTGTTTTAGATGCGGGTGCCATGCAGGAAAAAAAGAAAGGCATGCAACCTCCCCAAGCAGCCACCATGCTGTGATGAAGTGCAGCTGAAAATTAAAAGTGAAAGTGCTTGTTCAGTTGCCGGCAGCTGGCGGAATGCCATTGTAGCAGGGGCGGCTCTAGGCTCATGGCGGCCCTGGGCAGGGAGTGTAGGTAGCGGGCCCCGGAAGAGGGGGGCCGGGCGGGGCGGGGCGCGGAGGCCGGTGAAGAGGTGTGGGTCAGGGTGTTTGGAAGTGGAAGAGAGCCAGAGGCTGCCAAATCCCTGCCTGGGCCACCACGCAAATATGTGTCCATCCTCAGAGGATTATTATATTAAGTATATATATTGGCGTGGAGGACCCTGGGGTTCGGTGGCCTTGTGCAGGTGCACAGCTTGCACATGCCTAAGGCCGCCCCTTATTGTAGGCATCCTGCTCTATTTTAGCTGCAGGTGCCGTGCAGGAAAAAAGAAAGACAAGAGGCGTCCCTAAGAGGCTGCCATGCTGTGAAGAAGCAGTCTGCTCTGTTTTGGCTATGGGTGGCGTGCCATAAAAAAAACGATGAGCTGCACACAAGTCGTGCACGTAGTAGGCAGCCTGCTCTGTTTTGGCTGCGGGCGCCATGCCAAAAACAAAAACAACACAATCAGGAGATGGGAAAGAAGCGCACAAGAAAAAAACAAGTCTGTCAAGGTGATGGGAGCAGAGTTTACAAAGTCTGATCACAGATTTGGAGGTCGACAGAAGGCTATATTAGCAGGCAAAAAAAATTACTTCTAAAGACAAGTTCAGGGGTTTGTGTCGACTGCATTAAAATAGTTCAGTTATGCTATTTATTTTGATGTATTAAGGAATGTGTTTTTCTTTTTTTACTGAGCAGAGCACCTTACCGAAAATAGAGCACCGCATTATGATCAGAACCAACAAGATATTATACATTAACTTGAAGACTGGCAACTATTCATACATAGCAGAGAGGAGAAACAAAAAGGGGGGAGGAGAGAATCCAATTAAAACATTTTTCTAAGACTTCACATCGCATTGTGAAAAAGAAAAAAGAAAAAAATTATTGTTTTACACTATAAAATAGATCTTATATTATAAAGTGCAGATGTGCTAAAGTGCTATTGAAAGAAGAGGCGAGAATAAATACATTAATAAACAAATACATTATTTTTCCTGGTTGAATTGAAGTTAAAGAATTGCATACGTTATGCTAAGTTTTCCTTGGATTTCGACACTTATGAATAGTATAATTACTCTTAATCAGTACTGAGCCCAGCGACACTAAAGTGCTATTGATTTATACTAGCACCCCATCTCTCTCCCTCGCCTCCTCCTCCTCTGTTTCCTTCTCCTTCCCTTCCCTCCCCTCTCCCTCCACTTCTCTTTGCCTTTTACCCCTTCCTTAGTAATTTATGGGCTTGAGTTACAGCCATCTTTGTAATATAGCGAGGGCCTGAGGCAAACAAGAAGTGAAGTGCTTGTCTGGGTATTCAGACCTCATTTAAAAGTCTATTCCTTGTGCTGGAAACCCTTTATCCAAAGAATAATTTACAACTTTTTCCTTTCCTTAAAAAAAAATAGAAAAATAGTAATTTAATTGACAAAGAGATTAATCTTTTACATGAAGTGTGCACACATGCTTAAGAAATATCATTATGACGATAGAAAGGGTGGGGGAATGATATGTTTTTCCCTGTTCCTTTCCTTTTTCATCACAAACTGTTATAAATTGATCTGGGTCGACTAGCAGCCCAAAAATTGTCGCTCACACCCTTATCCACTTAGTGCCAGTATTGCCCGATGTTGTTAAATTTATTCAAAGCCCATAAGCGTTTGGCATAAGCCTCTACGAAATTCATAGTGCAGAATATTTTATTCCTTCATTCAGCTAACGAGAAAATCTTTACAAATTTCCAATTCTGCAGAATAAGGGAGCGAGCAATGGATAGAGCTATTGAAACAAAATATTGCTCGGTTTTTGTTAAGAATTGGCTGGCTTTAGAAGCACCAAATAAAACTAATGTTACTTCAGGCAGAATCGGAAGATTAATAGCATTACTAATAGCTGTAAATACTTGACTCCATGAATTTGTTAAGTGTGGACAAGTAAAAAATGTATGAAGCCAACCACCTTGGCCTGCTTGATGGCAGCGAAAACAGTTATTTGGTACCATGGGATACATCTTATGGAGAGGCTCGGGTGTATTATATAATAGCCATGTTGAAAGGAATGCCATTCTTTTATCGTTAGCCGTACAGAAGGATGTATTTCCTAGCTCTGAAATTACTTGCCAGTCGCGCACTGAGACACTACATTCAGGGGCACATTACCAACAACTAGCAATATTTATCGCTAAATGGGCTTAGCACGTTTTTTTTTATCGCTAAGCATCGCAGGATATTATCACAGAGATAACGTGCTATTAGCAACGTTCATCTCTAAAGCGCTAAAATATCCGGCGATAGCGGCAAAATGCGTGAATATCGCTGAGAATACAGCGATATTCATGCATTAACGCCAATAGGGTCTTAGCCATAATATCCACCTCCCATTGGATATAATGGCTAAGAACTGGTCTGAGCAGGCGTTAGCTTTTGGAGATATTCACACGTAGCGCGAATATTTCCATCGCTACGTCTGCGTTCATAATAGGCGATAGCGATGTTAGCGACTGTTTTCAGTCGCTAACAGGTTGGGTACGCCCACTTTGCATGTCTTTAGCGATAAATATCGCTGACATGCAAAGCGGGCCCCAAACCGCTCGCTATCGCCTCAAAGCTGTTGCTAACATCAGTTAGTGACAACTTGCTAATAGGGCGATATAATTATCGCCGCTTAGCGGCCGAAAACGGCGATAATCTAATATCGCCAGGCTTGGTAATATGCCCCTGAGTTTTTTCAAATAGCCTTGATAGACAAGCAGATACATCCAGCTTGGCGGAGAGATTATGAAGAAGCCTGTACCAATTGCCAATTCCCAATAATTGGATTATTACAAGTACTCTGGTCATCGATTGAGTCGCTGGATTTACCTCATTGCATTGATCCTGGAGAAAATGTGTGATCTTATTAAAGCTTCAAAAATGTTGTATTAGATTGTGGGCCAAACTGTGCTTGCGATTCCTTCCATGAAATAATTTTTTCTTGTCTAAAAAAGTCGGCGAAAATTTTGAAACTACTGAGTTCCAATATCTAATTCCCTGTTCTCCAAGGGGCAGACCCATATCTTTACTCTCCTGAAGCTGGACTAGGGAAACATTAAAAGGAGTTTCATAGACTTTTCCCAGTGCATCTATAAGCCCACAGATATCTCGAAGAAGTTTGTATCACTTATTTTTGGTAGTTTTGCTGTTTTTATAGAAACTGGTAAGGTTGTGTCTGCTTCTTGTATCATTCTCTCTAAAAAGTACTTGTCTGCCAGGTTGGCCCGATTTAAGTAGGATGAAAGTGCATCAAGTACTGCTGCCTGATAATAAATACGAATATTGGGGCATGCCAAACCACCTTGTGATTTATCAAGTTGCAAGACGGGTAGCCTAAGCCTCGCCTTTTTTTATTCCATATGAAGCTCCTCATCACTGAGTCTAGTGCCTGAAAAAAACTGTTTGGAACTTTTAACAGAACATTAGAAAATAAAAAAATAATAACGGTAAAATCTACATTTTGAGCATTGATATACGGCCTACTATAGTCAATAGGAGAAGAGCCCATTTATCCAGCAAGCCATTGATTTTATATTACATTTTAATGTAATTCAACTGAAAAAGGCTATAGAAGTTATTTGTAATGAATATGCAGAGGAGAGCATCAAATGCAACATTAAATAGCAAAAGTTCAGTTTGAGGCTAATTGATCTTAAACCCTCATCTCTTAGTAAAATCTGCAGTAATCTGAAAGGCACGCTCTATATTATCATTTTCGGGGTTAAGATAAAGCATCATATCATATGCAAATAATTTTAATTTTGCCATCCCCATCAATGGAGATTTTAAATTTGCCTTGCTACGAATTTGTAGTGCAAGTGGTTCTATAAAAAAGTAAATAAAAGCAGGGAAAGGGGGCACCCCTGACATGTGCCACTTTTTATCTTAATTAGTCCTGCTACACTGGAATTCCCCACCAACTTCTCTTGGGCACCGTTATACAAGTTGGGTAGAATTTAAATCACTTGGGGAGGGGGGGCTGAATTTTCCTAAGCAGAAAAATAGGGTGTCGCAATTTACCAGATCGTATGCCTTTTCGGCATCGATCATCATCACTAGGGTATTTACCTGATTAACTGAAAAATAATCTACGGAGTATTGGAAGACATTAAATGCCCTGCAACAAACCCAGTCTGATATGGATATATTAATTGTTGGGCTGCTGGAGTAACACGGATTGCCCAAAGCTTCATTAGTAATTTATAGTCTGTGTTGAGCAGGCTAATCGGCCTGTAAGAATGGAGAGATTATGGGTTCTTATCCTTCTTAAGAAATGATACTATTATTGCTTCTGAAAAGGTTGAGGGGATATTGCCCCAACTTTTAATAAAAATTAAATAGATCAACCAAAAAATGGAAGAAGTTCATTTGAAAATGTTTTGAAAAAGTCTGTAGGTAGCCCATCATTACCGCAAGCTTTTGTACTGGGCATTAAAAGTAAAGCTTGTTGTATCTCCAAGAGAGTTATTTGCATCAGCACCGCCTGGTGATTCGATCTAGATAAAAGAGGCATAGTCAGTGAAGTGTAGTACTGACTGATAAAGCTCTCAGATACCGTATATTGAGTCTGGTATATTTCAGAATAATGTTGAAAAAAAAGTTTTTGAATTTCCTCCTGGTCATTGACATTCTAGCCTATGGTTGGATATTCTAAAGAAATTACAGATTCTTTCTCTTTCTTTAGTCTAGTTGACCAGGCAAAAAACTTCCAGATGTGTTGATTCTCCTCATATATTTTATGTATGTAAATGCTGGATCTTTTTATTTCTTCGAGAGTAAAAAAGTCCCTAAGATTTTGTTTGTCAGTGGCAATTGATCCTAGCTCTGTTTTGTGCCCATTGTTTTGTTCCCTGATTCTAATTGCATTTTCAACAGTGGTTTGCAGGTTTGCTTTCTGCTCCATACATTCCTTATGTTTTCTTGATTTTAATTCTATGTTCCTTCCCCTTAAGGTCGCTTTAAATGCCTCCCAAATAGAGAATAACTGAGCTGTATTGGAAATGAGGGTAAAAAAAATCTAAAATAAACTGCTTTGCCTCCTCTATCCAGTCGGGATCTGACAGCAAGGATCTCTCAAATTGCCATTCAGATCCATCCCTACCTTTTGGCTGAATTTCATCCTTTAACCCCTTCGATGCTGGTGACAAAGCCAGCTCGTCATGGGCGTTACCTGCGCTGCGCACATGACGAGCTCGCTTTGTCACGTAACGCGGGTTTTTTGAATTTTCAGCACGCAGTGGGAAAACCCGCTAGCGCGCATGTGGTTAAAGAAACAAAGGAATGATCTGAAAAGGCATTGGATAGGATCTCTGTTCGGCCCCTGTTTAAAGATTTAGATATCAGAAAAAAATCAGTTTGCGATGCAGTTTTAAATCTGAATGAAAAACATGTAAACGTCTACCTTCGGGATAACCCTCTCTGCGGGGCTCAATCAGCTGGAAGCTGGACTTTAATACTTCTAACATATTTTTGGTTTTAGGCTTGAGTTGCTTTTTGTTTTTGTTGGAGGTGTCTTTAACAATATGTTGTATAAAATGAAAGTCTCCCCATAAATCAAAGGACCTACAGCTCCGAGAGCAAAATTGAAAATCCCTACAAGGGCATCTGTTTTGTCGCTAGAAGGGCCATAGTAGTTTATAAAATTAATATTTTGCTTGTTCATTATTAGCTTGAGCCATAACCACCACCTGTGTATATCTAAAATAACTTCTCTCACCTCCCAGTCACCTTTACTGCTCAAATATATGGCCACTCTCCTAACTGCGTAGCTTGGGGGCGCAAACAATAAGTACGAACGTGGGATTCGCAATTTCGGCTTATTATTCTTTCAAGGGGTCTCTTGAAGATAAATAACAGCAGGTGTAATGGAAGCTAGCCAGCTCATCACACTGGCATATTTTTGCTGATTGGCTAGCCCATTAACATTGCATGACAAAATCCGAATAGTACATCTAAAGATAAAGAAAGTAATTTTTACTTGCACTTTGCTTCTTCGCCCTTCTACAATCCAATAATGGTTTTCACATCTTACATCTGCTCATTTTAAAAAAGTGCTCCCCCTATCACCCTGGTTGTGCCCCTGAAGACCCAGAGTGCACCCCAAAAAACCCCCAATTAGTTGATGTTGAAGCTGTTGTGTCTTGGTTTGGCACTTAGGTCATCACATCAACGGTGACCGCCATCACTTGATTTGCCGCCCCAAAACAATCTCCAGTTTTACAGTCCTTCATCCTCATCCCAACCCGAGCCCCGCCAATTACTTTCTCAGTTTTTTCTTGGTAGGGTCTCTTTCGCCTGTTCCACTGAATGTAGAATTTGAAAACTGTCCTTTGACAAGTATTTTTAATTTAGACTGTTGGACTATAGATGCCTGGTATCCTTGATTCTTTTATTCATTCAGCAATGTTCTGGATTCATGGTGTCGGCTGGCGTCTGCAGCTGAAATGTCAGAATAGATGTTAAACCGAAATTCGTCCTCTGTTTGAAATCCCTTCATTTTAATAGCGTCAGACAGAATTGATTCCTTCATACGATAGTCTCCAAACTTGACAAGGAACGTGCATAGACATTTGGCATTAGGCTGTTGATGTAATGGGACACAATAAGCTCTCATGATCGAGTGAAAGTCGCTACTGGACTGTTCACCTGGGATCGCATACTTTTGGATGAGATCAGATATACATTTAATGGGAGCTTAGCCATAATAAAATACCCACAAAATGCAAATTTGACCTCTTTGACCTATTCTCAAACTCTTCGAGCGTGATCTGGACTTTTTCGAGCTCTCTATTATATTTAGATTGATAATGTTCAAGTTTTACCGGGCGTCCTCAAGATCACAGATGTTCTAGCTAGTTTCTGGCTACTTTCTGATTTAGCCGTGAGATGTTTTCATTGATGTTTTCTGACTGGCCCTTGACTTCTTTGTGGACTTTTTCCTGTGCATTCCTTAATTGCCTTATTTCCGGCAAAATT
Source organism: Lissotriton vulgaris (assembly GCF_964263255.1). Taxonomy (NCBI): domain Eukaryota; kingdom Metazoa; phylum Chordata; class Amphibia; order Caudata; family Salamandridae; genus Lissotriton; species Lissotriton vulgaris. Next base: position 982,276,785 of record NC_141699.1, on the reverse strand, counting down.
TCGCTCAAGGTCACTTGTGAATGGAGATTAACTACGACTTCTTCTGTCAGGCGTTCCGTATTTCTCCATGACCCCAATTCTAGATTTTATTTACCTGGTACTATTTGGTTAGAAATTTCTATTCAAGATTCTCGCTGCCCCTCAGAAATGTCTTGTACATTGGTTTTGATCGTGCGTCCCTCCGGCAATGCATTTAAGGATGGAAAAGATTGAACTAGCAGTTTTATATCTTGGACCTCCAACAGAGGTTCAGCCACTGCCTGAGCTGTCATTTTTACCACTTTTGTCCAAAAGAGCAGATATGAGGGTCTGGATCTGAGGTTATGGCTGGTGCCTCTGGAGAGCAACTATTTGCTTGAGCTAAAACCTCCTGCAAAGAAGATCTTTTCTGGAAATTTGAGAGCTCCTTGTCTTGGCTCGGTGAACAGCCTGCCGCTTCCCACTCAGGTGAGTCCAGTAGTCTGTAGCATGAGCCGATGAGATTAAGGCTCTTGTTACTCTCCTCTGTATTGGCTTCTAGATTCTCTGGGCTTAATGGGCTTAATGTTTCCATTTGTTTTTTGCCACCCTGTGTTTTCAATGCTTTATTCGTCTTTGGATTCTGGGGTGTGAGCTTTAACTGACCCATCACGTGCAGTCAGCCGCTTCATAATGCCTGCTTATTGCATGGTTGTATGACACTACTGCACTAAAGGACTAGGGGGTAACAGTGGGGATGTGTGAGCTGAGTGTTAACAAGCTGCACCTAACACATAGGAGGGGTTGCCTCCGCTACCTATCAGGCTCTCTACCCCCACTAAGAGCTGGCAATATAGTACGCTTTCAAGCCAGCTTCCGGCAAATCTCTCTAAAAAAAGGCACCAAAAAAGCTCAAAATGTAAAAGAACAATAAAAATAAATGAAAAGGACCTCCTCCTACCTCGCAATCCGAGCTGCAAAGCCCAGTCCCAGACAAGTTGTCTCTCGAAGCAGCTTCCGAGGTCATAGTAACAAGACTGTCTGACATCTGTAGCAGGCGTTCCCCAGCCCAGGGTGAAAAGTTACATGGGGGCTGCCAGCATTCTTAAGGCTTGATAGCTTAATAGTCAGAATTTCTTGGCCGTTGCGCTGTGGTAGGGAATCCCAAAAGTGGTGAGGTAGAATAGAGAGAGGACGAGCCCGACTCAGCCTTACTCAATATGATTATACCACGCTAACCAGTACCACGCATGTCATTACCACGCGAATTTGACTTCGCAAGTGGCTTTAGCACGCAGCATTTTTGATCGCAGGTTTATTCTACGGTAAAGAAACATCTTACGTCCCTTAGGCATTCCATTGTACATAATGATAGTGATAGGCTAATAAATATGTGCATATTATTATTAGCGTTAGTAGGCTATATCCAGGGTAATGAGGCATGGAGAGGGGTCAGTCTACAGAAGGAAAGGAGAGAAACACTTCATACTTTTTAGTCAGGGTTATTTTTAACAACAAAGATTTGTTTTCTTACCTGACACCTGCACAACTTTCTTCAGCATCCCTTACTTCCACCAACCACAGAAACAAACGTCAAAACACGTCTTTGAAAATTAAAAAAGGACTTCCCAGCCCCCCCAAGCTCCCTCTTTTTGATTGGACCTTTAACTCACATTTCTTTACTACGTATTTCGTAGTTAAGGAATGCGTGGTAAAGGTTATAGTGGTAACCACGCATGCGTTGTAAAGCATGTGTAGTTACTGCATTCGTGGAAACGGCTTCGTTGTAGTGGCTGTTTCCCTCTACCAGTCTCTAACCAACCGTGGCGAAAATGAGACCGCTTCCTATGACTTCGGCGGCATCCGCTTAGTAGCCGCATCCTGACGAGGTTCTGCAGCAGAGAACCTCGTCAGGATGCAGCTACTACTGCTGCTCCACTTCGAGCGCGGGCAGCGCCAGGTGTCTTTACCTCTAGCCGAAGAGCATGGCGGGTCGCTCCTTCCGGCTCCATTGCAGAGGGAAGCCTATCTCTGTATTACTTAGGTGATGTTTTGGGAAAGCTTTAAGTGACTTCCCCCAGTCCAAACACCCTTAATGATGGATTTTCAGGAAGCTAGCTAGAGAAACAAACCCACCTATGATTTGAATAGGAGGATGGCCTCTCCTTTTGCAATGGTGCACAGCAAAATGCTAGCTTTCCTGTAGTGGTAAGACTGAGATGCAATGCCTGGAAAAGTCAAATGCACTAGAAGGACAAGTGGGACTTCCTCCTTATAGCATGGCAGCCATAGCTCAGCTCACACACCAGGAAAAACTGCAGGAGAACACAACTAGGCTTGTTTGCCGTCCACTTTGCAGCTAGAAATGCAAAGCTATACCTTCCCATTGCGGCCGACTCTAGAGAGCTAGGTAATGTAGAGTCAGTATTTTAATAAAGTCAGTGAACTACTGATCACAGCTTCTTAACTATCCAACTTCAGCACGTTGGTGCTCTTGGCATTACTTGACCACAGACCTTTATTAAGGGTATTCTCTGTTCTGCGAGAGATCACTAGTACCCTAGTATTTGTTCAATGACATACGTACTGTTAGTAGTATACACCGGGTCAGGTATCACAAGGGGTGAAGCATGCCATTGCTATGTCATCCTGCGACTCAATACCAGAACTTCTCACAACTAAAGAAAACAGTATGAAAGCTTCATGATTAGCTCTTGGAGCCAAGTAAACAAATACAGGCTGGATGTTTCGCCTGTAGGTCTCCTTCACCACTCCTCCAACACAACAAGCAAGGTTCAAAAAGCAAAATAAATGACAAGCAATCTTGAGCTCTGATGTTGTAGTTTTTGTAGGTTAGGTACATTGTTACAGGTCAAAGTTAATCCAGGAACTAGAGTGGAAATAGAACAAATTATTTACAAAACCAGCTTTCTACATGTTAATTGCTTGTAGAAGCAAATTCAGGAAAATAATTTCACCATGATTAAAACTCAAACACTGCAACTAACTGTTGACAACATCAGAATATTCAACAATCATTAATGGCACCAGCTGGTTAGAAATAGTTGCAGCCAATCATGCAGCCAGCCTCTGCTCAGGGTGTAACAAAACCTCTCCAAGCTGCAGAGCATCTTACCAATAGAGATGGACCTAGGAGGCAAGAAAAATCATCCAACCAAGTGGCTACACTCTAGAACTTTTGCAACTTAACACAAACTTCATCTGACGCAGTTACCTGGCAATACCTTAAAAGTATGACATGCACAACTCTTGATCAAAAGCTGAATTAATCCAAAGTCCAATTAAACTGTGCTTTGTTTTTAGTAGGGACGATAACAAGACTTTAAAAACACAAAGGAACAGCCCTGCCACATCTAGCGCAATCACTTTAACAGACATCAAACATAACTACATACTCCATCACGAATGAAAAAAGTTGGCTGCAGACAATAAAAACAACTCATTAAACAAAAGCAAGAAGCATTAGTGCCATTTCTGTTGCAGCCATTTTATTTTGTTTAGGAGTCCTAGAACAGGCCACTTAAAATGGATATAATCCTAAACATTCTCTCCCGTGTCTCAAACTTCCACAAACACCCGGAGACCCAATATTTTACCTGTATTTATCTGATATGCATAATAGTTAACATGTTGGCTGGAGGCCTGCAGGAGGTACAGCTTTGAACAGTTTATATAAAATAACTACTGGAGCAAAACCCTACTTTGCTGTCAACACCAGATCACATGCCCTCTCAAACAACAAACATGCCTGAGCAAAATTACCCAAAGAAGGCTCCTCAACTTTATAAAACTCCACAGTATGAAAATCTCCCCCCCAAAGCAAATATGAAAGTAATACCCTACAATAGTTCTCATAAGGAATCAAACTAATCCAAACTTAGTGTCTGAACCTAAACCCAGCAAACAATCCTTGAAACACGAACCCTGCTTTAAAGAGCAAGCACTCAACATGGCCCTACTGAGCAAAAATGCTCCGGGACAACACATGCACATCATCAGCTAAAGAACCCCAAGCCCATTTGCTGCAAAGAGGCAGTACAGGGGAAAAAGCACAGCAATACGGTGTTTATTTAAAAGTACATTGAAATTCATATATTGAAATGTAGAGTATTTCGTGTCAGCTGTAGACTTGGTTCCGTGGGCTGCTGATAATGCTATCAAAGCCGCCCCACCCTCCGCCTACTCTTATACACATAGGTCAAAATAAAGAATTAACCTATGAGGGAAAAAGAGAGACCAATAGATACCCTTTTAGTGGCTGATTTGTACTAAGCGAAACCAGGAAAACTGCATTAATTGCGGCTTTCGTGCTTAAGACAATTGTGTGATCTTCAGCAAGTAATGAGTTTTACCGAAATCCTTTTTTGTTCATTATTGCATATACAAGCACCTTCATATACGTGCATGTTTACAACACAAGCTGTACATAACCTAGGGGCAGATTTACAAGCCCCTTGCAATACTTTTACGCCGCCGTTGCGTCACTTTTGTGACGCAGTGGCGGCGTAAACAATGTGCCACGTTGCGAGTTATTTGCAACGTGACGCATCTAGGCAGATGCGCCACGTTGTAAAGCCCTGCGCCACATGAAACCTGCGTCAGGTTTCATGTGGGCGTTCTGTCGCAGGGTGGGCGTTCCCTCGCAGTAAAGCCCCGTAAAACTGACGCAGTGAAATCTACAAGATTTCACGGAGTCAGTTTTATGACGCTGCTGCGTCAAATCCTTATGCCTGCTTGAAGCAGACGTAAGGAGTGACGCACCACTTTGAGTATGGGTGGCCCCTGTGCATTGTAGGAGTTGCGTCGCGACTCCAGCAATGCGCCGCCCATACGCCACAAGATGCGTCACACATCTTCCCTTCCTTGCACCATGGTGCGCCACATTGTAAATGCGGCGCATCTGTGGTGGCGGAAGGAGGGGACTGCATGACACATCTGTTCTGGCGCATCCCTGCTGATTTGCAGAGATGCGCCAGAACATGTAAATATGCCCCTGTGTGTTGCTTTTTGTTTAAGAATCTGGGCCACACACAGGGTTCATGTGCCTGGTAGTTAACTAATGGCACTGTCGCCAGGATAGAGGTGAGGGCATAAAGTTTCTATGTTCATGTTTAAATAAGATCAATTTGAATAGTATTTTCTCAGTGGATCTTTTATCTTTTTTAAAGATTACCAGGGATCGTTAGGAGACTGGGAAAAAGAGAGTTCTGGAATATTTTCCTCTAGTACGTTCACCATGTGTAGTGCCTTATCTCTCTTTTTTTGTGGTCCCTCGAAAATGTTTTATCTCATTAGATTTAGGTTCAGCATCGCATATTTCGCATGCATCGTGATTCTAAAATCTCTTATGAATATCACACCAAACGTGTGGCCGGAATATGCTTTGGCATTCTGCGTAGTCTTAGAAAGACACTTGATCTTCTCCCTGTTACAGCTAGGAAAGCCCTGGTCCATGCTTCGGTTACTTCCAGGCTGGACTATGGGAATGTCCTTTATTTGGGAGCTAATGTGAAGTGTCTTCAGAGGCTACAACATATTCAGAATGCTGCCGCCCGCTTGGTGTTGATGCTACCCAAGAGAGCCGCCTCAAAAAAAGCCTTGGAATCGCTGCATTGGCTGCCCATTAGACAGCGTGTCCTGTTTAAAGCCCTCTACGTCAGCCATAGGATTGGGCAGGGGAAAGGTCCTCGCTTCCTGCGCAATTTGCTTACATCGTACGCTCCAACTCGGCTGCTGCGATCGCAAGGGGCTGGGGCTGGCATGATGCAGGTTCCCAAAATTAGAAGGGCCAGAATGGGAGGAAGATCCTTTCGTCTTTTGGCTGCCCGTCGCTGGAATGCCTACCCCTTAGGCTCCGTGTGGAAACCTCTGAGGTGGTTTTCCGTAAAGAATTAAAAACCTATCTATTCCCTAGGGACTAGTTCCATTGGGGCAGGCTTGGGGAAGCTGTAACAGTGGGGTGCTAGGGGCCAATGACTATCGTGGGAACACACTGGCTAGTATAACCAGGCGCTGTATAAGCTCAGGATTATTATTATTATTATTGTTTCTTGGTTTCTTATCCTCGCAAAGTCTATTGTGATGCCGATCTTGAATCTTGCCCGTGTGACTCTAAATCAACTCACATGTTGCACTTTTTTTTCTCCTGTTGACTCTACACTAATCCGAGGAAGGATTTCAATATACCCCTATTAAGATTTTTAAATATTAGGAAGTGCAGGCTGGCCCTTTATCATCTCCAAATGTTGAGTGACGAATATACTTGGTTAATGGTGAGTAGCTATATTTCTACAGCAGTTCGTTTACGGAACTTGGTCAGGAAATTATCCTATTTATTCACTAAAGTCCGGACACATCTGTATTTATATTTTGGTTTTATATGACATAATGAATTGCCTCTGAAAATAATTGTCTGTGGGGATATAGGGGCATATGTATGAAGCCCATTTCCCGTTCCCAAACGGGCCGATTCTCAGAATCGGGCCATTTGTGAACGAGAAAAAGCCTTTTGGGATGTATCATCCCAAAAGACCCTCGCAAAATGGGGAATCACAAAATTTGCGATTCCTTATTTTGCAAAAGCATTTAAGGAATCACAAATTGTGATTCCTTAAATGCGATGTAAAAAGCACCCAAATTGCGATATTTCTCCTTAAGAAATCGCAAATTACTGCCAACTTAAAGTTGGTGGTAATTTGCGATTTCTTTGAAAAATGCACTTTTTTGCATTTTTCAAAGTGCCATTTGGCGCATATATATGCCCTTAAGGGCATGTATGGGTGCCATATGTGCACACATGCACATTTTAGGGGTGCAAAAGGGCGTTCTTTTGACACCCTGGCACCCTTGAAATTGCATTCTCAATTTGCGATTCTCTAACTGAGAATCACAAATTTAGAATGGCTTCCCATTTATTCCTCTTGGCCTCTAGGGCTCACAGATCCCAAGCATGATGCTGCCAGGCTGCAACAATAACATCACACTCCCTGGACCTCAAGTGCGGCTAGGATACAAGACAACTTCCCTCCTGGGAGGGCTCCTTTGTATTAACACCTTCGGTGCTCATGACGAGCTCAGCTCGACATGAGGCACAGTCGCGATGTGCTCATGATGAGCTGAGCTCATCATGACCGCCGCCGCGCTCCCAGCCAGGGATAATTCCCCCGCTGTGCTGAGTGTTCTATGAAAACGGGCGTGGTCATGACGAGCTCAGCACAGCAGCCAGACACTGCGCAAAGTTATCCATATTGGCCACTGATCCCATTGTACGAGGAGCTGAGCTTCTAGGTGCATGACTAGGCTGGCAGTGCAAGAGTACTACACTTCACTAGCCATATATGAGTACATTAATATGCAGAAGGTTCTGAGCAACACCCAGACACAGGGGCAGCTACGGCTTACTCTGTCTCCAAACTTGTTAGAAAACACCAACATAGATGTTGCATCAGCAGTTCACACAGCGGCATCGCAGAGAATTTATAATATTTAATAAATACAGATTATCTCTGCTTAGCTTGTGTGCTTTTAAAAAAAATTAGGCTCAAGAGCTGGTGTTGTCCAAATCCCAGGTCGGAGCCATCTACAGCCCAGCCGACTACTTCTGGGTAGTCCCCAATTGTCTGAAACTAGACACAGGAGAAGGATGGGAAGGCATGCCTTCCGATGCACTTTAGCACCAATGGACTGTAAAAAGAAGCAAGCAATGTGGCAGGAGGGGTAAGGGACGGGAAGGGAGCACCAGGAACAAAGGGGAGTGGCACGGGCAAGCAGCCACATGGAAGGTGGTGGGAAGAATGCTCCATTAAAATCGAGCGGCTACCGTCGCCGAGATGACCACAGGCAAAAAGTAACATAAGCAGGAAAGGAGAAAAAAAAGGCCCCCAAACCTCAAATAAACACCGAAAGCGTAATAATACAGTATTTAGTCCCTGCTGTGTGGGAGGAACAGAAAGACAAAAAGGAGGGACAAAGAGAAGGATTGATCACTAGCAAGCAAGGATTTGTAAACAACACTGAAACAAACAAATGGAAAGCAAGGGATTAGCTTTAAGCCAACAAGAGAAGTTACAGCAGGTCTTGAATGCTCGACCTAAAAATGAGGAGGCCATGCTCAACCCATAGAATGCCTTCCTGGGGCAGGATTACCCAATACAGAAATTTGTGCTGCATTGCGTTACTGTGGATTCCTTCCACAAGGAACCCCTTTCTTTGGATTCTGTCAGGCTGCACTGCCACATTTATGAATTGAATCAAATGAATCAATGTTTTATCTGCTTTTCTCTTGCTTATTCATTTTTATTTAAACCGTTTTAATCATTTTACTCTCATTTTGTTGTCAATTCATTTTACTCAATTTTTTAGTAGACGAAAATGTTTCACAAAAGCTCAGGAGTCCAAAGTGGGTTCCACATCCCATGATGTTTATTAAAACAGCCCAATGCATTTCAGAAAGTACATTTCCTTCTTCAGGGGCATCTATAAATACAAGAATTAATTTAAGCCGACGTGTTCAACTGTAATAAGCACTTCATCACGTCTAAAAACAAATATCATGGGGGCGTGGCTAAGATGGTGGCTCGGTAGGACGTGTTCCGCGGTGGCTCCCTACACCCGATCCCCCGACAGGGATTCTAGCGGACCATCACCCCCACCGAGCCAGCCACCATCGGCGGACAAGGTCTGCAATTGCCCCAGTGAAGCAGGGGCCGGTTACGGGGCCCGAAGAAGGCGGGAGGCGCCGCAGAGCGGAGACGGCCCGCTACCGCTGCTTGGCGCGAAGATAGTGCCCGGGCTTAGGCACATGGCGACCCGGGGAGGACTCCCACAGCGCTCCCGATACAGGAGCGGAAGAGTCGGGGACACCTGCAGCGATCGCGGAGGCCGGGGGGCGAGACTTGGCTGCGGCAGACGAGGAGCCCGGCGGATCCGAGGCAGACAGCGGAGTGCCGGGTCCGCCGGCTACCTGAACTACTTGAGGCCCCGGCTTGGGCCTGGTCGCGGAGGGCGCGGCTTGGCCTCTTTGTCGGCCTGAGCGGCCGGCGCGCAGCAAGGTGAGGAGCCCCGGGGACAACAGCGACGGCCTGCAAGTGTACAGGCGCAGGGTCGAGAGGGCGGACCCCCCCACACGCAAGAACTAACTTGGCCCGGGTGGAGGGCTGAAAGCATCGGACGGCGGTGAGGCCCTGGCGCTTTGGGCGTGGGGGAACACAGTGCATTGTAGGCGGCCAGGAGACGCCCGGGGCACGGCCGAGAGCCCCCCCCTCAGGTGTCCAGCGAGGAGCGCCCCACGAAAGGTGTCCTCACGTGGCCCACACGGAGGGACAACGCCCGCAACAGCGCCCGACACCCCACGAGGGACCTGCAGAAAGGGGTAAAAGGGGGACAGAGGCCCATCGGAGAAGGAGAAAGTGTGCGGGCCACAGACTCGGCTGGCAGTGGTACAATCGGCTCGGCCCGAGACGCGGGGGCCCCTGCTGCCAGGGAAGTGTGGCACGGAGACCCCAACCGGGGACGCACGAGACGACAGGCCGGGCCATGGCGGGGCCTAAGGGAAGGCCCCGAGGAGGCTGCGAATCGCACGGACAGGGGGCCCTGGGAGGTGGAGGCCCGTGCGGCCCGGCGGAAACCTGGGATTTGCCACGTGCGCCACAGCCAGCGCTACACACAGGAGGGGGCTGCAACGCGAGGGCCTTCGGCCGAGGCACGGAGGGTACGGAGACGACCAGGGCGCGGAACTGAGGCGCTGAGTGTGCACTTGCGCCCCCCCCATTCACCGGCCCAGGCACGCCGAAGAAGTCTGCAGTCTTGCCGGGGACCACGACTCAACTGAGGCCCCCAGCCGGGACCGGGAACACTATGGCGTCCAACAACCGTAAAGGGAACCGCAACATCTCTGACATGCTGGTCAAGGGTTCCTCCAAGGGCGACAAAACTCCCGACAAGCCGGCCCCGGTGCCCCCCCCCCAAGGGGAAGGACCACACAGAAGGCGAGACCCCGGCGACCAAGGCTTTCATGGAGGCCCTCTTCACCTCCCTTAAGGAGGACATCCAGACCTTCCGGCAGGAAATGACCGGGGAGTACAAAGAACTCAGGCACGATGTCGACGATCTGGGGGAGAGAGTGGCTGCCAACGAGCTCTCGGGCCACGCCAGGAGGGAAGAAATAGAACTCCTCCGGCAGGAGATCGTCCGACTCTACGACCAGCAGACAGACCTCCAGTCCCATACGGAGGACCTGGAGAACCGCTCCAGACAAAATAACATCCGAGTCCGGAACGTGCCACCCAAGGCGGAGGGTGACGACGTGGCAGGGTACCTACAAGCGCTCTTCCAGATGGGGTTGGGCGAAGATGATGACTTTGTGATTCGCATCGACAGAGCCCACCGGGTGGGCTTGGCCCGGCGGGCCCAGGGCCCTCCCCCGGATATCTTGGCCTTCCTGCCGGACTATCCCCTAAAGGAGCGCATACTGAAGGCGGCACGTCTCAAGCAGCCCCTTCGTTTCCAAGACCACAACGTGGAACTTTTCCAGGACTTGTCGGCGTACACCCTGCAGAAGCGGAGGTCATTTAGGGTTGCCACAGCCTTCCTACGCAAGGAGGGGGTCCCCTACTCCTGGGGGGCACCCTTTCCGTCTCATCTTTAAGTGGAACGGCGCCCTGCACCAACTGCGCTCCTTACGAGACACCTGCGCAGTACTGGACATCCCGTATGAGGAGCCGCTACGGGACGATGTGGACGAGGGGCGGTCTCCTGGGAATACATCTGGCTCCCCTCGGACGACGGGGGACGGCTGGCAGAAAGTGCGACGAGGCAGGCAGCAGAAGAAGTCACTTAAGCCTAATCCCGACACAGTAGCCCAGGAACAGGCAGCAGCGATCCAAGTGGTATCCAAAGACACTGGTGCCGACTCGTGAGATGATTTCAGCGACGGTCGACATCAGCTAAGTTTTGACTCCTGGTCGGATGGCCAAGAGCCGCCACTGCCACACACCCTTACTTTGACTCATTTACCACAGGCCTAGACTGTAAAATGATTGGCCTGGGACTATGTTCACCTGTTGGGGGGGGAGGGGGGATGGGGGCAAAGGTTGGTGGGGGAGTTGGGGTCAGGGCGGGTGTGGGGGAAGGAACTCGGTGTGTTCAATGCGGACTATGGCCAGGCGTCCTGGGGAGAGGTGGCTCGGGCCCAATCTAGGGCATGCGGAACAATCACACACCCATGACAGTTGACAGCATTCGTATCCTCTCCCTTAATGTGAAGGGACTTAACAATCCTATCAAAAGGAGGGCCTTTCTCTCGTTCCTCGAACGCTCTGGGGCGGAACTTTGTCTGTTATAGGAGACACACCTCTTAGTGAAAGACTGACACCGCATGAAAGCAAGAGCCTTCCCTCATCAATTTTACTCCACAACTACTGAGAAAAAAGCAGGAGTAGCTATACTAGTAGCCAAGCTTTTTAGGGGCAGGTGGGGGCAAGGTAGCCGAGATTAAAGGCAGACTCCTAGCACACACAGTTCATATAGGCCCATCTTCCTTCACATTGGGCTCTATCTACGCACCCAACACTAAACAGGAGGCCTTTTTGAAGGGGGCGCTGTCCGAGGCGCTGTCGGGTGACATGAGGCTTGTTCTGGTGGGAGGGGACATAAACTTGGTCATGGACAATGAAATGGATAGGTCCGGGAAGAGGTTTGGGGACACGGGGGCACTCTCGGAGTCGGGGAGGCAGTGGCTGAGGGACAGAGGGCTGATTGACATCTGGCGGGAACTGCATCATACTGCCCCGGGATACACTTTTTATTCGCATGTGCACCACACCTATGCTAGGATAGACCACTTTCTGGGCTCCACAGACATGATCCCCATGATTCAAGACATAGACATTACACCTGCGGCGCTTTCAGACCACGAAGCGGTGGTCCTCCAACTGACAGTCCCGCGCACACCTCCACACAGGGGCAAGTGGCGACTCCGAGAAAGCCTGCTCTCCCGCGAGGGGGTGGTACAACAACTGTCCCAAAGCATCGCCAGTTACCTGGACCAAAACGACACCGGGGAGGTGGCCCAGGCGACACTGTGGGGGGCGCTCAAGGCGGTCGTTAGGGGCGACATCATTGCGATTGCGGCGGCGGATAACAAGGAGCGAATGGACCGGAGGCGGGAACTAGAGACACAGGTGTTAGAGCTGGAGCGGGTTCACTGCCGGACAGGCGCCCCCAGGATCTGGCGCAAATTGAAAGCTGCCAGGGCACAACTGGTGAGTCTGGACCTGGACAGGGCAGAATATGCGGCACTCCGCCTCCGCCACACGTACTATGTAGGGGGAGACAAGACTGGTCGCCTACTAGCCAGTAAGCTTAAGGCTAAAACTGTTCGCTCCCAAATCCCCGATCTACGCGGAGACGACGGCGAGGAAGTCCGAGAGGACGACCGTATAGCGGAGGCGTTTTGAGCCTTCTACGCACGGCTCTATGCTGCGGACCCGGCCCTGGGGGAGGAGGCGGGGAGGGCCTACTTGGAGACCGTGGATGTCACCGCTCTCAATGACACGAACGCCAAGGCGTTAGATGCTCCTATCCGCCTGGAGGAAGTTATATCGGCCATTGCCCGCCTCAAACCCCTGAAGGCCCCGGGCCCAGATGGCTTCTCCGCGGGCTTTTACAAGACCTTTTGCCCTCTCTTGGCGCCGGTCCTTACGAAACTATTTAACTTGTTTGGGGGCCCGGGTTCGATCCCGAAGGAGATGCTGGAGGCAGAAGTCATAGTCCTGCCAAAGCCAGGCAAGGACCACTCGCGATGTGCGGCATATCGGCCGATATCGCTCCTCAATCTCGACCTCAAGCTCTTCACGGGCATCTTGGCCTCTCGTCTGGGCCCATGCCTGCCAGGCATCATCGAACCGGACCAGGCAGGCTTCGTCCTCTCCCGGCAGTGCGCAGACAACACTAAACGCATCATGCATGTCATAGACAAGGCTAACATCAACGCCTCTGATGCAGCACTACTATCGGTCGACGCCGAGAAGGCGTTCGACAGGGTGGACTGGAGTTTCTTAGATCACACGCTGACAAAATTCGGGGTGGGCCCCCATTTCCGCTCCTGGGTGGCAGGTTGTTATTCGTCACCAAGGGTGACAATCAAAGTAACTGGGGTTAGCTCCAAGCCATTCGACATCCAAAGGGGCACGCGGCAGGGCTGCCCGCTCTCGCCGCTCCTGTTCGCTCTCTACATTGAGCCTTTTGCCCAGCGTGTTCGGGACAATCGCTCCATAACGGGGATCAAGTTTGGGGGGGTGGAGCAGACGCTGAGCCTGTACGCGGACGACATCCTTGTGGCGGTGGATAGTCCAAGGGTCTCTTTAACGGCCTTCCTGTCGGAAATGGAGGCGTTCGGAGCGGTGTCGGGCTTCAAAATGAATGTACAAAAGTCTGTTGTCCTCCCGCTGGGTAGCAACACCTGGCCGGCTAACAGAGAGTCGCTGCACATAGGGGGTCTTGAGGTAAGCACCACAATACAGTACCTGGGGATAGACTTGACGCCAGCGACTGCCCAGACGGTCGACCTTAACTACACTAAGCTCCTGTCACGTGCCCAGGGGGACATAGCGCGGTGGAAACAACAGCCGCTCTCGTGGCTGGGATGGGTGGCAGCCATCAAAATGTCCCTTCTGCCCAAGATCCTGTACCTATTTCAGACCATCCCGGTCGGTCACTCCCCCACTGGGGATGCTGAAGAAACAAGAGGTCCAGGCTGCGGCGCGACTTGGCCACGAGGGTAACGGCAGAGGGGGGCCTAGGCGTCCCAGACTTGCGGCTCTATTTTCAGGCAGCGCAGCTCAGATACCTTCTGGAGTGGTCTAGGCCGACTTCAGAAAAGTACTGGTTATATCAGGACAGGGCCATGGCGGGCCTGCCCCTGTGGAAGGTCCCCTTTTTGGCACGGCCTGATAGACCGACATACCTGAAGAAATCCCCTATATCCAAAACTCTCCTACAACTATGGGACGCAACTGCGTTCCCGAGGGGCCTGACGACTTTCCCCTCCCCTATGACACTCTTTAGATAATCCGGCGTTTCCCCCGGGCAGACCGCCGGGCTGGTTCCCCCAGTGGCGACAGTCTGAGTGCCGCTCTGCAGGCCACCTGTTTGATACAGAGGGCTTTCTGACATGGGACATAGTGACAGCGGACTACACTCTTGACAAACAGCTCCCCTACCAGTACTTCCAACTTAGGCATTCGCTGACGCACGCCGACGTTGCGCCCCTGGCCAGTCATCCGCTCACCCCCTATGAGAGGTGGATTATGACCAAAACATCAGACTCACGGTCCATCACGGAACTTTACCTAATGCTGTCCCCGCCTACCCCCACGGGGAGATCCGCCGGACAGAAAAGGTGGGAGAAGGAGCTAGGGCGTGCCCTCTCTGACAAGGAATGGCAGGACATATATTACCGGGCTCACCACACGGCCAGAAACACGGCTAGCAAAGAGGCGGCGGTGAAGATCGCCTATTATTGGCACTTGACTCCGGAACGACTACACCGGGGGAACCCGAGTAAAGACCCCAATTGCTGCAGAGGGTGTGGACAAACGGGAACCATGCTACACATTTTATGGGAGTGCACCGAGGTGCAGGAATTTTGGGAGGCAGTGCTTAAGGACATAGACACCCACTTTGACACCGACATTCCTTGCTTCCCTGCTTATGCGATACTGGGGCTCCCCAACAGATTGATGTTCCCGCTCAAATCCAAAAGGGGTAGACAGATGGGATTGGCGAGGGGGGCTGCGACCCAACACATCCTGTCGTTTTGGGGGACCACAAGGAAGCCCACTCACACGGGGTGGCTACATAGATTATGGTACATCATGGGGATGTAAAGGATACAAGCCTCACTCACACAGACATCAGAAACGTTTAGAGAGGTATGGCAGCCACTCATCTCCCTGCTCTCCCAAGAATTCACGGAACTCACCTGCCCGAAGTATCTCAGGGTTCTGGAACTGGCGGAGGGATTCCGCGACGAAACGACCAAAGGAGGCCACAAGGGTTAGCCTGCACCCCGTATGGTCACCTCTAGGCGCTACAAGGAACACACCGAGTGGGGAGGGTGGGGGAGGGTTAGTAGGGGTCGGGAGTTGACCACAGTTGGGGTAGGTTGGGATGGGTGGGGTTCCTGGGGGGGTTGGTGGAAAAGAGTTCCTGCGGACAGAGCGTGGTTTGTCTACCACCATACGAGCATGCATGGACACCTGGCAACCCCTCGTTTAACAGATGGATGGTTCAAAAGTGCGATGCCTCTGGGGCATGTGCTGCAGCTTTGTTCTTTTCATTTACTGTATGTATGGTATTGCTTTGTGGAACTCAATAAAATACATTTGATCAAAAAAAAATATATATATCATCAGTTTTACAACCAAAACCAGAATCACAAATCATTTAAACAATAATTACACCCGTATTCAGGAACATTCCCTCCTTGGTTTCATCATTAATATTAGGCACTTTGTAACCCAGTATTTCTACCCCACTGTGTGCTACACATCACTGCACTCTTTATTCCTAACATGTACTAATTTGCGCTTACCATGACTGGTGGGTCCCCATATTATTTAAAATCAAACTTTCCTTCGTTCCTTCACAGCGTGTAAAAACGCTTCTGGTGTGAGTGAAATGTACTCACAGCAAAAACCTGTTCTTGAAGTGGTCCCACCCATATTCAGCGTTAGACGGTAATTCATTACATGTGTGTGCCTCCAAGCTTATGCATAAACATTAACAAAGAACTACACAAATTCTAGTTCATCAATCGCTTTCACACAGTGATACTACAATTCCCAGAATACCATGTTAATATCCCTCCACCTTCTTCTTTATAAAGTACCCGCATTGATCTGCTTTCATTTCCATTGGAGTAAATCTATTTGTAAATCATTATCTAAATAAATGTCCATTTTCCAAAAGAGAGTTTTGGTATATTCTGTTGAATGAAGTGCTTATCTCTTTCCAATCCTTCAACATGGGGGGGAACCCAGGTCCTGTGCTTGTCACAATTTATAATATTACTTTAATCATATTTCTCATGTCCTCTTCTGTTCACGATTGTCATTTTGGGTGCAATCTCAGAGTGAGATGAACGAAAATTCTACTAATGAGTTCAAGAAAAGAGATGCACACCTTGTCATCCTGGTTTAATCTTTTCTTAGCCGTTTTTAATTTCAACAGCGTGCAATAACCTGCTTCGCGCTTCGTCGCGGTGCGCTGTATCAAAATACCTTCCACAAGGAACCCCTTTCTTTGGATTCCGTCAGGCTGCACTGCCACATTTATGAATTGAATCAAATGAATCAATGTTTTATCTGCTTTTCTCTTGCTTATTCATCATTATTTTAACCATTTTAATCATTTTACTCTCGTTTTGTAGTCAATTCATTTTACTCAATTTTTTAGTAGACGAAAATGTTTCACAAAAGCTCAGGAGTCCAAAGTGGGTTCCACATCCCATGATGTTTATTAAAACAGCCCAATGCATTTCGGAAAGTACATTTCCTTCTTCAGGGGCATCTACAAATACAAGAACGAATTTTAGCCGACGTGTTCAACTGTAATAAGCACTTCATCACGTTTAAAAACAAATATCATCAGTTTTACAACCAAAACCAGAATCACAAACCATTTAAACATAACTGTAGATTCATCAGCCACTCAGGGCAATGCAAGGGACCTTGCATGGCTTGACAAATGTAACTTATGAGTTGCCTCTCTCTTGCACCCCTTTGAAGTGGCACATGGGTGAATAGCTATTAGGAATTCGCTATTTAGCAAATGCTAAACCATTCTTACCTATGGGCCTAAAGGCCCATTGGTACGAATCGTTTTGCCTATCCAATTTGCGATATCCTAATAGGAAATGCAAAACCAAAGGTGCCTATGGGCCTAAGTGGTGCACATGTAAAGCGCACAAATGCCCTGAGGGCATGTGCGCTACAGGGTACTTTAAAAAATGCATTTTGGGTGCACTTTTAAAAAATGCACATGGTTACCGTCGACTTGGAGTCGATGGTAATAGCATTTCCTAGATGTCCATTTCGCAGTTAGGAAATGCTTTGTACATGTGCTTAGGAAATTGCAAATAGAAAATTCATATTTGCGATTTCATATTTAGGGAATATCAAAATGCGATTTCTACTGGGTAGAAATCATATTTTGGATTCCCTATCTGCCAGTGTACATATGGAAAGGCAATTTAGCATTTCTTAATGGACCGAAATTGTGATTCAGTACTTTAAGAAATAGTAAATCCTTTTGTACCTAGTGTATTATCTTGACATATTGATTGTATATCTACATTTTTAGGGGATGCTATCTGGAATAAAGATTTGTATTTTAACTTAAAGGCTAAGGTTAATTCTCCATAACCTTCTTAACACCTCCAGGCCCTTATGAAACCTGAGGTGCAGAAACATCCCAAAACTGGAATGCCCGGAACTGAAACCCACACATGGGCTGTCACAATCATTCACAGTTTTAGTCACCTCAATCTGGCACTGCGCAGTAAGACAAAAGCGAATAGTCTTAAACTTCAGAAAATATCACAAGGGAAACATGCGAAAGTTTACCTAGATTCTCCTTTCTTCAGGATCTCTAAAATGGACCCCCCACTTGTATTCCAGTTTTTCTCTTTCTTTGTTGATTACTGCTGCTCCGTGTTAAAACATGTTCAGTGTAGCTACTATTCTATGGCTTATATTATTATTTCTATGTAAAGCACTCTGATGCTGATGGGCCTTCACCAAGCTACATAAAACAAACAACTAAGGGCCTGATCTATACTTTGGAGGCCTAGTAGTCATTTTTTCCTTGGCGAAGTACTATACTCCCGCCATGGCAACGGTAATGCGCCCACCAAACCTAAAGCTGCCAGACGGACCAGCAGTCGGCACCTTCCTGCACATAAACAATCATTTCCTCAATGCAGGCAGGCACTAGGCAGCTGAATTTAGCGCAAAACAGGGAGATACACAAGGGTGCACCGTATTATTGTAAATACAGAGCATCCCTGCGTTTCTCAATTAAAGGAGCGCAGCATTAGCGATTTTGGAGCCAACCGGACTCCGCCACTTTCTTCTACATATTGCTAAGCCTGGGCAAAGCACGCGCTACGCTTGCGTAGTTTGCAAAGTTTGCCCTCTTCGCACTATGCGAATTGCACATAGCACAGTGCAAACACGTGTAGCGTAGTACAGCGGTCATTTTTTCCGATCGCGAGTGTGGAAAATAAACCTCCCGGCGAGCTTCTCAGGTTTCTAATTGCAAGTGGTCACGTATGCTCGCGATCACTCACGATGAGAAACTACCATTCCGCGTTGAGAAAGCTGCCACTCAAGTAGAAATATACTGGAGCTGCAAAAAACGACCGCTTGCACTGATTGCACAGTGTGGACAAGCTTTCGGCACTGTGCAATCAGTGCGAACAGCATTTGGCACACTGCACTACGCAGTTCGCGTAGCTAAGCATAGCTCGCGTAGTGCGAAGTGCACTTCGCGTAGCTACGCATTGCGCTACTTCGCAACCTACTCCCAGGGTTACAGATGGCCCTTAGTGTTTAGTAGCAGGAAAGCTTCAGGAAAGTGATATAGAGATATGCACATAAACCTCTGCATGTGCAGCGCTATGTCTGTTCAACAAAGATGCACACATTATGCACGGGCAAAACAAATGAGAACCCATATTTTACAATGCTCCTACAAGACCCAGACATAAAACAACTTTTCATGTGGCACAAGCTACCACAGATCCACCGCTTTGTAAATTATTTAAATTGTATAGATTTACTCCATCTAAAAAGGGTGAAAGACTGACTCAGCCCTGATGCAATATGCTAATGAGAAGAAAGCTGCTTTCGGGTAATCCCGTGCACTGAGGATTTCCTGGAACCAAGGGTATTCATAATATTATTGTTTTGAAATAGGTAGCAGCGCTAAAGTACTACTCGTCTGGTTATCAATCAGAAAAGGAACCTTCACTTCTCCAAACCTGCTGCTGATTTGAGTCAGTGACATGAAACTCTCCATTGAATAGAATTTGCATACCCTCAGTTGAAGGGACAGCCCCCTACATGCTGATGCATATATTACCTTGTTCATATAGCACTTTTCCGCAGAAACGAAGTCTCACCTCAATGCAATAGCACATGTATTTTCCCTTAAGATGGGGAATTTAGCAGGTTGCATTGACTGTCTCCTTCTTTTAGAGCAGTGTTTCCGAATTGTATATTTTAATTCGCGTATTACCAACAGTCCTATTTGTTTGTATTTTAAGAAACATCCTTACATGTTGAATTGTGGACATCAAAGCTTCTTTTTTTGCATTTGCCCCTTGCTTTTTCTGAAGGGCTTATTCTAAAACATTAAATAGTGCCGCTGCATTGGTAAATACAATAGACCTGACCCTGACATGCTAGTGCAATTATTATTTTTTTTTTACTCCAAACAAATCCCACATAAATAAATGAAACATTGAAAACCTGACAGACAATATGCTTGCAATAAATAATGTAATACAAAATAATTATATTCACTTACAACTGGGTGCTTCCTGTTAGGCAGGTGTACATTGAAAAAGGATAGAAAACTCTTTTTATGTGTACTGCACACCAGTACGATTCTTATTAAGCCAAAGAAAATAGCACTGTTGGATTTGAATTTCTGTACCCTTGTTGCATAGTTTAAACACACAAGGATGACAACAAATAACATAGAATTGAAAGAAGGATCAGTAAAGTAAAAGTATTCACCCAAGACCCCCACTACTGAAGTGCACTTCTTGTTAGGCAGAGGTACACAAGTGTTTGAGATAAAAACGGCATTGTTCACAGAACAAGAGAACCAGTGACTGCAGTCACCTGTCCAATCAGCTCATGCTGTATAATGTGGAGCACAGAAGCAAAATGTGAAGGACTGTTGTATAGACCCATTGATGAAGAGGGTTGAGCCACAGTGTGTGTGTGTGTATATAAATAACCCACTGGTGGTCCCTAGTTGGTAGTTATAGTTAAGTCTGCATTTTATGGGAAGAGTATTTATTGATTTGCTAATAACTTTGTCCCAGTTTGACATACCTTTCCAAACTTTCCCCAAAACAGTACATCCACCTCATATCTTTCCTGGAAAGTTTCAGCGTGATCTGTGAAGGGGGGGCCAAGAAAAAAGGAGGGCCCCAAAACCAAATTTTCCCATTAATTTTTCATAGGCTTTTTTGAAAAGGGGTACAGCCCAAATGGCAGAACAGAATTTCACCAAATATATTACGAAGCTAAATCATGACCCAGAATGTGTGCTTTTTTGTGATTGGTGTAAATCAGTTTAGTAGGTTTTGAGAAATGAAGGTTAAAATAAGTTGATGGTTGGTTTCGAGGGGGCTCTCACGCAAGTCCCGGAAGTAAATAAAAAAAATAAGGCATTATGATTAGTCTAAGGGATGTATATTTCCTTGGGCCATCTCACAACTGGGGGACTGTAGGTCCCCCGATAGTAAGCAATCTGATTGCATGGCTGCAACATGAACAAAAATGTGGCAGCAGCCATTACAGGACTCAGGGACCCAGAGCCACATGTACAAAGGTTTCATTTAGCAATTTCCTAAGAGCAATTTTTTGCGATTTGCTATTAGGAAATCGCAAACACCTATGTACTAATGTGTCTTTGACACATTTTGCGATTACTAATGGGGCTCAATTGACCTACCTCATTAATATTCATGATGTAGGTCGCAATTTGTGATCCATTGGGAATTTCTAAAAACACAGGGAGGGTGGCTTGCTGGGGACAGCAGACCACCATGTTTGCTTTTAAATAAAGCCATTTTTTTTTAATGCAGCCTGTTTTCCCTAAAAGTAATTGAGATGCATTTCAAAAACTAAAACGAAACGTTTCAGTTTCATTGTTTAAAAGTAGGAGGTGGTCCCTGAGCCCACTGACTGCCTTGAAAAAACGTTTTCACATGCATTCACAAAGGAGGCAGGGGTCACCTGGAGACCCCTTCCCATTTACAAATGGGTTACCACCTTCTTGAGGGAGTCAGTAAAATGCTAATGTTTTGCAACCACATTTTGGTCGTAAAACATTCGTCCATAGCACTGCAAGTCGCAATTAGGAAGGAACGCCCTTTGCACGGCCCTTCCTTATATTGAAGCGCATACCCATTTTGCAATTTGGTAATAGGTTACCGAATTACAAAATGGGTTTGGTACATAGGAAAATGCATCTTTACGGTCGTAAATACCCTGATTCCGTGAATCGGGTAGTTTGAGACCAGAAAATACCTACGTACATGTGGCCCCTAATCCCCAGTCCTGGAAATGTTTTAAAAAAAGGTGTAAGGGGGCAGGGTAGCAATAAAAAAAATTAGGATTTTGCCCTGATCCCCTGGTGCTCAAATGGAATCACAAGGGAAAAAAAGGAAGCCACCAATTAAAAATAAATTATTATGAACCCCCAGCAACATAAAAAAACTGTCAGACTTTTTGGTCATTAAAGAAATGTACTGTATTTTTTACAAACTCTCCTTACTGGAGCTCTGTACTCTTCAGCTAGAGTGCAAGGCCTTCTTGAGGTTATTTTTATGGTTGCATTTTATGGGCTGAAAAATAATAAAAAAGATTGATAAACATACTGTTGTTTTTAAACAACATGTCTGTGAGTCTTTCTTTTAACATGTTTCAGCCCACAACATACAATTATAAAAACTATGTTAAAAGAAAGACTCACACACATTTATGACGGGGCTATGTGGTCTACCGGTGGCTCACCATTAACGTCTCTTTTACACAACCTTAATGTAAAACGGATAGAGCATATGGCAAATTTGAGACCTCTGCTCTGCAGGGTAAGGTTGTGTATGATACAGGAGTTGGATCACTATAGAGAAGGCCTTACAGAAATATGAGCCCTAGATGAACTGCTAACTCTCCCCTGGCTGCGTTATGTGAAATCATAGTTCGTTAAGCTTGGTTTAAGTGATTATTAGGACGAGCCATAAACACGGTGCTAGAACTCCAAGGAACAGTAGAAACAGATGTATTGGGAGCACCAGCTGAAAATACTGCAAAGTAAGCCAACATTAAGCAGATTGAAAACGCAATTTTTTTAAGTTAAACCTTGTCAAGGGTTCGAGGAGTTGTTGAATGTTGCTTATCCTTCCCTGGCAAGAACAGTATATTTGAGGTTTCTTTATGGTATCCTTCAAATTAAAACCTTTACAATAAAATGGAATACGGATAATGGGCTAAATGCTGAATCCCTCTGCACTTTATGCCCTTTAGCAAATGTAGAAAGTATTGCCCCTATTTTGTTCTTTTGTACATTCTATTTCAAGTTTAGGAAGAAGCGGATTCACCCTCTCTGTCAGAAGTTGGGATATAGAAAGCACCAAGATGCTCTGAGAGTTCTGAAGTACGAAGCACTGCCTTATGTTGTTTTTAGCTTGAGCAGGTATTTATTAGCAGTTGTAATTGCACAGAAAAAAATAGGTCTGAAGTTTTAACACTTTTGCTCTTTTTAAATAATGGATTAATTGCTTACCTGAATCTGTTTTTATTTTTTCCCATTGTTTTAAATGGAGAAATGTATTTTAATGTAACTTTTATGGTTGATAACCGAAATGATGTTTGAAAGAAAGAAGACTAATAGACATGTTGATTTTATTTTTATTAATGAAAACTTTATTGAATATGTTTTTTAATCAGTGTTATTAAGCATTGCAATGTGTGAAATACTGAAATATACATTTGATTAAAAATATTGGTGATTTTTGGTCAAAGGTGATGCTGTGAGATCATAGGGAGGTCATAGAATTAACTGCAGACATTGCTAAGTTAGCATTAGTTAGCAGCTAGCTTGCCGCTTTTGCGCACGTTAGTACATGGCTTTATTCTCGTGGCTAGGCTGCTGGTGCATTCTCAAATGAGAACTGTTTGCTTTTCACACATTTAGCTGTACACTGTGCTCCTCGTCTGCACAGCGTGTTCAAGTCAAAAAAACAATGCATGCTGTTGATTCACTTTGGTCAGTCCCACACCCATAGACACAACATCGAACCCAGCTGCTCTACTGAAAGGCGAGTGCTTTTTAATATGGCACGGCATGCATGAAAAGGCACTATGAGACATTCATTCCAACGACGAGGAGCTGTGCTTGTCCTGAGATGTAATTCCGTGCATCTAAAATTGGAGGTATGTGGTCCCTCACAAAGCCTAGAGGTCTTCTATACTTATAATAAACAAACTTATAGCACAGGGAGGGTGGTAAGGCATAGTCGTCCTGTTTCCACTGTCATTATAATATGATTTCCCCTTTTGTGCTTTATGGAATTGTAACCATGCTAATTATATTGTTCTTATGCATTTTGCTGCTTGTGTTGGCTAGTATACTGCATTGCAGAGCACGTTAGTTAAACATTTTAAACTATATCGTGTCTCTGTTTACTCACGTTGTGAACAAGTATGAGTGTTTGAACGAAAGAGTGTTCTTCTTCCCGCGATTCCTGAGAGGGACGGAGTGACGTGTTCTAGGATGTCTAATCATTGGTGGCTTCGCTGTAGTACGGAGAACGAATGAGACACTATAACTAGTTGGATTGGGGTTCTGGACACCTAGGAGGGTTTTCTGGTACACCACTACACACCGAGGTCCTGGTTTCCTGCGCATAGTTCTGTGTATGTGCAGAATCCCTGCAACAGTGATAGCTCTGTGTCACATACATGACTTCAGCTTGTTTCATGGTCCTTAGTATAATCAAGAAATAATCAAGAAAATTGACAGCACTTATAATATTGCGTCTGGACTATTGCAACAGTTTATATCTTAATGTTCAAAAGCAACACCTGAACGGATTGCAATTGGTCCAGGACGCGTCACCCAGAATGCTGACCGGAACACCTAAGTTCGCCTCTGTCAAGGGAGAACTTAAGAAATTGCACTGGCTCCCAGTAAAGCTAAAAACATACTTTAAAGCATTGTATATTGCCTTTAAAGCTTTTAATAGGACAGGACCAGAGTTTCTCAAATGTAAACTTTCATGGTATGTTCCAGACAGAATACCACGGTCGACTGGGTCTAAACAAGTGCAAATTGCCCCTTTTAAAAAAACTAATTGGGGAGGTAAAAGTTTTGTTCATTGTGCTTCGAGAGCATGGAATGAACTTCCATTTCAACTTAGAAATGCCCCAGATCTTTTATCCTGCCGTAGGGGCCTGAAGACATGGCTCTTTTCTCACTATTAGGCCTCAGTTTCCTCAGGTAACCAGTACTTAGAGCCAGGACACCCAAGGGTAACCGTGCGCTCTATAAGTATAAATAATATAACATAACATAACATAACATTGATATGCTCCATCCTTGATAAAGCCAAGAGGCCCACTTTTTATATTTTGGTGTTGTGACTCTTTGACAAAGTTAGTAAGTCTGCCTGAGTGCAGCCAAGCGTTGAGCTGAACCCCTTGCTTCACACAGCCGAAAACCGCTCGCTGTAGGTGGTAAGACGCTGTATGAAAAAGAGAGGTACCCCTTAAACTAGTCAAGGGAAATGAGGTTCTACACCCGGAAATTGTAAGAGTTCCCTTGAGTCTAAATTAATACAGGTTTACATGAACATACCTCAAAATACACAAAGTACAATCATATTATACACCAAAGATTGAAAGTTAAACAATCATTTATTATGTATACATTGAAATAAAAACAACATTGTAGGGCTAACTAATCTAATGCCCTGATCTAAAATAAATAAAACGAACAAAACAATCAATTACGGCCTGCACAATTGAGACTAGAGACAGAAGGAGTAAAACATAGAAATTGTTAAATACAGGTTGTACATTCGGACTCCTTGTACTTCCACCAATGTTTTGCTACTACAGAATCTGTGCGTCAACATCAATGTCGGAGTCTTGAATTATACCAGGAATTAGCGTTGACACGTTTCGGTGGATTCTAGTGATAATGGCCACCTTTATCAAGACTTTCTGTTTTTCTGTCACACCAAGGGGGTCAGTTAGATCTCCCCTTGTTTGACGGGTAGCTTGTATTCTAGATATCAATCTCTGCAACCCTTATTTCCAAGTGGTCTACTGAGAGTCGTCGAATCTGTGGAATCAGTTCTCTGCCCTGTTGTGGGACGAGAGACACTGAGGCAAAATATTGCTGCCCAATAACCAGCCCTCCAGAGCCTTAGTAGCACAATCTACAAAATCAGTCCAGTCCTGAGTCTGTGTCTTCTGGGTATCCCTGAACAACAACCTATATTGCTCAGTGGTTAAGCCAAACCCATCAATCAGAGCACTCTTCAGGGCTGAGTAGTTTTTAGCATCCTCATCACTGTGAGGAGCTTATCTCTACCTTTTTCTGAAAAGGAGAGCCACAAGATTGCTGCCCACTGACTTTGGGGTACCTGCTGAACTTTGCAGCCTCTCTACAAAGCAGTTATCCATTTGTGGATGCCATCCCAATCTTTGTAGGGGGGCACAATCTTACTTAGGTTTCTATGATCATAGGACCTATCTTTATCCTTAGGGATATTGCTGCCACCAGTGGATTCTAATCCACTTAACTTCTTCTCTCTTGTAAGGGCAAGCTTCTCTTTGCCTAGGGCAAGTTCTTCTCTCTCAATTCTGAGATTGACTTCCCTCATCCTAGCCTGGTGTTCTCTTCTCTGAGGGGAAGTCATTCCCCTCTAAGAACCCCTTGAAGCATTGGAGTGGAGAGATTTCCCTGAGTGGGATCTGTCCCTCCTATACCTCTGGTTACGTCTACTGATAGGTCTGTATGGGGCTAGCCCATCTGCAGCCCCATGTAGGCTTAGGTTAGCCTGGCTAAGTCTCCTAACTTGGACCTGGCTGCCTACCTCTTCCCCAGAATCTTCTCCATCCACATCTTCCTCATCATCTATGATTTCAGGATCAGTGGCATCTTCTGCTGCGGGTAGGACCTCATCTGCATTACCTGTAGGGCCTGTGCTAGAGGCCTTAAGAACATCAAATTCTTCTAGGAGTTCTATCAGGTGCTGAAGGATAGGGTTAGAACCCTGTTACAACTTCCTTGTGGTACACAAGTGTCTCAGCTCTCGGAAGTTGAGTATATCATATCTGGAAGGTGACCTTGTAGGGTCACCTCCCACAGGTAGAGACACACTAGGCTCACCTGTGGCAGACATGATCTAGTGAGGTTTGGTGTTTGCACCTACCTACACTAAGTGTTTCCTACTAAACCTCTCTAGGAGTTGTAGTCAGGGTGTGCTAGGCCCTTTGGTCTACAACCACTACGTTCAGTAGAACTTAAGTATTGTAAGTCTTGTTATATGTACCTATAGGTACCTAATGTGATCTTTCAAATGATATCTCAAAGATTACAATTGGTAAAACAACAGCAAGCTCTTATCCCAACCGCTGCACACCAATGTGAGAAGTTGGCCTGATATGTGATGTCCACTATTCTAGTGGGCACCCTGTATCAGTCCAAACAACCCTTATGGTGATAGTTGTAAAGTCAACCTTATAGACCAGCTATCCTAGTGGTAGCATGGACAAAGCAGTCTTAGGCTAAACTCAAGAGGGCATGTGAAGCCAGCTGTTTTACCATATGTAACCCCTTTAAAACCAAATGAAAGGACACCACACAGATTATATATAAAATATATATGTATTTATTACTAACACAACCCCTCTGAACTCTTTATGAGGTCAGAGGCACAAGCACATAACAAGATACTTAATTATCATACAATAAGTTGCACAGCATACAGTAGTGCCCTAGGGGCACGTCAAACCATATACTAAAATAGTGGTATAAGAACCACGTCACGAACAAAGGATAGGCCTAGGGCATCGGGAATCGCTGGGGCTACGCTGTACTACCAAAGAATAGGAAGCAGGAGGCCCACGGGAGGCATGCGCAGTGTCTTTACACACACGCGAGTTACCATAGAGTTAGAATGGGAACAAAAGAAATGTAAACTAGTTCTTTTAGGACACTTCCGGATGGGCTAGGAGAAAGCTACTGAAAACTAGGACACTAGGATAGTTAATACCCACAGGAGCACTGGAGTACTCACGTTACCTCACCCACAGGTAGCGGGTGCATAGGTGTCAAAGTGTGTCGGGTTTCATCACTGAATCCTATGGAGCCTTGAAGAAAGATGCTGCAGGCGACCAGGAGAGAAGTGTCCGGGTGGATTCAAGGGCGGATCGAGGATGAAGAGTACCTGAAAGCAGAGTGGACAGAGTCTGGGTCACTAGCCAGTGACCAGGAAGGAACCAGGAAGGAACCAGGCGATGTCGCAAAGCAATCAGGTGATGTCATGAAGCTTGTCTCGGCAGCCACGTAGACCAGGAGGTGTCGACGACAACCAGGAGGTGGGCACGGACTGTCCCAGAAAGGATCTCGCTGTCGGCGGTGTCTGCTTCCGGATTGGAGTCATTCCACGCAGGAATAAAAGATGGCTCCTTGATCAGACCAGCAAGGTCTGATGGGCTTCTCCTTTTTAGGGAAGCAGGGGCCAGCCTGGAGCAACCAGGCCAGTGGTATAGATTCAAAGGTTTGTCGCCACAGAGGCCACTAGCCGACGGGCAAATGACTGGACAGACGCGTCAAGCAGGAAAATGCAGAAGTGCCCCACGCAACACTCGTGGAGTGTGGAGGGCTAATCTTCGGTACAGATGATGCTCGGGGCTGGGGCTTCTTAATCATCAATGCACAACTTCAAGGATGCCTCAGAAGTTGCACGGGAAGCAATTTTCAGGTTTTCCAAGATGGCCAGTCCCACGTCTCTCGTCACCTCCACGGGTCTCAGCTTTGCTGTGGGTATGAATCGGGCTGAAAGAAATCTGGAAGTCTAGGTCTTGTCAGGCTCTGTGCTCAGGTTCCAGCGGGAGCATCAACAAAGCAAACCGTTGATCGCTTGATGGTGCCTGCTTACACAGGGTGGTCACTCCTTGACCACAAGGGAGATTCTTCAGTCTTCTATGTTGAGTAGAATGTCGAAGGTCCAGAGTTTCGTTTCAAGTTTCAGTTCAGGATAAATTTAAAGTCTCTTGACTCAGCTCCTACCTATATACCAATCTGAGGGGCTGGATTACTTGCTAGGTCCCTCCTATGGGTGAGACCAGGGAAGAGGGTGGTTACACCCCTTTCCCTTTGTCCAGTTTTGCACCAGAGCTGGGGCTGGAGTGCCCCAGCAACTGGTTTCAACCGGACTATGCATGGAGCACCTTGTGTGGATTGTATAATTTGATTATGAGGGAGCAGATCCTTAATAATTGTCAAAACCAGCTTCTACACCAGCATCTGGTGGACTCAGATCTGACCTCTTCACAAGAATTGGGTAAGAGCGCAGACAAATGGGTCAGAACCAGGATTAGGCCTAAAAATCAAGGTAGTGACCAGAAGAAAGATTCTATCAAGCCTCAAGAAAAAGGTGGAGATAAATCAAAAGACAAGTCATCCACAGGGCCCCAAAAATCCAATGGTGGGGGTGGGTCCCAAAACACTTCCTCTAACCCTAAGAAACCTTATTGCCATGTCTGTAAACAGCCTGGCCACTGGAAGACTGACAGCAGTTGCCCAAGGGCCAACAATAAGGAAAATATTCCCCCAAGTAATACTCCCAGACCTCCTATTACTATTAGTAGTAATCCCCCAGGTGGTTGGAGTGCCCCCAAGAACTTGGCTGGGTTTACTTTGGGAACTCATGTGGACTCTGGCCTAACCAGGTCCCCTAATGTAGCTACTCTTGTCTGTGAAAATGGCATGGGGTTTGCTAACTTCACTGCTTTCCCAACACTTTGGGCAAGTACAGACAGGAGCCCATCATCAATGGCCAGAAAGTTGAAGCCTATAGAGACACAGGGGCTAGCATCACTATGGTGACTAACAGTCTAGTCCCCTCAGGACAACTTATACCTGGGTTAACCTATCAGGTGACCAACATTGATGGAGTGCAGAAAGATCATCCCATGGCAGTAGTTAATCTCAGCTGGGGAGGTGTCACTGACCCCAAGAGAGTGGCAGTGTCTACAAACTTGCCTGTAGATTGTCTACTGGGAAATGATCTAGAGATCTCAGCCTGGGCCGGGGTAGAACAAGAAACCCATTCCAAAATGGTAGGCCTTCCAGAAAAGGTTAGTGGGGCTGTGATGGCCACAACCCCAGCTCAAGCAGAATTTCTTCCTAAAGAGGTTGGAGGGGCTGTGATGGTCATAGCCAAAGCTCAGGCAGACTTCCCTGAAAAGGTTGGCAGGGCTGTGATGGTCACAGCCCACACACAAACAGAGTTCCTACCTGAAAAGGTTGGTGGGGCTGTGATGGTCACAGCCCAAACTCAAACAGATTTTAGTGTTGTGAAGCCTGAAACTATGGATCACTCCACTCACACAGAGAGTATTGGGGAGGAAGAAAAGTCTCCCTCCCACCAGACATTAGGTGAGAGTCAGACTCCTCAGGGAACTGACCCTACCCCTTGTGAAGGAACTGCCCCAGAGGTAGTCAGGCCTAGCCTGGCAGAGCCCCTGATGTCAGTGGACGCTTCCAAGGTGGGACTCAGTCTGGAGCAGGTAACCTGCCCCTCTCTACCCTGCCTCAGTCAGCCCAGGGCTGTAGAGGTCAGGGATGCCAGTGGACCCCAAAGGGGCCCCTATCCACGGGAACACCCCATCAGCAGATTAGGGGCACCAAAGCTAGCAGCCCTAGCAAGGTGAAAATTTCAGAAACTACTGAGGGATCTCTCTTACACTTAGTTAGAACCTCCCCAAGATGGACTCTGCTGGGCACAGCCAAACCTAGGAACCAAAAGGCCCCAAACCTGACCTGTCCCTCCAGTAAGCCAACAAAAGGGACCCAGCCTCCAGCTGTAGGTAGCCAGAGGTTGACCCTGAGAGCACAGTGCAACTCAGTCCTGGAAAGAAAGGCATGCATGGTAGAAGATGATTGGAGGAAGCTGAGCCCTACATTAGAGGAGCCTCACTTCAGTGCTCCATCTCAACACCAGCCTTTTACTTTGCCAAAACACACCACAGGTAGAGATTCCCTATGGTGGAGACCCTATGATACCCTTAGGGTAAGGGATTGCTTAGTGGACCATGAGACAGGGGGTAACCATGCTAGTGCAGGTACTTCCTAATATGGCCACTTAGGCCAAATAGGCTTACCTGGTCAAGGATAGCATTATATCCTTTCATTTGGGGGGGGTGTAGGAAGGTGGATACCTGACTATGGTTACCCCAGATTTTTTGCCTAGTGTTTAGCTGGTTTTCGACTTAGTTGGCCTGGGATCCTGCTATTCAGGGCCCAGGGCTATCTGCTCTAACTGTAAAATGGACTCCATGTACTTTAGGTACATCTCCAATTGGACATTGGGTCACCTTATGAGCCCCTGTATAGTGTACCTTAGGTACCCAGGGCATAGGTGCATCCAAGGCCTACCAGGGGCTGCAGCATGTATTATGCCACCCCTGGCTGGCCATTCACATTGACACAACTGGCTGATCACTCAGCTGGGGCAAGGTTGTGTAATCACCCCTTGCTTAGGTGTAGTATCCCTATACCTACCTTTAAATATAGACGCATATATACCTATAAATCACTCCTATGGCAGGCCTTAACAATCCTGGAGGCAGAGTGCTTGGTTTTATGTGAGATGAGGCTCTAGCATGAGCTGAGCCTGTCTGCAGCTTTCGGAACCACGTCCTTATAGCTGTTCTATGATATAGCCATTCTATATACTCTTAAGTGCATTATAATCCTCGTGGTTAAATGCTAACTTTGGTTTGGCTTTATCAAAACATGTCGTGTAAGGTGTCATATGCTTTGGAATACTATCCCCTCGCAAGTTCTGGCGACGGGGGTAGTATCCCACTCTTCTAGAGGGAGAAGACATGTTGATCCTGTTAATCCCGGTTAAAGTTAACCAGAGCCTCAGCATCACAAAATGGATGCTGCTGCCACAGACACAAGTCTGACCTCCTGCTGCTGGGAGTCCTTCCAGCGAGGGAGGCTTGGACAATAGGTTTCCTGTCTTGGGAGGTGCTAGCACCACCCCAGACAGGCCATAGTGTATTGGGGCAGGGAGGGCTGAAAGAAATGAGACACTGCTTGGGGCACACAGGGTGCTCCGTGCATAGTCCGGTTGAAACCAGTTGCTGGGGCACTCCAGCCCCAGCTCTGGCGCGAAACTGGACAAAGGGAAAGGGGTGTAACCACCCCCTTCCTTGGTCCCACCCATAGGAGGGACCTAGCAGGTAATCCAGCCCCTCAGATTGGTATATAGGTAGGAGGTGAGTCAAGAGACTTTAGATTTATCCTGAACTGAAACTTGAAACGAAACTCTGGACCTTCGACATTCTACTCGACATAGAAGACTGAAGAATCTCCCTTGTGGTCAAGGAGTGACCACCCTGTGTAAGCAGGCACCATCAAGCGATCAACGGTTTGCTTTGTCGACGCTCCTGCTGGAGCCCGAGCACAGTGCCTGACAAGACTTAGACTTCCAGACTTCATTCAGCCCGATCCACAGCCACAGCAAAGCTGAGACCCGTGGAGGCGCCGAGAAACGTGGGAACGGCCATCTTGGAAAGCCTGCAAATTGCTTCCCGTGCAACTTCTGAGGTACCCTCAAAATTGTGCATTGAGGATTGAAAAGCCCCATCCATAAGCATCATCTGCATCGAAGATCAGCCCTCCACACTCCACGAGTGCCGCGTGGGGCCCTTCTGCATTTTCCTTCTTGACGCGTCTGTCCGGTCACGTCTGTCCAGTCACTTGCCTGTTGGCTAGTGGCCTCTGTGGCAAAGAACCTTTGAATCTACACTGCTGGTTTGGTTGCTACAGGCTGGCCCCTGCTTCCCTGAAAAGGAGAAGCCCATCAGACCTTGCTGGTCTGATCAAGAAGCCATCTTCTATTCCTGTGTGGGTTGCCTTTGCCAAAGCTTGTTGACTCCAATCCGGAAGCCGATACCGCCGACAGCGAGATCCTTCGTGGGACAGTCCGTGCCCAGCTCCTGGTTGTCGTCGACACCTCCTGGTCCACGTGGCTGCAGAGACAAGCTTCATGACATCACCTGATTGCTTCGCGACATCGCCTGGTTCCTTCCTGGTCACTGGCTAGTGACTCAGACTCTGTCCCCTCTGCTTTCAGGTACTCTCCATCCTCGATTCGCCCTTGGATCCACCCGGACACTTCTCTCCTGGTCGCCTGCAGCATCTTTCTTCAAGGCTCCATAGGATTCAGCGATGAAACCCAACACACTTTGACACCTATGCACCCGCTACCTGTGGGTGAGGTAACGCGAGTACTTCGGTGCTCCTGTGGGTATTAACTATCCTAGTGTCCTAGTTTTCAGTAGCTTTCTCCTAGTCCATCCGGAAGTGTCCTAAAAGAACTAGTTTCCATTTCTTTCGTTCCCATTCTAACTCTATGGTAACTCGCGTGTGTGTAAAGACACTGCACACGCCTACCGTGGGCCTCCTGCTTCCTATCCGTTGGTAGTACAGCGTAGCCCCAGCGATTCCCTAGGCCCTAGGCCTATCCTTTGTTCGTGACGTGGTTCTTATACGACTATTTTAGTATATGGTTTGACGTGCCCCTAGGGTACTACTGTATATTGTGCAACTTATTGTATTATAATTAAGTATCTTGTTATGTGCTTGTGCCTCTGACCTCATAAAGAGTTCAGAGGGGTTGTGTTAGTAATAAATGCATATATATTTTATATATAACCTGTGTGGTGTCCTTTCATTTGGTATTAAAGGGGTTACATATGGTAAAACAGCTGGCTTCACATGCCCTCTTGAGTTTAGCCTAAGACTGCTTTGTCCTTGCTACCACTAGGATAGCTGGTCTATAAGGTTGACTTTACAACCATCACCATAAGGGTTGTTTGGACTGATACAGGGTGCCCACTAGAATAGTGGACATCACATATCAGGCCAACTTCTCACACTGTGTGCCTCTGTTTCCTCTCAACAGTAACTCCTCTCGAAGAGCTCTGGCCTTTTTCCTCGTTCCCAGCCCTGGTGGTCTACTAACCTGTGAAAATTCCACAGCACCAACATACAGGTCTTCATAATAGAAAACACTTAGTCCAAGTAATCTTCAGCCCCCCAAGCCCACAAATTATTTTTGGGTGTCAAAGTACAGGAGCTTCCACTCCCCTCAGTGCTTACTCCTTCAATCGGCAGTCCAGGAGGGCTACTGCAGGACAAAACAGATAATCCTAGGGGAAAATCAGGGAGTCGGTGCCACCAGCCATGCGGAGAGTCAAACACCATCCAGAAGCACAGATCTGGATGGTGCAAGATTGAATGTACACAGATTGAAAATCAAAAGGGACAGTTTTATCTAAGAAAAATGACACCTGAGAGACATCGGCAGAGTGGACCAATAGTTTATTTCACATTATACTCTATAAATCCAACATTCATTCATTCATTCATTAGCTAGGAAAGTGGTACATCAGTATAAGATCCCAAATCCAAGCTAACTACAACTAACAATTATAGGGCCAATTGGAAGTTGACTGCAAACTGACATTCTGATGATATCCAGGCACATTGTTTGTTTAATGCCTTTTTAAAATTAAAAAAACCTAACAGTTTTAATGTTGTATTGTGTATGCAAGCTATTGGATTTTCAAATAAAATTGATCTAGTATTCTGCAAAAAAATTATGCAGATGTGACCAATCGCTAAATGTGGTTAACTGTGGGCTGCAAATGGATTTTAGGTTGCATTGACTACTGAATTCAGCACAAGAAATGAAATGATGGTCTCTGAGCGGGAAGGTGGTCTGGTGGTCTACTATCGGAAGATACAGTGCAGCTCTTCTCCAGAAAATAGGCTTGTGAGGAGGGCAGGTGATGGGAGCAGAGGGCAGAGTAACAGACATGTAAGTTAAATACCCAGCATTTGAAGTGTTGTTATTGTCCCCCTCACTGTTAATGGTCGGGTCTTTGGGAAATCTAAGAAAATGTCTATATCAGAACTTCTTATTGGTGGATTTTAGAGAAGTCCAGGGTGTCTGCTAAATGTTCATTGCTGCAACCAATATTTGTGCATCCCACTGAGAGTCACTAATGACTTTAAGAACTTGTGACCACACTAAGCCTGGAGAGCTAACCATGATTCCCTCCTGCCTGCCTTGGGCACTCTCACAATACAAATGGTCCTTTTATATCAGACTAGGTGTCTACAACTGGTTGTTCCACACTTGCATCTGTTAATTTGCCATCAGTCTATCATCCTGGGTGCGATGCAGGATTGTTAAATTGTCAATATCATGGTTCAAACATACACATTCAGGTACCACGCACACAAACACACACACACACTCTCTCTCACACACACGCACACACACACATGGTAGTGCATGCTGTAGTGTTACGAAGTTAATGCATGCAGTAGAATTACCAAGTTAAGGCATGCTGTAGAGTTGCTGAGTTAGTGCATATTGCTAAGTTGCCAAGTTAGTGCATGCTGCACAGTTATTGCATACAGTACTTTCTGAGATAGTGCATGCTGTAGAGTTATTGAGTTAGTGCATGCTGTAGAGTTACTGAGTTAATGTGTGCTGTATCGTTACTGAGTTAGTGCATGCCGCAGAGGTACTGAGTTAGTGCATGCTGTAGAGTTACTGAGTTAGTGCGTGCTGTATCGTTACTGAGTTAGTGCATGCCGCAGAGGTACTGAGTTAGTGCATGCTGTAGAGTTACTGAGTTAGTGCGTGCTGTATCGTTACTGAGTTGGTGCATGCCGCAGAGGTACTGAGTTAGTGCATGTTGCAGAGGTACTGAGTTAGTGCATGCTGCAGAGTTACTGAGTTAGTGCATGCCGAAGAGGTACTGAGTTAGTGCATGCTGCAGAGTTACTGAGTTAGTGCATGCCGAAGAGGTACTGAGTTAGTGCATGCTGTAGAGTTACTGAGTTAGTGCGTGCTGTATCGTTACTGAGTTAGTGCATGCCGCAGAGGTACTGAGTTAGTGCATGCTGTAGAGTTACTGAGTTAGTGCGTGCTGTATCGTTACTGAGTTGGTGCATGCCGCAGAGGTACTGAGTTAGTGCATGCTGTAGAGTTACTGAGTTAGTGCGTGCTGTATCGTTACTGAGTTGGTGCATGCCGCAGAGGTACTGAGTTAGTGCATGTTGCAGAGGTACTGAGTTAGTGCATGCTGCAGAGTTACTGAGTTAGTGCATGCCGAAGAGGTACTGAGTTAGTGCATGCTGCAGAGTTATTGAGTTAGTGCATGTTGCAGAGGTACTGAGTTAGTGCATGCTGTAGAGTTACGGCTTAGGCACATGCTGTAGGGTTATTGAGTTAGAGCAAGCAGTGGAGTTGCTGAGTTGGTGCATGCTGTAGGATTACCGAGTTAGTGCATGCAGTAGAGTTACTGAGTTAGTGCATGCTGTAGAGTTACTGAGTTAGTTCATGCTGTAGAGTTGCGGCTTAGGCACATGCTGTAGGGTTATTGAGTTAGAGCAAGCAGTGGAGTTGCTGAGTTGGTGCATGCTGTAGGATTACCGAGTTAGTGCAAGCAGTAGAGTTGCTGAGTTGGTGCATGCTGTAGGATTACCGAGTTAGTGCATGCAGTAGAATTACTGAGTCAGCACATGCTGCAAGGTTAGACATTTAGTGCACGTTGTAGTTACCGAGTTTGTTCATGCTGTGGAGTTACTGAGCTAGTGCATGCTATAGAGTTAGTGGATGCTGTAGAGTTGCCGAGTTAGCGCATGTGTTGTCAACAAAGCAATCTTGTTGAAAACTCCCACACTGCTTCACTCTGTTCCTGTTCTTGGGTGCAGAAGAAATTCACAATACAAACCTTGGTAGATGACATTGCAAAATGCAATAAGAAGGGGGCGCCCCTTAAGAAGGGGGCGCCCCTTTAGGTTCCTCCTATTTCCGATTCAGAGGGAAAGGCAGAACCCCTCTCGCAAGTCAGAAAGATTTGTAATACTTGCAAAGCACTCATTTGCGGTCACAAAACCATGAGAATTTGTGAATCGCAGGGTGTGTGACCACAAAAGTGTTCTGTAACTTTCACTGTAACGCACGAAATTCTAGGTTTGTAAGGCCACCCAGAATTGATAAATGGTGCCACGGATTTATGAACTTGATTTGTTTAAAATTATCAAGATAATTGTGTTAGTATATGTATAATCGTTACTCAAAAAGCTAACCGTAACTTTGCTATGAATATGCTTCTAATAAGTGACAATATAATGGGCCATATGTATCATAGTTCCGTTTTGCGAATTCCAAATAGCGAATTTTAAGGAATCGCTATTTGGAATTCGCAAAACGGTATGTATGTACAAAATCACTTTTTTATAGCGATTCCTTACCATTCCTAATTTGCGATTAGCAAATTGCTAATCGCAAATTAGCCCTTCATTTCTATGGGCCAGGAGGCCCATAGGAATGAAAGGGCAATTTGCGATTAGCAATTTGCTAATCGCAAATTAGGAATTTTTTCAAGGGTGCAGGGGTGTCTCGAGAACACCCTGCTGCACCCCTGAAAAAGACATTTGGGGGCATATGGCGCACATACATGCCCTAAGGGCATGTATGGGGGTCATATTGCACCTTTGGTTTTTTGGAAAAAAAGCTTTATTAAAAGAATTCGCAACTTACCACCAACTAGAAGTTGGTGGTAATTTGCGATTCCTTAATGGCATTTTTTGCATATTTTTTCTTTGATACATTGCATTTAAGGAATCGCAAAATTTGCGATTCCTTAAGTGCAATCGCAAAATAAGGAATAGCAAATTTAGCGATTCCTTATTTTGATGCAAAAATGTTTGATACATACCATTTAGGTAATTAGCATTCGCAAAGGCCGAAATTCGCAGAATTCCGGCCTTTGCGAATGCTAATTAGCTTGATACATATGGCCCCTCGTCTTTAAAATGTAATTTCAAATTTTATATAATGGAATGAAGCCTTGTTTCCTCTCTGTTCGTCTGTTTTTTGTATATTAGTGTCAGTTTTCCTCCCAATTAAGAATTTTATCTCTGTGACCTCACAAAATG
Organism: Lissotriton vulgaris; assembly: GCF_964263255.1. Lineage (NCBI taxonomy): Eukaryota > Metazoa > Chordata > Amphibia > Caudata > Salamandridae > Lissotriton > Lissotriton vulgaris. Next base: position 982,239,729 of record NC_141699.1, on the reverse strand, counting down.
AAATGCCCATCTACTCACAGGCAAATTCGGTTCACTGTCCCATCAGGAACTCTTTCACAGGTGGAATGTCAGTCACAAAGGAGTCAGGTTGGCCTTTGAAAAGGCATTGCTACAGTACAATACATTCCTCAGCAATGTTTAAAACAAAGTAAAAAATTACGTTGAAATGGTGATACTCTGGTCTTGGATGACTCGAAGTCATTCGCTAAAGGAAGAATTGCCCTTTCCTCATAAAATTGTTTAAAAGGAAAAGGTGAGTGAAACCTACAATTAGTTTAAAAGAATAAAGTTAAAATAAAGCACACAAAGCAACCAAAATAAAAAAAGCATTCATATAGTCATAACGGCCAAAGACCTGTTGGCTTTGTCAATTCTTTCTTCCTTTTTTTTTTGCCCTCACAAATGCCTTGTGAATGCACACTGACTATCTTGTAATAGAGTGAGGGGCATATGTACAAGGATTTAACGCAGCTGTAGCGTCAATTTTTTGACATTACGGCAGCTTTGTTTTATCACCTTATTTACAAGTAGCCGCTAACTGCAGTTAGCTGCACTTTTTCAGCATAAACGTGAATTTTCAAGATCGCCACTTCTGTTAGCTGGACTTAAAGAAAATGAGATGCAAGGTAGGCGTTCCTGTGCTAAAACTGCCGCTCACTCCACTTCGCAATGTTTACAAGGAATTCCTTATATGGTGCAAAACCGAAAAAACTGGCTCTAACTCCAGTTAGAGGCAGTTTATTTAAGATCAGAAAATAGCTCTTCTCAAAATTGGTGTGAACACTTGGGGCCTCATTTCAGAAGGTTTTGGTGCTGGACAGGGCTGCAAGGAATGTTGAAGAGCTGCCCTGTGAGAAACTACAGGGCAGGAATGCTCACTATCAATAAGATAGGGTGCATTCCTGGGCCTCATCCATGAAAAGTGTTGCATCGCTGCGACAAAACATATTTGCAACACTTTTCACTTCGCCCTTCTTGCAAAACCATGGAAGTGCTTTATTCACTGTACGGCGCTTCATATCACAATTAATGACAGATACGTTTGTAATCTTGACGCATCTGTCAGCGCTAAAGTCATGCATTGCTGCAGTTGTGTCACAAGCATGACGCAACACCAACATTGCATAAGGCAGCCTTTCCCTGTGGCATTGTGTCACCCTTATGCCTGCCATGAGGCAGGCATAAGGTTCTGACGCAGTGGCGTCCTATTTATTACTTATTTTATTTATTTATTTTATTTTAAGGTTTCATAGAGCGCGAATTTGACCTGTGAGGGTATCAGAGCGTTTTACAGATTCATAGAAGTAATATAAGGTCAAGGCAGGTCAAAACAAAATACAGGAGATTTGTACATCGGAGAGCTTACAGAGTCAAGGGGCGTAGGAGGGCAGGACATCATACAGTACTGTACATTGAGGGATAGGATAAGCTATACAACTGCACAAAAAATTACAATAATCACAAGAGAATGTAAAAGGACGCAGGATAAGGCAATAGTCTCTCAGGTGGCTGTGGGAACGGGTTTAGCCAAGGAATTTACCCATGAGGAAGGACTCGGCCTCTTTTTTGAAGCGTGCTAAGGAGGGTATTTTTCTGATGTCAGGAGGGAGGGAGTTCCATATTCTTGGTGCAGTCCCGGCGAAAGCCCGATTGTAGGTTTTTGTTTTCCTAAAGCGTGCAGGCCGGAGTAGGAGGGCATTGGCCGATCGTGAGTTTCTGTTTCCTCCGGATAACACAAGCTTCTGTGCGAGATACGCTGGGGAGTTAGAGTGGAGGGCCTTGTGCATGATGCATGCCAGCTTGAGGTGAATCCTCGCCTCGAAGGGGAGCTAGTTCAACGCTTTCAAGTGAGGAGTGATGTGATCTAATTTTTTTGAGCCTGTAAGTAGTCTGGTGGCTGCGTTGAGGCAGGCTTATAAGGGTGCCAGCAAGAACTTGGGTAAGCTAGAGAGGGTGGAGCAACCATATTCCAGTCGAGAGATAACTAATGATGGTACTGCGAGTTTTAGGTCAGGAGTGTCTAGAAAGGGTTTCAATTTCCATAGGTAGCTCAGGTGGAATCTGGCAGATTTGGCCATTGCGTTGATGTGGTCTCGCATATTTAGGTTGTAATCCAAGGTAATTTCCAGAGATTTGGTCGAATTCACTATGGTCGGGGAACAGTTTAAGGCTGTGATAGCTTTAATCCATGTCTGGATCTCAGGGTTGCCCTTGGGCGGAGAGATTAGAAGGAACTCAGGGGCATATTATCAAGGGGGTTTATCTCTGCTTTTTTGGCTTTAAAAGCCAAGAAAGCGGAGATAACATTATCTCCCTATTACCTAGCTGTTGCTAACACCAGTTAGCGACAGCTAGTAGGAGATAGCGACCATCTTGGGCCCCGCTTTGCATGTCAGTGAAATTTATCAATGACATGCAAAGTGGGCGTGCCAAGATGTTAGCGACTGGAAACAGTCGCTAACATCGCTATCTCCTATTACCAACTTTTGGAGATATTCGCGCTAAGCGTGAATATCTCCAAAAGCGAACACCTGCCCCTGAGCAGTTCTTAGCCAGGTTATCCAATGGTAGGTGGATAACATGGCTAAGAGCATTAGCTCGGTAATGCATGAATATCGCTGCCTTTTCAGCGATATTCATGCATTTCGGCCAATTTTTATCTCTTAGGAGATAAACCTTGATAATAGCAAGGTTCCTAAGCGATAAAAATCACCGCATCTCGGCGATAAAAATATTGTCGCTAAGCCAACATAGCGATAATTATCGCTAGTTGTTGGTCATATGCCCCATAGTTTTCTTAGCATTGAGTTTGAGTTGATTGGAGGAGAGCCATCTGACGGTCAGCTTCAGGGCCTCATTCATGGTGAGGATCTCTGCAAGAGATGAGATTTTTATGTAGATCTGAGTGTCATCAGGGTACATATGGAAGGAGATATTTGCAGTGCGCAGGATTTCGGCAAGGGGTTCCAGATAGAGATTGAAAAGGGTGGAAGACAATGTTGATCCATGAGGGACTCCCACTGTGACCACGGAGGGGGCGGAATGTTCGCCATTGATTAGGAATCTCTGAGATCAGTTTTGTAGGTAGGAGCTAAACCAATCTAGGACTGTGCCATCTAATCCCATCCTTAGTTTGAGGCGTTTGAGTAGCATCTCGTGGTTGACCGTGTCGAAGCCCGAGGATAGATCAAGGAGGATCAGGAGACAGGTTTTGTCTTGGTCAAGGGCTTGAAGAGCGTCATCTACGATGTGGAGCATGGTGGTTTCGGTGCTGTGCCCCAGTCGGAAGCCGGATTGGCAGTCGAGTAGATGGAAGTTGTTGATGTGGTGACTTAGCTGTATTTGTACACACTTTTCCAGCACTTTAGCCAGGAGCGGAATGTTGGAAATTGGTCTAAAGTTGTCTGGGGAGGCTGGGTCCAGCTACGGCTTTTTCAGAATGGGTAGGACTTGGAATTGTCCAGTGAAATCTGATGGATTACACTGCGCCATTCTTATGAGGCTTGGTTGCGTGGGAATACCCGCCCTGCATACAAGGTCACGTATATGCCTAGATGTGCCACTTTGTAAATACAGCGCAACATGGTGCAAAATTAACACTGCAAGTACATCAAGAAAATGACACACCAGAAGCTTTAAACTGTCAAGTGGGGCTCATGAATGAGCCCCCCTGTATTTTTCCCCTACATTGACGCACAATGGTCACCATGTGCCAACTCAGGCGCCCTTGTGCCATGGTGCCATGGTGTTTCAGAGTTGATTGATGTTGTGCAGGAAGGGACACCTACCTGGTGACCTGACCTGACCTGGTCAGTGCCGGTCGCTCCAGCCGCGTAGCCCACCCTCCGTGTGCCCGGTCTCCGTTTGCTGCCGCCGCTGCCCGTTAGTATCTGCCTCACTGTTGCCCCTGATCTCGTTGTGCCTGTAATAGTAGTAGTTTGCCCTCCCCATCCACCTCCGTCTCACCCAAGACCACCTCACCTTCAGGAAGCTACTCAAGACCTGGCTCTTCGAGCAGTAGCGGACCCCTCTCCCCCAAGCTCCTTGAGACCCTCCGGGTGAGTAGCGCGCTATACAAATTTCTTGATTGAATGATTGATTACCTGTACAAAACCTATCAATCCAGGGGATTTCCAGAGACATCTGCAGGTGGGCTAGACTACTGGAGGGTGGGAGTGACCCAGTTGGCCTTCTTGGAGTGTTGTTTGCTTGGTCTTTTCTTGAGGGGTGGCAGAGTGCAGCGCAGTTGGAGATTCATCGGTGGAGGTTGCCCACTGCAGTATTGACGTCTGTATTGTTGGTGAAGTGGTGGTGCTTATGGAGTTGACAACAAGTTCTTCAGTGACCTTGATCCAGCTGCAAAGAGGGATGATGGTGGTGGTGTACGGTTGGCATGGTGAAGGGGCAATGTATACAATGATGGTTGGTCCAGTAGAGTTTGGTGGTGTGGCTGTAGTTGAAGTTTCTGTTGGCAAAGAAGACCGGCTCGAGCGTCTGTCCCGCTATGTGGGTTAGTGCAGTGACTAGCTGCTTTCTGGTGTTCTAGTCACTGGGGTTGTCCAGGTGGAACTTGAGATCTCTGAGTAGGATGTAGTCGGTGGATGGGAGACCCTGTGGTGCAATGAGGTCTACAATACCATCGGTGAATTTGGGTTTCCTGGCTCGGGTGCCTGTAGATTAGGGTGCCACGAAGGGTGGTGTTGGGGTTGGTCTGGATCTGGATCTGGAAGTGGAGGTGTTCCATGGTCACCATTGGGTCATTAGAATGCGTGATCATCAATGGCAAAGCCTCCTTCTTGACAGCCGGAGTAGTCCAAATTCTCGGAGCGATAAGAATGCTAATAGCAAGATTTAACTCCATACTGAGAGGGTTTCTTTAACCCACCAGTCATATTTTGGATTCTTGTACATGCACTGTGGGCGGTACTTTTTGAAATTCATTTGAGCTCGGGTTTGCCCACTCTCTAAACCACACAGCCAGAATCTACGTGCTGTTGTTCTTATTAGGTGCCCTTTTCCCCATGTCCTGATGACGACCCCGTCCTAAGGATCGATTCACCTGGTACATTTGAGGGGTTGAAAGGTTGACTACCAACATTTTCATACAAGCCCTGACTATTGAGATTTAGTATAATGTCCCCTAGTGCTATGTATTACTGGAACAATTGACCTTCAATAGGCAGGATAGGTTTTATTACGTGAATCAGATGTACGTATGACACTACACCTCTCCTGTGTCCCCTACCTTTACCCTATCACTTTGAACCCAACACTCCCTCCCTTCCTTGCCCCACACTTGAGCACCTTTAGTATTACAAATGCATTTTTGATGCTAGTAGATAGAGCAACTGCGCTGCCTAATTTACAAGAGATTAATGCTTTGAAAGTTAAATGCATTAAATGCAGAGTTTACACAATTCACATTGTGAATGGTATTGCTTGCACACACATTTTTGTTCTAATTTGCTGCTACTGTGACCATTTGTCTAGTATACTGCAATTGTGACCCAGGTATGGTTGCATTTCGGGTTTACTCCATTGATACTCAACACTCTAGGTGTGCTGACGTGGCATGAGCTGCGTTTGCAGTTTATACAGGCACAGGGTGCAAGGGTATTCTTCAGTGATGCTAATTGGCAGGCAGTGTGGTGTCCAGGGTTGAGGGCAAGGAGGGTGCTGGTGTCTTAAAAGTGGAGTGTTTAAGAGGCAGGGTCCCTGGTGCTGGACACAGTACAGGGGCGATGGATGCAGACAGGCTTGCCTTTGGCTTCCCTTTGGTGCACCAGCGGCAGGCCCATTGTGCATGGCAGCACAGCATCAGCCATTAAGTAGTGCTGCGGGGGGCTGGACAACTGGGAGGTGGGAAACACAGGAAACGCGGGAAAGGAAACTGGAGGGGGTGGGGATGCGGGGGATCGCAGTGGCAACAAGGGAGAGGATAGGGAAAAAAGAATTGCAAAAAAGCACAGGAGTAACAAAGTCAAACAAAGCAAAGGTAAAAAAAAGAATAAGGTAGGAAAGCAATGGAGAATAGCAGAAAGATGAACAGCAACAGCACAAAACAGGGACAGGAGGGCAGTCAAGTTGCTGAGCAGTGACGCTTTACCACTGGACCACCAGGGATGGAGTGCAGGCAGGAGCCTGCGGGTAGAGGAGGGACTCGAACACCTGATCTCCGGGTCAGAGGAACCAGCAGCAGCAGATGGGGACAGCAGCAGCAACCAGACGGCGCATCGCTGTGGGAAGAGGAAGTCTACTGAGGATTAGTCCCACGTACACCCAAAAGCAAACTAACAGGGGGCAAGGAAAGGCTGCACCACCAGTTTGCCTCTTCCGATCTAACAGTGGCAGTCAGATTCTGTGTTCCCCAGGGAGTAACTGCGGATCAAGCTGCATAAACAAGTGCCTGGGCCAGAATCGGCCCGTGTGCCCTGGCACCCACTGCCACCAATGGCGGATCTCTGCGACTCAGTGATGAGGGTCAGCCGCAGCACAGGGATTGCACAGGGCACGGTGTGCGTCTCCCCCAGGCACAAGGCCTTGGCCAGACTCGTCCCAGGGTCTCCTTCACTACACGACCACCTTCTCCTCACCTGGAAATTGACACTGGGGCTCAATGTGCTGCACTCCCTCCAAATCTGTGACTCAGCCAGCAGGATCCTCAGCCAGGAGAGATTGCGCAAGCCTAGCTACAGCAGTCACCGCAAAGTCCATAGGGGGGACCTCCCAATGCAGGTGATGCAACAGGGCCCCCGTAGGCGAGAAGTTACAGCGCTCCTGCCACACATGTTTGGCACTGCTCAGGGGCCTCACCCTCTATAGTGTCCAGCCAGCACAACATTCTACGGCCTAGGATGCAGAGAGGCGCAGCCCACCATTGGTAATCTCCTCCATGCACCCTGGTGTAGTGGTGGCGTGTAGTATGCAATGTAGACCTCCCTATGTTGTGCGCAGGAGCACCTCTACTGTTCACAGCTCCAAGTGGCGCCAGGCGGTCTTCTCACACAGGTCAGCAACCTGTCAGACTTCACTAACAGGTAAGGGCGATCACAGCACCTCAATGTCTACTGCCATGGACCAGCGACTCCACAGCACCTCTCCATCCCACTCGGGGTCCCGATGCAGCCCCAGCGAGGCCTCCGGGGACTATCTGCGCTTTCAAGGTTTTTGATCACATGGTGTTGCAAGGAGTGCGTAATAAAAAGTGATGCATCATTAGTTTTGCCCAGCGATACGCCTCTTTTCATGATTGTAGCCCTGTATTTCCTCTTCCCCATGGCCTCTGGCTGGTAATCCTGGCTGTTGGGGGGGCTGGGGGGGTTGTTGATCTGTGCTGCACTTGGCCCTGGCTTCTCCACTCTGCATTTCATTGGGTTTGTTTCCTATTTTTCATTGGAGGTGGAGTTATACACTATTTTTGCCTCTAAAGGAGAGGCAAAAAAAGTAACTTTGGGATAACTAATGTGATTTTTTTTGCCGCAAATGGGCCTTTAGTCAGTTTTTGCTAGCTAACATCAGAAATTGTATCACCTTCATGCTAGTGTTAGCCGCAGTTTTCATCATGGCTACTTGAAACTATCGCCATGTAACAAATGCATCGCTAACAGGGTGATCGTTTTTGGTGCTAGGCCGCATTAAGAAAATGCCGCTAACTAGAGTTACAGTTAGTTAGCTGCAGTTCTTGTACATATACCCCTGAGTTTCTTATGTTTATTTGAACATGCGGTACTACCCCCTATGGGCATTTTCTTGAGTTACACAGGAAGAATAAACATATTCTGAAGACCATTAGGATATGCTACTCAATTGTACTTGCAAATAGTTAGCTAAACTTTTCCATATGCTTAGATGTTATCTCGAAATGCACATAACCCAATAGAGATAACTAAAGCAATTGGTACAGTTTCTAGATCAGAATATTGATTAATCTAGAAACCAAAATTAGTAACATCTGTCAAGCATGTGCCATTAGCAATGTTATGTTATATACATTTTGTAGAGTGCACCTTACCCTGATGGACTCTTGGTGCAAACAATTCAGTCAACGAACAATATTTGGAATTGAGAGGAAACAGTTATAAGAAGAACGATTAAGTGAGGTGAGGGTAAAATAGAAATGTCTTAAATTCCTCCATGAAGTGCAATTAGTGATTTTCTGAAGGACAGAGTACAAGGTGTTCAACAAATGGAGAACCAGAACTGAGAAGGCAGGACCTCCAAATCAAGCTTTGTGGAATCTGGAGATGAGGCAAAAAGAGATACTGCTGGGAAATATTGAATTAACCCCTTCCCTGCTCATGACGAGCTCAGCTCTTCATGCAGTACACTGGTCGTGTGCTCATGACGAGCTGAGCTCATCATGAATCATGGACTATTGGAACTTCAAGCACAGGAGGGGACTTGCTCTAGCAGTCAAGGTGTTAAATGCTTTGCATTAAATCAAGGGACGGTGCCAAAAAGAGACTGGTGAACAAAAGTTATTACATTGAAATGAATGTGGGCCTTCATGGGAAACCAATGGAAAGCTTTAAAATCAGATTTCTGGATGGGTAATTCACGAACTGACCATGAACTCAGACTTCGCGACCATCCGTGGGCCAAAATTTTAAAAGTATTACACTTGATTAGAAAAACACTATTTTTTCAGTTGATCATTTTGGTCAATGTAGGAAACTGGGTTTTGGTGCAGTAGGCTCCCACTTTTTGCCTGGTATCTGATGCAACTTTGACGGAAAGTGTGCTGGGTTCTTGCTAACCAGGTCCCAAGTACAACTGCTCTTTCCCTAAACTGAACCATTATTCCAAAATTGGCACCACTTTAGACTCCATATAAGTCCCTAGTAAATGGTATCCCTGGTACTTAGGGCATTGGGCCTAAAGTGGGCCCTAAAGGCTGCAGCACAAATTGTGCCTCACTAAGGGACCCCCACACCAAGCTCATGCAAACAACCATTGCTGCCTGCATGTCTTTGGGCAGAAAAAAATAATCGACATGGCGTGTGCCATGCCTAGACAGCACTGCAGGTGGTATAGTTATCTCACCCCTACAGGCTGCCTTACAGCCCTTAGGCAGGGTGCACTATACTCACGTATGGGCATATCTGTGTAAGTGGATGTGTCCCTGTGATGTCCAAGTTCACCCTTAGATACTAAAGTGCACGGGGAAACCACACCGAGTACATGGGCTGGACACTCATGATTACAAGTTCTCCAACAACATGATGGCTTCACTGTCAGGTAGACCACATAGTTAGAGACTAATAGGTCTACCCAAGATCTCATCTATTGGGGACCCATGCCACTTGGGGATAATAGACTATCTCCCCCACATACACAAGATCAGGATAACTCACTAACACTCGCTCCCACCTTCATATCACCACACTATTACAAAGCTGGGAGTGTAGATTAAAATAAAATGTATGTATGTCTATTGTGATTCAGATGTAAAACAGAAATGTAAAGTAGAAAACCCAATAAAATGGTTTTAAAAAAAAGATGGCTCAACTTTACCCCCAGATGTTGGTACCAAACATCTCGTCCTAATAATCCCACACCAATGCAAGGTTGGATTTAATAAGAAATTCACCCAGAGGGCATCTCAGAGTTGCCCCCTGAAACCTACCGACCATTAGTGTGTTAACTGACTGGTCTTTACCAGCGACTGACTCTAGACAAGTTTCTGACATCCTGAGGTGGGAGTCATTGCTCTCCGAGGTCGAGAGCAAAGCCTGTTCCGGGTATCTGGGCAGAGGTGTTGGCACCTCCTCCACACAGGAACTGCATTCCAGGGCAGGAAGCTTCAAAGGACCTGTTACCTTTAATATGCGGCCCAGGTCTCTCCAGATAGAGGAGATGCCACCCCATGTCCTGACCCCACATTTTGGCAGTAAGACAGGCAGGAAAATTAGGAAAATTAATACGAGTAGGAGGTGTGTCCACATCAAGCCACCACCACCCCTAAGGTGAACTAGCTGATGCGGACACCTCCTTTTCAAATTCCTTCATCTTTTTTTGGATGGAATAAGCACCAATAAGCAGAGTCTTGTCCACCACCTTGCAGCTTCCCAGCCCAACTGACACTGCAGATGACTAGGAGAAAGTACTCATACTCTGGACAGTCAAATCTATCTCCGCACCAAGTATGAAGACACCAGGAGAACCAGAGCCATGCAGCCAACCACTTGGGTATCAGACAATCTACACAAAACACCAACAGTGAGACTCCAGTCCGGATTCTCCCTGCACAATGACTGAGCAACCATCAAGGGACGTCAGCATCACTGAGACCCACTTTGTGAGTGGTGCAGCTGTCTTGACTTTGCCCCTGCCAGCAGTTTGTCCGTAATCGCGAGGAACATCTTTGTGCTTCAGCCCAACCGCCCTAACCACTCTGCACCTGAGCCATCCGGCCTGGGTCCCAATGAATCTCCTGGGCCTCGAAGACCTTTTGCTACCCAAGGTCCCACTTGGGACCTCTCAGACTTGTCCCCCTGTGCAGCCTGTTTCCAGGTGCCCCCTGTTTCCAGGTGCCCTCTCTCCCTTCACCATATTGCACCCACTACAAACTCACCAGCACCCTGCTCCCGGCGAAACATGGGCAGTTCCCAAAGACCTGCTGGTAGTACTTCTTTTTTGTTTTTGTGGGGGGTGTTTTACATATTATGCGAACCAGACCCATAGGTATCAGAGCGCTTTACATGAGCACCTGTTGCATTACAAATGGACACATTCAATTTTATTTTGTTAGGCACATGGAGAAGTCAAGTCAAGTCAAAAGATCTTTATTCGGAATAAAAACATCCATAAAAGTGCAGACAGAATACAATCAAAACAATACAGTACAATAATATGACAGCTGGCAAACAGATTTAAGACCAATGAATCAATTTCAATTTCAATTTCACATTTACACACAGATTGTCCCTCCTAACTAAAAACAACATTATATACAATTAAAAATGATTTCTAACAAACATAGTTAAAAAATGGATGAGTAATATCAGCATCGTTAAAAGGTCCACATTAATAATGTGCAAAGATGCAAAATGTACAAAAAAGAAATTTTAAAGTTCATAAAAGAGTGCAATGTGCGGATGTTATACATCAATATATAAAGTGGCTCGTGATCTAACGGCAGCAGCTCACCCTGAATATTACTTCATCTGATCCCAGTAATAAAAAAGACCTCAATGCTATTCTAAAGCTAGTCAATTCATGTTTTCTACAGTAAGGCATTAAGTAATGAGCAGAAAGCTTTTTATAAAAACCACAGAAAAACAAAAAGTGCATAAGGCTCTGTTTCATGTTAGGGTTACATGGACAATTCAGGGTTTCTAAGTGTTTGTTGTAACCCAAGGGGAAGTTTAGTAAATTTACTATACTCCTGTCTCGGAAGCGAAACAGGAAGCTCCTATTCCATCTGCCAAGATGCAAGCATAAATACCTGTATGGGGGGCCTGGATGTTTAATGTGAGGTTCAGAATAGCCCATGTATTTTATAACAGTGCATTTAGACAGGTTCTTCCTTTCCCGCTCTTCTCTATACAAATGATATAGTGCCCTATGAATAATGGTCTTGTGAGAGCGATTTATTAAACTGGGTGAAGTAAACAAAAAACCGTGTCCTACGCTATCAAGGCAATCTTTTACAGCTTTTAACCATGGTATACAGTGTGCCCTATCGCATTTTAAGCAGTCCAGGATTATATCACGGGTCAGAGTGGCAGCTGGGTTAATCCATATCTTTAGCTAGAAGAGTGCTGGTCTGGATCTTACAAAGTCTTCTATATATGAGATGTTTAGTTCATTGTGACATACATAGTGAGGGGAGCAAATAACCCCACCCAGCACCTTCCGACAGAACCTGTTTTCTTCAGTTTGGATATGGGTACAGTTTGTGTAACCCCAAATCTCGGCGCCATAAGTGCCAGTTGGAATACATTGGGTTTGGTAGATCTTAACTAGTGGTGTAATCACATCAGCATAGTTGGGTTGTCTCAAGGAGGTGACACAATTTATGGCTTTACCCAACTTGTTCCTAGCATAAGATACATGTGCTTGCCACGAACCAGTATTTGAAAATAGCAGCCCCAGATAGGGAAAAGTGCAAGTGCTTTTCAAAACATTTGACCCTGATTTAATCTCGTCAATTTTATATTTTTTGGGACCACAACTCATGATTAGGGATTTTTTAAAATTAGTGGTCAGGCCTAAGTCTGCCATAAAAAGGACAAAGCCTGAGATTAAAGTGCGAAGTGCCTTTGGTGTGCGGCCCATCAGGACCGCATCGTTGGCGTAAAGGAGGGTAGGTATGGGGACTCCATTTACATGGGGTACATCTTTTGTTAAAATACTCAGTGAGCAGCTCAAATTATTAATGTAAAGAATAAAGAGGAGGGGGGCCAGCACGCACCCCTGTCTGACCCCCCTACCAATGCTAATGTCGTCAGAGACTTCGCCAGATTGGTTTATACGCACACGTGCTCTAAGATCACTATGTAGAAAAGCTAAAAAGTGGACCAAGTAATCATCCAAACCATAATCAAGAAGGGTGGACCATAGGCGGGAACGGTTAACAAAATCAAATGCAGAACTTAAGTCCATAAAACCAAAATATAGAGGGGATTTCTTAGCAATATTATATTTTGCCATAATCAGACTCAGGTTCAAACATTGTTCCACCGTACCAACATTGCTACGGAAACCGAGCTGGCTGGGATGTAGAATCTTACTCTCATCCGCCCAGGTTCTAATCCTTTTAAAGATAACCCTCCCCAGAACTTTCAAGGTGTTATCGATTAACGAAATGGGGTGGTAACACCCAGGGTCCAGTCTGTCGCCTTTCTTGAAAATGGGGACGATTGTACTACAAGACCATGTTTCTGGAATTTGTTCATTCGTTAAATTATTAAAAACATTACATAGCAGTGGAGCCCAAAAATCAAGCTCACACTTTAACTGATCAATTTGGAGCCCATCAGGTCCGGGCGCTTTATTTCCTGCGCTTTCAGATATGGCATCCTCAACCTCAGACACAGAGATATTAAGGGGGCTTAAGGGGAGGAGGGTTGGGGCGGGGTTGTCTGGTGTGGCATAAATTTTAGCAAAATGTTCAACCCACGGAAGTCCGGTGATGTTACAGTTGATTGCCGTTAAATTTGAACCTATAGATCTTATCTTCTTTACCTCCCTCCAAAACCCAGTGGTGTCTTTCAATTCGGCCGAGCGTGCCAGGGAACCCCAGTGGGTCTTAAGCAGTTCATTAGATCTAGTACGTAGGGTAAGTTTGTACTCTGCTCTGAGTAACCTTATTTGGGAGATATCCCTAGGTTCGGCTTTTAGGGCAGCTCTTAACTTCCTATTTGCCTTTGAACAAGAGGCATCAAACCATCTAGGTGTTTCCTCAGCTTTCCTCGAAGCAGGTCTGGAGATCTCACCTTTTATTACAGAGCAGAGTTCGATAAATGATATAATTATATTAACCCCGTGGTCATCAGTAGTGAGACAGTTTTCAATCAGAACTGGGTGTTTTTTAATGATTTTTGCTAGGATTCCCCTGTTATCCGCGCCCCTCCAAATTACCCTCAATTTATCAGTTGAAACCTCCAGGTTTCTTGCACCTATTTCATTTCGTGAGCACTTACCCCTCGGAAGTAGTAGGTGAATAACAATAGGGTAATGGTCGCTATAAACTTTACATACAACTTCAGCCTTTGTTAAAGCATTAGCGGCAGGAGGTGAAACAAAAACATAATCAATTGTAGTACCGCCCCCATGGCCAATAAAAGTGGGAAATGGAGCGGCACTGGTTTCCGTACCAACGTATTCCATGCAGTTTACAAGATCTCTAGTAGCAAGGAGATTTGACAGTTCTGTACCTCTTCTACATGAGGGATTTCTAGAGTGTATATGGGCATTAAAGTCCCCTCCTAGACAGATGCCGTCAAATTTCCCGTATTTCTGTCCATCCATAATTCCATCAATAAAATCAAATAAAATAATAAAATTGCGATTAGGTTGGGACAAAAATCGTTATTGTAAAAATTGATCAAACATAGCCTTGTCCTTTGGGTATATGATAATGTCATGAAACTTGGACAATTGGTTTGGAGTATGTCGACTTTAACTTCTGCAGATATTTTGACCCAGATAGATAGTCCCCCACTAGGACGACCTAACGGGGGGGCCGAAACAATCCTATTATGGCAGCTGTACCCCTCAAATAACAAGTCATCAATACACCAGGTTTCTTGAAACATTAATACATCATGGCAATTGACCCAGTCCTTCCAGGAGGTAATTTCCATCTTGGCCTTCAGGCCGGCAATATTCCAGCTAAGGATTGACAGATTTTTATCTAGCCTCAAGCAAGGGCCCTGGTCAATTCCTGGGGAGAGTGTTGCTGTAATATGCCCCTGTTGTTCACATGGTGTTTTAGGTGAAAAGGTCTTGGGTGTTAGCGGAGGTACCTCAGATAATATTTCCACTGTATGGTCAAGAGCAAAACGCACAGAAACAGGTTCTTCAATAGTGGGGGACAGTCAATCCAGTGTTCCCAAGTCATGGAATATTGAGAACCTGTTATGTAATGGGAATACAGGTGGGGGCTGCATCATTTTGTGTGGGGGACGATAAAAGTAATTTAACGGTAAAGGGGTCACCACAGTGGATGGGCCATGTTGAACAAAGTTTTTATTCAACAGAAATTTCGCAGTGCCCGGGTTCCTGAAATTGATTACGATACAGTCCCCATTAGTGTTTTTAAAAAGAGGACCTACCCAAGTTACTCGACGTGTGGATATTATCTCTTTGGAAATGTCATAGCCCACCCCCTTGTGCTTCGTTAGCCAGTCGATACACTTGTTATGCAATTGAACCCACGATTCTCCTTGCCCTTCCCTGAGAGGTGGGATGCCAGCCAGAACTAAAACGTAAGGACACGCCTCAGGTGGGAGATGTAAGGCAGGGCCTTGATGTTTGACAGGCCTGGTGTCTTCATGTGGGGTCTTATTGTGACGCTGGCTGGAATTCGTGGAAGCCTTCTGCATTGTAGTGCCTGTAACAGGGTTACTTTTATGATTTTTCTTTGAGGCGCCGGTAACAACATTGGGAGAGGGGGAGGATTTAGTCAAGGAATCAGGGGCACTGGTAACAGCATTGGAAAGCAGAGGAGATTTAGTCAAGGAGTCAGGCGGATTACTTCCTCTTATGCTTTTGGTCACCGCAGATGTTATAGTCGGGGGTAGATTAGTAGCAGCCTGTGGTTCCTTAGCCCTATTGGTAATATGATCGCCACTGGTAAGCGCACGGGTGGTGGATTCCAGGTCTTTTAGCAGACGTTCAACTCTTAATTTATCCAAACACACTGTACCTTTTCTCTTGGCATCATCATTTTTGATTACATTTTCCAGTCTGTCAAGTCTTTTAAAAATATTATTAAATTGTTTGATCATTTGACCTTCAAGTTGCTTAAAAATTGTATCCGCAATGGTCTCAATAAGATTCCCCTCTGATTTGGAATGGTAACTATTTGCATTGGGCAATTCAGTCTGAGTGGAGATAGACATTGAATTTGAGGCGTCGTTATTTATAACTACGACATCACCCAGATGAGATTGATCCTGCACGGATACTGTGTGTTGATTTTGTTTCTGTTTCTTTCCCCTACTCCACATACTTTGTGGTGTTGGTTGGTTAGCACTCCTAAGGGGCTGCTTCCTTTCGTTGTGAGTTAATTTTACTGGGCCCCTTTTTCGCTTAGCTCCTGTGTTCTCAGTGACCTCAGTAGTAACCTCAGTAGTTGGTAATAATGAGGCAGGGTCTGGAGCTGCGACTGGGGCTATATATGTAACAGTATTTTCGTCTTCAAGGACAATGGGCACACTAACAGCAGGATGTGATGGTTTGACCACGATAACTTCAGGGATAATGTGCATGTTACCATTTGAACTGCCTGTTGCACTTAATTGGTTAGTGGTAGGTGAACCCATTGAGAACCTCCTTTCAGTTTCGACGATCTCATTAAATGCAGTGTCTATCAATGTCTCAAAAGATGTAATGAGAGATACAGAGGTTTCAACGCCCTGGGTGATTACATCAGTGATGTTGCTAATAGCGTTACAGTCGCCCATTTTATTATCCTAATGGAATGCTCACCTTTCGAGAGGAATGTTAGAGGGGTGGCCCGCCCGACCACTGATGGCCTCAGAGGACCCGCCCTTTGCCCGGGCTTCGCCCGGCGCCGTCCGCGCGCGTCCGCGACGCGGAGGGGACTCCCTGTTTAAGTAGCGCCTCCGGGCGCACAGCGGCAGGAAGTGGCCGGCCAGAAGTCGTTGCACTGCCCTCTGGGAGCTGTAGTCTCCAGCCGCCGCGATGGCGTGGAGCGGCGAGACCACAGCGTCAGGGCCCCAAGAGCGGAGTGGCGTCCGGCGGTGAGTTGGTCTCCGTGTAGCTGGTATGCTGTGAGCAGCAGGATTTACTCCCCGCTCCACCGAGGGGACTCCCTGTTTAAGTAGCGCCTCCGGGCGCGCAGCGGCAGGAAGTGGCCGGCCGGAAGTCGTCGCACTGCCCTCTGGGAGCTGTAGTCTCCGACCACAGCGTCAGGGCCCCAGGAGCGGAGTGGCGTCCGGCGATGAGTTGGTCTCCGTGTGGCTCCGTGTAGCTGGTATGCTGTGAGCAGCAGGATTTACTACATGGAGAATAAGTGATGTGCCCAGAGTCACAGTATTTTGAGCATGCCTGCTGAGATGCAAACCCATTTTCCCAGCACCGAGGTTGACCGCTCTAACCATTAGGCAACATCCTCCCCCCCAAGGACCTTGGCCCCTACAACTCTAAATCCAGCAGGTGAACCCCCGAAACCGACTGTACTTACCTTTAATGCATTTATGACTTTTCCTCCCATAGGAGTGCATTGTGCATAAAGGCTCACAACTTTGAAATATTTACTTAGCTGTAAAAATGTATAACAAAGAAAGTACTTACCTTTGAACAAAGTGCTTGGTTTTAAAACATACATAAAAAGAAGTGTTATTTTTCTAATTTGGTCTTGGATTCATTCTTTGAATGAGTGTCTCATTTATTACCTCTGAGTACAACAAGCGCTACCCTCTGATAAGCCTAACTGCTCACCCACACTATCACAAAAGAGAGCGTTAGTATTATCTACTTTAGCCTCTGTCAGCCAATTAGGGACCCACGGGACTCTCTACACAGTGTACTTGTTTTAAGTGTACACTATAAAGAGCCAGCTTCCTACAGGCCACAAAGCCACGACTGAGTTTCTCAACTCGAAGCCTCAAACTGATTAAGAGGAACAGAAATAAATCTGTTGCAACTGACATTCCAAGGCTTGGGAGTCGGTCTCTGCATATTGAAATATAAAAGTGAAAGAGTAAAAATGGGGCTGAAAGGATAAGCTAACCTCGACCCCCTGACTCAGGTAAGAAGGCCCCAAAGGGACGATCCCCAAAGAATTTCAAATAAAAAAAGGTCAGTTTTGATCCATGGTTTGCAGATCCTGAGACAGGAGTCGACCAACCCACCCTGCACAGTGCCAAAAGGCACATGGATAGGGTTATTTCATAGATGTTAGATGTATTATATAATCAAAATAACTGAAACCTTCATTGAAAACTACTGTAAAAGTGAACTTATGGTTAGTATCAGTTATGACTCACTAACATATGTCTACAACCTCTTAAATATACTTTAAAAAAACACAGTTAAAGTGAAGTTATGGTTACAAAACAACACCTAAAAGCCACTGAAATGCTCAAATAATATTTAGCTCCGCAATCGGTTGTATGTCAGTACAACGCATGCTTTTACCCTGCATGCCATTACAACACGGGGATTACAACGCAAGTCGTTACAACGACTTGCGTTGGGGGGCGATGGATAGTGAAATAGTTAAATTTTCATTCCAACTCCAGTCCCTGTGGATAGTAGGGAAGATGTTGGATAGAAAATTAAACTATTCCCTATCCAACAGCGCCTTCAGCGAAAGTCGTTGTAACAACTTTCGTTGTAATCCCCGCGTTGTAATGGTAGTGCAGGGTAATAGTTGCGTCATAAAGGATGTTCCCCCCGCAATCCATACCTCACACAACAGCCATGCAAACCATGGCTCGCACGTCAAAAGCAAAGCTTATGAGCTCACATTCCTGATATAAATAATTAACAAAACCAGTACAACATTGGTAAATAACAAGACATACCAAAATCAATATATAATGCTATATTTGTAGTCATCACAATAAAAGTGTAAAAGATAATGAACTATGTAATCTAACCTGTAAATTAATCTCTGTGATCTGTATGTACTTGCATCTGTAACATCAATGGTGGGTCATAAGCATTTAGTATGGTGTGCAAGGTATGGTTTGCAAGCCAGTTGACCACTTGGTCTTGCAATGGTACACTCTACAGAAATGTTTCTCGATATATCAAATCTCTCTTGGTACATCTTGATAGGAATAAGGATATTGTACCTATTATATTGAATATGCAGGAAAGATTGCTGCATATGTGCGCACAGCTATGTTTACCTCTTCTCAGCTAACTGCGGCACTCAGTAAGGAGAAGGAGGTACTTCCTGCTCAATCTTGATTGAGTCATCAAACACCAGCAAAACTCAAATGATCATGAACAGGCCTAAGAAGGAAATACATTTTAGGGGTTTGAGCTCAACAAATTACCAGGGGAAAATATCTCACTGACCGTAAAAGAAATGATAGATCTGAACTATAGGCAACTTGTTTGAAAGACTCCTTATGTCTTGCCAATCTATGACATTCTTCCAATCAGCTTGATGGATTGCTGTAGCATCATGAAATTGATAGCCCTCCCAAGATTTATATTTTTTATCATGTTATTCTATTTCTTGTCCATTTTAGCTCTTTTAGAAAAGTGGAGTCTATTTTTTTCCAGATTTGCCTTGGTAGATAAGAAAACAAGGCGTGCAGTACACATTTTTAAAACTACCATTAGGCTGTGCAGGTTGGCATCTACCAGACCAGAAATTATATTACTCTGGTGCAATGGATACCCAGATATGTGATCTCTTCAGTGGCCCATTACCTGCTGGCTCTTCTTTTTTAGTTTTTGGGAAATTCTCTCAAAAGACTGCTCTGGCCCATCTTTTAGAACCTTCCTACCACAAGAAAATTCAATTCAACACACTGTGAAACTTCCTTTGTATGGAATTTATGGTTTTGTTTATGCCACATACTTAAAATGAATGAATACACTACCAAGGGGGGTAACTCTAACATGTAATAATTACTATACAGTATCTTACTCCTATTTACAATAATATTTTATTTCTAATTTGGCAACACATCAGAAACATATTTACCCAACAAACATTTCTCCATCCGTCATCATTCACATTTCAGTCTGTCATGTATGTTAGTTTTTACAGTCCGCTTTGGTGTGATACAAGCTTAAACAGTTCAGACACCAAATTTTCTTGATCCACGTTTATAGTAAAGGAGGCGGGGAACCCAAAATCAAGTATCAATCAGAAGAACAATGTCATGTAGTCAATTAAGGAGATCCGAGAGGGATTCGATACCTGTTTCGCTTCATCATGACCCTTCTTCAGGGCTCTAGGATAATCTTAACATCCAGGCCTAAACAACGTCTTGTTGCACATGGTGCCAAATCTCCTCACTTCCCCTTCATGCACACAAAGCAGGCTCTGAATAAATCACATTGTTCACTTCAATCAGACAAACGTGAAGGTTGTTCTCCAAAATGAAAACAGCGTAATCTCAACCAGTGAGGTTCAGCCTTGCTCCTTCATTGATCCTACAATTATACTCTTAGGTGATGCCAGGAGTCAGTTTCGGAATTGCAGTGTCATTATGTTGAATTTACTTTGCTATTTCTATCTGATCTACAGGACGTTATTAAATCCCACAGATACAGCAAAACCCCATGGCTTATCAACATCATAAAACTATTAACTATATTGGTGTGGCTTGATCTGTTTGCAACCGCTTCTAGTGCCTCCTTCTCTTTAACAAATGAGTTAAAAAAGGCCCTTTGGGGCCAGGTCATTCCAGAATGCTGTGCATGAGGCAGCAAGTGCCACGTTTATTGGGGAATTTCTTGATTTGAAATGTGATAGCGCCCTAGAACAATATTGGGATATTATTACAGTCACAATAGGCAGGAACCTATATTTATTTCCAATTCAGGATTGGCACCTTACCTTCTTATGCATTCACCTTTAAATGGATGGCTATTGATTCATTGCTATGCCCAGCTTGTAAAAGCAGGGATGAAACGGTACCCACGTTTTATTTGTTTGCACAGCTTACACCAGACTTGTTAGCTATAGATCAAACCTCTATGAAATGAGCTGGGCACATCTGGCCACGCTCAGAATTCTAAGAACTGACACCCATCGCCTTTTCTGCATCTTCTGTAGCCACATTTTGGGGGGATCTGTGGTCTATAATGAGAGTGGCAATTCTTCCAAAGCTATGTTATGTTATGTTAACTGTTTTATAAAGCGCTCAAATCACCCTGGGGCATCTCGGCGCTGCCTAGAAGTAGTATTCTGAGGATTAGAGAACCAGGATTGAGATAGGTATGTCAGTTAAAACAAAAAAGCTTTTAGCTGTTTCCTAAAGATGCTGTAGCTTGAAATTTTGCGCAGAGCTGGAGGGAGCTTGTTCCAATAAGAAAGGC
The DNA here is from genome assembly GCF_964263255.1 of Lissotriton vulgaris. Lineage (NCBI taxonomy): Eukaryota > Metazoa > Chordata > Amphibia > Caudata > Salamandridae > Lissotriton > Lissotriton vulgaris. Next base: position 982,219,026 of record NC_141699.1, on the reverse strand, counting down.
GCAAGATATGAGAAGGCTCTACCCCCTGAGCAGGTGAGATGAATTTGGGGAACTTGAAGGAGATCCAGGGTGCTAATTCTGAGTTTCCTGCAAGGAGTATATTTTAAGAGTTTTTTTCGCAAGTAGAGGGGGCCTCTTTCATTCAATGCATTATATGTGAGGCAGCAGATTTTAAAAAAGGATCTCTTCTTCACTGATAGCAGTGCAGTTCCCTAAGCAATGGAATCGAGGGGGAACCTGCAGGACGATTTAAAATAATTCTAGCTGCAGTGTTCTGTACTACTTGGAGTTTGGCAAGTAGTAGGGTCTCTCCCACTTCCGCCAACAAATCATTACATAGTCCAGATGACTAATTAACATTGCCTGGACTAGGGGACTGCGGTGGGGGTATGCATGTAGGGAAGGATTTTTCGAAGTAGTCGTAAGCTGTAGTAGCACGAACTGGTGGTGGCCGCGATGTGATCCTTTATGGCCAGAGCCCAGTCCAATTTTAGACCTACATTTTTTACTGATTGTTTGGGATGGGGGCTCTGCCCAGCTGAGCAAGCCACCAATCGTCCGACCAGATGTCTGTGACTTTTCCCATTAACATAACCTCCGTTTATTCTGGGTTCAGCTGGAGACAGTTTTCTGTCATGCAGTTGGAGATGGCGAGCATACCGGTGGCAAAACAGATTTTGTCAAGCTCTGGGTTTGATCCGATGGTAAACATAAGCTGCATATCATCAGCATATAAGATGATCTCAAAACCCAGCTGCTCGACTGTCCATGCCATGGGAGCCATGTATATATTAAAGAGAGTGGGGCTTAAACAAGAGCCCCGCGGGACGCCCTTGTCGAGATGCATTTTTCGCCGAGGTGAAGGGTCCTAACATGACAGTTTGAGTTCTCTCAGACAAGAAGTGTTGAAGCCACTTCAAGGCTGTCCCTTGGATTCCACAGGAGAGAAGTCTCTCCGCCAGCTTTGAATGGGAGATGGTATCAAAAGCTGCCGAGAGATCTAGGAGAATCAGTATTACTGAGTCTCTTGCGTCGATTGTCCGCCTGAGTGAGTCGGTCACAGCTAAAATCTACAGAGTTTAGGAGATACAAAGTCCCTTACTTTACCAAACAGGGTTTTTGGGGAGTTGCTGGCGTATTCTATTTGGTTAATGAAGAAAAGACGTCTGGCTGCTTTTAGGTTCAGATGATATTTGGACAGAGACTGTCTTCTGTTTTGATGGGTCTTACAAGTTCGTTCCAAATGCCATCATTTGGCTTTTTCCATTTTTAGCTCCTCCGTATACCATGGGGTGGAGGGCCGCTGTTGTAGCGAACCCTGTTTTTTTGGTATAACAGCATCAAAAGCTGTTTCTAAGGCGGTATTAAAAACCTCAAACTTTTGGATACTTCCATGATGTTAGTTACTGATTCCGGGGAGAATACCTCGTTAAATGCTTCTAAGGAGAGATTACGCCATGTCCTGCGCTGATCTGGATTTTGTCTGATAGATAGTTTAGAGCTCTCTGGCAAGACCGCTGGATATAGATCGTGATCATGGAATGATCCGCCCAAGGAATGGAATCTGGGTGTCACATCCCAGCTGGTCTGTGTTAGAGAAAACCAGGTCTAATAGGTGGCCAGCTCGATGAGTGGAGCCTTCAACTTTTTGATAAGTCCCATTAGTTTGAGGGAAGAGAGGAGTTTGATACCTTAGGGTTGGTAGGATTCTCCCCATGAACATTAAAGTTGCAGAGCAGAAGAAATGTATTTGACACAAGCACATGTAGTGCAAGATGTTCCACCAGGTGGTCTATAAATTTGGCTCTAGGGTACTGGGGGCCGATAGATTAAGGCGCCATACCAGCTGTCAGAAGGAGACAGAGATATCTTGAAAATTCCTAGTTCTAGACAATCATTACTAACAGTAAAAACCCAATTCACAGCCAGATGATTTTTAAAAGCAATGGCGATACCCCCTCCTGTTTTTCTCTCTACCCAGATGAATACACTTATAATTCTCTGGTATGGCCACGTTTATCATGGGGTGGTTTGAGGGGTTCAACCATGTTTCAGTGAAGAAACATAATGCAGGGTCCTGTGAGACAATCATGTCCCATATTTCAAACAGATGTTTAGCAAGGGATCTTACATTGCACAATTATTTTTTGGGGTTCGTAGTGGCTGGATCTGGGGCTTTGCTGGGGGGTTGTAAAACCCCTACAGGTGATACAATTTGGAATTGACAGTGATTGCAAATTACCAGCCCTTCTAACATATTGGGGAACTTCTGAGTGCAGTTCGCATTGGTGAGATGATTGGCTTGTACGAGCTCACTGATTGCAAGTAAAGATTCAGCTGAGTAATATAGGGGGGGCTTGATGGCGGATATTTACCTTAGTAGAGGCAGCATCTCTGGCCTCTGGTCTCGGTTGGGCGCGGACGGGCTCAGACGGGCTTGCCTTTGGCATGCCTTCGGCGCACCTCCGGCTCGCCTGCTGCCCGCGTCCGCTCCGCGCACGTGTTTGCATCCTCATATTATTAGCGCGCTACCTGTAATGCCACCCAAGGTTCTGACCGCTCCAGCGGTAGACTCTAGCGCGTGGTGTCACTCCTCTCCCAGCACCTAATCAGCAGAGAAGGTGAGCGATACTGTAATTCGAACACAAGTGAGTTAAAGTAAGAAGGGTGCAGTTAAAATGATATGCAGCGCTTTTAAAAAACTAACAGAGCTACTCCCGGCTTCCACCTCAGGAGACTAGGAATCTAGTGCAGTGCGCACACGTTTGAGTCCTCTTTTTATTTGTTCCCCGAGGATCCAAACACTAGCGCGCTACCTGCAAGGCCACCCAAGATGTCTGACCGCTCCAGCGGTAGACTCTAGCGCGTGGTGTCACTCCTCTCCCAGCACCTAATCGGCTGAGAAGGTGAGCGAGGCTGTAATTCGAACACAAGTGAGAAAAAGTAAGAAGGGTGCAATTAAAATGATATGCGGGGCTTTTAAAAAACTAACAGAGCTACTCCCTACTCTCCTCAGGAGACTAGGAATCTAGGGGCATATTACCAAGGGCCTTATCGCCGCTTTAGCTGGAATTTTTCCCGCTAAAGCGGCGATAATTTTATTGCCCTATTACCTAGCTGTCTCTAACACCAGTTAGCGACAGCTAGTAGGAGATAGGGATCATCTTGGGGCCCACTTTGCATGTCAGTGATATTTATCGCTAATGACATGCAAAGTGGGCGTGCCAAGATGTTAGCGACTGTAAACAGTCGCTAACATCGCTATCTCCTATTACCTACAAAGGCGTACTTTTGGAAATATTCGCGCTATGCGCGAATATCTCCAAAAGCTAACGCCTGCCCAAGGCAGTTCTTAGCCATGTTATCCAATGGTAGGTGGATAACATGACTAAGAGCATTAGCTCGGTAATGCATGAATATCGCTGACTTTTCAGCGATATTCATGCACATCGCTTTTGAGATAAACCTTGATAATAGCAAGGTTCCTAAGCGATAAAAATCAGCGGAGCTCGGCGATAATAATATTGCCGCTAACTGTGTTAAGCGATAATTATCGCTTAATCTTGGTAATATGCCCCCTAGTGCTACAATAAGAGTTGGTTTTTCCTTTTTTTCCTCTGGGGGTAGAATGTTGTCATTTATAACCAATAGTACCAATGTTGTGCCAATCCTGGATATGTTTGACTGTCATTTTATCTTTTTAACTGCTTTTATTTGCTTAATTCTATCTGAACTGTGGAAGATTATTGTGGTTTGAATTCTATAGGCCTCATTTACACGAAGGTGCCGCTGCACAGCACCACCAGCAGTTTGGCTGCACCACCCTGCGGCACCTGTAAAGCACAGGGATGCGTCATATCTACAAGGATATGGTGGATCCCTTTGATCTCACCATGCGCACAATTAGCTGTCATGTGCTGCACACAAGCAATCATAAGATGTGATTTCCTCATTCTATGTGCGCTGCAGAATGCAGCACGTATAGAAAGAGGGAAAAAACGAAGAGAAATGATTACATTTCTCCTCGTTGCATCTCCCTTCGCCTCACCTGCGGAGGCGCAGCATTCAGACACATTTCCAGGTTTACAATTTCTCGCAAATGTGGAAATGTGGCAGGTTCCATGGGTGTTGCCAGGGAATACCCGCAGCAACAACCATGGAATGCCACTTTCACGCAAAGGGGGCGTATTTACAAGGACAGGAAAAGCCACGCATAGTGACTTATCCTGTCCATGTAAATATGGGGCAGAAAAATGCGCTGCCTGTGCGTCACAAAAAGTGACGCACTGGTGGCTCAAGGGGTTGTAAATAATACCCTATATATTTTCTCATTTATACTTTTATGGTATGATTTTTTAAATAAAGTTATTTGAACTGAACTGATTATGTTGAGTTGCTATTTTTGTTGAAATAGTGTAGAAACGGTAGCTTGTAAGCCCAAACAGGAAGTCCCACTTGATAAAAAAAATCAGCACAGGTGAGACATCTTGTTCCCGGCCCATGAGCATACATCATAGATTTTTTTTTTTATATAGATATCCGGGCATTATTAATTAGATGAACTGCTCAGTTGATTCCTGTGGTCAGTTGTGTATTACAGTGAGCAGTTATGATACACTGAGGCTTCTTCGTTGTATTACAATCCCGCTGGCTCAGAAGTGCAAGTTCATGAGCCCTAAACAGGAAGCCCTGCTTCAAAATGCCATCAGCCTATTTTAATCGTGATTCACAGAGATTTCTTTGTAATATTACAAAATTGCTGGTGGAGAGTGGTAGCCCACAGGCCAAAAAAAAAGGAACTTCTGCCACATTGTGGCGTGGGCTCATGGACTTTCATTTCTGGGCCCTCAAGCACAGTAAATTGCACAAACGAGAGACCTCATTGGATGTTACAATAATTTCCTTTCACTTTAAAAAAAAAAGTTTCAGTATGGGGGAAGAAAAGTCCCTGTATTGAAGCATTAATATAATTTAGCAGTGCATCATTTTTGCAAACTGAGGAGACATCATGGCAGCTAATGCACCAAAAAAGTAGGTTGTGACAGGATAAGAAACATCTGGGGAGCGCAACCACGCCAACTATACCAGCAAGAGCAACAGCGACGACAACTTCTCCTTAAATAATCCAGTGCTTAATTTGTAAAACAGTAAGTGCCAGGGCTCTATTCAGGAGGCCACTGCGGCTTGAACTACACATTGCTCCTGCTTGAACTACACATTGCCCCTGGTATGCTGCCACAGATAGTAACAACACAACTCATAAACATTACACACCTACAAGTGTGACAGTCTGAACTATTACGTTAATTTAACAGGGCCTCACAGCTATAAGAAAAAAATTTCATTTTTTAATGTATATTGAATTAATAATTAACTGTAGTTGTGGTCATCTCTAAATTAGCAAGACAGTGCCACCTTGTGGCAGACTGTCACAAGTGACGGTTTTGACAATTAAGTGCTGGGGCCAAGCACCGGAAACCACCGGCTCAAATTAAGCATTGAATATACCAATGCGAAACTCTGCAAAGGATAAGGTTCAGAGAATTTGGGATTTGCGTGCTTTATTCATCCTCCCCATTAAATGAAGCGAATGCACAAAACAGCTGCGGTCCGTGCAGGCAAGAGCCGTGGGCCCGTGGGCCCGGTGGAGGGGGGGGGGGGGAATTTTGACAGACGACAACAAAGAAAAAGTTATAATTTATTTTATTTTCTCTTGTGGTCGTCTGTCACAACCCGGCCTCACTGCTCCACCGCTCTAACATGCACGGGCCGCGCTTTTCACAAAAGGTGGCCTGCAAGGTATGGAACAAAGAACTGTGCTGACGGAAACCTGGCACATGTGTTTTTTTTAAACAGCAGCCCTATCCTATCATTTGCTTTCCAGGCATGACTTCATGCAAAGCGACAGAGCAGAAAAGAAAAAATAGGAAGGTTACCAGTAGTCAGGTACCTCCTCTCATTCCAGCTGAGGTACAGCAGGAGGAAGAATTTGAAGTTTTCCCGGTACGGAAAGTATGGCACTCTGTTGCAGCTAGTGCAAAACCTATGCCTTCTAAGAGAAGCAGAACATCCCTATTCAGAAAAGGCAACCGAAGGGCCATGCAATAAGAGGTCACCCACGTGTATTTGTTCCTGCTTCCGTTTTTCCTCCATTAGTGTTGGTTCTGAACATTTGTTTCACCGAAACAGTGTAGCACAAAATTGAAGAAGTTAGAAAGCACAACCCACAAAAAAACTGTTCAATTTAGTTCCACCTTTTATTGTGAAAACAAATTACTATTTCAAAAAACATTCCTGTACTCATTTTATGCAGCCTGTTACCGTTTAAACACTTGCATTCAAATAACACTAGTGTGGGGTATGTAAATAATATTTTACTCAAAGATGGGTTCCCTACTGCATTCCAGGCCATTGCAGTAGGGATTGGCCACCCACAGCAGACAGGAAGGAGGCGTTCAGATCTTGGGCCCAACCCCAACTATGTACAGCTGAAGGCCATGCCTTGCAGTGGTTTCTTGCCCACATTAGATTGGGTGCAGGGCCTGCCAAAAATCAGGTTCTGTGGCCAACCCCAGTTGTGCATGATCGGTGGTTAGCCACACACAGTTGCTTGATCACAAGGACTGGCTCAAGGAGAGAAGTGACAAGGATACAGGGCCTCATTTGTGAAAAGTGACGCATCGCTGAGTAAAAACAGCGATGCGTCACTTTTCACTCCGCCCTCCTTGCGACACCAGTGATGCGTCATATTTACAGTATGACGCATCATGGCGCAAGGAGTTACAGATACAGCAGTATTTCTGACGTATCTGTATGGCGCAAAAGTGACGCATTGCTGGAGTGTGACACAAAAGTGACGCAACTCCAGCAATGCGTCCTTTCACATGGGGCAAGCCCCATGTGAAAGGACCTGCGTCAGTCTTACACCTGCTTTGAAGCAAGCGTAAGAAATTGGCGCATTTGTGTCCTAGAAGTGGCACAGTGAAATCTTATAGATTTCACTGCGTCACTTCCATGACCCTTTCTTACGTCAAAACGCCCCCCTTGCATACATTATACCTGGCGCAGGTATAATGTGGCGCAGGGGTTTACGGAGTGACGCATCTACCTAGATGCGTCACTTTGTAAATATGGCACAACAAGGCGCATTTTTTAAGCCACTGGTGCGTCACAAAAAGTGACGCACCAGCGGCGCAAAAGTGGCGCACAGCCTCATAAATGAGGCCTACAATTACTTGCACCCATCCCTTACCAGGGAAGGGAGGCTGGCTACCTCAAGGAAATGCTCAACAGGTATAAGTACGCTGAGTGGTCCCTTTGCTGGCCAAAGCAATACCTTCGTTTTATCAAATTTAATTGTTCTGTTCTGTTCTTCATCGATCCTTCTATTTGCATGGTGGTCTTGGACCCATTTGGGCTTCAAGCTACCTGGATCAATAAGGGTTCGGGTGGGCGCTTGTGAGCACCTTGTGTGTGTGGCAGCTTGCACACCATTGATGTGGACCATAATACCATCTACATTCCTTCCTCATTAGGGAAGTTCACCCTGGGTGAATCTAAAGTGACCCAGAGAATCTTGGACATGCAGGGGAAGAGATATGTTTATTTTTTTATATGTTTGTTTTAAGGTACCAAAATCATCTAAACCGATGGATATTATCCTCACGGGCACTAAAACTCAATTTGTTTTGCTCTGAGATACTTCACATTTCACTTGCAGATTACTGTTGCACTGCCTTTCGGTTGCAACTGTGTTTCTCTGTTTTTCCAGGTTGTGTTTATATACTCCTGATCAGTGGGATCATGAATGGTTAAGGTCTGCGAGCCCCAACAATGTAATTTTGCTTTGCCAGGACAATGGCAATCCACCATGTTTACAATCTGATAGTGGTTGCAATCCTTCCATGGCTGTGAGCATTTGATTTTATGTTTCTATTGTTGCAGCAGCTTCATTTGGTATTGTATTGACTTCTCATTTTCAGCAGTGTCCTGGTGTTGTCATTCAAGTAGTAATTCTGAATGATATTTTGTTTCCAGCCAAGAACCCTGGCGTATTCACTGCCTTGTGTTTCATTTCTTTTTTTGTGTAGTGTGTTCAGTGTGCTCTTTAATATTTGATCCTCATTTTTTACTGTACATATATGTCTACATGTGCAAAAACTAAAGAGTTGAGTATTTACAAATTCACACAACTCTGGCTAGACAATCACATATTTATTACACATGTAATAGCTGTGTTACTGTGCATAAAGTCAACTATGAATCACCATCTTTGAGTTTATGCTTCCCTGCTTCTCCACATGTAATGAATATAACAAGTGTAGTCGACCCCACTTTCACCCTTAAGTGGCGCGATTGACAGATCCCGGACGCTATTGTCACCCAACTCAATTGTACTCGAAGACCTCAGAAGGATGAAAGGCCAAGTAGACACTCCAGCATTTGAACCTGTTACCATAAGATCAGACCCAGATCCTTGGGGGCAATCACATAAAATGAGCACTCAATCACTAATTTAAAGACATGTTGTCTGTCACAGTTCTGGGCTGACTCTTGTCTTAAATAACCGAAGAGCTGAAATAGAGCTGTTTTACCATCTTACAGCAGTGGCGGCTCCTCCACTAAGGCGGAGGAGCATCGCCCCACTGCTTGTACTGCAAGCTGAATACGAAAAACACAATGATAATAACGCTTGCTAGTATCATTTTCTTTTCTCATATTCGGCTTGCAGCTGAAGCCAGATGGGCGTGACTGGGCTCCCCACTAACACAATGGGAGGAGTTGTGGCACAACCTATAGTGCGCATGATGGTTTGGCTGGGCGTCTCCGACCGGCCAATCCCTCATGTGCACTCTGCCTGTTCTCCACACAGGCTGTAAATTCGCCACACAGGCTGTATTACAGCCTGCCTGGGGAACATGCACAGCCTGCCAGCCCCTGTATGAGTGCTGAACCCAGCACTCAGAAAAATCACAATGTTGCTAAGGCAGCGTTGTGATTGGTCAGGGGATTCTGGGCGGCTGAGTGCTTTCCTGTGAAAGGAGGACAGAGGATGGAGGAAGAAAAGGTGGCAGCCGGCGGTATAGGTGCTTCTTTCATTTATGTGTATGCCCCTACCCCACCCCACCACCCCTGTTCAGTAGCAACCGCTACTGCCTTACAGTGGTAAAGTGGTAAGGCTTGCTAGGGGTAGGCGGTGCTCTCGCCTGCTTGCCTCTCTTGAACCTTGGTTCTGCCCCTGCGAACACTGACCTCTAAGAAGCATTTCCGTTTACAGTGTGTATAAACCAACCAGCAGAAACAGTTCATTCTGTATTTCCGGGCCACACAATTCTGAATGCCCAGGAGTTGGTTACTTTGTTTACAACTGTTGCATGGGTAGCACGTTCATCCTCTTCCTCCTGTCCCATAATAAGAACTTGAAGCCCACGCCCATTCTCACAGGTAACTTGTTCATGGGCGTTATCCGTCTCAGCTGTTGGTGCATGAGTAAAGGCCAGCATGGATAGTAAACAGATCTACAGCAGCAAACAAGCTATGTACAATATGCTGACTTTTTGAATGTATGACGTTCCTACGCCATCTATTACCCCACAGTAGGTTACAACACGGATATTACATTGTCCGCGTTGTTACCACGCATGGCGTTACATCGCAAGTCGTTTCTATGACTTGAGCTAGATGGCACAACGCTGGACTTAGGAATAGTATAAATTACTATTCCTACTCCAGTCAGCGCAAAAGCATGGAATCTGTTGGATGTAAAATCCAACACATTCCCTGGTGTTGCGCGCCATCTAGCGCAAGTCGTTAAACGACTTGCGTTGTAATGCCATGCGTGGTACAACGTGGACGATGTAACGTCCGCGTTGTTATCTACCTGCGTGCTATAACCAGTGTTGTGAACACTGTTTTCCTTTAGGGCAGATGTATTTGTTACAAAATGGTAAATTTCACAAGGTACTTGGCAAAGCACCAGAAACCTACCTTGACAACCCCATTATTAGATTATGCTGCCAAGATGGAGGTAGGTGCCTCGGCTGCAAAGATTCGACCCTTTTAATCACCACATGGTGCCTATCTAGGCTTCTTGATAGGCGGAGGCACCTAGGCACAAGTGGAGCTAATGGGTCTTCAAGGGTATTTGCCCCTGGATCAACTCATTTCCCATGGAACTCCCCAAGAGTTTTCAGTCCCTATGTGCCCACTTTGTCTAGTCATGGCACAGTTACCAAACAGTGAAGTGTCTGAAGTAACGAATGGGAGCATTCCTGGTGACATTATAATATTGCCTTCAACTGACGTTCCTTAGGTTTTGATGCCTCCTCTGAGGTGCAGTCTCTGGTCTCTATGGAGTCCTTCTTCAAAAACTATCTTCCAAGCCCAACAAGAAAGCACCCAGGAAAGATCTTTGCAACAAATACTCTTCGGAGATCTGCGCATCACTGATGGTATCTCATATAAGGTGAGTCGGGGAAGCGAGATTCGTATTCAGAAAGATATGTGAGAGTGGGTCCCTCACCACTGCTTTTCGCGATAGCCACCGAGCACCTTGTGGATCTCCAAGGGCTTTGAGTGGGCCCCACAATCTCCGATAGAGTGTGTAAAGAAGTGTGTGTGATCCAATAGGAATCTGGAGAGATACTGTATTGAGTCTATCCTTGTAGCTAGATCTGAGGTGACCAAAAATGTATGGCGTCTGCTGTATGTATTGTGTACTGCAGATTGAAACGAGTACTCTCTAGCCTCCACGTGCTGGTCACACCATATATCTACACGGTGGAGGTCAGTCATCACCCTCTCCAATGTCATTGCCATAGTTGACCTGGGATTCTGTCTGGGAGGATTTCTATCTCATTCCTCATCAAGTATACAGTTAAAGTCTCCGCCATATTAGTGGCAGATCAGCCGCAGTGGAGACTACATTCTGTAATACGTAGAAATAGGACTTATCATCAGTGTACAGTGCATAGGTAAGTTAATGTCTGAGCCGACCAACAGTCCCTGAACCAGCACAAAGCGCCCTCCTATATCTGCATGTGAATATTTATTATGGCCAGGGGACCCCCCATATTAGCACTCCACTGGAGTAGATGGAGTAAGTGGCCACATATATTTGTCCTCTCCATTTCTTACAGAGCTTTAGTACTTTATCATCTATGAGATGTGTTTCCTTTACAAAAACTACAGATGTGGAATTGCATTTAAGAAATGTGTACCATATATCTTGTAAGTTGGCTAAGGCTACGAACACACTGTTCCCCTTTGCCCCTCAAAGGGTCAGCTTTCCGGCCTCAAAGTTTGGTAGGCAGTTCCTAGGGGGGCAACAGCACTGCGACCGATCTCACCGTCAGACACCATCTCCAGCAGCAGTCAGCGTCACCGAGCTATTCGGCTTGCCTCTCCGCAGCGCTGTGCTTTGTTTTTGGGAGAAGAGGCCTCCGTTATCACTCAGGGTACTGCAGGATTTATGATGGACATGCCAGTCCAGTGCCAAGGACTACTGCATCCTGTATATTGCTAGGCCACACCCCTCAGGGCACGAGTTATAGTTACTTGATTTAACTATAACTGGTGAATTGCCATGGTTGGTTAATTGAAAATGGTATATTTTAACTGACATTTTCAACTAACTATAAAGTTATTTTACCCTTTGTTTTTTTCAGTACATTTCTAAGGTCTTTTTTAAATTTAAAGTAAGACATAATTACAGTACCTAACTATGATGCCACTCTAACCTTTTAGTTTTTTTCCAGTGAATTTCTCTTTTTTGTTAACGTAAAGTATTAATTTATTACCATATGTAAAGCTAACCCTGAGCCGCACATGGCCCTATATTCAACACACCTGTGGGCTGCCAACTCCCTCCCCCCAAAGAACGCCCATTCATGGGTGCCGTAATTTTTTTTTGTAATACTGGGCATGGGGGCACACAACCACCCTCCGTGCCTCCTATTCCCAGGGCCTCTTTGTATTTTAAGGTGAGGGGTTATGCGACCCCATCCCCAAGCCAATAGTAGCCATGGGGACCTCATTCCCTGGGGCCTAAGCATATATTTAAAGGGGTGGTAAGAGTGTGGTACCCCTCACCAATCCAATAGAGGCACCATGGACCCCATCTACTGAGGCATAAACATACATTTAAATGAGAGTGGGGCAAGTCCCTTCCTGTCTGCGCCAATAGTTGCCCTGGAGATTACAACCACAAGGGTCTTTCCTTTTATAAGGGGAGGGGCTGAGCCGCCCACTCCCCAAGCCAATACTGTCCCCGGGGATCCCATCCCCTGGGGCCTTACATGGGTAACCCAGTGCATACCTGGGATACCCACACCACACACCATGGGGGCCACGAGGTGCACAATAGCATCCACACTGGCATGCCAGCTCCCTGAATGCGCCAATCCTGGAGGGAGCAGCTGTTTTTTCTTGCTCATTTGGGGGGCGAGCAATATGAGTTTCTCTGCCTGCTAGAGCCCGAGCTGGGAAATAAAAGTCTGCTCCCACCCAGAAAGGAGCATTTTTAAAGCCTCTGCCGAGTGGGACCACAGATCCCTTCCCTGCCCGCTCTCCTGCAGGCAAGGAAAACATGTCTACTTCCACCTGGCGGGAGCTTTAAAAATGCTCCCTCCAAAGTGGGAACAGACAAATATTTTTCCTGTCTGCGCTCTTGGGGGCAGTGTAACCACTGTGTCCTCCCATGGGTTGACCCCCCAGGGCAAGCTTATTGAGCGGGCCTTGGGGTATGGGGTCCCTGGGTGTTTTAAGACTCAAGGAAAGGGGATGAGCCCCCTCACCTTTTTGTAATGAGGTGAGCCCCAGGGGATGGGTCAACGAGGCCTGTAAATGGTCAGGAAGGGTATTGCACATCCCATTCCTTTTTTATTCCTATTTGACCATAAGGGATGAAGTTCCAGTGCCTTTTCAGGTTCGAGGAGGGAGTCAGGGCACCCCCTACCCTTTCTATTGAGGTCACTTTGGAGGATGGGGTTTTAACTACCCACAGAAGCTCAGGGTTGGGGGCCACGCCCCCCCAAAACTGTATTATGCTACCCGAAGGGACTATTTTAGGAGCACAGGAGATGCACCCTAAAGCTATTTTTCACTGTGGCAGGCCCTGCTGTCCTATATAGAAAATGAGAGGAGAGATTACATATCTTAGTACTTTATATGATGAATGGGACTACCTAGAAAAATTATTGAACAACTATTTTTAATATTAATTAAAATCCAACCCAATGATGGGGTCAGATTTTCAGTAAATATTAAGGAAAAGTAACTTTTAGGAATGTATCTTTCCCCACCTGAAGTTCCTGAAGACTAAATTTGCATTTGCGCTGCCACTTTTGCCAGCCAGTAATTAGTATTTGAATTGAAGTGAAAACGGTGTGAAGTGCCTACCAGGAGCAAACAATAGGCTGACCTGAAAAGGCAGAGATGACTCCTCAGAACTTGACAGACTATGCAAGGAGGTGCTATCAATCAATCAACCAGAAGTTTGTAAAGCACAACTACTCACCTGCGAGGGTCTGAAGGTGCTGGGGGGGCAGCTCTGTTGAGTGCTGAGGTCATCCGAAGAGCCAGGTCTTAAGGTCCTTCCTGAACTAGAGCAGTGTAAGAATTTGCCAGAGGTGAAGGGGGAGGTCGTTCAAGGCCTTGGCTCTGAGGTAGGATGAGGACTTTCCTCCCATTCTGGTCTTCTAGATGTGTGGGAAGCTAGCCAGAGAAATATCAGCTGATCGGAGGTGTCTCTTGGGGGCGTGGAAGGAGAGGCATTCATTTAGGTATGCTGGTCCAATGTTGTGGAGGGCCTTGTATGCATAAGTGAGGAGCTGGAAGGTTATTCTTCTTTCGATGGAGAGCCAGTGGAGATTGCAGAGGTATTGGGTGATGTGATTGTACCTCGCAGCCAGGTTAAGATCAAACTGGCTGAGAGCTTCTGGATGGTCTGGAGCTTGTGAAGTAGTTTCTTGTTGATTCCAGTGTAGAGAGCATTGCTGTAGTCCAGACTGTTGCTGATGAGGGCATGCTATAAGCATCCTTTTTTACAATACAACACTGGAGGCGCACTTGAAAGGAGGGAAATCAGGATGCCAAACAAATCTTGTGTGTCTACTGTCTGGTTGCTTGTCCCCAAACTGGGCTTTAGTGGTTGATATGAAAGGACAGTAGGATTACCATAGTACATTCCCCACATACCCTGCCCAGACCTCGGAGGCCACGTTTAGTGTGACTGAAGACCTTTTACATCTATAAAGTGGCCAAAGTGGGTAAGGTTGGCCCCAGGAACGCTTGCCCCTTTGGTTAGTGCATGTTCAGGATTCATTTCCAACCAATAGCTCATGCCAGGCCTAAATCTGGCATCTCCCACTTTGGAACACCAATGGACCTGAGGAAGAACAGAAAAGGACCGAACCTGCTATCTGCAACTGTAGAAGAGCCTTAGAAGAGGAACCTGGTATCTCTAGTACCCAGGAGAAAGACGTGGACTCCAAGGGTAATACAGCTGGCCTCCTATTAAAGCTACATGCATACCCCAAGCTACAAGAGGCTATTTCCCATAACTGAACAGCGGGCCAGTGGCAACTAGAGCTAGACTGGACCCTTCCGGTTGGCCACTGGCTACCACCCTGTAAGTCTCTCAGAGCCTCCCGTAATGTCTTGGGCGGGCTTTAGAAGAGTACTCCTTTTGTAGCTTGGGACTAAAGTTAAAAGGTAAAATCTTAGACTAGGACAAACCTGGTAGGTGTAACTGACCTCGTTCCATCAAGGTCAAATTGTGCCACTGTCCCACCCTCTCCTACCGTTAACTATTATTGGTTCTTCACGCTATCCCTACTTAAAACTTTAAAAATTCATGTTTCCAGTTCCCCTTATTGGATTTTTGAAATCTAGGAATCATTTTGTTTACTACATTTTACTCTTCTTTTATTTTTCTAATTTGGTTTGGGATTTTTATTATGTTGCTCTCCGACTGTATTGTTGTTTTGGTACTGTATAAATAGTTTACACATTGCCTTAGGTTAAACCTGTCTGCTTTGTGCCATAGCTACTAGGGGGTTGTGCTCAAGTTAATTTAGTTACTTTAATGGTTCATCCTGACAAGGGTTGTGATTATTCATTGAGGTGGGTAGTCACCCACCCCAATTAGTAATCCAATTTCTTACATAGAGCGACAGCAAAAAAGGCAGAACATTGAGAAAGAAGGAGTAAGGGAAAACAGTGACAAAGGGAAAGCAGGGGTAAAAAACATGTATGTAAGCAATGAAGAGACATGAAGTGGGGGGCGGTGAAAGAAAGAGGCATGAGGTGGTTTCAATACTAGACAGTTGGTATTCGGAAACCTTGCTTATGTTCTGTTATGTTCATTTGTATAGCGCACTAATCAACCAAAAGGGTATTCAGGCACTTGAGCCAAGTATACACGATACTTGTGTTAAGAAGTACTTCTGAAGCTATGTGAAATGTTATCTTTTTCTTTATTTTACCAACATTAAGGGCAACCCTCACAACTCATTCTTCAACAGACTCTCATTCTTTCTCCAACTTGGTGGTATGTTATCACCATGGTAGAATCATGACATCAAGTAGGATCTTTGTGAGCCATGATTCTTTGATAAAGTGGGTTACAACACACCTCCCTTTTAGTGGTATACAATCAGGAGTATAAAATGTAAAATGGTGGAACAAGACACAATAGAAAGCTCTGCAATCTCACCCTGAATGTGTGGAAAATATGATAAAGAACTTTAACAGAACTCAAGCTACAAATGTAAAAGAAATAAATGAACATAAGTAATTACATTACAATACTAAAATAGACTACTAAAGAAAGTGAAAGAAAATTATTAACGAAAACAATTCACATAGCATCAATAATAGAACACTATGTAATTCATAAACATATTTAGGACACAAAGCAATTCATAAAGGTGTAACCCCCAACTGTGTTATACATAATCTTTTAAATATAAAGGCTTCTTCCTGAGTCTGCGACTGCAATGAACGCCACCTTGACTCAGTACATTGTCCTCTACTGCACTCTCCCCTTAATTGATGTTACTCTTGTCCAGTGATGTACTCATGTGCTCATCATTATGTGCACTCCTTGCTAGATGTGATCTACTCCAAACCTCCCCACCCTCCAAACCCACCACATGTTTCTTCATCTGGATTATGAATTTTGGGCCTATAAACTTAGACCTGCTTCTCTATGAGAACCATTTCACCCACTTTCCATTCACGTTCACACACTCTTTCTGTCATCTAATTGTTTTTGTACCTTTTGTTGGTGAAGTTTAACAGCCTGTGAGTCAGTATCTTCTGCAACTTTTTTTGTAAATCCAACCAGGCACAATTTAAATTACCGCCAGCTAATCTCCCCGTTAAACACTGAAAAGGTGTGAGGCAATTTGGAGTGTTACGGTGTGTCCGGAGTTTCTCCCAGAGCACCCCACTTAGAGATACCCTGTTGTCCACTGCGGTCTGAGCACATGCCTTAACTAATCAGTTCATACTTTCTACTAAGCCATTGGCCTGAGGAGAATACAATACAAGGTTATTCAATAATGTTTTATAGCCAGGTCATTCAGAAATTATCTAATTTTTACTGAGACAAACTGTACCCCATTCTCTGTTATGATGGTCTTGGGAACACCCTCATGCGCAAACACTTCACGTAAAAACTGTATCACACACTTTGGGGACCATTAGGATGACGGGCAGACTTTGTCCGCCCGTCATTCTGTCATGTGGAGGGACCGCCCGCCATAAGGGCGGAGGTCCCATTGGGGGCATTAGGATGCGCCCACCAC
The DNA here is from genome assembly GCF_964263255.1 of Lissotriton vulgaris. NCBI lineage: Eukaryota > Metazoa > Chordata > Amphibia > Caudata > Salamandridae > Lissotriton > Lissotriton vulgaris. The sequence goes on along the minus strand of NC_141699.1, from coordinate 982,202,215 downwards.
AGTGGCGGGCGCATCCTGTATCTTTAGCATTGTGGCGGGTGATTCCGGGTAGGATGGCGGGTGGATCGCCCCCGCCAGGCTGGCGGGGCGATCCGCCTGCCATCCTAATAGTCATCACTGAACTTACACAGCTTGCAGTGACCCACTTTGAGGTGTAATTCACCAAGACTAAACCAAATCTTTCTTATGAGGGTAGCAACTCAAATGAACCTACAATATCTAACCCTAACTTATTTCAGGGTTCAGTGTAAACCTTAACAGTAGATATCAGAACCGTCCTGATAGATTTTGTCTTATCACTTCCAACACACTGTAAACAGTCCTTGACCAATCCCTCAACTTGTCTATCAGCACCTGGCCACCAGTAACATTTTCTCAGCATGGATTTGGTCAGATTTCTACCCAGATGCCCCTTGTGTGCCAGATTCACAATTTTATTCCACAACCCCACTGGTGAGACTATACATTCTACCAGGTATGATTCTCCATCCAGGATACTTGGAGGCATATTTACAAGAAATTGGCAGAGCGTGGGTTAGCTCCAAAATTGCTAATGCCATGTTCCGTCACTTTAGAAATGCAGGGTTGTGGCGTATTTACAATATTATGTCACACCCCTGAGTTTCTCCCTGGGCTGGCGCTAAATTCAGCTGCCTAGCGCCAATGCAGGCACCCTAGCACCATAGTGCAAGAGTGCCTGCGTTGAGGAAATGATTGCTTATGTGCAGAAAGGTGTCCCTTCCTGCACATAAACAATCAAAATTGTGATTTGTAACCCCTATATGTGAGGCCTTGTGCAGCACACATAGAAGTTGTAAACTGTTGTTTTTTTATGATTGTTTAAGTGCAGGAAGGAACACCTTCCTGCATATGAACAATCATTCATGACAATTTGCTGTTTCTATATGTTTCTACGTGTGCAACACACATAGAAATAGCAAAAACGAAGAGAAATAAAGCATTTCTACTTGTTTTGCCATATTAAGACCGGGTTTTCCCTGGTCTGCTTCCTATTTACGCCACCTTTGTAAATAGGAGGCAGTGTTAAAATCAATGGATGTGGACATGGTACGCCCACTGCGACACTCATTGCCCACCCCTTTCAGGCTAAGGGTAGATTGAAAGGGTGCCTTATTTATGAGGCAGCGTTAAGCCACATTAATTGGCTTAACGCTGCCTTGGAAATAAGGTGAAATCCCTATCGCCACAGAAACATCATAAAAAGTGACGTTCCTGTGTTGATAGGGGCTTGGAAATATGCCTTTAGTTCCTCCTTAACGCCCCAAAATTGTTTTACCTTGTCATGATTATTCCTCAGATCAGGCCACCCTGCCATCACAAACTGTATGACCTGCTTCCTTGTGTCATCATTCTCTGCTTTAATTTCACATTCAACTGGTAACCTGGACAGGTAATCCGCTGGTACATTCCTTGATCAAGGCAGGTACTCTATTTGATAGTTGAATTTAATAAAAGTTTCTATCCACCTTTTGATGTATGGTATGGTGTTATCAATATTCCTGCACTCTAATAGTAAAATCAAGGGTTTATGGTCCGTCCTCGAAACGAATATTAAACCCTGATAGGAAGAATTTAAAGTGATGCACTGCCCACATGCATGCCAAAACCTCTCACTCTATCACTGAATATCTCTTCTCAGGCCCCTCTCAGGGCACGAGAGACAAAGGCAACCATCCTTGCTTCTTCACCTGTCAAACGGAACAACACCACACCCAATCCTTTCCAACTTACATCAGTGGTGAGAATGTTTTTTAGTACAATCAGACTTTCCCAAGGTAGACATCTTGGCTATGCTGTCCTTGACTAAACTAAAAGCATTTTGGAAGTCTTCAGATCAATCAAAGCTTGATCCTTTCTGGAGGAGAAATCTGATTGGTTGTATCACACCGGGAAAATTTGGAATGAACTTTGCATAGTACTCCGCAAGACCTATGAAAGACCTTATCTAGTCTTTATTGATGGGAGTAGGTGCTCCTAAATGGACTTGACTAGATCTAACTTTGGGCTTATCCCATCCCCAGAAATGGTATGGTCCAAGTACAAGACCGAATTTTCTCCAAATTTACATTTCAATCGTTTGAGTGTAAGGCCTCTGTCTCTCAGTCTCGCTAGTATGCCTCAGGACAAGATCATGACTCTGTGTGTGTCCTTCCCATATACAGAACATCACAAAATCAATCCATTTAAACACATTTCTCATAAGGCGTTGAAAATATGCTGCAGCTGAGGCTAAGCCGAAAGGCAATCTCACACACCTAAATGCCCCTAGCTGTGTGACAAAGGATGCCAATGCCTTAGAGTCCTCGTGCAAATGTATCTGGTGGTTCGTAGCCTACAGGTCCAATACACTAAACACTTGTGCATCCTTGAGTAGTGCTAAAACCTCAGCTATATTAGGTAGGGTCTGACGATCGACCCAAATACATTGATTAAGGTCCCTCAGGTCCACAAACATCCTGATGTCGCTCCTATTGTACTTAGGAGCCAACACAATGGGAGCCAACCACACTGATGATTCAATCTCCTCGATCACCCCAAGGGACAACAGTTTATCAATCTCCTCTTGTAGTGGCTTCAACATTAGTTTAGGCACCCTTCTCATTCTGTGCACTGTGGACTTGGCATTGGTTTTCAAAATGATTTTGCACTGGAAATCTTTTAATAAACCCAGCTCTGCCCTCTCCCTCCACATTACCCAGTTGGAACCCCGCACCCTGCGCTTGGAGGGCAACCTCGCAACAGACCCACATGGTGAGGGTTCTTGACAGCTGCACCTCCTAAAATGAGGAAATCCGTCTCCAATTCATGGAGGCTGGCAAGCATCTATGCTGAGCCACGACAGCCAGAGTTTATGGGTCGGGATATAAAAACTGAAAACTACTATACTGGTTGGCCTTTCTGTGGACTTGTCCAAGCCTTGTACCACAATCCCACAGAGCAAGTACAGATGAGTAGGGTTCTCTCTAGTGCCTTTTCCATTGGAAGAGGTACATGACAGGGCTGCCCCGATCCTCACTCCTCCTTGCGATAGAGCCACAGGCATTTCTCATACCCGGCGATGCTTAACTATGTGATGGAGGTGGAGATGGAGTGGAGGTCATGAGGACCGCATAGCCTTATCTGCTGATGATGTCCTTCTTTACCTGGCAGACCTCAGGGTGAGCGGTCCTTGTTGTCTTCACCTACTTCACAGTTTTAGGGAGGCACGCAGTGTCTGGGTGAACCCCTCTAAATCAGTGTTAGTGCCCCTGCCACCAACCCGGTGGCTTCGGCTGGCAGAATAATATTTCTATTCATCGCCTCAGCTTTATGTACGTGGGTATCTGGGAGGCACTTCACCCTGAACTTACCTGGTCCCTTAACCACGGTCCCCTGAGAAGAAAGGCGAAAGCAGACCTCACTAAATGCCAATCCCGGTCTTTGAATGTGATGGCTCGAATAGCCCGATTGAAAATGATGGTCCTGCCTAGATTTCTTTACATTTTTTAAAATCTCCTGCTCCTCTTGCCGCAGACGTGGTTTTGAGCCCTGGATGTGGTTGCGACCTCCTTTCTGTGGCATGGATCCAGACCACGCCTCGCCCTTGCACACTGCTAGCGTGCCCCATACGAAGGTGGCTTAGATATGGCCCATCAATATCTCTATTACCTAACCTCTCACCTCTTAGTGATGCATGGCTGGTTCAATGGGGACTGGTCAGATCCTGCCTACCCACTAGAACTATCCCTCTTGGGGTTTCCACAAATATTGACTATGCTCTACAGATCCCTGATCCCCTGCAGCACCCCCAGCTGACCAAACTAGCTCTCCTGACTTGGAGAGCCACCCTGCGCCACACTCACTGGAACACAACATTCACACAGCAAACCCCCCTCTGGCATGGCCCCTGATTACGTGAGGTGGCGGCGCTGCAGGACTTTGGGAAGTGGGATTTTATTGGGAGTTCGCAGCTGGGCGATGTGTGGTTGGGAGCACACATTCTATCCTTTTGAGAGCTCCAAAACATTTACACCCTTATTAACACACTATTCTACAGATATCTTCAGCTGATACATGCCCTTCAATTCCATGTCTCTCAGACTGACCCTCTTCTTGAGTTCCGCTCACTAGAAGAGAAGTTCCTCCTGGATAAATTGGGCAAAGGTGGGGTCCCCAAAAGTTACTGCACATTAATCATTAATCATTAATGCCCCTGGCACCTTTGACCGCCTTAAAACCCCAGTGGGAGAATTGGTTGGGTTCCACTGAAGATGACAACTTGCGGGACGTGCGGATGGCACCTAGGGTCATTACCATCTTTTCCCACCTGCGCCTGGTTCAAACATATTACCTGTGTGGTGCTTACGTTTCCCCGGCCAGACTGTGTCCAACAGATATCCTCTCTGAACCCACTTGCCCTCGTTGTAGCTTTGGCCCCACTGACTTATACAACAGGGTGTGGTTATGCCCTTGGACTCAAGAAAATTGATCCATGGTGGTGGGTGAACTGACCAAAGCGTTGGGATGGGAGTTCACCCTTTCCCCCCTTAATGCTTCGTTGGGAGTCCTTGAGGGCTCTGGGGTAACCACAGCTGAACAAGCGTTCTTGAGCAGGGCCTTATTGTCACCAAAAGAGACATTGCCGCTCGCTGGAGAAAAACCGCATCCCCTACACAATGGTGATGAGGGGTAGATTGGTGTGCACAGCAAGAGAAAATGGTCTATGGTCTATGAGTCCCGAGATTTTCCCTAAAACATGGCCGGATACGGGGGAAGTGACTCAGTCAGGTGCCCTAAGGTCACGCTTTGGGATCTGCGCACTGATGTTGCTTTGTACAATGATCTTGCACAACTTATTTGTCTGTAAAGTGGTCATATGTTGTATTGTCTTATTAACGGTTTTTCTGCGAAAACTCAATAAAATCTGTTTAGCAAAAAAAAAAAATAATAAACACAGGTCATATCAAAACACATCTTGGAATTCTTTTAACATCTGAACTCTCCCCCACCATATCAACTAATTGGACCTGTTCGTGTGAGTTGGGATTGAGAATAATAGAATACCTAGGTCTCTCTGGTATCGCAAAGCTAAGAGATTGTCCCCACGTTTGGCCATGTAACTTTGCCTCCTGTCTTTTCTTTCCCTTAAATTCAAAGTCGATGGCCGTATATCTAATCAGATCAATACTCACTCCCCCATAACCCATAACCAGCCCAACCAAAACAGCACTAACCTCCCCGGAGACCCTTGTCTCTTAAATCTGCAAGCACCTTGTCCCCTAACCCCAAAAGACTTTATTAAATCCAAATTGTGACTTTTAAGATCTTAAATATGTGAGCCTACCCGCTCCTTTTATGTTTCACATGTAGCGATTGACTTCTTTTAAATATTTGTACGTTTTAAAATTGTGAGTTTTTATTAACTGTACAATAAACTAAATCTGAAATCCATATCCCTCTGGGTTTTTGTCTGGAAGTAGCAACTTTATGTTTCCTTTCTCACAAATCACCTCCTAATTCTTATCTCCTATGAGTGTTTGAGGAGTACCCAAATCGGCAAGGACTATGAGTTTCTTCCCCCCAATTGTCCTTTCCCTTCAGGCATTCAGATCCGCCCCTCATCAACAACCCCTCCACCTAGTTAACAACTCCCAAAGAGTTTTTCACTTGTAGTATACATTTTTGATACCCCTCTAGAACTTCATCAATGTCATGCACCCTATTGTTTTTACCGATGCAGGCATAATGGCCCCTCTTATAAGCATGGGCGGAAAATCCGTTTCGCTCGCGGATTTTGCGGATTTTCGGTAAATTCGCAATCCGCGAGATTCGCGAATCTCCCGCAAAATCCGCAAATCCGCGAGCAGCGGATTTTGCTCGCACTGCTCGCACTGTTCGCGTGAGTTCGCGGCTTCCCAGTACAACTTCGCGCCCCGCGAATAAGTGCAAAATTGCAGAAATACGATCTTAGCAAAACTGAAACTACTTACCAGGTTCAAAAGTTCAGGCTCATCATTAGTAGCCATTTCCTGTAGTGCTTCCTGAGGGGCCCCTCCAGAGTTCAGTTGCCAGTTGCAACTATTATGTGACCCTGCTCTGAACCTCAGAATAGTTACACATATGCCACAAAGGTCCTGAATTACAGCTAAGGGAGACAAGCAGGAGCCAGGCTGGAGGTTCAAATCCATTAATCAGCCCCTAATTCATTATTGTCAGTTGGGGCAGGGCAGGTGTTGTAACTAATTTTGCAACAATGAAAGCACTTAGCAAGTTCAAAAGATCACTAATCAGGAAGCACTAAGGAAGCAGGTGCCAGCTAAAAAAATATTCTGTGACACATTAATCAGCCCCAAATTAATTCAGGTCACTTGAGGCAGGGAAGGTGTGCTTGCGTTGCCACAATAATGTACACTGACTGGACAACCAGAGGGTGCTGTGATGAAACAGAGGGTGGCATGGGTGGGCCAGAGGGTGGCATGAGTAGTCAGAGAGTGGCAGTGGTGACAGAGAGTGGCAGTGATGAAGAAGAGTGTCCCAAACAGGCTGGACACGTAGAAACAACAAGTTCGCGAAACTTGCGACCCGACAGGTAAGTTCGCAATTTGCGACATTGTACAAAACCCTCGCGAACTGGCAGAAACCCGCGCAAACACACAAAAAAAAATCCGCAAATTCGCGAGAATTTGCGGATTTTGCGGATTGCGAGTTCGCAAATCCGCAAAATTCGCGAACGCGAGATTCACAAAATTCGCCCATGCTTACCCTCTTACCACAGTTACGACAGACCAGATTGCATGCAAAACAGTTAGTGCTGTTAGACAAGTGGTTAGGGCTTCCACACTTGAAACATATCCTGCCCCTCACAGGTAACTCATCGCCAGTGTTAAGGAGTACTTCTGAAGCCAAGTGAAGTTTAAATATTCATCTTTATTACACCAACATGAAGCACAACCTGCACAGCTCTTACCCTTCAACAGACTCTCCTCTCCCTAACGTTGTGTTCTGTTATCACCATGGTAGGATCATGATATCAAGTGGAATCTTTGATAAAGTAGGTTACAACAACTTGGCATTTGGCAGTACCAGCAGCTGGATTCAAAGACAAGTGGGCAAGAAAAATGGTTCTATTAATCTCATGCATGCTGGGAATATTTGAAAGGTACAAGGAAGTTAGATTAATTTAGGCAAAAAGTTAAATGTGACACAAAACTAAGGTGAATAAGGCACCAAAGAGGCTAATAGCCTAAAAGGATGTCCGAGTGGTTCCGACAAGATGCTGGCACCAGGCAGCTCTGTGAACAAGCACTGCTCGATATGATCTCTCTTGTGTTGACAGTCCTGGACCACCTTTCATCTCTTCAGTGAGTGAATCTGTGAGTATCTGTGCCAGCTTGTTCTACCTTCAGAGAAGGCAGAAGGGTATCCCAAGAAATTATTTGGCAGTGGTAAAATGACGAATTTCACATTATGTTTGTCAAATGAAATTCCCCAAATTATGCAATTACATCATGCGGTGTAATTGTTAAGTATTTGCAGCAAAGTTTGAGTACAGGGGCACGGGAACAACATAAACAACCATAACACGAGTGGAGCTTGTTTGTTGCCATTGTGTATTTTGTTGCACTATGTTTAGCGCAAAATGCATCCTCGCATCGAAAATGGATGCTAGAGACCCATTTCATGGCAGAATATAACCCTGAATGGCAGTTTTTCATTTTTTGTAGTTTTGCTTAATTTTTGCGTAGTTACAGAAAAGCACATTTCTCACATCAGCCCCATGGGACCAGGTCAGAAAGGGCAAGCAACCATGTCAAAATTGGGAGGCTTGGCACTTCCGGTGAACACATCAGCTGGCACTTTCAAGTTTCCTCCGACTTTCCTCCGGTTACACAACCTTCCAGGCACTTCAAGGAACAAAATGGCCGCAAGGCACATTGATACCTCCATTCACCACAAATCCAGATATTTCAAGGTAAATATACCGAACTAAATACATGCTGTGTATTATGCTACGGTGCAAATGTCATTCAGACGAAATATCAAAATACTTATAAAACTATTGGTATATGTTCAGTACTTCATTGATCAAAACTATTACACAGAACATCTTAAAACTAATTATATTTATTCACACAGATGTTTTTGTAAAATGGGGCTTGTGGGTAACTGTATGTTAAAATGTACTCAAACCTAGCAGTGGCAGTAACGGTATAAATCATTAACATCATTTAATGTGTGCACTTTCAATAGTAGTAACATTTTATTTACTGACGATTGAGGCCCTCATTACAAGTTTGCCATATTTTGGTATGTGTACTGGAGAGGAGGGGGTATGGAATCTCTGGATCCAAATCAATACCCCCACACCAAAATCCAACAATTACAAGTTCTATCCTCAGAATGGGGAATAACCAGGCAAACCTGAGAATACCAGTTTCTTTTCTGTGGGGTTTTCTGAATTCTGGAGGCAAATCCGCTGACATTTTCAACTGGATTAGAGTAGACAGAATATGTCAGTGGTAGAGCTAGTGGGGACTGGGCGAGCATGGCAGGGCTGGGTAAGGCTGGGTAAGGCTGGGGGAATGTTGTCTGCCCCCACCTGTGAAAGTAGAACCTCGTGCATCAATATTTAGGACTCTACCCTAATAGTCATGACGCCCCAACATTTGCAGATCTCCACAGTTTGCCTCAGGGGGTTTCACTCCAGGTTAATATTCCCCATCCAACATCAGTTTATCAGAGTATCAAAAATAAGTAATTAGGACCTCTCATTAACTGAGGCATAGATCAAGGATAAGTTAAAGGGTTTTATTACAGAAATCTCAAAATCAAGCAGTACAGAATAAATGCCATGAAGTCCCAAAGTACAAAGTTAGGACAGAATAGTCAAGAAGTCACAAATCATTCTAGGTCCCAAATAAGAAGCAACATCAAGACAAGGTCAGACAGAATCCCTATTAGCATCTAGGAAAGCTAAAAAAATTAGCTTCACCTCTAGAATCCCTGGGTTTGTATACACAATTATTGCATAGAAAATTAGCTAATAGCACAGATTCATCAAGGCATGTAACAATTCTTGAGGGATTAGTTATTCACTGCAGTGGCATTATACATTAGCACTATGACATTTTCGAAGAAAGCATCGTGTTTTGTCATGTCATGATCAACCAGAGGTGTTTCAAAATATATGCTATTAAGCCAAGGTGATTCATAAGCGTGAAAAAACTGAACTCAGCTATGGAAACAAAAACCTTGAATGTTGCAATCTGTCTAGTACACTAAACGTTTCATTAATAAGCCTTTCTATTAATAATTGTTAGAAAAACATGACATCAGCTGTCTGCTTTCACAGAGCCTGTGTGCAGAGAAGATGCACTTAGAAACCTGATGGGAATGGGAGAATGCAAGAGTTGAAAAACAGAGACAAAGACAGCATCAATTGTATCCAAAAAGGGGTTTTCACCAAAATGTGGCAGAACGAAATCATGCTAATGAACATACTTCTAAACCTCAGATTAAACTTGTTTTAACTACATGCATACTAATTTATTATTTGTATATTGGATCCAACATAAAAATCATTAATGCTCAATATTATTTGTCACAAAAAAATATGAAATTTAAAAATTCTCACGGACACCCACTTTGGCGGAGGATGGCAGGCAAGGGTCAAGCATGATAGCTGCTCAATGCACCATACAAGGCTCCGGTTCCAGCATCTACAGGACTAGGATTACCCGCCCCACACCGCACCATCCGCTGGGAATACCACTCTAGGCATCTCCTAAAGAGAGCCTAAGTCTTATGTCATACCGCAACCCAACTGACCCAGGTGATCTGCACATGGATGAAGTGGTGTACCTATTTTAAAAAGCATTGGCAAAACCTATAGAGCTCCCCTTGTAGACCTAGTTGCTATTCCAATGATTTTTGCCAATGCTGAGCACTTTCAGCAAAAAAAAGGAAGAAAAAAAAGAAAAAAACACAGAATGTTGCCACTGCTATTGCTGGTCGAGTCATTCTGGTGATATGTACACGTGTTAAGACATATGCATGCACATGCATTGCCATGCATGTGATCATCCACAGAATGACGCAGGCACCATTTTCTGTTATTTTAATTGACTTACCTAAAATGGAGGACTCTACTTAGTCAGGTACATTTAGAACAAGCATTTGCAATGCAATGGTCTCGGCATCATTAAAGGTAGAGCTATTGGCATTGCTCATGACATTTTTTTTCTTTAAATCAAAAATAAATGGGCATTGTCATTAACATTGCCAATACACAGCACTCTGCACTCAACAGCACACAATGCTCTGCACACTTGCTCTGCACACTCACTCTGCACACTCACTACTCTGCACACTCACCACTCTGTACACTCACCACTCTGCACACTCACCACTCTGCACACTCACCACTCTGCACACTCACCACTCACTACTCTGCACACTCACCACTCTGCACACTCACCACTCTGCACACTCACCACTCTGCACACTCACCACTCTGCACACTCACCACTCTGCACACTCGCCACTCTGCACACTCGCCACTCTGCACTCGCCACTCTGCACTCGCCACTCTGCACTCGCCACTCTGCCCTCGCCACTCTGCCCTCGCCACTCTGCCCTCGCCACTCTGCCCTCGCCACTCTGCCCTCACCACTCTGCACTCGCCACTCTGCACTCGCCACTCTGCACTCACCACTCTGCACTCACCACTCTGCACTCTGCACTCTGCACTCTGCACTCTGCACTCACCACTCTGCACTCACCACTCTGCACTCACCACTCTGCACTCACCACTCTGCACTCACCACTCTGCACTCACCACTCTGCACTCTGCACTCACCACTCTGCACTCTGCACTCACCACTCTGCACTCACCACTCTGCACTCACCACTCTGCACTCACCACTCTGCACTCTGCACTCACCACTCTGCACTCACCACTCTGCACTCACCACTCTGCACTCACCACTCTGCACTCACCACTCTGCACTCACCACTCACCACTCACCACTCTGCACTCACCACTCTGCACTCACCACTCTGCACTCACCACTCTGCACTCTGCACTCACCACTCTGCACTCACCACTCTGCACTCACCACTCTGCACTCACCACTCTGCACTCACCACTCACCACTCACCACTCTGCACTCACCACTCTGCACTCACCACTCTGCACTCACCACTCTGCACTCTGCACTCACCACTCTGCACTCACCACTCTGCACTCACCACTCTGCACTCACCACTCACCACTCTGCACTCACCACTCTGCACTCACCACTCTGCACTCACCACTCTGCACTCACCACTCACCACTCACCACTCACCACTCACCACTCTGCACTCACCACTCTGCACTCTGCACTCACCACTCTGCACTCACCACTCTGCACTCACCACTCTGCACTCACCACTCTGCACTCACCACTCTGCACTCACCACTCTGCACTCACCACTCTGCACTCACCACTCTGCACTCTGCACTCACCACTCTGCACTCTGCACTCACCACTCTGCACTCACCACTCTGCACTCACCACTCTGCACTCACCACTCTGCACTCACCACTCTGCACTCACCACTCTGCACTCTGCACTCACCACTCTGCACTCACCACTCTGCCCTCACCACTCACCACTAAAAATACAGAAAGCGGACACCTCCCTGTTAGAATCCGAGGGAAGCGAAGACGCGCCCAGAGATGACCACGTGAGCTCGTTCGCATGGGGAAGGAACATCGCTTAATCTTAAATACCATGAAGTGATTGTACTGTGGAAGAACGCCGCTACTCGGCCAGCATGGGCTCCAACTTGTTAAGCTCTTGGGATAACTAAATTAATTAGCGTGAATGCCCTTGTGGGAAATCAGCCCATTCTCTTGTACAAGCCGCCCGTGAATACAAAGAAAACACAGGCTACCTGATGTACGGCAGCCAACCAAAACACCGGCGGAAAGCAATTACTTTCCGTCAGGCCCGTACACTTCTCATAATAAGCGCCAATGGACGCGACATAAAGCAATCTGCAATGCATCTTTGTTCTGCGAAATAACCGCTCGTGGCCCGCATCGCTATTGTTTAGGCACTAATCAAATGCTACAGCTGGCTATGACGCCAACATAAATAAGGTCGGCACTTTCACACTCACCCCTTGCTTGCAGCCATTGTAACTCCACAGACCACACTTTGTCCCCAGCAGTCTCTTAGTATCGCGGCCGCCCCGGAAGTCAGGCACGGTCGCCTGTGACGGGGGCGGGGCCACGTTCAGACCGGAACTGAAGAGGAGGCAGGCGGAGTCGTTGCGTCTCGCGGCCCGGGGCTCCTGTGAGCGGTGTAGAGCCCCGGGGCCGCGCCAGCAGGAGGTTGGGCGCCGCGTGCTGAGGTAAGGTAAGTTCCTAAAGGCTGGAGCGGGATTGGTGCACGTGTGTGTGTGTGTGTGTGTGTGTGTGCTCGTGTGTGTGTGTGTGTATGTATGTGTGCGACGGTGACGGCGGGGGGGGGCGGGGGGAGGGGGGAGGGGGGAGGGGGCGGGGGCGGGGGGAGGGGGGCCTCGGTGCACTTGTGTGTGTGCGCGCGTGTGTGTATGTGTCAGGGGTGGTGTCTCTGTATGTATGTATGTGCGTGCGTGCATGGGCGCTTGTGTGTGTGTGTATGCGCATGTGTGTGTGGTGCTTGCGCTAGCCAGGAGACAGGGCCTGGCCACAGCGCGCGTTCCAGTTACAAATCGCCTGGAAGGATGCGCGTGGCCGGGACTGTCTCCTGGGAAGCATCGTCGCTGACAAAAGATCTCCGGCGGAGACGCGCTTCCGCGCGTTGACGCCGAGACCTAAAAAGGAATTAAAAATATATATATAAAGTCCCATACAGATGGGGGAGCAACAGAGGAGCAGGTAGAGTAAACAATATGGAGTGGAGTGATAAAATACAAAATAAAGCTGGGTGGAGGGAAGAGGGGAAAATCAGAACATAAGGGAGAGGTTCAGAGCATGAGGGGCGGGTGGAGAAGCACACAAGAGAGCTAGGGAACACATGCGCTCTCATGGAGTGCTTAACTAAAAAGAAAAAATAGTTCTGTAAAAGTAAGCAGTGGAAAGATACAAGTCAGCTAGTCAAAAAGATGGTAAAGATGATTCAGTCCATGGAAGGGACAAGCACAAGAAAATGAAGGAAGAGGAAGGAAAGTCAGTGAATAAGTAGCAAGCAACTGAGGGTGACAGTAAAGTGACCAACAGAAGGAGTGGACAGTCTTTAAGCCCACTGTAAATTCCTCGTATAGCCCACAAAGTATCTTTTGCAGCTTTTTGAGACTCAAAAACCACCTGAGAAGCATAAATATTTTCTTTAGTCTCCAATGGAGGTCCAGAAACAATGAAGTAAGAATAAGAAGTTTACTTTGCATTAGATAGGTGGGATTTCCTACAGACCAACCCTAAGTATTAAGTTGAGAAATATTGCCCTGATGAAGGACTATCATTTTAATAAATACAGCTTGTGCAAACCAAACACTTGGTTATTACTAGTTTTTGGTCTCAACAGAGTCCCACTTACAGACACTAGTGGAATGGGAATGGAACTGGGTTTGAATCCCCAACGTACTCTACTTTCTTGTGCAAAGCATTATTAAAAACATGGGTGTTAGACCTGGAATCATTGGCTTGAGTCTCCCTTCCATTTTTACTGATTGCCTCCTCTGTTTTTGATATGTTTTGCTAGTTAAATGCTTTGGGCACTGTGCCACTGCTATTCAGTGCCACGGTGCAAGTGCTCCCTATGTCAAATTGTTGTACTAATTAGTGACTCCATGATTTGGTTATTTGATTTACTTGGCAGCCCCTAGTACAGTGCACCATGTATGCCCAGGGCTTGTAAATCAAATGCTGCTGGTGGGCTTGCAGCACTGGTTGTGCCACCCACAGAAGCAGCTTGTAAAGTGTGTCTCGGCCCTGCCATTGCAGAGCCTGTGTGCAGTCTGTGACTGCCATGTCGACTTGGCAAGTGCACCCACTTGCCAGTCCCTAAACCTTCCCTTTTCTTCATATCTGACACCCCTATGGGAGGCACAAGGGCAGGGTGCATTGTAAGTATAGGGTAGGGCATGCCCTGGTGTGTGTAGCATGTCTAATAGTGAATTACAGCCATTTTCATTTTTCACTATTGCTAGGCTACCTGTTCTCCGCAGGCCAAAATGGTCAGTTTGATTATTACATCTTATATTCCTAACTGACTCAGGGAACATGGTAGAAATTCAAGTTTAGTATTCCTGAACTCAGAATGATAAAATACATATTTTAGGGAAGTTGGTTTTAACATTCTGTGTTTGAAAATACCACTTTTAGAAAGTAGGTATTTTCTTGCCTAACTATCCAAGCCTGTCTCTGCTAGGTTGTGTATTCCTTGTCTGGATTTTGAGTGACAGGGGCTGGGGGATTCCAGGAGACAGGGTGAGTTATCCCAGTGCTGAATAGAGAGATCTGCATCTAGAGGGGAGGGAGGAGTTGCACCTGGGACCTGAATAGGGCTGGGCCTTCCCTCTACAATGCTGGCTCCACCTCCTGTGGTGTGTCTGATGTCCCTGGCCTACACTGTGAAAAGAAAGAAGCAGTTTGTCAACAAAGTGCTCCAGGACTGACCAGAACTGGTTTGGACTAGGCAGAGGCCTCTCTGCCTTCAGAGAACAAAGAGAAAAGTAGTATAAATATTGGGGCCCAGACCCAAGAGCTTTAGATCACTTCTGGGAACAAGACAAACCTTTTGAAAAGGGGAAGAACCAAGGAAGCTGCAGGAGTTTTGGACTTCCCCTCTCTCCCAGTGTGCTGTTTGCTGGGTTGGCCTACAGTGGTCTCTTCATTTCCAAGGAAAAGAGAAGGAACTTTTTAAGAACTTTCATCATCTTCCAGAATATTACTCCAAGGGCTTGATTTTAGCTTGCCTCCTGACCGAAGTCTCAGGGATACCAGACTTCACCCCCTTCTATTTGCCTGCATCTGGAAATTGCTGTTCTAGTGCTACAGAGGGAATCTGCAACATCAACTCCGGCAAGGGACGCCGGAATCTGCAACGAAGTCGTGAGCGCTGCTCCGACTTGCGACGTGGACCCGACGCTGGGCGCCGTGCCACCTCAATGCCAGCGACGACTTCATAAGCCTGCCATAGCCCCGAGCGCTGCTCCGACTTGAGATGCCGCCCCGGCGCCTGCTGCTGTGCCGCATCGACTCCAAACCGACATCATTGCAGAGCCGATCATCGACATGGGTGGTCAAGAATCCATCAACATCATGACATTGAACGGAATCGTGGTTTCAGCGCCATCGTGAAGTCACCTCCTCTCCTGTCCGGAACCGACGCCTCCCCTGCCTGCGCGAGCATTCAGGACCCGACGGCGCATCTTCCCTGAAGCAAGGAACTGACGCCACAACGCGCCAACGATGCCTCATCTCCCCACGCCGTGAGCTGTCTTTGTTTTTGCTATTCCAAGGTACTGTTCTTTGTGGGTCTGTCTTGACCCCGGGCCCCGATGCCGCGCACCTCGCGGTTGCCGCCGTACTTTGGGATTTCTTTGACCTTGACGTCGTGCTAACTCCAGTTGGGGTTATTTGTTGCTAAAGACTATTTTTAAGTGCATAACTATTCCTACCATCTTGAAGAATTCGTATTGATTACAGTATTGTGGATTTTTGTCGTTTATGGTCTTGAGATAAGTCTATATAAAATATACTTATTTATTTTTATAAAACCTGTGTGGTATCCATCTCTAGTGTTTTCACTGTATGTGTTCACAAATGCTTAACACACTGCCGCTGAAATAAGCCTGGCTGCTCGTGCCAAGCTACCAAGGGGGTGAGCAGGGTTTATCTAGGAGTGTAATCCCCTTATCCTGACTAAGAAGCAAGGGTCCCTATTTGGACAAAGGAGCAAGCCATTACCAACTAGAGACCCCCAGTTCTAACAATGGGGCTTTTGGGTTGTCAGTCAACGCACAAAGAAACGCAGTTTAGAAATGGGGGCCCGAAGAAAGTACCGAGCTCAATATAACATAGCTACTAAGTGCTGCAAGGACACTAAGAAGTAATTGGAGTTTGGAACTAAGAGTACCACAATTTGCTCACAAACGCTATTCACAGATGTAGGATTCGTAATAAAAGGGGATTTGGTGGAGAAGCAAGGCTGTCACAACAATGCTTGATTTGTATAACAATAAGTTCTGGTGCACAAACTTTTGCTCAGAAGCCAGTGGTCAGTACTAATGAAAGTCAGGATTCCAAATACAAAGACCCCATAGTCTTTATTCCAACTCATACCTGTTTAATTCACCACAAGATGCACCCTGCTTCTTTAGCCCCCTCTTGCATGTTTTTTTCATTGCTTTTCCTTCTCTGTCTTCATCCTTATTTTCCCTTTTTATGTTTTTATGTCTCTCGCTCTGAATCCAAGTCTGTTGAGGAAAAATATGTACCAGTCCCCAATAAAGAGTGCCAGTGGGCCCCATCTGCTACCTTCGGCTCAAATTAAGCAGAGTGTCACAAGTCTGTACAGATTCCTCTTCAAATGACGGTGCACAATTTAGTTTGTGTAACTAGTATGAATATTTGAATGGAGGGGAAGATTTACAAGAACTGGTGCATCCCTGCATATTAGCAGGCATGCGCCTGTTAAAATGCAACACGTAAAAAAAACCTTGCGCCACCATAGATGTGCCACATTTACAATGCAGCGCACCTTGGTGCAAAGATAGACAGATGCGTGGTGCATCTGCCGGCATAAAGTTGGCGCAGTGCTGGAGTCATGTCGCAAGCACGACGCAACTCCAGCGCTGTTCAGGGGCGGCCTATACTTGCTGTGCTGCTTCACTCCTTACACCTGCTAAAGGCAGGCATCAGGTTTTGATGCAGCGGCATCGTAAAAGTGACTCCGTGAAATCTTGTAGGTTTCACTGCGTCACTTTTACAAGGCTTACTTACAACGGAACGCCCACCCTGTATACATTATACCTGATGCAGGTATAATGTAGCTCAGGGCTTTACAACGTGATGCACCTCCCTAGATGCGTCACGTTGTAAATTTGTTGCAACGTTGCGCATTGTTTACAACGCCACCACGTCACAGAAGTAACAGGAACGGCGCTGTAAATGTGTCGCAAGGGGCTTGTAAATCTGCCCTGGAGTTCCCATCTTCTTTAGCTTGTGTGTGTAAGATAACATTAATGGGTCTAAAATGTGTTATTATTTAGGAATGTTAGAAGTTTCCTTCCTTGTTGTTTATCTGTAAAAGGTATCTTTGTGTACCAATAAGTGTAATTTGACTCCTAAATACTGTGATAGATGCAGGGAGGGAGCTGTGAAAACCCTGCAAGTCTTACAGGTCTAAGGGGCACATTTACAAGTCCCTATCGCCACAGGAACGTCACTTTTAGTAACAACGTGGAGGCGATATGGGCTTTGGCTATTTAAAAAGCGGCATTAAGCCACTTAACATGCCTTACCTAGTAAATAAGGCACCCTTTCACGCTATTCTTAGCATGAAAGCGGAAGGTAATGGGTGTTGCATGGGCGTTCCACCGCAACACCCATTGATTTTGACGCTGCATCATATTTACAAGGGTGGCGCAAATATGGGGCAGCGCCAAATTTAAGGACAAAAGAATCCTGGTCTTCCCTGGCTAAACATGGAGAAATGCTTAATTTCTCCTAATTTTTGCTGTTTCTATGTGTGCTGCATTGTGCAGCACACTTACAAACAGAGAAACGAAAGCACTTCACGGAGCTGGACCCAGATCCCTGCAAAAAATGTTCACCTGGTACACCCCTACCAGAACTCTCTGATCCGCCTCAGCCTGCCTTGTCATGGTACCTAGATTCAACAAGGTCAGGACGGGGGGAAGATCCTTCAGAGTGGCAGCCGCTAAACTTTGGAACAGTTTGCCTGTTGACATCCGCCAAACATCGCAACTCCTCCCATTCAGAAAGCGGATCAAAACCTGGCTCTTTCCTTAATTCCCTCTCCGACAACCCGCTCTCAGTCTCCCGATATTTACCATCTTAGGAGTAATCTCTCAGCACCAGGATACCTGCTAGGTGACAGCTGCGCTATACAAATGTTTTAAATAAAATAAATAAATAAAAACGCCATTGGTTATGTGCAGGAAGATTTCCCTTCCTGCAGGTAAACAATCTTTATTTTAAAAATGACGTTTTGACACTTCTATGTGTGCTGCATTAGGCAGCACACAGAGAAGTTACAAAACACCATTGGTGATTGTTATTGTGCAGGAAGGGACACCTTCCTGCACATTAACAATTCTTTCCTGCAACGCAAGAAATCTTGCACAATGGTACAAGAGTGCCTGAATTGGCGCTAGGCAGCTGCAATAAGCGTCAACGCAAGGCAAAACGCAGGGATGTGCTGTATTCTTTTAAATGGGGTGCAGCCCTGCATTTCTGAAGTGGTGGAGAGCGGAGTAAAGCCAACAAGTCTAACGCTGCGCTCCGTCACTTCATTGTGAATGTGCACCTAAGTGCCACCCTGTGAGACCAGCAGGCTAACCTAGAAAAGACCTAGAATACACTGTTGCTCGTGGTGAGCTGTGAATATGCAATCAAAACCTGCCCCATTCAGCTGCAGCAGCAGCGAGTGAGCTGTAAATACCCCCATCTCAACCTACCACTCTCAGTGAGAGCAGTAGAGGCCGAGCTTTGAATGCATCAACACAATCTATTTATGTAAAGCAAGACAATACTCTTTCAGCAGTGTAGGCTGGCAGCTATGGGGACTAGGGGGTGGGAAAACCTCTGAGTGGAGAGAGGGAAGGATTGAAAAGAGGGCAGAAGGCAAAGAAAGAAAAAAAATCACTTACCTGCCTTGTACGTCCTCGCTATTCCAGATCTTCTTCTCCACTCCAGCATGGACCCACCTAACTCCCTTAACCAATTCTGGTGCTGCTCTCATGCTGTGAGAACAGCGCCAGGATTGGTTAGAGTTGGCTGGATGCTCCTTCAGTCCCCGTATGCCTGTGCTTGGACCCCACCCAGCTGCCTGAGAAAGCTAGGTGGAAAGCTTCAAAGTACGCATGTCAATTTGGCCGTCAGAAGAAAGCTGGCCAAAGTGACATTTGCACTTTGGAGCATTCTGCCAGCCACTGCTCCAGCAGAGGACACATCTCTGGACTCAGGCTGCTGCAAGGCAGTGAGTGCATGTTGAAAAAATAAAATGGCAATGAAATCTTTTCATTGCCTTTTCATTTTTGCCTGTGAGGCTAACATGCGGGGGGAGGGGGAGGCTCCCCCGCCCAAGTGAAGAAACCACCATTGCTTTTAAGCTTAGAAAGCTTCAAAATGTATGCAAAAAAAGAAGAAAACAAGGAATTCTGGCTAGTCCCAAGTTTAGACAGAGAGCAGTTCCTCTTAAGTGGAGCATCCAACAACACCATCGACAGGCACTCTGAATCCGCTCACCTCCAATAAATGTTTTTCTAGCAGAGTTTGTATATATTTATATACTCATTTCTATATTCACTGAAAAAACTAAAGGTTAGAGTAACGTTATAGTTAGGTGTATTAAAAAGATCAGCAGAAAAATCTTAGAAATTCACTGAAAAAAACAAAGGTTAAAGTAATGTTAAAGTTAGGTGAATTTGTCAGTGACAAGATTATCGTTTTGAACACAAAAAAAACACAGAAATTCACCAGGTATAGTTAGCAGAGCTACCTATAACTTGGCTCCTGCCATGCACTGCTTATGACCTCACATATTACATCACTCATGATATGTTCAATGATTTCATTTATGACATCACTCATGACATCTCAAATTACATCACTGATGATGACATAGTTTTTTTTTTATAGTTTACATAGTGGCAGGTAACAACCTTATTTCTTTTCTACCAACTTTTGTACCACTTGGTCCAGCCAATGGGTGAAAGTGTTTACAAAACACTTGTGCTCCTAATGCTTTATAGGTGTGTAAAGGTATTAAACACATTATAAATGTTTGCATTGAAGAGTAAACCTGTGCGCAGGTGACAGTCCACAACTTGTGTCCATTATGTTCCACACGTTTTAGGCTCTACACAAAACGTTTGCAACAGGGCAAAGATTCTACATACAACATACTAAGTATTGTAAGTAGCCTTCAGTTATTAGACAGAATCGTCTCGGCTTGACAATAACATGGAAGACTGTGTGCACCAGGTATTAAGCTATGTAGATGTGTTTGTTTTGCTTCAGAAGATGGGCTATCCGTAAAGTTTTCACCACGGTATGAAGGCTTCAGGTAGTCTAACCTTTTTGATGCGTCAGAGGGCTCTCGGCCGTCCGACCTCACAGTGGGAGTGTGCATCGGAGGGCCGGGGGTCGAGGGCTGTCCAATCTGTGCACGCGTCGGATTCGCAAACCGGCGGAATGTCTGCCGCGGCGAAGCGGATAATCTTTGCCACCTTCAGATGTTGCTTACTTTAAGCGAATAGTGTTTTTTTTTGCTAAGTATTGCATAGAGTGTACACTGTTTTTAGTAGATACTTTTTAATACTCTGAAGGGTATTTCTCATTAGAGTTTTGCTGTCTGCAAACAGTGTGGTACGGGGTAAACTCTGTCCATAGCGTGTATTCTGTTTACAGTACCCACTTCTCTACTTATATCAACTTAATTTCTCAATGTAGGTTCTCTGACTGTCAGGGGTTTGAATCAGAAAAAACCTATCTGTAGTAGGGAATTCATTTTGGAACAGACGTTCAGTATTTATAAGAACTTGGCTTTCTCTGAACAGTTGAATACAGATTGACTGTATTCAATAAGGGTGTCCCACATATCTGTTGTTGATTGTTATTGTGAACTATCCGTAGGTATATGGTAAATGTGACACATAACTCATGCTTTCTACAAGCAAGGGGGTTGTTTCTGTAATGACATTAATGATGCCTCATGTTCTTCTGGGCTATGTTGTACTTACTTTCAGAGCTCTAATGCTATACCAGTTTAAAGAGCAACATGTACAAAAGAACCCTGGATGATGTCATCGGCGATGTCATCAATGATGTAATTCGAGATATCATCAGTGATGTGATAAATGATGTCACAGAGCATGTCATGAGTGAAGTAATATGTGAATTCATAAGCAGTTCATGGCGGGTGCGCAAGATACAGTTAGCTCTGCTAACTGTAACTGGTGAATTTCTGTGTTTTTTTTATTTCAAAGGGTTAATGCTGTCATGGGCAAATTCACTTAACTATAACTCAGTGGTCTTCAAGGTTTTAAATGCCCACCTCCCCCAGGGAAAAAAATACATCATTGGGACCCCCTCAGAATTTTTCACAATTAAACTATTCAATTGGCAATGTTTAAATATGTATACACTTATCTAAACATTGCAGTTAACGTTTTGTTACTATTTTAAAAATGCAATCAAGTACATGATTGCCAAACATACTATTCTGGTCAGGCAGGCCTTAACGTGTACAAGAATTCTCATTGCGATTATTTGGGTGTGGGTTTTGAAGAATATTTGGAGTCCCTTCCCTGTTGAGACATACTCCCAGCTAGGATATAAATGACAACATATGTTAGTGATGGCTCCTTACAGAGCAGCTTGCAGTTTTTTTCAGCTTAAAACAATGTACTGTCATTTGCATAATAATTCTATTTGTCCAGAGGAAGGAGCAGCCCCAGGATAACTTAAGGCTCCCCCAGGGGACCCGCCACCCTCCGCCCCCATTTTGAAAACCTCTGATATAACGTTACTTTAACCTTTGGTTTTTTTCAGTGAATTTCTAAGGGTTTGTGGCCAGGGCCTGCAGCCACCCTAATGCATGCAACTATCCCCACGCTGCTCTAAGACTTCAGCCATGCGCAGTGGGGGGTTGGCTACAAGGCCTGGCCTGGCCTGCAGGTGGGCCCTGTGGCCAACCCCCAAAAAGGCAGCTAACCCCACACTGCACAGGGCTTTTGGCCGTCCAAGGAGAGGGTTGGCCACATGACTTGGCCATGGGAACCCCATCCCCCAGAACCATACATATTTTAAAGGGGAGGGGGCATGTGGACCCCTCCCCGAGCCTAATTAGGCCCTGGGGACCCCCTCCCCAGGACATAACTTTTGTTAAAGGTGGAGGGGGCTACGTGACACCCCAAGCCTCATTACGCTCTGGGGACTATATACCCAAGGGCTTTTTTTTTTATTAAGGGGGAATTGGCTGGGTGGTCCCCTCCTCCCATGCTTTATTAAACCCCATCCCCCAGGGCTTTTTTTTACATAGGGGAAAGAGGACCGCGTGGCTGCCCTCCCCAAGCCTTATCAGGCCCTGAGGGCCCCATACTCCAGGGATGTTTATTTTCATTTAAGGGAAGGGGCGGGCTGCGTGCCCCCATCCCTAGAGCCGTTTATTTTCATTAAGGGGAGAGGGACCACAGGACTACCCTCCCTGAATCTTGGTAGGCCCTAGCGACCCCAACCCCAAGGGTGAGTACTAAAAATAAATGGGAGGAGGGCTGCGCAGCCTGCCTCCCCGAGCCTCTTTAGGCCCTTGGAACTCCATCCGCAAGGGTGATAAATATATGTTAAAAAGGGAGGGGGACCACGTGGCCTCCTCTCCCAAGCTGTTAAAGACCTCGGGGACCCCATCCCCAGAGGCCCATACTATTAAAGATTGGTGTGCTTGTGCCCACCCAGGGCACCCGCCATACATTTGTTGGGGGCCATGAGGAGAGCTCAAGGTCCCCGCATCACCAGCCGGCTCCCTGCTTGTACAGGTAGCTGACGTTGCTCCCACCCTCAGGGAGAAGCTACTGATGCTGCTCCCTGGGGGCAGGAGCAGTATTTTAATCTGCTTCACAGATCAAAAGGTCTCTCCCAGCAGTCCGGAGATTTTCTAACGCTCCCATCCATAGGGAGCGGACTTGGTGTTAGCTCCCACTTGGCGGGAGATTAAAAAATACTCCTGCCCAGCAGAAGCAAACACAGGTTGCAGTCCAGTGGGTAGGCTCCCTGGGGCATAGCATGTGAGCCAGTCCCAGGGGATGGGGTCTCCAGGCCATTAATGTCTCTGGGGAGGGGGGCCATACAGCCCCCCTTTCTTATTGTAATTGGCCCCAGGTGAGGGATCCCCAGGGTCATTAATGACTTGGAGAGGGGGCACGTGCGGCCCTCTCCAAATTTAAGTCATTTCAGCCCCCAGGTTGGGCTCCCTGTGTTGGGGAAGCCGAGAGGCAGCCCTCCCCATTTTGTAAAATTTTGGCCCTTGGGGTGGGCTCCCCAGAGCCTTTAGAAGCACTGATAGAGGAGCTGTGTGGCCCTTCTCCACATATAAACTAATTTTGGCCCTGGGGCTGGGCTCCACAGGGTCTTTTGAGGCTCGGGGAGGGAGCCACACAGCCCTTCTCACCTTTATGAAAATAGCCCAGGGGGTCGGCTTGCCGAGGCATACACTAAATAAATGCTGCCTGGCCCTCATTTTTCTTTTTTGTTTTGTTTTTTGAGCCCGAAGGAGTCCGGTGTGATCGTGGCATTTTATGCAATTTTCTTTTTTTTTTTGGCCACGGGGTTCCCCCTTATGGGACATAGGGTGTCAGGGTAGCCCCGCCCTGTCCCCTTATACTATTTTTCTTATCTTACTTCAGGACAGATACTAAAAGTCCCTGAGTCCTGTAATGGCTGCCAGTCACAGATGTTGGCAGCCAATTATAGCGCTTGCGCCTATGGGAGGCTTGCTTCTATGGGAGTGAGATGGTCCAAGGAAACAAAGATCCCTAGGCCAATCAGAACACTCAGGGGCATATTACCAAGCAATAGCGATAATTATCGCTATTGCTTGGTTAGAGACAAAAATGTATCGCCGACCTGCGGCGATTTTTATCGCAGATAAACCTTGGTATTACCAAGGTTTATCGCAAATGCGATAAAAATCGGCCGCAATGCATGAATATCGCTGAAAAGTCAGCGATATTCATGCATTACTGAGCTAATGCTCTTAGCCATGTTATCCACCTCCCATTGGATAACATGGCTAAGAACTGCTCAGGGCAGGTGTTAGCTTTTGGAGATATTCGCGCTTAGCACGAATATCTCCAAAAGTTGGTAATAGGAGATAGCGATGTTAGCGACTGTTTCCAGTCGCTAACATCTTGGCACGCCCACTTTGCATGTCATTAGTGATAAATTTCTCTGACATGCAAAGTGGGGCCCAAGATGGTCGCTATCTCCTACTAGCTGTCGCTAACTGGTGTTAGCAACAGCTAGGTAATAGGGAGATAATTTTATCTCCGCTTTCTTGGCTTTTAAAGCCAAAAAAGCGGAGATAAACCCCCTTGATAATATGCCCCTCAATTTTTAAACTGCCGCTCCCACAAGTGTCTCTCGAGACTCTAATGGACCCACCTGTCCAGATATATAATTATTTTTTAACTTTAATTTCTCAAAACCAATTGATTGGATTTACACCGAATCACAAAAAGCACAGTCTGTGGAACAAATCTAGTTCACTTTACAAATGTGGTGTAATTCCTTGCAGCAGTTTTTGCTGTAGCCCTGCCTAAAGAAGCCTATGGAAAATACATAGGATTTTGCTATTTGGAACTCCCCCTTTTTGCCGGCCCCTGCTTTACAGATCACCCAGAAACTTTCTGTGCACAAACTACTCAAAAAAGTAGCACCTTTTTGGAAAGTTTTGTGAAGATTCATCAAATGTATCCATAACGTTTAACAGCAAACAAAGAGAACACTTACATTCAAATATATATCGCACCCCAACCCTTACAGAGACTAAGCAGCCGGAACATCTTCGGGACCCCCAGCTTACATCTCCGGGACCCCCAGCTTACACGGTGTCACCGTGTCACGCAACTCCTTCGCATGGTCACTTGGACACAAGCCCCTGCAAAGCCAGCCAGCCCCTCACAAAGTGAAATATAGGTGTTTTTTATTGGCAGGTCAGCATCTTACTCCTTTAGAACGGAGTACAACACTGACGTCACACACCTTTTGACTCTGGGTCAGGAAAAACATCCCCTCATCCATTTTGATGTTAAAGTCGGACATTCCTGGCATAATAAATCATACCAACCGAAACGCGTCGATGTTCAGAAAGCAAAAAAAAAAACGTATCTTGCCCAAAAGATATTACACACGTTTATTTTCATTTTAGAGAGCGCGGGGTAGCTGGGGGCGTCAGTCCTCTCCGAACCTCTAACAATACACAGTGTACTCGCACCTTCAACACGTCACCCAGCACTACCACAAAGACCAACAATAACAATGACGGCAGGTGCGCTCTCACCACCAATGGCAATACTCTCTCTGCA
Organism: Lissotriton vulgaris; assembly: GCF_964263255.1. NCBI lineage: Eukaryota > Metazoa > Chordata > Amphibia > Caudata > Salamandridae > Lissotriton > Lissotriton vulgaris. Next base: position 982,176,910 of record NC_141699.1, on the reverse strand, counting down.
ACGTCACTCCATGCTCCCTGTTTCGAGGGGGGGGGGGGGTCTCACAGAGGCACGCAAGGGGGGGGGGGGGGGTCCGAGTGTCACGCATCTGGGGTGAGAGCAGCGGAGAGAGAAATCCGTGTACCACGCTCGTCTCCCTGTGAGCCGCAGCCGAGGTCCTGCCTGTCATGCTGGCCTCAGGCTCTTTCAGTGAGAGTGCAGGGAGCCGCGAATGTTTCTGGGCAGTTTGTGAGGGAGTTTCGCGGACTTCACACTCGGTGGGTGTCGGGATGAGTGTGCCTGAGCTCGGACTGCAGGAGAGAGCACATTCTCTCTGAAACCCGAGCGGCCTCGTCGGCGTTTCAGGTTGACACGTTTCAGTTGTAGAGAGTGAGGGCGGGTGGGAAACTCCTGAGGGAGCGCGCTATATAGGGATGGCCTACAGGACCTGTCTCAGTACCACTGCCCGCAGCAGAACCCGCTCCGCATCTTCTCTCCAGCAGCACCCGCCTCAGCACCAGCAGCGCACATCATGGCCAGGATCACCCGGACTCCCAGCCCCACTGGCCTCTGTAAGTCACCGGCTTCCGAGGCCTGCATCTCACCGGGACACGAGGATTCGCAGCCTCAAACATATCTATGATCAAAATGGGGGAAACATCCGCAGGACTGTGATCCGCCGGCTACATAGTAAAATACAGGGGTGTAGTAGGAATAAAAGGTGTGCACCTTTTATTATACACCGCACACAACGCAGGGCTGTGGAATCGAATTTCACTTCTATTAGAAATAGCCCGATTAAAACTTTGATATTTGGTGTCAGGAGATTTTGCTATTTTTTTTGGGGGGGGGGGGGGGGGGGGGAGAGATTAAATTACAACCACCCTTACTGAAAGTGGCATTTTTACCCAAAATATATTTCTTTTGTTTTTATAATAAGAAGGTCGAATGGGAGAGTGGGCAGAAAGGCCAGCCGATTATTGCGAAAGAACATTCAAATGGCTTTTGAGAGATATGTTTTTTTTACGTTTGTTTGGATTTCTCGATTATCCGAAAGGTATTTGCTTCCGATATGGTAAAATGAGTGTTCCATGAATATGATGTTCTTTCATAATTTTTAGAAAACTTTTATACTAAAAACAGTATGTTAATATCCCAATTTTTACACCGTAAACTGTCATATTTCCGATTTAATTGGACATTTTCAATTCCACAGTACTTTTTTATTCAAGTCTCTTACTGTGTTCAAATTCGCCGCTTTTGTTCGGAGATCTGAATTCAAATCTCAGCTAGTCCAACTCCATCCTTCCGAGGGGTATTACATTGTGTAATGGTAATACCTATAATTTATGGCGCTTCAAAGCGCTATACGGGAAAAATGAAGTTACACGTTTGGGCATAATTTCCGAGCCACAAAGTTTGAACATTTGTAATTGTGGCCATTTTTTTTTTGAGTGAAAAAAATCAAGAAATTAGTTCAGAAAACTTACTGCTTTTATTTTTTAATGGGGATTATGGACTAAAGGCAATGTATAGGACCTTGTGGATAATTTATAAAACTGAAAAAATCCGTATTATAGTGTTCCTCATAAACACCGTATAATACGTATACAGCAGCAGACTGTATGAATACCGAGAGTCCTGTAAATGAATTTTAAATGAATTTGTTGCATTTCTATTCATTTTATCTAGATGATGTTTTTTAATACGACATTTTTTATGAGAAAGAGATGTATATAGTATTTGTATTTTTTTGTATGTCATGCTTTTATGGTTTTTCTGACAAAACACCGAATAAAGCTATCTTGAATTGAATTGAATGGACTAAAGGCTTTCTTATTTTTAGACGAAATGAATGTGTTCGATGCTCGCGTTTTCATCTGTACTCCTTTTATTTCCAGGCTCCTGGCTGGCCATGGCTCTGATATTTCACGCTCTGAGCGGGTCCTCAGAAGCCAGCCCTATACTCAAGGCGAACCGTGAAGCCGCCGACCTCAAGAGCGGCCTTAGCGCCTCGCAGCAGCTGCTCAAAGCGGCGAGCAACAGGTGGATGCAGCTTCAGGTGAGTCCCCCTGCCGGCCGCCAGGTGTCGCTTCACCTCTAGGTATATTTTCGTTCTATCATTAAGGAGCGATGTATGTATTGTGTTTAGGCCAATGTGTCATGACGTCGGTTATTTATATGCGTACAGGCCCTTCCCTAGGGTAATCGTACATTAATCTGTATTAAAGAATTAAACTTAGTTCTCCATCTTTACTTTGTTACAATGTTGCAGTAACACCATGTTTGGATAGTTTAGCGAGTTATCCCGGCGTAAAAGCGGCTGCAAATAATGTTTAGGCGCACCAACCGTTTGTTGTCACTTCTAGGCAGTGTTTATAAAGGTATTACTATTATTCCGTTTAATAGTATTTAAATACGAACTGAAACCGAAAGACGCCACAAACCTCTACTGCGTGGGCGTCAAATCCACCAAAATGCGAGGGGTAGCGGAAGTGACATTACACCTCCTTTGACCTTCACTTTCACTCGTACACTTGCACACTCATTCACACTCACTCTCACATAAACACACCCTCACCTGCAAACACACAAAATCTACAATTATAAACAATGTTTTACTTACCACAGCTGCCAGGGAAGGTCATATTCCAATTGTACTCATTTTTTTATTACACTATTTGTAAATATTGTAACACTATTCACTATTAGTGTACGCAAAAAATTGACAGAATAAAAGAAGAGTTAAGTCCCAACCAGGGTCGGATTGGGATCACAATTTGGCCCGGGCACTGACGAAAAAGTGGCCCACATTAAGGGGGCGTGGCCTACATTTAAGGCGTGTGGCCTACATTTAAGGGGCGTGGCCTACATTTAAGGGGCGTGGCCCACATTCGAGGGGCATGCCCTTTCATGAAACACCATTTGGTTACTCTTTGAGGTCTAATTTGTAGACAAATATTTAGTAAATTAAGCCTTTTAAAGCTTACAGAGCAAGTAACATTGGTAAAGACTAGGAGCACTGCAGTTCAGATAACTGAATACTTACTTGCAGTCTTAACGCCCTGCACAATGTCGTTGGATACTCTTTCCTAACCAGCTGTGTCCTAGACTCTAATCATCACATAAACCAGAAATCTAGTACAAAGTCAAGGAGAAAGGGTAAGACTGGAATCTCTGGTAATAGAACATGTAATAACAAAAGTAAGAATTCACAAACGAGGAAAAGGCAGTCTGGGGTGTAAAGAATGCTGAAAAAATGTATCTGTACAATCTAGTCATACATTTATTTCACAGTCAGCAGGTGATGTCTATATACAAAAAACACAGTTTTATTCATATCTGTTGCTGCCTTAAAGTCTGGGCCATGGGGAGTGAAATAAAACAATTGCCTAGGATCACATGATCTGATTAAGATACGAAACCAGTATTAATGCCAAGTTGTTGGTATCACATTGTGCAATTCAGAAACTAGATGTATATGCCTCACTTCCCTTACACTCACCTTACCCCCAACTGCAACTCATCTGGTATCAACATAGCTCTTGGTCATAACTCAGACCAGATGTTGTTGCTCCTGGCAAAATGTTTGTGAGCACCTATGTTCAGGCCTATATCATAATGTAATACAATCTGGAATAATGCTGCAAAATCATTCCTTGGGTAAATTGTGTACATTAAATTGCAACAACATTTGACGTGGAATTCTGTGTGCAACCTGCCTATTTCTCACATTTTTAGTGGTAAGGGTGATTTGGTTGTTGTTTTGTGAGCTAGCACACAATATCACAATAAACCATACGGGCATTGTGTTTGCAATTGTAGCTTTAGTTATGTTTACTTATGCCATTCTTTCAGCAACAATGAAAACCAATGCGATGTTCTGAGGATTTTCACCATTCCATTGGAGGAAATCTAATAATTTGCTCCTTATATAGAAGAAGCAATACACACACTCTGTTCTCTGAATCATGGTACAAGAGACCTGCAAACAACTAGTGCTATTGGTTTTAAATATTCCAACCGTGTAACAATCCCTCACAATTTTTCGCATGTCCTCCATGTGTAAGACACATTATGTAGCACCAACTCTGAAGCACGTTCTGGGGCCCACATGCATGATAACAAAACACAACCAACCAGAAAAAGTTGTGCAATACCCTAAAAACTAATCCCACCATGGTCCCTTTAAATACCCCTGCAACCCATAATCATAACCCATCCTAACCCTAAAAATACACCCTGCACCCTAAAACCCAAGCCTATCCCTGAACCCTAAAAATACCCCTTTACCCCAAACCCCAAACCTATCCCTGAACCCTAAAAATTCCCCTGTACCTCAAAACCCAAACCTATCCCTGAATCCCAAAAATACCCCTGTACCTCAAAACCCAAACCTATCCCTGAATCCCAAAAATACCCCTGTACCCCCAAACCTATCCCTGAACCCTACAAATACCCTGTACCCCAAAACCCAACCTATCCCTGAACCCTAAAAATACCCCTGTACCCCAAAACCCAAACCTATCCCTGAACCCTAAAAATACCCCTGTACCCCAAAACCCAAACCTATCCCTTCACCCTAAAAATACCCCTGTACCCCAAAACCAAAACCTAGTCCTGAAACCTAAAAATACCCCAGTACCCCAAAACTATCCCTGAACCCTTAAAATACCCACTCACCCTAAAACATATACCTCAGAACCCCAAAACATATACCCTATATACCCATACTTACCTTATCCTAACATATACAAAAAAACATGCTTTTATCATTCATGCATTTACGAGTTTTGTTGTAAATGTATGCGTGGTAAAAGCATATAAAATGTAATGCCATGCGTTATAACGGCATTGCGGAGTCCTAGTAGATTCGTAATAAAAGTATGCGGAGTGATGGTATGCGACAAGAAAGATTCGGGATAATGGGTGTTTACTGTCAGAATGACCTACAAACTACAAAAAAAAACTAACCAAAACTTACTAAATTATATTTTAGGAAATCCCTTGCCCGTACTTTTATATGCAGACGACGCTGTCCTTATGGCACGTACACCTAATGCTCTACGTCTGCTTGTACATAGTTTTGTAAATTTTATGGAGGGACTGGATTTGAAAGTTAATTTTAAAAAGTCTTTTATCATGTCTTGTGGGCCGGGCAAAAGGAAACTCGGTACTATCCAAATTGGAACAGATAAACTTGAATCTGTCCATAAGTTCCCTTATCTGGGGTTGGTTTTCGCTGCGAACGGCTCTTGGAGTGGGCATGTGGCCCACGCCACGAGCAAGTTCTCGAAAGCCAACAACTCTGTCCTGAGTCTCCCCCGCCCAAAGAAAATCGGTGCCACTAAAGCTATTGTTAAAATTTTTAAACTACAGTGTTCCCCTGTTGCTACGTATGGAGCCGAAGTGTGGGGATCGGCCAGCAGCATTGGTATTCAAAGAGAGGAAAACCGTTTTTGCAGGAAATTGCTGGGAGCACCAATTTCCTCTTCCAATTTCATCTGTCATAATGAACTTAACCTCCCTTTTATAAACGACTTTATCAAAGCAAGACCAGTACTCTTCTGGATCAGAATCTGGAGGAATGAGGCCGCTGCCCTTACGCAAAATATCATCAGGGACTGCCTCAATAGTGAAAATGGCATGCAGATCCCCTGGTTTAAAGAAGTTTTTAAAGTATTTAATGAAATTGGTAGAGGTATTTTGTTTACTGAGCCAACGGCTATAGAATCAAAGGACAAATATGAGGTCCAAAAGGCACTGTATGCACTTTACCGTAATGAACGGCTTGGAATTGAACTGCAGAAATCAGGGGTTAAAAAATACATCGGTAATGGTCTTTGTATGCAAATCATGCCACCCTATCTATCACTGCCTATGTCAAATTGGGAACGATCTTTACTATTTCGTCTAAGGGCAGGAATTGTGAAATTTTTGCTTTCTTTTCCTCTGGGGTATCAACACCACACTGACTTTACCCCCTGCCCTTGTGACGGTACAAGTACTCAAGACGATTTGCACTTTCTGTTTTTCTGCAAATTTTATGTGAGATATACCAAATGGCTTTTAACCCCATATTTCAGAAAACTTAGACCTCTTACACTTCAGGATTCCTATTTGCTGCTGCTCACCCTGGACAATGATGAAGTGACATTTCGCACTAGCACTTTTCTAAGACTAGCCATACGTGCACGCAAGACTATGGAAAGTCCTTGAAATCAGATTTAGTCGAAGATACTACTGTTAAAACCTTTTAACTTAATGAAATGTATTGTCTAATTGCTGTATGACTTGCTTTGTTATCATGAAATGTAAATTATTTAACTGTTTTGTATTATGTGAATGTATATGTTCTTTGATGTGTTTGGTACTTTTATGAATTTTAACAAATTCGAATAAAGGTCTTTTGAACTTGAACTTGAACTACTAAATTATATTTTTGGCATATAGAGAAATATGCCCCTTGTCTGCATTTTGGATTAGGCCTTTAAAATAGAGTTAAATTGTTAACTGGCACATGAAATGGAAATTTTGTATCGGAAAAGCTGTGTTAAAAATATGGACATGTTTTTATAAAGTGTCCTCTTTAATTATCATGGTCCCTTTGCAGAATCATAAAGCATGAACAAATGGTTATTTTTTATAATTTTCTTACCATTTGACAGTTTTATGTAGTGTAAATTCAGCCCAAGACAAAGGCTATTTGAGTTATATTCATGAGTACCAATTACAGTACACATGATCTGATTTTTTATTTAAGGGCCTGGGCGAGGAAGTGATCTGCCCAGAATCACAGGCTGTTGAGCAGACCCTGGGATTCAAACTTGAATCCCCATCTCTGCAACTCTGGCGTTAGGCCACCTATGCCTATGCAAAGATAAGGAATGAAAGTGGGAGGATACTGTTCTTGCGCAGGACACAGGCCCAAGGTGACAATGGCCTACATGCTGAGCAACTAAAAAAACAGCAAGGCCCCTTTCTGTCACAAAATTATTCAAGAACTTCAGTGCAGGAGCACCTGAAAAGAAGGGAAGCCCCTGCTATTACTAACCTACTTAGCTCAAGAGCACATGAACAGCAGTATGGCCCCTGCAATTAGTAAATTAATCAACCCTCCCCAGCACTCCAGGCCCCAGGGCAATGTCTTGGCAGGGGAGCACAATGGTAGACAGGGGAAGGCTGAGGTGAAGATGGTGGGAGTTCAAAACATCACCTAGCCCCCACAGCCAGACCCATTCTTCCTCGCCCACTGTGCCCTGAATCTGAGGGGCTGTGGGCGAGGTGTTAAGATTAACACCGTTTCTCGGCTGCGTGGGCCCCATGGGGGCCGAGGTGGAAATGGCTCAAGGCCTGAGCAACACCTGGCCCCCAGGGAGGCCGATTTTCGCAGACAATCACCGCTCCTCAGCCCACCCTTGGCGTGATTGCTTTTCAGGGGCAGGGGGTGAAGTGAGGCCACAGCTAATAATCACTGCATGGCACACAGTGAAGCGCTTTCATTTCTGTCTCTGTTTCCGTGCGCTCTGTGGGCTGTTTTTTTTTCTCCCCTTCCAAGTTCACAGAGAGCAGATAGCAGAGAGCACTCTCTGTGAACTGAAAAAGGGGAGAAAAAAACGGCCCACAGAGGGCACTGAGACAACGGCCCTTCGGCCGTTTCCCGAATGCCCGCCTTGCCAATCCGACCCTGGTCCCAACTGATGTCCATAAGGGCGAGCTGCCACTGTGTTCCTGGCACTGCATTTTACCACCTCACACAGGTCTCAAAGGTAGGGCCAGAGGTCACACGGGGAAAGCGATTGGACGCACCCGCGACCCCTGTCGACCCCTCAATGACGCCCACACTCTTCAGACACAGAAACAATCTCGAAAATGGAATTCTAATCAAGTATTTTTTCCATGCAAGTTCTTGGGTTGTGCAAAAAAAATCTAAATACTGTTGATCGAACCCAGCACATTTGAAAATGGGCTATCGGAATTTCCAGTTGGATACCGCGAAGTGCTAAGACTTTTCTGTCGCCGATAAGAGAATGGATCAATCCGAGAAACGTCTGGCTCCGCATATTACCCTCCGGCCTCCACGGGTTGATAAAATCAGGAGTGGAGGCTAACAATAAGACTTCTTATGTTCAGTGCGAGAAAACATCTAATTATGCAATAACACACCCCATAAAAAAGAGAAGCAAGTATCGAACTGTAAAACCACTTTTCATGAATTATGTAGCTTTCCCAACATTGATTTTGGGAGAACCCCCTCCCCCTTAAGAATCCAATATGTAAAAAAAATAAAACATAAGTTACACTTGGTTTTCGTGGGGTTCTACAAACCACAAGTAGTCATGCAAAATAGTTTTTTCTGGTATAGCAAAGCAAAGCAAAGTTCGAGGCTATATTTGAGGGATGACAGCACCTTAGACAAGACCAGCAGAGCAGACCTCAAAGTGCTGACCCGCTCGCTAGCTCAGCTCAATTTTAAATTTTGAAGACTAAAACGGGGTCTAAAAAGTGTTTTTAGTACTTTATTTTTCTTTATTCAGTTTCTTATTTTTAAAACAATGAGTTTATATGTTGACCTTCCATCCCAACAAGTAAATCATTTGAAGAAAGAAAAGTCGACTCGTGTTTCGCAACTGTGGAAATGACTCCGTTGCTTCTTCAGGGCTCACTGTTTGTTCTAGATTTAGGACTTTGAATCTAGGGCCTCATTTATGAGGCCGTGCGGCACTTTTACGCCGCCCGTGTGTCACTTTTTGTGATGCACCAGTGGCGTAAAAATGCGCCTTGTTGCACCATATTTACAAAGTGACGCATCTAGGTAGATGCGTCACTTTGTAAACCCCTGCGCCACATTATACCTGCGCCAGGTATAATGTATGCAAGGGGGGCGTATTGACGCAAGAAAGGGTCGAAGAAGTGACGCAGTGAAATCTATAAGATTACACTGCGCCACTTCTAGGATGCAAATGCGTCAATATCTTACGCCTGCCTCACAGCAGGCGTAAGACTGACGCAGGCCCTTTCACATGGGGCTTGCCCCATGTGAAAGGACGCATTGCTGGAGTTGCATCACTTTTGTGACACACTCCAGCAATGCGTCACTTTTGCGCCATACAGATATGTCAGAAATACTGACGTAACTGGAACTCCTTGCGCAATGATGCGTCATACTGTAAATATGACGCATCATTGGTAACGCAAGGAGGGCGCAATGAAAAGTGACGCATCGCTGTTTTTACACAGCGATGCGTCACTTTTCATAAATGAGGCCCCTAGTTGGTTAGACAGATAACAATGTTCAACCATTTGGTGTTTTGATCTCATAGTAAGTTTCCATAATCCCAATAATGTGGCTCATAGGTTTTCAACTAAGTACAGCGAGACGTTACTAAAAAATATTGTTGGGCACGATAACCACACAAGTTCTATCTTTTTTTCAGTCCTCGCTTTTGTCTTCAATATTGTATAGTGTAGCATAGTATAGCATAGTAAAGTATAGTAATTGCATTGTAATTAACTACATCCAATAGTAGTGTGGAATCTACTTTGCAACATTGGAATGTTGGGAGCTTAACTACACAGAGCAGAGTAACAGAAGGCCAACATGACTGGTATGCACCTTCTAACTTTCAGTTTGTCCCTATTTAATTTAGAACATTATATCATCAATGGATAAACGATTCTAATAGCATTATAGATCCGCCTCAGGCTGCACAAGTCATTAAAGAACAGCTCGGCCCTTGCCTTGTTGGAACAAAAAGTGAAAACTCAAATCCGCCATCTTGAGATCACACAATTTATAGGCAGCCTTCAAATTTAGAAGAAAATACTATTTCTTGGACTCTACAGAGCTAAGACTGTGGTGTGCAATTAACCAGGGGGAAATTCCAGTTGACCAGTTAAAAGGACGACATTGAGTTGATTAGGCCTGGGCGGTGAACTCCGTTCCGTTTCTGGATTTTGCAGAGTTTTTCGCACTCCACAATCAGCGGACCTCGTGGAATTCCGCACAACTTCACAGAGCGGAGATTTTTCCCCACTCGTGCTCGCCAATGGGAAGTTTAGCGAGCGCGAGCGAGGATAATCAAACTGCTTCCCAGCGAGATTTCTCAACACAGGTGGTCGCGGATGGTTGCTACAGCTCACGTTGAGAAACCCGTTCGCATTGAAGACGCTGCTGCTCGAGCGGAAGAAAGACGCTGCGCCCTCTTGCGCTGCACTTGATGCAGTTTGTGCTGATTTTACAGCATGGGATAAACACCCGGTGCTAAAAATCAGCACGAATAGTGTGAGGTAACACACTCTGCCGCTTGCGGAACTCCACGTAGCTTGGTGGAATTTTTGTGTCAATTCGTGGAGTTCCACGTAGTGGAACTCAGCAAATTCCACCCAGGCCTAGAGTTGATCCATGTGGGCGTTTGTAGACCACTCTATATATGTGTAGCCAAAAACAAAGTCCAAAGGAATTTTACTGGTTAAATAAAAATGCCAATTTGATCTAATGGCAGAGGGACTCTTTGGCAAGGTTAAAAACATCAACATTTAACAATAATTGGGTACCATTCTAAATAATGCCAAATTGTTTGTAATGGGAATGTTCCCTGTTAGGAATGGGAATTTGCCTATGTTTGGGATTTTTCCATGTTCACACAGTCCAATTTTCTACATACCTTTACCAGTATCCGACTTTTTGACTGAGAGGAGTGGCTTTTTTTATTCTTAGAGAGAAGTTTCGCTTGCCTTCAACTGCACCTATGAAGACATGGACATTGAAGACATCATGACAGAAAAGGCCCACACCATCACTGGCTGCTTGGCCAACACGTCTCTCATGGTATGCGCACCACATACGCAACACAACCACAGGCTGACCAGCATTGTTAATTAGCAAATCACAATTAAGTAAAATCTTATCTGTTCCTTTCCAGGATGGAAGATGTGGGGAACGGAGTGGACACACTTTTGAAAAGGTATAGTGGCAATCTATCTGTAAAAAGAGATCCATTTGAGAAGTTTATGAAAGATGCACCTACCAATGGGAACAGAGAGTCAATAATTGTTACCAAATGATTTCCCAACAGGACATCTGCTTCCAGGCAATCTATCAAGACTTGAAGGCGTACAAAGAAGACCTAAAGCACCAAGGCCATCTTTCGGAAGCCATCAACGACTTGATCAAGGCAAGTTTCTAATGATTTTTTAAGCATTGTCAGTTAATGTATATTAATATGATGCTTTAAAAACAAAAAATGTATTCAAGAGTTTTGTCATATAACGCAGACTCCACCCAGTCAGAGCGCTATACAGTGCATTGTAAGACAGGTAGTCGTAAACCGGATGTATGTCGTTACAACGCATACTTTTACAACGCATACCTTTACAACGCATTTTCTACACCGCAACATCCATTACAACGCATTCCATTACAACGCATGCCATTACAACGAATTCTTTGAAACTACCTTTACAACGCATTCCACTACAATGCATACTACATTTACAACACATACCATTACATTGCATGTATGGTAAGTGTTGGATAGTGTAGGGGTAAAAAATTGCTATTCTAACTCCAGTGGGTGCAACAGTAGGGTAAGTATTGGATAGTGTAGGGGTAAAAATTACTATTCTAATTCCAGGGGGTGCAACAGTAGGGTAAGTGTTGGATAGTGTAGGTATGCGTTGTAATGGTATGCGTTGTAATGACTGCGTTGTAATGACATGCGTTGTAGTGGTATGCGTTGTAGTGACATTCGTTGTAATGGTTGCGTTGTAATGGCATGTGTTTAAATGGATGTTGCGTTGTAAAAGTTTTGTTGTAAAGTTAGTGCGTTGTAAAAGTTGCGTTGTACGTGTTGTTTCCCGTCGTAAACCTGTAGACATAGAGTAATGTGAAGGTAATCTGGAGTATCAAAAATTAACAGTGCTGTGCACCTGAACAACCATATCCATTTACTTTCCACCATAAGACAGAGTCATAAATTGTTTGTTAAAAATTTCACTAAACAAAAATATTGTATCCACAATATTGGTTACATCAACATCGTCATGGTAAGTAAGAGTGAATTTAAGAACAGGATATGTATACTTGCATATGTATTTACCTTGACGATATAATGGTAGTCGATATAGTAGATTAAATATATTTGTTAGTCGATGTTTTGAGCTTGATTCAGTGACATACCATAATTTGTAAAATATAAAGGGCAATATTTACAAGAACGTTATGCAGCGCAGTGCCACAAGCCCTTTGGCTGCGCCACGCTACGTTACTTACTAAGCAAAGATATGCATCATATTTACAACAGTATGACTTATCCCTGAGCTCTCCCCTGAGCTGACATCCAGTTGGATGCCATGCGCCAATGAAGGCACCCTTGCACATTGATGCAAGGGTGCCTGCGTTGCGGGGATGATTGTTTTTGTGCAGGAAGGGGCACCTTCTTGCACGAAAACAATCATGAGATGTGTTTTCTTCTTTCTATGTGCGCCACAGAATGCATCACTCATAGAAAGAAGAAAAAATGGGGAGAAATAAAAGTATTTCTCCTCGTTGCGCCTCCTTACACCTTCCCTGGGGAGGTGTAAAGTTCTGACGCAATACCGGGTTTATGAAATGTAAATCTGGGAATGCGGCAGACTCCATGAGTGATGCGTGGGAACCCCGACAGCGACACCCATGCAACTCCCATTTCACGCAAAAAGTGCTGCATGAAAAGAGGCCGTATTTAGAATGACACAAAAAAGCCACACAGGGTGGCCTTATGTGTCTTTGTAAATATGGAGCACCACACTGTGCCACCACTGCATTACAAAAAGTGACGCATCAGCTGAACAAGGGGTGTTTAAATATGCCCCAAAGTATATAAAGAGATATACAATGTGCTGTTTGCTTGGGCAAGCATAAACATTTCCCCTGCACAAAACTCCATAGAAAATGTATAAAAATGGGAACACAATATGCTTTCATGTATCATTGGCAGTGATTGGTGTAAAGTGAACTAGTATATCATATGGTTATAGTATAACATACTATAATAAGTTCCTATGCTGTTTAATGGAGGGAGGACCCTTAGACAAGACCAGCAGCCTAGACCTCAAAGTGCAGGGCCTCTCCCTAGTTCAGCAAAACTCCCTAATTTAAAGACAACAACTGGGCCTTAGTAAAAAGGGGTTTTGTACTTTATTTTTAAACATTTTCTATAGAGAAATGCAGAACTTGCAGAAGTTAAAAGTGTAAGGGGGGGATACAGTGAGTGTGATAGCACCACGAAGGAGCCATATACGTCAGTCAGTGGAAATTCAAGGTTACAAACAAGGATAATAAAAGAAGAGATGTGGTTAGTGTATAAAAATGTCTTAAGCAAATGCATCATGGTGGGGTGGGGGGCTAATAACGTTTTTACGCCTAGGGACACTTGAAATAGGTGAGATGTCTGAAAGTAGAGTTTGCCGTAGTTGACTACGACCTGGAGCAGGGTGAAAGACACAGGACAGGTAGGTAGATATACAGTTGATAATTACAATGGGTTTTAGTCATTGGTAATCATCAAAAACAATAGCTTTGCTGGAAGCAGGATGTACACATATGTTTGTGCATGTGGGGCTGCAGTAGGAGTATATGACCTGCTCCCTCCACAGTCTTTACTCTAGGTTTTGACTGTATCTCACCTGGCTTTTTCATGTCTATCCTGTTGCCAATCAGTCTCATATTAATGCTGGTACACACCTTGCTGAAAATGTTTGGTTTTACAACCTGGAGTTGGGCACTGGGGCACTCACTTCTTTCTGGTGTAATTTGTAGCACACATCTTCGTGCATCCAGAATGTTTTAAAATAAACATTTTTGGAAGAATATGTCCTCTGGGCCAGATGAGGGATTCACCTACAATGAAGTTGTGGAAATTTAAGATAAGTTTCCCAATGTTGCTAACTGCAGATTGGCTCTACCTGACTGTACGGTAAGCTTTCCTGTTGCAAGAATGACCAATGGGTAGGACATCCTGCGTCAGGAAACTTCAGAGTCAGCCAACAGCAGACTCCTTACCCAGTTATGAAAGGGTGGTAGTGGCAGCGGCGGCCGGCATGGCTAGTGGGTGGGGGGGCGGGCGGCTCACGGGTAGCACGGGAGGAGGTGTTGCGGATGGCGGGTGGCGCGCATAATGATAATAAAAAAATATTAACTTACCTTTCAGCTGGGTCTTTCATCTCCGCTCCAGCTCCTGCTCTTCTCTGGAAGCACTGCACAGCCAGGCCCCACTGACCTATCACAACGCTGCTTGCGTTGTGATTGGCTGTGAATGTCCTGGTTGGGCACTCAACCAGGGAATGGGAGCCTGGGCCTGTTCTCCATGTAGGCTGTAATGCAGCCTGCATGGAGAAGGGGCAAGTGCACATGACTGGTTTGGGCGGCCTAGGAGAGCCGACCATACAGTCATTGCGCACTTGAGTAGGCTAACCACTCTACCCGTGCCCTGCTGCGTGAGCAGAGCAGCCCCGCCCCCGCTTGCAACAGAAATATAACATTATAATAATAACTGAAAGTTATTATCATGTTATGTTTCCCCCTCTGGCACTGCTTTAACCCCTTCCCTGCGAGTCACGGGCGGCGTGTGCTCATGACGGCGTGGAGCCGTCATGAACCCGCCCACTCACTAATTCACCCGCACAGGCAGGGAATCAGTCCTGCGTGGGCGGAGCGGCAGCGGCATGATGGCTCCACGCCATCATGAGCACACGCCGCCCGTGATTCATGACGGCGTGGAGCCGTAATGAGCATGGAAAGGGTTAAAGCAGTGGGGCAACGCTCCTCCGCCTTAGCGGAGGAGTCGCCCCTGGGTAGTGGACATTCCCGAAGAGGGTGAGGTTGGAGTGAGCTTGGGTGGAGGGGGTGGAGCTCCTGAAGTCCCTCATACAGCTGTGTAGGATAGGAGTGTAAAAGAAGGTACATTGGACTTACAAATACTTTGCTTAATATATATATAAATGCACACGCGCATCACCTGAACTATCTTAATATGCCTTTTCGATTATTAATGTAATGATAACAGAATAAATAAAACCAAGTATATCCAGAAGGACCTGGTTCATGCCACATTTTCAGGTCAACTAATAACTATTGAAATTACTTCCATTCTATTGCAATTTATTTTCTTTTACTTACTCTAATGAGGATATCCCGAAAATCTGGCATGGGTTTCACTCGCCTGCACCTACAATGGACACTCATGATGATAATAAATTGCCACTTTTTGTGACAAACCCCGTGATTTTTTTTATCAGTGTCCAAAATACGGAAAATAGAGAAAATTGGGCAAGTAATATAATCAAGAAGAAAGGGGAACTAATGGAGCCATGTGAAATTGTGGTAAAATATAAAGAGAATGTCATTGTTCGAAGGGTGCGTCCATTAATTGACTGCGGCGGAGGTGTCCATCACCAGGTGCGGCATGGCGCAAACAGGAAAAATGCGCCCTATTTGGAATACGGCCCCAGGAGAATTAAGACAGAGTGGTTTCAAAATGCCACCACAGCCCAATGATGGCAATATAGACCACATTACTCGTGCTAAGGGTTATGTATTTCTTTATATCACATGCTTATTTTCAGTTAGTTAGCAATAAAAATGTGGGTTTTTTTGCAAGATTTTTTTTATAGTAAGTGAAACACTGGACTTCACTGTGAGGTATAAAGAGGAGAACTATGCCTAATTAGGTACCTAAGAATGCATTTGCATTGTTAAAAACACTTTCTATCCATTTAAGTGAGGGGCTGCTGAAACTGCTCAGTGGGCGCTAAGTGGAATTAGAATGGTTAGGTGTTGTTTACCTTTCTTGAATAGTTTGTTGATAAAGCAGTGGACAATGGTTGGGCCTAGTGCAATAATGCTTTTCAGTGGCTTTATCATTTACCACATAATTAAGGATTTAATGCACTTGGCACATAATTTGTCACATACTTTGCAGATTTCAATAAAAATGTATTTAGGTCAAAGGAAGCAAAATATCCCTGCCAGAAACTAACCGCGTAATGTGATACGCACCAAGATACAAAATAATAGAAATGTTTTACCACTGCAGACATAGTACTACAGCGTAGGATTGGTAAAACACCACCCAAGCCAACCTGGAATTAAAAAAGTAGCTCCTATAGGTTTCTTGATATATTTTTATATTGTTATACTCAGGGGCAGTTCCTCCGTAATGGTGGAGGAGTGTCGCCCCACTGGTCAGGCATTCAGTTGTTTAGCTAAAAATAAAATTACTGCTGACTGATTGAGCCATGGCAGCAGTGTAGGGGGGTCGGTGCCGGCAGCCGGCGCCCGTGCAGGTAAGTAAGAGCGGTGTGGCCGGGTGAGGAGGATTTCGACGGACAATGACGAGGGAAAATTAAATATTTATTTTATTTTCCCTCTTCATCGTCAGTCGACATCCCCCCTCAGCTGGCCCCACTGCTCTTCCTTGCATGGGCCGTGGCTGGGTGCCGGGCCGGGCATTGCAGGAAGGAGCGCACTGTAAGTGTGCATGTCTGTTTGGCCGGCCGTCATAGGCCGGCCAAACAATCATGCGCACTTAGGTTTGTTTCTCCAACCCAGCTGCGTTACACAGCCGGGTTGGAGAAACGTCACAGGCTCCTAGGCACTGCCTGAGCAGTTATCCAGGCTGCTCAGACCAATCCTGGCACTGCTCTTTTAACATGAGAGCAGCACCAGGATAGGGTAGGGAGCCTGTGCCCCAGTGCATGCTGGAACTTGAGGAGAGCCAGAGAAGAGGACCAGGGCGTCCGCCGAGTACTCAGGTAAGTTTTTTTATTTCATTATTAATCCCCCATCCCCCCCCCCCCCACTTCAGTATTGCAGCACCCACCACTGGTTATACTATAACTTTTACTGTACTGGTGCACTTGAAAAGGCAATGATTTCAGATTCATTCAAACCATGACAATAAAATCAGTGAATGCTTCTGCTTTAAAGAAGGGATCTAACAGCATCACTAATGCAGCCATTTTCCTTACAGGCTTTGAATTTCCCAGAAGACAGACGAACCTCAATCCCATCATCCCCTGCAAAAAGTCGAACATTCAGCGAAGACCTGAGGGAATGCAGACTGCTTCTAGCTCTCCAACTCCGCACTGTGACCATTAATAGAATAATGAACCACTTGAAGGCCACCAAAAACTGATCATGCTAGATAAAAATGTGGATGAACTGGGAACAAAGATATTTACTGTTGAGATAAGACAAACTCCTCCATTTCCCACTTGTGACAATAGTAAGGTAAAACATAGACTGCAAGATATACCAAAACATGACTACCCAAACAGCTACTCTATAAACACTGGAACACAAGGGTTCAAACCCTCCCTGAACCAGTACTCCTGACTAGACTCACTCCCTGGCTGTATACCTGCCTTTTGGCCTGTACAGCATTCCACTGCCTTCTGGCTAGTTTTGCACCATACAAATACTACAGGCATACATACAGAAAAATATAAACATGCACCTGAACCCTCTATCAGGAACTTGCTATGATTCATGGTAGTTTTACATTTAGAATAGTTATTAAGCCAGTGATGTCATTACTGGGAAGTAAATGTGGCTGAATTTTGGAATTTAAAACAGGGCAGAATTTTTGTAGGGAAATATTTGTCTGAGCTCCCTAATTTGAATTTATATCATATTTTGACATTAGCCTTATTGTCTATGTACATTGGTTTAGGTTGTAACTCTAGCTACAGCTATTCAAAACCACTATGTGTTTTACAGTGGAATAAGCTTTTCAAGGGGTTAGGGATAAAATAGGGGCCTATTTATCGAAGAGTCGCGCAGCAAGGCACCTGGCTGCACTTAACTGCGCTACGTGACAGCGAAAGGGAAGGAATGTGGAGTATTAAACCCCTTAAGTGCTGTCGTCAGCCAATGGTTGTCGCAAGCACTACCTTGCCAGTGCTGCGCACGACCGTTGGCCGACGGGCCAGCATTCGTTCTTCGAACGTTCAGCACTAGGCGCTGAACGTTCAACGCTCCTATGAGGTTAACATTATGTGGCACATTCATGCCTTTTCCCAGTGCTGGCACACAATATGCTGCCTAGCGACAATGCAGGCACCCTTGCATCATGGTGCAGGGGTGCCTCTGCTGTCAACAGGATTGTTTTTGTGCAGGAACGGACACCTTCCTGCACAAAAACAATCCCCATAGGCATTTTCCACTTTCTATGCTTGCTGCAAAATGCAGCGCACATAGAAAGAGGAAAAAAACAAGAAGAAATAAAGATATGTATCCTTGTTACATCTCCCCTGGAGATGCTTACCATTTTGTTGCATTCCCAGGTCTACCAGTATTGGTAAAACTGGAAATGCGCCAAAATCCATGGGTGTTGAGAGGGAACACTCACGCACTACTCATGGAGAGCCTCCTAGGGGCAGAGTAACACAATGCAGCGATTTGCGCTTTGTTACTCTAAACTTATCAAGCCACACAGGGCTCTGTAAGGTGGGCCTTACGTGGCTTGAGAAATCGCACTTAAGGGTTGCCTCGCTTTTACACCCCGTTACAAGGCATAAAAGTGATGCAACCCCAATAGATAAATATGCCCCTTAGTGACTGTAGACTGATGCACTAATGATTCAGTGAAAGCTATCAACGACATGGTGCAATACCTTCAAGATGACTGCAGACAAAATACTGACAAACAACTCTACCAAAAACACAAGATGCATCTAGTGTTTTGAAGTGGCTTCTTTTTTACAGAAACGTTTGAACTCTAGTTATTTATTCTAATAAGCTGATATTCATTCAATGTGATCAATTGCGGAAAATTCGAAGAACTCTCGAAACAAATGATGTGCTTAAAATCTTATTTATTTGCCTGTAACCTTTCCGGTTGTGTTTATTTATTTTTAATATTTCTTGTATTTAAAACATTTATTTAAATATTTAAGCAATGTAATAAAAATAACTTTTCTCAATGTTTTAGATTTTAACTGTGGTGTTTGTTAAAGGAACCGTGTTAACAACCAGAGACGTTTTAAGGCATGTGCAAAGTGAGATCCGGTCCGGGGCCCCAGCCTGTCAGGGGACTCCCTCATAGAGCCAGCCCTGTTCTGCACTGAGTCTAGCCCTGATGACCTTGAATAATTCTTAAACAGATTGTTTTAAATACCGTTATTCCCTTAATTTATTTTTCATGTAGGCGATGTGTGAGAGTCTATTACAGACATTTTTCAGAGAAATGTGCTTATGTTTCATGCAACATCCATACAAAAGTTTCTTTTAAATCAAAACATATGGGGAATGGGAGGATGTCACAGAGATTACTTGCAGTAATATTAATCAGCTGCTGCTGTGTTACAATATTGAAAACACACATCACTATCCCTGAACATTAGATGTAAACACATTTAGAATTAGGACAATTGTGCATGTGCACTGTCAGTGATCAGGCTAAAGAGGGCATGAAAGAGCAGAAGAAACTGAATCATAAATTCAAAACAGTTCCAAACGGGCCCCAAAATACGTTTGGCTCTGGACCCCCAAAATTCTTAAGATGCCCTTGTTAACAACACTAAACAGCAACCTTTCCCACTTGTAAGCAGATCATTTACCACACTGGCAGGGATTGACAATCATGCCCTGGCTAGGCCAGGGTGTGTGTACAATAGTAGAAGAGTTAGAGGTTTGTCTTTAAGAGACACGTGGCATCTTTGCAATGTAAAGTAGTCCAAGCTTTGTAGTTTATATAATACAGACACCTATCTAAAGTCAGTGTATAGAAAAAAATACAACCAAGTTCGGTGGAACTTCTATTAGGGCTCCAAAAACATTAGAAACAAGAATTGGCAAAGCCTATAGGTGTTGCTTTTTTTCTTATTGAACGAGTTTGTTTATTGGTAGGCAATTTTGTATTTGTAGTTGTGTGGATTTACACATTTGTGAGTGCATGGATGATGAATGGCCAAGTGAGCATTTGGACAGATGGCTGGATGAATAGGTGTATGTTTGAATGTATGGATGGGTTAGTGGATGGATGCATGAATACATGTACAGATGGCACAATTAATGAGTGTATGGATGAATGAATGAGAAAGATAATGGGTAAGTGCATGGACCACTCCAATGATGTTGGGGGAACAAGGGTATTCTTCAAGTCCTGCATCTCCTGCCAACTCCTACATCCACTCAAGTATTCATTCAGCTATGTACCCTGTCACTTACTGTTAGACCTGTCAGCCTTAGGGTTTTATTTCCCCAAACCTTTTGGCTTCCTCCTCCATTTTTGTTGAATCAGTTTTTTTCTCCTGGCCTTATGTCTCTGTGCACTTTACCACTGCTACCCAGTACTGAAGTTCATGTGCTCACTCCTTAAAACATGGTAACATAGGCAAATCCCCAACTGGCATATTGAAATTACTTTTGAATCCCGACTACAGTGATACTACATGTACCCAGGGCCCGTAAACTAAATACTAATAGTTGGCCTGCAGCACTTATTTTACCAGCCCAGAGGGCAGGATGCAGTGTATTTAAAACATCGGACATGTACTTTTAAGTTTAAGTGTCCTGGTCGTGAAAAACTCTTAAATTCATTTTTCACTTGTGCGAGGCCTACCTCTCCCATAAGATAATATTGGAGTTACTTTATTACATTAATAAGCTGTAACTTCCAAATGGAAACAGATAACCAGTTTATGTTTGGTGTCTTTGGAGTTGTAATGAAAAATCCTCTTATTGTAAAGTCGGATTTTAAATTACAATTTTGAAAATGCCACTTTTAGAAAGTTAAAAGGAAAATAATACCTAAGACTTGCGTCCAAGACACGAAGTGCACTAAAAGTAAATGAGTTCAACCGTTGAAACAGCAAGTTGATGGCTTGTGTATGAGCGATATTTAAACAAAGTGTTCATTAACAACAAATATTCTTGTAGGCTGAATCTTGCTCAAGTCGATTTAATTTCCAACGATGTGAGTCTTGAAAATAAATATTCCTCATGTAAGAGTCCAAGTTCAACATATAAGAAACTGACAATGTAGCTAATCCCAATGTATTTCGGGCATTAACAGTCACCCAGCATCAGGGGTACCTACAAACAAAAACATCTCCAATCAATATCACAACATCAATTGGTATTATCAATTCTTCAAAAGACAGTGTGCAGGACATACTTGAGGCTGAACATGTGAATGTAGGAAGAAACGTGACTACAAGCAATGAAAGCAAAAGAGAGTGCCTGAAGCAGTGCCCAACAGAGTCTCAAAATTATCCAAAGACGGGATAAGAAAAACACACACAACTGTAGAAATAGTGATACAGGAGCATCTGAGGTAAACAAGAAGAAACCACAATGCCAAGAAAGCCAACTCCCAACTAAGTGAAGTGATAATCATAATGTCTGTGCATAAAAACATGCCGCACTGATGTCTACTACCCGCAAATGACCCAAGTGTCCAACAAACACCTAAAGCAAACAAATACCTCCAAGCGACAAAGCCAGCTGAAAAACAGTTGTGTAGTAAAAGATAACCATGACGTAAAAATCTGTCATGAAAAACAAACAAAACCGATCGATGAGTGAGGAAACAAACAAGAAAAATGTCAAGATCCCACAAAGATAACCCAGTAAAACCAACTGAACGTGGTGTGGTCCAAAAACCGGCGTGCTACTGGATCAGTGCGTGGCGGCCGCAATGTCAGAGAAACACTGCAGGAACATGAATGCTTTCAAGCGTGAGGCATGCTTAAAGGTCAACCTCCCATTGACATGGAAGAGCGGCTTCCGTGTTACCAGAGAGGTGTAAACAATAAAACTAGTGAAAAAATAAAGCTATTGAAAAAAGTTGCGAGAGAAAAAAACGTATTAATGAACCAATTTCCTCTAATTAACCTGCAATCAAAATGTGAACAAACAATGAGGAAGTTTGTGCCAAAAAAAAGAAAAAAGAAAAAGAAGAGAGTAACAAAGTGAAGGTAGTGGGAAAACCACTTTTATAAGTAAGACCACTCGTTGAAGATAGTATGTGTGGAACATCAAAGATGGAACATACGAAATGGTACGGAGTGCTTCAGCGCTTGATGCACGGTATGATTGTTTCACAATGTGTGTAGCAGCCTGCTGCACTAGATGGGATATACTGTAAGTATGTACAACACATTCAACAACATGGTGCATTTTTGGAGGCTGGTGACTCTAGGTTAGAAAACAATAATTAACTTTGCAGAGAAAAAAACAAGTATGTCAAATAGTGTTAAGCAAAACAATGTTTCAAACTGAGCATGATGAAGAGGACATGAAAATGCAGACTTGTGTGAAAAAAATGCAGACTCGTGTGAAAAAACCCCTCTACTCAAGTGACAGTAAGATAATGTATAGTGTAAAATTGAACAAGCGTAATAAAACAGAGAAGTGTGCTGAGAAAAACCAACTCTCAGAGTTGTAGGAATAACCATGTAATGGAAATATATGAAATGAAGAAAAATTCAAAAAACATGAAAATTCAAATTTGTCATTGAGACCTTTTGGAATGAGAGTATCTAGGAATTGTATCCAATGTGCTTTACATTGGGTCAATACCTTCAGCATGCCTCTGACTGGTTGAGGCTTCACCACCTCTGAAATCGTGAACCAAATCTGAGCTATCGTATTTTTGTGCTCATTCCAATGGGTGGCAAACAGTAAGCTAATAGTCTTTGTTCTGATGCGACTTTTGTGTTCAGTGATCCTTGTGCGGGCGTTCTCTCAGTCTTTCCCACATAGCCTGCATGGGCACTTAATGGCATAGATGACATTCTGTATAAGGAGAGGGACTATGCAGCCCCTATGCCAAATGCACAGCTCTGTGCCGCTTTTTTGCGTGCACAATATTCACACTTCTTGATCAATATTTAAATTTTTCAACCTTTTAACCTTATTTTTACTCGTAATTTTAAACTTGTATTCATTGTTTGGTAGTCATCAATCCACAAATCGGGCTCAGGTGCCAGTTTTCAGCTTTCTAACATTCATGCTGTGCCAATCCAGGCCTCAAGAAAGAATGCGATTAAAGCAAGAAGTCCTTCACAAGCAGTCCTTTATTTTTCGTCTAAAAAACCCAATGCATTTCGGGCCTCTGTGTGCCCTTCTTCGGGGGTCACTATAAATTAAACATAGTGTAAACATATTATTAGCACTTCGTTTCATAAGTACACAGTGTCACACAAACATTTTTTCTAGAAACTGTCATCGTATTATCCAAAAACATTACCCATTAATGCACTGCCCCAATGTGATTCCCCATTTCTACCTCAGTCGTCGTTGCACCTAATCACCCGTGTTCAGAGTTAAAACGCCAGTTCCCAACTTCATGACTTTTTACGCTTATCATTCCAATGTCTCTCCCTACATTCATTTTTAAACACAGTCTTTCACTTAGCATCATGTTATCAGAGCGCTGCCATCATTTATTCTAATTTCAAACACTGCTTCTTCCTAATGTCTGAACTTCCCAACAGCATTTTGCTCACCTACGTTATCATGTTTAAAAATTATAAAAGGCAACTTTCCTCCCTTGTAACTCGCCGAGTATACATAAGCGTATTCACCCATTGCTTTGTCATTTACCTGCTTGCAAACTCTCATGGCGTCTACTACCTTCGTCTTGGTTGAGCGAAACTGAAAAGTGCAACCCTTCCGCCCACCTCGTTCTTAAACACTCCACCCTCACGTTATCCCTCCCATTTGGCCCTGAACCGGAAAGCCTCCTGGTGCGTCATGGTTTCAAACTCAAAGTAAATCCACATTGCCCAGCATGCATCATTACGAAATTAGTGCTGTCGGAAAGCTGACGGTAATGCATGAATATTAATGTAAATTATACATCTGTTCAGTTCTGTGTCCTAGCAACTTAGTCCAGGTAGTGCATTCATTTTATTGTCTTGTGAGGGACTCCGATGTTTTCTCCGATTGTGCAGATCCTAAAGTTCTCTTCTTTCTCTGTTCTCAGTTTGATCCTTTGTCCGGGTGCAAACCCTCGGTAGGGCTAAAGTTACTAAGTTTCTGTGTAGTGAAGGGATGCACACCAATTTTTAATCCCATCTCTTTTTTTTTCTTCTTCAAATTTATCATCCTTCGTCATGATTGCGTGCAGATCGGAATTTTCGAGACTTGCCCTGCTGCCACACGTTTAGAAAACATATAAGGAGAGGGACTATGCAGCCCCTATGCCAAATGCACAGCTCTGTGCCGCTTTTTTGCGTGCACAATATTCACACTTCTTGATCAATATTTAAATTTTTCAACCTTTTAACCTTATTTTTACTCGTAATTTTAAACTTGTATTCATTGTTTGGTAGATCATTCTGTCCATTACAATCTGCTGTGAAATTCAGAGGAATTTGTTTACCTAACCATGGGTGAAAAATGGTCTTGCCAATCAGCACGTTGTTACAATGTCAGCAGTTGTAACATTTCAACATCCCTTTGTATTCTACAACAGTCGATTTGACTGGCTTCGTCAGTATTTCCTTCAAGTTATTCGATCGTTTGTATGCGAATAACGGGGGATTAGAAAAAAATGCTTCTAAAGTCAGGTTCAGACTGTAGTAGTTCCCAGCGTATCAGGATGATCCCGTTAATCATGAATGATTTAGTGGAAAATGTAGAGACAAAAACTTCACTGGGTATCTCCATTTTGGTTTGTTTCTTCAACAGATCGGATCTTTGCAAAGCCTGTACTCGTCATTTCGCATTATCCACAGTATTCACAAATCGAGGAGGGGCATTGGTGTTCATCTGATGCGTTTTATCCATGTGAATTGCGAGAAAGGTAGATGTTGTTTGAGCGACGGTGGATGGAAACTGCTATATAATAAAGACTTATTGCAATCCATAGGTTTCTTGAAGACTTAGGTCTGAATGTGTGTCTCCACAATCTCCATGTTAACATCAGGATAAGAGATGCTTTGTTGCTCGATGCTGAATGTAAATTGGATTCTCAGATTCTTGTGGTTTAATGAAAACAGGAGAGTTTCTAAATCACAGCGTGATCCTTGCCAAATGATGAGAACATTACAATTAATTTTCATGATGGATGTAGAAAAGTGAAATAACAAAGTGAACCATTGATACAAAAGTTAAAATACTGTGATATTTCATAGTTTCACTGGGGCATCAATTCGCTAGTTAAGTTTACATGTCAGTAGTTGTCTGCTTCTGTATGAGTGCCTATCTGCTAGCCAGCCTTTATTTCTGTCTGTGCTGCAGCCAGTGTCTGAATGTGTGCTGGTGTGTTTGTTTGTGCGTGTGTGTGTGTAAACTGCGAAGATAACGCATTCCACATATTAAAAACGATTGGAGCATAAACGTGAATCACTGCACAATTGTGAACATTGTAAATATGTGTTTTACCGAAGCATTGTGGAAATCTTGCAAGTGAGTGTCTACTATAGTGTTGTGCATGTTTGGCACAAATGTGCAATTCAGAACCAGTGTAGCAACTGACCACATATGTTCAACTCTGGATCATTATGGAACTTGAATAAATCCAATCTTGACTATCAGCATCAAGCACCGTATGTAGATTTTTGTGGACCAGGACTACCGCCAAAATGTACGGAAGTTCCGTCTGACAGATTTAAGTGTGCTGTGGTCATCAGCTTACTTACATTACAGCTGATGGGATGTCTACCGATATTTGATGCTGGCTCCATCTTCCAAACTGTAACACGCCCTAGAGTCTCCTTTAGAATTGTATATGGTTGATCCTGTTGCCATTGATGGATTTGGCCAAATATGGTTATAATTGTCCTTTCTTTGAATAGGGTCCTCAAAAAATAGTCAATGACGAAGATATATGGTGATAGTTTGAGGTAATTTCCTCTATATTCTATAATTAAATAAATACAAATGCAATCTTGATTATCAGCATCAGGCATCAGGCATCGCATGTAGATTTTTGTGGACCAGAACTGCCGCCAAAAGTGGTGATGCTTTGTCTGACCAGGGGAATTTGGTGGGGCAGTCGACCCCCAGGCAGAATTGGAGGGGGGTGTAGCCCATGAGCTGCCATTTTCTTTTGGGCTAGGTTTGTAGCCCAAAATAGACCAATGTATCAATTAGTTTTCCATTAGGCTCCCTGTCACCATTTTAGTTTCAGGTGACCTGATTGCTGGTGACAGGGAGCAAGTAGGTGATTTCATGTGCAAGACCTTAATTTTCAATTGTTTGTGAACTGTGAGAAGCAGTGTGTCACTTACTTTAGGGTTAATGGCTGTGGCAGGTGTCGTGCCCAGGCAATGGGCACTAGGACCCTGAGGCAAGGAGCAAGGGACAGGGGACACCAGACACCACTTTCGGTCAGGGGACGGGGACAGGAAGGACAGACACAGTCGAGAGGACGACCTCAGGACAAGAGGTCAGGGGATATGTATGCAGAAGGAATTGTGAATAAAGAAACTTACTACTAGACACTGCGTCCTGTGATTCCTGGGGGCTGCACAACATGACAACTGGCGACGAAGGAACTTGCATCGAGTGCCAAGCAGGATTGTGAAAGTGAAAAGGAGCCCGCCGTGTGTCGCGATGAGGGACGAGCGACGACATCATCGAGACCAGGATCCCACCCTGTCTCGCGTGTGCGTGAAGGAAACGGCGCGGGAGCCCACCCCGACCGCCGCAGAAGAGGGAAAAGAAGGGTCTGCAGCACTTCAGTAAGCGGATTGAAAAGCGGAGTGAGAGCGCGAATTGAGCAGATTCAAGCGCAAGATCTCGCGAGAATCCCGGCAGCCATCTTGAAGTCAGGCGGCAAGGGCCAATCAGCGCGGAGGAAAATTGGGCGGCCATTTTGAAGTCAGGCAGCGCTCCGATTGGTCGCGAAGGCTTGCGAGACTACTGGCGGCCATTTTGAAGTCAGGCAAGTCGACCAATAGGAAGACAAAACAGCGCGGTGGCCATCTCAAGGTCAGGAAACAAAAAGAAAAAGCAGAAAGAGTGCCAGAAAGAGCACCAGAACAGCTTACAAGCACCAGACAAGGCACAATTACAAGGCTAACAAAAGAAGAGTGCCAGAAAGAGCACCAAGTAAAGAAATAAGCACAAGGCAAGACAAATAACTAAAGCAACAATAGAAGAGTGCCAGAAAGAGCACCAAAAAAACAAATAAGCACAAGGCAAGACAAATACCAAGACATCAACAATAGAAGAGTGTCAGAAGGAGCACCAAGAAAACAAATAAAGAAGGCAGACCCAAATGGCGAACGACAAATATCGGAGGCCTCTCCCATTCAACCTGTCTGAGCCACAAGTGGGTATGAAATGGGAGAAATGGGTTAGGAGATTTGAGAGGAAATGGTAGCCACCGACGTGACCGAGGCCAAACATCTGGACCTATTCCTAAACTTGGTAGGTGATGAGGTCGAGGATCTACTAGTGACACTACCAAAGGAAGAGACGTCCACCTACGAGAAACTAATAAAGTGCCTAACAGACAAATTTGATCCGCAGAGAAACGTCGATTTTGAGCGATACACCTTCACAATCGCTTTTCAGCACCCGGATTAAACACTGGATGATTTTGCAACGCGACTGCAAAAGCTCGTAACTCACTGCGAATTCGACAAATATGGCAATGAACAGGAATTTAGACTGCGTATCATTGAGGGCTGCCGTGACACGGATTTCCGTGTGAGAATTCTAAAAGAACCGACTTCACTAGAAAAGATCCTGTCACTAGCGAGAGCTGAGGCAAGGGCGACAGCGCACGCAAAGGAGATGGAACGGGGAAAAGAACGACGAGTGGAACAAGCACACCATATGACAAACAACAATCATACGAGCGGCTGGAAGAAAGATAGAAATGAACAGATGCCAAAGAAACAACAAGATGTGACCTGCTACAGGTGCGGACTTGAATTTCCACACAGAGGTCCATTTCCAGCATTTGGCCAAAAATGTAGGAAATGCAACAGAAGTAATCACTTTGCCAGTGTATGCTAGGGACTGCAGTTCAGGAATGAAAGAGGAAGAGCGGGAAGATCACGAATGACGACAAGCAGACATGTCAGACATGTCGAAACAGGAAACAGAAGCTCTTCAATAGAATCAGGCGAAGAAGGGGAAGAAGAAAAGGCAGAACGACTATACCTCATGTCGGATACTGCTGCCAAATCCTCGGATGAGGGCGAAAAAGAAGAAAGCATCTGCCTTATAGACAAAAACAAAATAAAAAAGACAGAATCCGTGACCATAAGCGTAGGACCGCACAAAAGCAAAGTTTGTCCTAGACAGCGGCGCAAGATGTAACATCATGTGCGTGTCGGAACACGAGAAGATGGAAGTAAAGCCAACGTTAAAACTGTCCAGAGTTGAAGTATTCACCTGGGGGCCTGAAAAACCAGTAACAAACATGGGAAAATTCACGGAGGACCCAACATACAAAGGTCAAACGACAAAGGAAGAGATTCACGTACTAAAAGGTGACATTCCAGCACCATGCCTACTGAGCAATATCACGGCCCAGGTGATGGGTCTCCTTGAAATGACATACAACATGTCAGAAAAAAAAGCATTTTGAAGGAATACCCCAAGCTACTGCAAGAAATAGGGAAGTTAAAAGGGCGCCAAATAACGCTACATATTGATGAAACAGTGAGGCCAGTAGCGCAACATCATCGGTGAGTGCCAAAACACCTGCAACCGCAAGTGGAAGAGGAGCTTGAGGCACTGCTCAAGCAAGATATCATAGAACCAGCGGAAGGACCAACGCCCTGGGTGTCACGGATATTGGCAGTTCCAAAAAAGGACATGTAAAAAATACGAATCTGTGTCGATATGAGGATACCAAACAAAGCGATCGAACGTGAGAGACACCCGGACCTCATCTTGATGATATGATCAGCTGCCTAACAGGCGCAAGACGTTTCTCCAAGTTAGACTTGTGTAAAGGATATCACCAACTAGAGCTTGATCCTCAATCACGATACATCACAACCTTTTCCACACACCTAGGCCTGTTCAGATATAAACGTTTGAGTTTCGGAATATCGTCCGCTGCTGAGATATTTCAGGAGACAATACGACAAGTAATAAGGCCAGTGAAAAACAGTTTAAACTATAGTGATGACATTTTGGTGTTTGACAAGTCGAACGAGGAACACGACAAGGCATTGCGAGAGGTGTGCTCCCAACTGGAGCGGACGGTGTTGACTTTGAATGAAGCAAAATGTGAACTGGAGCGAGACGAGCTAGTATTCTTTGGCCACATTTTCTCCAAGAAAGGAATGCGGCCAGATCGCAGCAAAGTGAACACGCTAGAAAGAGCGAAACAACCAGGTGACGTGGCAGAATCTTTTGTCGTGCACAAGGGTAACACTCCCCTCCAGGAGTGTGAACAAATACTTCTAGTGTAGCAGACCTATCAATCCATAGGCCTTTTCTTTTTCTCTCTCTCTCTCTCTCTCTATGACCACAGGCACAGTCCTGTGAAATGTTTGTTTGCAATAAGGGGGGAGATGTCATGCCCAGGCAATGGGCACTAGGACCCTGAGGCAAGGAGCAAGGGACAGGGGACACCGGACACCACTTCCAGTTAGGGGACGGGGACAGGAAGTATAGACACAGTCGAGAGGACGACCTCAGGACAAGAGGTCAGGAGATATGTATGCAGAAGGAATAATGAATAAAGAAACTTACTACTAGACACCGCGTCCTGTGATTCCTGGGGGCATCACAACATGACAGCAGATAGGAAAGTGCCTGAAGCGATGATGCATCTTCGGGAGGCTGGCTGCCTTGATCTCGTGGTCAGTGGTGATGCTGGTGTGATGGCCTGCCCTACTCGCTAGGCATCGGCGCAAGTGGCAGCCACTGCTGTAGTGTCCTCTTCACCGTACAAGTGGAGGGCGGTGGCGGCATAATCCCCTGCAAAGGTGAGTGTGAGGGACTGCTCCGTGTCCAGGAGAGCGGCCTCCCATTGGGTGGAAATAAGGGGAGCGCATGCGCCTGGGGCAGGCCAGGCTGCTATGCCTGAGTTCTCCTTGGAGCTTTCTGAGGCGGGCGTGGGCAGGGGAGAAGCTCGTAGTGCACAGGGGGACATGTTGGTGGTGCGGGCAGCAGTGCGATCAGGGTTGCAGACATGCCTCAATCGTTAAAGAATGTGGCCCCTGAGCACTCATTGCGTGTGTATGTAGCCACAGGAGCCAGTGTTCAAAGAAGCGGGTGCTGTCAGCTGAGCTGCTCGTGTTGGTCAAAAGCAGGCCCAGCAGGGAAACAAGATAATTTAGCAGCGCTGCTCCTCGTTGGGGTGCAGCGGTTGGGGAAGGCCCAAAGGGGGGAGGGGTGCGAGGCAGAGCTGAATATGGACTACAGGGAGGTATAGGCTCCTGGGTGATTTCCCTGAGGAATGGTGAGAAGGGGAGAAGGAGAATAATGCAAGGTGGGCTCACAAGGTGTGGGGTAGTGGGGGAGAGGATATGCTGTTTTTGAGGTCCCTGGTGCCTGGCAGGGACAGTGTGGGAGCCAGCAGTAATAGGCCCTATGGAGAGACCACAGAAATGGCAGGGGTAGCATGGAGTGAGCTAGGGGGAGGTAGGCAGGGACATCGTGGCACAGCTGGATGCATACAAGCACATAGAGATGATGGACTGAGCGCTGAATCTTTTAAGACACTCGCCCCCAGTCACTATTAGATCTGGGTTGAATCCATCATTGTTCTTTTGCTCACTTCGAGACCCCAGTTCAGACCCAACCATATGCAAATCAGTGTTGATCTTGCTCCTCATGGGAACAGTCTGGCCTGAACTGCCAATGTAATTTGAAGGAAGGTGGTACATAGATAAGGCCTTACCCACGGGTTGCTCCATATCGTGCGTCCATTTTTAATACTTGAGCTCCTTTTTGCAGTGGCTGTTTACATGGCAGACAGGCCATCAGTTGGTAGCCCACTACTTGGACAATTTATTTTTTGTGGGGGCACATGGCTTGGTTGACAGCTAAATAATGCTGGCATGGTTCCAGGAGCTCAACGGTGACCTGGGGGTGCCTTTAGCACCGGAGAAACCAGTGGGTCCACAAACAGTGCTATCCTTTCTGGGCATGGAAATTTACTCTGGTCGCATGGAAGCCAGGTTGCCACAGGAAATAAAAGAAAAGATGTTAAGGTTGTTGGTGTGCATGCTTGCTCAAGAGAAGATGAAATTGTGACTGTTAGGTCACTTGAATTAGTAGTAAGGACAGGCGGGACCTTTTGCAGAAGGCTGGGGCTGCCCTATCGGGTATCTCATTACCTCATCATCATGTAAGGCTCACGGTGGGGGTCAAGGAGGATCTGGGATGTGGTGGTTTTTTTTGCGCTCCTTTAACGGGATTCCATAAGCGCGGAAGGATGCTTTGACCTGAGATGTACAGATTTTCTCTGATGCGGCAGGGGGACTGGGTTTTGATCTTTGTTGGCAAGGCAGTTGGTGCGCAGAGCCATAGCTCGAGCAGTGGGCCCATGGGGACAGGAGTATTGCTTTCTTGGAGTTTTTCCCCTTATTTGTAGCAGTTACCTTGTGGGTAGCTATTCAGAATGGATAAAATGTCTGTAGTGGAGGTGGTGAACAGGCAGACAGCCAGGGATGCGCAGGTTCTGAAATTGCTGTGCATATTTGTTCTGGGTTGCTTGCGTCATGACATTTCTTTTAGAGGGCAGGGTGTGCGAGGTGTGGACAATGACACTGCGGATGCTTTATCTCATTCACAGTGAGGGAGATTCCATGAGTTGGCCAGGGATGTCGACACAGACCGACGCCCATGCCAGAGAAGTGATTGGTAGGCAACACAGGATGGTGCACCTGGTGGTAGGGTCCCTCACAGAGTCTACATGGAGAGCTTACAGTCAGGCATGGATGGAGGTTTTGGCTTCGGGGCACAGTGCAAGGAGGAGGGTTGGTTGTGTGCTGAGGATGTGATCCAGTTTATAGTGTATTTGATTGACAAACGTCTGTCTCGGGTAACAATCATAAGCAAACTAGCAGGTGTAGCATTCATTACCTAATTGTTGTGGGGTTATGCTTCTGCAGCGTGCGAGTTGGAGTGCAGGATGCTGAAAGGGTGGGCGAGAGAACTGGGGGGTGGGAAGTGCACAAGGAGGCCGCTGACTTGGCAGTTACTGTGCAGAGGTGTGGGGCAGTTAATACGGGTCTGCAGGGAGGAGTCAAAATGTGGCTTGTTCTGGGTCCTCATGTCATGGATTTTTTTCATGCTTTCCGGGTGTCGGAATTGTTGGGAGGGAGGGGTCAGGAAGGGGTGCTGTGGGAGAAAATTTCTGAGCAGATGGGTAGATGGGAGGCCGGGCTTCATTGCCCCAAGACAGGCCAAAGAGCTCAGGGTGGGAGTGTAGTCTTGCATGCGGATGGTTACCAGTGGGGGGTGCACTGGGCTTTATGTAGCGGATTCAGTGCAAGTTTGGTGTTCAGGCACAGAACTGGGAAGGTCAAAGCTTTTCAGCTGCTATCAGTATTAAGAAAAGCTCTTGTGAGATTGGGGTTGCTCCCTTCTGATTTTGTAACGCATTCATTCCACATTGGCGTCGCGACGAAGTCAGGGGTACTGGGCTGGATGCGTGAGGACATCATGTGCTTGGCGTTTTGGTCTTCTGACTGCTATAAGTGATTTGTGCGGTATTGGGAGAAGAACAAATATGTCTGGGGGGTCAGACTCTGAAAATCTTATTGCTTTTTCGTTTCCTTCCAGGTTCTGTGGTAGATCTGACGGCAGAAGACATGTCCATCTGGGCGGTGGGCCACTTGTTCATCAAGTGAGCAGAGGTGCAAGCTCATCAGAGAGATTAGGGTTCCAATTTGGGTTTGAATAAATGTTTTCTTCTGATTACGTGGGCAGGAAAGTGTGGGATGTGTTGGAGGGAATTGGTAATATGTCTAAACAGTATGCTAGAGGCAGCCTGTGTCCAGATGAGCTGATCATTCACTTAGGCAAAAATGACCTGGTGAAGGAGAAGTGTGTGGTATTAATGAGGGCCATGAAAAAGTATTTGCTGCAAATCAAGGAGAATTGGGCCAGCTGCTATGTCTTATGGACAGAGTTTATTCTGAGGAGGTCCTGGAGAGAGGCAACCAAGCTTGTCGCCATTGACAGAGCAGGTAGGAAGGTCAATCAGGAGAAGGCCTGTTTTTGTAGGGAGGCTGACTTTGCTAGAATTTGTTATTCTGGCAAAAAATGTAAGTACAACGAGTTTTTCCATGGTGATGGGGTGCATTTGTTGCACGTCGTCTTGGACCTATATTTATTGGAATTGAGAAAGGTCTCGTCTAGAACTATGAGTATCAGGAGATGAGGCTTCCTAACTAGGGTCTAAAGAGCAATGGGGGGCAGAAAAAGTTAGCGGGCTCTCTTTTTCTGGGTGGCGGGGGTCTCAAAAGTTTTTCAGGACTTGTCAGAAGTTTTTGGGCGTTGCCAGTTTGGGAGCCATGTCCAAAGGGAGGGTAGGCAGGTAGTTCAAGGTTCATTTTAGGATGTTTGGTTACTTAGGGTTTTATACATGCAGTCATAGGCTGTAGGGAAAGATAAAGTTCAAAATGTTGAAATGCACTACAGTTAAATGAGAATTGATGTTTAGCTACGTTTTGTTTTGTAATGCGGTTTGTCAGGTAAAGTTTGTGATGTGCACCTGTAATATGGTCAGAAATGTCCTTTCATTGAATAGTGTTCTCAAAAAATAGTCAATGACGCAGGTATGTGTGGTGATAGTTTGAGGTAATTTCCGCAGTAATGTTCTATTGAAATCATGTCCAGCTTGGATCAACCCAACATCCAATACATAAATTGAATCAATTATTACATTTCCTAAAAAATCTCACAAAAAACACTTCTTTGTGCAACGTCTTCTCAGCACTGGTGGTCTTGGGTGCAACAGTCTTTTATGACGCCACCCAATGACCTCCTTTGCCACGGATCCCCTCACTAGCACCCTCCAACAGTGCCCCTCATCTCTCCAAAGCCCCTTTCTAACATACATTTCATTTTTTATAGCACTAGTCATAGTTCACTCAAACTCAGGGGCAGATGTACAAGCCCCTATTGTCACTTTTTCCAACATTACTTTGGCGATAGGGGCTTTGCCTTATTTACAAGGCAGTGTTAAACCACTTAACGTGGCTTAACGCTGGCTTGTAAATAAGGCCCCCTTTCAGGCTATGCTTAGCGTGAAAGGGGTGTGGCAGTGGGTGTTGCGGTGGGCGTTCCACTGCCACACCCACTAACTTTGACGCTGCCCCCTATTTACAATGGTGGGGTAAATAGGAGGCAGCACCAAAATTAAGACCAGGGAAAACCTGGTCTTAACTTGGCGAAATGAGGAGAAATGCTTTATTTCTCCTCGTTTTTGCTTTTTCCCATATGGAAAAAAGCAAAACGCCCTAGATTGTTTTATGTGTAGGAAGGTATCCCTTCCTGCACATAAACAATCTTTAAAAAAAAGACATTCTGTAACTTCCATGTGTGCTGCATTAAGCAGCACACGTAGAAGTGACAAAACGGCATTTAAAGATTTAAAGAAGGGACATCTCCCTACACATAAACAATCTTCCCCTGCAAGCAGACACCCTTGCACTATGGCGCAAGGGTGCCTGCATTGGCGCTAGGCAGCTAAGTGTAGCGCCAGCGCAGGGGGAAACGCAAGGCTGCACCGTATTCTTGTAAATATCGTGCAGCTTTGCGTTTCTGAAGTGGCAGAGTGAGGGCTTAAGCCATGACGGCTAATGCCCAACCTCTTCTGTCAATTTAATTCTGAAGCAGCTATAGCGGGTGCCCAGGGTGGGGTTGTGTTGTTCAGCACACCTGATGAAATTGGATATCAACCCATTAGAAATTTACTGCATTTAAAGTATTTTACATTTTCTCCTAAATTCTGATACATACATTAACAGGAGTTAACAACAACTCTCCTGAAGAAGCCATAGTGATTGGGGCATCTCACCCTTGGGTAGTGTAGAGGGGCATTAATCACTGTCATGAGGGCAACATTTCTACACCTCTGACCAAGAGCATTACTTGATCAAGAGGAAGTGTGAGGGTGTTTAGCACAATAAAATCATACAGTGCATTTATTATTATGGCTCTAAAACCTGCATTGCACCTCTTGCATAGCACAACTTACCCATTTTTACAGGGGTTAGGAGTTGATTTATTCACTTTCAGCTTCATTGCTTTCACACTTCTGTGGATGAAGATGATCTTATCACTCGAGTCTGTGCTGAGTCTTATTCTGTTTTAATTTGTTGGATAATTGGATTGTGTTTTTTACCTCCTATTGCACCTTATTAATTATTTTAATCTAATTTGCTGCCTCTTGACTACCTCCTTATTATTCCTCCTGGATATAATTACATTCCTTTAGTGAATTAAAATTGATTTTATCTGATTAGACTTTATTGAGTCTCAGCTAATTTTCTAGTTTTGCTTTATTGTGATGCCCCAACTGAATTAATTTTATCTAAACAAAAGAGGAACAGTTCATTTAATATAGCAGGCTGAATGCACTACATTTGACAATGGAGCATGAGATGGTTTTCTTACTGGTACATGGACTGTCAGTTCTTTTCTACTTTTGCATTTCGTATATCTGATATACAACTCTTCTAAAATACCACAGGATGCATTTGTATAGAACAAAGTTTGCCATTGGCATGGCAGTGCTTTCAGTAGTCTACTTGGTCCTGATGAAGGCCCACAAAATGTTTGGGCAGTAGGAGACCAGACCAGTGATGCCGAAGCACTAATCAGCTCCTAGCATCCCCTAGGTACAAAGAGGTACCAATCGATTTATGTAATCTTGCCAATCCTGGAACAAAGTCTCTGACAGATATTAACTAGGTAATTTTATTTTTTCTTACCAAATCATTAGCAATATTCAGATCTACCACAAGCAGTTCAAGCCCTATCCAGATATACCATCATTCTGGATTAGGGACACAATGATGTAGCATGCCACAAACAAACAGTGGGTGGGAGCCCCTATAAAAAAACAAAAGGGTTACATTTTGCAGGGCATTTGGACTGCTTAGGGTTACTATCTCTTCACCTCTCTGAAAATCAGTGCACCTTATTTGTTGAGTACCTTAATGCTCAATTAAATCCCTTCTTGAACTCTTCTGGATGTATAATAGAAGTTATGTTTTAATGTGTTCTGTTGTTTGATAGAGCATGGTGAGTCTTGATAGAAAGAGTTTCATTGAGCCCAGTGATATCATGATTATATATTTGTGCAGTTTTAGATGTGTGTGCTGTATTCTGTGTACAGTTTGATGTTGTATATATGGTGTGTGGTTGAAGATGTATGATGTTGTGTGCATGGTGATACCCAGTTGTTTGGCATATTTACGCTGTGATGGATGCACATGCAGGCAGGGGCACATTTACTAAACTTTCATGCAACACAAGATAGCAAGCAAAGTTTCTGTGCTACGTGAAAGGTAGCGAGCAGAAATGCTTCATATTTTCAAAGATATGGGGGGTATATTCACAAGAACGTGTGCTAAACATCACCAAAAAATGCTAACGCACTGTTACACATCGCAGGGCCGGCCTTAGGCATGTGCAAACTGTGCACCTGCACAGGGCCACCAAACCCCAGGGGCCACCACACCAATATATATCCTTAATATATTTATCCTCTGAGGATGGATACATATTTGTGTGGCGGCCCCTGGCAGGGATTTGGCGGCCACCGACTCAGTTCCACTTCTAAACACCCTGACCCCCCTCTCTTTACTGGCCTCCGCGCTTTGCCCCACCCGGACCCCCTCTTCCGGGGCCCCCTACCTACGCTCCCTGCCCAGGGCCACCATGACCCTAGAGCCGCCCCTGCACATCGTAGCCTAATGCGGGAAAATAAACCTGTGTTAACGTGGAATTCACAGCAAGGCGGTAGCAT
This sequence comes from Lissotriton vulgaris, assembly GCF_964263255.1. Lineage (NCBI taxonomy): Eukaryota > Metazoa > Chordata > Amphibia > Caudata > Salamandridae > Lissotriton > Lissotriton vulgaris. The sequence goes on along the minus strand of NC_141699.1, from coordinate 982,140,032 downwards.
GCGATAGGCTGCCTAAACCGTAGCCAATGTCTGCGATACAACCACCTCGACAGAGATAAAAGCACAAACCAGAACACAAAAAAACCTGCAAAGAGCTAATTCGTGATGAGGAAAGCAGGGATAAGCACTGCCAGGCCAGCGACACACACGGCAGGCGGGAATAAGCACAACAAAAGCCTGAAAAAAGAGCCATGCACAGTGAAGGCAACCCGAGCCAGCATACAACCATACAAGCCCCATTGGCAACAAAACATTGTACATGGCAGGCCATCTTGGACAAGGTGAATGCAGCCTGAGAGCGGAGTTGGACAATAGAAGAAAACCAGAACATCCGGAATGATGCGAAACGCACAATCAGAAACACGCAGACAACAAGAAGGCAGCAATGCACACTGGAGGTGGGAAGCCAGCGCCACACTAGGAGCTAGATGACATGGTGGAATCGTTTTCCACCACATCATTCTAGAGACAGTGGGGGGACTCGGGGACCGGAAACTGCCCAAAACAGACAAAACAGCAACAGGGAGAGGAACCAGCAGGGAGAGGGGGAGATGGGCACAATGGCACACATGCACAATTAAGCACAGCACAACTGCAGACAAACCATGCAACACCAACCAAGAGCACAAGTCACACAACCCGGCAACATCACACCACTGAACAAGCATAGAAGTGAAAACCACACTGCATGAAAGGGAGAAGGGTGAGCCGAATCAGAGCTGAAGGGACATCTCAGACACAATATAACACACACATAGGAAGCAGAGCACCCCAACCTCAAACACAATGTGGCGCCAACATTTGCACAACCGAACACAGGACACAAATGTACCTGCCTGGTGCCGGTAAACTGCCATACGCATTTGGCTTAGCACGAAACAGGGACATGACAATGCATATGTACAAACCCACAGTCCAGATGAGGTAGCAAAGCACATATGGCAGAGAGCAAGAGTCTGTGACACACACATTGGCATACAAATCAAGACACACCACATTCAGAGACAAGTGAAAGAGCGAAAACGTTATCAACAAGTGCGTGTCAGTATGGCCAAGAGAAGTGCCATGATATGCAGACCAATGCAGCAGCATGTCTAAATGAGGAACGTAGGAAAGCGCCCATTGCCACCTCGGGAGAGTCCATCACCAACACAAGTCAGCGCCAACCCGCGTTGGTTGTCCGCACATGGATCATGAGTACAGGCCAATGCAGCCATGTCCACTGTCGACTTGGGACATGTAACCAGATCCCCCAACATGCAACCAGGCATTGGTACACATGAAAGGAGTCACATCCAGTTGTGGCTGCAGGTACCTTGTCACTCGTCCATGAACGCAAGTGCAGCTGTGTAGGCAAACATCTCCAATGAGTGATCGTCGTCCACCACATCTGACATGTCGTCGACGTAATCCATCAGCTGACCCGGACAGATGTGCTGACCCCAACCACTGGCCCCAATGTGCACCAAAGCTCAATCGGGTAGTGGCTCACTGCACACAAGGACTCGTGCAATCTCCCAGGTCCAGTGTCCAGCCTGCATGGCAAACATCCATGCATGCCATAAACTGGTATCACAGTGATAATCCTGGTCATGGGCCAACAAGGGGCGCACACACACGTCGTAATCCAGGTCAGCTACCGTTAGGTTGGAGAGGCAGACATCCATGGACTACTCGAATATGCAAGAGCGACAATGCAACACAGGCTAAAAGCAGGTGACGTCCGCAAGGGGGAGCTCAGCCGGTAACTGATCCACAAGACGGCCAATGGCAGTGCCCCCAGTACATGCAGCAGACGTGCACTGTACAGGTCCACATGACTGGATCTGAGCATGTGTTCGGGATGGTCTGCTATTGTGTCAGTGGCTCTGCTAGAAACAGCACTGGTTGCCCTGCGCCAGTCCTGTGGATGAAATGGCATGGCTCAGTGGAATGAGTAGTGTCTGTGTGCAACGGGTGCAGGTCTGGGGTGGGGTGGGAGTATGTGGGAAGGCTATTTCACGCACGCCAACTACGACCAAGGATACTGCGTGTGGGATGTGCACACGTTGGTCTCACTTTGGGCATTGCGTAGTGTGGGAGTCGCAAGCAAATGCTATTGTATCTGTCAGGGGGTACTGGCCACATGCCAGTTCCTGCTCGGAGCTGCAGATGTGCTACCGCCTGATAGTTCACACAAAGGACCTTTCATCCCTACTGTAACTTCACCATCTGCATGCATACAGGAGATGAACAGGGCCTGGTGTGGGTGTAGTGGGATGTCTGCAACCCTGGGAACAGCGTGACGCTGTCCTTTGAAGGTATGCAGCCACGTGAGTGTAAGCCAATGGACCGGACAGGGCGGACACAGGTGTACAGCCCATGGCTGGGTTTGATTGCGCTGCAAATGAGGCCAGGCGAATGACTTATGCATCTGCAGGGCTGATACACATAACACTTGGCATGCATGTGCCAAGACCCGAGCGTTTTTGCGCTCCTACACGTCCCTGTACATGCAGGCCCGCCCTCCTGGTGCATGCTAAAATCGACTACTGTGGCCCTGGTGGTGACTACACCCCAACACAGAGATACACTTACCACACTTTCTGCCCAACGCCAGGTCCGAGCCACGCCCTGCTCCTCCTGCCAATTCGATTTACAAAAGGGGGTGGTGATGAACAGAGTGTCTGAATTGAGCAGACCACTCTTACCCAGTCCAAAGATCAGGGCTTGATCCATCACCGTTATTTATCTCACTGCCCCATCCCAGCTCAGAACCTGGCTATATGCAAATCAGTCTGTCCCTGGCCCAGTGCATCATGGGAACAGGGCAGACTAAACTACCAAGCCAATTCTTTACCAGAAAGGAGACAAGCTACCGGGGACCGGTTTCTGGCATTTCAGCCTCTTCGGCCCGGCTTGCTTGAATCCTGATGGAGCAGTGAGAAAGGGACTCATGTCTGAGTATACCCTGCCACACCTATAGTGGCCAAAATCGATTTACAAAAGGGGGTGGTGATGAACAGAGTGTCTGAATTGAGCAGACCACTCTTACCCAGTCCAAAGATCAGGGCTTGATCCATCACCGTTATTTATCTCACTGCCCCATCCCAGCTCAGAACCTGGCTATATGCAAATCAGTCTGTCCCTGGCCCAGTGCATCATGGGAACAGGGCAGACTAAACTACCAAGCCAATTCTTTACCAGAAAGGAGACAAGCTACCGGGGACCGGTTTCTGGCATTTCAGCCTCTTCGGCCCGGCTTGCTTGAATCCTGATGGAGCAGTGAGAAAGGGACTCATGTCTGAGTATACCCTGCCACACCTATAGTGGCCAAAATCGATTTACAAAAGGGGGTGGTGATGAACAGAGTGTCTGAATTGAGCAGACCACTCTTACCCAGTCCAAAGATCAGGGCTTGATCCATCACCGTTATTTATCTCACTGCCCCATCCCAGCTCAGAACCTGGCTATATGCAAATCAGTCTGTCCCTGGCCCAGTGCATCATGGGAACAGGGCAGACTAAACTACCAAGCCAATTCTTTACCAGAAAGGAGACAAGCTACCGGGGACCGGTTTCTGGCATTTCAGCCTCTTCGGCCCGGCTTGCTTGAATCCTGATGGAGCAGTGAGAAAGGGACTCATGTCTGAGTATACCCTGCCACACCTATAGTGGCCAAAATCGATTTACAAAAGGGGGTGGTGATGAACAGAGTGTCTGAATTGAGCAGACCACTCTTACCCAGTCCAAAGATCAGGGCTTGATCCATCACCGTTATTTATCTCACTGCCCCATCCCAGCTCAGAACCTGGCTATATGCAAATCAGTCTGTCCCTGGCCCAGTGCATCATGGGAACAGGGCAGACTAAACTACCAAGCCAATTCTTTACCAGAAAGGAGACAAGCTACCGGGGACCGGTTTCTGGCATTTCAGCCTCTTCGGCCCGGCTTGCTTGAATCCTGATGGAGCAGTGAGAAAGGGACTCATGTCTGAGTATACCCTGCCACACCTATAGTGGCCAAAATCGATTTACAAAAGGGGGTGGTGATGAACAGAGTGTCTGAATTGAGCAGACCACTCTTACCCAGTCCAAAGATCAGGGCTTGATCCATCACCGTTATTTATCTCACTGCCCCATCCCAGCTCAGAACCTGGCTATATGCAAATCAGTCTGTCCCTGGCCCAGTGCATCATGGGAACAGGGCAGACTAAACTACCAAGCCAATTCTTTACCAGAAAGGAGACAAGCTACCGGGGACCGGTTTCTGGCATTTCAGCCTCTTCGGCCCGGCTTGCTTGAATCCTGATGGAGCAGTGAGAAAGGGACTCATGTCTGAGTATACCCTGCCACACCTATAGTGGCCAAAATCGATTTACAAAAGGGGGTGGTGATGAACAGAGTGTCTGAATTGAGCAGACCACTCTTACCCAGTCCAAAGATCAGGGCTTGATCCATCACCGTTATTTATCTCACTGCCCCATCCCAGCTCAGAACCTGGCTATATGCAAATCAGTCTGTCCCTGGCCCAGTGCATCATGGGAACAGGGCAGACTAAACTACCAAGCCAATTCTTTACCAGAAAGGAGACAAGCTACCGGGGACCGGTTTCTGGCATTTCAGCCTCTTCGGCCCGGCTTGCTTGAATCCTGATGGAGCAGTGAGAAAGGGACTCATGTCTGAGTATACCCTGCCACACCTATAGTGGCCAATTCAGCACACTCCTGCGCTGATCTGATGTACGCCGGACCAGGACACACCGTTTGTGCATGCAGGGGGTGCTTGTGAAGCTACATGTCCAGGGTCACTGCCAACGCTGAGGTGACATGGTAACGTCCGCTGAAGACAGCACACTGTGATGTTGCAGGGCCCGTGCCCATCATGCTGACACGATGACCACACGGACACACTAGCTCAGATTATGTGAATGGCTATGGGCACGTGGGCATAGCCACATTAATTAGCAGGCACACATACCGAGTGACACCTGTGTTGGATGTGTGTGGGGTGTGTGAACACCAGCAGGCAAGGGCTGCCTGGTGCAGTCAGCAATCGAGAACAGTGTACATCACAAAGGACACAACCATTCAACCATAAAGGCCCCATGACATGTGCTGCACAGAGTTAGTGGCCCCGGATGTACAGCAGCCTGCATGGGCCTACCGCCACGGGACGCTGACTTGAGTGCACTGGGGCAGGGTTACGAGTGTATAGCAGGTTTCCGTAGATGTAAAAGGAGCGTCTTGGGGAGTGTCTCGGTAGACAGTGGAAGGGCATGATGCAGAGGGCAGAAGCATGCTGAAACAGTCACTATGGTGGAGATGAATGGAGCAGACACATGTCGGACACCAAGTCCAGTCCAGCCAGATGAAGATGCAGGAAAGCACCAGGCCATGAACTCAGATGCCACCAAGGTCAGATAGTGCCCATGACTCATGGGGCACAGAGTTAGTGGCACCATTGCTGTTAGGGTATGCCGCCTTTGATGAGGCGTGTCCAATGGTGTGGACTCCCCACTTCTTACCCAAGACACAGTTCGACATGTGTGACCTACTGGACCCCAGGTTAGGCCTGAGCAGCAGTCAACACAGGCCTTTCACCGAGTGTTGCCGGCTTCGGTTGGATGGCCCCACTGGCCTGCGTAGTTTAGGTTCAGTGGCATCATGGGATGCGGACTTGCTGTGAACAGGGTTGACGGCACCAGGTCAGTTGTTGATAGTGTTCAATCACCTCCGTGACTCTGATCCAGCTTTCGTCCGAACTGAGCCGCATCTTCCTCTTACTCCTCTCTGTGCATTCACTGGTGTGGACCATTCATGATTCATGACTAGGTGCTGTATGTGGGACCTACTGGTCTGCAGGGTAGGCCTGAGCCCTCGTCCACTTGTGGCCGGCTGGCGTTGAACAGGGTTAGTGGCAGCTCGTATGGCCGGCAGGTGTTGAACAGGGGTAGTGCCACCTTGTGTCGCAGGCCTGCCATATGGAATTATGCCTCACTGATCGAAGGGGTCTGGTGCTGTGGCCGCTGCCACGGACTTGGGGTTATTGCCATTCAGGACTCAGGACACAGTTCCACATGTTAGACCTACTGGGCCGAAGCAGAGGTCGCGGGACTGGTGCTTGGAGCTTGCATCGGCATGTGGTGGGCCTCTTTGACACACGCCGGTGTAGGCAGGTGAGCGGAGCCTTGGTGCACTGAGGCAGGCATGGCGGGTCTGGGGACCAGCGGCCCGGGGTGCAGCAGGTGCTCATGGATGCAGGCCCCAGCACGCTCGGCGCAGGACTCGTGGCGGGCTGAGAGGCGTCGCCCTGGCTGATGCGTGGTCCTTTCCGAATGAGAACCAAGACCAGTGCAACAGGATTTTTTGTTCACACCCCTTCGCAGCCCTGGCGTACGCAGGTCCAACCCACTACGCACGCTTATGCAGCGGCGGACGTGAAGTGCGACATTTCCACATTCTGCCCCACAGCCTGTGGGAACATGGTAGCGTCCACTGGCCACTACACTCCATGCACCAGCAACTTGTCTCCACATGGCCATTTTTGTGGTTTGCACTCTGTGGTCTGTCCAGCACCTCCACGCCACACCTGGCATTGGTTGGGTTCACATTCATTAGTCACTTGTCGCTCTCGCACATGCCTGCTCCATGCCTCTCCTCACATCCTGCTATTGTGTGTCTGTGGTGCCATGCCGTGGCTGGGTTGTGGGCATGGCAAGGCCAGATTCCCAATGGAGTTGTGTTGTCGTGTCTGGTCGGTTGGCATGTTGTGTGTCATGTTGGATGTAGTTGTGCTGCTTGCCCATTGGCAGTATCGTGAGTTGCATGACTGTGGGCAGCAGGTGCTTTTCAGGTGGGTCCGCTGTCTTTGTGTACGCTGCCTCTGTGGTGTTCCGGGAGGGGGGGGGGGGGGGGTTGTGACCATCATGGGTATCCTCAGCGCATGGTCATTGTCTCCATGGCATCTGTGGGTCTTCAGGTGTGGCTCTTGTCTGGGCTCCCTTTAATACTGCAGGTTGTCGTCCTGCTTTACACCAGCAATAGGCAGGTGTTAATTCCCTGCTGCTACCGTGGCTTAACGCCTGGTTTTGTTTCAAATCGCAGATCTGGCAGTTCGTTGTGAAAGTGGTGTTGTGGTTTTTTCAAGTGTTTTTGCACGGGTACGCCTACTCTGCATCTCATTAGGGTTAATTTGTGGCGTCCACCGTGGAGATACATTTTGGGGGAGTTATGGCTGGAATACAGACGATGTCTGCAGTTTGCACCAGCTTGTGAATGGGGTGTTAAATCAATCTCCACTTTTGATGCGCTAAGGTGGGAATAAATCGGAGTTGAGTCCGTGTGAGTATCCCCCATGGAGCATTTATACTCTCTCCTTGCGCTAACACACTGTGCGCAGCCTAGAACCAATGCAGGTACCCCTGCACCATAGTTCAGGGGTGCTTGGGTTACAGTCAGGATTGTTTTTGTGCAGGAAGGGACACCTTCCTACACAGAAATAATCTTTAGAGACATTTTCCGCTTTTGATGTTGGCTGCATGGAATGAGGAAATAACAAGGAGAAATGTAGATATGTCTCCTCGATACGGCTCAATTGGGCGTAGCCTTATGACAAATTCCCGTCTTTGCAAAACAGGGAATTTGTGCAAATCCATGGGTGGTTGCACCAGAGCACCTATGCTCCACCCATGGAACGCCTCGCAAGTCGAAATGTAACATAATGCAGTGCAAGCAGCTCCCTTGCATTATATTTCTTTACAAACCACACAAGGCCACACAAATTAGGCCTTGCGTGGCTTTGTAACTATTACGGAAGCCTTAGCGTTTTCCTTGCGTCATGTTAAATGACTTAAGGACAATGCAAAGGCTTCATACATATAGGCCGCAGTTTTCTAACGTATCCCGCCGAGACTTTTATATTATCCTTTTCCAGAATAGTTCTGTCAAAGTGAAAGTAAAGCTGGAGTACAACCGAAGTAATTAAGGGAGAGACCTGACCTGTTAGGAGCAGAAATAAGCAGGAGTGGCACAGATGAGAAAATGTCTAGCTGGAAGGGAGCCAAACAGTTGCTGCCAGAGAGGGTGGAGGGTGCCTTCTGGGTGGAGCCATGTATCTGACACAATCAGAAAAGGAGGGGGATGGTGGCAATGGGTAATTTAGAAAGCCAGCACCTCTGTTATGATCGCCTATAAAGTAGAAAAATTCTGACTATATTTCAAGCGTGCTCAATATCAAAATACCGTGCCACCCACCGTATAACACAATATATGCAGAAAAAATTCTGTATATATCAAAGACAAATTAAGCCAAAGACAAGGCACAGCACATACAAGTAAACAGCTGAATATCCACAATCTGCAAAATTGTTTAATATAAAAAAGATGTTTAATGTATAATTAGTTCAGCAAGCAATCTTCATCATAATTGTTCAGTTGTTCTAACAATGATACAGCTACAGCCGACACGTGTTTCGTCGCTTCTCTTGCGACTTCTTCAAGGCTGTTGAACAAGATCATACGTGATATTTTATAATAATTGTATACAAAAGGAGAGATATGACAGAAATTAAAAAGACATTCTTTCTTTTTCTTACTAATATCTCCATTGTGTATTCCTACCAAGTGAGATCAAGCAAAAAAAAAAGGAAAATGAAAAATGAAAGATAAAGAAGAAGAAAAGATTGTGTTTATTAGAAGCCATTGCCCCTGTGCGTGAATTCGGAAAACCTTGTCACAGCTGTCAGGACGTTTGTGACACTAATGAAAATCGACAGAATTAGAAGTAAAATGAAGAAAAGAGTACTAGGAGAAAAACCTTAAAGCCCAGTCATGCTAAAACCAATAAGAAGAATATATATGGATACCTCCAAAAGTGCATATATTCTGGAAGTAGAAGATCGTATTTGTCCTGAGATTGAAAGTTCGTAATTAGTCCGGATTATGTTTTTCAGATCACTAAAGAAATTCGTCAGAAAAAAGGGGACTAATATTAGTGAAGGACCATTAAGTGCGTCTTATACTCTATAATTGTAAATTTTGATGAACACTAAGTTGATTAAAATTCATTGTCGGCCAAAACAACCATTAGTTAATAAAACCCGAATCTTGCGTCCTAGCGTAATTTTTAAACAATGCAATGTTATCAATGTTTCCATAACATTTCACATAGGCTTTATAAAAGAGCATCATCTACTTTTTATTTATCTCTGCCCTGTATGTTCTCTAAAACGAGAGAGTCACACAGAGTCAGACTCCTCGGACCTCATCAGAGATATCTCACTCCCAACCCTCTCTGACACCGACCGGACTTTCATAGATAGCGTCCTTACAACAGATGAAATTGCATTGGCGATCCGAGCACTCCAACCGGGCAAGGCTCTTGGCCCAAATGGACTCCCAATCGAACTCTACAAGCTACGTCCCAACAAATTAGCCCCCTACCTGAAACTCATGTATGAAGATAGCCTTGAAAAAGGAGGGCTGCCCCCCGATCAGAGACTCGCCACTATCGTTGTTATCCACAAAGATGGAAAACCAAAAACAGACTGCGCCTCCTACCGCCCTATATCCCTTCTTAATGCAGAACCCAAAATATTAGCTAAAATTCTCGCCAACAAACTGATTGAAGTTATCGGGGGATTTAGTGCATCCCGACCAATCAGACTTTATGCCGCTAAGGAACGCAGCTCTGAATCTGCGCAGACTGCACGGGGTGCTGGGCAGGGTTTCTACTATACGGGAGGATGCAGTCATAGCCTCTTTAGATGCCTCTATGGCATTTGATACCATTGAGTGGCCGTATCGCTTTGCAGTACTTGGGAAAATGGGATTAGGTCCGGTCATCTGTCGGTGGGTGTGTCTGCTATAAGCGGGCCTATGGCTCAAATGGTTGTTAATAACAAGAAATCTAATACATTCCAACTTAGACGTGGGTCCCCGTCAGGGGTGCCCCCTCTCCCCGTTACTATTTGCCCTGGCCCTCGAACCCCTTGCGGCAAAGACGTCATGACCCGAGGGATGCGATGGCCGGAGGACTGGGAAGACCGCATCTCCTTGTATGCTGACGATATTCTCCTCTATCTTACGTCCCCCAAGAGATCCCTCATTGCCGTTTTTGATATCCTAGCCACCTTCGGCGGGTATTCCGGATTCCGTGTGAACTGTCAGAAATCACTCCTCTATGTTTTACACGGGGTCCTCCTCCACTGCCCCAGATTGGCCCCATACCTATTGTCTCTGACGGCTTCAAATACTTGGGCACATACATCTCTCTAGACCCACTGGTCAGGTATGACCATAACCTTGCCCCCCCTGAAGCGACTCAGAAGTGATATCAAGCACTGGAAGACACTCCCACTTTCACTTTTGGGTAAGGCAGCCCTTTTTAAAATGATGTCCCTACCACATTTCCTCTATGCCCTCCAAAACTCCGCTGACCCTGTCCCCGAGGCGTATTTTAAAAAGGTCGAAGGACTCCAGCAAGGCCTTCTGTGGGCCGGACGACTGCGCACAGCCACGAAAAAACTTACGCTTAGTTGGTACGATGGCGGTATTGGGTTACCCGACATCAAGAGATACTACTGGGCGGCACACCTCACGGCTATTAACCATTGCACCTACGGCCGCCCAGACGATCCGGGTTTCAATATTGACCGATGGCTCCTCCCGAACGGGTCTTTTACCCGTGTATTATACTCCAAGCCTGATAGATACCACCTCACCGGCCCCACACGGCACACAGTTAAAATGTGGTATTCTGCAACTAAAGCCTTCGGCTGGAGTAATAAGTTGACTCTCGCCACTCCGTTGTCGGACTCTCAGAAACTAGGAGACTTACGACGATCCAAGGGTTTCGACAAGTGGGACCTAATCGGCATTTCCCACATCAAAGACCTCTGGAGTGCCGAGGGCCTGAAACCCTTTGCCATTCTGCAGTGTTAATACTCCCTCGCAAACACGGAGCGCTTTGGCTACCTCAAAGTCCGGCACACTCTAACTACAACACTGCCCCGCGGCGCTACCCCTCCACAAAACTCCCCTTTAAAGGATAGACTGTTAGATGGACATCTACCCGAGAAGGCCATCTCCCTTACCTATCGTAAGCTAATAAACAATGTAGATTACCCCCTACTGGCACTGCGTGAGAAATGGACTAGGGACGGGTTTGAGTTAGATGATGAAGACTGGCAGGCGGCAGTCTCATTCCCTAGGACTGTTGCTATCCCTGCGCGGCTCCGCCTAGTGCAACAAAAAATCCTTCACAGGGTATTCATGACTGGACCCCAATTCGTACGCATAGGTGGGCTGATGGACGACTCGTGTAGACGGGGATGCACTCAGTCAGGTACGTTCACGTATATCCTCTGGCACTGTGACTTAATACTGGTGTGCAATCCATTTGGTCATGAGCGAAACATTGGGTGTTAAAATCAAACCACTAGCATCCAGGTGCCTCCTCAATGTCTGGGAGCCAACCGATCTCAATACATACGCAACACAATGGGTCACTCTCGCTAGCATACTTGCCAAGAGGAACATAGCTCAACTCTGGGGGGCCACCCATACACCCACGGTTGCTGACTGGGAAAAAGACCTGGATTGGAGTATGTTCCGTGAAAAAAACGTACATGTGCCACAGGAAATGGTCTAAGATATGGGCCCATTGGAATGCTTATCGAGGAGATATTTGTTCCCCCCCTCAAGAATTAGATAGCGACGATATTCCCTCCCCCTGATTTCCACTGAATTATTTCACTGTGATCTTATGATATTTCCTTTGTAACCTGTTGTACCCTGCTTGCTAATCATTGTGACAATGTACCATCATATCGAGATTGTTTAATAAAAAGATTTATAAAAAACCAAATATGAAGCAAGGAAATGAGTGACAATATAGCTAGCCAATCGTAAGCAAAGGGAGAGCTGTAAGCCCCAATACATTCTTTGTAAGCCCAAAATATGTTTTTTCTAGACAGCTTGCATTGTATGGTAGGTTCGACCAAAAAATGGGTTATAAATCTAACAAATGTATCTATTTATGTATGTATGCATGTAAGTATGTGGTATTTCTATAGCATGAATTTATCCAAAATATATCAGGGCACTGTACATGGTCAAAGATAAGCATAAAGTTAAAGAGTAATAGGAGAGAAAGCTGGCTTGTGGATGGGTAATGCATTGTGATGTAGTGCTCTGACAAGAGGTGAGTCTTCAACTCTGTTCTATATTGGAGCTCTGTTGGAGTGATCTTGATAGATATGGGAATGTTGTTCCAGATCCTTGGTACATACATCATAAAAGGCCAACTGTTTGTTTTCTTTTTTGGACTTCTTAGTCTGCAGTCTGATATTGACCCGGCTGCGGGTGTGCTGAGGAACATCAGAGATGGCAAGCTTGTTTGCAAAGGCATGGATACTTGTCATACCTCCTTTGTAAATGATGAAGCTGGTTGTGAAGATGGTGCCGACCAGCAAACAGTGTTTGAGACAGACAGAAGGAATTCAGACTGGCTGACATGTTTGTAGGGCAAGCACTCTTCAGCAAACATAAAGTTTAAAGGGTCCTGGGCTGGTAATTGGTGACAGCTTTGTGTACTAAACTACACACAGGACCTGCAAGCCAACTTGCTCACATGTTTTTTGGGATGCTCTGTGAGGAGCCCATATGGCGAAGGACGGTTGTAAGTGAGTGAGTCTGTTTCAGTAGATTAGAAGTTACTTGGGAGAGAAATAGCATGCCTAATGCATATGAATATGAGTGAGAGGCTGAATGTGCGAATGAGTGTTTAACAGTGTTTTATGTGGAACATTTGGAAGGGGAACAGTACAAACCTATTGCCGAAATGTAGAACAAAGGGGCATATTTAAAAGAACTCATCGCTGCCGTAGCATCAATTTGTTGATGTTACGGCTGCTTTTTTTTAACGCCTTATTTACAAAGTGCTGTTAACTGCAGTTAATGGCAAATATCCAGCGTAAACGTTCATTTTCAAGATCGCCACTTTTGTTAGCAGAACTTAACAAAAATGAGATGCAAGGCGGGTGTTCCCGTGCAAAAACTGCCACGAACCCCACTTTGCAATATTTAAAATAAAAATTTTGGCCGGCGATAACCCTCCAAAACTGCTGCTAAGTCCAATTAAAGGCAGTTTTTTTAGACAAGAAAATAGCTCGTCTTAAAATTGGTGCAAACACTTGGAGCCTCATTTCAGGGGTTTTGATGCCGGACAGCGCTACAAGGAATGTTTCTGCACACACCTGCGAAAAAACAAAAGGGCAGGAATGCGCACTGTCAATAAGATAGGGTGCATTCCTGGTCCTCATTCATGAAAAGTGTTGCAATGCTGCGACCAAACAGTGTTGTGACATTTCACTGCGTCCTTCGTGCGACTTCATGGATGCGCCCTATTTACTGCATGGCGCTCCATGTTGCAATTAATGACATATGTCTGGAATCCTGACATATCTGTCAGCGCTAAGGTCACGCATTGCTGCAGTTGTGTCACAAGCATGAAACAACTGCAGCAATGCATGGGGCCAGCATATCCCTATGGCACTACGTCACCCTTATGCCTGCCATGAGGCAGGCATACGTTTCTGACACAGTGGCATCCTAAAATTGTCACAGTGAAATCTGATGGATTTCACTGCGCCACTTCTACGAGGCCTTGTTGCGTGGGAACGCCCACCCTGCATACATCATACCTGACACAGGTATAATGTGGCACAGAGCTTCACAAGGCCACGCATATGCCAAGATGAGTCACTTTGTAAATACGGCGCAACATGGTACAAGATTCATGCTGCAAGTACGTCAATAAGATGATGCACTGATGATGAAACTGTCAGAAGGGACTCATGAATAAGCCCCCTTGTTTTTTTCCCCTATGTTGGCACACAATGGCTGACATGTGCCAATGCAGGCACCCTTGTGCCATGGTGCAAGGGTGACTATGTTGTGGAGTTGATTGATGTTGTACTTCCATCTCTTCTCAAGATGTCTGCAGGTGCATCTGAACTAGTGGAGGGCGGGAGTGAACCAGCTGGCCTTCTTGGAGTTTTGTTTGCCTGGATTTACTTGACGGGTGCCAGGGTGTTTGCGCAATTAGAGATCCATCGGTAGAGGTTGAGCGTTGCGTCTTTGGTGTCTGTAAGTGTTGGCGGAGTTGTGGTGCTGAGGGAGTTGACAAGAAGTTCTTCATTGGATTTTATCCTGCTGAGACGGGGATGGGGCAATGATGGAGGTAGAGTACGGTGGACGTGATGTATCCAATGATGGACGGTCCAGGAGAGTTTGGTGATGTGGTTGTACTTGAATGTTCCTGCTGGCGGAGAAGACAGGGTCAAGTGTGTCGGGCTATGTAGGTTGGTGCGGTGACTAGCTGCTGGAGTCTGATGTTGCGAGGTTCTCCAGGAGAGTGGTGATGTTCTGGTCACTGGGGTTGTACAGGTGGAAGTTGCGGTCTCCGAGCAGGATGTAGTTGGTGGATGAGGGAGTCTGGGGTGCGATGAGGTTTACAATAGCATTGGTGAATGGGAGGTCATGGGCTGGGGGGCCTGTAGACGAGGGTGCCTGCTGAGGGTGGTGTTGGGCTTAGTCCGGATCTGGAAGTCGAGGTGTTCCATGGTCGCATGGGTCATTACAGTGCGTGGTCAGCCGGATTGTGCTTTTGTAGACGATGGCAATGCCTCCTCCTGGGCGGTCGGGTGGTCTTTACGAGAGATGTTGTAGCCGTCGGGGATGGCTATCGAAATGTCCGGTCTGGAGCGGAGGTTGGTCCAGGTTTACGTGAAGAAGGCGGTGTCTGAAGCGTTGAATTCGAGGAGGTCCCAGATTTCTGTGGCTTATTTGTGGAGGGACCACATGTTGAGGAGGATGCAGTTGAGCCGGCTGGATGCACTGTTGGTTGGCTGGGTCGCGAGAGACGCAGGTTTGTTAATTAAGGCAGAAGGTGTGTTTTCAGTTTTGATATGCGAAGTGTGCAAGGGTATTCTTCAGTGATGTAGATGGCAGGCGGCGTGGTATACAGGGTTGAGGGCAAGGAGGGTGCTGGCATCATAGTTGTGTAGTGTCCAGGCGGCAGGGTCCCTGGCACTGGACGCGGTCCATGCTAGGATGGCGCAGGCGGGCTGGCCTTTGGCGTGCATTCGGCGCACCAGTGACACACCCAACACGCATGGTTGCACAGCGGCTGTCATTAAGTAGTGCTGCAGGGGGGCTAGACAGCTGGGAGGCGGGAAATGTGGGAAAGGACACTGGAGGGGACGGGCTGTTCAGGATTACATCATCAACAAGGGAGAGGACAGGGGAAAAGGAACGGTACAAAAGCCCATGAAAGACAAAGTAAAATAAAGGAAAGAAAAAAGAGGAACAAAGCCAAAGGTTGAATGTAGGGGAGAAGAGCCGAAAGAGGGACCAGAACAGCAGAAAAGAGGGACAGGAGGGAAGTCAAGCAGCAGAGCAGTGACACTCTACCACTGGACCACCAACGATGAGGTGCAGGCAGGAGCCTGCGGGCGAGGAGGGCCTCGAACACCTGACCTCCGGGTTAGAGGAACCAGCAGCAGCAGATGGGACAGTAGCAGCATCTACCAGACGGCGCTGCGCTGTGGGAAGAGCAAGTACACTAAGGGATAGTGCCCCGTACACCCAAAAGCTCACTACCAGGGTGGCGAGGAAATATTTACAACAAGGGGTGGTGAGGGACAGAGTCTCTGAATTAAGCAGAAAGCTCTCACCCAGTCAAGAGATCAGGGCTAGATCCAACACCGTTTTTTAGCTCACTGCACCATCCCAGTTTCAGAACCTGGCTGTATGCAAATTAGTCTGTTCCTGTCCCAGTGCATGATGGGAACAGGGCAAACCAAACTACAAAAGCCAATTCTTATACTGGGAAGGAAACAAGCTCCCGGAAATGCCAGAAACCGGTCCCCGGTAGCTTGTCTCCTTTCTGGTAAAGAATTGGCTTGGTAGTTTAGTCTGCCCTGTTCCCATGATGCACTGGGCCAGGGACAGACTGATTTGCATATAGCCATGTTCTGAGCTGGGATGGGGCAGTGAGATAAATAACGGTGATGGATAAAGCCCTGATCTTTCGACTGGGTAAGAGTGGTCTGCTCAATTCAGACACTCTGTTCATCACCACCCCCTTTTGTAAATCGATTTTGGCCACTACAGGTGTGGCAGGGTATACTCAGACATGAGTCCCTTTCTCACTGCTCCATCAGGATTCAAGCAAGCCGGGCCGAAGAGGCTGAAATGCCAGAAACCGGTCCCCGGTAGCTTGTCTCCTTTCTGGTAAAGAATTGGCTTGGTAGTTTAGTCTGCCCTGTTCCCATGATGCACTGGGCCAGGGACAGACTGATTTGCATATAGCCATGTTCTGAGCTGGGATGGGGCAGTGAGATAAATAACGGTGATGGATAAAGCCCTGATCTTTCGACTGGGTAAGAGTGGTCTGCTCAATTCAGACACTCTGTTCATCACCACCCCCTTTTGTAAATCGATTTTGGCCACTACAGGTGTGGCAGGGTATACTCAGACATGAGTCCCTTTCTCACTGCTCCATCAGGATTCAAGCAAGCCGGGCCGAAGAGGCTGAAATGCCAGAAACCGGTCCCCGGTAGCTTGTCTCCTTTCTGGTAAAGAATTGGCTTGGTAGTTTAGTCTGCCCTGTTCCCATGATGCACTGGGCCAGGGACAGACTGATTTGCATATAGCCATGTTCTGAGCTGGGATGGGGCAGTGAGATAAATAACGGTGATGGATAAAGCCCTGATCTTTCGACTGGGTAAGAGTGGTCTGCTCAATTCAGACACTCTGTTCATCACCACCCCCTTTTGTAAACCAGGGTGGCGAGGAAAGGCAGCACCAACCGGTTGCCTCTTCCGATCTAACAGTGGCGACCAGATTCTGTATTCCCCAGTTCCCTAGCGAATAACGGCAGATCAAGCTGCATACCCAAGGGCCTGGGCCCGAACTGGCCCCTGTGCCCCCGCTGCCAACAATGGCCGATCTCAGCAACTTGAGCCAGTTAGTGGAGTCCTCCACCAGTCTTATACAGTGTCCTCAGCAATGTGCGTTCTCTGCAAAGCAGGGATTGCTCAGGGCACAGTGAGAGCTACCCACAGGTGCTAGGCCTTGGGCCCGTCCCGCCTCATCGGGACATCGACACCGGTTCTCAATCCACCACACTCTCTCCGAATCTGTGACTCTGCCAGCAGAACCCTCAGCCAGGTGGGATTTCACAAGCCTGGGTACAGCAGTCGCCGTCAAGTCCGGTGAGGAACCTCCTGATGCAGGTGATGCAACAGAGCCCCTTAGGCATGAAGTTGCAGCGCTCTCGCCACACAAGTCTGGTACAGCTCAAGGGTCTCACCCTCCACAGTGTCCAGGCAGCGCCATATCCTCCGGCCTGTGGTGCAGAGAGGCTCGGCTCACCATTGGCAATCTCCTGCATGCACCCGATGTAGTGGTGGCGGGTGTTATGATATGCAGACCTCCTTACGTTGATACGCAGGAGCGCCTCTACCGATCACTGATCCAAGGGGCGCCAGGTGGTCTTCTCACAAAGGTCAGCAATGTGTCTCCATGCGACCAGCCAGACTTCACTACCAGGCAAGGGAGATTGCCAATGCCTACCGCCACTGCCCAAGGGCTTGATACCGATGGGGCCGCCTCCACCGCCAGGCTGCAGCAACTCCACAGCACCTCCGCCTCCCACTCTGGGTCTCAGACGTAGGCCCAGTAAGGCCTCCGGAGCCCCGGTGACTGGACACGCTTCCATGCTTCAGCTGCCATGGTGTCGAAAGGAAAGCGCTATGTAAAGTGATGCATCAGTGGTTTTCCCCAGTGATGCACCTCTTTACATAAATGTAGCCCTCAATCTGCGATTCCTCTTCCCCTGGGACTCTGGCTGGTCATCCTGGCTGTTGGTGGGTTTGTTTACCTGTACTGAACTTGGCCCTGGCTGCTCCAATCTGCATTCCACTGTTTTTATTTTCTTTATATAATTGTTGTTGGACTTATCAGCCATTTTTGCCTCTAGAGGCAGAAAAATGAGATTGGGCGGACTAACATGAGTTTTTTGTCTCTAATTAGCCTTTCGTTACTTTTCTCTCGCTAGTGGCAAACATGTATGGCCTTGACGCTAGTGTTAGTGGCAGTTTTCATTGCAGCTAGCTGATACTATCGCCATGTAGCAATATATTGTTAATACTTCACTACCTAGGTTTTCAGCAATAGGCAGCATTACGAAAATGCTGCAACTCACCATGTCCATTTGGGAAGTATCTCTTCTTTTTTGTATGAAGGATGGGCTATGTTTTCCTTCAAACTTCACAGTTACAGCCTGCGCCTAAATTCGAGAGTGTAGTGTTCATTTGTATGGTAGGAAGAGAAACCAAAAATATGAGGAAGTGAACAAACTTCTCTTACCGCCCTGTTATGGGGCGTAACTAATCTCAGGGTGGGAGGAAGGGGAACCAGTGATGTTGGCTTATACAGCACAAATATGGATATACTATGATACAATAAAGGGGCACAGTGTCATGTTTGTAATGGTTTAGCTTGTCGAGGTGGTAACGCCAACCCTGAAAACTTTGCATAGTAAAATTAGGGTGACAGGCACTCTGCATGTTTGGGAAGTGGGCAGGTCTGAGCCTGCAGTGGAGGGAGTTATTTTGTTGGGGACGACAGACTCATCATTTTTTAGTCGTAGTTTATGTGATATCTTTTTTTTGCTCATGTGACACTCATGGAAGGGGGCGACACAATCAGCTCCCCATTAGACATAGGGTTGGCCTCGCCAACACTTTTACACTCAATGGGGGCCCACACTCTGTTAGCTTTTAAAGTCTTAATGTGGAATGTAAATGACCTACCCAACAAAACTGAGTGCACTACAGTGCTACAATATCTCCGCATGCAATCCCCAGACCTGGTACTCCTGCAGGGGACTCACCTTAAGGGCAACCACTATAATGCACTAGACCGCTTTGGATATACCCTGCTCGCACATGTGGGCTTTACCACTGGCTCCAAGGGAACAGGCCTCCTTATCAAATCCACAGTGCCCTTAATTTCTTGTCACTCATGGTGTGACCCATTTGGAAGATTTGTGGCATAATCTAGCACATATGTTAACAAAGAGAGAGTAAGGGTATACTAGTTCACTCTCTTACCCCTAATAGATATTTGCTAAACAACAAAAGAGTGAAAGTTCCAACAAAAAAACCTCAAATAGAAAAATTTCCTTTGAGGTTAAAGTGAAAGGGAAGGGAGGGTAGAGAAATCAAAACAAAAACTGGTTATATAAGAACCCTCACTCACCAACCTAGTGGTGACATGCTTCATCACTGGGTGAGGGAACATAGATTAGCCATGCGTATTTTACAAACAAATGTCATTTCTATGCATATGATTTGTGGGGTGGCTAAATATGTGGCGAATGCTTGGTTCATTAGGTCAAAATTTTTGCCCACTGTCTGAAATTACTTTTATGTTAATAATTTGTTTACTGAGGAAATTTTAATTTTTGTGTATAGCTATTTTGGATCTTGTGTGTTGTACTTTTATGAAACTTGTTTCGAATAAAGTATTGATGGAAAGACCTAATGTCTTTCCAGTGTGCTACAACGCCTGTTTACAGCGGAGCTGGTTCTTGTGTGTGTTGAGGGTGCAAAAAGGAAAGCCAAATCGTGCTAGGTGAGTGCAAAAAAGGTTAAAAAGTGCGTAGTTGTGACTGTCAACTATTTTATTAATAGTCCAACTAGCACTAAGTTAAAAACAATTTAAAGTGGAAACATAGGAAAAGTCTCAACAATTAGAGACGCCTAGTCGACAGTGAGGAATAAATTCAGGTCGACATGTTTCTGCTTATACGAGCCCGAGTCGCTCAGCTTTCTTCAGGACCAAGTTATATAGTCCTCCGGTGGTGTACACGCACTAAGGTGCACCCTGCCGTGAGGAATTTTAGTGTGAAAAAGATAAAAAAAGGTGGGATTTCCGAGATACTCACGGCTAAGAGCCGTTGGGACCCACTCAGCTGTTCGCTGGGGTCAAAATACGTAAGGAGGACACGTCTCACTCCACATGGGCAGACACGGTGGAGGGTATGCTTCACGTCGCATTTATTAATGCAGACGGCTCCCCGACGACAACCTATTCTGTCGACACCGCGGCCCGGATGAACCATCATCCGGGCCGCGGATTTTTGCACTCACCTAGCACGATTTGGCTTTCCTTTTTGCACCCTCAAAACACACAAGAACCAGCTCCGCTGTAAACAGGCGTTGTAGCACACTGGAAAGACATTAGGTCTTTCCAGTGGGAACCCAGTGATGAAGCATGTCACCACTAGGTTGGTGAGTGAGGGTTCTTATATAACCAGTTTTTGTTTTGATTTCTCTACCCTCCCTTCCCTTTCACTTTAACCTCAAAGGAAATTTTTCTATTTGAGTTTTTTTTGTTAGAACTTTCACTCTTTTGTTGTTTAGCAAATAATCTAGCACATGGAAGGGCTGCACACTTAACATTTGCTCTGTATATGTACCACAGCAACTTCACACAGAGACCTTCCCCACGCTCAGTGCTCTACTGCTTGAACTGCCACATGGGGTCCTCATACTAGGGGGGACATGAATGCTGTATTAGATCCAGACATTGATAGGGATCCAACTTCCCTATTGGTAGCGAATTCAGTCAACTGTGGGCCTTTGTGGACGCAATGGGTGTGGTCGCCCTGTGGCATTAGCATAATCTGATTGCAAGGCAATTCCCTCATCTCCCAGCGGTACATGGTAGTTACTCCTGTTTAGATCACATTTTCACTCATCACCTGCATGCTCGTAAGTTTAGGAACTCAACACATGAACCACGTGGCATCTCGGACCACTCTCCGGGGAGGTGCTACTATGTGGCCCAACGAGTGGCATGTGTTGACCCCTAGGATCGACCCATGGTACTTTAAAGACAGAACCTTCAAGCACAAACTAAAAGAAAGGACAGACCAATATTTTCAGGAAAATAAAGGTACTGTTAACTCTGCCAGCATCCTATTGGAAGCATTCAAGGCTATTATCCGTGGCCATGGGCAGTTCCTGATTAGGGGGAAAATGAAGGGACAGAAAATAAAATACAAGACGCTAGAACAAGATATTGGCACACTACAAACCCATATACTGGAAGGGGGGGCAACTAGTCTTCAGCTACATCACATGCTCCGACTGAAGCAGCACAAGCTGAAAGACCTAAAGGAGGACAGGGCGTGCACTTATGCTCTGGCGACTATACGATATTGGTGATAAAGCCAGCGTGGTTGAACAATAGGGGATGGAGTTGGGTCTTAGAGATACGAGATGCAGAGGGGAAACTACACACGACTGGTCAGCTTTAGCAGAGACATTTGCTGCCTAATATGAAGAAACATATGCAACCACGACTGTCAGGTCGGGAGACAACAGTGTTGACCCCCTGAAAGCATTTTCCCTTTCGGACTCTCTTGTCTTATCAAATGAGATACGCTGGAGCAAGACCTGATGGTAGATAAAATAGCGAGGGCAATTGGAGGTCTACAGTTGAAGAAGGTGGCGTGGCCTAACAGCCTGCCAGAGGAACTATACAAAAGCATAGCAGACAAAATTGCAGAACATATTAGAAATGTTCCGGGTGGCCAGGGGGGACAGGTGCCTGCCGGTGAATCAGAGGACAGCCACTATTGTTATTATCCCAAGAAAGACAAACCACTGACAGAATGCAGCTCATACAGATCCATATCATTGTTACATTTAGAGGCAAAGGTACTGTGAAAGATACTGGTCGAACAGGTTAAGGGAAGTGATAGCTAATGTGGTCCACCTGGACCAATCCAGCTTCATGTCGCATAGGGGAAGCCGATTAAACATGTGGCATCTATATGGGAATTGCATATGACTGTGGTTCCTCAGGTGGAAGGAGCTGAGCTGCTCTCGTTAGACATCAAGATGGCATTTGATAGCACTGAATCGGGCAATTTGTTTGCAGCCCTTGCCAGATTGGGCTGTGGCCTACTGTTCTGCCGGTGACTAAACCTCTTTATCGGGGCAGTTGGCAAGAGTACAGGTTAATAACATTCTGCCCCAGCCTTTCGCTCTGCATCAGGGCACGAGCCAAGGATACCCCCTGCCCCCAATCATTTTTGGGCTGGTGCTTGAACCACTGGTGGCCTGGGTATGCCAAGATCCACTTATACAAGGAAACTGTGGCACTGGGAAATGGGAATAACAAATCTCTCCTTATGCTGACGATATACTGCTATAGTCCACGCACCCCCATCTCACAGTGGACAGGATATTACATATCTTTCAACTTTTTGGAGACTGCTACGGATACCGGATTCACTGGGGCAAGTCCATCATCTTTCCCCTAACAGGGGATGTCTGCTACCTGCCATCGAGGTGTGTGGCTCTAATAGTGCATGATGGATTTAGATATCTGAGAATACACATCACATGTGATGTGGGAGACTTCCTAGAGAAAAAAATTCTCCCACACCTAGATCGCCTCCAGAGCAATATATTGCCCACTGGTGGGCGCTCTCCGTGTCTGATGGGCAGAGCTGTCCTCTTTAAGATGATGACACTCTCACGCCTACTCTGTGTTCTACAGAACACCTTCTATAAAGTACCCCCAGATTTCTTCAAGAAGGTTTACCATGAGTTGCGAGATCTACTGTGGGATAGGGGTAGCTCAAAAAAAGCACTGTGCAAACTCCAAAGAGGGGTGTATGAAGGAGGGCTGGCGGTCTTTAACATAAGCAAATGATATTGGACATCGCTGCTGGTAGCAGTCAACGTTTGGGTGTTCGCTGATCAAACAGAACAGGCATACTTTATGGATCGGGAAGCTATGGGAAGCCGTGGCTACCTGCTGCTGCTCTACAGGAAGGGGCGAGAGGGGGCCATGCTCACACACACTGTGGTGAGGCCGTGGCGAGAGAATACTAGATTCTTGGGCTGGGAGGGCAGGTTGACAGACAAGAACCCGCTGTGGGACAGCGACATCCTGTGTGAGATTGAGGGCCCAGAGGGATTCTCCAAATGGGAGCTACTTGGCATTGCATAGTTGGGGGATTTGTGTAGAGGACACGCCATGGTAATATTTGAGACTCTAATGCACAATTATTAGGAGGTGGAGCCAGAGTGTTTTAGACATCTGCAGCTGGGGCGCGCACTGAGGCGACACATATTATTTGTGGCGTCCACCGTGGAGATACATTTTGGGGGAGTTATGGCTGGAATACAGACGATGTCTGCAGTTTGCACCAGCTTGTGAATGGGGTGTTAAATCAATCTCCACTTTTGATGCGCTAAGGTGGGAATAAATCGGAGTTGAGTCCGTGTGAGTATCCCCCATGGAGCATTTATACTCTCTCCTTGCGCTAACACACTGTGCGCAGCCTAGAACCAATGCAGGTACCCCTGCACCATAGTTCAGGGGTGCTTGGGTTACAGTCAGGATTGTTTTTGTGCAGGAAGGGACACCTTCCTACACAGAAATAATCTTTAGAGACATTTTCCGCTTTTGATGTTGGCTGCATGGAATGAGGAAATAACAAGGAGAAATGTAGATATGTCTCCTCGATACGGCTCAATTGGGCGTAGCCTTATGACAAATTCCCGTCTTTGCAAAACAGGGAATTTGTGCAAATCCATGGGTGGTTGCACCAGAGCACCTATGCTCCACCCATGGAACGCCTCGCAAGTCGAAATGTAACATAATGCAGTGCAAGCAGCTCCCTTGCATTATATTTCTTTACAAACCACACAAGGCCACACAAATTAGGCCTTGCGTGGCTTTGTAACTATTACGGAAGCCTTAGCGTTTTCCTTGCGTCATGTTAAATGACTTAAGGACAATGCAAAGGCTTCATACATATAGGCCGCAGTTTTCTAACGTATCCCGCCGAGACTTTTATATTATCCTTTTCCAGAATAGTTCTGTCAAAGTGAAAGTAAAGCTGGAGTACAACCGAAGTAATTAAGGGAGAGACCTGACCTGTTAGGAGCAGAAATAAGCAGGAGTGGCACAGATGAGAGAATGTCTAGCTGGAAGGGAGCCAAACAGTTGCTGCCAGAGAGGGTGGAGGGTGCCTTCTGGGTGGAGCCATGTATCTGACACAATCAGAAAAGGAGGGGGATGGTGGCAATGGGTAATTTAGAAAGCCAGCACCTCTGTTATGATCGCCTATAAAGTAGAAAAATTCTGACTATATTTCAAGCGTGCTCAATATCAAAATACCGTGCCACCCACCGTATAACACAATATATGCAGAAAAAATTCTGTATATATCAAAGACAAATTAAGCCAAAGACAAGGCACAGCACATACAAGTAAACAGCTGAATATCCACAATCTGCAAAATTGTTTAATATAAAAAAGATGTTTAATGTATAATTAGTTCAGCAAGCAATCTTCATCATAATTGTTCAGTTGTTCTAACAATGATACAGCTACAGCCGACACGTGTTTCGTCGCTTCTCTTGCGACTTCTTCAAGGCTGTTGAACAAGATCATACGTGATATTTTATAATAATTGTATACAAAAGGAGAGATATGACAGAAATTAAAAAGACATTCTTTCTTTTTCTTACTAATATCTCCATTGTGTATTCCTACCAAGTGAGATCAAGCAAAAAAAAAAGGAAAATGAAAAATGAAAGATAAAGAAGAAGAAAAGATTGTGTTTATTAGAAGCCATTGCCCCTGTGCGTGAATTCGGAAAACCTTGTCACAGCTGTCAGGACGTTTGTGACACTAATGAAAATCGACAGAATTAGAAGTAAAATGAAGAAAAGAGTACTAGGAGAAAAACCTTAAAGCCCAGTCATGCTAAAACCAATAAGAAGAATATATATGGATACCTCCAAAAGTGCATATATTCTGGAAGTAGAAGATCGTATTTGTCCTGAGATTGAAAGTTCGTAATTAGTCCGGATTATGTTTTTCAGATCACTAAAGAAATTCGTCAGAAAAAAGGGGACTAATATTAGTGAAGGGCCATTAAGTGCGTCTTATACTCTATAATTGTAAATTTTGATGAACACTAAGTTGATTAAAATTCATTGTCGGCCAAAACAACCATTAGTTAATAAAACCCGAATCTTGCGTCCTAGCGTAATTTTTAAACAATGCAATGTTATCAATGTTTCCATAACATTTCACATAGGCTTTATAAAAGAGCATCATCTACTTTTTATTTATCTCTGCCCTGTATGTTCTCTAAAACGAGAGAGTCACACAGAGTCAGACTCCTCGGACCTCATCAGAGATATCTCACTCCCAACCCTCTCTGACACCGACCGGACTTTCATAGATAGCGTCCTTACAACAGATGAAATTGCATTGGCGATCCGAGCACTCCAACCGGGCAAGGCTCTTGGCCCAAATGGACTCCCAATCGAACTCTACAAGCTACGTCCCAACAAATTAGCCCCCTACCTGAAACTCATGTATGAAGATAGCCTTGAAAAAGGAGGGCTGCCCCCCGATCAGAGACTCGCCACTATCGTTGTTATCCACAAAGATGGAAAACCAAAAACAGACTGCGCCTCCTACCGCCCTATATCCCTTCTTAATGCAGAACCCAAAATATTAGCTAAAATTCTCGCCAACAAACTGATTGAAGTTATCGGGGGATTTAGTGCATCCCGACCAATCAGACTTTATGCCGCTAAGGAACGCAGCTCTGAATCTGCGCAGACTGCACGGGGTGCTGGGCAGGGTTTCTACTATACGGGAGGATGCAGTCATAGCCTCTTTAGATGCCTCTATGGCATTTGATACCATTGAGTGGCCGTATCGCTTTGCAGTACTTGGGAAAATGGGATTAGGTCCGGTCATCTGTCGGTGGGTGTGTCTGCTATAAGCGGGCCTATGGCTCAAATGGTTGTTAATAACAAGAAATCTAATACATTCCAACTTAGACGTGGGTCCCCGTCAGGGGTGCCCCCTCTCCCCGTTACTATTTGCCCTGGCCCTCGAACCCCTTGCGGCAAAGACGTCATGACCCGAGGGATGCGATGGCCGGAGGACTGGGAAGACCGCATCTCCTTGTATGCTGACGATATTCTCCTCTATCTTACGTCCCCCAAGAGATCCCTCATTGCCGTTTTTGATATCCTAGCCACCTTCGGCGGGTATTCCGGATTCCGTGTGAACTGTCAGAAATCACTCCTCTATGTTTTACACGGGGTCCTCCTCCACTGCCCCAGATTGGCCCCATACCTATTGTCTCTGACGGCTTCAAATACTTGGGCACATACATCTCTCTAGACCCACTGGTCAGGTATGACCATAACCTTGCCCCCCCTGAAGCGACTCAGAAGTGATATCAAGCACTGGAAGACACTCCCACTTTCACTTTTGGGTAAGGCAGCCCTTTTTAAAATGATGTCCCTACCGCATTTCCTCTATGCCCTCCAAAACTCCGCTGACCCTGTCCCCGAGGCGTATTTTAAAAAGGTCGAAGGACTCCAGCAAGGCCTTCTGTGGGCCGGACGACTGCGCACAGCCACGAAAAAACTTACGCTTAGTTGGTACGATGGCGGTATTGGGTTACCCGACATCAAGAGATACTACTGGGCGGCACACCTCACGGCTATTAACCATTGCACCTACGGCCGCCCAGACGATCCGGGTTTCAATATTGACCGATGGCTCCTCCCGAACGGGTCTTTTACCCGTGTATTATACTCCAAGCCTGATAGATACCACCTCACCGGCCCCACACGGCACACAGTTAAAATGTGGTATTCTGCAACTAAAGCCTTCGGCTGGAGTAATAAGTTGACTCTCGCCACTCCGTTGTCGGACTCTCAGAAACTAGGAGACTTACGACGATCCAAGGGTTTCGACAAGTGGGACCTAATCGGCATTTCCCACATCAAAGACCTCTGGAGTGCCGAGGGCCTGAAACCCTTTGCCATTCTGCAGTGTTAATACTCCCTCGCAAACACGGAGCGCTTTGGCTACCTCAAAGTCCGGCACACTCTAACTACAACACTGCCCCGCGGCGCTACCCCTCCACAAAACTCCCCTTTAAAGGATAGACTGTTAGATGGACATCTACCCGAGAAGGCCATCTCCCTTACCTATCGTAAGCTAATAAACAATGTAGATTACCCCCTACTGGCACTGCGTGAGAAATGGACTAGGGACGGGTTTGAGTTAGATGATGAAGACTGGCAGGCGGCAGTCTCATTCCCTAGGACTGTTGCTATCCCTGCGCGGCTCCGCCTAGTGCAACAAAAAATCCTTCACAGGGTATTCATGACTGGACCCCAATTCGTACGCATAGGTGGGCTGATGGACGACTCGTGTAGACGGGGATGCACTCAGTCAGGTACGTTCACGTATATCCTCTGGCACTGTGACTTAATACTGGTGTGCAATCCATTTGGTCATGAGCGAAACATTGGGTGTTAAAATCAAACCACTAGCATCCAGGTGCCTCCTCAATGTCTGGGAGCCAACCGATCTCAATACATACGCAACACAATGGGTCACTCTCGCTAGCATACTTGCCAAGAGGAACATAGCTCAACTCTGGGGGGCCACCCATACACCCACGGTTGCTGACTGGGAAAAAGACCTGGATTGGAGTATGTTCCGTGAAAAAAACGTACATGTGCCACAGGAAATGGTCTAAGATATGGGCCCATTGGAATGCTTATCGAGGAGATATTTGTTCCCCCCCTCAAGAATTAGATAGCGACGATATTCCCTCCCCCTGATTTCCACTGAATTATTTCACTGTGATCTTATGATATTTCCTTTGTAACCTGTTGTACCCTGCTTGCTAATCATTGTGACAATGTACCATCATATCGAGATTGTTTAATAAAAAGATTTATAAAAAACCAAATATGAAGCAAGGAAATGAGTGACAATATAGCTAGCCAATCGTAAGCAAAGGGAGAGCTGTAAGCCCCAATACATTCTTTGTAAGCCCAAAATATGTTTTTTCTAGACAGCTTGCATTGTATGGTAGGTTCGACCAAAAAATGGGTTATAAATCTAACAAATGTATCTATTTATGTATGTATGCATGTAAGTATGTGGTATTTCTATAGCATGAATTTATCCAAAATATATCAGGGCACTGTACATGGTCAAAGATAAGCATAAAGTTAAAGAGTAATAGGAGAGAAAGCTGGCTTGTGGATGAGTAATGCATTGTGATGTAGTGCTCTGACAAGAGGTGAGTCTTCAACTCTGTTCTATATTGGAGCTCTGTTGGAGTGATTTTGATAGATATGGGAATGTTGTTCCAGATCCTTGGTACATACATCATAAAAGGCCAACTGTTTGTTTTCTTTTTTGGACTTCTTAGTCTGCAGTCTGATATTGACCCGGCTGCGGGTGTGCTGAGGAACATCAGAGATGGCAAGCTTGTTTGCAAAGGCATGGATACTTGTCATACCTCCTTTGTAAATGATGAAGCTGGTTGTGAAGATGGTGCCGACCAGCAAACAGTGTTTGAGACAGGCAGAAGGAATTCAGACTGGCTGACATGTTTGTAGGGCAAGCACTCTTCAGCAAACATAAAGTTTAAAGGGTCCTGGGCTGGTAATTGGTGACAGCTTTGTGTACTAAACTACACACAGGACCTGCAAGCCAACTTGCTCACATGTTTTTTGGGATGCTCTGTGAGGAGCCCATATGGCGAAGGACGGTTGTAAGTGAGTGAGTCTGTTTTAGTAGATTAGGAGTTACTTGGGAGAGAAATATCATGCCTAATGCATATGAATATGAGTGAGAGGCTGAATGTGCGAATGAGTGTTTGGCAGTGTTTATGTGGAACATTTGGAAGGGAAAGAGCACAAACCTATTGCCGAAATGTAGAACAAAGGGGCATATTTAAAAGAACTCACCGTCGCCGTAGCATCAATTTGTTGATGTTACAGCTGCTTTTTTTTTTATCGCCTTATTTACAAAGTGCTGCTAACTGCAGTTAGTGGCAAATATCCAGCGTAACGTTGATTTTCAACATCGCCACTTTTGTTAGCGGAACTTAACAAAAATGAGATGCAAGGTGGGCATTCCCGTGCAAAAACTGCCACTAACCCCACTTCGCAATATTTAAAATAAAAATGTTGTCCGGTGATAACCCCCCAAAACTGCTGCTCAGTCCAATTAAAGGCAGTTTTTTAGACAAGAAAATAGCTGGTCTTAAAATTGGTGCAAACACTTGGAGCCTCATTTCAGGGGTTTTAATGACGGACAGCGCTACAAGGAATGTTTCTGCACACACCTGCGAAAAAACAAAAGGGCAGGAATGCGCACTATCAATAAGATAGGGTGCATTCCTGGTCCTCATTCATGAAAAGTGTTGCAATGCTGCGACCAAACAGTGTTGTGACATTTCACTGCGTCCTTCGTGCGACTCCATGGATGCGCCGTATTTACTCCATGGCGCTCCATGTTGCAATAAATGACATATGTCTGGAATCCTGACATATCTGTCAGCGCTAAGGTCACGCATTGCTGCAGTTGTGTCACAAGCATGAAAAAACTGCAGCAATGCATGGGGCCAGCATATACCTATGGCACTACGTCACCCTTATGCCTGCCATGAGGCAGGCATAAGTTTCTGACACAGTGGCATCCTGTTGCGTGGGAACGCCCACCCTGCATACATCATACCTGACACAGGTATAATGTGGCACAGAGCTTCACAAGGCCACGCATGTGCCTTGGCGGAACAAGTCAATATGGGCTAGTTATAGCGTGGGGACACACTAGTTAGTGTAACCAGGCGCTTTATAAATGTAATAATAATAATGCCTAAATGAGCCACTTTGTAAATACGGCGCAACATGGTACAAGATTCATGCTGCAAGTACGTCAATAAGATGATGCACTGATGATGAAACTGTCAGAAGGGACTCATAAATAAGCCCCCCTGTTTTTTTCCCCTATGTTGGCGCACAATGGCTGCCATGTGCCAATGCAGGCACCCTTGTGCCATGGTGCAAGGGTGACTATGTTGTGGAGTTGATTGATGTTGTACCTCCATCTCTTCTCAAGATGTCTGCAGGTGCATCTGAACTAGTGGAGGGCGGGAGTGAACCAGCTGGCCTTCTTGGAGTTTACTTGACGGGTGCTAGGGTGTTGGCGCAATTAGAGATCCATCGGTAGAGGTTGTGCGTTGCGTCTTTGGTGTCTGTAAGTGTTGGCAGAGTTGTGGTGCTGAGGGAGTTGACAAGAAGTTCTTCATTGGCTTTGATCCTGCTGAGATGGGGATGGGGCAATGATGGAGTTGGAGTACGGTGGACGTGATGTATCCAATGATGGACGGTCCAGGAGAGTTTGGTGATGTGGCTGCACTTGAATGTTCCTGCTGGCGGAGAAGACAGGGTCAAGTGTGTCCAGCTATGTGGGTTGGTGCGGTGACTAGCTGCTTGAGTCTGATGTTGCGAGGTTCTCCAGGAGAGTGGTGATGTTCTGCTCACTGGGGTTGTACCGGTGGAAGTTGATGTCTCCGAGCAGGATGTAGTTGGTGGATGAGGGAGCCTGGGGTGCGATGAGGTTTACAATAGCATTGGTGAATGGGAGGTCATGGGCTGGGGGGCCTGTAGACGAGGGTGCCTGCTGAGGGTGGTGTTGGGCTTGGTCCGGATCTGGAAGTCGAGGTGTTCCATGGTCGCCGTTTCGTCATTACAGTGCGTGGTCAGCCGGATTGTGCTTTTGTAGATGATGGCAATGCCTCCTCCTGGGCAGTCGGGGTGGTCTTTGCGAGAGATGCTGTAGCCGTCGGGGATGGCGATCGAAATGTCCGGTCTGAAGCAGAGGTTGGTCCTGGTTTACGTGAAGAAGGCGGTGTCTGAAGCGTTGGATTCGAGGAGGTCCCAGATTTCCGTGGCTTATTTGTGGAGGGACCACATGTTGAGGAGGATGCAGTTGAGCCGGCTGGATGCACTGTTGGTTGGCTGGTTCGCGAGAGGGGCAGGTTTGTTAACTCCTTGGACGCTCATGACGAGCTCAGCTCGTCATGATGTACACCTCCATACACTCATGACGAGCTGAGCTCGTCATGAACAATGGGAATCAAGCAATATCAGCACAGGAGGAAAATAACACTAGCATCGATGTGGTTAATCATGGCAGAAGGTGTGTTTTCAGTTTTGATATGCGAAGAGTGCAAGGGTATTCTTCAGTGATGTAGAAGGCAGGCGGGATAGCATACAGGGTTGAGGGCAAGGAGGGTGCTGGCATCATAGTTGTGTAGTGTCCAGGCGGCAGGGTCCCTGGCACTGGACTCGGTCCATGCGCGGATTGCGCAGCGGGGCTTGCCTTTGGCATGCATTCGGCGCACCAGTGGCACACCCACCACGCATTGTTGCACAGCGGCTGTCATTAAGTAGTGCTGCAGGGGGGCTAGACAGCGGGGAGGCGGGAAACGTGGGAAAGGACACTGGAGGGGACGGGCTGTTCAGGATTACATCATCAACGAGGAAGAGAACAGGGGAAAAGGAACGGTACAAAAGCCCATGAAAGACAAAGCAAAATAAAGGAAAGAAAAAAGAGGAACAAAGCCAAAGGTTGAATGTAGGGGAGAAGAGCAGAAAGAGGGACCCGAACAGCAGAAAAGAGGGACAGGAGGGAAGTCAAGCAGCAGAGCAGTGACACTCTACCACTGGAACACCAACGATGAGGTGCAGGCAGGAGCCTGCGGGCGAGGAGGGCCTCGAACACCTGACCTCCGGGTCAGAGGAACCAGCAGCAGCAGATGGGACAGCAGCAGCAGCTACCAGACGGCGCTGCGCTGTGGGAAGAGCAAGTACAGTAAGGGATAGTCCACCTTACACCCAAAAGCTCATTACCAGGGTGGCGAGGAAAGGCAGCACCAACCGGTTGCCTCTTCCGATCTAACAGTGGCGACCAGATTCTGTATTCCATAGATCCCTAGTGAATAACGGCGGATCAAGCTGCATACCTAAGGGCCTGGGCCCGAACTGGCCCCCGTGCCCCCTCTGCCAACAATGGCCGATCTCAGCAACTTGAGCCAGTTAGTGGAGTCCTCCACCAGTCTTGTGCAGTGTCCTCAGCAATGTGCATTCTCTGCAAAGCAGGGATTGCTCAGGGCACAGTGAGAGCTACCCACAGGTGCTAGGCCTTGGCCCCGTCCCACCTCATCTGGACATCAACACCGGTTCTCAATCCACCACATTCTCTCTGAATCTGTGACTCTGCCAGCAGAACTCTCAGCCAGGTGGGATTTCACAAGCCTGGGTACATCAGTCGCCGCCAAGTCCGGTGAGGAACCTCCTGATGCAGGTGATGCAACAGAGCCCCTTAGGCATGAAGTTGCAGCGTTCTCGCCACACAAGTCTGGTGCAGCTCAAGGGTCTCTCCCTCCATAGTGTCCTGGCAGCGCCACATCCTCCAGCCTGTGGTGCAGAGAGGCTCGGCTCACCAATGGCAATCTCCTTCATGCACCCGATGTAGTGGTGGCGCGTGCTACGTGATGCAGACCTCCTTACGTTGATGCGCAGGAGCGCCTGTACCGATCACTGATCCGAAGGGCGCCAGGTGGTCTTCTCACAAAGGTCAGCAATGTGTCTCCATGCGACCAGCCAGACTTCACTACCAGGCAAGGGAGATTGCCAATGCCTACCGCCACTGCCCAAGGGCTTGATACCGATGTGGCCTGCCTCCACCGCCAGGCTGCAGCAACTCCACAGCACCTCCGCCTCCCACTCCGGGTCTCAGACGTAGGCCCAGTAAGGCCTCCGGGCCCCGGGGACTGGCCACGCTTCCATGCTTAAGCTGCCATGGTGTCGCAAGGAAAGCGCTATGTAAAGTGATGCATCAGTGTTTTTCCCCAGTGATGCACCTATTTACATAAATGTAGCCCTCAATCTGCGATTTCTCTGATAACTGGACATAATATCGACTACATAATATCGAATGGACAAAATATCGACGGAAAAATATCGACCTTACCAAAATATCGACTATAGGAATATCGTAGAAAAAAATATCGACTGCAAAAATGACCCAAAAATATCGAATACAAAAATATCGACTCAAAAATATCGACTAGACAAAATATCGAAATATAGTGAAAGTAAAAAATATCGAGAAAATGTTAGAAAATATTAATTTTATAAAATAATATATATATATTATATAAATAAATAGTACCTAATGTTTAGGAGCGGGTTGTGGGTTTATAGGGGAATAGGGTGGGAAGTAATTTAATAATAATTAATTAGTTAATATATGTTTGGTAATTGTTTTAATTAGATTTTAATTGGTAATTAATTAATATTAATTAGTTAATTGTTTAATTGATTAATTAGAATATAATTTAATTGATTAATTGATTAATTGATTATTAATAATCAATATTTTTAAAAATTAATTTGTATATGATTTTAATTGATACATTGGTTATTAATTAATAATAATTAGTGATTTATTGTATTAAGAATTAGTATATTATTTACATTTATTAATTGCTAACACATTAATTATAATTAGTTAATGATGTCATTAATATATTGCATATCATTTAAATAAATTAATTGGTAATTAATTTATAATAATGACTTAATTACATTAATTGTATACATTTAAATGTAATGTGTTAATTAATGTTGATGTTAATTAATTAATTGGAATGAAACAATATTAATTAATCTAAATTATTATTATAGCTAATGTGATAATATATTTTATAATAGTTTTTAAAAAAATATTAGTTTTTTTTATATATTTATGTTTAATGTTTTGTTCATTATTATTTATAGTGTTCTGGCTTTGTTTCATAGTTTTTGTTATAGGTTAATTTTTTAGGGTTCTGGGTCATTTTTCTAGTCGTGAGTAAAGGTGTATTTAGTGGGATTTGGAAAATTTGTACGTTTGTGGGTAAATGGGTATTTTTTAGGTTGAGGGTCAGTTTTCAGTTCTTGTGTAAAGGGCTATTTGTAGAGTTCAGGGTCAGTTTTCAGTTTGTGGGTAAAGGGGTATTTGTAGGGGTCAGGGTCAGTTTTCAGTTTGTGGGTAAAGGAGTTTTTGGGAGGTTCAGGGTTAGTTTTCAGGTTGTGGGTGTAGGGGTATTTGTAGGGTTCAGGGTCAGTTTTCAGTTTTTGGGTAAAGGGGTATTTGTAGGGTTCAGGGTCAGTTTTCAGTTTGTGGGAAAAGGAGTATTTGTAGGGTTCAGGGTCAGTTTTCAGTTTGTGGGTGAAGGGCTATTTGTAGGGTTCAGGGTCAGTTTTCAGTTTGTGGGTAAAGGGGTATTTGTAGGGTTCAGGGTCAGTTTTCAGTTTGTGGGTAAAGGGGTATTTGTAGAGTTCAGGGTCAGTTTTCAGTTTGTTGGGAAAGGAGTATTTGTAGGGTTCAGGGTCAGTTTTCAGTTTGTGGGTGTTGGGGTATTTGTAGGGTTCAGGGTCAGTTTTCAGTTTGTTGGGAAAGGAGTATTTGTAGGGTTCAGGGTCAGTTTTCAGGTTGTGGGTGTAGGGGTATTTGTAGGGTTCAGGGTCAGTTTTCAGTTTGTGGGTAAAGTGGTATTTGTAGGGTTCAGGGTCAGTTTTCAGTTTGTGGGTAAAGGAGTATTTGTAGGGTTCTGGGTCAGTTTTCAGTTTGTGGGTAAAGGGGTATTTGTAGGGTTCAGGGTCAGTTTTCAGTTTGTGGGTGTAGGGGTATTTGTAGGGTTAAGGGTCAGTTTTCAGTTTGTGGGTAAAGGGGTATTTGTAGGGTTCAGGGTCAGTTTTTAGTTTGTTGGGAAAGGAGTATTTGTAAGGTTCAGGGTCAGTTTTCAGTTTGTTGGGAAAGGAGTATTTGTAGGGTTCAGGGTCAGTTTTCAGTTTGTGGGTAAAGGGGTATTTGTAGGGTTCAGGGTCAGTTTTCAGTTTGTGGGTAAAGGAGTATTTGTAGGGTTCTGGGTCAGTTTTTAGTTTGTGGGTAAAGGGGTATTTGTAGGGTTCAGGGTCAGTTTTCAGTTTGTGGGTAAAGGGGTATTTGTAGGGTTCAGGGTCAGTTTTCAGTTTGTGGGTAAAGGGGTATTTGTAGGGTTCAGGGTCAGTTTTCAGTTTGTGGGTAAGGGGTATTTGTAGGGTTCAGGGTCAGTTTTCAGTTTGTGGGTAAAGGAGTATTTGTAGGGTTCTGGGTCAGTTTTTAGTTTGTGGGTAAAGGGGTATTTGTAGGGTTCAGGGTCAGTTTTCAGTTTGTGGGTAAAGGGGTATTTGTAGGGTTCAGGGTCAGTTTTCAGTTTGTGGGTAAAGGGGTATTTGTAGGGTTCAGGGTCAGTTTTCAGTTTGTGGGTAAGGGGTATTTGTAGGGTTCAGGGTCAGTTTTCAGTTTGTTGATAAAGGGGTATTTGTAGGGTTCTGGGTCAGTTTTGGCCTTTAGGGTGAAGGGGTCTTTTTAGTGTTTTGGGACAGTTTTGGGTATTTTAGAGTGCTGATGTATAGTTTAACTTAACAGTGATACATTAAATTTATTACAGGAAAATAGCTATTATTATAACTTTACATTAGTACCCTTTATTTAGATAAAAACAATTTATGTATTAGCATGTTTCCAGACAGTAGCTATAGTGGAGTTGGAATTCTAATTATTAATTGGTTGGTGTCCAGCACCATCAGTAATATTATCAACACTCGAGTTGGATTAATAAAAATACATTGGTTAGTCTCCACCACATTTTATAGTATTACCTTGAGTGTAGTAGGAATAGTAAAATAATTTTTGCTACTGTCCTGCAGCTTCTATCATTTTAGATTGACTGGAGTAGTAACAATACATATAAAATTGGTCAGTCTGCAGCACATTTGTATACATTTGTTCATTACTGTATTTTAATAATAAAAAATAATGCAACATAGATGTTTTCAAATTAGTTTATTAAACATTTTTTAATTTTTGTTATTGTGTACTACAATAAAATCAAAAACAAATATAACATCAAATTTTTTTTAACTTTTTTTATTCACACAATAACATCTTTACATTTATATACATGTGGTCAATGTAAAAAATTATTTGGATTACTACATTCTTTCAGTAAATTTTACATATTCCCATCAGTCATTTACAATTTAAAATATTTATATAGAAATACATTAAACAATGATTTGTTATATATTTCTTACATTAATATTTAATAATGTTAATATTAAATATTAATATAATAAAATATATAATACATATTTCTTTTTAACAAGTAACATGAGTATTATTACATTTCTTAGGATAAATTGAAATACAAAAATAAATTTTCTTGGTGTATAATTCACACAATGTTGTTTTTACATAAAACATATAAATCGCTTTGGTTGTAAAGTTTATAATTGTATAGGGAAACAATATGTTTAATTATAATATCTGGTATTTATCAAATTGTAGTAAAGCAATTATATAATTTTGTTATAATTAGAAATAATTATATAATCTTTTTTTACTAATTAATAAAAATAATAATTATTTTATTAATTATTATTATTATTAATTAATAAACATAAACATTCATTTATTATTAACAAAAATATATACATTCACAGATAAAATAGAGACTTTTTTCAGGCCATTCTTTATATACTAAATGGTTCTACTTGTTATATTAATAACAATAAATAAGTTATATTATTTATCATTATTAATTATTCCCATAAACATTTATAATGTTTTATTAAAATTATACACAAAATTATTCATATAAATATACAGAATAACTAAATATTTACATCTTTTATTCAAAGTTTTACATAATTATTTAATATTATTAATATATAATACATATTATATATTAATTTATATTAAATATATATTTTTTTTAAATAAAGGAAAATTGTCATGAGTATAGTGTATTAATTTGTTACATTATACATGTGTATGTATTATATATTTCATATTTCACATTGTTTATTCTATTATCCCTTTACACAAATGGGTTAAGGGGACTACTTTTTTACCGCGTAAGGTTATTGCGCTCCATTCAGGACTGGAGAAGCTCGCGGTTGGGAGTTGCTTCGCGTGGAGAGAGGTAAGGTTATTTTTAACTACAAATTATAAGTAAGTGGTCATGTTTGAGGGTGTAATCAAACTCTGTAGTGTTTTTTGGTGTATGTATTATTAGTTTAAGTAGCGTTTGGGTGAAAAGTCTCCGTTATAGATGTGTCGTGCTTTTTTTCCTTCAAGTCTAATTTTAAGTGTTCGGAAATGTCTTCTTACATGGTTAATGTTAATTGTTAGTATATTTACAAATGTGAAGGGGGTATTTGTGGGTGGCTTTCGTTATGTATGTTATTTTACAGGTTTCGGTTCCTCGCATGAAAACTACATGGAAGGAAGCGTGTTTTTTAACGGAGAAACAAATGTTTAAGTTATTATGCTTATATTTTGACTTTTATCTCCTATTTTTCGGGTTTGCCAGGACCGGTTTTTTAACTTTTTAAACCTTTTTCGGGTTTTTTGGAGGGTTTCGAATCGGATTGATACATTGATATGCGTGACCGTTTTTTTTAAATAGTGTGTATATAACTTTAAATCCTAACGTGTACACACTACTGTTTTCGGGATTTCCTGGAGCGTTTTTTTACGTTTTACAATTTATTTTCGGGTTTTTGAGGGTTATCCCATATTGGAATAGTAAGATATTGGATTGGATTGTATGGATTGATTTTTCCTTGATTGCGTCTCTCAAGTCCAAAAATTGTAAGTATTTATTTTACAATTTTGATTGGGTGGGAAATGTCGATTTCTAATGTTATGTGTATGTTATAAAAAATTATAAACATTGCATATTTGTTACTAATTTTTTTACATAACTTTTAAAAGTTTGTCAAACAAATATGTTTTATTTATAATTCATTATATATGTTTATGACATGTGAATTTTATTAGTATTGTAAGAAGACATTCGTATATTTACTTGACATTTTTATAGAAGACTTTTTGCTATTATTGCCAGGTATTCTAAACCTCTAGTTGTAGGGTATAATGTGACTTGACTTTGAAGTAGTCGGAACATTTGTTGGGTTTGTTTAGTGAGTTTGGGCCCTATTTGTGACACTGATTGTTCCATTCTTAGTTCCTGATAGCTTTGTTCTTTTTTCAAAGCTTCAAGAAGGTTGTGGAAAGTGGGTTTGCCTCTGTTTGTAGTTGCTTGGAAAGCATTATGCCACCCTTCAACACTATTGTTGGTTTTCGCCTCTTGGTTTAAAGTACTGAGATAGACATTCCACCAAGGGATTTGGAATTTGGGCTGGCGTCGATGTCCTGATCTGTGCAACCTTCCCACCCAAGTGTCTTCAAAATAGTCTAGCAATGGTGTTAGCTTATCCTCATTCCTCTTATAATATGCGCTGTCAATTAATAAATTGTAATGTTCAGCAACATCTGTAACAGGGACGTAGGCCAGGGCTATTAACTTTTTAACTTGATAGGCAAAGGTGCTATCTGTAGAGTATAGTACACTTAAAGTAGATTTTTGGAGATGCCTCCATATACTCTGATTAAAATGATAATAGCAACCCTGGATTGCTGTGTGTGGAAATGTTCTCAAAATGCTATTTATCATAGCTAATTCGAAATCAATAATTATTTTTTCGGGAAAATAATTATTGATTTCCGTTTTGAGAACATTTAAAATTTCGGTGTAGGTTGTTTGCTGTTTGTTGGGTAGCAAACAGTAAATGAAAGGTATGTTAGAATGATGGTATAAACCGTGGATGGAATACAGTTGGTAAAAAGGTTTTGGGCAGGGTTTAAATGTTCCATCCATCATCCATTGGGGACACTGTTGGATTTTTCGTAAATTACTTGCAGTTGCAAACATAATTATTCGGTTTGTACTGCTTTCATTATCAAAAAGAATAAATTTATCTTTATTGTGTGTGATGGCCATTTCGGGTGAAATAATAATTTCTTCAAAACAAGTTGGGTTGGGTTGGGTTGTGCTAGTGAGTCGTTTGGTGCGTGCAATAGTGCGTTTCAGGGAGTCAATAGAGGGTAGTTGCCCTGAAGCATGGGCAGGGATTTTTACCAGTTCTTCTTTAAGTATTTGGGTGGTGGGTTTGTCACTTTGTGTGCTAGCACTTTTAATACTTTCTAAGGCATCTCTAATTTCAATTTCGGTGACATTTGGGGGATGATTATGTTCTCTAGTAAATAGCACATTAGTTTCCTCGGTAGTGGCCCTCCCATAACATTTGTTGGAGTAGTATTTTGTACACTTCCAAAAAACCTTTCTACCACTTTGTCTCTCCTGATTATACACATAACCCATGTAGCATAATAGCAATTTATTTTTCTGAGACATGACAAATTCTGCACCTTCAGTCATTTTGATTTACTTGTTCTAGGAAAGAGTAGAAAGAAACAAAATCAGTACACATTTTTTTACTTATGTGGTGCTAACATCATTAGTGATGCATTTATACTTACAGTTAATCAAAGTAGTAGTCACAGAAGCAGAAATGTCTTTTGAATGATGGTCTTGTATGTATGTCTTTATTTGCTGTTGGTATGAAAATATAGAAAAACAACATTAATGTTTATATATTACAAACGTATTTCCTACTCAAAAGCAGTTGTCATTTTTGTCTACTAGTGCATTTGATGTAAGCATTACATATACTTACTTGTTTAAATAGTAGAATAGTAGTAATTGGTGGAGTTCATCAATTTAGTACAGGTATGATCTGTAGAGTAGATAGAAGAAATAAAAGCAAAATATTATAATTTTAATACTGAACCGTTTGGAAATGTAACAGATTTAAACGTATACTAACTTCTACATATGTCGTTTTATTTGTTGTAGGTAGAATAGCTGTATGATGTATTCAGAATGTCTGTAGAGGAAATATAAAATGGATAAGATTTTGTTAAGAACATAGACTGTGTTATTTTCGGCAGTTTTAGAGAAATGATAAATATACTTACATTTTTTACAAGGCTATTCTTCTATATTGGTATATTTTGTGTAGGATGTTTTCATATGATATGTAGAATAGATGTATGATGTTTTCTGAATATCTGTAGAGGCAATTCAAAATAAATAACATGGTGTTAAGAATATAGTTAGCGTTTTTGTGCCCACATTTTAGCAAATAACAATTATACTTACATTTTTCTGAAGGGTATTCTTGTGTTTTGCTATAGTTGATCTTGGATCTTTCAAATGATCTATAGGGAAGATGTAAAAAGTAAGATATGTTGTTTAAAAATGTGCATTAATGAAATTTGCCGTTTTATAACAAACACATCTATACTTACATGTGTAATTAGGGTAGTTTTATCGTTTTTGCTGTAGAAATAGCACAATTTCTGTATATCTGTAAATATAATGTTAATGAAAAATAAATACTTTTGTAAATTAGAGTTTAAAAAAAGCAGTTGCTGTATAACAGAGAATTATTATATACTTACTATCTGATTTTGCACATGAAGAAATATGACCATGTAATAGGAATTGTGTAGGAGTAGTTTCTATCAGAAAAGTAGGAAGACATGAAAATAAAATAAGTGTAAGACTTAAGAGATGTAAGGAAAATAGTGCACTTCTAATTTAGTTTTCTACAAAAATGCTGTGTTACTTACTTGATTAATTAGCTAGTAAGCTGGATCTTTAAAGATGTTTATTCTGCAACAAAATCTTCAAAGTGTTGGCATCTACTTTACAGAGAGGTAGCAGCAACAAATGGTAGAATGCATGTAGCCCTTTTATAGTATATGTGTTATGTGTGCTTTGATTTGATTGGTTGTAGGATGTAAGGAAGCATAGTATAGGCTAGTTTGAATTTTTTTAAGTTAATTGGAGTGTTTGTTGATGTGAGAATGGTGGTATGTGGTTGTTCCCGCATTAAAGCAGGTTCGTGTTTAAATGAAATATATTTATATGTCAAAATAAGTAATGAAAATGTTAGTTAAATGCAAAGAATAATAGAAAATGATAAAATGCATGTAATAGAATGTATAGTAAATGTGGTTTAATAGTAATGTTATGTAAGAAACAGGTATTATATGTGAAACGTTTTTTTTAGTGAGAAATGACTTTTATTGATGATAAAGATGGTATTTTATAAAGAAAAGTTTGCAAACATGAACTCGATATTTTTTTTTTTACGATATTGTGGTAGTCTATATTTTTGTAGTCGATATTTTTGTAGTGTTAGGGCTAATTTCATGTCCAACGATATATTTGTAGTCGATATTTTTTTAAACAATATTTATGTATTCAATATAGTTAGTAGTCGATATTTTTTACTCGATATTTTTGTAATTTGTGTAATAGGTATAGTAACTCGATATTTTTGTCGTCGATAATTTGTCAACGATATTTTGGTAAGTCGATAATGTGTCCGTCGATAATATTTCAGTGATCCGATTTCTCTTTCCCTGGGACTCTGGCTGGTCATGCTGGCTGTTGGTGGGTTTGTTTACCTGTACTGAACTTGGCCCTGGCTGCTCCAATCTGCATTCCACTGTTTTTATTTTCTTTATATAATTGTTGTTGGACTTATCAGCCATTTTTGCCTCTAGAGGCAGAAAAATGAGATTGGGCGGACTAACATGAGTTTTTTTGTCTCTAATTAGCCTTTCGTTACTTTTCTCTCGCTAGTGGCAAACATGTATCGCCTTGACGCTAGTGTTAGTGGCAGTTTTCATTGCGGCTAGCTGATACTATCGCCATGATGTGATATATTGGGTACACAGACAAAATATCGATTTTTAAATATCGATATACAAAAATATCGAAGTTTAAATATCGATGGGACAAAATATCGAAGGTAAGTAATATCGACAGTCTTAATATCGATATTAGTATGATATCAGTAATATCGAAGTTTTAAATATCGATGTCAATAATATCGAAATAAATAACTTTGATGTTACTAATATCAATTTTTAAATAAATTTAGTGTATATTATATTGTATTTATTATGTTTTATTATTTATTTTTATTGTAATTTAATTAAATATTGTCTTTCACTACTGTAGCGGGTTGTGGGTTTATAGGGGAATAGGGTGGGAAGTAATTTAATTATGTTAAATTAATTATTAATTAGTAGGAATTATTAATTAATTAATTGAGAAATAATTTTTAATTAATTTTAATTAATTGATTAATTGATAAATATGTTCTGTAGCGGGTTATGGGTTTATAGGGGAATAGGGTGGGAAGTAATTTAATAATAATTAATTAATTGATATATGTTTGTACATATTTTAATAATAATTAATTGGTAATT
The DNA here is from genome assembly GCF_964263255.1 of Lissotriton vulgaris. Classification (NCBI taxonomy): domain Eukaryota; kingdom Metazoa; phylum Chordata; class Amphibia; order Caudata; family Salamandridae; genus Lissotriton; species Lissotriton vulgaris. Next base: position 982,097,816 of record NC_141699.1, on the reverse strand, counting down.
AATTTATATTAATTAGTTAAAGATTATAATTTTGTACATATTTATAATTATTAATTAGTTGGTAATTAATTAATATTAATTATTTAATTACATTAATTATAGTAATTTTTTTTATATATGATTTTTTGTTATTCTTAATTAATTAATTGGGAAAAATAATATTAATTATTAAATTAAATTAATTACAGCTAATGTGCTAATATATTTACTTTATTGTTATTGTTAATTAATAATTAATTGGTAATTAAATAATATTAATTAATTTTGGGTAAAGGAGTATTTTTAGGGTTCAGGGTCAGTTTTCAGTTTTTGGGTAAAGGGGTATTTTTAGGGTTCTGGGTCAGTTTTCAGTTTTTGGGTAAAGGGGTATTTTTAGGGTTCAGGGTCAGTTTTCAGTTCATGGGTAAAGGGGTATTTTTAGGGTTCAGGGTCAGTTTTCAGTTTTTGGGTAAAGGGGTATTTTTAGGGTTCAGGGTCAGTTTTCAGTTTTTGGGTAAAGGGGTATTTTTAGGGTTCAGGGTCAGTTTTCAGTTTTTGGGTAAAGGGGTATTTTTAGGGATAAGGGTCAGTTTTCAGTTTTTGGGTAAAGGGGTATTTTTAGGGTTCAGGGTCAGTTTTGGGTTTTTGGGGTACAGGGATATTTTTAGGGTTCAGGGTCAGTTTTGGGTTTTTGGGGTACAGGCGTACAGGGTAAAAACAAAAAAATATTACATTAAATCAAATAAATAACATTAAAAAAATTACATTAAATTATTAAGTGTTTTATGTATTTTAAATGTATATGTATTAGTTTTAATTTTGTTTTAATATTTTTATTTAATATTTGTACAATTATATGTATTTTAAAATTATTTTTACATTATTATTAATACATTTAAAAAAACGATATTTTTGATTCCGATATTTTTGTACTACGATATTATTTTTTCGATATTTTTGTACTTACCTTTATGAAGATAGGATTCCGATATTTTTGATGTCGGTATTTTTGCTCCGATATTTTTGCATTTCGATATTCTGTCTGTCGATATTATGTCAGACATTCGATATATTGTTAATACTTCACTACCTAGGTTTTCAGCAATAGGCAGCATTACGAAAATGCTGCAACTCACCATGTCCATTTGGGAAGTATCTCTTTTTTTTGTATGAAGGATGGGCTACGTTTTCCTTCAAAGTTCACAGTTATAGCCTGCGCCTAAATTCGAGAGTGTAGTGTTCATTTGTGTGGTAGGAAGAGAAACCAAGAATATGAGGAAGTGAACAAACTTATCTTACCGCCCTGTTATGGGGCGTAACTAATCTCAGGGTGGGAGGAAGGGGAACCAGTGATGTTGGCTTATACAGCACAAATATGGATATACTATGATACAATAAAGTGGCACAGCGTCATGTTTGTAATGGTTTAGCTTGTCGAGGTGGAAACGCCAACCCTGAAAACTTTGCATAGTAAAGTTAGGGTGACAGGCACTCTGCATGTTTGGGAAGTGGGCAGGTCTGAGCCTGCAGTGGAGGGAGTTATTTTGTTGGGGACGACAGTCTCATCATTTTTTAGTCGTAGTTTATCTGATATCTTGTTTTTGCTCATGTGACACTCATGGAAGGGGGGGGGGACACAATCAGCTCCCCATTAGACATAGGGGTGGCCTTGCACACACTTTTACACTCATGGGGGCCCACACTCTGTTAGCTTTTAAAGTCTTAATGTGGAATGTAAATGACCTACCCAACAAAATTGAGTGCACCACAGTGCTACAATATCTCTGCATGCAATCCCCAGACCTGGTACTCCTGCAGGAGACTCACCTTAAGGGCAACCACTATAATGCACTTGACCACTTTGGTTATACCCTGCTGGCACATGTGGGCTTTACCACTTGCTCTAGGGGAACAGGCATCCTTATCAAATCCACAGTGCCCTTAATTTCTTGTCACACATGGTGTGACCCACTTGGAAGATTTGTGGCATAATCTAGCACATGGAAGGGCTGCACTCTTAACATTTGCTCTGTATAAGTACCACAGCAAGTCACACAGAGACCTTCCCCACTCTCAGTCCTCTACTGCTGGAACTGCCACCTGGGGTCCTCATACTAGGGGGGACATGAATGCTGTATTAGATCCAGACATTGATAGGGATCCAGCTCCCCTATTGGTAGCGAGTTCAGTCACCTGTGGGCCTTTGTGGACGCAATGGGTGTGGTCACCCTGTGGCATGAGCATAATCTGATTGCAAGGCAATTCACTCATCTCCCTGCGGTACATGGTAGTTACTCCTGTTTAGATCACATTTTCACTCATCACCTGCATGCTCGTAAGTTTAGGACCTCAACACATGAACCATGTGGCATCTCGGACCACTCTCTGGGAAGGTGCTACTATGTGGCCCAACGAGTGGCATGTGTTGACCCCTAGGATCGACCCATGGTACTTTAAAGACAGAACCTTCAAGAACAAACTATGGGAAAGGACAGACGATATTTTCAGGACAATAAAGGTACTGATAACTCTGCCAGCATCCTATGGGAAGCATTCAAGGCTATTATCCGTGGTCATGGGCAGATCCTGATTAGGGGGAAAAGGAAGGGACAGAAAATAAAATACAAGAAGCTAGAACAAGAGATTGGCACACTAAAAACCCATATACTGGAAGGGGGGGGGCAACCAGTCTTCAGCTACATCACAAGCTCCGTCTGAAGCAGCACAAGCTGAAAGACCTAAAGGAGGACAGGGCGTGCACTTATGCTCTGGCGACGATATTGGTGATAAAGCCAGCGTGGTGGACAATAGGGGATGGAGTTTGGTCTTGGAGATACGAGATGCAGAGGGGAAACTACACACGACTGGTCAGCTTTAGCAGAGACGTTTGCTGCCTCACATGAAGAAACATATGCTACCACGACTGTCAGGTCGGGGTGTTGACCCCCTGAAAGACTTTTCCCTCCGGACTCTCTTGTCTTATCAAATGAGATACGCTGGAGCAAGACCTGACGGTAGATAAAATAGGGAGGGCCATTGGAAGTCTACAGTTGAGGAAGGTGACGTGTGTAATGATTTCCAGGCTGGTTTCGCAGGAGCCTCAGGAATCCGGAGAATAATCCTCAGCCTTCCCCTACGGCCTTTCGACTCTATCAGACTCTAGAGTATCGAATGGCTCGCCAGGGGTTAACAGGGAAACAAAACAAGGAAAGATTGGGGAAGACAACAGGTCTTGGCAGTGGACTTCAGAATGGACGCTTGGTAAAAATGCAGGCTGTAAGGGAAGGAATATACTACTAGCTATACTTTATAACAACACCATGTATATGCACAATGTCTATTATATACATATGAACATCACCTACAACAACTAAACGTCTGGACCTTGGGATATTGCTGAAGGGTCGAATAAGGTGTTCGTATTCTGTGCACAACAAGACAACAGACAATAAAAACTCTATCCCATTCTACGCTAGCATGTGAAAGTAAACAAAATATACACCTCACTCTGCTATTCTCTGGAGAAAACTGAAAGAACATCCAATTCTTCTTCAAGGCTGGATATGTGTGTGTGAGCCTCTACCGTGCAGTATGTACAGGGTCATCTGCCATGATAATCACAATTAGTTATCCACTCTCGTAACCCCCCCCAATATATGGTAAGAAAGGCAGCGCAAGGCGCTGTTACCGTGATTCTTTGTAGCTGAGCCTCGAAATCACACCACACTCTGGTCCACGCAAGTGCCCCAAAATAAATGTAGAATAATGGCAAAGGGAAGGATGATGTGGGGACACACACAACGGGAGTCAGCTTTGGTGGGGGAATCAATATAATGATACTCTTAGCAGTGCCTGGCCGGATGGCGGGGAAGGACCCGGCCGCCGGGCGGAGCACCAGGCGAGGGGGAGAAGGGACTGGTTGCGTCCCTGATGCACTTAGCAGTGCCCGGCTGGATGGTGGCGATAAACCCGACCGCCGGGTGGAGCACCAGGAGTAGGGGATAATGAATTGGCTGCCGCCAAACAAACATCACAGGCTTCGTTGCCTTTCAGGCGCGCAGGTGCGTCTCCAGAAGCTCGTCAGCTTAGGGGCTCAAGGGAGCCATTACAGTAGAAAACAGCAATGGGCGCGACTCTGCTAGCCTCTCCGCCGGATCGCCCCTCTGCATCTTGGTATATGCAGTACGTGTGAGTCGAAAAGCTGGGATAAAGTTCACGAGTATTTCACCAAGGTTGGTGCAAGTAAGTACTTGAAGTTTCAGAATCTCTAGACACGAGACATGGCCCGTGTTTCGGGATTGTATCCCTCATCAGTAGAGAACAAGTTCTGGGGTGGTGGAGAATGCTGCCAAACAAACATCACAGGCTTCGTTGCCTTTCAGGCGCGCAGGTGCGTCTCCAGAAGCTCGTCAGCTTAGGGGCTCAAGGGAGCCATTACAGTAGAAAACAGCAATGGGCGCGACTCTGCTAGCCTCTCCGCCGGATCGCCCCTCTGCATCTTGGTATATGCAGTACGTGTGAGTCGAAAAGCTGGGATAAAGTTCACGAGTATTTCACCAAGGTTGGTGCAAGTAAGTACTTGAAGTTTCAGAATCTCTAGACACGAGACATGGCCCGTGTTTCGGGATTGTATCCCTCATCAGTAGAGAACAAGTTCTGGGGTGGTGGAGAAGGCCGCCAAACAAACATCACAGGCTTCGTTGCCTTTCAGGCGCGCAGGTGCGTCTCCAGAAGCTCGTCAGCTTAGGGGCTCAAGGGAGCCATTACAGTAGAAAACAGCAATGGGTGCGACTCTGCTAGCCTCTCCGCCGGATCGCCCCTCTGCATCTTGGTATATGCAGTACGTGTGAGTCGAAAAGCTGGGATAAAGTTCACGAGTATTTCACCAAGGTTGGTGCAAGTAAGTACTTGAAGTTTCAGAATCTCTAGACACGAGACATGGCCCGTGTTTCGGGATTGTATCCCTCATCAGTAGAGAACAAGTTCTGGGGTGGTGGAGAAGGCCGCCAAACAAACATCACAGGCTTCGTTGCCTTTCAGGCGCGCAGGTGCGTCTCCAGAAGCTCGTCAGCTTAGGGGCTCAAGGGAGCCATTGCAGTAGAAAACAGCAATGGGCGCGACTCTGCTAGCCTCTCCGCCGGATCGCCCCTCTGCATCTTGGTATATGCAGTACGTGTGAGTCGAAAAGCTGGGATAAAGTTCATGAGTATTTCACCAAGGTTGGTGCAAGTAAGTACTTGAAGTTTCAGAATCTCTAGACACGAGACATGGCCCGTGTTTCGGGATTGTATCCCTCATCAGTAGAGAACAAGTTCTGGGGTGGTGGAGAAGGCCGCCAAACAAACATCACAGGCTTCGTTGCCTTTCAGGCGCGCAGGTGCGTCTCCAGAAGCTCGTCAGCTTAGGGGCTCAAGGGAGCCATTACAGTAGAAAACAGCAATGGGCGCGACTCTGCTAGCCTCTCCGCCGGATCGCCCCTTTGCATCTTGGTATATGCAGTACGTGTGAGTCGAAAAGCTGGGATAAAGTTCACAAGTATTTCACCAAGGTTGGTGCAAGTAAGTACTTGAAGTTTCAGAATCTCTAGACACGAGACATGGCCCGTGTTTCGGGATTGTATCCCTCATCAGTAGAAAACAAGTTCTGGGGTGGTGAAGAAGGCCGCCAAACAAACATCACAGGCTTCGTTGCCTTTCAGGCACGCAGGTGCGTCTCCAGAAGCTCGTCAGCTTAGGGGCTCAAGGGAGCCATTACAGTAGAAAACAGCAATGGGCGCGACTCTGCTAGCCTCTCCGCCGGATCGCCCCTCTGCATCTTGGTATATGCAGTACGTGTGAGTCGAAAAGCTGGGATAAAGTTCACGAGTATTTCACCAAGGTTGGTGCAAGTAAGTACTTGAAGTTTCAGAATCTCTAGACACGAGACATGGCCCGTGTTTCGGGATTGTATCCCTCATCAGTAGAGAACAAGTTCTGGGGTGGTGGAGAAGGCCGCCAAACAAACATAACAGGCTTCGTTGCCTTTCAGGCGCGCAGGTGCGTCTCCAGAAGCTCGTCAGCTTAGGGGCTCAAGGGAGCCATTACAGTAGAAAACAGCAATGGGTGCGACTCTGCTAGCCTCTCTGCCGGATCGCCCCTCTGCATCTTGGTATATGCAGTACGTGTGAGTCGAAAAGCTGGGATAAAGTTCACGAGTATTTCACCAAGGTTGGTGCAAGTAAGTACTTGAAGTTTCCAAAATCTCTAGACACGAGACATGGCCTGTGTTTCGGGATTGTATCCCTCATCAGTAGAGAACAAGTTCTGGGGTGGTGGAGAAGGCCGCCAAACAAACATCACAGGCTTCGTTGCCTTTCAGGCGCGCAGGTGCGTCTCCAGAAGCTCGTCAGCTTAGGGGCTCAAGGGAGCCATTACAGTAGAAAACAGCAATGGGCGCGACTCTGCTAGCCTCTCCGCCGGATCGCCCCTCTGCATCTTGGTATATGCAGAACGTGTGAGTCGAAAAGCTGGGATAAAGTTCATGAGTATTTCACCAAGGTTGGTGCAAGTAAGTACTTGAAGTTTCAGAATCTCTAGACACGAGACATGGCCCGTGTTTCGGGATTGTATCCCTCATCAGTAGAGAACAAGTTCTGGGGTGGTGGAGAAGGCCGCCAAACAAACTTCACAGGCTTCGTTGCCTTTCAGGCGCGCAGGTGCGTCTCCAGAAGCTCGTCAGCTTAGAGGCTCAAGGGAGCCATTACAGTAGAAAACAGCAATGGACGCGACTCTGCTAGCCTCTCCGCCGGATCGCCCCTCTGCATCTTGGTATATGCAGTACGTGTGAGTCGAAAAGCTGGGATAAAGTTCACAAGTATTTCACCAAGGTTGGTGCAAGTAAGTACTTGAAGTTTCAGAATCTCTAGACACGAGACATGGCCAGTGTTTCGGGATTGTATCCCTCATCAGTAGAGAACAAGTTCTGGGGTGGTGGAGAAGGCCGCCAAACAAACATCACAGGCTTCGTTGCCTTTCAGGCGCGCAGGTGCGTCTCCAGAAGCTCGTCAGCTTAGGGGCTCAAGGGAGCCATTACAGTAGAAAACAGCAATGGGCGCGACTCTGATAGCCTCTCCGCCGGATCGCCCCTTTGCATCTTGGTATATGCAGTACGTGTGAGTCGAAAAGCTGGGATAAAGTTCACAAGTATTTCACCAAGGTTGGTGCAAGTAAGTACTTGAAGTTTCAGAATCTCTAGACACGAGACATGGCCCGTGTTTCGGGATTGTATCCCTCATCAGTAGAAAACAAGTTCTGGGGTGGTGGAGAAGGCCGCCAAACAAACATCACAGGCTTCGTTGCCTTTCAGGCACGCAGGTGCGTCTCCAGAAGCTCGTCAGCTTAGGGGCTCAAGGGAGCCATTACAGTAGAAAACAGCAATGGGCGCGACTCTGCTAGCCTCTCCGCCGGATCGCCCCTCCGCATCTTGGTATATGCAGTACGTGTGAGTCGAAAAGCTGGGATAAAGTTCACGAGTATTTCACCAAGGTTGGTGCAAGTAAGTACTTGAAGTTTCAGAATCTCTACACACGAGACATGGCCCGTGTTTCGGGATTGTATCCCTCATCAGTAGAGAACAAGTTCTGGGGTGGTGGAGAAGGCCGCCAAACAAACATAACAGGCTTCGTTGCCTTTCAGGCGCGCAGGTGCGTCTCCAGAAGCTCGTCAGCCTAGGGGCTCAAGGGAGCCATTACAGTAGAAAACAGCAATGGGCGCGACTCTGCTAGCCTCTCCGCTGGATCGCCCCTCTGCATCTTGGTATATGCAGTACGTGTGAGTCGAAAAGCTGGGATAAAGTTCATGAGTATTTCACCAAGGTTGGTGCAAGTAAGTACTTGAAGTTTCAGAATCTCTAGACACGAGACATGGCCCGTGTTTCGGGATTGTATCCCTCATCAGTAGAGAACAAGTTCTGGGGTGGTGGAGAAGGCCGCCAAACAAACATCACAGGCTTCGTTGCCTTTCAGGCGCGCAGGTGCGTCTCCAGAAGCTCGTCAGCTTAGGGGCTCAAGGGAGCCATTACAGTAGAAAACAGCAATGGGCGCGACTCTGCTAGCCTCTCCGCCGGATCGCCCCTCTGCATCTTGGTATATGCAGTACGTGTGAGTCGAAAAGCTGGGATAAAGTTCACGAGTATTTCACCAAGGTTGGTGCAAGTAAGTACTTGAAGTTTCAGAATCTCTAGACACTAGACATGGCCCGTGTTTCGGGATTGTATCCCTCATCAGTAGAGAACAAGTTCTGGGGTGGTGGAGAAAGCCGCCAAACAAACATCACAGGCTTCGTTGCCTTTCAGGCGCGCAGGTGCGTCTCCAGAAGCTCGTCAGCTTAGGGGCTCAAGGGAGCCATTACAGTAGAAAACAGCAATGGGCACGACTCTGCTAGCCTCTCCGCCGGATCGCCCCTCTGCATCTTGGTATATGCAGTACGTGTGAGTCGAAAAGCTGGGATAAAGTTCACGAGTATTTCACCAAGGTTGGTGCAAGTAAGTACTTGAAGTTTCAGAATCTCTAGACACGAGACATGGCCCGTGTTTCGGGATTGCATCCCTCATCAGTAGAGAACAAGTTCTGGGGTGGTGGAGAAGGCCGCCAAACAAACATCACAGGCTTTGTTGCCTTTCAGGCGCGCAGGTGTGTCTCCAGAAGCTCGTCAGCTTAGGGGCTCAAGGGAGCCATTACAGTAGAAAACAGCAATGGGCGCGACTCTGCTAGCCTCTCCGCCGGATCGCCCCTCTGCATCTTGGTATATGCAGTACGTGTGAGTCGAAAAGCTGGGATAAAGTTCACGAGTATTTCACCAAGGTTGGTGCAAGTAAGTACTTGAAGTTTCAGAATCTCTAGACACGAGACATGGCCCGTGTTTCGGGATTGTATCCCTCATCAGTAGAGAACAAGTTCTGGGGTGGTGGAGAAGGCCGCCAAACAAACATCACAGGCTTCGTTGCCTTTCAGGCGCGCAGGTGCGTCTCCAGAAGCTCGTCAGCTTAGGGGCTCAAGGGAGCCATTACAGTAGAAAACAGCAATGGGTGCAACTCTGCTAGCCTCTCCGCCGGATCGCCCCTCTGCATCTTGGTATATGCAGTACGTGTGAGTCGAAAAGCTGGGATAAAGTTCACGAGTATTTCACCAAGGTTGGTGCAAGTAAGTACTTGAAGTTTCAGAATCTCTAGACACGAGACATGGCCCGTGTTTCGGGATTGTATCCCTCATCAGTAGAGAACAAGTTCTGGGGTGGTGGAGAAGGCCGCCAAACAAACATCACAGGCTTCGTTGCCTTTCAGGCGCGCAGGTGCGTCTCCAGAAGCTCGTCAGCTTAGGGGCTCAAGGGAGCCATTACAGTAGAAAACAGCAATGGGCGCGACTCTGCTAGCCTCTCCGCCGGATCGCCCCTCTGCATCTTGGTATATGCAGAACGTGTGAGTCGAAAAGCTGGGATAAAGTTCATGAGTATTTCACCAAGGTTGGTGCAAGTAAGTACTTGAAGTTTCAGAATCTCTAGACACGAGACATGGCCCGTGTTTCGGGATTGTATCCCTCATCAGTAGAGAACAAGTTCTGGGGTGGTGGAGAAGGCCGCCAAACAAACTTCACAGGCTTCGTTGCCTTTCAGGCGCGCAGGTGCGTCTCCAGAAGCTCGTCAGCTTAGAGGCTCAAGGGAGCCATTACAGTAGAAAACAGCAATGGACGCGACTCTGCTAGCCTCTCCGCCGGATCGCCCCTCTGCATCTTGGTATATGCAGTACGTGTGAGTCGAAAAGCTGGGATAAAGTTCACAAGTATTTCACCAAGGTTGGTGCAAGTAAGTACTTGAAGTTTCAGAATCTCTAGACACGAGACATGGCCAGTGTTTCGGGATTGTATCCCTCATCAGTAGAGAACAAGTTCTGGGGTGGTGGAGAAGGCCGCCAAACAAACATCACAGGCTTCGTTGCCTTTCAGGCGCGCAGGTGCGTCTCCAGAAGCTCGTCAGCTTAGGGGCTCAAGGGAGCCATTACAGTAGAAAACAGCAATGGGCGCGACTCTGATAGCCTCTCCGCCGGATCGCCCCTTTGCATCTTGGTATATGCAGTACGTGTGAGTCGAAAAGCTGGGATAAAGTTCACAAGTATTTCACCAAGGTTGGTGCAAGTAAGTACTTGAAGTTTCAGAATCTCTAGACACGAGACATGGCCCGTGTTTCGGGATTGTATCCCTCATCAGTAGAAAACAAGTTCTGGGGTGGTGGAGAAGGCCGCCAAACAAACATCACAGGCTTCGTTGCCTTTCAGGCACGCAGGTGCGTCTCCAGAAGCTCGTCAGCTTAGGGGCTCAAGGGAGCCATTACAGTAGAAAACAGCAATGGGCGCGACTCTGCTAGCCTCTCCGCCGGATCGCCCCTCCGCATCTTGGTATATGCAGTACGTGTGAGTCGAAAAGCTGGGATAAAGTTCACGAGTATTTCACCAAGGTTGGTGCAAGTAAGTACTTGAAGTTTCAGAATCTCTACACACGAGACATGGCCCGTGTTTCGGGATTGTATCCCTCATCAGTAGAGAACAAGTTCTGGGGTGGTGGAGAAGGCCGCCAAACAAACATAACAGGCTTCGTTGCCTTTCAGGCGCGCAGGTGCGTCTCCAGAAGCTCGTCAGCCTAGGGGCTCAAGGGAGCCATTACAGTAGAAAACAGCAATGGGCGCGACTCTGCTAGCCTCTCCGCTGGATCGCCCCTCTGCATCTTGGTATATGCAGTACGTGTGAGTCGAAAAGCTGGGATAAAGTTCATGAGTATTTCACCAAGGTTGGTGCAAGTAAGTACTTGAAGTTTCAGAATCTCTAGACACGAGACATGGCCCGTGTTTCGGGATTGTATCCCTCATCAGTAGAGAACAAGTTCTGGGGTGGTGGAGAAGGCCGCCAAACAAACATCACAGGCTTCGTTGCCTTTCAGGCGCGCAGGTGCGTCTCCAGAAGCTCGTCAGCTTAGGGGCTCAAGGGAGCCATTACAGTAGAAAACAGCAATGGGCGCGACTCTGCTAGCCTCTCCGCCGGATCGCCCCTCTGCATCTTGGTATATGCAGTACGTGTGAGTCGAAAAGCTGGGATAAAGTTCACGAGTATTTCACCAAGGTTGGTGCAAGTAAGTACTTGAAGTTTCAGAATCTCTAGACACTAGACATGGCCCGTGTTTCGGGATTGTATCCCTCATCAGTAGAGAACAAGTTCTGGGGTGGTGGAGAAAGCCGCCAAACAAACATCACAGGCTTCGTTGCCTTTCAGGCGCGCAGGTGCGTCTCCAGAAGCTCGTCAGCTTAGGGGCTCAAGGGAGCCATTACAGTAGAAAACAGCAATGGGCACGACTCTGCTAGCCTCTCCGCCGGATCGCCCCTCTGCATCTTGGTATATGCAGTACGTGTGAGTCGAAAAGCTGGGATAAAGTTCACGAGTATTTCACCAAGGTTGGTGCAAGTAAGTACTTGAAGTTTCAGAATCTCTAGACACGAGACATGGCCCGTGTTTCGGGATTGCATCCCTCATCAGTAGAGAACAAGTTCTGGGGTGGTGGAGAAGGCCGCCAAACAAACATCACAGGCTTCGTTGCCTTTCAGGCGCGCAGGTGTGTCTCCAGAAGCTCGTCAGCTTAGGGGCTCAAGGGAGCCATTACAGTAGAAAACAGCAATGGGCGCGACTCTGCTAGCCTCTCCGCCGGATCGCCCCTCTGCATCTTGGTATATGCAGTACGTGTGAGTCGAAAAGCTGGGATAAAGTTCACGAGTATTTCACCAAGGTTGGTGCAAGTAAGTACTTGAAGTTTCAGAATCTCTAGACACGAGACATGGCCCGTGTTTCGGGATTGTATCCCTCATCAGTAGAGAACAAGTTCTGGGGTGGTGGAGAAGGCCGCCAAACAAACATCACAGGCTTCGTTGCCTTTCAGGCGCGCAGGTGCGTCTCCAGAAGCTCGTCAGCTTAGGGGCTCAAGGGAGCCATTACAGTAGAAAACAGCAATGGGTGCAACTCTGCTAGCCTCTCCGCCGGATCGCCCCTCTGCATCTTGGTATATGCAGTACGTGTGAGTCGAAAAGCTGGGATAAAGTTCACGAGTATTTCACCAAGGTTGGTGCAAGTAAGTACTTGAAGTTTCAGAATCTCTAGACACGAGACATGGCCCGTGTTTCGGGATTGTATCCCTCATCAGTAGAGAACAAGTTCTGGGGTGGTGGAGAAGGCCGCCAAACAAACATCACAGGCTTCATTGCCTTTCAGGCGCGCAGGTGCGTCTCCAGAAGCTCGTCACCTTAGGGGCTCAAGGGAGCCATTACAGTAGAAAACAGCAATGGGCGCGACTCTGCTAGCCTCTCCGCCGGATCGCCCCTCTGCATCTTGGTATATGCAGTACGTGTGAGTCGAAAAGCTGGGATAAAGTTCACGAGTATTTCACCAAGGTTGGTGCAAGTAAGTACTTGAAGTTTCAGAATCTCTAGACACGAGACATGGCCCGTGTTTCGGGATTGTATCCCTCATCAGTAGAGAACAAGTTCTGGGGTGGTGGAGAAGGCCGCCAAACAAACATCACAGGCTTCGTTGCCTTTCAGGCGCGCAGATGCGTCTCCAGAAGCTTGCCAGCTTAGGGGCTCAAGGGAGCAATTACAGTAGAAAACAGCAATGGGCGCGACTCTGCTAGCCTCTCCGCCGGATCGCCCCTCTGCATCTTGGTATATGCAGTACGTGTGAGTCGAAAAGCTGAAAGGCAACGAAGCCTGTGATGTTTGTTTGGCGGCCTTCTCCACCACCCCAGAACTTGTTCTCTACTGATGAGGGATACAATCCCGAAACACGGGCCATGTCTCGTGTCTAGAGATTCTGAAACTTCAAGTACTTACTTGCACCAACCTTGGTGAAATACTCGTGAACTTTATCCCAGCTCTTCGACTCACACGTACTGCATATACCAAGATGCAGAGGGGCGATCCGGCGGAGAGGCTAGCAGAGTCGCGCCCATTGCTGTTTTCTACTGTAATGGCTCCCTTGAGCCCCTAAGCTGACGAGCTTCTGGAGACGCACCTGCGCGCCTGAAAGGCAACGAAGCCTGTGATGTTTGTTTGGCGGCCTTCTCCACCACCCCAGAACTTGTTCTCTACTGATGAGGGATACAATCCCGAAACACGGGCCATGTCTCGTGTCTAGAGATTCTGGAACTTCAAGTACTTACTTGCACCAACCTTGGTGAAATACTCGTGAACTTTATCCCAGCTCTTCGACTCACACGTACTGCATATACCAAGATGCAGAGGGGCGATCCGGCGGAGAGGCTAGCAGAGTCGCGCCCATTGCTGTTTTCTACTGTAATGGCTCCCTTGAGCCCCTAAGCTGACGAGCTTCTGGAGACGCACCTGCGCGCCTGAAAGGCAACGAAGCCTGTGATGTTTGTTTGGCGGCCTTCTCCACCACCCCAGAACTTGTTCTCTACTGATGAGGGATACAATCCCGAAACACGGGCCATGTCTCGTGTCTAGAGATTCTGAAACTTCAAGTACTTACTTGCACCAACCTTGGTGAAATACTCATGAACTTTATCCCAGCTCTTCGACTCACACGTACTGCATATACCAAGATGCAGAGGGGCGATCCGGCGGAGAGGCTAGCAGAGTCGCGCCCATTGCTGTTTTCTACTGTAATGGCTCCCTTGAGCCCCTAAGCTGACGAGCTTCTGGAGACGCACCTGCGCGCCTGAAAGGCAACGAAGCCTGTGATGTTTGCTTGGCGGCCTTCTACACCACCCCAGAACTTGTTCTCTACTGATGAGGGATACAATCCCGAAACACGGGCCATGTCTCGTGTCTAGAGATTCTGAAACTTCAAGTACTTACTTGCACCAACCTTGGTGAAATACTCGTGAACTTTATCCCAGCTCTTCGACTCACATGTACTGCATATACCAAGATGCAGAGGGGCGATCCGGCGGAGAGGCTAGCAGAGTGGCGCCCATTGCTGTTTTCTACTGTAATGGCTCCCTTGAGCCCCTAAGCTGACGAGCTTCTGGAGACGCACCTGCGCGCCTGAAAGGCAACGAAGCCTGTGATGTTTGTTTGGCGGCCTTCTCCACCACCCCAGAACTTGTTCTCTACTGATGAGGGATACAATCCCGAAACACGGGCCATGTCTCGTGTCTAGAGATTCTGAAACTTCAAGTACTTACTTGCACCAACCTTGGTGAAATACTCGTGAACTTTATCCCAGCTCTTCGACTCACACGTACTGCATATACCAAGATGCAGAGGGGCGATCCGGCGGAGAGGCTAGCAGAGTCGCGCCCATTGCTGTTTTCTACTGTAATGGCTCCCTTGAGCCCCTAAGCTGACAAGCTTCTGGAGACGCACCTGCGCGCCTGAAAGGCAACGAAGCCTGTGATGTTTGTTTGGCGGCCTTCTCCACCACCCCAGAACTTGTTCTCTACTGATGAGGGATACAATCCCGAAACACGGGCCATGTCTCGTGTCTAGAGATTCTGAAACTTCAAGTACTTACTTGCACCAACCTTGGTGAAATACTCGTGAACTTTATCCCAGCTCTTCGACTCACACGTACTGCATATACCAAGATGCAGAGGGGCGATCCGGCGGAGAGGCTAGCAGAGTCGCGCCCATTGCTGTTTTCAACTGTAATGGCTCCCTTGAGCCCCTAAGCTGACGAGCTTCTGGAGACGCACCTGCGCGCCTGAAAGGCAACGAAGCCTGTGATGTTTGTTTGGCGGCCTTCTCCACCACCCCAGAACTTGTTCTCTACTGATGAGGGATACAATCCCGAAACACGGGCCATGTCTCGTGTCTAGAGATTCTGAAACTTCAAGTACTTACTTGCACCAACCTTGGTGAAATACTCGTGAACTTTATCCCAGCTCTTCGACTCACACGTACTGCATATACCAAGATGCAGAGGGGCGATCCGGCGGAGAGGCTAGCAGAGTCGCGCCCATTGCTGTTTTCTACTGTAATGGCTCCCTTGAGCCCCTAAGCTGACGAGCTTCTGGAGACGCACCTGCGCGCCTGAAAGGCAACGAAGCCTGTGATGTTTGTTTGGCGGCCTTCTCCACCACCCCAGAACTTGTTCTCTACTGATGAGGGATACAATCCCGAAACACGGGCCATGTCTCGTGTCTAGAGATTCTGGAACTTCAAGTACTTACTTGCACCAACCTTGGTGAAATACTCGTGAACTTTATCCCAGCTCTTCGACTCACACGTACTGCATATACCAAGATGCAGAGGGGCGATCCGGCGGAGAGGCTAGCAGAGTCGCGCCCATTGCTGTTTTCTACTGTAATGGCTCCCTTGAGCCCCTAAGCTGACGAGCTTCTGGAGACGCACCTGCGCGCCTGAAAGGCAACGAAGCCTGTGATGTTTGTTTGGCGGCCTTCTCCACCACCCCAGAACTTGTTCTCTACTGATGAGGGATACAATCCCGAAACACGGGCCATGTCTCGTGTCTAGAGATTCTGGAACTTCAAGTACTTACTTGGACCAACCTTGGTGAAATACTCGTGAACTTTATCCCAGCTCTTCGACTCACACGTACTGCATATACCAAGATGCGGAGGGGCGATCCGGCGGAGAGGCTAGCAGAGTCGCGCCCATTGCTGTTTTCTACTGTAATGGCTCCCTTGAGCCCCTAAGCTGACGAGCTTCTGGAGACGCACCTGCGCGCCTGAAAGGCAACGAAGCCTGTGATGTTTGTTTGGCGGCCTTCTCCACCACCCCAGAACTTGTTCTCTACTGATGAGGGATACAATCCCGAAACACGGGCCATGTCTCGTGTCTAGAGATTCTGAAACTTCAAGTACTTACTTGCACCAACCTTGGTGAAATACTCATGAACTTTATCCCAGCTCTTCGACTCACACGTACTGCATATACCAAGATGCAGAGGGGCGATCCGGCGGAGAGGCTAGCAGAGTCGCGCCCATTGCTGTTTTCTACTGTAATGGCTCCCTTGAGCCCCTAAGCTGACGAGCTTCTGGAGACGCACCTGCGCGCCTGAAAGGCAACGAAGCCTGTGATGTTTGCTTGGCGGCCTTCTACACCACCCCAGAACTTGTTCTCTACTGATGAGGGATACAATCCCGAAACACGGGCCATGTCTCGTGTCTAGAGATTCTGAAACTTCAAGTACTTACTTGCACCAACCTTGGTGAAATACTCGTGAACTTTATCCCAGCTCTTCGACTCACATGTACTGCATATACCAAGATGCAGAGGGGCGATCCGGCGGAGAGGCTAGCAGAGTGGCGCCCATTGCTGTTTTCTACTGTAATGGCTCCCTTGAGCCCCTAAGCTGACGAGCTTCTGGAGACGCACCTGCGCGCCTGAAAGGCAACGAAGCCTGTGATGTTTGTTTGGCGGCCTTCTCCACCACCCCAGAACTTGTTCTCTACTGATGAGGGATACAATCCCGAAACACGGGCCATGTCTCGTGTCTAGAGATTCTGAAACTTCAAGTACTTACTTGCACCAACCTTGGTGAAATACTCGTGAACTTTATCCCAGCTCTTCGACTCACACGTACTGCATATACCAAGATGCAGAGGGGCGATCCGGCGGAGAGGCTAGCAGAGTCGCGCCCATTGCTGTTTTCTACTGTAATGGCTCCCTTGAGCCCCTAAGCTGACGAGCTTCTGGAGACGCACCTGCGCGCCTGAAAGGCAACGAAGCCTGTGATGTTTGTTTGGCGGCCTTCTCCACCACCCCAGAACTTGTTCTCTACTGATGAGGGATACAATCCCGAAACACGGGCCATGTCTCGTGTCTAGAGATTCTGAAACTTCAAGTACTTACTTGCACCAACCTTGGTGAAATACTCGTGAACTTTATCCCAGCTCTTCGACTCACACGTACTGCATATACCAAGATGCAGAGGGGCGATCCGGCGGAGAGGCTAGCAGAGTCGCGCCCATTGCTGTTTTCTACTGTAATGGCTCCCTTGAGCCCCTAAGCTGACGAGCTTCTGGAGACGTACCTGCGCGCCTGAAAGGCAACGAAGCCTGTGATGTTTGTTTGGCGGCCTTCTCCACCACCCCAGAACTTGTTCTCTACTGATGAGGGATACAATCCCGAAACACGGGCCATGTCTTGTGTCTAGAGATTCTGAAACTTCAAGTACTTACTTGCACCAACCTTGGTGAAATACTCGTGAACTTTATCCCAGCTCTTCGACTCACACGTACTGCATATACCAAGATGCAGAGGGGCGATCCGGCGGAGAGGCTAGCAGAGTCGCGCCCATTGCTGTTTTCTACTGTAATGGCTCCCTTGAGCCCCTAAGCTGACGATCTTCTGGAGACGCACCTGCGCGCATGAAAGGCAACGAAGCCTGTGATGTTTGTTTGGCGGCCTTCTCCACCACCCCAGAACTTGTTCTCTACTGATGAGGGATACAATCCCGAAACACGGGCCATGTCTCGTGTCTAGAGATTCTGAAACTTCAAGTACTTACTTGCACCAACCTTGGTGAAATACTCGTGAACTTTATCCCAGCTCTTCGACTCACACGTACTGCATATACCAAGATGCAGAGGGGCGATCCGGCGGAGAGGCTAGCAGAGTGGCGCCCATTGCTGTTTTCTACTGTAATGGCTCCCTTGAGCCCCTAAGCTGACGAGCTTCTGGAGACCCACCTGCGCGCCTGAAAGGCAACGAAGCCTGTGATGTTTGTTTGGCGGCCTTCTCCACCACCCAGAACTTGTTCTCTACTGATGAGGGATACAATCCCGAAACACGGGCCATGTCTCGTGTCTAGAGATTCTGAAACGTCAAGTACTTACTTGCACCAACCTTGGTGAAATACTCGTGAACTTTATCCCAGCTCTTCGACTCACACGTCCTGCATATACCAAGATGCAGAGGGGCGATCCGGCGGAGAGGCTAGCAGAGTCGCGCCCATTGCTGTTTTCTACTGTAATGGCTCCCTTGAGCCCCTAAGCTGACGAGCTTCTGGAGACGCACCTGCGCGCCTGAATGGCAACGAAGCCTGTGATGTTTGTTTGGCGGCCTTCTCCACCACCCCAGAACTTGTTCTCTACTGATGAGGGATACAATCCCGAAACACGGGCCATGTCTCGTGTCTAGAGATTCTGAAACTTCAAGTACTTACTTGCACCAACCTTGGTGAAATACTCGTGAACTTTATCCCAGCTCTTCGACTCACACGTACTGCATATACCAAGATGCAGAGGGGCGATCCGGCGGAGAGGCTAGCAGAGTCGCGCCCATTGCTGTTTTCTAATGAATTGGCTGTGCCCGGCCGGATGGCGGGGAAAGACCCAGCCGCCGGGCGGAGTACAAGGAGATTAGGAAATCGGCAAAGAGAACAAACACTGAATCAACCGTGTAGCGGTCATGCACGAACAACACAGAATACACTGACTCCAAGGTAGAGAACGTCAGTGCCACGGAGTGACTGAAAGTACGACCCTAATAGAGCAACCAAACTAAACACCCTCACTGAGGAGGCAGGAAACAAACAGGAAACAAACAACCAACGGGAAACCGGAAGTCAGGCAAAACGAACTGGGACAGAGAACTCGGAAGTAAGAGCTAGATGCTAGAACGCAAAGCGGCGTTCCGTTGGTGTAATGCGTCTTATATAGTGTCATGCAATTAAAGCTACAGCTCGAGTGGGACATCGGGGCATGACAGCACACTCCCCCCACAATGCACCCCCCGGGTTTGGGCTTGTCAGGATGTTTCAGATGGTATAAACGTACCAGCCAAGGGGCGTGTACATTATGAGCTGGCTCCCATGTGCGTTCCTCGACTCGGTAACCTTTCCAATGAATCAAGTATTGGGGGTTCTTCCCCATTCTACGTGAGTCCAGGATAGCCTCGACCTCATATTCCTCAGAATCTTGAATGGTTATAGGAGCGGGTTTCTTAGGCAATCTGGTACCCGGTTCAACCGGCTTTAACAGTGAAACATGGAATACTGGATGAATTCTGAATGAAGGGGGCAATTCTAGTTTCATGGCCACCAGATTAATCAGCTTGATCACCTTATAGGGACCTTTAAATTTGGGGTTGAACTTGCGAGGACCACCGAAGCGAAATGTATCTCGTGGACAGCCACACCTCATCCCCGGGTGCATAGATAGGTTCTAACCTCCTGTGTAGGTTTGCTCCCTCCGTGTATCTCACCTTCGCCATCTCTAGACTGTCTAGTGTTTTCTTATGTACCCCCTGTAGTCTTACAACCAGATCAGCTGCTGTGGGAGTCGGACTGTCTGTAGGGATTCCTGAAGGCAACAACTTAGGGTGGTAACCATAGGAACAAAAGAAAGGGGTGGTATTAATAGAGGTATGTGGACTATTGTTGTATGATATTTCAGCCAACCATACAAGTTTGTCCCAGTCTACTAGGGACTGCAAGACCTGATTCCTTATGTACTGTTCAAAGCATTGATTAACCCTCTCTGTCTTCCCAACTGACTGAGGGTGGTGGCTAGAGGACAGTCTAACATCTATCTGGAGCAAAGAACATAAACACCTCCAGAAACGTGACACAAATTGGGCCCCTCTATCGGAAACCAAGACAGAAGGGAAACCATGGAGGCGGACTACCTGCTGCATAAACACTGAAGCCAATTGAACTGCTGTGGGTAATCCCCCCAAAGGTACAAAATGAACCATTTTCGTGAATAAGTCTACCACGACTAACAAGGTATTGTTCTTCATCTTAGTGAGTGGCAACTCCACTATAAAATCAAGGGACACGGTATGCCAAGGGCCTGGAAGGGAAGCTAAAGGCATGAGTAAGCCTACTGGGTTTAGGTGAGATACTTTGCTCTGAGCACATACATGACATGTTTTGACAAAGGATTCTATGGATGGCGGGGAAAGACCCAGCCGCCGGGCGGAGTACAAGGAGATTAGGAAATCGGCAAAGAGAACAAACACTGAATCAACCGTGTAGCGGTCATGCACGAACAACACAGAATACACTGACTCCAAGGTAGAGAACGTCAGTGCCACGGAGTGACTGAAAGTACGACCCTAATAGAGCAACCAAACTAAACACCCTCACTGAGGAGGCAGGAAACAAACAGGAAACAAACAACCAACGGGAAACCGGAAGTCAGGCAAAACGAACTGGGACAGAGAACTCGGAAGTAAGAGCTAGATGCTAGAACGCAAAGCGGCGTTCCGTTAGTGTAATGCGTCTTATATAGTGTCATGCAATTAAAGCTACAGCTCGAGTGGGACATCGGGGCATGACAGCACACTCCCCCCACAATGCACCCCCCGGGTTTGGGCTTGTCAGGATGTTTCAGATGGTATAAACGTACCAGCCAAGGGGCGTGTACATTATGAGCTGGCTCCCATGTGCGTTCCTCGACTCGGTAACCTTTCCAATGAATCAAGTATTGGGGGTTCTTCCCCATTCTACGTGAGTCCAGGATAGCCTCGACCTCATATTCCTCAGAATCTTGAATGGTTATAGGAGCGGGTTTCTTAGGCAATCTGGTACCCGGTTCAACCGGCTTTAACAGTGAAACATGGAATACTGGATGAATTCTGAATGAAGGGGGCAATTCTAGTTTCATGGCCACCAGATTAATCAGCTTGATCACCTTATAGGGACCTTTAAATTTGGGGTTGAACTTGCGAGGACCACCAAGCGAAATGTATCTCGTGGACAGCCACACCTCATCCCCGGGTGCATAGATAGGTTCTAACCTCCTGTGTAGGTTTGCTCCCTCCGTGTATCTCACCTTCGCCATCTCTAGACTGTCTAGTGTTTTCTTATGTACCCCCTGTAGTCTTTCAACCAGATCAGCTGCTGTGGGAGTCGGACTGTCTGTAGGGATTCCTGAAGGCAACAACTTAGGGTGGTAACCATAGGAACAAAAGAAAGGGGTGGTATTAATAGAGGTATGTGGACTATTGTTGTATGATATTTCAGCCAACCATACAAGTTTGTCCCAGTCTACTAGGGACTGCAAGACCTGATTCCTTATGTACTGTTCAAAGCATTGATTAACCCTCTCTGTCTTCCCATCTGACTGAGGGTGGTGGCTAGAGGACAGTCTAACATCTATCTGGAGCAAAGAACATAAACAC
The DNA here is from genome assembly GCF_964263255.1 of Lissotriton vulgaris. Classification (NCBI taxonomy): domain Eukaryota; kingdom Metazoa; phylum Chordata; class Amphibia; order Caudata; family Salamandridae; genus Lissotriton; species Lissotriton vulgaris. Next base: position 982,076,715 of record NC_141699.1, on the reverse strand, counting down.
CTCCAGAAACGTGACACAAATTGGGCCCCTCTATCGGAAACCAAGACAGAAGGGAAACCATGGAGGCGGACTACCTGCTGCATAAACACTGAAGCCAATTGAACTGCTGTGGGCAATCCCCCCAAAGGTACAAAATGAACCATTTTCGTGAATAAGTCTACCACGACTAACAAGGTATTGTTCTTCATCTTAGTGAGTGGCAACTCCACTATAAAATCAAGGGACACGGTATGCCAAGGGCCTGGAAGGGAAGCTAAAGGCACGAGTAAGCCTACTGGGTTTAGGTGAGATACTTTGCTCTGAGCACATACATGACATGTTTTGACAAAGGATTCTATGTCCTTAATCATGGTAGGCCACCAAAAACTTTCACGCACAGCTTTGGTTGTCCACTTGATTCCTGGATGGCCTGCCACGGGATGAGTATGATACCACTTCAAGATCTGTTCTTGCAACTCATGGGAGGGCAATACTACTCCTCCCTGTACACATACATAACCCTCCTTCGTAGCGGTTTCCTGGGAACCCACTAGGGCATGCATGTCCACTGCGGCTTGACTTGTCTTGACCTGATTCAAGAAATCCTCTTCCGTGAGTATCCCCCCTATGATGTTCTCCCTAGAAATGATATAGGGCTGCTCTATCAATCCTGTAGGGTGATCGAAACTCAGTCGGGACAAGGCGTCCGCCATGCCGTTCCTTTTCCCTGGTCTATAGTGGACGGAAAAGTCGTATTCACTGAAGAATTGGGACCAGCGTAATTGTCTCATGGACAGAGCTTTGGCTGACTTGATATATTGTAGGTTACGGTGGTCCGTGTACACCACTGCAGGATATCGAGCGGCCAGTAAGTATTGCCTCCACTCCTCGAATACCTTTTTGATTGCTAGGAGCTCTTTGTCCCCTACTGCATAATTGTATTCAGCAGGGGTAAATTTGTGGGAGTAATAAGCTAGAGGATGACACTCTCCCAACACAGGATCCGCCTGAGATAAAACACCTCCCACTGCCACTTGGGAGGCACCCACCTCCACCACAAAAGGCAAGGCTGGATCCGAATGACGCAAAACTGGAGCACTGGTAAAGGCGGTCTTCAGCAGCCGGAATGAACAATCGGCCTCACTGGACCATAAGAATGGAATGCCCTTTTTTAACAAGGCCGTAAATGGCGCCACCAGGGCCGAGAAACTCTGAATAAACCATCTATAGAAATTGGCCAGACCCAGGAAACTTGGATCAGAGGACAGCCAATATTGTTATTATCCAAAGAAAGACATACCACTGACGGAATACAGCTCATACAGACCCATAACATTGTTACATTTAGAGGCAAAGGTACTGGGAAAAATCCTGGTCGAACAGGTTAAGGGAAGTGATAGCTACTGTGGTCCACCTGGACCAATCTAGCTTCATGCCGCCTAGGGGAAGCAGATTAAACATGTGGCATCTATATGGGAATTGCATATTACTGTGGTTCCTCAGGTTGAAGGAGCTGAGCTGCCCTCGTTAGACACCAAGATGGCATTTGATAGCACTAAATGGAGCAATTTGTTTGCAGCCCTTGCCAGATTGGGCTGTAGCCCCCAGTTCTGCGGGTGACTAAACCTCTTTATCAGGGCAGTTGGAAACAGTACAGGTTAATAACATGCTGCCCCAGCCTTTTGCTCTGACTCAGGGCACCAGCCAAGTATACCCCCTGCCCCCAATGATTTTTGGTCTGGCGCTTGAACCACTGGTGGCCTTGGTATGCCAAGATCCACTTATACAAGGAAACTGTGGCACTGGGAAATGGAAATAACAAATCTCTCCTTATGCTGACGATATACTGCTATAGTCCATGCACCCCGATCTCACAGTGGACAGGATATTACATATAATTCAACTTTGTGGAGACTGCTACGGATACAGGATTCACTGGAGCAAGTCCATCATCTTTCCCCTAATAGGGGATGTCTGCTACCTGCCATCGAGGTGTGTGGCTCTAATAGTGCAGGATGGATTTTGATATCTGAGAATATACATCACATGTGATGTGGGAGACTTCCTAGAGAAAAAAATTCTCCCACACCTAGATCGCCTCCAGAGCAATATATTGCCCACTGGTGGGCGCTCCCCGTGTCTCTGATGGGCAGAGCTGTCCTCTTTAAGATGATGACCCTCTCAAGCCTACTCTGTGTTCTACAGAACACCCTCTACAAAGCAAAGTACCCCCAGATTTCTTCAAGAAGGTTTACCATGAGTTGTGAGACCTACTGTGGGATAGGGGTAGCTCAAAAAAAGCACTGTGCAAACTCCAAAGAGGGGTGTATGAAGGAGGGCTGGCGGTCTTTAACATAAGCAAATGATATTGGGTGTTCGCTGATCAAACAGAACAGGCATACTTTATGGATCAGGAAGCTATGGGAAGCCGTGGCTACCTGCTGCTGCTCTACAGGAAGGGGCGAGAGGGGGCCCTGCTCACACACACTAAGGTGAGGCCGTGGCGAGAGACTACTAGATTCTTGGGCTGGGAGGGCAAGTTGACAGACAAGAACCCGCTGTGGGACAGCGACATCCTGTGGGAGGTTGAGGGCCTAGAGGGATTCTCCAAATGGGAGCTACTTGGCATTGCATAGTTGGGGGATTTGTGGAGAGGACACGCCATGGTAATATTTGAGACTCTGATGCCCAATTATTAGGAGGTGGAGCCAGAGCGTTTTAGACATCTACAGCTGGGGCGCGCACTGAGGCGACACATATTAGTGAGCAACCAGTTATCAGAGTTGGAGCTGCTACAGGACTGACTATTATTAGATCCCATGATGGACAAAGCCATCTCTGATTTATAAGAAATTAACTAACAATTCCCCATATCCTCTGAAGGCATTGAGGGACGCGTGGGTGGGAGACTTTGGACTCAGAGGGCGACGCCTGGGTTGATGCAGTGCAGAGCCCTGGGAAGTGGCAATATGATTAAGTTTCCATTTAGTCCAACTAAGGATACTTCACAGATCGTATTACTCTCGAACATTCCTACAAAAATTAGTGAGGAGCAACACTACCCAATGTGCCAGGGATTGTGGTTTGGTAGGAACCTTCTTTCACATATTGTGAGCCTGCTCAGAAATTCAGCATTACTGGAGGGGAGTGGTGAAAATTATGGCCCAGGTCACTGCACTCAAGGTACCTCTGGAGGCTAAATGGCATCTATTGATTATAACAGGTGGAGGTGTGGCCCAGATACCAGAAGATTTGGCTAGCATTGGCTGCAGGGGTCAATAAGGCCAACATAGCAAGGCCCCAGGGGTGGGCATGCCCCCCATATCGAAGACTGAGAAAACGATATGGACTAGTGTCTACAGGCAGAACATGTGGCATACCACGCTGCCCTAGCAGTTGGGAGACGGTTTGGGATAAATGGCGTAAATATAGAGTCCAATGAGTAAGAAGATGAGGAGTGACACCTTGGGAGATGTACCCAGGTCATTGTTTTAATTTCACCCGGATGAGATATTCATGCTTGCATATGATACAGACTTTCCACTTGACACCTATAGCTTTCACGATTCCACTGTGACTTGTTACTTCCCGATGTACATTGTGCAAATGATCCATCAATTGTATTTACTGTTCAATGAGCAACTGTTAAATAAAAAGATCTATCAAAAATAGAATATGTGGCAGGGGAATAATTGCTTTGTTGGTGCAGGGTTGCGGATAATGGGCAGCAGTCTTCTTCTTATAAAAATTGTTGTAATGCTGCTGTCCAAAAAGGCCCAACTTGAAGTAATCTCAATAATATTTTAGAGGTCTTGTGAAGAGTAGGTACTGTGACGTTGCATTTTGAATAAAACACAATGGGTTCTGGGCCTTGATAAGAAGGATCATGTCTGGAATATGAAGACCAAAACGTCTACTTTGCCCACATAGTTACATTCATTTATCATCAAAATACCCTCCCGTGGTCAATCCCGCCCAGGTCATTCCCACTTTCTGCTTCCTTTACTGAGGTCGTTGGGCAGCGGAGGCACTCTCCATTTTGTCGGCTGCTTGTAAATACTAAAACTAAACTTGCTCCACTGCATTGCATGAACACAAGACAGCAAAAAAGCATTGTATCTACTAAGATGTGGCACTGGCTTCCCTTTTCCCTGAGCTGTTTCACTTTTGGCTGCCATGCACCAAACACACACCCTTGCGCCATAGTGCAAGGGTGCATGCATTCTCTAAGGGATAGTTTTTGCACTAGACGGGTCCTTTGAAGAAAAAAAAATATCCTTCAACAATTTTACTGCCTTTTATGTATGCTGTAAAATGCCGCACACATGGAAAGTAGGAAAAGCAAAGCGAAATGAAAACATTTCTTCTTGTTGCGCCTGCCTCGAGGAAGTGTAGGATTTTGACTAAAATTTTGTAGATAGAGATTTGCATAAAAACCCATGGGTGGTGGCTTTAGCACTCCCTGCACCACCGATGGAACGCCCCTTGTTGCAGCGTGAAAGGAAGCAGTGCATTGCACAAGTTTGCATTACTTGCAGAATCTATCCAAGGCAAATCCAGATTTGTGTTGGATAGTAAATCCAAAAATAACACTTTGCATCGGGTTTGAATTACAAAAGTGTCAAGCATTAGTAAATCTGGACCATAATTCAATCAATTTTCATAGAGGTTAAAGTCAGAACAAATTCTCTTAATTATTTGGGGGCATATTATCAAGAACAGCATTAAAAAGTATCACCGGTTTAGCGGCAAAAAACTGCTGCTAGAACGGCAATAATGGGCTTGATAATATGCCCTTGTGAATTCCCATAGAAGCCCAGGTTCTGGTGTCAACCTGGGCTTCTATTGGAATTCACAAGGGCATATTATCAAGCCCATTATCGCCATTTTAGCGGCAGTTTTCTGCCGTTAAACCGGCAATAATTGTAACGCCGTTCTTGATAATATGCCCCTTGGTTGTTTAATACAGCTTCGGCTTTTATGAAGCGGTATGTTTCTGCCACTTCATCCTAAACAATTACAAACTTCTACAATTAGACCACTGCACCACCAGATGTGAAAAAAATTCTACATTTTATTTACAAGTACTTTACACTTTTTACAGAACATAATTTTTCAATTTTTTTTACAAGCTGCATAAAGAAATATAAAGCAAAACAAATTGCACAGGTTATTCTAACTGACGGGTGAACTAGGTAATGATTTTTTAATCATGATGATTGGTAAAAATTATAAAAGCTATGCCAGCATTACTGAACTGCGTAAATGGCTCATATTTCTTAATTCGAGCATTGGAAAAGTGGAATGGAATGTTAGGAATAATGCCTCAAAGCTACCCAAGTGAAAGAGAGCAAATCAAATGAAACAAGGAAAACCCCATGATCCACATGAATGAAAGAAATGTACAGAAAATTAGTATGTGTTTTTTGTACATTGCTTTCTTTGAAATTGCACATGCCAATGTAAACTACAGGACGGATTCTTTTAACTGCTAGCTGAGATACCCCAAATCAAAGTGGGAATTTGTGTTTGATGCAGTGCTATCACAACCCTAATGACATCTGTGAAGAACAGGGACACCAATGTCTATCAACATCACTTGTGGATTACACAATGTTTAACCTAACAATGAAAAAGAGTACCAAAGCAGGTCACTGTGCATTTCATGAAAATCACTGGAATCTTTTTAGTAAAATTCTAATTTCAAACATAGTTGTATTTAAGAATTGTCAGCTGCGCATTCCAACACAACATGCAATGGAGGATCTCATTCAAGTGTGATTGAAGACGTAAGGTACCCCAATCTATGGGCACATGGCATAGATTATATATCTGGGGATTATTTAGCAGTCCCTGCCAACAGAGTCTTATGCTAACTGGATGAGGTAAATCTATCACAAAAGAACTGGCTTGTTAGTATTAGTAGTATCCAATTATTACCAATAAATGTGGCTCACATTTCTATAGAAAACCTGTAGGTGACAATTAGGAATCTGAAAGAATAAATGCAGAATGAGAAGATGGTCTCCAGGACTCGGTGATGTCCATGATTCGAAGATATTATTGTACACTGCTCATCGCCTTCGAGCATTGAAGAGTTCAACATGGATGGAGGATTTGTGTCTTTTAAGGGATTAAACAGATATATTAGCCTTGGTATTTCTGGAACTAGACTGAGACCTCGTGGTGTGTATTCAAGTACTAATAGGTATCTTCATGGTCTTTAAAAGAAATTGGCAATCACCTCTGCTAGGTTATTCACACTAGTGATATCACAGAAGAGACAATAACTACAGATCAGAATTAAATCTCATCAAAACGTACCTTTTGAAGTATGGCAATCCTAGCACATAATGCAATTTTGGAAATATAACACAATCAAAAAAATGTTTAATAACAAAAAAGATTAAAGGTATTGTATTTAGTGTGTGAATGACTGTGTCACTTATGTTTGAAGTTCCCTGACAAGGGCATATATCAAGATATTGACCTCACTAAATGACACAATGTAAGACTTGTTGCAATAAACCCTGCAAATCCCACTCCTCCATGGTCCGCCAATCCTACTGTGCTATTGCGATCACTAAAAGTGACAAAGTGGCAGCGTAATTGCTAAGTGCTTCTCTGGCCCCACACGAAGGGGGGTCAGGCTTCTAGGTTTTACTCTTAAAGCTAGCATCACAATGTAGCTGGACAAGGGAACCTTTGAACATACTGATCCTTAGAAATGTGTCCCCACTAAATTCTCTGTGGCAAAGCTCTATAGTTCCTCAAAGTATTTCGAACAGTTATGATTCCGATAAAAATTAAACATATATTTCATAATTCAGGTATGCCAGTACATGTTCTACTCAGCAGAGAAAATAAAAGGTGGAAGAGAGCGAGACCAGCTCGCTCAATCCTTTATGCCTCTCTAAACATTGTGTTTGTCACACACTACTTGCTACATATTATTCGACAGTGGTTTGTATCAAAAATACTATTTACTGTAAACCTTTACATATAGTGTCAAACACAAAACATTAACCCGCACATCCATTTACAGTTGATTGAAGAAAACATGAGTCCAAAATCTGTGTGTTCTCCATACAATTCTTTGATTTTTCTCAGGTTGAAAAGTCAGAATTTGAAGCTCTACTGGGTCCAGGAACTGATGACTTCTTTATGTCAGCAGAGTAGGAAATATTCCCTGATAGTGTTTATAGATTCTGTTTGAATTTGTTTCACCATGATATCACGTGGACGGCAGCATTTCTTAGGGAGAAAAAAATATGTAATTATAATAAATCACTTAGGACCACAGGCAATGTGAGTTCTAGTACTACATTCTCTAACGTAAGTTTGTGACTGCCCTAAAACTCAAAACTTGATTCAGGAAGAATTATAACACTCTTTAATTTATTTGCTCCAGCCTGCTTTACTGATTTAGTTCCTTACACTGCCTTGCTACTAATGTTATACCTGTATCACGGAGAAAGACATACATGACAATGAAAGCAGCAGGAATATTAAAATTGATTTATTTACTAAAGATTTTAAGTCTCAAATCAGTGACTTGCAGTGCATGGCTAATGTACATGTCCAGGGGAACTGAGCCATTGCATACCAACAAGGACATCCTGAAAAGAGACTATTTCTCCACCATGCAACTGAGCAGAACTGTCTTTTATTTCACAAGTCATGCTAGCACTTACTGAATTTAATAAAGAAAAGTGGAAAAATAATTGCATTTCAATTACATATATGATACAAACGTGAAACATATTTACTACATCACCTCAATTCTGATTCATTTTTAGGTCTCGCATATTAGGTAGCACGTGCTGTGTCTATGTGAAGAGACCTATTGTCAGCTTCAAGTGGGCTTGCAATCTGTTCATTACCTACCATTGGTTGATTTTCTGTCACTCTTACTTCAGGTGGTAATTTCTTCATTTTGTTTAAGCACTCCGTGAGATTGCACGTGTTATCCTGCTGACTCCCTTGTGTACTCCTCTCCCACACCATGCTTATTTTGTTCTCTCCCCCATGTGCTTATCCCGCGCGACACTCCGTGATGTGCTTGCTCTTGTGTGCTCTCTCTTCAGTTGCTAGCCTCTGTAAGCTTTACACACTTGCACCCTAGGATTCAGTTTATTCTTATTGTCTGTCTGGCTTGCACCCCCTCCAATGTTACTGCACCCCACCTGCACAACATTTTTTTCCTTGTTAATTGCCAATCGAACTCGGCTTGTTAAAAAGAAAAAAATGCTCATGTCATTTCCTAGGCAATGCATGCTTGATGTATGCGTCTACAAAATAATGCAGACAGCCGCGGCAAAGGAATTTGTTTTTCTTTTAGTATTGCTGCCCAGCATCAGGGATGCTGCACAGCATGGCTAAATCCATTGCTGAGCCAACAGAACCCAAAGGCGAGGCTTATTGGCTTTTCCAATGCTTGTTAGTCTAGCTCCTTGCAATGATACTATGCAATGTACTCATCGTGATATATGACATCTACAAAGAGTCACACATTGTTATTTTTCGCATATAGTGGGTTGGTCGAAAATTGGACCTCTCTGAGTCAAAAGGTGTTAAGATAAGCTGTCTATGTTTTTGTTATCTATGGGTCTCATTGAGAGACAGCAGCATCTACAGAATTTAGCTAGTCACTAATAGTCACTAAACAGTTGTTTTCCACTCCTGCAAATTCTCCAAGGGAAATGCTTGCCTCTGTGGTGTTTCCGCCGCAATGCCAAAGCCTGCAGAGACCCAAGGGAAACAGTGAATGTCATATGGCGGTTTTCCATTTCAGCAGCCTTTTCCCGCTTCTCTCAAGTCTCCACATACTCAAGAGGGTATGCAGACAAAATATCGATATATAAATATCGATATACAATAATATTGAACTTTAAATATCGAAGGGACATAATATAGAAGGTAAGTAATATCGATAGATTTAATATCGATATTAGTAATATCGATGTTTTAAATATCGATGTTAGTAATATCGATGTTAATAATTTCGATGTTACTAATATCGATTTTTAAATTATTTTTGTGCATATTATTATGTATTTATTATGTTTTTAATTTATTTGCATGTAATTTAATTACATTTTGTATTTTAGTACTGTAGCGGGTTGTGGGTTTATAGGGGAATAGGGTGGGAAGTAATTTAATTATGTTAAATTGATTATTAATTAGTAGGAATTATACATTAATTTTAATTATTTGGTAATTATTTTTAATGAATTGGTAATTAATTTGAATTAATTGATTAATTGATAATTATGTTCTTTAGCGGGTTGTGAGTTTATAGGGGAATAGGGTGGGAAGTAATTTAATTATGTTAAATTAATGATTAATTAGTAGGAATTATAAATTAATTTTAATTAATTGATAATTATTTTTAATTAATTGGTAATTTATTTTAATTAATTGATTAGTTGATAATTATGTTCTGTAGCGGGTTGTGGGTTTATAGGGCAATAGGGTGGGAAGTAATTTAATTATGTTACATTAATTAATTAGTAGGAATTATAAAGTAATTTTAATTAATTGATAATTATTTTTAAATAATGGGTAATCAATTTTAATTAATTGATAATTATGTTCTGTAGCGGATTGTGGGTTTATAGGGGAATAGGGTGGGAAGTAATTGAAATGTAATTAAGTAAAAATGTTTTTTAATTGTTTTGTTAATTATATAATTGTTAATTAATTATTAATTGGTAATTAAATGGTATTTTTTATGAATTTTTTTAGTTAAATATATTTTGCTTATCGTGTTTTTAATAATTATGAATTGGTATTTGTAAATGGTTTATATTTATTTAATAGTTAAGTTTTTTATTATTTAAAAAAATACATTTATTTATAAGTATGTTATTTTTACCCCTACGCTATCCAACACTTTCCCTACTGTTGCACTCTCTGGAGTTGGAATAGTAATTGTTACCCCTCCGCTATCCAACACTTTCCCTACTGTTGCACTCTCTGGAGTTAGAATAGTAATTGTTACCCCTACGCTATCCAACACTTTCCCTACTGTTACACTCTTTGGAGTTGGAATAGTAATTGTTACCCGTACGCTATCCAACACTTTCCCTACTGTTGCACTCTCTGGAGTTGGAATAGTAATTGTTACCCCATCGCTATCCAACACTTTCACTACTGTTGCACTCTTTGGAGTGGAAATAGTAATTGTTACCCCTACGCTATCCAACACTTTCCCTACTGTTGCACTCTCTGGAGTTGGAATAGTAATTGTTACCCCTACGCTATCCAACACTTTCCCTACTGTTGCACTCTCTGGAGTTGGAATAGTAAGTTTTACCCCTACGCTATCCAACACTTTCACTACTGTTGCACTCTTTGGAGTGGGAATAGTAATTGTTACCCCTACGGTATCCAACACTTTCCCTACTATTGCATTCTCTGGAGTTGGAATAGTAATTGTTACCCCTACGCTATCCAACACTTTCACTACTGTTGCACTCTTTGGAGTGGGAATAGTAATTGTTACCCCTATGCTATCCAACACTTTCCCTACTGTTCCACTCTCTGGAGTTGGAATAGTAATTGTTACCCCTACGCTATCCAACACTTTCCCTACTGTTGCACTCTCTGGAGTGGGAATAGTAATTGTTACCCCTACGCTATCCAACACTTTCCCTACTGTTGCACTTTCTGGAGTGGGACTAGTAATTGTTACCCCTACGCTATCCAACACTTTCCCTACTGTTGCACTCTCTGGAGTGGGAATAGTAATTGTTACCCCTACGCTATCCAACACTTTCCCTACTGTTGCACTCTCTGGAGTTGGAATAGTAATTGTTACCCCTAGGCTATCCAACACTTTCCCTACTGTTGCACTCTCTCGAGTGGGAATAGTAATTTTTACCCGGACGCTATCCAAAATGTATTACATTTTTTTTATTTGTTTTACATTTTTATTAATTGTGATTTATATTATTATTTGATGTATATAAATTTATTTGTGAATTATTATATTTTCATTTATTTATAAGTTATTAAAATATTTTATTAGAGGTATTATTAATTAAGTATATACTATGTATTATATCTTTATTATTATTAGTTTTGATTACATTATTTGTTAATTTTAAATATTATAATATATTCGTAACTATGTTTATTACATTTATAAGCATTAATTTGTTAATATTACATTTTTTTACATAAAAAAACGATATTTAAAAAAAAATGATATTTTTGACATCAATATTTTTTGTCTCGATATTTTTGTACTTACCTTGTTAGAGAGAGGATCTCGATATTAATGTAATCAATATTTTTGTTGCGATATTTTTGTAGGTAGATATTTTTGTAGTCGATATTTTGTCATAGATTCACTGAAGAGCAACCAGAGAACGCATGGGGCAAACAGCCTTCAGCATCCACTCCATCCCAGTCAGCCACAGATCTAACTGCAGATTCCTTACTTTGCAAATTTCCCCAGAGACACCTCTGTCCTGCCTCTGGATATGAAGGCACAGGCACTCTGCTCTGCTTTTGGGACAGTAGATATTTCTATAGAGGCAGCTAAAGTGGAGGACATATACACAGAATCAGGGGTTTAGAGAACCAGGCCGTCCCTGCCCAGTCCAGGACTATCAGAATGAGCTGCCCTTGATATGATCTGACTTTCTTCAGTACCCGCGGGATCAGTGGCAGAGGTAGGAAGGTGTACAGGAGTCAGGAGTGGGACACATCCCCTAGAGACCAGATAAACTTTACAGCACAAAATTCTGAGCACTGAGGGGCTTATTTAAAAGCCCCTTGGGCCGCTAGTGCATCACTTTTCCTGACACACCGATGACGCTTTCAGCTGCCCCACATTTATAAGGACGCAAAAAGCCACCCTACAGGGTATGCCCAGAAATAGGTCCTCCTTGCTCACTTTGCAACTGGATTCAAGGTAGCCTGGCTGATGAGGGTTATGAACCCGAAACCGGTCCCAGGATGCTTAATTCCGGTTCAGGGAAGACATGGCTTGGTAGTTTTGGCTGGACTGTTCCCATCAGGCACAGGGTTAGACTGATTTGCATATGGCCATGTCTGAACTGGTGTGGCGGAGTGAGCTAAAGAATGATGATGGATTAAACCTAGATCAGTTGACTGGGGGTGAGTGCTTGGAATGTTCAACACTCCGTCCATCATCCCCTTTGGTTTTGCTAAATTCGCCTTAATTTGCCAGATTATGCCCAGACGTGGGTTCCTTGCTCACTTTCCCACTGGATTCAAGGTAGCCTGGCTGAAGAGGGCTATGAACCCGAAACCGGTCCCAGGATGCTTGTTTCAAGTCCAGGGAAGACATGGCTGGGCAGTTCGGGGTGGACTGTTCCAATGAGGGACAGGGTGAGACTGATTTGCATATAGCCATGTCTGAACTGGGATGGCGGAGTGAGCTAAAGAATGATGATGGATTAAACCCAGATTACGTTGACTGGGGGTGAGTGCTTGCAATGTTCAACACTCCGTCCATCATCCCCTTTGGGTTTGCCTTGTAAATACGGCCACATTACAACCAGCACTTTGCGTGAAAGGGGCATTCCATGGGAGTTGCTGTGAGTGATCCTACGCAACACCCATGGAACCCGACACATTTTCAGATTTATGAGAAATCGTTTGATTAGATTTTGATTTGATTTATCTATTTGTATAGCGCGCGATTGCCCGAGGGCGTCTTGGCGCTGAGATATACCACTGGCTCATTAAAGATGTATGACTAGAGCTGTTTAGCGAAAAGCCATGTTTTAACTTCCTTTCTGAAGGATTTCAGGGATGGACTAGTTTTTATGTCTAGTGGTAGTTTGTTCCATGTTCTTGCCGTGTGTACCAGGAAGCTTCTTCCGCCCCAGTTAGTTCTTCTGAATCTAGGGACCCTCATGAGTTTCATTTGGCTGGATCTGAGAAGTCTGTTTGGCTCATATAGTTGCAGATGTGTTCTTAGAAATTGTGATCCAGTTCCGTTTATTGCTTTGTATGCCAAGCATAGTGATTTAAATTGTATCCTGCTTACAATTGGGAGCCAGTGCAGGCTCTTTAGTTTATGGCTTACTTTTTCGAACTTTGGTATTTCTAGTATCAGCCTAGCTGCTGCGTTCTGCAGGCGTTGTAGCTTAAGTAGGATTTTCTTCCTTGCTCCGGCATATAGGCCGTTTCCGTAGTCCAGTCTGGACAAGGCCAGTGCTGTCACCACTGTCTTGCGTGAATCATACGGTAGGTAAGGTAGAATTTTTTTAATCCTTTTTAAGATGTACCAGAGTGATGAAGCTAATTTGCTTGCTTGAGAGTCGAAAGAAAGGTTAGTGTCTAACATGATCCCTAGGTTTTTCACCTTTTCTGACGACTCTGGGCATCTTCCCATATCTTTAGGCCACCATAAGGGGGACCATATGTTTGTGTCTCCTCCTAGTATCATGACTTCACTCTTGTCACCGTTCAATTTTAAGCAGTTTATTCTCATCCATTGGCTGTTTTTTGTCATGCAGCGTTGGAATTTTTCTGCTGTGTCTTGTACCTCCTTACTTATTGACATCACAATTTGGGTGTCGTCGGCGTAAGATATAGGGGTGAAACCGTAGTTCCTTATTATTTGTGCGAGTGGAGCTACATATAAATTAACCACTTGGATGCTATGCCTCTGATTGCACTTCAATGTAATTTACATTGAAATCAATGGAAACTCCATGACGAGTTACCCTTGTCATTAGCGCTGAAGGGGTTAAAAAGAGTGGGGCTCATTGATGAGCCCTGCAGGACTCTGCATGGTAGGCTGAACAGATTGGATTTTGCTTCTCCTGATTCTACTGAGAAGGTTCTGTTCTCTAGGTAGGAGGCTGTAAGAGCGCATGCTGAGTCATGTATGTTTGCTGTTTTTAACCGCGTTATAAGGATTTCGTGGTTGACCGTATCGAAGGCCGCTGATAGGTCGAGTAGTATCAGAGCGGCCTTCGATCCGTTGTCCATTATTTGCCATTATTTCCATGCGGGCTGCATTCTGCATCACACATAGAATGAGGAAATCACCTCGTATGATTGTTTATGTGCAGGAAGGTGTCCCTTTCATGCACATAAGCAATCATTTAAAAAATGACATTTTGCAAGTTCTATGTTTGCTAATGCATGCAGCACACATAGAAGTTGAAAACGCCATTTCAGATTGCTTATGTGCATGAAGGGACAGCTTCCAGCACATTAACAATAATCCCCATGATGTAGGTACACTTGCATGCATGGCAGCTAATTGTGTGCCAGCGCTGGGGAGACCCAAGGGATCGTTCATATTCTTGTAGATATGACGCATCCCTGTACTTTGAAAGTGCCGCAGCGTGGCACAGTCCTAGGGCTTGCGGTGCTGCGCTGCAGCACTTTCTTGTAAATGAGGCCCTGAATGTTCTTGAAGGTGGCAAAAATGTCTGTCAAGGGCACACTCTACTGTAGGAGCACACCGCAGGCCACGTTTGGATTCAGATGCTGCTCAGAATAGGTATGACAATGCCTCCTGGGTTTGTCTGCCCTGATGTTGAGGAACCCTTCTAAACGACCATCAGCGAGATCCTGTGAAATTCTAGCCAGTGCCAAAACCTCAGAGTCTCCAGAAGGGCTGTGCCACATGTTGAACTGCTAGTTGCATTACTACATGTCAGCTGTGTTGTTTGTTAGCACCTGAATCGATCGGCCCTTGACAGAGCACAAAAAAGCCCTGAGAGGCAGTCGGATGGCATGCAATTCAAAGAAGATTTATGTGATGGTGATGCTCCACTGCAGCTAAGACCCCCTCTAATCCACACCTTGTGCAGGTGACTTCCACAACTGACAGTTGATTCACCACCTATTACCATTCTGACTTTTGGGAAGGATATGGAGGAAGTTTTGCTACAGGTCAGATAGGCATCTGTCATTCACCACTGGAGCTACCTAGTCACCACGTCTGAGACAATGATCTCTTAGAAGTTTCCCTAATGCCTAAAGTTGGGAAAAATGCAGATGCAGGTTCCACTTTGGGTTTCCATATGCCTCTGAATGTGGAGTACTAGCAGGATGCCAGATACTAACTTGCCCAGATGTTTCAGAACAATAAAGTGTGGAGCAGCAGCTCTAGCACGAAACATCAGCATTATAGCCTGAATTTCCCAAACTTAAGTGGTGTAAAAACCTTCAGGTAACTGTGTGACAACATAGCCTCGATAAGGGGTAGCCTCAGAAGCTCAAAAGGGGAATTTGTCCTCATAGATGGATACCCAGTGACTTGTGCTCACACATGGAAACAATGACATTGTTTTCTGCAGGTGATCCAAGACGAGTTAAAGGGAGCCCACCTACACCAGCCAGTCATCAGGGTACAGTAAATTCCTGTATACATCTGCAGGTGATCCAAGACGAGTTAAAGGGAGCCCACCTACACCAGCCAGTCATCAGGGTACAGTAAATTCCTGTATACATCTGCAGGTGATCCAAGACGAGTTAAAGGGAGCCCAACCTTCTCCAGCCAGTCATCAGGGTACAGTAAATTCACGTATACCCGCCTTACAAAGATGTACCACAATCACTGGCATGGCCTTTGTAGAGACCTGAGAGATCTAAGGCCAAAGGGCAGAGCAGTTGATTCGACGTGGTTTGATTTCCCCACGAAGGGAATATACTTCTTGTGGGACTGGTAGATGAAAGTATGCATACAGCAAATCCAAGAAAAACATCCAATATTCATAGTCCTAGGACAGCTGAACAAGTGCAATGGTCTTTATCTTGAACTTCTCCTTCTTGAGGAAAGGGTTTAGAACTCTGAGTTCTACGATCGATATCAAGCCCCCATCCTTTTTGGGGATGAGACAGTAATGTGAGTAATAGCCCATTTGTCCCTCCAACTCTGCAACAAGTTCTTGATAGCACCCTTGGTATGCAACATCAACAATTTTCTTTAGAGAAAGAGAAGATTAGTGTGGTCCACCTACATCTGAGTGAAAACGAGCAATGTGAAGATAGACAGTGTCTGGAAAATGAAGGACATAACCAACTAAGGCAATCTGGGGGACTGATAGATATGTTGTGATTGAGTCCCAGTGGGGTAGGCAATGTCTTGTCTGTCCTCCTACCAGTCCAAGATGCCCATGTGAGGTTGAACTAGTTTGGAAGCACTGACATAAGACATAAAGGAATAGGATTGATGTTGCATCTGTCCTCAACCTATTGTACTGATTCTGCCCCTAGTGCCACGAAAATCAGTATAGGTTACTGGATGGGCTGTGACGGTTGTCACTAGTGAAAAGTGAGGCCAGAACAGTAACTCCAGAACTTCCAGCACTGCTGGTGAAACCAGCAGGTTGATAAAAGCAATCCCAATGAGTGAGTCGTGCCTCTGTTGTTTCTGAAACGGTCCTGAGCCACATCGGCCTTTTCTCCTAAAAGATTGGCCCCATCAAATTACATAGCCATCAATAATGCACAGATGTCGTCAGAAAATCTGGTGGATCACATCTAGGTGCATAGTCTATAAAATTACTCTGGATCTCACTGCCCAAGCAGCTACGTTTGTGGTGTACAGACCATCTTGTACCATCTTGCAGCAGCACAGGAAGTACCTAGTGCGCCAGGTCCCTGACAGTGTGATGTTAGTGACAGGCAAAAGAGAAGTCAGGACTCGCCTTACAAGTGAGTGTTTGTATCGCAAGCCTTTGTGTCATTAGGAGATGGTTGATGACTGCTACCAAAGCGGAGATTCATCATCACTTCAGAAAACATTTTTGACCAGGATGACATAATGGGGTCAACCAAAGCCTTGATAAATGGCAACAGAGGTTCTGAAGCAGAACGTTCACACAATTTACCATTACTCTTCTCAGTGGTGATGAGAAGTTCTGGGACTTCTACAACCTTCTTAAACCACAAAAGAGAACAAGACACTTTCGTTTTCTGCTGGCAGTGCCAAAAGGGAATCAAGGATAGATTCCTAAGAGGTATTTAGGCCACCAGCCTTCTGTAAGTTAATGTAGAAGCCAGAACCAGAATAGGTTATCTACCTTCTCACTGTAATCATCATTATGTTAAGCTTGTTAAAGACCTAGCATTACATCAAAGTAGGACCCAAAAGTACCCTTTGTCCTTCAGAAGTATTGCTGCTGGGCTAGAGAAACAGTAAAGATTCATCTTAGAAAACTGGTTGCACCTTTGTCACTGTATAGTATCACCCCAGCAGTGGAAGGATCTGAATCAAGGCTGGAGTCAAAACTGAATCCAGAACCAGTGCTCCTGGAGCCGGAAGCAGTTCCAATGGAGGATCAACTGGTGAGACCTGCGATAAAGGGGTGGATGAACATCTAGCTCCAGAAGTGGAGCAGGTTGACTTTGTCCTAGGGGTAAGGAGGGCCGGCGAGGAGGAATTTTCGTCGGGTACTTGGGGCAAAAAGTCATGGCAGGGGAGCAGGAATCAATCTCATTATCTGCAGCATGACCTCTCTGAATGCCCCAAATTTCTTTGGAGTCAGCGGTGGCCCAGGGAATTCAGGGCACATAAACTACAAGTTTGGCATCAGTTCTGAAGAGGCTCAGTTGGTGTTGGGTTTCTGTAAGACTATGAGACCTCTTTCAAGAGTGCGATCATCTGTACAACAAAGAGCCTTACTCCTGTGTGATTCACAAACATTCCCAGAAGTGCTTGGAAAGCTGCGCCAGTCATTGGACTTTCCCCAAAGACTCCTTTACTCGTGTACATAGTGCTCACGTGCAAATGCACTGTTTTATCTTTATCTTTTTTTTTTATTCCACAAGGGAATGATTTTTCCACATGGGGAAAGCTCTTATCCTGAATTCACATCAAGTCTGGAGGTGATAAATTCTCCTTTTCATCCTTGCAGATGTTTGGCAATGCCCACATATGTAAAAGTTTGTGGACTTTCTCAAAAAACGATTATAAATATTGGCTTTGAAAGCCCTTTTACCATTCCGAGTGGGATTCACTAATGTCAAGTTACTACGGAGAAATCAGCAGTAGTAAATCGATTTACGACATCTCGAAACCCCTTCATGGATTCCGACCATTGGATCCCTCTGTGGATTATAGGTAGGCATA
Source organism: Lissotriton vulgaris (assembly GCF_964263255.1). NCBI lineage: Eukaryota > Metazoa > Chordata > Amphibia > Caudata > Salamandridae > Lissotriton > Lissotriton vulgaris. Next base: position 982,058,660 of record NC_141699.1, on the reverse strand, counting down.
AAAAAGATACATTCAGTCATAACCTTGTTTATGATAGACTTTACTTTTGTGAATACAATCCTAGATGTGTACTATTCTTCAAATGAGCTATTGATTTACAATAGCAATTAGCGACATGCAGTTGTACTGTTATTTTTCTTGGGATTTCAGTTAAGGCAACCCCATTTACAATCATCCAATAAAAGAGACATTCTGGATAAATGTAATTTTGAAGACTACTAGTTTTAGAAAAGCAGAGCTACAAATGGCCATAAAAAAGGAAAGTGATTTGCTAAGCACTGCAAAAACTGTTAGTGTCAGCTACAGGCTTACTTACTGAAGCCAGAGTAACTTTTAAGATGCAGGTAGAGGTGACAAATCCATATGCAGCCTACAGTAAATGCATACATACCTTCTAATACTTTGAGAACTTCAAAATCAATATCCTTTTGAGTCTTCAAACTTTCGTGCAGGTTGTGCACAGTCGCGCCAATTTGTTCTCTTTCTCGCCACTTCGTCAATACCCTGAACTTTCTAAATGTAACATCATCCTCTTTTACTGTAATGTCATCGATATCTTTCAGGTCCAGGTTAAGACACAGGATTGCAGATTCTTTCCAACTGCTGCCAAAGCTTTTAGCGATTAACATTAACTGCTGATCAGTGATGGTATCTAGAAATATAAAAGGAAATACATATGTTAAAGTGAAGAAGAGTTAAAAAAAGGTTTGCACAATTATTTATTTGAGTACAATAGATTAAGGGGCAGATGTACAACAGTTTTTTGCAGTCGCAAACGGGAATTCAGTCGGTTTGTGACTGCAAAAAAGGTCAGCCTCATTTACAAAGCATATATGGGTATTGGCTCGCTATTAGGAAGGAGCGTGCCAAGAGCGTACCTTCCTATTAGCAAGTGCAAATGGCATGTACCATTGTTTTGCGACTGCATTTGCAGTCGCAAAACACTTGCAGTTTACTACCTTTTTCAAAAGGGTGGTAAAGCATTCACAAACGGGAAGGGGTTCCCCAGGGTACCCATTCCCCTTTGTGAATGGGCGCATAAATATTTTTTAAGAGAAGGCAGCGGTTCCAGAGACCACTGCCTGCCCTTAACAAATGAAAAGGAAAAGTTTAATTTTTCAATTTAAATGCATCCCATTTTCCTTTAAGGAAAACGGGATCCTTTTTTTTTAAATAAAACCTGCAGTATTGAAAAAGCGGACACAGACATGGTGGTCTGCTGACCCAAGCAGGCCACCATCCCTGTGAGTGATAGCCATTCCCGATGGGGTTGCAAATTGCTCTGCCTCATTAATATTGATGAAGCATTCAAATTGCGACCCATTGGGAATCGCAAACAGTGTCTGAGACACGGTTGTACATTGCATTTTGCGACTTGCAAATTGGGAGTCACAAAGCGGCGCAATTTGCGAGCCGCAATATGCATGCTTCGTACATCTGGGCCTAGATGAAAAGTCAAACTGTAACTTCATGGATATGCACAATGACTTCCTCTCACTCCTGCTTTCCCCCTGAACATCACTCCAATCGTAAATAATTGTAGATCACCGAGGATTCTGTTCCATTATTGCCTGTTTTGGTGCCACCAGGCTTTAAAATCCTTAGCATAAAATGCATCTCCTGTACAGATGAGGACACTAACACTAACCTGTTACACCATTTGCACAACTAAGCTCCAACTAAACTGTCAGTGACCCCAATAAAAGATCAAATTGACACTCTTAGTACATAGACTTTCTGCACATCTGTATGAACTACATTACAAAAATATATATTAAATACAAGATGTATTGGAACAGGTAAAGGCATTTTATTACCAAAAAATCACTCACAATTCTTTTCAATTATAAAATCTTCTGAAATTCTCTATTAAGACCAAATAAAACCAGACCCCTTAACTGTTATGTGACTTCTTATTAGATTTCTTTTTGCAAAAATATAAACCATTTTGATTAAATTAATTGTAAAACCAATGGGCTGCCAAACGATTTAATGTTTGCTCCCATCAAAAATGTCTACATATCCTTGACAAACAGCTGATGGGCTTCTTTCATTTATGGACTGTTCCAGCTTCACAGAAACCACTGCCAGTAGTAAAATATCTAGCCAGTTTCGTGACATCTTTTGCAGTTTTCTTATGCTTATCACTTTCTATGATTTCAAAATCATTCAACAAGCTGTACCAATATCTCTGAATAAACTTGATCCAAAATTGCTGTCAACGTTCTGACCTATATAGAACTTCCCACCCATCAAAAATCTTGGAATAGATGATAAAAGGAAGCCAAAATAATGGTTTTCAAGGCCCCTATTGCATTCTCTATTTGAGCTCCTAATTCCTAATGACAGCGGCCGCAGCACCGCCCTTGTTTCCTCTAGCCTTGACCCAACCACTGCTCCGGACCATGGTAGTTTTGTTTGTGCCTCAATTCTTAAAAGGCACAGACCATTGCACTTAATACTCTAACAAGATATAACACATTCCCTTACTTTACCACAAAAAACACATAAGAATACATACATCATATGATGATGAGGAAGTGGGATTTGTAGAGCGCACGCATACTCCAAAGAGTGTCTTGGTGCTAAAGCGAAGGCTCCCTATCGCAGCACTGATTGCCCATCAAGTCTGCTGAAAAAGCCAGGTTTTTAGTTTTTCCTGAAAATTGATAGTTCTGAAATGGAAGGGAGTTACAGGGGAAGATTATTCCAGGCCACTGACCCAAGGTAATAGAAGGATCTGCCTCGGTCCTGGCACAGCAGATTTTAGGAATTCTGGCTAAATACTTAGGGCCAGATGTAGGAAGGCTATTACCGGTCGGTAACGGCCGTAATTAACGAATTTCGTCCGTTACCGACCGGTAATAGGCTTTTGTGATGTTGGTGGCCTACTTACAGATTCTGTAAATACCGAATCGGTATTTACCGATTCGGTATTTACAGAATCTGTAAATGACATGTAGGAAGAACTTTGAAGAGTGCTTCTGTGCTTTAAGGATTCGTTATTCGCCCTATTTACCACCAACTAATAGTTGGTGGTAAATAAGGAATACCATTGTAAATGCAAATCTGTGCATTTACACCAGTGCCATGTGGCAGACATACATGCCCTTAGGGCATGTATGTGTTCCACATGTGCACACATGGGCACAGACCAATGCACTTAATACCCTAACAAGATACAACGCATTCCCTTACTTTACCACCAAAAACACATAAGAATACACAGTCGCGGCTCGTCCATGGGGGCGTTTGGGCGCCGCCCCCCCCTGCTTTCTCGCCGTGCGAGAAGGCAAACAAAGGTAGTTATTATTACCATAATAACTACCATTTGTTTCTGCCTTGCCTTCTCGCACAGCGAGAAAGCAGAAGTTCCTGTGTGGGCAGTGTTACTTGAGGGCAGGGGGGAGTTGCTTCCCCACTGTTGTTAATACTGTCTGATAGGGCAGCCTGAGAGGCTGCCCAGACAGTATTAACACAGTAGGCAATCCGCTCCACCCTGCCCTCGAGTAACACCTCCCACTCTCGAAATAGAGTAAAACTAGGGAAATCGGAATGGCTGGAATTCTACTAAGAACTTACACTCAGCTCAATAGCGTCTTCTGCTGGTCAAAGTGTATAAAATAATTCACAAGGCTACATGCAAATAGTGCACTAGTTTAACTTAATGTCTGTCTAGTTTGCCATTATGTGGAGTGGTGTGGCTCACTGGTTAGAGGCGGCAGACCCGGAAGCAGAGAATGGCCCGGGACCAGGGTTCAATTCCCGACGCGGCAGGGTCGTGGACTCGATAATTCTCGCCTCGGTGCCTACTCTAACCAGGGATCACACTCGGCAACTCTGGGCATTAGCTTGCCTCATCTCTACAACGATTCAGAAAAGGGGGTGGTGATGAACAGAGTGTCTGAATTAAGCAGACCACTCTTTCCCAGTCCAAAGATCAGGGCTTGATCCATCACCGTTATTTATCTCACTGCACCATCCCAGTTCAGAACCTGGCTATATGCAAATCAGTCTGTCCCTACCCCCTTTTCTGAATCGTTTTTGTCCACCATAAGCGTGGAAGGGTATACTCAGATGTGAGTCCCTTGCTCATTGCACCATCAGGATTCAAGCAAGCCGGGCCGAAGACGGCTGAAATGCCAGAAACCGGTCCCCGGTAGCTTGTTTCCTTCCCAGTATAAGAATTGGCTTGGTAGTTTGGTCTGCCCTGTTCCCATGATGCACTGGGCCAGGGACAGACTAATTTGCATATAGCCAGGTTCTGAGCTGGGATGGTGCAGTGAGCTAAAAAACGGTGATGGATCAAGCCCTGATCTTTGGACTGGGTAAGAGTGGTCTGCTTAATTCAGACACTCTGTTCATCACCACCCCCTTTTCTGAATCATCTCTACAACGGCCCACCACATTCGCCAGGGATGCCTGGTTTCACCTTGGAGATACCCAGTAGGGATCATCTCACAGGGATAGCCAGGACGGGTTCCCTAGCGGTCTACAGCGCCACAACGCCTTAGGGCAGCAGTGCGCTTTACAAGACACATACACACATATTTTTTATTGTTTTTTTAAGCTCTATGTAAACCAAGAGAGGTTAGCAGAGGAGAGCAAGTGGGAATGTGGAGGTTTTGCTGAGAGATGCCCATTAGCGTGAATAAAAAACATAGGGATTCTAAGATATTCTGAGCATTCTCGAATCGTCTTTGAGGCAAGCAGGCTGGGGTAAGGAGTCATTCAGACATGATCCTATTGAATGCAGAGATCTGGCCACTGCTTTGCAGGGATTTAAGGCCAAATGAGGAGATTTGAAACTTCATTATCTATTTGCCTGGCACCCAATAGGGTGACATCAAATGCAAAAATGTAAAAGATCAAACATGCAGTATTGTTCTGGGTTTTGTGGAGCTTGGAAATGACTTAGCAGGGACAACAAGATGAACAACATAGCAGCAGTTAATGTCGGTGCAAGATCTTTAAAAAGTAGTCAATGTGCGATAAAGCTTCTGCCAGGATGACAGTAACGCGTGGTGCATAATTGAAACATGAAAAATGAGGAAGGATGCCACAGAGGCAACAAAAGTACTGATGGACAATCTAGGCCACACTGTTGATCTGTGGGATGAAAGATAACTCTTAATCGAACAAATGTAATATTGCGTTATGATTTTCTTGATACATATTGATGCTATATGTGAGCGTCCTAACATTTATTTAAATAAAAAATCTTTGTGTTAAATTAATACAATGTGACTGAATGACCCAACGCACCAAGGACATGAAAACTATACAAGAGGTTGTGTACATTTTGCAAACAAACGTTAAATACTGCATTAATACTCCATGAATGAATGGTGCAACACATACGGGGCATGGGAACTACACATGGGCATTCACACTTCTAGGATGATTCCTAATTTTCTGGCTTGAGCGGTGGGGTTTGGTGTGGAGCCAAGGTCAGCCGACCACCAGGTGAAATCCCAAGCAGAAGTCTTCCTTCAGAAGAGTACCACTTCTGTCTTGTCTGATTTAAGTTTCAGGCAGCTTGATCTCATCCAGATAACTACTGTGGTTACGCAGGTAATTAAGTTTTTTTTTTTCATGGGTGTCTTGTGCGTCAGGGATAGTATCAGTTGAGTGTCATCTGCGTAGGAAAGAATGATGATGCTGTGCGCTCTGATGAGGGAGGGTAGTGGGATCTAGTATATTTTAGACAAGGTTGAGCTGAGGGATGATCCTTGCTGGATTCCGCAGATGAGGTTCTTGGCTACCGATGTGAAGGGTGGCATGCTAACGCTTTGAGTTCTTCCTGTGAAGAAGGAGCATATCCAGTCGCGGGCGGGCCCTAAAATGCTTATATCATGTAGAAATTTGATCAGGGTGAAGTGAGAGACTGTGTCGAAGGTCACTGAAAGGTTGAGCAGGTGGGGGATGCTGTTTCTCCATGGTCAAGGATCATCCAGATCAGTTGTCTCCAACCAGTGGTTCGAGAGCTACTAGTAACTCACAGACATCTTCAGAGTAGCTCACAGCCTTGAGTTCATTTTTATATAAGCACAGGGTCACAGTTTACTTTTAAAGGTAAAGGAAGGCTGTGCTTATTTTACATTTTTGTTTTCAGGCTGCAGATAGCAGGCCCTGATAATGAGCAGTGCCGGAGTCAGATTTATGGAGGTGGAGGTGTCCTTGTCTGTTTCTTTGAGATTCATTCTCCATCTTCTTTCCAGTTGTTTGCAGTGTTGTTTGGTTGAAAGAGTTATTCAGTGTACCACCTTGCCTGGTTCCGGGTACCTTTTAACTTGCTCTGTTTACGGGGTGCCAGAAAGTCAGTGAAGTCTGTGATCCATTTGTCGAGCTTTTTGGTGTCATTATTTTGGTTACTGGTGGAGTTGAGCTGAATGTAGGAATCAAACTGTTGACAAGTTTGATTCCTACATTCTGCTCCAGCTGCGTCTGGCCAGGCTAGTGGTGGAAAGTTTTTATTGATGATGGATATTGATTTGGAAGTGGGCTTTGGTGTGATCGTCCAGGTGAGAGGCATGGTTGCAGTGATATTGATGTAATTGGAGGTGGTAAAAACAGGGTTGAGCATGTGTTTGGAGAAGTGTGTGGGTCTGGTGGCGTGTTGTGAAGTCCGAGCTTTCCTAGGCTTGAGGTGTGCGACTGAGCTAGGATCGTTCTGGTCTTCCAAGTGAAAGCTTAGGTCTCCTAGTAGAACATAGGCGTTGGAGTCAATGGTGAGAGGGGAGACAAAATCTGTAAAGTTGTAGGTGATGCTAGCATACAGTCCAGATGGGCATTAGACAAGGGTTCCGTTCAGGGTGAATGTTGCAGAATTTGCAGGTACTCTATGAAGTGGGTGTGTTCTATGTGACTGTGGTGGCATTTGATGGCTTCTTTGAAAGTTATTGCAATTTCTCCTCCTGGTTTGGGTTGGTGGTCCTATTGTGCGATCTTGTTCCAACTCAGCAGTTAGCCACGTTTTCGTGAGGAAGAGAGGTCCGGAATGTCGTTATCAAGGACGTCCCAGGTTTTTGAGACATGTTTATTGAGTGAGCAGGCCTTGAGGAGCATGCATGATAGTTTGTCTTGGGGAGCATGTTTGCTAATGGGAGTGGGAGATGTGCCATGTGTAGGTTGCATGACTGTATGTGGTGTTATCATGGTGAGTGGCCTGTTGTAAGCAAAGTGACAATCAGTGATTGCAAAGGTTTCTTCTGTGTTGTGCGGTGTGGCAGATGTGAGAGGATGGACTCCCTGGGTTAAGTGACCAGAAGGGTTTGGGGGGACACTGCAGAGTATTATGGGAAAGTGTTTGGACCAGGGTTTGTGGTGCTAGGCGCGGTCCAGGCTCAGAGAGGCCTGCCTTACTGCCTGAATTTATACTTGTAACTGATCAATGCAACATATGGAATATGAAAGTTATAAATGGCCTTGTATGCATTTTGTTTTTTTCTACAAATGGATAAATGTTGAATTAGTAATTTGACCAGTTAGTAGCTCACCTGTGTGCAGCCCTACTAAATTAGTAGTCGCTTGATGAATTAACATAAGTATACAGAAACTGAAAAACGTGTATTTGGAACATAAATGTGTGCATTTTCAGAACTCATCATAAATTGATGTTTGAGAAAAATGGTTGCATTTCCGAAATATATTGGTATTTGAGTGCTAATTTGCGTGGCCTTGAGGAGACCTTGGTGCCAGGGGAATTTCAGCTATGGCTGTAATGTATTACAAATAAAGGGGGATTGTACATTGATGGGCCTTTTTATATAACTTCTAGAAACCCAGCCTGATGCCTTGAGATCACTCTTGGTAGTCATGCATATGGTGACCACTAATGTAATCGTATCTGATATGGTCACTATTACATCATTAATAATATTACTAGCGCGGAGATCTTCACTGCACACACACACCTTACATTACAGAAAATGTTAGAGACCCCTGGAATAACAGGCTTCCTACAAATCTATTATACAGATTTTTAAAATGTTCCTTGTGCTTTGTTTCATGTTTCCTGTCTGCAAGGACTTATTTTACAATAAGAAAAATACCTGCAGGATACATCAGCTGAAATGACACAACATTAGGGGGTCTAACTCGGAACTGATGCAATGCAAATAAAATATGTGACTGTTCAATTGACACTTTTTGAATTTCTATTGAGTGATGCAATAGTTGACATCATATTTGTTTTACATATTTCAAATAATGTATATTTATTTCACATGACCTCACCTAGAACATTGTTTTTTTGCATTCCTGTTGCCAAAACCATACCTCATTCTAAACAGATGGCAGGTGAAAGGATGTAAATAACATTCAATGTAAATATTTCATAAAGTGTATACTTCACCTGAATTCAATCGTATTCTTTTCTTTACGGTCTCATCCTCAGATATGCTACTCGACTTCCGCCTTCTGTTAGCTAAGTCAAAATAACACAGAACTATAATTAAAATCATACAAAAATACACCTATGCATAAGTTTGTTCAACTGGTGCAATCTTACAAAACATTCCTACAGTAGCTGTCTGCACTGTGATGACAAGCTCTGGCCCATCCATTTGTATGACTGGGAGCTGTTGCAAAGATGCTGCCTCCTCTTTCCCAAATCTTGCTAGAAATACGTGAACCTTGTTTCCCTTGCTTGTCAAGCACCTTCATTTAGCAGCTAGCTGAGGTTTCAGATGTCCTACAAGCTCTGTAGGAGAGTAGGGTCTGCTTTCCTATGGTCACCCCACTTTTTGCTTTTTGCTTCACTGGTTTTCGACTTAATGTGGCTGTGTGCCTGCTAATCAGACCCACAGCCCTGCTGTTCTCTCTCTAAATTCACAACCATGTACTTTAGGTACGTCACCAATTGGGATTGGGTCCCCTTGTGAGCCCCTGTACAGAGTACTATAGGTACCCAGGGCATAGGTGCATCCAAGGCCTACCAGGGGCTGCAGCATATCTTTTGCCACCACTGGCTGGCCATCCAAACTGACACAACTGGCTGATCACTCAGCTGGGGCAAGGTCGTGTAAACACCTCTTGCTTAGATATAGTATACCTATGTCTAAACCTATATCTGGACACATATGCACCTATAAGTCACTCCTATGGCAGGCCTTAACAATCCTGGAGGCAGAGTGCTTGGTTTTATGTGAGATGGTGCTCTAGCATGAGCTGAGCCTGTCTACAGCTTTCGAAACCATGTCCTTATAGCTGTTCTAGGATATTGCCATACATACCATATACTCTTAAGTGCATTATGAACCTCACGGTTAAATGCTATCTTTGGTTTGGCTTTATCAAAACATGTCGTGTAAGGTGTCATACACTTTGGAATACTACCCCCTCGCCAGTCCTGGTGACGGGGGTTGCATTCCACCCTTCTAGAGGGAGAAGGCATATTACTTTCCTTAAACGCAGTTAAAACTAACCAGAGCCTCAGCATCACAAAATTGATGCTGCTGCCACAGACACAAGTCTGGCCTCCTGCTGCTGACCGAAACTCCGGCAGGGGAGGCCTGGACAAAAGGTTTCCTGTCACAGGGAGGTGCTAGTACCACCCCAGACAGGAGATAGTGAATTGGGGCAGGGAGGGCTGAATGAAACTAGACACTGCCTGGGGCACACAAGGTGTCCCATGCAGAGCCCAGTTCAAACCGGTGCTGGGGCACTCCAGCCCCAGCTCTAGCGCGAAACTGGACAAAGGGAAAGGGGTGTAATCACCCCCTTCCTGGGTCCTACCCATAGGAGGGACCTAGCAGGTAATCCAGCCCCTTGATTTGGAATAAAGGTAGGAGCTGTGTCCATAGACATTAGATTATCCTGACTGAAACTTTGAAACAGAACTCTGGACCCTTCGACATCCTACTCGACGTAGAAGACTGAAGAATCTCCCTTGTGGTCAAGAAGTGACCACCCTGCACAAGCAGGCACCATCAGCGCTCAAAGGTTTTCTTTGTTGTTGCTTCTGCCGGAGCTCGAACGACAGAGACCGACAAGAACCGGACTTGCAGACATCCAACAGCCCGATCCACAGTCCCAGCAAAGCTGAGACCCGTGGAGGTGACGTGAGACGTGGGACCGGCCATCTTGGAAAGCCAGTGAAGTGCTTTCTGTGCAGCTCCCGAGGCACCCTCGAAGCTGTGCATTGGGGATTGAGAAGCCCCAGCCCCGAGCAGCTTTTGCACCGAAGATCACCTCTCCACACTCACCGAGTGCTGCGTGGGGCCCTTTTGCATTTTCCTGCTCGCCGCGTCTGTCCGGTCACTTGCCCGTTGGCTAGTGGCCTCTGTGACGACGAACCTACGAATTTTCACTGCTGGTCTGGTTGCTCCAGACTGGCCCTTGCTCCCCTGAAAACGAGCAGCCCATCAGACCTTGCCGGTCTAATCCAGAAGCCATCTCCGATTCCTGTGTGGGTTGCATTTGCCAAGGCCTGTTGACTCCGAATCGAGTACAGACACCGCCGACAACTGAGAGCCTTCGTGGAACAGTCCGTGTCCACCTCCTGGCCGTCGTCGATACTTCCTGGTCCACGTGGCAGCGGAGACAAGCTTCATGACATCACCTGATCGCAACCCGACATCGCCTGGTTCCTTCCTGGTCACTGGCTAGTGACCCAGACTCTGTCCCCTCTGCTTTCAGGTACTCTACATCTTCGGTCCACCCTTGGACCCAACCGGACTCTTCTCTCCTGGTCGCCTGCAGCATCTTTTCACAAAGGCTCCATAGAACTCCACTTCGAAACCCAACACACTTTGACACCTATGCACCCGCTTCCTGTGGGTGAGGTAACGAGAGTATTACGGTGCTCCTGTAGAGATTTACATCCTCTTACTAGTGTCATAGTTTAAAGTGGTTAAGTTCTAGTCCAGTCGGAAGACTTCCAAAACTGCAACTTTCTAACTTTTACGCACCATTGACTTCCATTGGTGCACGCGTGTGCCTGTAGACACTGCACCCGCATCCTGTGGGCCTCCCACGTCCTAACTGATGTTAGTCCAGTGTAGCCCCAGTGATTCCCAAGGCCCTAGGCCTTACCATTGTTCGTGACGTGGTTCTTATACCACTATTTTAGTATATGGTTTGAGGGGCCACCAGGGCCTATCCATATTTGTGCAACTTTTGTATGTTATATGAAGATCTTTGTTTAACGTTTGTGCTTTTTCCCTCATAAAGAGTACAGAGGATTATTCTAGTAATAAATACATATATTTTATAACATATAACTTGTGTGGTGTCCTTTCATTTGGTATTAAAAGGATTGCATATGGTAAAACAGCTGGATTCACATGACTTCTTGAGTTTCGCGTAAGACTGCTTTTGTCCATGCTACCACTAGGATAGCTGGTCTATAAGGTTGACTTACAACCAATCACCATAAGGGTCGTTTGGACTGGTGCAAGGTGCTCACTAGAATAGTGAACATCATATACTAGGCCAACTTCTCACAAGCTCTGTCATGTTGGTGTATTAGCTTCAGGAATAAATCTCCTACCATCAACCTGTACATCTGTGTCTCCATCTGGAGCAAGTATCCTGTGGCTTGGAATACATACATAACATAACATTTCTAATGGTACAGTAGGACACTCTATTCTCTACCACCTAAACCCATCACTGCCGATACCCAGGTCTCTTCGTTGTCGCAGGGGCAGAAACCATGTAGGATGTGGTACCAAGCAACCCTGAGAAACTGATCCATAAGAACTTAACAGATACTACACAGTGAGAGATCCCTAGTTACTCAGTGAGTCATTGGATACATACCTGGACCCACGTTAATGTCCACATACTCTTAATGCATCTTTTATACATAACTACATCAGTCAGCGTCAATCAAAGTAACGGGGGGTGTCATCAAGCTGGACGCCTCATAAAGACACTGGGGGGGCGGGGTGGGGCAACATAAAGTTTAAACCAGTTTCAAATATAACATGATTTTACTAAGGTTGAAAGAACAATAATAATCCTAGTATAATTCAAGTGTAGTTAAAAAAAACAAGCACTGGCAAAGCCAACATGTTTGACTCTTGCACACAAGTGCATACAAAAGCAAACATGACTGCTGCAGTACAAAACAATAAAAAAAGATTAAAAAAAGTAAGTTATGAATATGCAATGTATGGATGAGAAAGAATTTGGGGCTGGACTACGATCTTGGCGGACTGGGTTACTCCGTTACATATGTGACGGATATCCAGTCGTCAAATTACAATTCCAATATATCCTACAGAACTTGAAATACGACGGGCGGACAGGATATTTGTCACGTTTATGACAATGTATCCCATCCACTAAGGATATATGACGTTACAACGCATACTTTTACAACGCATACCTTTACAACGCATTTTTTTACAACGCAACATCCATTACAACGCATTCCATTACAACGCATGCCATTACAACGAATTTTTAAAAACTACCTTTACAACGCATTCCATTACAACACATACTACCATTACAACGCATACCATTACAATGCATAACATTACATTGCATGTATGGTAAGTATTGGATAGTGTAGGGCTAAAAATTACTATTCTAACTCCAGGGGGGTGCAACAGTAGGGTAAGTGTTGGATTGTGTAGGGGTAAAAATTACCATTCTAACTCCAGGGGGGTGCAACAGTAGGGTAAGTGTTGGATAGTGTAGGGGTAAAAATTACTATTCTAACTCCAGGGGGGTGCAACAGTAGGGTAAGTGTTGGATAGTGTAGGAGTAAAAATTACTATTCAAACTCCAGGGGGGTGCAACAGTAGGGTAAGTGTTGGATAGTGTAGGGGTAAAAATTACTATTCTAACTCCAGGGGGTGCAACAGTAGGATAAGTGTTGGAAAGTGTAAGGGTACTATGCGTTGTAATGGTATGCGTTGTAATGACATGCGTTGTAGTGGTATGCGTTGTAGTGTCATGCGTTGAAGTGTCATGCGTTGAAATGGTTGCATTGTAATGGCATGCGATGTAATGGATGTTGTGTTGTAAAAGTTTTGTTGTAATGGTAGTGTGTTGTAAAAGTTGTGTTGTAAAGGTTGTTTCCCTCCACTAAGATCGTAATCAGGTCCATAATGTGCAATGATTTTATGTACATTTTAGAAGTAAATTTGTTTCTTATGCACTACAAAAAACGTGGAAAGGTATATACAAACAAAGTGAAAAAGATGAAGCTAAAATGCTCCTGCGGGTAATTCTACTACGCCCCAAGCCAATGGTTAAAGTTACCTGAACTACTACAGAAGCCGGTGATTGAAGGAAGCTTAATCAAACCACCTTAAAATATGTACTTATATATTTGCCATGAATGGCGCAAGTGCCATAAGGCAGCATACCTAATGATAATAGCATTTAGACACCAGGAAAGTCAAATAAAAGGATTGTAGTGATAAGCACCAACAGTGATAACAGTCTTGGATGTCTTTGCTGTGAAAAGATGACAAAAGACTACACCAGCACACACAACACACGCACAGCACATGCAGAAGCAGTGCAGGCTTTCTCCAAGACACAGAAAAGATACAGCTCAGGCAGCAGCAGTAGTACAAGCTTCACTTCAAGGGAGAATCCGGTACATGATGAACAAGTTACTTACCTTCGGTAACGATATATCTGTTAGAAACATTAGTTAGTATTAGATTCCTTACCTTAGAATATCCCCAGGCGTCAGTCTGGATCCGGAAACTTTTGCGTAGCAGTACCCCTGCACGTCGGTAGGCGTCGCTGCAGGCTTCCCCTGCGGCTCCGCGTCCGTCGTTGGCGTCGTGCGCCGTGATGACGTCTCTGGAGTATATAGACGCCGCCTCCGCGCGCTGACGTCAGTTCTTTGCACACAGCTTTTCCGCGCCAGAACACGCAGAGCCATGTGAGGACCAACACTGGTGCCATTTGAAACTAGGGCCCTGAAAGGGATGTCCTTAACCCTAGGTATCAGTTCGCAGAACGGGGAGGATGGGCGGGGCGGTAAGGAATCTAATACTAACTAATGTTTCTTACAGATATATCGTTACCGAAGGTAAGTAACTTGTTCATCTGAAAGAAACACGTTAGTATTAGATTCCTTACCTTAGAATAGATACCCCAGCAATACCAACCCCGGTGGTGGGTCTGCGAACCAATACAATCTACACCAGAAAGTCCTGGAGGACAGAACGGCCAAAGAAGCCATCCCTCCGGACTTGACCGTCCAGGCAGTAGTGCCTTGCAAAAGTGTGCAGCGAGGCCCACGTAGCCGCCTGCATATGTCCTGCAAGGGGACTCCTCGCCCCAGGGCAGTAGTAGCCGCCGTGGCCCAAGTGGAATGGGCCCTCAGCCCAACAGGAGGCTCCTTCCGAGCCAAAGAGTAGTACGCTTTGATGCACAGAACGACCCACCGAGAGATGGTCCGTCTATGTACCGCCCGTCCCTTCTTCGCACCCACGTAGCCAACAAACAGTTGGTCATCCACCCGGAACTGGCGTGTGCGATCCATATAGAATGAAAGCGCACGTTTTGGGTCCAGACGATGGAGCCGTTCTTCATCCTTTGAAGGATGCGGAGGCGGGAAGAAGGAAGGGAGGGTGATGGACTGCCCGATGTGAAAAGCAGAGACAACTTTGGGCAGGAAGAAGGTCTAGTTCTCAGAGCCACCTTGTCTGGATGAATGGACATGAAAGGAGGTTTGACAGAAAGAGCCTGGAGCTCACTCACCCTCCTGGCAGAGGTGATGGCAACCAGGAAGGCCGTCTTTAAAGTCAGGAAACGTAGAGGACAGGAATGAAGGGGCTCAAAGGGAGCACACATCAAGAATGTCAGAACCAGGTTCAAGTCCCACTGAGGCATCACAAACGGAACAGGTGGATACATGTGTGTGATGCCCTTCAAGAATCTTGTTACAATGGGGGATTTGAACAAAGAAGGTTGATCAGGCAGCCTCAGAAAGGCCGAAAGGGCAGAAAGGTGGCCCTTGATAGTGCCCAGAACAGAGCCCTGCTGGGCAAGAGAGAGAAGGAAGAGAAGAATCTCAGAAAGAGGGGCAGAAAGAGGATCCACAGCCTTTGCTGTGCACCATGCCACAAACCTGTTCCACCGACAGGCGTATACTGATTTCGTGGAGGAACGCCTGGCTGCCAGAATCACATCACAGACTTCAGGAGGCAAGTCAAATGGCCTCAACTGCCGCCGCTCAATCTCCACGCATGGAGATGGAGGCTGGACAGGTTCGGGTGGAGGACCGTCCCCTGCTGCTGCAACAGAAGGTCCTCCTGAAGGGGCAGGCGGATCGGGGACCGACTGACATGCTGAGTAGCTCGGGATACCAGTACCTTCGAGCCCAGTCCGGGGCCACAAGGATGACTTGGGCCCGGTCGCGCCTGATCTTCTTCAGCACTCTGGGCAGAAGTGGTATAGGCAGAAAGGCGTATAACAGACCGCAGCTCCACTCGCGCCGAAAGGCGTCGCCGTGCGAGTGCCGTCTTGGAAACTCCAATGCGCCGAACTGATGACATTGCGCGTTCTCTTCTGTGGCGAATAGATCTAACCAAGGCTCTCCCCATTGCCGAAAGAGGCCTTGCGCCACGTCCGAGTTCAGATGCCATTCGTGATCCATCGAGCACCAACGGCTGAGTTCGTCCGCCCTGGCGTTCAGAGAACCTGCCAGGTGTTGAACCGTCAGAGTCACGCCCTGACGTTCCAGCCATTGCCAGAGGCTCAGAGCCTCCTGGCAGAGGGTCCACGACCCCACCCCGCCCTGTTTGTTGCAGTACCACATGGCGGTGGTGTTGTCCGTGAACACCTGCACTACACTTCCGTTGACAAAGGGGAGGAATGCTTTCAGTGCCAAACGAATCGCCCTGAGCGCCAACAAGTTTATATGGAGCCGGGACTCCGCCGGAGACCAGATGCCTCTGATCTCTGCCTCTCCCAGGTGGCCTCCCCAGCCCTGGAGGGACGCGTCCGTCACAACAATGTGCTCCGGTTGGGGAAGGGAGAGGGATCTGCCTCTGACCCAATCGCGGTCCGTAAGCCACCACTGCAGTTGTCTTGCAGTGCCCTCCGAGATCAAGACATGGTCGGACAGATTGCCCTGATGCTGGGCCCACTGAAACTTCAGGTGCCACTGCAGAGCCCGCATCCGCCACCGGGCGTGATGCACCAGAAGGATGCAGGAAGCCATCAGCCCCAGCAGCCGCAGCGTCAACCTGACCGAAACCCGGGACAATGGCTGAAAGATGGGAATCAAAGCCTGTATATCCTGGACTCGCCGTTCCGGAGGAT
The DNA here is from genome assembly GCF_964263255.1 of Lissotriton vulgaris. NCBI lineage: Eukaryota > Metazoa > Chordata > Amphibia > Caudata > Salamandridae > Lissotriton > Lissotriton vulgaris. Next base: position 982,042,412 of record NC_141699.1, on the reverse strand, counting down.
AGACCTGAAACTGCGCCGAGTCGAGAACCGCTCCGATGAAAAGGAGCTTCTGAGAGGGACACAGGTGTGATTTCGGCACATTGATGGAGAATCCCAGCTCGTGCAGGAGGTCTGCCGTCATCTGAAGGTGGTGGACAACTGTCTGGGGCGAGCCCGCCTTCAACAACCAGTCGTCTAGATAGGGGAAGACTGAGACCCCCAATCTGCGCAGATGAGCTGCGACCATCGCCATCACCTTGGTGAACACCCGTGGGGCGCTGGTAAGGCCGAAGGGGAGCACGATAAACTGAAAATGCTCCAGGCCTACCGTGAACCGCAGGTAACGCCGGTGGGCCGGCAGGACGGGGATGTGACAATACGCATCCTGCAAGTCCAACGCTACCATCCAGTCTTGCGGGTCGAGAGCAGCCAAGACCTGAGCTAAAGTCAATATCTTGAACTTCTCCTTCCGGAGGAAGCCGTTGACGTTCCTTAGATCCAAGATAGGACGTAGGCCCCCTTTGTCCTTCTTGGGCACCAGAAAGTAGTGGGAATAGCAACCACGTCCTACTTCTGGCCCAGGAACGCGCTTGATGGCCCCCTTGGCCAAGAGGGCCGTAACTTCCTCCCTCAGAAGTGCCAAGTGGTCCCCCGACACACGGTGGTTCTGCGGTGGCATGGCTGGAGGAGTTGTCTCGAAGGGGAGGGAGTAGCCCCTTCGGACGAGCTGCAGCACCCACCTGTCCGATGTTATTGTGCGCCAGTGGGAGAGGTGATGGCGAACCCTGTCTCCCACCAGTGTCACATGGGCCTGAAAGCACGGACTAGGAGGATTTAGTGGCAGATGCTGCGGGGGGAGGTGTGGCCAGACCTCGCCGCTGTCCCCGACCGCCACCACGGCGGTTTCCACGGCCGCCACCACGTTGATAAGTCTGTTGCGGCGCGTGGCTGGCAGCACGTGTGGGACCGCCCCTTCCTTGGCCACGAAAGGAGCGTAACGAACCCGTTTGCTGGCGCTGGGTCGAGAGACCCAAGGACTTGGCCGTGACCCTGGAGTCCTTGAAGCGCTCCAGCGCGTGGTCCGCTTTGTCGCCAAACAGGCGACTGCCATCAAACGGCATGTCCATCAAGGCATTCTGGACATCAGCCGAGAAGTTGGCGGATCTCAGCCAGGCGTGGCGACGAATCGCCACCGTCGTGAACATCGCTCTGCCCAGCGAGTCGGTCGTATCAAGACCACACCTGATGGAGTATCTTGCTGCGTCTCGGCCTTCAATCATAGCCTTGCCGAGCTTAGCCCGTACCTCCGGGGGGCATTCAGGCAGCAGGTCCGCGACCGTATCCCACAGAGAGTGGGTGTAACGGCCCAAGAGGCACGCAGTGTTGCAAGACCGCAGTCCCAGACTCAGGGACGAGAAGACCTTTTTGCCATACTGGTCGTACCTCTTCGATTCCCTGTCGGGCGGGGCCGACGGGAATGCGGTCTGGGAGGTGGAGGCCTGGATCACCAGACTCTCAGGGGTGGGGTGGGTGGACAGAAACTTGGGGCGTCCGAACACGTATGGTGGCGTCTGGCCACGTTCCTATCAACAGGCGAACCTGAAGCGGGCCTGGACCACGTGCCCAAAAGAACGTCCGTTAAGGCCTCGTGGAACGGCAGCAGTGGCTCCTGTGGGCATGACTGCGTTTTGAGTACCTCAGTGAGGATGTTAGTCCTCACGGCCGCGACGGGGAGCACAAGGTTTAAGGCCTTGGCAGCCCTCATCAACACCACTGAATAGGCAGCCCCCTCCTCCGTAGCCACGGTAGGAGGCGAGACAAAGCCAGGGTTGGGGGAGTCATCCAGACCACTGGCGTCACCCAAGTCACCTGTCCAGTCCATGTCGTACTGACACTCGCGTGTCAGAGGGTCCTCAGACCCCTCCCACCCCTCTCCGTATTCTACATCCTCACCATACTCGGAATCAACAATGTAGACCGGCTCCTCGGGGTTCACAGGCCCCATCGGCGTCGAGCCCGGCGTCGAACGACGCCGGTCCGACTCCGCGTCCGGATTTGGAGAGGGAATGGGGACGGCGCCAGCCGGCGCCGGAGCACCGGCGTCGCGCGGGGGCGGCGCCAGGGGTTGCCCCGATGGAATCGACGCCGGAGAGGCCGGTTGACCAGCCGGCGTCGACCCTGAGGGCCCCTGCGGCGCCGGAGCCGAAGCACCCGACGGCGTCGAGGCAGGGTCACCCGAGCCGCTAGGGCCCCCGGACGGATTCACAGGGCCCGAAGGCGCCATGGAACCCGCCGGAGGAGAAAGAGCCCTCATGGCCACGAGGAACGCCTCTATCTCCTCGGGCGACGCGCCTTGCCCAGGGACCGCAGGGTATGGAGCAGGCCGCGTCAGCGACTCACGCGGAGCCGCGGCCACCCGAACCCCCGGCCGCATCGTGCGAGCGTCGGGGGGAGTCGGGGGTACGATGATGACGCCCCGACTTTTTGTGCTTCCTACCTGAGGAACCAGATGAATGGTGACGACTCCCGGAGCGCCCGTGACGGCTCCGCGACCGCTCCTTCGATCACTCCCTTGACCTCCGGCCGGACCGGGACCGCTCTCGACGCGGGGCCGACACCCGGAGCTCGAGCAGCTTGCGGGACCGCTCCCGCCTAGCTTTATTCGTCAAGGCCCGGCAATCGACGCAGGCGTCCACGCCGTGGTCGGGGCCCAGGCACCGGAGACAGAGTCGGTGATGATCCGTGACTGACATCGTCCGGTCACAGTCGTCACAGTTCTTAAAACCGGGCATCCTACCAGCACCGTAGAAGATTCAAGAGATCAAAAAGATCAAAAAACTTGGTCAAAAGACCGGAGTACTGCTCTTCGGATCTGCGCTAACTGGCGCGGAAAAAAGAAGAACTGACGTCAGCGCGCGGAGGCGGCGTCTATATACTCCAGCGACGTCATCACGGCGCACAACGCCAACGACGGATGCGGAGCCGCAGGGGACGCCTGGAGACGACGCCTACCGACGCGCAGGGGTACTGCTACGCAAAAGTTTCCGGATCCAGACTGACGCCTGGGGATATTCTAAGGTAAGGAATCTAATACTAACGTGTTTCTTTCAGATGTTACAATACACCTCAAAACACCAGCTGACATCACCAAATAATCTTCCCGAATTCCAATTGTTTAGTGATTGTTACAGATGCAGAACTGATTTAAGAGAAGTGTACTTTAACAGGCAGAACAGATAACAACACAGTGACGGTCCACAACATTGCAAGGTTCCCTTAACACACAGAACAGATAACAAATCAGTGAGAAGCAGCTGCAGGGGAACATTCCCTAACACAATGAGTAGACTGCAACACACTGACAGTCAGCAGCAGTGAAGGCTTTCCAACAGAAAGAACAGATAACAAATCAGTGACAATCAGCAGCAGTACAAGCTTTCCTTAACACAGAGAACAGATAACAGCACATTGACAGTCAGCAGCAGTGCAAGCTTCTGTTCATAAAAAGAAGAGATAACAGCAGTGATGGTAATCGTATTGCAAGCTCCCCTTAACACACAGAACAGATAACAACACAGCGACTTAACCCTTTGTGTGCTTGTGACGGAACCGTTCTGTCACGAGCCTCGGGTGCGCTGTGCTGGTGACGGAACAGGTCTGTCACGGCCCGCTCGCCGCGCCTGCGAGGCGCGAATTCCGCGCTTGCGCTGACGTTCTAAAGAGCGGGCAGGGCCGTGACGGAACCGTTCCGTCACAAGCACAGCCCACCCGAGGGCTGTGACGGAGCGGTTCCGTCATTAGTACGGGAGCGCCGCGCGGCCCCGCCTCCCCCTTAGTGCTGCGGCAGACTAGCCGACGCAGCTAAGGGGTTAAAGCAGCAGTGCAAACTTCCCTTAACACACAGAACAGATAACAATAACAAATCAGTGACAAGCAGCTGCAGTGCAAGGTTCCCTTAACACAATGAAGAGACAGAAACACACTGACAGTCAGCAGCAGTGCAAGCTTTTCTTTAACACAGAGAAGAGCAAGGTGACAGTCTGCAGTAGTACAAGCGTACGTTAACAAGCAGAACAGATAAGAGCAGTGACAGTCCGTTGGATTGCAAGCTTCCTTTAACACACAGAATAGATAACAATACAGTGACAGGCAGCAGCAGTGCAAGCTTCCATTAACACATATGGTTTCATTAACAGGCAGAGCAGATGACAACACAGTAACAGTTATCAGCAGTGCACTTTTCCCTTAACAAGCAGAACAGTTAACAGCACAGTGACATGAAGCAGCAGTGAATGCCTTTGTTAACAAGCAGAACAGATAAGAGCAGAAACAGTCCATGTGAATGCAAGCTTCTCTTAACACACAGAACAGATAATAACACAGTTACAGGCAGCAGCAGTGCAAGCTTCCCTTTAACACACAGAAAAGATAATAACACAGTTAAAGGCAGCGCAAGCTACCCTTAACACACAGAACGGATAATAACACAATTACTGGCAGCAGCAGCTCAAGCTTCCCTTAAAACACAGAACAGATAACAACTCAGTGACAGGCAGCAGCACTGCATGCGTCCCTTAACACACAGAACAGATAACAACTCAGTGACAGGCAGCAGCACTGCAAGCGTCCCTTAAAACACAGAACATATAACAACACAGTGACAGGCAGCGGCACTGCAAGCGTCCCTTAACACACAGAACATATAACAACACAGTGACAGGCAGCGGCACTGCAAGCGTTCCTTAACACACAGAACAGATAACAACTCAGTGACAGGCAGCAGCACTGCAAGCGTCCCTTAAAACACAGAACATATAACAACACAGTGACAGGCAGCGGCACTGCAAGCGTCCCTTAACACACAGAACATATAACAACACAGTGACAGGCAGCAGCAGTGCAAGCTTTTCTTAACACACAGAACAGATAGCAATACAGTTACATAAAAGAGCAGTGCAAGCTTCGTTTAATACACATAACAACACAGTGACAGGCAGCAACAGTGCAAGCTTCCCCTAACACACAGAATAGATAACACCACAGTGACATAAAGTAGCAGTGCAAGCTTCCAATAACAGGAAGAACAGATAAAAACACAGTGAAAGGCAGCAGCAGTGCAAGCATCCCCTAACACACAGAACAGATAACGCCACAGTGACATAAAGCAGCAGTGCAAGCATCCCTTAACTCACATGCTTCCATTAACAGGCAGAGCAGATGACAACACAGTAACAGGCATCAGCAGTGCACGTTTCCCTTAACAAGCAGAACAGTTAACAGCACAGTGACATAAAGCAGCAGTGCATGCTTCTGTTAACAGAACAGATAAGAGCAGTGACAGTCCATGTGAATGCAAGCTTCCCTTAACCCACAGAATAGATAATAACAAAGTTACAGGCAGCAGCAGCACAAGCTTCCCTTAACACACAGAACAGATAACACCACAGTGACATAAAGCAACAGTGCAAGCTTCCCCTAAAACACAGAACAGATAGCACCACAGTACAATAAAGCAGTAGTGCAAGCTTCCCCTAGCACACAGAACATATTACAACACATTGACATAAAACAACAGTGCAAGCTTCCCCTAACACACAGAACAGATAACACCAAAGAGACATAAAGTAGAAGTGCAAGCTTCAGTTAACACACAGAACAGATAACAACACAGTGAAAGGCAGCAGCTTTGCAAGCTTTCCTTAACACACAGAACAGATAACAACACAGTGACAGGCAGAAGTAGTGCAAGCTTCCCTTAACACACAGAACAGATACCAATACAGTTACATAAAACAGCAGTGCAAGCTTCCCCTAACACACATAACACCACAGTGACATAAAGTAGCTGTGCATGCTTCCGTTAACAGGCAGAACAGATAACAACACAGTGAAAGGTAGCAGCAGTGCAAGCTTCCCCTAACACACAGAACAGATAGCACCACAGTGGCATAAAGCAGCAGTGCAAATTTCCCCTAACACACAGAACAGATAGCACCACAGTGACATAAAGCAGCAGTGCAAGCTTCCCTTAACACACAGAACAGATAGCACCACAGTGACATAAAGCAGCAGTGCAAGCTTCCCCTAACACACAGAACAGATAGCACCACAGTGACATAACGCATTAGTGCAAGCTTCCCCTAACACACAGAACAGATAGCACCACAGTGACAAAGTAGCAGTGCAAGCTTCCCCTAACACACAGAACAGATAGCACCACAGTGACATAAAGCAGCAGTGCAAGCTTCCCCTAACACACAGAACAGATAGCACCACAGTGACATAAAGCAGCAGTGCAAGCTTCCCCTAACACACAGAACAGATAGCACCACAGTGACATAAAGCAGCAGTGCAAGCTTCCCTTAGCACACAGAACATATTACAGCACATTGACATAAAGCAGCATTGCAAGTTTCCGTTAACCGGCAGAACAGATGACAACAGAGTAACAGGCAGCAGCCGTGCAAGCTTCCGTTAACATGCAGGACAGATAAGAGAATAGTAACAGGCAGCAAGAGTGGAAGCTTCCATTAACAAATCTTAGAAAACTCAAGTCTTAACAAGTTAAAATAAAACCAAAATGCGAATAACAAATACGGGAAAATTATTCCTTTCATCCTCACATTGAAAGACACATTTGCGCAACTTTTTTGCTGGAGCGGGCTAACAAAGGAACGATGTACACGAATGCCATATACTACAAGCATTACTTAATTAACATATATGGTTACTTTTCAACTGCAGTTTAAGAAAGCCTACTTTCAAATCCATCTTCCTGTACATAGCTCCATAAATCACTCACACAGCAGGCCACCACCTTCCCCAGGGACGAAGACAGGAAGAAACTCATCGGGCCAAAACACATGTGTTCAGACAAGCAGACATACATCAAGGAGGCTGCTCTACCTTAAAGAAAATATCCCACTTCTGCAAAGACATGCACAGTCCTATCTAGTTTTGTAATTAGGAACCAGTGCAGAGTTCACATGTGTACAGTGTTGATCATAAGCTAATTGTAAGAGAATGTCAAGCAGAGATGTTCACAGCTTATAATAACAAACACATTGATAGCGTTATTATGTGGACAGCACAGAGCACATGCGGGAGTGTAATGCATTAAAGTGTAAAGTGCAGAACATCTGCGGGTGTAAAGCGCTACGAAAGTGCAGAACCTAGTACGCGCACAGCGCGTTCTATGGAAGTAGAAAAAGAAAGCAAATATGAATGTATAGTTCAATGTAGTGTTGAATGTAAAGCACACTGAGGTGCATAGTGGTGTATAGTAGAGAGTGCATGAATTCCAACACTTGTGTATGGTTGTTGGGACAGGAATGTCCAGTGTAATGGTGTGGTGGGGTAATCAGCCAACTCATATTGGACAGAGGACTAACGTCCCTGTACTGGGTTAGACATATAAAGGAGTGCTGGCAGCATACTGTGTTTGGGGATTCATAGTGCGGCCATGCCTATTTTATCTATGCCAGAGAGAGTGGGGCCTGCAGGCCCTCTTCTGCAAAGTTCAGCATTTATGTGAGTGTCGAGAACCTTACAGTGACATCCTGCATGTTTGTTAAGTGATGTGACTAGTGTGCGTTTAGTACTTGTGCAGTAGTAGGACTCTCTATATGTCCTCTGAATACTGAAGTCAGTAGGTTCCATTTTGGATATGTCTGGTTTAGCATGGCACAAGATGAAGATGGTGACAGATTTGCCAGACACTGCAAGTCTTTTGCCTAGATTCCAGTGGTTGAATAATGGAGATCCAGACACTGAAATAGTGAGGCTGGAGATACCTTTAGACATTCCATGAGGATTGTTTTTCGCAAGGGGCTGCTGATTATTTCTTCTGAACACTGCCACTTGTCTGATGGTAGAGGTGGCAACTCGGGAGGTTTCTTGGTCAAGCCTGACCTTTTGCCTGACCCTGATTATGTCTTAAAAGAGGCTGATGACAGCCAGTGGCAGAAACTTTAGAAACATAATTTTACCCATGTTGTGGGTGCCCCAGTGTTAACTGCTGTTAGAAGAATCACTTTATAAAAAAAACAAAGTGTCAGGTGAGCAGAACGGGAGGGAGACTTGAAAGAGAACACACCAAAACTCAGATCTGAAGTTTGACACATTAGATCCTTATCCTCTGTCTAGAAACTTAGTATACAAGTGGGACCCAAACCATCACATGCATTTTCAGTGCCAAGTCTTTCATGACCAAGGAAGGGGGTGCTCCACAGTGTACTCAGAGAATGCTTTGTAACAAAGGCTGATGAATACTTAACAACCAATCTCCCAGAGGTGAGGTGATATCAGTTCAGTTCAGTTCAACTTTATTTCGGCTAATATAGCCATAAAAGCAGGAAGTACAAAGACAAAAAGAAAACATTTACAGGCAAATATATACAGTGCCCTTTGCCAACAATTAATCACATGAACACGTTACAATTAATATGATGGGGCAAAGTAACAATTGATTCATAGCAAGTAATTTTACAGTACTGCATTAAAATCTAAATAATTCAATAAAAAAGATTATTTCCATAGCTAAAAAGCCAGACTAAAAACCAGAAGTGTGGCTCACTGGTTAGAGCAGGCAGACCCTGAAGCAGAGGTCAGACCCGGGACCAGGGTTCAATTCCCGACGCGGCAGGGTCTTGAGCTCAAATGTCCATGGACTCGATAATTCTCGCTTCGGTGCCTGACCTAATCATGGGTTCACACTCTGCAACTCTGGGCATTAAGCTTGCTTAATCTCCACAACGGCCCCCCGCGGGGGGATGCCTGGCTTTCACCTTGGGGATGCCCTGTAGGGGCTATCTCACAGGGAAAAACCAGGACGGGTTCCCAAGGCAAGCACAGAGATACCCCTTCGGGGGTCGTTTCTGGCGCTATATAAGAAATATAATAATAATAATAATAAAACCTTTAAAACCACACATTTTTACAAAAAGTGAACTCAATGCATTCTCCATTGACTAATGCTGAATGGAGAAAACTACAGACTCCAATATTGTATTACAGCTTGCATCCAAGCCGTTTCCTGATGAGATACACATTAAATAAAAACCTGCTCATGCAAAAAACTACCAGTTGTGAGGTATTAGACTTAATGATATGCTCTGCCTCTTTATACGACCTGACACCCATATTTTTGCAGAGGGATCTAATCCAACGGTGCCTAGGTAACGTATAAGCCGAACAAAAAAACAATAGATGGACATCATCTTCCTTTGCCTTTAGTGAGCAGAGGGTACAGAGACCATCATCATTTTTACCTCCCCATCTACATGTGTAAGCATTAATCTGTAATACCCCATATCTAAATTGCAAGTATAATGTTTTTGCTAATGGAGGTCCTATCTCATCCATAAATGGATAGAATGCAGCGTTATCCTTTATAGTCAGAAATTTCTGAGTCAATATGCCAATAGATGGACAATGGGATAGCTCATCGTTGACATAGGACCAATAAGTAGACTTTAAAAGCTTTTTACACACCAATGTCATATTCTGGGGTTTGTCCCAAAAATGGGGCAGCCCTAACCTGGTACACCAAAGGGCGATATGTTTTAACCACGCGATTTTCTTGTACTCATCAATCTGGATAATTTCTATCAGTCCACTTTTATAGTTACACAACTCCGGGGTTGTCCATAACCTTGCCCAATACAGCAATGGCCTAAGGACTGCTTGGTAATCTGTCCGCTTAAGGTCCAAATCCAAAAATACTGGGACTTGGGGGGGTTCTGGTTGGTAAATTAAGTAACCTACGTAAAAAATGGTTTTCTTCCCGTTCAAAGTTGCGTTTGCAGCAGTGCCCCCAAACCTCAGCACCATAAAGTGCGGCTGATTGGGCCTTTGCCTTAAATACTTCTAGTGCCGGCGTAATAGCTTTAGAATAACTAGCTCCATGCACTTTTAGGATGGGCATCGAATTTTGTTTAAAAGACAACCTACTTTTTACTAGATGTCCCTTCCATGAAAGGTTACTATCCAACATGATACCTAGATAGTTGAAACTCCCCACATATTCCAATTTTTGATTATTTAAAGCCAAATTCTTCCTAAAGGACTTTTGCAGGTTTATGGACATATATTTTGTTTTAGATGAGTTTATTTCCAACCCCTTCTTTACGCAGTAACCATGAAATGAGTTCACCAGAATTTGAAGACCCTTCGGAGTCTGTGAGATGAGGATTGTATCGTCGGCAAAGAGTAATGCCGTAATTGCCTCATCTCCTAGCTTCGGGGAGTCATGGTCGCAATCCCTTAAATAAGTAGGTATATCATTAACATATAATGAAAAGAGCGTGGGCGCCAGCACACAGCCTTGACGCACACCACGGCTCACAGGTATGGGCTTTGAAAGTTCACCTCCCTTTCCCCATCTAACTTTAGCATAATTCCCTGTGTGTAATCGGATAAGTTCTTTAAGTTCTCCCAGAGGTGAGGTGATATCACATGAAGACTAGTGCTTCTGATGGAAGAGCTTATGGTTTTCTCAGTCCCTACAACCCTGAATGTCTGCATGCAGATAGAGGAAAGGGTCTGCTTGGCTCAGCAGGAGGAGAGACTGTCAAAAAGGAGAATCCCAATGTGTTTCCTGACAGAGGGATACCCAGTGAAAGCTGACTGCCTTAGAAAAGGGCAAGGAGAAATCTGACCTGTAGAGAGTCTCCTGGACTCTCAGAAGGTTCCTAGTAGGAATCATAAAAATCCTAAATGAATGGGCAGGTTCAGTCGGAGCTGCAATAGCAATGGTGATTGTGTCGGCACTGTCAGCTGGCAACTGTCACTGTGACTGTGTCGTTGAGGGCCAGGCTGCAACTGCCTATGTAAATGTATCAGCTTGGTCAAAGGTACAACGGCCAGGGTAATCGCATCAGCCCACTTGGAGCATGTACCACTTACTTTATTCCTAAGCATCGACCAAGAGCATCCGTCCCACCAGCCATATGGGGCTTTAGCAGCCGGAACTGTACCTACGCATAAGCACCAGTGCAGCTGAACGACTCTGGACTGAACCTAAGCAGCAGCGAGACAAGAGGTGCAGGCTGACCCCAGCCTCCTTGACGGCTTCAGATGATTCCATCCAATGACAGTAGGATTATGGCTGCAAGGAGAGGACTTAGCTTGTGGATCCTTGCTAGTCAAGGACAAGAGACTCCGAGACTAACTTTCTATCCACTACACACTAGGAGTTAAGAACATGCGAAATGCATGTACTGATTTTACATTTGACTTGTGGTGCACTAGAATCTGCCACTGGGTCATGTTTCTTTCATAACTGAATAGGGGTGGAGAGGGAGGGCAGGTGCATCATTGGTCACATGGGTGGAAAATAGCACAATGGGATCAGCTTCTGTAACGTCACAAGGGAGAATCACAACCAGGATCACAGCCTTGCAGATTGAATAGAATTGTGGAGTATTTAGTACTGTTGTGAGACTAAACAGTATTTTATTTTTCTTAAAAGATAAGCACAGGGGTGGACATTGAAGTTACTGTTTATGTTGTTTGATTGTTGAGTCTTAAACTTGTGCCCCACCTTACCTCCTTGAATAGCTATGTCCCCTTTCTGTCTCTACCCTAAGAGTCAATTGAAGAAGGGGGTTGCACTTGTCCTAGTTTGCAGAGCGATAGTAGGGTGGACTCCAGGACACCACTGTCTAACTACCTCAACCATAGTGGTTGGATGCTGTGTCTACCCAGTGTCCCCACAATGGAGTTTTAACAGATGCTCCAATGTATAAAAGCAGAGGTGTGGAATTTTGTGAAACATGTACTTGTCAAGGGATGGGATGCTTTAAAATTCTACTTGCCCAATAAAAAATCCACTTGATCGTTTTGGTATCATGCAGAGAAGTGACAATTTATGGTGATATTCTTATTATAGAAGTGCTCGGATAATAGCATCTCTGAATATATCATGATTTGGTTTACAGCAAGGCTTCTGTTTTGCCACACTTCCACAAATCTACATCCAGGGGGCGGAAATTAGAGATAGTCACAGGATTAGAATTCCCTGTGTGTCTGTGCACAACCATAAACATATGTTTAGGGTACACGCCAACTCCTCTCCAATCTCTTCCGATACTGGAAAAGGTTGGAAATATACTCCTGACAATGGCAAGCGTTATACCTTTCCAGGGTGTTAAAAAGGAGTGTTGGGAAAATGAATTCTATAAGAATGGCTGTAGAAGCTCAGTTGAGTACGCTTAAACATGTAAGTCTGTGGGTGTGCACAGATTCACCGTTGACTACCGCTTCCCGCCTACTTTCTGTCCATGTATGCAGATTTGTGAAAACATAACAGAATCAGAGCCTTGCTAAAATAGATAATATATGAGACCTTGCAAAACCAGAGAGACTATTTTAGCAACCCTATATAATGAGAACACTTCTGCATGGTACCAAAAGGGACAAGGGTATTTTTCACAGGACAATTAGATTTCTGTGGCATCCTGGCCCTTGGATGACAAGTATGCCTTACACATTTTCACACCCCTGGGTCGTCAGGTTGAGTATGTGGGTAGAGAGGGGTCTTCTGACTGATCTGTGAATGAACCTTGCAGTTGTAAGTGGGAGTGTGGTGATGCTAGGCATGTATTTCAACCTCCCTCCCTCCATTCTCCTTTTCTTTCACACTTTCCCTTCGGTTCGACTCAGATATGTTTTTTCAGACCCGAGCTGGGTATCTCCCTAACTCATATGAACTCAATCAGATTAGTGAGCTCCTAACTATATAGATCACATCCAACATCAGAGAAAACTGTAACCATTCATATAGCCTTGTGTGTTTCAGTGCACAAAACACTAGCAGGAATGAATTAATGTGCGTTTATACATTAGTTAACTGCTGAGACATTTAGCTACAACATAAACGCCTCATATATATTTGAATCATCTAGTTGTACTAGCTAGATCTGGACAACTTTATTAGTAGTGTAGTTCCTTCTTCCTTCTGAGAATTGAAAAGGCACCTTCTGTTTATATTTTCCTAATCGTCAAGCTAATTTGAATATGTAAAGAAAGTGCACATGAAGACACTCCGCCTGTGAAAAATACAAATTAGGAGAAACATCACCCTGCCTTTTTATGGACAGTCATCATGATCTCTTTCAATAAAAAATGTTTTTTTTCCAATTTCATTTAGGCTGATACAAGAGACATATGGAGCTAATATCTTTTTTTGAGTATGAATTAAGGCACATTCAGAATAATCTATCCAAATGTAGGCAATGCAATGTAATTTAATTAATGTTGTTCATTCAGAATAAAAAGAGCCTGGAAAATTACAGGTATCATTAAGCATCATCTAAAAGAAGAGCCTCAAATGTTCCTTATTTAGCTTTTCTAAATAAGACATTGTTTACATTTTGTAAAATTGAAAACAAACATCTATTTGGAGGATTATTTATAGGTCCTTGTTTAGTCTTGGGCTGAGAAAAAGCTGTTGGTATATTTTCGATGAGATTCATGTATCAGTTTAAAAACAGACAGTATGTTCTACAGGTCTTTAAATTCTGTGCTGTTTCAAACATGTATGATGTAGGTAGAGGGTACTCCTTTACATGTGACCGGATCTCAAGTCACCATCTGAAACACTCAAGGGTGATACTTGGCCTGGGAATCTCACTAACAAGCACATGATTCATCACCTGAAAGAGGTGGAAAATCCCAGTTGGCATCACATCCAAGCCTCAGTGTTAGCTTCAGGAAAGGCATCATTAGGCATCTTTTCTAGGTGGTGGGAACTCTTTAATTCTACAGACAACCTCTGGGGAAAAGGGTGCCAGGATTTGGGCTACATCAAAAGGCAAAAGGGGAATTGAGGCAGGGGGTTCTCCATCACCTTCCCAGTACTGAAGCTGTTTCACCTCCCTGACACCCCTCAGGGTCTCCACTGACCCGGCGTTGAGACAGAGGTAATTCTTGCCTGCTCATCTGGGTCCGACTAACAGCTTTGAGAGCTGGACTATGTGCTTGCGCTGCGTGTCCTGTGCTACGCCTAATAATTGAGGAAGAGGTATGCATGTTGGATAACAACACTGCTCCGTTGACCAGGCAACTAATTTATCCACAGTCAGATGTGACATTTAGAAATAGAAAGGTGGAAGTGCCTGCGGGTAAGGGTTTAAACAAATCAGTAGGACATGCCCCCTGGTCACCTATTTAGCGTTCTTCCCTACCGAGTATAATTGTAAACTATGTATAAGTGGCAGACTCTTTTACCTCAATGCTACTGCCCTTGATGTGCATATTTTATATTTGATGCGAGCAAAGTCCTTGCTGTACCTTCTGTGTATAAGGGATGCTTGCACTATGCATACGTTTCTTCTCTAGTTGCGCGCACGGGAAAGCTGGCAAGGCTGGTACAGTACATGTTCTGTCTGTGAGGGAATCTTGCACTGCAGGTAAACCTCATGCGCCCATTTGAAAAAGGCACAGCTTTGGATTGCTACCACATCTCACACGTGGATTCAGATTTAAAGGGGCAGAATGCTATCATTTATTATGACTGCCACTCCCATCACCGAAAGGGCTCTTCTGAGTGGTGATCTAACATGTGAATAACTGTTACAACACATAAGGGCTGATACTCTCGCCTACTCTACTTATACTGCTCTTTGACTGTGATCCAAAATATGAAAGACACTCGAGAAAAGGCAACTGGTGAAGGGAGGCTGACACATCCAACAAATAAACAGCTGAAGAGGGATGACCCAAAGCTGCTCTACGTATATTATACATGATTTATAAAAGCCCTATCTGCTACATCTGTAGTGCTTTAAATGGCCCGGTACTGTCCGGTACGGAGTACCAGCACTTTTTAATTTTTAGAGGGAGAGTACGGGCACTTCTGAAGAGAAATGCTATACTTTTACTTGGAGAGTACCGGCACTTCTCAGAAACAAGCAGGTACTCTGGTACAGAGTACCTGCACTTCTATTTTTCCATTTCAAGCACTGTACATCTGTCTCTATCCCACACCGAAAATGGCCTAAGAGCCTGCATGCTAGCACTTCAAGGTAAGCAGGGTTCTGAGTTTTGTCTTTGCCAGGAAGAAAGGAGAACCCGTGGTGTGGCAGTAACATCGAACAATACATAAGGACTTTGGTCAGGGATTGCATGGGCGTGCGCAGAAGCCTGATATTGCATTTTGCTTTTTAAACCTTTTTCTACAAAGGTTTTTCTCCTTATTGTTAGGGAACATTAACATACTGTTTCACGGTGACACACTCATGTTAGAGAAATGTATAATACAAACACCTTAATTTAGATGCAAAACCAATTCTGCAGTTTTTGTGTGTATGTAGTCCTTCTATGTGTTGACTAAAATACAATATTAATATTAAAAACAACTCTCTAATATCTATACACCAGTCCCTACGACGGACCGAAACTGCACAATGGCCCAACAATAAATGCACCCGTTAATATGCGGTTAGTGTTGAGCTATATGAAAATTACTAAAACTCTGTCATTCATTCCCAAGAGAAACAATAATGTTAGGATGAGAAATGTAGATAAAACCCACTCGTATAAAATAAATACATTTTTCAAATGGGTATTGACTTACTGTTTGTGTTGTTATTTCTAGCGTCTGAATTCTGGTCGTTCAGCACCCAGTCACCTATTTTAAAAGACAGGTTGTGTCAAAGAATGCAGTAAACAAGTTTTATCAAATCTTTTAAATTATTTTTGCATGTGCATTCTTTGAGAAAGGACCTCGGATGTGAGATGCATCACTTGTTCATTAGAAATGTACAGGGAAAAATACTTAGTCATACCACAATTTGCAATTTAGGGACAGCGCAAAACATACACAATGCTGGTTTTCAAAAAGGAAAGGCACTGCAAACCCTGACAGGAAGTGAAGGTATATTTCACTATACAGATTTATTCACATCTGAATAATAGCTTTATTGCAGTTCTCACAAGTATTTGAATTGTGCTACTGGTCTTGCCTGCACTCCAGTTGTTTGTCAAAATATACTTTTCATGTGGGAAAATATATGTGTTTCTGGCAATTAAGGAATTTATTTCAGCTACGGGAGGACTAATAGAAACATAAAACATGTGTCCAAAAGCCATGTGTTGAATCTATTGTTTAGTATAACAAGTGTCTGCACAATATTTTGCTTGTTAACAGAACTGTGGAGTAGCAGAATTCTGCAGCGGAAAGTCAGAACTGGCATGCTTCTGAATGACTTCAACTTGTTTATATAAAATCTAACTCAAAATCAAACTCTTTTATTCCCAGGATGTAAACTAGAATTAATCAGTGAAATCAAGCAGGGGTTTCTAACTACTTATCAAATATCACATCCAAGAAATACAAAAGGATGATTTTCAAATAATATACAAACATATCAACATTTTTATATAAATTGAGTTTAAAGCCATAAATGTTAACTATTTTAATATTTACATTTAATATAATGTAAATTAAATACATTCCACTAATATTTAATACTATATATAAATATACAATAAG
The DNA here is from genome assembly GCF_964263255.1 of Lissotriton vulgaris. Lineage (NCBI taxonomy): Eukaryota > Metazoa > Chordata > Amphibia > Caudata > Salamandridae > Lissotriton > Lissotriton vulgaris. Next base: position 982,025,938 of record NC_141699.1, on the reverse strand, counting down.
ATAAACAAAACACACAAACAGATATATGCATATATATATGCGTTTACAAAACCATATATGTATCTATATCATGTATATATTGTACATTATTAATACAATTATTTATTTTACATTCAATTAATTTTTGTAATATTTAACATTTATTACTGCGAATATAATATATATATATATATATATAACGATATAATGCATACACAATAAAACAATAAAAAATATAAACACTTCAATAACAAAAGTATATTAATAAATTTAGACAATAATTTAAATATTACAAATGTAAAACCCCGAAAAACACATTTATTAAAAATACTATGTAAAGTAGGGAAAGCACTGGACCTCAGGGGGATTAAACCTCCTATTCCCACTCCAGTATTTACAACAGTAGGGAAAGCATTGGACTTCGGAGGGATTAAATTGACTATTTCCACTCCAATCTGTACAACAGTAAGGAATGTGTTGGACATCGGAGGGGTAAGATCTACTATTCCTTCTCTTCTCTGTGCTACAGTAGGGAAAGCGCTGGACTTCAGAAGAATTAAATGTACTATTCCCACTCCAGTTTGTGCAAAAGTTGGGAAAGTGTGGCTTTCGGAGGGGTTACATTTACTATTACCACTCCAGTCTGTGCAACAGTAGGAAAAGTGTTGGACTTTGAAGAAATAGAATTTACTATTCCACCTCCAGTCTGTGCAACAGTAGGTAAAGCGTTGGACTTAGGCGAGGAGAAAATGTACCATTCCCACTCAAGTCTATGAACAGTAGGGAACGCGTTGGGGAGTCAGAGGGCTAACATTTACTATTCTCACTCCAGTGTGTGCTACAGTAGGGAAAGCATTAGGCTTGGAAGTATTAAATTACCTATACACACTGCACTCTGTGTAACAGTAGGGTAGGTGTTCGACTTCAGAAGCATTACATTTACTATTCCCACTCCAGTTCATGCAACAGTAGGGAAAGTGTTGGACTTCAGAGGGGTTATATTTTACTATTCCTACAGCAACAGTAGGGAAAGTCCTTCCCTTCAAACACTTTACATTTTTGAATAACCCTAAAAATATATATTACAAAAAAGTATATATTAATAACAATATTAATGTAAATAAAAATAATAATACATTTTTCAAAAACGATGAAACAATGTACATGATTACTAAGCAATTTAATAATTAATAGTCAATTAAAAATTATTATGTAATTACTTAATTAACTTCCCACCTTATACCACTACAAACCCATCAGCCCACACCTAAAACATTTAAAATAAATATAATACAATTTACATAATTAACAATCAATTAAATAATTAACATTTCAGAAATTAATTATTACATAATAAACTTCCCACCCTATGCCCCTACAAACCCAGCAGCCCACAACTAAAATATAACTAACAACAATATTCTAAACAACGATATTACTTACTGAAAAAATGCTATTCTTGACAACGATATTTCTACATCACAATATTTTTGGGGAGATATTTCAGTCCCCCGATATTAGAAACTCAATATTGTGTCCATATACTGTTCTCCTTGATGCCGGGTCTTTTCCATGCAGTTTGGGGCTAAACTCATGTAAAATGCTAGACTTTTGTAAAGAAAGCTCCACTACTAGGCGACAGACAGACTGATGTAGACTTTGAAAGTAGATTTAATTACCATTGACTTAATAACTCTAATTAGGCTGATTTTACTTGGATCTTTCCTTCTTCCTTGTGATCAAGGGTGGACCCATCATCCATGCACCTAGGCATTCCCTTGGAGGGCTGCAGACGTTCTGGTTGCTACAAGGACTGGACAGGCAGACACCTTCAACCCTGAAAGTAGATTCAGATACAGCTGAAACCCAGTGCCCACAAATGTTCCTTTCATGTCTCAGCATGCTCATGCACAATTCAAAACACACAAGGTGATAGACGGAATGTTGCACATTGGCAAAACATTCGCCCCCAGTCACAGATCTGGGTTTAATCCATCGTCATTTTGCTCACCACCCCACCCCAGTTCAGACATGGCCATATGCAAATCAGTCTTGACCCTGTGCCTCATGGGAACAGTCCAGACCAAATTGCCAAGCCATGTAGCGTGGTGAGCAAAATAACAATGGATTAATCCCAGTCCTGTGACTGGGGGTGAATGTTTTGCCAATGTGCAATATTCCGTCCATCATCTTGTGTGTTTTGCTGTTCGCCCTATGTGGGAAGGGTATGCCCAGACGTGGGTCCCGTGCTCACTACGCCACTGGAGTCAAGCTATCCTGGCTGACGATGGCTGAGAAACAGAAACCGGTCCTAGGATGCTTGATTCCGGTCCAGGAAAGAGATGGCTTGGCAGTTCGGGCTGGACTGTTCCCATGAGGCACACGGTCAAGACTGATTTGCATATGGGCATGTCTCAACTGGGGTGGCGTGGTGAGCAAAATAACAATGGATTAAACCCAGATCTGTGACTGGGGGTGAATGTTTTGCCAATGTGCAACATTCCGTCCATCATCTTGTGAGTTTTGCTGTTCGCCATATGTGGGAAGGGTATGCCCAGACTTGGGTCCCTTGCTCACTACGCCACTGGAGTCAAGCTATCCTGGCTGATGATGGCTCCCTACAATTTAACAGTGCTAAGACTGAGGTTCTTTATTGTTCTACCGATCGGATCTCACGGACACTGCCAGAGAACTTTTGGCCAGCCTCCTTCCCCGAGCCAGTCTCGGCTGCGCCATCTGCTCGTAACTTGGGGGTGATCTTCGGCCCAAATTTACAGCTTGACATGCACGTTAATAAAACCACGTCTACGTGCATGATGCTGTTACGCATGCTGCGTAAAGTTCTGCCCCTTCTCCCCGCCCATGCCAGGCCGGAAGTAGTTCGCGGTACTATACTAAGTCGCTTAGATTATTGTAACGCGCTACTTCTGGAGGCCCCAAAAAATCTGGTGGGGGAGTTACAACGTGTGCAGAACATGGCCGCCAAGTTGGCCCTCTCACGGCCTAGGTCTAGTTCTTCTACCCTGTCTTTGAGAGAGTTACACTGGCTCCCGGTACATCTAAGAGTGCTGTACAAAGCCACGTGTCTAGTGTTCAAAGCTGTACACCATCAGGGCCCGATACCTTTGCAGAATATGTTCTCTTGGTATTCTGCCCCGCGACCTCTCCGATCCTCTTCTGCGCAGTTGTTGGTAGTCCCGAGGTTTCAGAGAGTCAGGATGGGCGGCCGCTCATTCAGTGTGGCAGCGGCCAAGCTCTGGAACTCCCTGCCTCTCTCTCTGAGAAGCCACAGCAACTATCTTCCGTTCCGTGTGTGTTTTGCCATGCACGATTCAAAGCAACTAGGGCGTGTTGGTGTGACATACCTCAATAACATATGTGCTCAAAGCACACACACTCTCTGAAACGCAGTATTTATAACTTGCTCCAAGTGCTGAGATGTAGCCCTAGCTGCCAACAGCAACCTGGGGAAAGGACAGGAATCATGAGGTGACAGTAGGACCATGTGATTGACATTTAATTGTCACAATAGTGTCAGCAACTCTCTAAGACGGGCAAGTGTTCAGTAGGGTGCAGGTAAGAAAGGAGTGAAAAGGAAGGAGGGTGTATGATGCTTACAAAGACCCTTACCACATTGGGACATGCAGAGACTGACTTAGATGACTTAGTAAAACTGCTTTACATACAGGACCCAAATGTGGAAATTAGCATACTTTTAACAATATGCTAGAGACTATTACTGATCAGGCAGGTCGCTTCCCTCGCCTCCGCAACAGCTCCACCTGGTGTGAGCGCCACCCCCAGCTTGCTACTGCTGCCGGTGGCGAGTTCGAGGCTCGCTCGCTGCACTTAGGTTTGTATTGTCCTGTGTTTTGCCACATGTATTTTTTCCTTTATTCCCCTGTGATTACCACGCCATTTAGATTGTTTTTGTCCTTAGTTTTGCCTGTATTTTCTCCGCCCCCTGTGATTCTGTGCCCCGTTGCCCTCTGTCTTCCCCCGCCGCTCCTCATCCGTTTTTTCCCACTGCTGCGTCCCCGCCCCCGCTCCCCATTTGCCACCCGCTCCCGCCTCCCTCCCACCTCCCCATATATGCCGGCAGATGGCACGCCTAAGGCAAGCCCGTCTGCGCCCGTCCACGCCTGGAACGTGCCCAGTGCCAGACTCCCTGGCCCCCACGAACGGCACGACTCCTGTCTTCGCTACGATGCCTGCACCCTCCACGCACTCAACAGCGGATGCCCACACACCTGCTTCCTGGCCGCCTGAAGCGTACCCAAGGACCCTTCTCCTGCCGGAACTGCAGCTTCACCAGCATCCGACCCGCCAACCCAACCACCAGGAAAGAACCCAACTACCTTAGATGCATTCTTCTCAACACCCGCTCTGCCCGCAAACACGCTGTGGAACTCTGGGACCTACTTGACTCAACGTCTCCAGACATCGCCTTCCTGACGGAAACCTGGCTGAACCCCTCCTCGGCTCCTGACATCGCTATAGCCATCCCGGACGGCTACAAGATCACCTGCAGGGACCGCACCAACGGAGTAGGAGGAGGAATCGCCATCGTTCACAAGAACACACTCAGAGTCTCGACCAACACCAACGACACCCTCAGCACCACCGAACAACTGCACTTCCAGATCCACACCGATCCCAACACCACCCTCAGAGGAACCCTCATATACAGACCCCCCGGACCCCGACCACAGTTCAGCGACTCCATCGCAACTTTGTCAGCACACACGCCCTCGCCTCCCCGGACTACATCCTCCTCAGGGATCTGAACTTCCACCTCGAGAACAACAACGACAGCAACTCCACCACCTTGATCGCCAACCTCGGACTCAGACAACTCGTCACAACACCCACCCACTCCGCCGGCCACACACTTGACCCCATCTTCTCTGCAAGCTCCCATGTCTCCTTCAACCACAACACCAAACTCCACTGGACTGACCATCACTGCATCCACTTCACCTTCCGGCAACCCACCACGCACAACCGCACCCTACAGATCCCCCACCGCTGCTGGAGAAAAGTCACCGAAGACCAGCTAACTACCACCCTCGCCCGGAGCCCACCTGCTGACCCTACCGACCGGACACCGCGCCCGCAACCTCAGACAGTGGATAGACGACTGCACCAACACCGTCGCCAGATCAAGAAACCATCCAACAGTCACACCAACAAGAAAGGCAGCTGGTTCACTGAAGACCTCCAGGCCTCCAAACAATCCTTCCGAAAGCTAGAGAAGAAATAGCACAGTGAATGGACACCAACAGCTACGCAGTCCACAAAAACGCCACCCGCAGACACCATCGCCTTATCAGAACCGCAAAAAGGACCTCCTTCAAAGACCGCCTAGACAGCAACTCACACAACAGCAAAGATCTCTTCAGTAACGTGAAGGAACTCTCCAACACCAACGACATCCCACCCTCGCAGGACCTGTGCAACTTCCTTGCCACCTTCTTCCATCGCAGGATTGCAGACATCCACGACAGCTTCAACGCCACAACCGTCCTGACAACCGCTGAGACCTCCACCCCCACGGCCACCACCCGCACTGACCGCCTGCTCGCCTGGACCAACATAAACGACGACGACACCATCAAAATCAAGAACACCATCCACTCCGGATCTCCGTCAGACCCAAGCCCACACCACATTTTCAACAAAGCCAGTACCACCATCGCACCCCATCTCCGGAAAGTCATCAACATCTCCTTCGAGACAGCGACCTTCCCGGAGAGCTGGAAGCACGCCGAGATCAATGCCCCACTCAAAAACCCCAAGGAGGACCCCAAGGACCTCAAGAACTTCCGGCCATATCCCTGCTTCCGTTCCCGGCAAAGGTCATCAAGAAGACCGTCAACAAACAACTGACCCGCTACCTCGAGAAGAACAGCATCCTGGACCCGTCCCAGTCCAGATTCTACAGCAACCATAGCACCAAAACTTCCCTCATCGCCACCACCGATGACATCTGGGCACTGATGGACAACGGAGAAACCGCAGCCCTCATCCTCCTGGACCTGTCTGCCGCCTTCGACACGGTCTGGCACCACACCCTACATACACGCCTCCATGACGCTGGGATTCAAGAGAAGGCCCTGGACTGGACCAACTCCTTCCTCTCCGGCAGAACTCAAAGCGTCTGCCTCTCCCTTTCCGCTCCGAAGCCACCAAGATCATTTGCGGCGTACCCCAGGGTTCATCACTCAGCCCAACACTGTTTAACATCTACATGGCACGGCTCCCCCCACGTCGCCCGGCTGCACGACCTCAACATCATCCCCCACTTCATATAGACCTATTGCGCTCCTTACCATGGAAACTATATTATATACTAAAGTACTGGTCACCTGTTGGGGACCACACTACCTGACACACATTCACTTTGATCAAGCTGGCTTTATAAAGCTTTGCAAGCTTTTTAGCATATTAATTGAAAAAATGCAACATAAACGCTTTGGACCAAACAAAATAAATTGCCTGGGAGGGATGTGTATAATAATTACCAATACAAATACTCAGTAGTTAAAGTCTAAGGGGCTGTGAAGAAAGTGCCTGGGCAGGACCCAAATGCCCAAATGTATGAAGCACCACTGGATCTTAGCCTGCTTGGTAAAGTACTGGCTTCCGCATATGTAAGATCTTTAAACCTAAAAGCTTTTTAAGAGAGGCATGCGGGGGGCATGGCTAGCAGCCGGAGGGAATGGTCTAAAGCGACTCCCGGCCATCGCCTGACTATCCGCCCAACAGATCCGCTTCTACGACTAGGGACTCCCTTGTAATTGGGAGGCCCCCGTCCACAACCGATTGTGCACGCCTTGTGTGAGTGCTGGCCTGATCGGTGACACCGTGCCGGAGATCGAGCCCTTTGGAGTGGGGTCCCCCGGGGCTCGCAGGATGGCGGCTGCGCTGGGGCTGCGGCCTGAATGCTGATTGGCTTCGGCGGCTTGGGGTGAGACCGAACCTGCTAGTGCCTTTATTGCCCCACCGCTTCTTATCGGACCCTTACCGAGACCTTCCGCGGCTGCCGGAGCTCTCCCCCCCGCTGCCGCAGAGCCGGTGGGTGATTGCGGACGAAGTCGGAGGTCACTGCCGGCCCGCCGGGGCGTCATTCACGCGACGTCCCGGCTTAGGGGCCTACGGCCACCGGGGCTCTGGTGCGGACTCCATTGGCCTGGCTGAGAGTGACGGACCTTCCGACGGCTCCCCTTACAACGTCGGCTAACTGGGGGCGGACCATTGCCTATCTGCCTGGCTGGGGCACTGGATGTCGGGCTTTCTTGGATCGGCCCAGCTACAGATACCGCGTTAGAGGCTCGAACCGGGCGAGGGCCCGGAGGACCCCTTCGCCTCTATTGGAGTTCGGACTATTTAAGGCAGTGGCGAGTGACTCGCAGAGGACCCTTACTCCGGGCCGACATCAGCGCCACGGCTCAACCTTTGGGCCCTGCCGTATTGTGGACCCAGCGCGCGACCGCCCCACTCTGGGCCCTGGTGGAGGCCGGCTCCGCCCGGCTGTCCCGGAGACCTCTAGCCGCACAACAGCGAGGTGGTAGTTGGTCGCTCTTCATCCCTGGTGGCGCTTGGACCCCCCCCCCCCGCCCGGCGCCTATCTCTTCGTGGCAGTGACCCCCTGGTGACGCTCCATAGGCGGCGACTACATCAGGTAGCTTTGGGCCTATCTGCGGATTCAAGCGCCTTGGAGGTTGATTGGTCTTTTCCGTGGGTGCTCTGCTTGGACGTTGGAGGGCCCTAAGGTGGGGTGACTGCTTAGCCTCAGGTGAGACAGCCGGGCGCGTGGTGGACGATTGGATCAGATATTATCTACGGCCCCACAGGATCGCGGCCGCCCGGGCGGTTCTGTGATGGCGTCCAGCAAGGGAGGGAGGCCCTCGACCCAGAGGCAAATAAATAAGAATTCCTGGGGCTCCAGAGGTGACAATAAGGACGCGCCCCCCACCCCCGGTGACCCCAAAAAATGTGTCCCCCTCGCAGGGAACGAAGATGCTTACTTTAGAAGACGTCATGGAGGCGATTGCTGGAGTCCGCTCCTCACTGGAAACTCAAATTGACTCTGTTAATATTGAGGTGACCCTCTTGCAAGCTGACCTGCGCAAAATGGACACTAAGGTCAAGGATGTTGAGGTTAAAACGGCGGCACTCATCGACGACATCTCTACGCTTCAACAACAAGTGGCCCAGCTTCAGAAACAACAGAAACAAATGGGTGACCTGCTGGACAACTATGAAGGGAGGGCGCGACTGAACAATGTTTGAATTTTGGGAGTTCTGGAGAGAATAGAGGAGCCAGCGGCAGACCTATTTGTGGAAGAATTGGTCACGAAGCATCTCAAACCCAAGCAACTGTTGAGCTATTTTTCCATTGATCGGGCGCACAGGGTTCCAGGTGGTAAACCGAGGCCAGGGCCCCCCCCCCCCGCCCCATCATTGCGAGGGTCTTCAACTTTCGAGATCGGGACGCTATCCTCCAGGCAGCCAGATCTGGGCCGCCGCTTCTCCTAGAAAACACTTGTATCTCGATATTCCCGGACTTCACAGTGAAGGTGCAGGCGAGACGGCGCAGCTTTCTTGAGGTCAAGAAGGCCTTACGGGGTCAAGGCGTTAAATACTCTATGCTTTTCCCTGCAAAACTCAGTGTAGAGATGGATGGTAAAGCCTGGTTCTTCCTGTCGCGGGAAGAAGTGTGGGACTGGTTGGAGGGATGGCACCGAGCTGGAAAATCTCTGCGGGACCGGGCGGAATCAGATGAACATCCAAGAGAGGACCACTTGCCTGTCAGCCAAGACCTATTTATCAGTCCGGATAATGAGGAGGAGTGACGAATCCTGGTCAAGAGGGGACTATTTTGAGATAGCTGTTGGATATTGCTCTATCAGTCCTTTTTGTTTTGTACTATTTGTGGGGGTGGAAAGCTTCTACGTTCCATGGACTTCTGCTCCTGGGGAGTGCCTTATCCGGCCCGCACCAGCTGACTTACAAGTAACTTTTCTAATTTGTGGATGTTGCACGTGGTCTATTTGTAGTTTTACACATGTATACCATTTACACCGCTTTTAGTGTCGGGCGAGTGGCGTTAACGGCCCACCAGGTACCCCGATCATGGATGGGAGGGCGACAGGCACTCTGCCTAGTTGGGGGGTGGATAGTTCTGAATCCACGGGCAGGGAAGCAGGGTGGGGGGAGTGGGGTTGGGGTGGGGTGGGGGGCATGGGAAAGTTTTGTTGTTGTATTGCTACTTTTTTGTGTTTTCAGCGGAGTCGTGATGTTCTGCCCATTCATGGTTCCTTATTGACAGATTGGCCTCCTCGGTTGGCCTCTGACTCCCCTGGGGTCGGAGATCCTCCTAGTCCTACGCCCGAGGTGTCCTAAGGTTCCGCCATCGTAGGCGGCCCCCCTCTAGCCATCCTTCCTATCCGCTCCACCAACTCCGCCGGCATGCCACAACTTTTCTCTAGAAGCCTTACCATCTTATCCTGGAATGTCAATGGTTTGGGTCACAAAATAAAGAGGAGCGTGGTCCTCCAGTTTCTCCGACGCCACTCCCCCAACATCGTCTTACTACAAGAAACGCACCTGGTGGGCAACACCTGTCAGGCGCTCCAAAGAGGAGGGTACAAATTATCAGTCCACGCGGGGTTCTCTTCTGGATTCCGCGGCGCCGGGATTCTGGTCAAAAAGACTCTTGCACTTACCCACACTCGGACTTGGGCTGACCCCCTGGGCCGTTTTGCGTTGGTTGAGGCCGCCTGGGAAGGGCGCCCCCTAAATATTTTCTCAGCATATCTTCCACCGACGTTGGTCAGAGACTCCCTTAGGGAGCTAGGTGCTCAATTGTTAGGCCTTTCCCTGGGTACACTCCTGATAGGAGGTGATTTTAATGTAACGATGTGTGATGACTTAGACCGCAGACCCAAGCGGGGTTCTCATCGTCATAGCTCGGACTTGGCAGACTTTGCGCACGCCATGGGGCTGGAAGACATATGGCGCCTTCATTATCCGGACACACCGTACTTCACACACTACTCTAATGCACACAACAGCATGTCTCGAATCAATTATTTATTTTGCCCCATCGCGGACGTCGGGTACTTTGTTCGCCCGAGGGGCCTTCCTCGTGGCATCTCCGATCACTCACCACTTAGTGTGGACCTCACCTATAATCGCCAGGTCGCGCGGGCCCGATTATCATTAGTCCCTGGCTAATGCAGATCCCAGATATCAGAGAAGCGTTGCAAGAACGCACCGAACTCTATTTCGCTGAAAACGTTGGGTCTGTGGAATCGGCGGTCACACTCTGGGAGGCTTACTTGGCGGTGATAAAGGGAGAGGCACTGGCCCTTAAGATGGGATACCTGCGGAAGCATGACAAGCAGATCTTCCAGGCTGACTCTGACCTCATAAACCTTGAGGCGTCCCACAACGCGAATCCGTCGGATGCTACTGCTACTAAGCTCCGTGCCCAGCAACTGGCCTATAAAGCCTTGTCGCAGGAGAAGGCGCAAGCGTGGCTACTTCATACGCGCCATCGGGTATACGAGTTCGGAGACAGTGCGGGGAAGATGCTTGCCTGGCTGGAGCGTCGTGACCAGGGGTCCAGGTGGGTGTCGTCCTTAATCAAGCCGGATGGCTCCACAGTAGTTGACCCACAGGACATCCCGGAGGCCTTCGCCGACCACTTGGAACGTGTCTATACAGCTGGCGATGGCTACACGTCTGACGAGTCCAGACAACTTCTGGACGAGATGCGCCTTCCAACTGTATCGGATACGGATAGGGTGGCCTTAGACGCCGACATCATGGCGGAGAAGCTGACTACGGCATTGTTTGCCGTTAACTCCGGCAAGGCTATCGGCCCTGACGGGGTTCCTGTCGAATTTCTGAAGGGCATGGTCCCTGACCTTATCCCTCATTTCCAGAATATGTTCACAAAAAGCCGAGAGGTCGGGGTCCTTCCGCTCGCTCAAAGGGTGGCCTCCATAGTGGTCCTACTTAAGCCCACTAAACCACCCACTGACTTTAGCTCTTACCGACCTATTTCCTTGATTAGTGCGGAGGCTAAGGTCCTCGCTAAGCTCTTAGCACATCGCCTTCTCCTAGTGCTCCCCTCCCTGATACACGATGACCAGTCCGGTTTTCTTGCGGGTCGCAACACAGCATTAAATCTTCGAAGGGTACATAATGTATTGAGTCGCCGCTCTACTCTGCAACAAGACGCGGCTATTTTGTCCCTCGATGCCACAATGGCGTTCGACTCGATCGAATGGCCCTATCTGTTCGAGGTTCTCCGCCGCTTTGGCTTCGGGCCTCAATTCATTAGTTGGGTGCGACTTCTTTATACGGACCTTTGGGGGTCAAGTCCGAGTTAACAATCACACATCTCAGAGATTTCAACTTCATCGAGGTACCAGGCAGGGCTGCCCCCTGTCCCCACTGTTGTTTGCCCTTACTCTAGAACCCCTGGCTCACTGGGTCCGCACAGATGTTTCTATCAGAGGCCTGCACTGGAATGAGGACGTCGCAGATAAAATCTCCCTCTATGCGGACGACATTCTAATATACGTGTCATCTCCCCGATCCTCTATCAATAGTCTATTCCATTTTCTTTCCAATTTTGGGAAGTATTCAGGATACTCTATAAACTGGACTAAATCGGTGCTGTATATGTTACATGGCCCCCCGCCCCGCCTCCCCAGAGGGTTTTCCATTGCAATCGCCACGGAGGGTTTTATGTATCTAGGTATTTTTATTACACCCGATTCCAAGGTGTTTTACGATCGGAACTTGTTGGGCCCCCTGCGTAGACTCCGCAGTGATGTTGCCCACTGGCACTCACTTCCACTGTCACTCCCGGGCAGGGAGGCATTGTTTAAGAAGTTGGCGCTCCCGCGTTTCTTGTATGTCCTGCAGAATTGCCCTTTTTTGATTTCAGATTCATATTTCCGGACAGTGGAGAGCGAACTCCGACTTTTGTTATGGAACAGGGGTGCCGCTCGGATTGCCCTCTGTAAACTCTTTCAGGGGTGGTATGATGGGGGCATTGACCTGCCTAACCTCCGACTCTATTATTGGGCCTCGCAGTTGATGACTGTAAACCATTGGATACACGGCTCGCCCTTGAACCCGGCCTTCCTCCTGGACAGATGCCAGACGGGTCGAGAGGGATACCTGGGGGCTCTCTACAGTAAACCTGCTAGAGCTAGATATGTGGGACCGATGGCACACACAGTAGCTATTTAGCACAGGGCTAATAGATGTTTGGGGTGGTCGGACAGGCTCACCATGGCAACGCCTCTGTGGTCTACGCAAAGTCTGGGCTCCCACTGTTTCTTTCGGGGCTTTGATAGATGGGACACGATTGGGATTTCAGAGCTGGGGGACCTTGTTCGTAAGGGAAAACTGCTGACCTTTAGTGATCTTCAGACTAAATATGCCCTTGCACCCACTGAATTCTTCCGTTATTTGCAAATTAAACACGCTATTCTTGCAGCCGTCCCTGATCTTGCCACCTTGCCGGTGATTTCTCCTCTGGACGACAGACTACTGTCGGAACCTCTCCCCGAGAAGGCCATCTCCCTCACCTATCGCAAATTGTGTATTAACCTCCCTGACCCCTTCCAATCTCTGCGGACTAAATGGGAGGCTGATTTGGGTCCCTTAGATGAGGAAGACTGGCGCTCGGCCTTAATGTCCCCGAGAGAATCGGCTATCTGCCATAGGTTTAGGTTGATCCAATTGAAAGTGTTGCATAGAGCGTATATGTCTGCCCTTACCCTGGCCAGAATTGGGAGGCGCCCGGATGCCTTGTGTCTGCACGGTTGTGGCCTCCCTGGTACCTTCTACCACATCTTATGGGATTGCCCGGTGGTGCAACAGTTTTGGGGCGGGGCACTTTGGAAAATGAGTAGCTCCCTGGGTAAGCCACGCTCGCCAACGCCCAAGGAATGTGTCCTTAATGTCTGGGGGGCCAACGACCTGACTGCTCAGGAGCTCCAGTGGGCGGCATTAGGTTTTCGGCTGATTAAGCGTTCTATAGCAATGAAGTGGGGATCGCCAGACAGGCTATTGCTGGTGGGCTGGGTGGCTGAAATGGATCGTTGTATGATCGCGGAAAAGACAGTTTACAAGATTCGAGGATGCCCAAAGTCGTGGGACAAGAAAATTTATTTTAAAAAAAATTAAAACAAATTGAAAGAGAGGCATGCTTATTGAGTTTCATGATTGTACATATTCACAGCCCCTTAGTCTTGAGTAAACTACGCAGAGGCTTCTTGCACTGTTTAGCCATGTGTAATAAGCTATCTGGCTCTCGACTTGCCTGCACCTCCCTTAAGCTTTGACTCTACCAAAAGCAGGGAAACCCTCTTCACATGTTCGTATATGGATGGAGCAGCCCTACTTCATAATTGCTATTCTTACTTCAGGTCTAGGAAATATCAAGAGGCCAGTCTGCCTTCCTGCAGTATCTCTGACTCCTCCTTTTCCCACTTTGTCTTAAAAAGCAGTCAGTGAGGTTGCCTTCCCCATTCCAACCTATGATAAAGTAGGAATAGGAGTCGTCAATGAAGATGTCTCCACCACTACCCTCCTCTGGGCCATAACTGTGTGGCACCCAGGTCTGGCGTGGATGCCTTCACTCCAGGCCACTCTAATGAGCCCCGTTTCACTCCCTGCACCGGCTGGCCTGACCCACCATATGACGCTGCTCAAGGATGTGGTCTAACGGCTTTGACGGTCGACCTCAAATCTTGGGAACTGGGTTCGAGTCTCGGCAACGACGCTCAACATCCTGTGATTCTGGGCAAATCACTTAATCTCCCTGTGCCTAATGAATATGTCCTTTTATAACTCAACTGGTGCTCATGTAAAGGCCTTGGGCCAAGTTTGCGCTATTTAAAAGTTTGAAAAAAGAAAACTCTCCTAAACTAAACTAAAGAGCTGCAGTCAGCATCTGTTCCACTTTTGTGCCTTGTAGAGGGGTAGTTCCAGTGGACAGGCTCCCCGGGACCAGGAAGCCCATTTATGTGATTAGCCAAAAGCCTGAATGACCCTCTGGAAACCAAGGTATGAGGTAATAAATTGCTCTTAAGTCAGAACTAAACATATCGGGTTTCACAGAAAAAGAAATTCCTCATCAGAGCAGCAGTCCACAGCCTGTCAGTCTCCTATCCTCTGGAAAATGAAGACCATTCACATGGGTCAGTGTCACTAGAACGAGAGGGAGATGGTGAGTGGTTTTGTTGGAGACTACCTGAAATGTATGCAGGGAGGCTACTGCAAGAATACATAACACAATTGTCTAGGTGGGGACATGAATGCAGACAGAAGGGAAAATGCAGCATTGGCCATGCTGTGAGATATGTGTTCTTAAAAAAGGCTGCCTAGTGCCTGTCCCACTAAAGCTTTATCTGGAAGAGAGAGAAGTGAAAGAAAGAGGGTCGACTGAATTAAAAGTAGACATAAATCACATAAGAATGCAACAGAGAAATAGATTCAGGTGAAGGAGGATGGTGTGCTGGAGATTGTGTGAGCAAGAATGTGTTTGAGTTTGTAAATGTGTGCAAGTTTAAGCATATCTTTGAGTGTATGTATTTGGTCAGGGAACAGGTGGGTTGTTTGTGTCTCGCAAAGCCTTACCATTCATGAACACAAAAAACTGGGTGGATTTGAAACAAGAGCTTAACTTGTCTCTACCTTCCTTTTGGAAGAGGACTGCAAATCTATACATGCTAACAAACATTTTTAAATGTTTAATCGTTTTCAGTTTAGTAAAAATGGCAGGAAATAAAACTAAAATGTCATATAGCGTAAAAAAAAGAGGAAAATGAGAGCATTTACATTTTTATGCTGCCCAGTAATAAGGGTACTAGCAGGTCTTGATTTGAAAATACGCTTTCTGTCACATCAATATATTTGACTCTGGGCTTTGACAGAGCATATTGAACAGGAAGTTTGTTGTGACATGCACAGCCAATTTTGCTGGAAATCTTTCTGCAGTACCCTCAGCACCCCACCTTATTTATCATAATTTCCAATGAAAGAATGTCAGCAAACAAAACAAATTGATAGTGATTTCCAATGGGGTCACAAAATGCGAGGCTCATGAATAATAATGAGACACTCGCAATTTGCAACCCCATTAGGAATGGCTGGCCCTCCCAGGGATGGTGGACTGCTGGGTTCAGCAGACCTCCATGTCTGGGACTGATTTTCAATAAAGCAGTTTTTTTTTTAAATGCAGCCCGTTTTGGAGCCAGTCACAAATATTTTTGGAGCCAGTCACAAAGGGGAAGGGGTCCCCTGGGGACCCCTTCCCATTTGCAACTCCACACCCTCTTGAAGAGGGCAGTAAATTGCAAGTGTTTTGCGATAATTACGGTTGCAAAACATTCTTACATAGGGTAGAGGCTCGCTATTAGGAAGGGACACCCTTGGAATGCCCATTCCTAATAGCAACTTGTAATTTCTAATTAGTGAGTCGCAAATAAATTGCGACTCACCAATTAGGAATTGGCCCTGTAACATTCTGCATGCGCAAATGGGTCGCAACCCGTTTGCGCATGAAATTTAGGGTCGGACATCTGGCCCCATGAGTCTATGATTGGCAGGGATAATTTTCAACACTAATAAAAATCAACGATGGTGGAGGAAAGGATGAGTTCTTCAGTGACTCCACAGAAAACTGGTTGCTGCTTACATTTGTAGTTGCCCATATTTAAAGGTTGTTATAAGTCGAAAGGAGAGGACAACTACTGATGCGGAGGGTCTGCAAATTCTATGTTTGCAGATAAGAGATTGATTAGGCTTTGTCAATTGATTGTGATGAAGGTTTCTGAGAAGTATATAATGACCAGGAAAGGGGACACCATGGTTTGTCATAAGAACAACATCCAAACTCGGATGGTTTAACCTTTGTCCTGCAGCATGTTCTAAAGTCAGGCTGGTAATTGTGTAAATGTGATTAAAGGTGAATTCTTTTAGAAGTTAGATGAAGACTACTTTCTCAATTAGCATTCAGAAGACTGGCAAGTGTGTGATAAGTCAGCAGCTGACAAGATAGTCAGGGTCCATGGTTGCCTTTTCTGGAGTCTGATGGGTTTGTCCCATTTTGAGTATTTTGGGGAAAGACAATGTGTAGGAGGCTTCTTCTACCTAGAGGAAGAATGCTTCTACGTAGAGAGACTTCAAGATGTGAAAGACAAGCTGTAATCTGTGTATGCGGTGGCTTTGAGGACTATATGGATTTTTGTGACATCTGTATCTGAGGATGGCTTTAAGGTAGTTTATTTGTGGACGTTTTGTCACATTACAATTGTCACCTTGTGGTCTGATTATGAGGCCTTGGATTCTGGTACAATTAAGTTTTCCGTATTGATAAGTCTGCAAGCTTAGAGTTAATGTTTCTCCTTAGTAATAAGGAATTACCTGTCATTCTGGTCCTGATTCCCTTGGTTATTACTAATCACTCTTTGGAATTTTTGTGTTGAAAGCACAGGACCTGCAGATTTACCTTAAGTCTTGAAGGGGCGGGGCACTCCGGTTATTGGCCCAATTGGGATTGCTGCAGCACTTGCAAGGGTCTTCCAAGTTTGGCATCTGTGGGTTGAAGGAAGACTAGCACAGTATTTGACCACCTGGAATAGGGGGGCCCTGCTCATGTTTGAGCCGTCCATGATGGTTCACTTTATTAATTTGAATAAACTCAAATTAAAACTTTGTAATTCAACTTTAATTACACATTTTATGGCAAAGCAATTTATTGAATTGAGCCGGTAAGATACAATCAGGCCTATAAAGGTATGCCCTAAATGGCTACTAGAATTAGAGGTGCTACTAGGGTTGATAAAATATTGAAAACTGTGAAGTACATAAATATTCAACTACAGCACTGCAAATGAAGACAATACTTACATGCCCTGAGTTTCGACGTCCATACTATTTCCTCTGACTCTGCTTCAACTAAAGACAGCTTAAACTCCACTGGTTCCTCAAAATAAACTTCGTAATAATTTTTGAGCTTTGTAACCGAATCATCATGGAATTCAAAGTCCTAAAAAAATGCACGCACACACATAGCAATATGTTAATAAATTTAAGCTTAAGCATTCATATATGTTAGTTTATGAAAGTATCAGTACACAACAGACTTTGTAGCCAATACTACATAGATGTGTGTGTTTGACAGAAGGTACAAGCCAAGGTCTACACAATTTAGCATTTTATGAGACTGAACATGCTGCAGAGACAAGTCACAAAGTTAGGGTTTACGTTTAACCAGAAGGATCATTTACGGTTTGGTGGGCAGTACTCCATTCCTCCAGGGCAGTGGAGGTTTGTATTCCACTGCAGTGGCAGACCACAGACTGCCATTTTTCGAGATCACTGCCTACCTATGAACTGAGGACTAACTTCTCATGCTGGTCTTCAAAATTCTTTACACCTGTTAACTATTTTATTGTTCACTTCAACTCAACCTAAGCCTGTTACTTTTGAACATTCCATTGCAAATTGCACTAATACTAACGAGATCCATGTTCGCCATATAAATGTTAACCAGGAATAGATTCAGTACCTTCAGATGAGCCATTACTATGGTGGCTCCTCTGAGGCTGGTGCTCAGTGGCAACCATGTTTCATTCCACCACTCCCCCAAACTTTTTTGTTTTTCAAAAAGAAACTCCAAAAGAAGGAGTTGTTTTTTTGAAAAACTAAAAAGCTAATATTACCCTGGAAGTTTTCTAAGGGATCATGGGGGTCATTTTTGTTTTTGTCTATTCTGCATTGTTAAGCCTTGCCTGACAGTCCTGAACAGGAGAAAGTATCTCAGAATGTGTGTCTTAAATAGGATGGTCAGTCTGAGGGACTTAGACAGATGGCTCCAAGTCCATGGGGCAATCAGTCTAAGGTTTCAATCAGTGCAGCCAGTATAGGGTCCGCCCGCAGAAACATGCCAATTCGCCCGACTAAATAGAGGCAAAAGGTTGGTGCGGCAGGCGGGGATTACACTACATTAGTGGAGGAATATCTGTACACTGAAATCTAAATAACCCTCTTTGAAACTTAATGCAAACAAGCATTTGCAATGCAATAGGTCTCGCAGCATTAAAGTTTGAGTTATTGGCATTGTGTATGACAATGAATTGCATAAAATCTTTAGCATACTTTGAATTGGTGAGCAGTTTGAGTGTGTGCAAGAGTGCTGTTGCTCACAGCTGTTATTATTCACGCAGCTCTAATTATGCACCTCACGCACGGGGCTGACGCAGTTATTATTCACAAAGCTCTGATGATGCACCTCATGCACGGGCTCACAGCTGTTATTATTCACGCAGCTCTAATGATGCACCTCACCACAGGGCTGACGCAGTTATTATGCACCTCAGCACGGGGCTGACGCAGTTATTATTCACAAAGCTCTGATGATGCACCTCAGGCACGGGGTCACAGCTGTTATTATTCACACAGCTCTGATGATGCACCTTTGGCACGGGCTCACAGCTGTTATTATTCACTCAGCTCTAATGATGCACCTTAGGCATGGGCTCACAGCTGTTATTATTCACACAGCTCTAATGATGCACCTTACGTACGGGGCTGACGCAGTTATTATTCACAAAGCTCTGATGATGCATCTCAGGCACGGGCTCACAGCTGTTATTATTCACACAGATCTGATGATGCACCTCACGAACAGGGCTGACGCAGTTATTATTCACACAGCTCTGATGATGCACCTCAGCCACAGGCTCACAGCTGTTATTATTCACACAGCTCTGATGATGCACCTCACGCATGGGCTCACAGCTGTTATTATTTACACAGCTGTGATGATGCACCTCACACACGGGGCTGATGCAGTGCCAAGGCAGTACAGCATCTTCGCTTGCTGCGCTGCGCTGCATGAACTCTTTGCAAATATACCCCTAGTTAAGTATGTTGCGAGGATTATTTACGAACATCGCCTAAGGCACCATTAATTAAGAAGCAATCGCCTGATTGCACAGCCGTTGACATGTGAACTCGCACAGCTCGCCACAACCTACCTGTCAATCAAAGACGAAGCTGCACACCAACGGTTCCCAGTGAGGCCGAATTGCACATGATGCATGTGCCCAAGGTCACAGGAGGCGTCAGATGAGAGCAGACAAGACTATAGCGACGGATCGCGCAGTCCAACCCTTTAATACGCGCGTTAACCATTATGGGATTTATTTACAAGCCCCTTGCGATGCCGGTAAGTCACTTTCTCCCATATTAAAAATGACTCACTTACTGAGCAGGGTGCCTGTAAATAAGTCCCTATCAGTGCGCTTCACACGCACTCATATTTAGCAATCCCACTTTTCGAGTACGCACTTGACGCTGCACTCCCTGAGCCCCTGCACGTCCCGTAGTTTATGAGTAGTCTGTAATACACATTGGCAATTATTGTTACAATCAACAATATAATCATTTTGCTGTAGCACACGTACAGCTGTGTGACGTAAAAAACCAAAGCTGTTTCATAAACGACCTGCAAGCAAAATAATCCAGCGAACTGGCATTTCTCTTGGAGGCAATTAGGTGTGTTAGAATTCTGGGTTTAAATTTAAACTCAACATCCCATTATGAGGATAAAAGCGTTTTCCACCAAATCACAATCTCGACTGTTAAAAAAAAAACAGCGACTTTTCAAAATACTACAGAGGCAGAAAATAAAATAACCATTTGAACTAAGGAAGCGCCCAGCCTTGCAATATTTTTCAGGAAAGATTTTAGGATCTAACCAGAGCAAAGAAAATGTTCCATAATTCAGTGGTCATGTTCCTGCGTATATCTCGGTAGAAATCGTACGACTTGATTAGCGAGCATTTGCAATGCTCTCATCTGAGAATTATGCCTTACATGGGTTTGGCACACTTGTGCACAGGTGGCAGTATAGGGTTACTGATGATGTAATAGGGCCGCAGGTCAAGCACGCCCTGGTGTTTAGAAAGTGGTGTCACCAGAACCCTGGGAGGGCATTATTTGACCCCAATTCATGTGTTTACATAAATATGCTTTTTAACATGCAACACCTTTGGTGGGGGCGGGACTTCCGTCTTGTGCGCGTAGCCCACTCCTAAGAAGACGTGCGCACGCAAAACGAAATAAAATAACCATTTGAACTAAGGAAGCGCCCAGCCTTGCAATATTTTTCAGGAAAGATTTTAGGATCTAACCAGAGCAAAGAAAATGTTCCATAATTGAGTGGTCATGTTCCTGCGTATATCTCGGTAGAAATCGTACGACTTGATTAGCGAGCATTTGCAATGCTCTCATCCGCGAATTATGCCTTACATGGGTTTGGCACCCTTGTGCACAGGTGGCAGTATAGGGTTACCGATGATGTAATAGGGCCGCAGGTCAAGCATGCCCTGGCGTTTAGAAAGTGGTGTCACCAGAACCCTGGGAGGGCATTATTTGACCCCAATTCATGTGTTTACATAAATATTCTTTTTAACATGCAACACCTTTGGTGGGGGCGGGACTTCCGTCTTGTGCGCGAAGCCCACTCCTAAGAAGACGTGCGCACGCAAAACGAAACCTATCGTGGGGCGGGACTTCCGTTTTGTGAAGCCCGCGCCCACGGAGTGCCTGGAGGAGCAGTGGTGACGCGGGGCTCCCATGCCCGAGGGAGAGCCCCGCGGTCAGAGGCTGCACAAGTCCGGAGTGCCGGTGAGCGGGGAAGGGGGGATGCCTGTATGTGTGCGTGTGTGTGTGTCTGTGTGTGCGACGGTGGAGGGGTGGGGGGGACGTCTCTCCGTGCGTGTATGTGCGCTTGTGTATGTGTGTGCGCATGCGTGCAGGGGGAGGTGTGCCTGTGTACGTTTGCGCTTCCCAGGAGACAGCCACGGCGAGCGCGTTCGCTCGCGCGCGCGTGGCCTGCGCCGATCGCCTTTTGCGAGATGCGCGCGGCCAGGTGCTGTCTCCTGGGAAGCAGACCCAGTAACAATAGATCTTGGCGAGACAGCGCTTACGCGCTGTAACGCTACGAGACCTAAAAAACGGACACAAAATATGCAAAAAACTTTGAACTGAATGATATTAGTGTGTATTTAGAATTATCTTTAGTGCTCTTACAATCAGATTGTAATAGCTAATAGCTTACGTCAAATGTCTGAGTAGTTAAAAAATATTGAGTGCAAAATCATATTAAACAAAGTAGCTTATGAAGAGGAAACCTTAATCAACTTTCTTTCCATTGAAAAACTATCTTTCAGAAAGCTTTGTTCAAAAAAATATCTCCCATAAATCATTTGTTTTGCGGAAAATATTGGCCACAGGCATACTTCTATGAAGGCGAAAAACCAAACAACTTCCTGATTTTACAAGCTTTATCGCCACTGCAAAACCTTGCTGGCGAAAGTGTTTCTAAATGAGCATACGTCATTCTTAAACAATGAACAGCCAGAATGAAAAGCACTACCACATTTTAGAAGATCTGATCCAGGATCTATACAAACTACACGAGCATTGATTTGCAGTGACCATCTCCATAAATGTATCTAGACTGTTGAGCTTAGGCAGGTCATCTCTGCTATTGTCCTTGCCTGCTGGAACCCAGCTTGGCCAATGATGTCTGGACGCTGGCAGTTAAGACCACGCAAAGAACAGAACAAGTAGACACACTTTCCTGTCACTTGTGCCTCCCACTTACCCTTCCTGTTTTGCCACTTATGTCATTCTTAGCACACCATCCCTTTTCCATACACCCTCAAAATGGAGTTAAGTGGAACCAAGCTGATGGTACAAATTGTTATTTCTGGGTTGGTGCCATCAGTATTCACATGTTTACTTCAATACCTAGCACCGCATGGAAGGGCATCCGGAATAGAGCCTCATTACACCATCACACGAGCGAGGGCTGAAGACGATAATGTTTACAGGCAATACAAAAATAATGGAGTGTCAGTAGTGAAGACAGAGAACTATTCTCTATACTAGCAGCTTCCTATTAACACAGAATGATGTTTTCTACTGCAGTGCAATGCCACAATATCAGAGAACGAGTTAAAGCTAGAAACAGTATACGTATTGTATCCCGCCCACTGTTATAAGTGGGTACAACTTTTACGTTATGGATTTTCCACCATTTGATTCTAGTCATTTTGAATGCATCAAGCATAGCCTATAACCCTGAATCATATTGGGATATTCTAATTAATACAAAATATAGCCTTGTATTGTTGCCAACCGATTATATGGCCCTTAGTTATTCATTTTAGTGACTTGGGCAGAAAGACTATATACAGTCCAGTCTGGAATCAAACTTTTAAGGCGAGTTGCATAAAGTTCAAAGTAATAAGTGCACCAAGTTGCAGAGATGTGTCACTGGCCACTGTCCTGTATACACACTTCTCCCATTGAAAAAGGGTAGTTTTTTGTTGCAAATTAGAGATACTGCTTTCAGCATCCATATTCTTGGAAGCAGTCAGTCAAGTATTTATTATATATTATATAAAAATAAAACAACTCAGTTTCTCTTTCAGTAACATATTTTTTTGTTTAGTCTTTAAACATCCAGCCTTTGATGGCTCAAACTGGTTCATTTCTTAATTATGAGTGATGTGTGAGGGTTCACCAATATACAGCTCTTTACCAATTCCGCGAAGTCCCAACTCAACATTGCACATCCTGTAACACACAGCCATCTACATATGTGAAGCAACTCTAAGAAAGACCTTTGCATTTTATTTTACATCAGAACGAGAGGATACACATCTGGTTCTTGTACTTTGGGTTGTCACAGTGCATGTCAGATGTGGCTAATCTGGTTTTAGCACTGTGGGAACGGATGCACACAAGCAGTTGTTTTAAGTACTTTAGAATTAGGCCCCACAAAAATAAAAATAAAATAATGATACAAAATATCAAAAAGGAAAATACCTCAGGAGTTATCTCAGCTTCTGGAAAACTCATCAATTTATATTTCATTCCATACTGCAATAACTTCTTACACCCAGGAGGTTTATCAATTTTCTTGAATTTCTTGCTTGACACCTTTATTGCTTTTGAGATATCCTAAGATAACGAGAGAAGACATTATTAAAGGCAAACCTGTCTTCTATTTACTTTTAACACAGTGCAGATTTCAAGTGCAGATTCTTGAATCCCACCTTACCTCTCCAAGCCCAGAGAATTCACAGTGTAAAATAAAATGTAATAGTCAGGGGGATGTTTTATGCAGGATGCCCAACAAAGTATTCTTCAGTATTGATAACCATGTTACATTACCATTTAATTTTCCTTTCTTTTCACAATCTTTATTGAGCCCGGAACAGTCCATACTTGAAAGTTCAAGCTCAGGCAGCTGGATAAATAGAAAAAATGACCACAGCTGCATGGAGGGCAAGCACTGTTTTGTGGAAGCATAGACTTTGGCTCCCAATATGTGGGTAGAGACAAAACCCCTCTCCGTTGATGCAGAGCCGTCAAGCCAGACCATAAAGTACAATGTTAAGTAAATTATATCAATATATAAATCACACTAACAATGAATTCTCTGTCTCCCCGTTGGATCTGTATTTGCTGTGGTTGCAGTAGATCTGTGACACTCTTTTGTGGTTGACTTTCTTGCGTAGTAATACATTTTCCTGTTTAGGCTTTTCCATTGTTCTACTTCACTCTATCTGTGGACTTCAGTTCCCAGCTCTTCTCGTCTGTCTCACGTTATGGTTGTGAGCATGATGGCGTACACGCATCACCCTTGGCTCTCTTATGCACAGCTCTTCTGGATGCACGGAAATTTGTCTGTGTAGAGGTTTGGATTAGTTTCCCCATCCATAAATTGGGCCATAGTAAGTGTGGATTCTTTCTGCCATTTTCCTTGTTTTTAACAGCCAGGTTCATTTTCTTACAACAGGGGGTTTCCTTCTCTGGTCCCTTCAGGTATACTCCCATTCTGGTGTTGACTCCTCGCCCTGTAAGGATACTTTGTGCTCTTATACTTGTTCACCTTGTGCTAGGGGTACATTCTACCCTGCGTCCCCACAAGCTTGAGTAGGTCTTATGCAGACCTCGTGCAATTTGTAGACACAAGTTGTGTCTCCCAGTTGTATGTCCTGAAAGCTGTTTCTACAATTACGTTAAGTTGTTTGTTACTTTAACTGTATTATCTGTCCCTGCTTGTTTCCGGTGCCTGTATTTGCGGCCTGTGACCCTTTTTATGGTATTTACTTAGACGGACAGTCCTGTTTCAGCGGTGTTCTACTTGGGAAACTTTATTTCCCTTAACCTTTCAGATACTTGTATTGGTATCTTTTGGATGTTGTTTTGGTTCAGTGAAACCGGGGTTTTGCTTTTTTGGTCTTTTTCTATGCCATATCTTCATGTCTTTTATAAGTTTTGTTAGTTTGTCGGTGCCTTGGGCTGAGACTTACATTTCTGCATATAAATTGTTCATTAGCAGAACTTCCTAGGCATGCCCACTTTTGTTGGTGTCTGTAGATGCTTCATCAATTCATGATCCTTTCCAGCACACTATCAGTGACTAGTATTTTATTTTTCTGTTCTTTTCTTTTCGGTTGCTTTTCCCCATGTGTCATTTGGCAATTGTCCTGATGATGGCCCAGTGTATAAAACCAGTGAGGCTGAAACTTCGACTTTTATTGACTTTAATATGGACGGCATTAAATGTTTGAATAGCACATATATATATATACTTAAAAGTGTCTCTCAGATTTTGAATAATTTGCCCTTTGTTTAATGTCTTTTTAACAATTGTATTGCACATTTGTTTCACAAATATTTCACTGCACGTCACACTATATGCACTGCGTCATTATTATTGTTATTGCAATTTAACCTCATCGCTGCGGCGGTCATTTTTGCGCTGCGCTGCTTTTTTTACAAAAGCCGCGTTACATGACGAGCTCAGCTCGTCATTCGCACACGCCCCCCGTGGCTGATGACGAGCTGAGCTCGTCATCAGCATCGAAGGGGTTAAAAATTGATATGTATTTTCTTGACAATCAATTTGTGCATCTCTCCTTTTTTTTACAGCATTTGCTACATTTGGCCTTACATTTCTTTTAGTTGTTTTTGTCTTACATTGGAATAAGATATATATCCTTGTGCCATGTTTATCATACACAATAGAAGCTCTGTAAATGAATTTAAATGCCCATTACAAAAACTGAAATCACAAAAGCCCTTAAAAAAAAAGAGGTTAACAATAACAATAATCCTGGATGTAACATTGGAAACTGCCTAGTCACTCAGAACTCTTTCTATACTGCCAGCTTCAAAAGTCCCTCCAGTGTTCTGAAATGCCTGGTAGCACTGCAGGAGCAGTTGAGAATAACAATATCCAGGCAATCAGAAATAGTATCAGACTGGCAAAAACACACACACACAAAAAGTAGTGCAAAAGTATATAAACACAAGTAAAAGAAAGCTCCTTCTACATAAGCCACCAGTCCACAGACGGTTGCCTGGAATACCCCCCTTGTCTTATTTGAGTTGGGAGACTAGTCCGCCCAAAAAACAGGTACAAAAACGTTAACACACATTGTCTACTTTTTATAGGCAGATTGGGCTTTTCTCCCACCAAAATCAAAGGAAGGAGTCCAGACAGCCATCTGTGACCTGCTATCTGCATCTGAAGGGGCTGAGGGAGAGCCGCAGGAGAATAGAGATGATTTTCCTCCTATCTTTCAGGTAATCAGCATCTTCTGCAGCGCTCCTTATGTTTTTTTATTATGGATGAGGAGGAGGGTGCTAATAGCCATACTTGCTATAAATGCAGGGCACAAACAGCTAATAATTATATTTCTCTCCCAAACAGCCCTTGCCTGTGGCTTGGAAACACAAATGCGAAGAGGGTAATTAACAGTTGTCATTGCCTGCCAGTGTGGGCAATAATCCTATTCAGATCACTAAAATATTAGAAGCTGCAATGAAAACAATGAAGCGGGAGAGGGCAATTAATGGCTGTATAAGAAGCGGGAGAAGGCCATTATTGACTGGTATAGACCTTCTGCTCCAGTATTTCAATGTTAGTCATTCTGTTTCGCCTTGATTCATTTGGGGCATTCTACTCTGTGTGGAATTTTCTTATAGCCACACGCTATACCAGTCGT
Organism: Lissotriton vulgaris; assembly: GCF_964263255.1. Taxonomy (NCBI): domain Eukaryota; kingdom Metazoa; phylum Chordata; class Amphibia; order Caudata; family Salamandridae; genus Lissotriton; species Lissotriton vulgaris. The sequence goes on along the minus strand of NC_141699.1, from coordinate 981,999,821 downwards.
TAATGGCTCTATCCCCTGTTAAATACTTGTTTGTCAATTCAATTAGAGGAATACATCTTCTTCTTCAGTTTCTTTCTCTTTTCTCAGGCTATTTGCAGAAAAGGATTACATACATGCACATAGACTAGTAAAACATAAGAGAGGAATCGCAAGAGTTTATTTGTGGATGTACCAGTAAGGCCAAAACACTATTTTCAAATGGCTCACTTTTTGAACGTCAGGGGCACCATGGCGTACTTCACAGACCAGTGACATCTTTAGGCACTGCAGGGCCCAAATTGTCTTCATCTCAGGTGATATCTCATCTGGAGATGAGAATGAACCCAGGTCCTAAAACATGGCTAAATGTTTCTGGGGAAAATTGCAAGGGTGTTAACACATAACTCAGAATCCAGATTTGTGTGCAAAATACTGTTGTGCATGGATTGGAATTTAACTCAGAATGAGGCTCATAGTTTTTTACAGAGGCATGGACATTACAGGTAACAACAATGTAAGTGAACACAGAGAGAGAAATCCCATGGCGGAGAAGGAGAAGACACCACAGGTGACTTCACGATGGAAACATTGAACTCGGAGTACCTTGCCTTAAAACAAGAGAGGCACGTCTCTTGCAGGTAGGAGGTATATTATCTATTGCTGCTTAGACGTCCGTCTGGTTCTGATCCTTGTGAAGAATACAAGGAGTAATTTATCTAATACAAGGAGTAATTTATCTAATAGTATTAGTGAGGGTAAACTGTCAGAACCAGTTTCAGTCCATACAATTACTGCTTTAACAGATATAAAGGGAGCTGTGCAAGCTCAGAGCTATTCCTGTTGGATACATCAGCAAATGGGGCAAGACAGGAGTTACAAAGAAAATGTAGAGGTCAAAATGAACCTTCCTGGTATAGCAGTGATCTGGAATCTAGAGGGAAACCTCTCAGAAAAAAGAGAGAGGAGTGGCTTGGACAAAAAACATTAAGCAGATCGACTCAGACATGGTTCGGTGCAAGGATCTGTTATACCATGGGTAAAATTACATTTTGTTGTTTAGGTGCTACCCCTGCCCTACTAACAGAGCCATGTTTAAGACCATTTATTGCAGGGTGATGTTTCACAACTGCACTGCAAGACTGTTTTATTTACATGCCTTGTCATATGTCCCGTGCAGGCCCATTGTTGTTTTCCCTATGTTAGCCTTAGCACGTTGCAGGCAGCACTCTGCTTAGCGCACAATACAAACGTCTTTTGCTTTGCGCCAAGCTGTACTTTCACACAGAACCTGCCGTTGTTTTTGCATTCTGTTCTTTCCTGGGATTTAGTCTGAACACCGTAGACAAGGTCAAACCACAATGCCCCCTGTTGTTCTGTTTTGGTCAGGCTCTAGCATCTAGACAAAACACACAAATGCAGCTGTTGTTTGGGAACACGCACTCTTTGTCTTATAGGTATGCACAGACATGCAAATACACACTTCGGGAGATATTTTTCAAAGAGGAGATCACAACTAAGGTACAGGGTCTGCTGCAATCACCCATAGATCTTTTAATGCATAATCACTTTTGCTTTTGTAGAAGGGGAGTGGGGTTAGTCTACCCTGTCTATTAACTTGACAGCTCCTTTTATGATTTATGGATTACTTACTATGCAGGCCGTATTTGTGTTAGGCATTTTACTTATTGTGGCATGTATACTACATTCTAGAACACGATAGTTAAAATAAATATTTTAAACTTTTCTTGTGTCTCAGTTAGATTTTATTGTGGACAAGTACGAGTGTAAGAGCGAAAGGGTGTGTCATGTCACTGCGATTCCTGAGAGGGTGGGGAGTGTTGTGTTCTTTGGGTCCAATCACTTGCTCCTCTGTGAGTGAGCAGGAGGGCAAGTGAGAAACTATAGCTATTCGGTCCCGGGCTCATGGGCACTAAGGTGGTAGGGTGACTCAGTCCCTGCCTACTAAGGTTCTATGGTCCCACGCATAGTTTTGTGACTACGCAGAATCCCCGAGTTGATATTTAGGCAGGACACTATGTAGAACTCAATAGTGTGGAAGAAAGCCCTCTGCTAGATGAACCAGGGCATATACAAGCTAAAAAGCTAGAAAAAACGAAGGTGCAACACAAAAAGCCACTAAACAACAAAATGTAACAATACTAGTAAAGACCATGAGCAAGAGTATTCTCCATAAAGCAACATCATTAGCTGAAGGAATTCACATGGCCAACACAGTGTAAAAAAAGGATAAGAGGTGGACTTTCTGCATAACTTCATATAAGTGCCCTGATTTATCTTCTGGGGGGTGTTCACAGCACTGAAACCAGGAAGGCATTCAAGAATGGTGCATATTTATCGGTTAAATAAGTGTGGAAGTAAACTAATTTCCACTTACTTTTTCCACAAAAATACTGATAAAATGAGAAAAAAAGAAATATAGATAAATACAGCCGGAAATGGCAAAAAATACCTAAAAATACCATAAAACCGGGAGCCCTAATTATAATTAAACATCTGTAACATCACAAAAATGTTCTTACCTTAATAAAAGAGTCATTATTAATAGCAAGGTACACACGAAATGATAAAGATGGGTGGGTATCGATAACTTTGTAGAGAATGACAACTCCGTGATGGTGCACTGATTCTGATGTCTGTATGAGGGGTCCCACCGGTGAAAGTGAACTCACACGCCATTTTACATGGGTAGCTGAATGATCTACCGAAGGCTCGATTTCAGACACAGAACCATGAATGTGTAAAACTTTAAATGTTATATCTTGTTCTTGATCTGGAAGAAAATATGGACAAAGGTATTATGTTTCCTAACTTCTGTAAACAATGATAACATTTTTTAGCAAAAATAAACCCTGCTGCTACTTACCACCCAGGCAAATGGAGTGGGGGAACTGAATAGATTTCAGAATTGATGGGTCACATTTGACATCAAAGATTGGGCCACCCACTGTCCATGGCTTCTTAACATATCTTTCAAACTTGCTCCATGACAACACTGAATACTTTATGTGAACTTTTTTGGACACTTCAAATATCAAGCCTGTTTCTGTACATTGGTAAATCCCTTCCCCGTCCAACATCAACCTGCAAAAAGAAATGTTGACAATTATTTTTGGCTGCATTTTTTGTCAAATGATATGTAGCACATATTCCAGATTTCTAATTGTTCCTACTGTTTCTAGGCAGAAGCATAGTTTATTACAAAAAAGAGGTAAAGTCTCCCACTTGTTTTGATAGAATAAACAAGCAAACATTTGTTTTTCATCCTAACCACTTAATAATTATTTTCATATCCTTTATTTGAGACCTAATGGTGGCATTCTCAGCCAATGTTTAACGTCACAATTCCAAAACTCTTTGTTATGTGCATCTTAGGCAACTAGACAGCCACTTACGTTTTGCAACATACTTAAAACAAAAGATTATGAAATAGTAAACAGAAGATTAGCCCTGAATAGAGAGGGCCTGCGATATATTTAACATTAGGAAAGCCATGTGCACATGAGAAGCAAAAATAGAGAAAGAAAAACTAAAGTCTTGTATCTTATGAGGCAATTTTCTCCAAGCACACAGAAAGTAGACTGAGGTTCTGGTTTCAGAAGTTCTTTATTCTGATATCATTGTTGCTGCCCATAGGCCAACACATGTTTCGTCTACAACTGTTTAGGTCACAGCAGACTTCATCAGGCCAAGTACATTGAGACTTTTACGAACAATAAACCTCATCCAAGTAAGGCTTGACAGTATTTGTTAAGTAATCTTATGTCTGGAGTTGAATATCTTACTCCACATCTATATACTTACCATCACCATATTGGGTAAACAGCCATTACAACGCGGCTTTTGCACCGCATACCATTACATCGCAAGTGTTACAACGCATGTGATGTAACAGCGCGTGGCCATTACTACGCATGTGATTACATCGCATGCGTTTTTACAACGCATGCAATGTAATGGCTATCCACCTCGTTGTGAGGAAACTGAGGCTCTTCCGTTTCCTCACAATGACATGCATCATGGACCACCCCCAGCCGACGTGAAGTGAAGCAGGAACCAGGGAGAGGAACCACGAGGAGAGCGAGGTAAGGGGGATTGGGCCTGAGGTGGGGGTAGTGTTTTAGGCTTTTTAGTAGTGCAGTGGTGTAGTGCAGTGTAGTGTTTTAGTGTGTGGGGTAGTGTCAGGGGTCCTGCAGGGTAGTGTTTGAGTCTAGGGACTAGACTGGGGGTATGAGGCAGGTCGTGCTGAAGGTAGTGTTTTAGGGCTAAGGGTAGTGCTGTGGTGTGTGTGTAGTGCAGAGTAGTGGTTTAGGGTAGTGTCGGGGGGTCGTGCAGGGTAGTGTTTGAGTGTAGGGGCTGGACTGGGGGTCGGAGGAGGGTCGTGCTGGAGGTAGTGTTTTAGGGTAGTGCTGTGGTGTGTGTAGTGCAGGGTAGTGTTTTAGGGTTTAGGGTAGTGTTGGGAGGTGTGCAGGGTAGTGTTTAAGTGTAGGGACTGGGGGTCGAAGGAGGGTCGTGCTGTAGGTAGTGTTTTAGGGTTTAGGGTAGTACTGTGGTGTGTGTGTAGTGCAGTGTAGTGTAGTGTTGTTGGGTTTAGGGTAGTGTCAGGGGGTCGTGCTGGGTAGTCTTAATGTAGGGAGAGTACTGGGGGTCAGGGAGGGCCGTGCTGGAGGTAGCATTTTAGAGTTTAGGGTAGTGCTGTGGTGTGTGTGCAATGCAGGGTAGTGTTTTAGGGTTTAGGGTAGTGTCGGGCCCTGCAGGGTAGTGTTTAAGTGTAGGAAGTGGACTGGGGGTCGGGTGAGGGTTGTGCTGGAGGTATTCTTTTAAGGTTTAGGCTAGTGCTGTGGTGTGTGTGTGTAGTGAACTGTAGTGTTTTAGGGTACTGTTGGGGGTCGTGCAGGGTAGTGTTTAAGTGTAGGGAGCAGACTGGAGATCGGGGGAGGGTTGTGCTGGAGGTAGTGGTTTAGGGTTTAGGGTAGTGCTGTGGTGTGTGTGTAGTGCTGGGTAGTGTTGTTGGGTTTAGGGTAGTGTCGGGGGGTTGTGCAGGGTAGTGTTTAAGTGTAAGGAGTAGACTGGGGGTCAGGGGAGGGTCGTGCTGGAGGTAGTGTTTTAGGGTAGTGCTGTGGTATGTGTGAGGTGCAGGGTAGTGTTGTTGGGTTCAGGGTATTGTCAGGGGGTCGTGCTGGGTAGTCTTAATGTAGGGAGAGTACTGGGGGTCATGGAGGGTCGTGCAGGGGTACTAAATTAGCGTTTAGGGCAGGGCAGGGTAGTGTCACTTACACTGCATACTTTTACCATGAGTATAGCTTTTTCACGCATGCCTTTGCGTTGTAATGGTATGCGTGGTAAAAGTATGCGATGTAATGGCATGTTGTAATTCCAACACCAAGTAATACCTGCGTTGTAATGGCACGCGTGGTATTAGTACGCGTTGTAATGCGTCATATTCCCATATTGTGCCAGTCGAATTTGTGGAGTTGATATTTAGGCAGGACACTATGTAGAACTCAATAGTGTGGAAGAAATCCCCCTCCTAGATGAACCAGAGCACATACAAGCAAAAATATCTAGAAAAAACGAAGACAAAAGCCAAAAAGACACTAAACAACAAAATGTAACAATACTATTAAAGATCATAAGCAAGAGTATTCTCCATGAAGCAATATTATCAGCTGAAAGATGCTTGGAGAAAATTGCCTCATAAATTGTGGACTCTGTCAGATTGGGAAGGACGGCTGACTTCCTCTCCTCCTGAGGCACCAGATGGACTATTTGCTTGATTGAACAACTCAATCTCAGACAATTTTGAAATAAGGGGTAGAGTGTGCCATGTATACCCGGACAGTGCTCTATTGTGTATCCTAAAGTCTTGTATCTGTCCCACTCCAAATATCACCAAGTGCTTTCATGCAGAATTTACACTGGGGTCCACATCTTCCTAACCAAAACAACTTCCGAAGGTTCAAGTGGTTATCGTAATGCCAGTGGAAATAAAAACACAGGATATGACTAAGATTAGATCGACTGACAACTACCTTCTCCATATTGTTGAAGACAACAAAGGACCTCAGCGCATCTTGATTACTGTAGTGGGCCAGAGTCTACTACTTAATGTTCTTTGAGATGGAGTAACAAACTAAAACAATAATGAAAAAATCAGGGGAAAATAATGTAGGTATATTTTGTGAGGTATTCTGTAGGCTTCCAGAACAAAATTATGCTCAGCTTTTAAAACGATCAGTACCTGTATAGTACTGTGTGTGACAACCTAGCTTTTACACAGACAAAAAAAATCTAATGCTTCTAACAACCATATAACTGGATCAATCTGGCAATCAATGATTGTCAGGCTATAAACTAGCAGAAGCCGCCCACAGCACTAGCTCCCATTGAGGAACTGGAGTTTGTGAACATCCCTGCACCGTGTTGCAGGCACACACACAGTGCAGTGATGTTCAAGGGGGCACCATAGATACCCCCCAGGCCCAGATGTGGAGGGCCAAGGGGAAGGGGGCCCTCCTTGGGGCCCCTAATGTCACTTTCTGACAGCCTGTCCATGTTGGAAAGGCCGATATGGAAAGGCTGTTGGAAATCGGTATCATAATCCTGACTGCAGAAACGCTGTCCTTAAGGGATTATGTAGAGTTTCCAACCGACAGACGGGCTCCATGAGCCTGTCGGAAAGTGTTGGTCGGACCCTCCAACTGCAGCATATGACCACAAGTATCCTAATACGTTGGTTGGACCGCAGCAGTAGATGCAGGTCGGACCGTAACCGACAAGCCTTCGGTTGTGGTACGAACCGCATCGTAATTAGGCCCATAGTGTTTTCCAGTAAGTAATATCGTTGTTAAGAATACTGTTGTTCTAATATTGTTTTCGATAATATAGTTGTTAGAATATCGGTTATTAATGAATTTAATGTTTTAGTTTATATATTATTTTTAATTGTTAGTATTGTTTGTAATAATTTTGTAAAGTTTAGTTTATTCTTTTTTTAGTGATTTAGAATTTTTATTTAATTTTTAATAGTGATTTATAGTGTTGTAGCAGTATAGAGTGGGTTGTTAATTAAGTAAGAATTAATTAGTAACTAATTAATAATTTCTAAACATGCATGTGATTGATATTCATTATGTACATTATTTAATATTGATTTATTATACTTATATTTTAGGTGTGGGCTGCTATTTTTAAGGGTGTATAGGGTTGGAAGTTATTTAGGTCATATTTAACAAGCGATTTATTATTAATTATATAATTGATCATTAATTATGTAAATTGTATAATATCATATATTTTAGATATATTTTAGGTGCGTGCTGCTAGGCTTTTAGGGGTTTATGGTGGGAAACTAATTAAAACAATAATAATCATTAATGTATAATTAGATATTCAGATTCAAAAAGCTTTATTCGATTTTTAAAAGAAAATCATAAAAGCAAACATTACATTCATAAAAGTGACCAATAATAAATAGTTAAAAACAATTTTCAATTATCACAGTTAATAGTATGATTTATCAAAACAGGTTAATTCATTGTGGACCGAAATTTCACGACAAGTTTTAAAAAAACAGAAACTGCATGAATTACAAAGTCATTTTCCAATTGCTGCAGTCTGATAAAAGCAAGTTTACAGGTACGAATATCCCATTTTTTTTATAATTGGTTTCAGAAAAGTCCTCCGTGGGATTTCATAGAATTTACAGAGAAAAGCACTATGGATATTAGACTGAAAGGATTTATCATCACAAGGAAAAATTAAATTTTCCATAGTCCAATTATTAACATGAGGGAAAGTAATCAAGCGGTAAAAGATGCCAAACCTAAAAAGAGAGAGTAGCATTCGGTCATAACAACTGGGGTTAGACGTAAGATACCTTTGGAGCCCTTCCAATAGAGTAATTTGTTGGTATCTTATGACAGTATGCTGGGTTATTTTCATATCCCACCTCTTAGTGTTTAAATGGTCCATGACCATTTTTTTCAAGGATTTCCTAGATACTAGTTCCATGGTCAGTGGACTAGTATAAAATTCCAAGTGACCGAGTTCTGTCATCATGTTCGTCACATAGGTTAGCCATTTAATATTACCTACTCCCTCCAGTTTGAGGCACTCATTAATTAGATCACGATTTAGTGAGGTCTCGGGGGTGACCCAGATTTTATGCCATAATAGAATGGGCGCTGTTTTAATAATGTCCAGTATATAATGAAGCCCCAGTTCAATATGTGCCAAATAGGTAGATGTTGATTTGGGTACAGCCAATAAATAGCGGATGAACTGGTTTTCAATACGCTAAATCTTTTGACCGTTTCCCATTCCCCAGAGTCCTGATCCATATACAGCTGTAGAAACGCATTTCGCGTTATAGATATGGATCAGCTCTCTCACTGGTCTACCCCCGATTTTAGCCTCAAACTAGTTCAAGGCGCCTATAGTCCTAGAAAAAGCTAGCTGTCGAGCTGACACAGCGGGCTGCCAACTGCCTTTTCTATTGAAGTGTATACCTAGATAGGTGAATCTGTCTGTAGACTCAATCCGCCTACCATCAAGAAAAATAGAACACGGAGTCCTCTTTGCCCCTGTCCCGCATGACATTATATATGTTTTGGGAATATTGATTTTTAAACCCCTTTCTGCCATGTAGTTTGCAAATTTGAGGACGGCTCTCTGTAGGCCAATCCTGGTTCGGGACATAATGGCAGCGTCATCCGCATATAAAAAGAGTGGGGTTGGTATTCCCAATATAGTTGTATGATCGTGTTGGGATTCCCTAAGGTGTTGACTGATTGAGTTTATATAAAGTGTGAAGAGAAGGGGGGCAAGGATGCACCCCTGTCTCACACCCCTCTTGATGGGGAATTTTTCTGAACATTCACCCAATCTGGTGTAACGGACCCTAGCGCCAGCTCCTCTATAGAGTACTTTAATGAACTGTAGGAATTGGTTATCCAAACCCATGTCTGTTAATATTTCGCATAAAAAGTTATGGTTTACGCAATGAATAGATGCTCCTTCTTGGCCTGAATATACTTCGATATTGTCATTTCAAGATTTAAACCCGCTCTATTGTGCCCTTCCCCGTTCTGAAACCGTATTGGAGGTTTGATATAATATCATTTTCCTCAGCCCATGTTTGAATACTGTGTAGCACTATTCTACCTGCTACTTTCATTAATGCATCATGCAATGAGATTGGGCGGTAGCAGGGAAGATCATTTCGATTGCCCTTTTTAAAAATAGGGACCACTATAGCTTCCGTCCAAGAGGGAATGAGCCCCTGCTGATTTACTTTATTTAAAACATTTGTTATTAGTGGAGCCCACAGATCGATTTCATTTTTATACACGTCTATTGGGACTCCACCTGGGCCTGGAGCTTTACCAGAGGGACTGTTGATTATTAATTATGTAAAATAGTTATTTTAGGTGTCGGCTGCTGGGTTTGTAGGGCGAGAAGTTAATTAAGTAATAATTAATTAACAATTAGCTATTAATTAATTATGTCTTTCTTTATTGATCATGTAAATTTTCTATACTTATTTATTTTCATTGTATTTTAAGTGTGACCGGCCGCCAGTGGTGTGGCGGTCCCGCATCGGCAATTAGGATGCCATCACCACCGTGGCATCCCCCATCCACAACATTGTGGCGGGCTGTGCAAACAGCACCGTCCGCCACAATGCTGTGACTGCACAACGTGGCAGGCACCGCGCAGTGCCTGCCACGTTGTGCATGCAAATGCTGGGGGGTACCATAGGTACCCCCATGTGCACCACCCCAATAGCCTGGGGGCCCACTATGGGCGCCCGCATGCAGTAACCGCATGCCTTTTATATGGCGGCAATGCCGCCATGGAAAGGCACATCACCGCATGTATTGTAGTATGGATGGAGTTGTCTTGTAGACACCGCCACCATATACATCCTCTTTTCCACCCGGTCGACTCGTCGGCCGGCGGAAAACCAGCGGACGGTCTTCCCATCCGCCAGGATACCCACCGCCATACTGATGTGGCGAGGGGAAATGGAATGCGGGCGGAGGAGAATGTCGGGCAGATCGCTACCGCCATGCAGGCGTGGATTTCTGCCCGGCATTCTAATAAACCACATAGTGTCGAAAGTTAATTAAGTAATCATTAAAAAAGCATTATTGTTCATTGAAAATTAATTATTACATTGTTTATTAATTTTGTAAATTGGATCATTCTTTACAAAAATGTTTATATACTTTTTTATGTGAAGTAATAATGTTTGTATTTAAAGTTTTATATCTTTTCTAAATTATCAGGGTTAATCATGTATGTAATATGTGTGAAGTGAAGTTGTTTACCTACTGTTGTTTCGACCAGAGTGGGAATAGAAAATCTTACCCCTCCAAAGTCCAACACTTTCCCTACTGTTGGACAGACTGAAGTAGGAATAGTAAATTTCACCCCTCCGAAGTTCATTGCTTTCCTTACTGCTGCACTTACTGGAGTGGGAATAGTAAATTTAACCCCTCCGAAGTCCAAAGCTTTCCCTTCTGTTGCACAGACTGGAGCTGGAATAGATAATTTACCCCCTCTGAAGTCCAGTGTTTTCTAGACTGTTGCGGTGTTCCGAATATTATATTGTTTACATTTTTTTTAAAGTTATATATCTGCTGTAAATGGGTTTTTTGTGCAAATATATCTATATATGTGTGAACAAGCGCTTTCTAAGCGCGAAACGCGTCACAAAGTTTTATGAATTAATAAACCCTTTTTGCTCTGGAACACTGTCCTGACTCCTGTGACTGTCTTACTGAGTGCTCGTCGGTACGCCGTTTCTTCTGGAATATTGATTCCGGCTGCTCTGCCGGATACGAGCCACCTCTTAAAGCGGTCAGATTGCCAGCAGGAGCCTCTCTGTCAAGTATATATATATGGATACAAATATAGATACATATATATATAATGTGCTTTTTATAGTAGTAACCTTAAAGAATCAAACAATAAAATTACTATAATGTAATATATATATACTTTTAATAATTGTGTTACATTATATATGTATATATGTAAAATTTTACTTACCCAGTAAGCATCTGTTCTTGGCATGTAGAGCTGTAGATTCCCATGCTTTGCATACTCCTGCCATCTAGTGTTGGGTCTGGATATTTGCAAGTTGTTTTTCTTCAAAGAAGTCTTTCCAGTCACAAGGTAAGGTGACTCCTCCTTTCGGTAATAGTGCGCATGGGCATCAACTCCATTGTTAGATTGTTTTGCCGCAGAGGGTGAGAATGGAGTTAGTGATTGTAGACTAGAGATGTCCATGCATATGAATGTAAATTGAGAACTACAACCATTACAGGAGACTGGGGAGGCGGGTGGGCGTATGTGAATCTACAGCTCTACATGCCAACAACAGATGCTTACTGGGTAAGTAACATTTTCCGTTTGAGACATGTGAGCTGTAGCTCACACGCTTTGCATAGACTATAGAGCAGTATACTCCCAAAGCAGTGGCTAACCTGTAGTAGTTGTTTGAAACAGTGTTTTAAACACTGCTTGGCCTACATTAGCTTGTTTTCTCGCAAACACATCTACACAAGAGCGTTTGGTGAATGTGTGTGGTGTAGACCATGTTGCTGCCTAACAGATTTCGGCTAGTGGAATATTCTCTAAGAAGGCCATTGTAGCCCCTAGTTTGTGAGTGGAATGAGCTCTAGGGGGTATTTTCAAAGTTCTTTTTGCTTTGGCATAACATGTTTGGATACATTTTACAATCCATCTTGCAATACCTGACTTAGATATCAGATTACCTTTGTGTAGTGGAGAAAAAGCAACAAATAGTTGCTTTGTTTTTGAAAATTCTTTGGTTCTTTCTACATAATATAGTATAGCTCGTCTAACATCAAGTGTGTGTAGAGCTCGTTCTGCTACAGAATCAGGTTGAGGAAAGAACACAGGTAACTCAACTGGTTGATTGATATGAAAGGCAGAAACTACTTTAGGAAGAAATTTAGGATTGGTTCGAAGATCCACCCAATCTTTGTGAAGTTGAAAGAAAGGCTTTTGTATAGTAAGTTTGCCTTCTCCTTAGTAAGGTTATTGCTATGAGGAAATGCAACCTTCCATGAGAGGAATTGTAACTGACATTTATGCATTGGTTCAAAAGGTGTACCCATTATCCTATTTGGATGTCTGATTTCTCCATGGCCTTAGTGAGAAGACTGGGTGTGAGATGTAGCTTTTGATGTGGCATCACTGACAGGTCAAACAGGATGGTGTACTAAGGTAGACAAGCCCATGTGGGTGCTACTAATAGCAATGTGAGGGATTTTTGTTTGAGCTTCCGAACCAGTAATGGAATTAGTGGGAGAGGCGGAAAAGCATAGCCAAATATTCCAGACCAATTCATCCATAGAGCATTGCCCTTGGCTAGACGGTTTGGGAACTTGGATGCAAAGTTTGGGCATTTTGCGTTGTGGACTGTAGCAAACAGATCTATTTGTGAAAATCCCCAGTGTTGAAAGTAAGAAAGAAGAACATGGGGATGAAGTTCCCACTCGTGAACTTGCTGTCTGTGTCTCCTGAGCAGGTCGGCAATTTGATTGTCCACCCCTGGAAGGCGTTCTGCTAGGAGATAAATTCTGTGGTGTACAGTCAAAATATCGAGTTTTTTTATTTTGAATTACATTATTATCGATTCAAAAATATAGAATGGACACAATATCGACTGTACAGAATATAGACTACAAAAATATCGACTAGAATAGCATTAATATCGATTCAAAAATATAGAATGGACACAATATCGAAAGGACAGAATATAGACAACAAAAATATCGAATTAGAGGTAAGTTAATATCAATTTTTTAAAGTGATTTTTATGTTACTATATGTGTGAAAAGTGTATATTTATTTTATAATTTATTTTAATTAATTAATTTTATGGTATTTTATTTTTGCGTAATATAAATCAGTAGCGGGTTGTGGCTTTATAGGGGAATAGGGTGGGAAGTACTTTAATTATAATGAATTATATATGTTAATTTATTTATTGGTATTTATTTCGAATTGTTAATTATTTATTAATTGGTAATTAATTAAAATGTAATTGGTAATTCATTTTAATTAAGTGATTAATTAATAATTATATTAATTTATTTTCTGTAGCGGGTTGTGAGTTTATAGGGGAATAGGGTGGGAAGTAATTTAATTATAATTAATTAAATATGTTAATTTATTTATTGGTATTAATTTTTAATTAATTGTTAATTATTAATTGGTAAATAATTTAAATTAAATCGGTAATTATTTTTAATTAATTGGTTAATTGATAAATATGTTAATGTATTTATTGGTATTTATTTTGAATGAATTTTGAATTAATTATTAATTGGTAAGTAATTAAAATGTTATTGGTAATTATTTTTAATTAATTGATTAATTGGTAATTAAATAAATAAAATTGGTAATTCATTGTTAATTCATTAATAATTGGTATGTAATTAAAATATAATTGGTAATTAATTTTAATGAATTGATTAAATGTAAATCATGTTAATTGTATTAATTTCTTTTCAGTAGTGGGTTATGGGTTTATAGGGGAATAGGATGGGAAGTAATTTAATTATAAATAATTATATGTTTAAATTTATTTCTTGGTTATTTTTGCTGGAATTAATTATTTTATTATAAAAAACTAATAATTATTTTTAAAAAATGTAATTGGTATTAATATTTAATTAATTTTCATTCATATAGCTATATTCACTAGCTCTGGTGGCGGCAAAAACTAGGAGCTGGAAGAAGTTCTCAGTAGAGATATTCCAACAGCATTTCGTCCACACAAACACTGTAGGAACTTCCATTGACGACAAAATAGACCAATTACAGAACAATATCATGAATGCACTAGAACACTGCTCAGTGCTACGCTCAAATCACAAACCCAGACGTACTATGTAAGAAAAATGGTACGGGCCAGAATTAAAGTCACTAAAGAGAAAATGTACAACACTCGAACATAAATGGAGACTTACGAAAACCCAAGATGCCCGACTTGCATATAAAAAAGAACTCATAATTTACAATAAAGCCATTAGGAAAACGAAAAAAGAATACTTCACACGCAGAATAACAGAAAATAAAGACTCATCCAAAGAATTGTTTAAAGTAGTCAAAGAACTTTGCTGTCCCACAAATCTCTCATTAAATCTGACTCCATCACAAGAAGGTTGTGATAAAATAAGTGACTTTTTTTGTAATAAAATAGACAACATTTACACTTCATTCTCCAACAAAGAACTGGAGCACATAGATCACTATGTGTTACCCACCTCGCAGGCCGGTTGTTCCAGTTTTGGCCCTTTCTCAGAAGAAGTGGGTAAAGTCATGTTAGAAGTCAAATCTGGCTCCCCGTTGGATCCCTGCCCGCATCATATTTTCTCGCAATTAGCCCCGATAATCTGTCCGGCAATAACACAAGTACTTAACCACTCACTAAATTCTGCGGAATTTCCAACAATCTGAAAAAATGCGGTAGTCACCCCACTGATAAAAAAAGCAGGTGTAGACATCAATAACCCCGCCAACTATCGACCCATATCACAACTACCATATCTATGGAAAGTCTTAGAAAAATTGGTTAACAGGCAGCTTTCTAATTTCCTTGAAACTAACAACTTATTGGATGTTTCTCAGACGGGTTTCAGGGCCAATAATAGCACAGAGACAACACTCTTGGGCGTGCTGAATAGCATCAGAACACAGGTAAATCAGGGGGAACAGTCGCCTTGATATTATTAGATCTCTCTGCGGCGTTTGACACCGTACCACACAACCTGATATTAGGAACCCTCGTAGCAAAAGGAATCCAGGCAAAAGCATTAGGTTGGCTGCAATCATTTTTGTCAGACAGAACTCAATCTGTGCGCATGGGCAACTTTTCGTCTCCCCTCCGGAACATCAAATATGGGGTCCCACAGGGGGCCTCATTGAGCCCAACGTTATTCAACGTGTTTGTATCTTCCCTGTCAGAGATAGGAAGAAAGTGGGGTATCGATATCTGTTCATATGCAGATGATACCCAACTAATGGTAACCTTAGACGGGGAAAATAACCCGAAGGACAGGCTGCTAAACTGCCTCATCGAACTATCCGGCTGGATGCACAGCCACTGTCTAAAGCTTAACGCAGATAAGTCGGAAATACTGCTGTTCGGTGGACACACACAGTTATGGGACAACAGCTGGTGGCCCATTACCCTGGGTACCCCCCCCCCTCAATCCAACACTGACAGCAAGGAATCTAGGAGTTATTATTGATAACACCCTGTCTATGGAAAACCATGTGTCAACAATTTGCGGCAAAGGTTTCGCACTATTAAAAATGCTCAGAAGAGTCTTTCCTTGGATCCCCACTGAATGTAGAAAGATTCTAGTCGAGTCACTGCTGATGAGCAGGCTGGACTATGAAAACTCCCTGTTTGTGGGCATGGCAGACTACCTATTCACAAAACTACAATTAGTGCAAAATGCAGCGGCAAAGGCAATCTGCAATAGAAGAAAATATGACCCAGCCAAGAGTTGCCTAAGAGAGCTCCATTGACTCGTAATGAGACAAAGAGCCACTTTCAAAATGCTGTGCATAACACATAGAGCATTGTATAACACGGGCCTTATATTTTAAAAAATAAGATCAAGTTTTATGCACCCACTGGGAATCTCCGCTCTCAATCAACAGCGAGAGCAACAACTACCCGAGTGAAAGAGCGAGGATGGGAGGACGGGCCTTCTCCCACCTGGCCGCAACCAGATCGAACGATCTGCCCAAGGATCTCAGACTCACGGACTGCCACCTGACTTTCAGAAAAAAATTAAAACCATTCTTTTTCCTAAACCTGACTAACTCTGTATAACTCAAGTATTAGCCCACCGCTTATTACGTGATATCCTACCCAGTATGATTGATTGCGCTTTAAAAGCAACATTAACATTAACATATATGAAGTATTTACGTTCCCTACTGTTGCCCTCTCTGGAGTGGCAATTGTAATTTTTACCCCTACGCTATCCAACGCTTTCCCTACTGTTCCACTCATTGGAGTGAGAATAGTAATTTCTATCCCTACGCTATCCAATGCTTTCCCTACTGTTGCACTCTCTGGAGTGGGAATAGTAATTTTTACCCTCCCGCTATCCAACGTTTTCCCTACTGTTACACTCACTGGAGTGGGAATAGTAATTTTTATGCCTAGGCTATCCAACGCTTTACCTACTGTTGCACTCTGTGGAGTGGGAATAGTAATTGTTATCCCTAGGCTATCCAACGCTTTCCCTACTGTTGCACTCTCTGGAGTGGGAATAGTAATTTTTACCCCTACGCTATCCAACGCTTTCCCTACTGTTGCACTCTCTGGAGTGGGAATAGTAATTTTTACCCCTACGCTATCCAACGCTTTCTCTACTGTTGCACTCTCTGGAGTGGGAATAGTAATTCTTACCTTCCCGCTATCCAACGCTTTCCCTACTGTTGCACTCACTGGAGAGGGAATAGTAATGTTTACTGCTACGCTATCCAATGTTTATTCTACTGTTGCACTTACTGGAGTGGTAATAGTAAATGTAACCCTCTCGCTAACCTATGGTAAATATATTGTATATTTTATTATTAATACTATGTATATATATAAATATATATATATATATATATATTAATTATTATTTTATTTTTTTAATTATATTAATTATCTATCAGTTTTAATGTTATTTAAGTATTTTAAGGATTTTGAAGTTAATTATATTTATTATTTTAAATTACTTTTAACTATTTAAAAAAGTCGATATTTTGACTATCTATATTTTTTACATCGATATTTTTGATTCGATATTTTTGTACTTACCTGTTCGGAGATAGGAAGTCGATATTTTGGCATTCTATATTTTTAACTAGATATTTTTGTATATCGATATTTTTGACATCGATATTGTGTCAGTGATCCAAATTCTGTGATGAATTGCCCAATTCCAAATGCTTTGTGCCAAACGGGACAGCTGGAGAGAGTGTGTCCCTCCCTGTTTCTGCAGATAATACATCGTTGTCATGTTGTCTGTGCGGACTAATACAGTTTTGCATAGAATTTGAGTGTGGAAATCTTTGAGAGCTAGAAACACTGCTAGACATTCCAGGTAGTAGATGTGATGTTTGTGATTGTCTGACCACAGCCCTTGTACTGTGTGATGTTGGAGATGAGCACCCCAACCGGTTAAAGATGCATCTGCTGTCAGTACAGTCTGTGGAATCGGGTCTAAGAAGGGCCGTCCATTTGATACATTTTGAGGGTTCCACCACTGCAGAGAGCGATGGGTGCGGTCGTCTACCAACACTAGATCGGTTAATTGACCCTGTGACTGATTCCACTGACGCACTAGACATTCCTGCAGAGGACGCATGTGTAGCCTTGCATGAGGTATGATTGTAATGCAGGATGCCATCATTCCCAGCCGCTCCATAAAAACTCTGGCTGGTAATGTTTGATTGGGTTGAAATTGTAGAATTGTGGCCTGAATATTGTGAATCCTGGCTACATTGGGAGAGGCTAGAGCTTTGAGAGTGTGGAGGGAAGCTCCTAGATAAGATTTCCCTTGCGCCAGGCACAGATGAGATTTTTGTGCATTGATTGCAAAATAATAATAAACCTTTATGCCCGGCCTAAACTTTCCTTTTTAATACTTATAAGGCACCCCTAACGTAGGCCCTAAAGGCTCATAGGGTAGTATGCATTGCACCTAAAAGACAGGACTTCGGTGTTTACGCTTTACATGTCCTGGCAGTGATAAACTCCTGAAGTCGTTTTTTACTGTTGTAAGGCCTATCTTTCCAATTGACTAACACAGTGTTACTTTAATGCGTTTGATAAGTGCCAACTTTGGATCGTGAACAGATAGAGATATGCTGTTTACACTCAAATGGATTCTAAAAATGCCACTTTTAGGAAGCATTTATTTTCTTGTGGCAATCATTCATGCCTTCTGCCAGTGTCATGGGCCACACAGCTGTGTTTTACTCTGCTTCCGGACAGTAACACAAAGGCGGCTTAGGTGTGGACAGGATGGGCCAACCTTGAAGGATGACTGGGGAAGGGCTGTACCCAGACCTACTACATTTCATTGGGCTTTGCCTCATGCTCACACAAAGGAACCTAACACCAGATCTGCTCTGCCTTTTGTAAACCCCTGACAGTTTGGAGCCTTGACAAGGGAGAGGAAGAACTTTCCAGAAACAGTTGTGGGGGCAGGAGAGGGAATGCTGGGTATAAATATTGGACCTGCAGAACCACTCTTCACAACACTCCTGAACCTGTGGAAGCTTTAGAAAAAGGTCTGGCCTGCTGTCAGAAGATTGCCCTGCTGCTGACCACCACATTGCTGTTGGAAAAAGAACAAAGGACCTGCTTACCTACATCCCCAGCTTAACCAGAATGACTTTAAGTGTTGACTGGCTTTCCTCCTGTGTGGCCTACAAGGACAAGATTCAGAGCCCTCCCTGAAATTGCCCAGCTGACTGGTTGCAACTGTGTACCTGCTTCAACCTCCCTGAGCCCTCCTGGCCTCTGCTAGAGTGAATCCCCAATACCAAAGCTGTACCCACCCCCCATGTTCTGGAGCCTTGGCTGACATCAGAAGGTACTCGTTCTAAAACAAAGGTGAAAATCCTTAAGTTTGGGCTCCTCGTGACAGCAAACAGGCCCCTTCACGACAAGACTCTACCACCCGTGATGACTGCCAATGCGAAGCTCCTGTAAAATCTGGTCTTTGCAGAACAGTGACTGTCAGTGAAGACTGGCAACGGCAGCCTACAGTGACCGCCAAAAAAATACTATAGCAATGGCGGTCTGATTCTTCACACTACAGCAAAGACAGCCTGTGATGCCCGGCATGCTTTTCCCAGGCTCCAGCACCGCAAACGGTACTCTTTGTGCAAGACTTTGAAGGTAGCTCTTAAGCGGGACTAACCTGGTCACTGCATCCAACCCAAGCTCCACTGCGGTCTGCTTGAACTTGTGAATTTCCCTGGTCTAGCAAGACCAGAAAACCGCAAGTGGCGAAGTGTGCTAAAAAAGTTGTAATTAAATATCTCCAATTTATGAATTTTTGTCATTCTTGTATCAATGTATTTAATAAAATGCTCCTTTTTTTCTAAATTCGGTATTTTGTCTTGCGTTGTATTTTCACATTATTACTGTTTGTGTGCTGCATAAATACTTTACACATTGCCTCTAAGTTAAAACTTACTGCTATAAGCCAAGCTGCCAGAGAGTTTAGCACAGGTTAATTTAGTGACTTTTGTGGGTGAGCCTGACAAGGATTGTGGTTGTTGCCTGAGCGGGGCTTCCACCCCACGCAACCTATAACTTAAGCACAGAAAACGTAATTCCGCTTGCGGAATTGGGTTACTCTGCGTAGCTATTCTAATGTGGAGTTCAGTCCAAATTCCGCCAATTGGCATGTGGCAGATACGTTTTTCCTGCGAGGCTACAAAAATGCAAGTTAGCGAGCATGAGTGAGATTTGGCATCCGCTATCGCGATTTCCAGTCGCTAGGAGGACTACTGGGGAGATTTTGAAACGCTGGGAGTCGCAGTCAGAAGGGTGCTTCTCGAGTAGATTTTCTACTCGAGTGGCAGAAAAATCAAATCCAATAGCCCTGCGATTTTTCCATACAGAACACTCTACCAGCGTTAAATTGACGCACGATGTACACATTTCCGCCTGTCCGAAGAATCTCAAGATTTTTATGCAACTCAGCGGAATTCAGAGAAGTGAAATTCTGCAGATCCCGCCCACCTTATAACCCAATTTCTTACAGTGCGACTTGATAATATAAGACATGGAATGGAATTGAATACACATTAAATAAAAGGGGCAATATCGAAAGTAGATTCTTAAAGCAAAATTTTAAGTTTGTCAATACAATAAAACAAGTGGGGCGTGGAGGTGTTTATTTGCTTTTACTGCTCCTGGATATATCAAGATTGGGACTATTTTCTTATAATAAACACTTCAAGCAAGAGACATTCAGCAGTAGATACACGCCATGAGACAAAAATCTTTTTGTACTTTTTTTTACCTATGATTTTCCTTATGCGTGTTATCTAGTGTGTTTTGGTCTTGTCCTCTGAGTTGTGCTCTGTTTAATGTTGTATTTCTTGTAGGATAAGTAGTTTGCAATGCAATATGTGATATGTTCAATAAATGTGATCAAACATTAGCAGTTTTGAACTTAAAATCATGAAACTGATTTTATGGAATACCAATGATTTTAATGAACCAGCGAAAAGGAAAATTTCATATAGTCTGATAAAGTAAGAGAAGTGTGACATATTATATATTCAGTAATCTCACTCTTGCATTAAGTAAATATGTGAAGGTCTTACTCCTATGCAAACAGTAATAAGCACAGGGGTAATCTATTGTTCCAAGTAAATTATATAAACAGAGGGGAAACTCTAAGAAAATGTCTACATGCTACAACTCTTTTTAGACTTATTACAGATTTATTATAATAAGAGCTGAAATGGGTTAGTGCAGTGCTTCCCAAACTTTCTAGAAGCACTACCCAATTTTTAGAGCAACAAACTTTTGCGGCCCGCCCAGCTTTAATGGACATGAAAAGGGTGATTTTTTAATATAACTAGGGCTATTTTGTAATGTAACTAAAGCATTGCGTGGTAGCACACTGTCATCACAGACAGTTCATTTCAATGAGTTTACACAGACATTCAGTTATATTGATAATACTATACTATAATTATTTGTGAAAATTATGTTTCAATTAATAATCATTTATGCATCACCAAGTAGACTGTGATAATTTGATCCTATTAAAATCCTGGTTTCCATCACATTTCAGAATTACAAAAAAATATTATTTTGTACTTTCCTAACTGCTGAATGAGTACAGTTCATTTACACGCATTTACATTTTGTTGTTTTACAGAAAATGGCATCCTAAAGCCTCTCTTTTTAAGCTGCCTGTACCGAAGCAAGATTGTCACATAATTCACTTGACTTGTCTCCGACTGCAAAATGAGAGGTGTTTGTAAACCCCACTCCTCATGTTAAAAAATATAAGCAGCAATTTGTCAGAAGACATAGCCTGACATTTGACCTTCGTCTTTGAAGTGCAGAAAATGTACACAATTTAAAGGCATATTCACTTTTTCCTTGGACTTTAGCAAACCACCAACAATCGCTTGCAACTAACCAGTGAGTAAAACCCACATTTTGTGAAATGCTGGGTTAGTGGATTTTTGGGTGTAAATTATGGCCATGGAAAATAAAACCACTTTATAAGGGAATTAATGGGAAGGGGGGCTTACATTGTTATTTGGTTTATTGTTATTTACTACAATTATCCGACTGGCTTTGGCGATATTTGAACGCATATATATTGTTGAATATTACTTGATGTTTGCTATTGTTGTAAATAATGGGCCTAATTATGATGAGAGTCGGAAAGCCTCCGACCACTGGCTGGCTGCTTTCTGACTCTCATCGAGGTTTCAGTTTCCACCGCAGTATTACAATGCAGGTGGTCGAAAGTGAAACTGACCGGTCATTCCAGCTCGATTCTGACGAGCCCATCAGCCAGTCGGAGGCCTGCCTCTAATCCTTATGGACGGCGTTTCCGCCATAGAGATTACGATGTCGGTTTCCAACAGACTTTCCATGTCGGGCTTTCAGACATGGAAAGCCTGTCGGAAAGCAACATTGGAGGCCTCTAGCAGGGCCCCCTTCTTCCTGCGGCCTGCGGTTGGGGGCTGAGGGGGCACCTACAGTGCTGTCCTGTTAATCCCTCCGCCATGTGGCAGGCACTAGCATAGTGCAGGGATGAACAGATTCTCCCATTTGCGCTGCGGCCGGTTTACAGCCGCAGCACAAGCTCCCATAGACAAATGAAAGTATGCAACCGCAGTATGACAGATTTTTTCATCTTTTTTTAGCTGTGTTTTAATCTCATCAGAATGAGATCTACAGGGACACCACAAATCTCATAACTTTCATTATAGATAAATCTTCAGGTGAAAGTCCTACCCAAAATCCTGAACTACCGGGGATTCGAACACAGATTTATAGTTTTCCAGGCAATTCCTTATTTCTTAGTAGGCCCTGGACTTTCCCCACCCGCAGATTTATCCGAACCCCATGTACTGGTAATCTCGAGGACAGGGAAAATACAGCGATTTACCTGGTTACTCACACTGAGGGCCTTAACGTTTTTTGGGATACAATGCTCGCATTCTATTCAGTATCAACTTTCAAAAGCAATAGATGTAAATATATATATATATATATATATATATAGATATATATATATATATATATATATATAGATATATATATATATATATATATAGATAGATAGATAGATAGATAGATAGATAGATAGATAGATAGATAGATAGATAGATAGATAGATATATACAGCAAGCCTCTTTATATAAAGACACCGCACTCCTCTTGGAATTCTAATTTCTGTTTATTGACCTGTTTTCTTCCTCCACCTTCGCGTTTCGAACCATAAGGTTCCTGGTCACGGTCGTAAACAAGTGAAATAAACAATGGACTTATGTTTACTACCGTGACCAGGAACCTTATGGTTCGAAACGCGTAGGTGGATGAAGAAAACAGGTCAATAAACAGAAATTAAAATTCCAAGAGGAGCTCGGTGTCTTTATATAAAGAGGCTTGCTGTTGGGAAATATTGCGAGGCTGTCCTGACCTCGGCACCGGCACCAGCTGTCAGACGCTCCCCCTCAAAGGACATTTTGCTAGAAATGTATATATATATATATATATATATATATCAAGCCACACACTCCGGTACAGCAGAAGATACTTCCCCTCCGCCTTCAAAAATAACCAGAGACACAGAGGAGGTTTGGCAGGTAAAATTTATTTCAGAACAGGGGCAGAACTGGTTTCGGCTGGTGCCTTCTTCAGCTGCCTAGTCCATGCGCAGAGTTGACCCACACAGGAATTATTTATAGGCTCCTCCTCACATTGGTAGGTGGGGCTCACCTGCATTGAATTGCCGCAGGGTACGTTCGTGTTGGGGACTACCAGACTGCACCGTACTGGCAATCCGTGCAGTGGTGGGGCTTCACATTGGAACACAAACTTGTGGCTGCCAAACTCCTTTCTCTCAGCCACACTCACCGAGGTCACGCATCAGTGGGCAATGGTCGGTCATCAGCGTCTTTCCGCGACCTCCTTGCCTGATGTTATCTTGGTGCGCTTCATGCCTCGGGAAGCTCAGTGGCGGGCCGCAGTTCACATTGACTCATCGTCACTTTTCCTCGTTTCCCACTGATGTCCACGGCCGCTTTTTGGAGGGTCTCTGGTGCGCGTTGCAGGAACCGCGCTAATATCAAGCCACACACTCCGGTACAGCAGAAGATACTTCCCCTCCACCTTCGAAGATAACCAAAGACACAGCGGAGGTTTGGCAGGTAAAATGTATTTAAGAACAGGGGCAGAACCGGTTTCGGCTGGTGCCTTCTTCAGCTGCCTAGTCCATACGCAGTGTTGACCCACACAGGAATTGTATATAGGCTCCTCCTCAGAGTGGTAGGTGGGGCTCACCTGCATTGAATTGCCGCAGCGTACGCACATTGACTCATCGTCACTTTTCCTTGTTTCCCAGTGAAGTCCACGGCCGCATTTTGGAGGGTCTCTGGTGCGCATTTTTTGGGATACAATGCTCGTATTCTATTCAGTATCAACTTTCAAAAGCAATAGATGTAATTATATATATAAATATATATACATGTACCACGTGACTCCTCTGGATCTCTCGGTGTTTCCAGCGCCCGCTTAGCACACCAGCAAACAGAAGGGAGACGGACCACAGAACTTCAGCATAACGATTTATTCGGTACACAAAAAGCAGCTACGCGTTTCTGGCAAGGTATGCCCTTGATCACGCTGCAACATGTACTCAAGACATAATGCTTGTTTTAAATGCAAAGTTCAAAAAGAAACACCCCTTCACAGTGACGTAGTGTGTCATGTGACAAGTAAACAGTGAAGACATACTGCCACAGTTTATACATATATCAACACAACAGACAAACATGATTGATAACTGGATAAATCCCAGATGCTAAGATGTACATTTATAACGGTAAATAAACTTCTCCAATTTACACCATATAGTATCAAAGTGTAGAGACCCAGTCTTCCTGTATAAATACAGACTACTTGTATGGCTTGGAAACACTCATATCAAAATGTACATAAGGTTTGTCTGATCGCATAACCAGGGCAGTTAATAAAGTGCTATGTGAAGGTGAAATAAAGTGCAAAAGTCATAGAAAGTGCGAGGGAGAGAGAGCTGTACGAGATTATGTGCAATACCATTCATTAAGCAAAGGACTAAAAATATCAAAACACATATAAGTTTCACAAATCCCTGGAAACAGCTAATTATCACAAAATTCTATGTGCATGATTCGTCACTTCATAATAAATAGTATAAATAGGTTAAAATTTAGTATTATAAAATCTAATAAATACACCTAGACATGTGATATACTCATAATGCTATATATACAAAATAGATATTAAATTGCATATATATACACACATAGTGAGAAATATAAAACCCCAAATAAATATGGCAATTTCATGTCAATACTTATGATATTCCTCATCTTATCAAAGTAGAAAACAATGTAGGAAAATAGAGATGCATATGGATATAAACATATAAAAATATATATATGAATATCTATATACAACTATGTACAACAGGAAAGAGTTACATCAAATTATATGCAGCAGGCAGATACAAATATTAATACCAATCCAAATGGTTATTCTATAACCAATACACAGTGCGTCACTAGTCAATAGAGACGACCATATGAGTAAACAGCAATGAACGCTGACCGACCCGACCTCAACCTCGAAATAGGGAACCTAACTAGGAGGGAGGAAAATTGTTAATACGGGTCTTAGGAAATATAAAGGCATTTGGGACGGGAGAACAATATATTCCATTACAAAAAGTGATGCATCTCATCAATATTGTTCAACCTTTGGGCCAACGTGTGTCGAGCTCTAGTATCATCCTGGTTTCCAGCTGTCTTAAAAGTGATTCCCTGTCACCTCCTCTTTTGAGGGGTGGTATGGCACCGATCACAAAGTATTTCAAACAAGATAAATAATTGTTATGTGCTCTTTTAAAGTGACGGGCCACCGGATAGGCAGGGTCACTGTGCAAAATCGCGCGTAAATGTTGTAAAATCCTGATGTGCACCTGTAGCTTGGTACTACCAACATATCGTAATCCACAGGTACACGTCAGGACATACACGGCAAAGTCTGTTTTACAATTGAAATTGCCTGTGATCATTTTTGGCTCTGCATCAAAAGGAGTAGAATAATGCAAGGTATTGATGCCAAACCTGCATGCGCGGCAGCTGGAACATTTGAAAAAACCTCTAGAAGGTTTTAACCAAGAAGTTTTGGATTTCAATTCAGGGGCAGCTTTGACCAAAGCGGACCCCATACTTTTCGCCCGTCTGAAGGTGATAATAGGGTTGGCCGGCAACTTGGTGTTCAAGATATGGTCACTCAGTACTATTGGCCAATTCTTTTTCAAAATGCCTTTAATTTTCTATCCTCACTGCTGAAAGCAGTGATCATCTTTGGGCCATCTTCTTGAATATCAGGAATATTACTAATTTCTGACTGCGACTGGGATGAAGGAAATAGGCTTTCTCTAGATCTAAATTCTGATTTCTCAACTGCTTTCTTAAGAATCTTATCAGAATAACCCCTATCTTTTAATCGCGCTAGCAACTCGTCTAAACATTGCTTGTAATCAGAAGGGGAACTGCAGATTCTTTTAAGCCTTAATATCTCTCCATAGGGTATTCCCATGATGGTATGTTTGGGGTGCATACTGGCAGCATGCAGAGTCATGTTGCCAGCAGTGGACTTCCTATGGAGTGTGGTGTTGAGCTTGGAATTAGACACATAGATCTCTACGTCCAAAAATTGCATCCTATTTTGCTTAATGTTGGCAGTGAACTTTAAATTCATGGAGTTATTGTTCATGTCATCTATAAACAACACAGCCTCATTTTTAGACCCTTTCCACACCATGAATATGTCGTCGATGTACCTCAAATAACAGACAACATGATTTTTCATAGTTGTGGAGTGTAACGCGGTGAGGACCTGCTCCTTCCACCAGCCTACGTGTAAACACGCATAGCTGGGGGAGAAACAGGCCCCCATCGCCACCCCTCTCAGTTGTCTGTAAATGTCTTTGCCAAACGTGAAAAAGTTATTGTGTAGGCACCAGTGAATAAGGCCCAATATGACCTTATTATGCTCATAAAAAGCCATGGGTTTTTTATCTAAAAAATACTTGATAGCATTCAAACCCTGTACATGATTGATACTCGTGTATAACGATTCTACGTATATACATATATATATATATAGATAGATATATACAGCTAGCCTCTTTATATAAAGACACCGCACTCCTCTTGGAATTCTAATTTCTGTTTATTGACCTGTTTTCTTCCTCCACCTTCGCGTTTCGAACCATAAGGTTCCTGGTCACGGTCGTAAACAAGTGAAATAAACAATGGACTTATGTTTACTACCGTGACCAGGAACCTTATGGTCCGAAAAGCGTAGGTGGATGAAGAAAACAGGTCAATAAACAGAAATTAAAATTCCAAGAGGAGCTCGGTGTCTTTATATAAAGAGGCTTGCTGTTGGGAAATATTGCGAGGCTGTCCTGACCTCGGCACCAGCTGTCAGACGCTCCCCTTCAAAGGACATTTTGCTAGAAATTATATATATATATATATATATATATATATATATATATATATATATATATATATGTATAGTACTGGCGGTCGCCAGTAGGTAGATATAGTTAGGATTATTTTCAATGCAAAATCTCAACATTCTATTGTGAATAACTTTGGCGCCAGTTGAGGAATCTGCCTGAAAATGTCCTCAAATTTGCCTCGCGACTCTCCGGTCCTTCCCTGAAAGTGTGGGGGGGATTTGTCAAGCGGGGGCGGAGATAAAAGGGGGGACCCAAAATGTGTTTTCCCCATGTTAATTTCCATAGGGCGGTCAACCTCACTTTTAGCCCGAACGGCTGAATGGATTTCCACCAAACTTGGCAAAATTGTAGGGACTGGTAGACCGCTGTGCCTTTGCTATGTCTCAAGATATGTGCTCCAGTGGATTTTGAGTAATTTAGGTTAAAAAAAATATATATCTATAAGCTCTCCCCGGTACGCGCACCGGGGCGCTAACCAGCGCGCTACGCGAGTTCGCGCGTGGAAAGCTGATTGGCTCTCGGGTGTCTGTCAACATTCCAAACAGTCCGGAGCAGCCGCCATCTTGTGTCTCGGTAGGATCGAGACACAAGAGGTGGCAAAAACAAAGGGGGAAATGACCATAAGGGGGCAGAGTAGACCCCCCCTGACCTCCTAGGTTTGATGTGGGGGCTATAAAAGGGCGCGGAGCGTACCGGGAAACGTTCCATGGGGAAAAAAGAATGATAGAGTTTTTAAAAAATGTAGCCTTTTTTTATAAATTGGAGGTAGTTCTAAAAAGAACTGTTTTTTTCTTCTTTTTGTTGTTTTATATTATTTTAATGTTTTTTGAACATTTTGTACTTTTTTTTGCTTTTATGAACTATTTTATATATTTTTTGCTATTTTTATGGGGTGAAACAAAAAACAGGGAATTGAAAATGGCTCAACTGGAGCAAAAAAAAATCTGGCAAAAATTAGGGTTTTTTGGGGCAATTGTGGTTGTCACCAGCAAGGAGGATGAGCTTTATGCTCTGCTCACCATAGGAAATGGTCTTACCACAAAAAATACATGTGATCCTGAATTCACCAAACCGTGGTTGTATGCAAGGGATCGTCTCTCTTGTCTCTGGTCCCGATGGAGTGGGTTGTTTTCGTTTGGAGGTGCTGGGTGTAGATTGGGGAGGGTTGCTTGCCAGTTCTCTCACCTCTGCGGCAGCATAGTCGTTCGGATGCTTGAGCTGCATGTGCCTAATCATGGTATTATTACCAAAAGAATATTATTTGTTGGGGTTCTCCCTTGACAGTTCAATGCCACAGATTTGGCAAGTCACCTTGGGCGCATTGACTTTCTTCTTGCCCTCTGGGATAGAAAAAAACTCCCATACAATGTGCTGCCTTGGCCTGTATGGAGTATTGTCTTCTGGCAGCCACCTCCTCCCCTCCTCCTCCTCCTCTTCTTCTTGACCACCAATGTGATGTTGTGGTGGTGGTGGTGCAGATGCTCCAGCTGCTGCTGCTTCTGTAGCCATTTTAAAGTACAAAATATTTCTGATAGATCTCCAAACAGGTCTTCCTCAGTCAAAGGACAAAGTCAGAATAAGGAAAAAAGGTGGGGGCTCTCATCATTTGGAAAAAAAACTGTCCTGAACCAATGAAAAGTGTTATTTTCAGGTCACATGACCCGACGCGCATACGCGACGCGCCCCCGGGCACGCACGGGGGGGGGGGGCACCAAGGGGCGCGTCGCGTAAGCGCGTCAGATGCTTACGTTGCGCGATCGTATTCGCTCGAGTACTTCCGGGTGCGCTTACGCCATGCGTATCACGCGGACGCGGCTACGCGATACGTCATGATGTTTTTGTTTGCGGCAATAGCGCTAACGGGACGCTCACCGGTACGCGACCCGGGGCGCTCCGGAAAAATGCGCTTTCCAGTGCGCACACCGGGGCGCGCACCGGGAGCGCACCAGGGCAAAAAAAAAAAAGTATTATATAAATATACAATATAGGATTCATTATAAAAAATATTACATTTCATAGGTTTGAGGCCCTATATATAGTTAGGAATTAGCATTTAAAAAACCTATGAAATTCACTGAAAAAACCATAGGTTTCACACCAGTTATAGTTAGGAATTAGCATTTAAAAAACCTCTTAAATTCACTGAAAAAACCATAGGTTTCACAGCAGTTATAGTTAGCTAGAAAATTTACTGACATAAAACCATAGAAATTCCAACGTTATAGTTAGTTGGACTCACTATAACAAGCGTGCCTGCAATGCACTGCTGATGACGTCACATATTACATCACTCATGACATCGTCAGTGACATGACTCATGACATCACTTATGACACCATCCTTGTGACAGAGTGACAGACCTCCTTTTAGTGTAATGTAACCCTTGAAATAGATATCCAAAAATAGAAACTAAAATTTTCAAAAAAATGGAGATACCCATACCAGTTACAACAACCAATTCAGTAATTCCACCATCTATATACACATCCACTCATTTACAAACAGTTCTATATAGTCACTCATACATATACTCACGCATCATATGTAGTGATACATCTATACATCCTGTTATACACCGACAGTCATCCAAAAGTTACTCACACACATACTCACACATGCAAATAAATTATTGAACATTCATTTATTTGCATATAAAACTATACACACACTAACTCTTTACTTCTAAGGAAACTTACACATACTTACTCTCTTAAACAATCACTTATATAAACATATACTTATTTAAACAGGAACTCTTACAATCTCGTACTCTCACATATACTCACTTATATACATCAAAACTCACATACACTAGATTAAAATATATGTCGTTACTAAAAAACACAGTAGTGAGAGTCATAGCTTGCTTAATCTCCACTAACGGCCCCACCGCGATGGGATGCCTGGTCTTCATCTTGGGGATGCCCAGTAGGGGTAATCTCGCAGGGAAAGGCCAGGACGGGTTCCCAAAGCAAGCGCCTTGAGACCTTACGGTGATAGGCGCTATATAAGAACGTATGATTTACGATTTACGATTTTTACGTGTAAAATACAGAGGAAGGGCAACACATGTGCATCTGTCATAACAGTATGATGAACCCCGTCTCTTTTTCAGTATAGAACTGTGCATTTTTATGATACTATCTTCATTTGTTGGCCTTTATTCAATTTTCTTATAGTATGTTTGATTTGACTCTGTAGCTCTTTCAGTCCTTCCACTATCCCACTGTTCACTCTAGAACATGATGTCTCGAAAACCTCATCTTTCCACCTGCCTCACTCACTCTTAGGGCATCACAATGACAAAAAACAAACAAGTAAGAAGTGCATTTATAATAGACCTCGCCATCATTTTAATCAGTGGAAGATCTAAGCCGATAGCTTTGCTGATATCAACGTTTGCTAATTTTAATAGAAGGGTACCACAGGTCTGTTTAAGGGAGGGAGGAACACATCCTTTTTTGTAAGAAGGCGTTCCCAATACTTTGAGCACCTGCGGCAGAGAATATATGGGAAAGATGCAAGTGCCCAAGCAGGGGTACCATAATAAATGGGGCACTTTTTTCAGGCAGACATGTATTTCAGTAGTGGATACGTGGTCGAACTCCTTACAGGGAGGGCCAGACAGGTCTTTTATTCCACCAAAACTGGAGTCCTTAAAGGCCGGTCTGTCTCTTCCCCCAGCTCCCAGAGGTCAACTGTGGCAGGAACGGAGAGGCTTCAAGAGTCATTGGGAGGAAGGGGAAGTTGAGAGAAAGTCATCAGATAGGGAGAAGAAGACATAAGAAGAGAGAAAGA
This sequence comes from Lissotriton vulgaris, assembly GCF_964263255.1. Classification (NCBI taxonomy): domain Eukaryota; kingdom Metazoa; phylum Chordata; class Amphibia; order Caudata; family Salamandridae; genus Lissotriton; species Lissotriton vulgaris. Next base: position 981,969,171 of record NC_141699.1, on the reverse strand, counting down.
GCCTAGATGGAAAGAGAGAGCGAGTGCAAGGAGACGAAGGGAGTGGGGTGGGATTGAACATTTTTGCCAGGACTGCTTTTGGTGCCCCTAGTCTGCACTGCTTACAGAAACAAATATCTGGTAGTTGTCACCAAAATGTCGGTACTAAGGGTTAGGTGGTAGTGTGAAGAATGTTGCTTATTTTGTCATAGAGAGATTGAAATTGACCAGCAGTTGATGATTCCCTTTTCTTTTAAGCTCTAGCAGGTTTGTGCTCCCTGCCACCAAATTTCTTACCTTCTTACATTGAATCCCTGAATACAGATGGCCGGTGCATGCTTAAACAAAATAAGGAGCAGATTTTTTTAGGAAGCATTTCAGGTGGGAGTAATGGGGTAGTGGATAAGGTTGATGGAGAAAAATTTGAAGGGACTTACTACGAACATCCACAGAAGAGACATGCCTTTAAGATATTTGGTCAAAGAATGGATACCTTTTAGCTGATTCTCAACTGTCACAAGTTGTGAATGTAGCAACACAACATAAGTAGCACAAAAGGAAGGAAAGGAAAGAAAGTTAACGTACAGTCAGTTATCATTCTGGTACTATCGAGTGCAGCAGTTAAAAGGTTCTACAGGTGCACTGCATAATGACATTTAACAATATGCTTGTATCTAGGATTGTGCAAACACTGGATGTGGTAATGTTCTAATGAAAGGAAACACCAACAGAGGACTGCTTTGTTTTCAGTTTGCAACCTGATGTTCCACAACTGCTATTCTCGCCTTGCAATGCAAACAAAATACTCCATCTTGCTTTTAGGCAGCTGACGCGAGAAGAAAGGAAAAGACAGCGCAAAACAAAAAAAGATTTCTGTTATTAGCCCACAAACAACCTTAAAGGCCTCAGCTACAGTTGTAAGATAAGGACAGACAATAGTAAAATTTTACCATTCGTAGTACTAACATGTGCAGTAGTAGATAACATATTATTAGAGGACATTTTCAAATCTGTGTATTAGAAAATGAAGCAAATGTTTTCAACTTAATTCGATCAGAAGCTATCCATGTCTGCAATGCCTCTGGTTTCCAATTTAAATTATTGCATATCGAATTTGCAGTTTGATTTATCCTGGCAAACACCAGTGTGCATACAAATCAAAAAGACTATATCACTGCCAAGATTGTTGCTACAAAGATCTGATCTGTTGAATTTTCTAGATGGTCAACAGCCTTTCCAATCCAGACAGCAGCACTATCAAGGTGGTTACTTCTGAGCTGGTGTTCCATCACCTTTGGTCAACACAACTAAGACTTCAAGAAGCGCGACTGGCCAGCACCTAATTGGCCCGTCATCAGCAATCCTGCTTTATCATTTGCCACAGCAACATTTAAACCAGTTTATGCAGTGGTGTAACGAAATTTGAGGGGGTACCCCTGCAAAGCACATGGAGGGGCCTCTTCCGGGCTCAATCAAGAGCTCCCGGGCCGGAGAACTGTGAGGTTGCCCCCCCCCCCCCCCCCCCCCGCACCGCGGGGCGCTGTGATATGCCCCTCAGTTTATGTCACAGATTTAATTCACTAAACCAAGTGAATTAAGTGAAAGAAACACTGAATTAATCTCACTCTTCCCTAAACTAGCGGGAGTTTTCATTATCTTCCCCCTTGTCCCGGAAAATAATAAGCATTGGCAAAACCAATAGGTCTGGCTTTAGAGGAATGTTGTATGGTACTGTAAAGCATTACAAGTGAAGAACATGGGGATGGAAATATATTTGTGTGGAAGCAGAGAACTGTTGACTAATGTTGGTGTAGGTAAACAGGTCATGTGACAGTTGCATTGTCAAGCCAGAGCTGAGCCTGCCAGAGAAAACCACCCTGAATTATCTAGTTGCCTACGACACTTTAATTTTTTTCCAATGTCATGTGTATGTGCCCCTAAAAGTTCAAGCTCAAGAAGCTGGATAAATATACAAACTGATCACAGCTGTGTGGAGGGCAAGCACACAACTTCTGCCTGATCAAAGCATGTACTCCTGGCTCCCAACAAGTAAGCGGAGTCAAATTCCCTCTCTAGCGGTACTCACATAATTGGTGACAGCTGCGTTGTCAAGCCTAACCATAAAAAATGGCCTGGTTGCACCATTTCAGAAGAAATCAGAATTGCACATTAATATACTGAGAATTTATCATCAGATCCCCAACAACTCTATGCTTGTGAGGCTTGGGAAAAGGTGGTGATATTTACAGTTGAGAGTGTCTGTTGAAACCACTGGTGTTTTAGACACTATTCAGCTCAGTTTGAGTTCTGGGTCAGACATGTAAATTCATCAACAATGGTGTGAAAAGTGTTGGATTTTCTATGTGGTCGGCCTGCTACCAGAATCTCTGGATTTTATTTCATCCTGCAAATATATTCTAACCCAAATATTGGGTGCCAAAGAATCACCAAAGTATATAAGAAAGAGTAGGTTTACACTACTTAACTCTTGCAAGACTGTACTATCGTTACATTCACCAAAGCACCATAAAAACGTGCATTAAAAATCGGTAATTAAAACAAACAAGTTGGATTAAGAGCAGTAACTGCCTACTTTTGAGCAAATATAAATACATTCTGTTAGTCAAGTCTACTGATCTCCACTTCGAATACTCAAAATGTGCTTTTACAAATGGTTGACATAATCCATCCTGCCATACAATTAAAAGAAAACCAAATCAGATCAATTACAAGTTGCCTCATCTTTACTCTGACTGGCATGCAACTTACAACTTGAAAAGTTTAGTTTTCCATACGATTATTCCAAGAATTTTACTAAAAAACTATTAACTGCCACTTAGGCAATGTAAAACATATAGCCATAGCGAAGGAGGAAACAGGGACATTTCATCAGTGACTCTTTCACTATTTTTCTCTGAACCCAACTAAAGGGTCAAGGAAAAATGGGGAAACACAAATATTGAATTTTTTATAGAATCTCTAATACACCAAGGGGCATTTCAAGCTCCATAAATGTCTTTTATTTAATGTGCTCATTTCACAGCCCGAAGAAGGTGCGCCACCAGGGCATTTCATAATGTTTAATTTTCAATTGCATTTTTTAAACTAGCACCTGTTTGATGTTGACTCATTCAAAATGGCCTATGCCACGAATGCCTCAATTATCAAGAGTAAATGTGACAGTCAAAATGAAGTGGTTCCATCAATGTCTACAGACAGAATGAGTTCTTCCAGCGGTAAGAAATTATTTTTGTTTAATTAACATTCATAACCACATTTCTAAGTTTAAAATTGTTAATGGCCAAAGGGCCTACCCACTGCAGTCCAATATGGGGTGTGTCATGTCTAGGATTACGGTGTCATCGGCGTATTGTAAAAAGCTAATGTGTCAGTCTCCCAACTTAGGTAGAAAGTACCGAATTCAGTACTAAAACAGCATACTGTCTGGAGGGCAGCCACAACCTGTTTGTAACAGATGGATACAGACTCAACATACTGGTCTAGCCACAAATTACATTAACCATTCAATAACACACTGATGACCAGATTTGAGGCTAATCGCAATTTTTCCCTGCTCATCCACATTCCCAGCAGGTATTTTGTGAGTCCAAATAGCATAATTTTGCAATTGTCCCACCTCAATAGAATGAGGATCTCTTTGGGTTCCCAAACACCCATGTTCCGACAGAGTGGCACAATCCAACATCTCCTGCAGCATAAATAGGCACGGCAACAAAAATGACATGTCCCACAGTTTCACTGTTGTCTCCCCAGGCTGGGCACGGCAGGGCGGTAGGCCCCTAGCTTTGTTCCCACATGGCAGTAAAGGTATCGAAAGGGTAAGGTCCCATACCGAAATTGCAAGTACAGGCAGGTGGCTAAGGGTGGCTCAATCTCATCCCGATCTAATTCTCCTAACATTGGCTCCGATATCTGGTGTACAGGTTAAATAGTAGGGGCCAGCACACACTTCGGTCCAGAGCCCGAATGGTTGTAATCTTTTTGGTTAATCTACACCAGGGGCCTCAAACCTTTTCTGTAATTAGAGCTACTTATCATTCCGAGATACTATGAACATTAGTGTTGTAATAGTGACCACATCAGACAAGATTACATTAGTAGCCACAATAAACCAATATTACCTGCAGTGATCAGGCAGGGTTGCCAGCAGTAATGTAAAAAACGCTTTATCAATTCGGAATGCCCTTACCAGGAAAATACAGACCAGACACATTAGCAGTGCCTATGGCACCAAGGTAATAATATGAGTAATTTGTCTCTCTAAAGCTTCATAATGTATTACTCAAATACCAGCTTTAAATATATTTTGAAAAAACTACTTTTCTCTCCTCACGCCAGCTTAAGAGTCCTGAAAAACACACAATTGCATTTCATATACACATCTTTTAATGTTGGTATACAAATATTAATTCAATAAAAAAAGCTTTTAATTTAGTAGGCTGGCTGCACAAAGGAGAGCTACTTAGATGCAGCTAGAGATCTACAAGTAGCTCACAAGCTACTTGTTGGAGAAGCCTGATCTACACCCAATTCCAATTTATATATGGAGTGCAGCAACTGGGTTACTCAGAATGTCCAAGCTTAAATGTTTTGTCCAGATATTGGCTCTATTTACAACAATTAACTTCACATTTGTGTATCTTGTGTGCAGGTGTGTGTGGTCATGCGCATGAGCATATTTTCTGAGGAGAGACAACAGTCCTTATTATGTTCAACCTTTGAGTCACTTTGTTCGGAGGGTAACCTCAAATAATTTGAGTGTAGGGAAACTGAACAAACATAAGTAGCAAACAGGACCCTTTTTTACATGCAGCCTGAAAATATACAATTTAAGCTTTACCATTAAGTGCAATCTCCGGTAAAAACACAAACCAAAACTTAGCAAGTTGAACAATGCTTGCAAAGTCTCAACCTTTCTTTGTACGTTTTCCTCTTTTCTCCTTACCTGGACTTAACGAACGTGACAGAGGGGTATCACAGCTGGTGGAACATATGTTTTCTGAGACGTCCCATTATTAGGACCCAGGCTATTCATCTTTTTTTAGCTGTGTTTTAATCTCATCAGAATGAGATCTACAGGGACACCACAAATCTCATAACTTTCATTATAGATAAATCTTCAGGTGAAAGTCCTACCCAAAATCCTGAACTACCGGGGATTCGAACACAGATTTATAGTTTTCCAGGCAATTCCTTATTTCTTAGTAGGCCCTGGACTTTCCCCACCCGCAGATTTATCCGAACCCCATGTACTGGTAATCTCGAGGACAGGGAAAATACAGCGATTTACCTGGTTACTCACACTGAGGGCCTTAACGTTTTTTGGGATACAATGCTCGCATTCTATTCAGTATCAACTTTCAAAAGCAATAGATGTAAATATATATATATATATATATATATATAGATATATATATATATATATATATATATAGATATATATATATATATATATATAGATAGATAGATAGATAGATAGATAGATAGATAGATAGATAGATAGATAGATAGATATATACAGCAAGCCTCTTTATATAAAGACACCGCACTCCTCTTGGAATTCTAATTTCTGTTTATTGACCTGTTTTCTTCCTCCACCTTCGCGTTTCGAACCATAAGGTTCCTGGTCACGGTCGTAAACAAGTGAAATAAACAATGGACTTATGTTTACTACCGTGACCAGGAACCTTATGGTTCGAAACGCGTAGGTGGATGAAGAAAACAGGTCAATAAACAGAAATTAAAATTCCAAGAGGAGCTCGGTGTCTTTATATAAAGAGGCTTGCTGTTGGGAAATATTGCGAGGCTGTCCTGACCTCGGCACCGGCACCAGCTGTCAGACGCTCCCCCTCAAAGGACATTTTGCTAGAAATGTATATATATATATATATATATATATATCAAGCCACACACTCCGGTACAGCAGAAGATACTTCCCCTCCGCCTTCAAAAATAACCAGAGACACAGAGGAGGTTTGGCAGGTAAAATTTATTTCAGAACAGGGGCAGAACTGGTTTCGGCTGGTGCCTTCTTCAGCTGCCTAGTCCATGCGCAGAGTTGACCCACACAGGAATTATTTATAGGCTCCTCCTCACATTGGTAGGTGGGGCTCACCTGCATTGAATTGCCGCAGGGTACGTTCGTGTTGGGGACTACCAGACTGCACCGTACTGGCAATCCGTGCAGTGGTGGGGCTTCACATTGGAACACAAACTTGTGGCTGCCAAACTCCTTTCTCTCAGCCACACTCACCGAGGTCACGCATCAGTGGGCAATGGTCGGTCATCAGCGTCTTTCCGCGACCTCCTTGCCTGATGTTATCTTGGTGCGCTTCATGCCTCGGGAAGCTCAGTGGCGGGCCGCAGTTCACATTGACTCATCGTCACTTTTCCTCGTTTCCCACTGATGTCCACGGCCGCTTTTTGGAGGGTCTCTGGTGCGCGTTGCAGGAACCGCGCTAATATCAAGCCACACACTCCGGTACAGCAGAAGATACTTCCCCTCCACCTTCGAAGATAACCAAAGACACAGCGGAGGTTTGGCAGGTAAAATGTATTTAAGAACAGGGGCAGAACCGGTTTCGGCTGGTGCCTTCTTCAGCTGCCTAGTCCATACGCAGTGTTGACCCACACAGGAATTGTATATAGGCTCCTCCTCAGAGTGGTAGGTGGGGCTCACCTGCATTGAATTGCCGCAGCGTACGCACATTGACTCATCGTCACTTTTCCTTGTTTCCCAGTGAAGTCCACGGCCGCATTTTGGAGGGTCTCTGGTGCGCATTTTTTGGGATACAATGCTCGTATTCTATTCAGTATCAACTTTCAAAAGCAATAGATGTAATTATATATATAAATATATATACATGTACCACGTGACTCCTCTGGATCTCTCGGTGTTTCCAGCGCCCGCTTAGCACACCAGCAAACAGAAGGGAGACGGACCACAGAACTTCAGCATAACGATTTATTCGGTACACAAAAAGCAGCTACGCGTTTCTGGCAAGGTATGCCCTTGATCACGCTGCAACATGTACTCAAGACATAATGCTTGTTTTAAATGCAAAGTTCAAAAAGAAACACCCCTTCACAGTGACGTAGTGTGTCATGTGACAAGTAAACAGTGAAGACATACTGCCACAGTTTATACATATATCAACACAACAGACAAACATGATTGATAACTGGATAAATCCCAGATGCTAAGATGTACATTTATAACGGTAAATAAACTTCTCCAATTTACACCATATAGTATCAAAGTGTAGAGACCCAGTCTTCCTGTATAAATACAGACTACTTGTATGGCTTGGAAACACTCATATCAAAATGTACATAAGGTTTGTCTGATCGCATAACCAGGGCAGTTAATAAAGTGCTATGTGAAGGTGAAATAAAGTGCAAAAGTCATAGAAAGTGCGAGGGAGAGAGAGCTGTACGAGATTATGTGCAATACCATTCATTAAGCAAAGGACTAAAAATATCAAAACACATATAAGTTTCACAAATCCCTGGAAACAGCTAATTATCACAAAATTCTATGTGCATGATTCGTCACTTCATAATAAATAGTATAAATAGGTTAAAATTTAGTATTATAAAATCTAATAAATACACCTAGACATGTGATATACTCATAATGCTATATATACAAAATAGATATTAAATTGCATATATATACACACATAGTGAGAAATATAAAACCCCAAATAAATATGGCAATTTCATGTCAATACTTATGATATTCCTCATCTTATCAAAGTAGAAAACAATGTAGGAAAATAGAGATGCATATGGATATAAACATATAAAAATATATATATGAATATCTATATACAACTATGTACAACAGGAAAGAGTTACATCAAATTATATGCAGCAGGCAGATACAAATATTAATACCAATCCAAATGGTTATTCTATAACCAATACACAGTGCGTCACTAGTCAATAGAGACGACCATATGAGTAAACAGCAATGAACGCTGACCGACCCGACCTCAACCTCGAAATAGGGAACCTAACTAGGAGGGAGGAAAATTGTTAATACGGGTCTTAGGAAATATAAAGGCATTTGGGACGGGAGAACAATATATTCCATTACAAAAAGTGATGCATCTCATCAATATTGTTCAACCTTTGGGCCACCGTGTGTCGAGCTCTAGTATCATCCTGGTTTCCAGCTGTCTTAAAAGTGATTCCCTGTCACCTCCTCTTTTGAGGGGTGGTATGGCACCGATCACAAAGTATTTCAAACAAGATAAATAATTGTTATGTGCTCTTTTAAAGTGACGGGCCACCGGATAGGCAGGGTCACTGTGCAAAATCGCGCGTAAATGTTGTAAAATCCTGATGTGCACCTGTAGCTTGGTACTACCAACATATCGTAATCCACAGGTACACGTCAGGACATACACGGCAAAGTCTGTTTTACAATTGAAATTGCCTGTGATCATTTTTGGCTCTGCATCAAAAGGAGTAGAATAATGCAAGGTATTGATGCCAAACCTGCATGCGCGGCAGCTGGAACATTTGAAAAAACCTCTAGAAGGTTTTAACCAAGAAGTTTTGGATTTCAATTCAGGGGCAGCTTTGACCAAAGCGGACCCCATACTTTTCGCCCGTCTGAAGGTGATAATAGGGTTGGCCGGCAACTTGGTGTTCAAGATATGGTCACTCAGTACTATTGGCCAATTCTTTTTCAAAATGCCTTTAATTTTCTATCCTCACTGCTGAAAGCAGTGATCATCTTTGGGCCATCTTCTTGAATATCAGGAATATTACTAATTTCTGACTGCGACTGGGATGAAGGAAATAGGCTTTCTCTAGATCTAAATTCTGATTTCTCAACTGCTTTCTTAAGAATCTTATCAGAATAACCCCTATCTTTTAATCGCGCTAGCAACTCGTCTAAACATTGCTTGTAATCAGAAGGGGAACTGCAGATTCTTTTAAGCCTTAATATCTCTCCATAGGGTATTCCCATGATGGTATGTTTGGGGTGCATACTGGCAGCATGCAGAGTCATGTTGCCAGCAGTGGACTTCCTATGGAGTGTGGTGTTGAGCTTGGAATTAGACACATAGATCTCTACGTCCAAAAATTGCATCCTATTTTGCTTAATGTTGGCAGTGAACTTTAAATTCATGGAGTTATTGTTCATGTCATCTATAAACAACACAGCCTCATTTTTAGACCCTTTCCACACCATGAATATGTCGTCGATGTACCTCAAATAACAGACAACATGATTTTTCATAGTTGTGGAGTGTAACGCGGTGAGGACCTGCTCCTTCCACCAGCCTACGTGTAAACACGCATAGCTGGGGGAGAAACAGGCCCCCATCGCCACCCCTCTCAGTTGTCTGTAAATGTCTTTGCCAAACGTGAAAAAGTTATTGTGTAGGCACCAGTGAATAAGGCCCAATATGACCTTATTATGCTCATAAAAAGCCATGGGTTTTTTATCTAAAAAATACTTGATAGCATTCAAACCCTGTACATGATTGATACTCGTGTATAACGATTCTACGTATATACATATATATATATATAGATAGATATATACAGCTAGCCTCTTTATATAAAGACACCGCACTCCTCTTGGAATTCTAATTTCTGTTTATTGACCTGTTTTCTTCCTCCACCTTCGCGTTTCGAACCATAAGGTTCCTGGTCACGGTCGTAAACAAGTGAAATAAACAATGGACTTATGTTTACTACCGTGACCAGGAACCTTATGGTCCGAAAAGCGTAGGTGGATGAAGAAAACAGGTCAATAAACAGAAATTAAAATTCCAAGAGGAGCTCGGTGTCTTTATATAAAGAGGCTTGCTGTTGGGAAATATTGCGAGGCTGTCCTGACCTCGGCACCAGCTGTCAGACGCTCCCCTTCAAAGGACATTTTGCTAGAAATTATATATATATATATATATATATATATATATATATATATATATATATATATATGTATAGTACTGGCGGTCGCCAGTAGGTAGATATAGTTAGGATTATTTTCAATGCAAAATCTCAACATTCTATTGTGAATAACTTTGGCGCCAGTTGAGGAATCTGCCTGAAAATGTCCTCAAATTTGCCTCGCGACTCTCCGGTCCTTCCCTGAAAGTGTGGGGGGGATTTGTCAAGCGGGGGCGGAGATAAAAGGGGGGACCCAAAATGTGTTTTCCCCATGTTAATTTCCATAGGGCGGTCAACCTCACTTTTAGCCCGAACGGCTGAATGGATTTCCACCAAACTTGGCAAAATTGTAGGGACTGGTAGACCGCTGTGCCTTTGCTATGTCTCAAGATATGTGCTCCAGTGGATTTTGAGTAATTTAGGTTAAAAAAAATATATATCTATAAGCTCTCCCCGGTACGCGCACCGGGGCGCTAACCAGCGCGCTACGCGAGTTCGCGCGTGGAAAGCTGATTGGCTCTCGGGTGTCTGTCAACATTCCAAACAGTCCGGAGCAGCCGCCATCTTGTGTCTCGGTAGGATCGAGACACAAGAGGTGGCAAAAACAAAGGGGGAAATGACCATAAGGGGGCAGAGTAGACCCCCCCTGACCTCCTAGGTTTGATGTGGGGGCTATAAAAGGGCGCGGAGCGTACCGGGAAACGTTCCATGGGGAAAAAAGAATGATAGAGTTTTTAAAAAATGTAGCCTTTTTTTATAAATTGGAGGTAGTTCTAAAAAGAACTGTTTTTTTCTTCTTTTTGTTGTTTTATATTATTTTAATGTTTTTTGAACATTTTGTACTTTTTTTTGCTTTTATGAACTATTTTATATATTTTTTGCTATTTTTATGGGGTGAAACAAAAAACAGGGAATTGAAAATGGCTCAACTGGAGCAAAAAAAAATCTGGCAAAAATTAGGGTTTTTTGGGGCAATTGTGGTTGTCACCAGCAAGGAGGATGAGCTTTATGCTCTGCTCACCATAGGAAATGGTCTTACCACAAAAAATACATGTGATCCTGAATTCACCAAACCGTGGTTGTATGCAAGGGATCGTCTCTCTTGTCTCTGGTCCCGATGGAGTGGGTTGTTTTCGTTTGGAGGTGCTGGGTGTAGATTGGGGAGGGTTGCTTGCCAGTTCTCTCACCTCTGCGGCAGCATAGTCGTTCGGATGCTTGAGCTGCATGTGCCTAATCATGGTATTATTACCAAAAGAATATTATTTGTTGGGGTTCTCCCTTGACAGTTCAATGCCACAGATTTGGCAAGTCACCTTGGGCGCATTGACTTTCTTCTTGCCCTCTGGGATAGAAAAAAACTCCCATACAATGTGCTGCCTTGGCCTGTATGGAGTATTGTCTTCTGGCAGCCACCTCCTCCCCTCCTCCTCCTCCTCTTCTTCTTGACCACCAATGTGATGTTGTGGTGGTGGTGGTGCAGATGCTCCAGCTGCTGCTGCTTCTGTAGCCATTTTAAAGTACAAAATATTTCTGATAGATCTCCAAACAGGTCTTCCTCAGTCAAAGGACAAAGTCAGAATAAGGAAAAAAGGTGGGGGCTCTCATCATTTGGAAAAAAAACTGTCCTGAACCAATGAAAAGTGTTATTTTCAGGTCACATGACCCGACGCGCATACGCGACGCGCCCCCGGGCACGCACGGGGGGGGGGGGCACCAAGGGGCGCGTCGCGTAAGCGCGTCAGATGCTTACGTTGCGCGATCGTATTCGCTCGAGTACTTCCGGGTGCGCTTACGCCATGCGTATCACGCGGACGCGGCTACGCGATACGTCATGATGTTTTTGTTTGCGGCAATAGCGCTAACGGGACGCTCACCGGTACGCGACCCGGGGCGCTCCGGAAAAATGCGCTTTCCAGTGCGCACACCGGGGCGCGCACCGGGAGCGCACCAGGGCAAAAAAAAAAAAGTATTATATAAATATACAATATAGGATTCATTATAAAAAATATTACATTTCATAGGTTTGAGGCCCTATATATAGTTAGGAATTAGCATTTAAAAAACCTATGAAATTCACTGAAAAAACCATAGGTTTCACACCAGTTATAGTTAGGAATTAGCATTTAAAAAACCTCTTAAATTCACTGAAAAAACCATAGGTTTCACAGCAGTTATAGTTAGCTAGAAAATTTACTGACATAAAACCATAGAAATTCCAACGTTATAGTTAGTTGGACTCACTATAACAAGCGTGCCTGCAATGCACTGCTGATGACGTCACATATTACATCACTCATGACATCGTCAGTGACATGACTCATGACATCACTTATGACACCATCCTTGTGACAGAGTGACAGACCTCCTTTTAGTGTAATGTAACCCTTGAAATAGATATCCAAAAATAGAAACTAAAATTTTCAAAAAAATGGAGATACCCATACCAGTTACAACAACCAATTCAGTAATTCCACCATCTATATACACATCCACTCATTTACAAACAGTTCTATATAGTCACTCATACATATACTCACGCATCATATGTAGTGATACATCTATACATCCTGTTATACACCGACAGTCATCCAAAAGTTACTCACACACATACTCACACATGCAAATAAATTATTGAACATTCATTTATTTGCATATAAAACTATACACACACTAACTCTTTACTTCTAAGGAAACTTACACATACTTACTCTCTTAAACAATCACTTATATAAACATATACTTATTTAAACAGGAACTCTTACAATCTCGTACTCTCACATATACTCACTTATATACATCAAAACTCACATACACTAGATTAAAATATATGTCGTTACTAAAAAACACAGTAGTGAGAGTCATAGCTTGCTTAATCTCCACTAACGGCCCCACCGCGATGGGATGCCTGGTCTTCATCTTGGGGATGCCCAGTAGGGGTAATCTCGCAGGGAAAGGCCAGGACGGGTTCCCAAAGCAAGCGCCTTGAGACCTTACGGTGATAGGCGCTATATAAGAACGTATGATTTACGATTTACGATTTTTACGTGTAAAATACAGAGGAAGGGCAACACATGTGCATCTGTCATAACAGTATGATGAACCCCGTCTCTTTTTCAGTATAGAACTGTGCATTTTTATGATACTATCTTCATTTGTTGGCCTTTATTCAATTTTCTTATAGTATGTTTGATTTGACTCTGTAGCTCTTTCAGTCCTTCCACTATCCCACTGTTCACTCTAGAACATGATGTCTCGAAAACCTCATCTTTCCACCTGCCTCACTCACTCTTAGGGCATCACAATGACAAAAAACAAACAAGTAAGAAGTGCATTTATAATAGACCTCGCCATCATTTTAATCAGTGGAAGATCTAAGCCGATAGCTTTGCTGATATCAACGTTTGCTAATTTTAATAGAAGGGTACCACAGGTCTGTTTAAGGGAGGGAGGAACACATCCTTTTTTGTAAGAAGGCGTTCCCAATACTTTGAGCACCTGCGGCAGAGAATATATGGGAAAGATGCAAGTGCCCAAGCAGGGGTACCATAATAAATGGGGCACTTTTTTCAGGCAGACATGTATTTCAGTAGTGGATACGTGGTCGAACTCCTTACAGGGAGGGCCAGACAGGTCTTTTATTCCACCAAAACTGGAGTCCTTAAAGGCCGGTCTGTCTCTTCCCCCAGCTCCCAGAGGTCAACTGTGGCAGGAACGGAGAGGCTTCAAGAGTCATTGGGAGGAAGGGGAAGTTGAGAGAAAGTCATCAGATAGGGAGAAGAAGACATAAGAAGAGAGAAAGAGCCTAGATGGAAAGAGAGAGCGAGTGCAAGGAGACGAAGGGAGTGGGGTGGGATTGAACATTTTTGCCAGGACTGCTTTTGGTGCCCCTAGTCTGCACTGCTTACAGAAACAAATATCTGGTAGTTGTCACCAAAATGTCGGTACTAAGGGTTAGGTGGTAGTGTGAAGAATGTTGCTTATTTTGTCATAGAGAGATTGAAATTGACCAGCAGTTGATGATTCCCTTTTCTTTTAAGCTCTAGCAGGTTTGTGCTCCCTGCCACCAAATTTCTTACCTTCTTACATTGAATCCCTGAATACAGATGGCCGGTGCATGCTTAAACAAAATAAGGAGCAGATTTTTTTAGGAAGCATTTCAGGTGGGAGTAATGGGGTAGTGGATAAGGTTGATGGAGAAAAATTTGAAGGGACTTACTACGAACATCCACAGAAGAGACATGCCTTTAAGATATTTGGTCAAAGAATGGATACCTTTTAGCTGATTCTCAACTGTCACAAGTTGTGAATGTAGCAACACAACATAAGTAGCACAAAAGGAAGGAAAGGAAAGAAAGTTAACGTACAGTCAGTTATCATTCTGGTACTATCGAGTGCAGCAGTTAAAAGGTTCTACAGGTGCACTGCATAATGACATTTAACAATATGCTTGTATCTAGGATTGTGCAAACACTGGATGTGGTAATGTTCTAATGAAAGGAAACACCAACAGAGGACTGCTTTGTTTTCAGTTTGCAACCTGATGTTCCACAACTGCTATTCTCGCCTTGCAATGCAAACAAAATACTCCATCTTGCTTTTAGGCAGCTGACGCGAGAAGAAAGGAAAAGACAGCGCAAAACAAAAAAAGATTTCTGTTATTAGCCCACAAACAACCTTAAAGGCCTCAGCTACAGTTGTAAGATAAGGACAGACAATAGTAAAATTTTACCATTCGTAGTACTAACATGTGCAGTAGTAGATAACATATTATTAGAGGACATTTTCAAATCTGTGTATTAGAAAATGAAGCAAATGTTTTCAACTTAATTCGATCAGAAGCTATCCATGTCTGCAATGCCTCTGGTTTCCAATTTAAATTATTGCATATCGAATTTGCAGTTTGATTTATCCTGGCAAACACCAGTGTGCATACAAATCAAAAAGACTATATCACTGCCAAGATTGTTGCTACAAAGATCTGATCTGTTGAATTTTCTAGATGGTCAACAGCCTTTCCAATCCAGACAGCAGCACTATCAAGGTGGTTACTTCTGAGCTGGTGTTCCATCACCTTTGGTCAACACAACTAAGACTTCAAGAAGCGCGACTGGCCAGCACCTAATTGGCCCGTCATCAGCAATCCTGCTTTATCATTTGCCACAGCAACATTTAAACCAGTTTATGCAGTGGTGTAACGAAATTTGAGGGGGTACCCCTGCAAAGCACATGGAGGGGCCTCTTCCGGGCTCAATCAAGAGCTCCCGGGCCGGAGAACTGTGAGGTTGCCCCCCCCCCCCCCGCACCGCGGGGCGCTGTGATATGCCCCTCAGTTTATGTCACAGATTTAATTCACTAAACCAAGTGAATTAAGTGAAAGAAACACTGAATTAATCTCACTCTTCCCTAAACTAGCGGGAGTTTTCATTATCTTCCCCCTTGTCCCGGAAAATAATAAGCATTGGCAAAACCAATAGGTCTGGCTTTAGAGGAATGTTGTATGGTACTGTAAAGCATTACAAGTGAAGAACATGGGGATGGAAATATATTTGTGTGGAAGCAGAGAACTGTTGACTAATGTTGGTGTAGGTAAACAGGTCATGTGACAGTTGCATTGTCAAGCCAGAGCTGAGCCTGCCAGAGAAAACCACCCTGAATTATCTAGTTGCCTACGACACTTTAATTTTTTTCCAATGTCATGTGTATGTGCCCCTAAAAGTTCAAGCTCAAGAAGCTGGATAAATATACAAACTGATCACAGCTGTGTGGAGGGCAAGCACACAACTTCTGCCTGATCAAAGCATGTACTCCTGGCTCCCAACAAGTAAGCGGAGTCAAATTCCCTCTCTAGCGGTACTCACATAATTGGTGACAGCTGCGTTGTCAAGCCTAACCATAAAAAATGGCCTGGTTGCACCATTTCAGAAGAAATCAGAATTGCACATTAATATACTGAGAATTTATCATCAAGTGAAATAAACAATGGACTTATGTTTACTACCGTGACCAGGAACCTTATGGTTCGAAACGCGTAGGTGGATGAAGAAAACAGGTCAATAAACAGAAATTAAAATTCCAAGAGGAGCTCGGTGTCTTTATATAAAGAGGCTTGCTGTTGGGAAATATTGCGAGGCTGTCCTGACCTCGGCACCGGCACCAGCTGTCAGACGCTCCCCCTCAAAGGACATTTTGCTAGAAATGTATATATATATATATATATATATATCAAGCCACACACTCTGGTACAGCAGAAGATACTTCCCCTCCGCCTTCAAAAATAACCAGAGACACAGAGGAGGTTTGGCAGGTAAAATTTATTTCAGAACAGGGGCAGAACTGGTTTCGGCTGGTGCCTTCTTCAGCTGCCTAGTCCATGCGCAGAGTTGACCCACACAGGAATTATTTATAGGCTCCTCCTCACATTGGTAGGTGGGGCTCACCTGCATTGAATTGCCGCAGGGTACGTTCGTGTTGGGGACTACCAGACTGCACCGTACTGGCAATCCGTGCAGTGGTGGGGCTTCACATTGGAACACAAACTTGTGGCTGCCAAACTCCTTTCTCTCAGCCACACTCACCGAGGTCACGCATCAGTGGGCAATGGTCGGTCATCAGCGTCTTTCCGCGACCTCCTTGCCTGATGTTATCTTGGTGCGCTTCATGCCTCGGGAAGCTCAGTGGCGGGCCGCAGTTCACATTGACTCATCGTCACTTTTCCTCGTTTCCCACTGATGTCCACGGCCGCTTTTTGGAGGGTCTCTGGTGCGCGTTGCAGGAACCGCGCTAATATCAAGCCACACACTCCGGTACAGCAGAAGATACTTCCCCTCCACCTTCGAAGATAACCAAAGACACAGCGGAGGTTTGGCAGGTAAAATTTATTTAAGAACAGGGGCAGAACCGGTTTCGGCTGGTGCCTTCTTCAGCTGCCTAGTCCATACGCAGTGTTGACCCACACAGGAATTGTTTATAGGCTCCTCCTCAGAGTGGTAGGTGGGGCTCACCTGCATTGAATTGCCGCAGCGTACGCACATTGACTCATCGTCACTTTTCCTTGTTTCCCAGTGAAGTCCACGGCCGCATTTTGGAGGGTCTCTGGTGCGCATTTTTTGGGATACAATGCTCGTATTCTATTCAGTATCAACTTTCAAAAGCAATAGATGTAATTATATATATAAATATATATACATGTACCACGTGACTCCTCTGGATCTCTCGGTGTTTCCAGCGCCCGCTTAGCACACCAGCAAACAGAAGGGAGACGGACCACAGAACTTCAGCATAACGATTTATTCGGTACACAAAAAGCAGCTACGCGTTTCTGGCAAGGTATGCCCTTGATCACGCTGCAACATGTACTCAAGACATAATGCTTGTTTTAAATGCAAAGTTCAAAAAGAAACACCCCTTCACAGTGACGTAGTGTGTCATGTGACAAGTAAACAGTGAAGACATACTGCCACAGTTTATACATATATCAACACAACAGACAAACATGATTGATAACTGGATAAATCCCAGATGCTAAGATGTACATTTATAACGGTAAATAAACTTCTCCAATTTACACCATATAGTATCAAAGTGTAGAGACCCAGTCTTCCTGTATAAATACAGACTACTTGTATGGCTTGGAAACACTCATATCAAAATGTACATAAGGTTTGTCTGATCGCATAACCAGGGCAGTTAATAAAGTGCTATGTGAAGGTGAAATAAAGTGCAAAAGTCATAGAAAGTGCGAGGGAGAGAGAGCTGTACGAGATTATGTGCAATACCATTCATTAAGCAAAGGACTAAAAATATCAAAACACATATAAGTTTCACAAATCCCTGGAAACAGCTAATTATCACAAAATTCTATGTGCATGATTCGTCACTTCATAATAAATAGTATAAATAGGTTAAAATTTAGTATTATAAAATCTAATAAATACACCTAGACATGTGATATACTCATAATGCTATATATACAAAATAGATATTAAATTGCATATATATACACACATAGTGAGAAATATAAAACCCCAAATAAATATGGCAATTTCATGTCAATACTTATGATATTCCTCATCTTATCAAAGTAGAAAACAATGTAGGAAAATAGAGATGCATATGGATATAAACATATAAAAATATATATATGAATATCTATATACAACTATGTACAACAGGAAAGAGTTACATCAAATTATATGCAGCAGGCAGATACAAATATTAATACCAATCCAAATGGTTATTCTATAACCAATACACAGTGCGTCACTAGTCAATAGAGACGACCATATGAGTAAACAGCAATGAACGCTGACCGACCCGACCTCAACCTCGAAATAGGGAACCTAACTAGGAGGGAGGAAAATTGTTAATACGGGTCTTAGGAAATATAAAGGCATTTGGGACGGGAGAACAATATATTCCATTACAAAAAGTGATGCATCTCATCAATATTGTTCAACCTTTGGGCCAACGTGTGTCGAGCTCTAGTATCATCCTGGTTTCCAGCTGTCTTAAAAGTGATTCCCTGTCACCTCCTCTTTTGAGGGGTGGTATGGCACCGATCACAAAGTATTTCAAACAAGATAAATAATTGTTATGTGCTCTTTTAAAGTGACGGGCCACCGGATAGGCAGGGTCACTGTGCAAAATCGCGCGTAAATGTTGTAAAATCCTGATGTGCACCTGTAGCTTGGTACTACCAACATATCGTAATCCACAGGTACACGTCAGGACATACACGGCAAAGTCTGTTTTACAATTGAAATTGCCTGTGATCATTTTTGGCTCTGCATCAAAAGGAGTAGAATAATGCAAGGTATTGATGCCAAACCTGCATGCGCGGCAGCTGGAACATTTGAAAAAACCTCTAGAAGGTTTTAACCAAGAAGTTTTGGATTTCAATTCAGGGGCAGCTTTGACCAAAGCGGACCCCATACTTTTCGCCCGTCTGAAGGTGATAATAGGGTTGGCCGGCAACTTGGTGTTCAAGATATGGTCACTCAGTACTATTGGCCAATTCTTTTTCAAAATGCCTTTAATTTTCTATCCTCACTGCTGAAAGCAGTGATCATCTTTGGGCCATCTTCTTGAATATCAGGAATATTACTAATTTCTGACTGCGACTGGGATGAAGGAAATAGGCTTTCTCTAGATCTAAATTCTGATTTCTCAACTGCTTTCTTAAGAATCTTATCAGAATAACCCCTATCTTTTAATCGCGCTAGCAACTCGTCTAAACATTGCTTGTAATCAGAAGGGGAACTGCAGATTCTTTTAAGCCTTAATATCTCTCCATAGGGTATTCCCATGATGGTATGTTTGGGGTGCATACTGACAGCATGCAGAGTCATGTTGCCAGCAGTGGACTTCCTATGGAGTGTGGTGTTGAGCTTGGAATTAGACACATAGATCTCTACGTCCAAAAATTGCATCCTATTTTGCTTAATGTTGGCAGTGAACTTTAAATTCATGGAGTTATTGTTCATGTCATCTATAAACAACACAGCCTCATTTTTAGACCCTTTCCACACCATGAATATGTCGTCGATGTACCTCAAATAACAGACAACATGATTTTTCATAGTTGTGGAGTGTAACGCGGTGAGGACCTGCTCCTTCCACCAGCCTACGTGTAAACACGCATAGCTGGGGGAGAAACAGGCCCCCATCGCCACCCCTCTCAGTTGTCTGTAAATGTCTTTGCCAAACGTGAAAAAGTTATTGTGTAGGCACCAGTGAATAAGGCCCAATATGACCTTATTATGCTCATAAAAAGCCATGGGTTTTTTATCTAAAAAATACTTGATAGCATTCAAACCCTGTACATGATTGATACTCGTGTATAACGATTCTACGTATATACATATATATATATATATAGATAGATATATACAGCTAGCCTCTTTATATAAAGACACCGCACTCCTCTTGGAATTCTAATTTCTGTTTATTGACCTGTTTTCTTCCTCCACCTTCGCGTTTCGAACCATAAGGTTCCTGGTCACGGTCGTAAACAAGTGAAATAAACAATGGACTTATGTTTACTACCGTGACCAGGAACCTTATGGTCCGAAAAGCGTAGGTGGATGAAGAAAACAGGTCAATAAACAGAAATTAAAATTCCAAGAGGAGCTCGGTGTCTTTATATAAAGAGGCTTGCTGTTGGGAAATATTGCGAGGCTGTCCTGACCTCGGCACCAGCTGTCAGACGCTCCCCCTCAAAGGACATTTTGCTAGAAATTATATATATATATATATATATATATATATATATATATATATATATATATATATATATATATATATATGTATAGTACTGGCGGTCGCCAGTAGGTAGATATAGTTAGGATTATTTTCAATGCAAAATCTCAACATTCTATTGTGAATAACTTTGGCGCCAGTTGAGGAATCTGCCTGAAAATGTCCTCAAATTTGCCTCGCGACTCTCCGGTCCTTCCCTGAAAGTGTGGGGGGGATTTGTCAAGCGGGGGCGGAGATAAAAGGGGGGACCCAAAATGTGTTTTCCCCATGTTAATTTCCATAGGGCGGTCAACCTCACTTTTAGCCCGAACGGCTGAATGGATTTCCACCAAACTTGGCAAAATTGTAGGGACTGGTAGACCGCTGTGCCTTTGCTATGTCTCAAGATATGTGCTCCAGTGGATTTTGAGTAATTTAGGTTAAAAAAAATATATATCTATAAGCTCTCCCCGGTACGCGCACCGGGGCGCTAACCAGCGCGCTACGCGAGTTCGCGCGTGGAAAGCTGATTGGCTCTCGGGTGTCTGTCAACATTCCAAACAGTCCGGAGCAGCCGCCATCTTGTGTCTCGGTAGGATCGAGACACAAGAGGTGGCAAAAACAAAGGGGGAAATGACCATAAGGGGGCAGAGTAGACCCCCCCTGACCCCCTAGGTTTGATGTGGGGGCTATAAAAGGGCGCGGAGCGTACCGGGAAACGTTCCATGGGGAAAAAAGAATGATAGAGTTTTTAAAAAATGTAGCCTTTTTTTATAAATTGGAGGTAGTTCTAAAAAGAACTGTTTTTTTCTTCTTTTTGTTGTTTTATATTATTTTAATGTTTTTTGAACATTTTGTACTTTTTTTTGCTTTTATGAACTATTTTATATATTTTTTGCTATTTTTATGGGGTGAAACAAAAAACAGGGAATTGAAAATGGCTCAACTGGAGCAAAAAAAAATCTGGCAAAAATTAGGGTTTTTTGGGGCAATTGTGGTTGTCACCAGCAAGGAGGATGAGCTTTATGCTCTGCTCACCATAGGAAATGGTCTTACCACAAAAAATACATGTGATCCTGAATTCACCAAACCGTGGTTGTATGCAAGGGATCGTCTCTCTTGTCTCTGGTCCCGATGGAGTGGGTTGTTTTCGTTTGGAGGTGCTGGGTGTAGATTGGGGAGGGTTGCTTGCCAGTTCTCTCACCTCTGCGGCAGCATAGTCGTTCGGATGCTTGAGCTGCATGTGCCTAATCATGGTATTATTACCAAAAGAATATTATTTGTTGGGGTTCTCCCTTGACAGTTCAATGCCACAGATTTGGCAAGTCACCTTGGGCGCATTGACTTTCTTCTTGCCCTCTGGGATAGAAAAAAACTCCCATACAATGTGCTGCCTTGGCCTGTATGGAGTATTGTCTTCTGGCAGCCACCTCCTCCCCTCCTCCTCCTCCTCTTCTTCTTGACCACCAATGTGATGTTGTGGTGGTGGTGGTGCAGATGCTCCAGCTGCTGCTGCTTCTGTAGCCATTTTAAAGTACAAAATATTTCTGATAGATCTCCAAACAGGTCTTCCTCAGTCAAAGGACAAAGTCAGAATAAGGAAAAAAGGTGGGGGCTCTCATCATTTGGAAAAAAAACTGTCCTGAACCAATGAAAAGTGTTATTTTCAGGTCACATGACCCGACGCGCATACGCGACGCGCCCCCGGGCACGCACGGGGGGGGGGGGGCACCAAGGGGCGCGTCGCGTAAGCGCGTCAGATGCTTACGTTGCGCGATCGTATTCGCTCGAGTACTTCCGGGTGCGCTTACGCCATGCGTATCACGCGGACGCGGCTACGCGATACGTCATGATGTTTTTGTTTGCGGCAATAGCGCTAACGGGACGCTCACCGGTACGCGACCCGGGGCGCTCCGGAAAAATGCGCTTTCCAGTGCGCACACCGGGGCGCGCACCGGGAGCGCACCAGGGCAAAAAAAAAAAGTATTATATAAATATACAATATAGGATTCATTATAAAAAATATTACATTTCATAGGTTTGAGGCCCTATATATAGTTAGGAATTAGCATTTAAAAAACCTATGAAATTCACTGAAAAAACCATAGGTTTCACACCAGTTATAGTTAGGAATTAGCATTTAAAAAACCTCTTAAATTCACTGAAAAAACCATAGGTTTCACAGCAGTTATAGTTAGCTAGAAAATTTACTGACATAAAACCATAGAAATTCCAACGTTATAGTTAGTTGGACTCACTATAACAAGCGTACCTGCAATGCACTGCTGATGACGTCACATATTACATCACTCATGACATCGTCAGTGACATGACTCATGACATCACTTATGACACCATCCTTGTGACAGAGTGACAGACCTCCTTTTAGTGTAATGTAACCCTTGAAATAGATATTCAAAAATAGAAACTAAAATTTTCAAAAAAATGGAGATACCCATACCAGTTACAACAACCAATTCAGTAATTCCACCATCTATATACACATCCACTCATTTACAAACAGTTCTATATAGTCACTCATACATATACTCACGCATCATATGTAGTGATACATCTATACATCCTGTTATACACCGACAGTCATCCAAAAGTTACTCACACACATACTCACACATGCAAATAAATTATTGAACATTCATTTATTTGCATATAAAACTATACACACACTAACTCTTTACTTCTAAGGAAACTTACACATACTTACTCTCTTAAACAATCACTTATATAAACATATACTTATTTAAACAGGAACTCTTACAATCTCTTACTTTCACATATACTCACTTATATACATCAAAACTCACATACACTAGATTAAAATATATGTTGTTACTAAAAAACACAGTAGTGAGAGTCATTCACTCACTAACACACACACATATACACACTCATCCACCCATACAGTCCTGCACATATGCTGTCTTCAAAACGCATACAAACAGTGAGTCAGTCACCAACCCATGCAGCTACTTATACACAAAGTGAAACACTGATACATATATTTCAATATTTAAGAGTTACTTGCTAATATATGTATTAAATAAAATACACTTAATAAGGCAGTTAACCAATCATTTCTTTTTTTTAAAACATCCATTTACACACTTATTTAACCATTTATCCTTCCATCAACCTTTACAAATACAAATATTAAACATATTAATTTTAAAGAAAGACTCACATTCACTGGCTGGTGTCATCAGTGATGTCATGAGTGATGTCACTGATGATGTCATGAGTGATGTAATATGTGACGTCATCAGCAGTGCATTGCAGGCGGGCTTGTTATAGTGAGTCCAACTAACTATAACGTTGGAATTTCTATGGTTTTATGTCAGTAAAATTTCCAGCTAACTATAACTGGTGTGAAACCTATGGTTTTGTCAGTGAATATATATATATATATATATATACACACACACACTGTCTCACAACTTATTTACCAGGCTTTTCAAATGTAAAATCATAGATTTAGACAATGAATCCATTTGGTACTGCCTATATTTCTCACCTGTCGGAGAAGCGTTTTCAGCCGAAGTATTTTCTAAGTCGCCATCTGGAAAAACAATCATTATACATGTTTATTGTATCGACTTTCGCTTAGTGAACTGCTTTTAAGTTTGTGATTGCAGTTAGTGTTTTTAGTTCATTTATTAATAAAAGTCGCTATTACCTATGCTGACTGAAGTTCAACAACACCCTGTTTAGTTACTGTTTTAACAATTTCCAGAAATCTTCTTGTACATATAAGGAAGGTGAAAGTATAAAGACACCAGGTATTATGCTGTGCAAAAGCCTTGGCCTTCTGGCAAAGCCACATTCTCCCAGAGGAACAGATCAATGAAGCTGTCAATTGTAGGTTACAGAAATGCTGACTTCGTCAAAGCGCCGCACATACTTAATATCACACTGGCAAACACAAAACTCATAACTAAAGTCATACCCATCTCTAACCTTCTTCTTTATGGAACACAACAATCGCATTTGAGAGCCTGTTGTGTGCTTGTCCCATTTATCCTCAAGATGTTTCTGGTAGGCTGAAAGAATTTGAGGACTAAAGCTGACTAAACATGGCAAAATAAAATGACCTAAGAATTGAAAATCGAATTCTACATTTTTCTTACACACAGTGTGATACAAAAACTAGGGCGCTGTGCAGAGTTCAGTAAGCAGAGGAGTGTGTTACGTCGCACAGTTCATGCTGATTTTTAGGGCTGGGTGTTTGTCCCACGCTGTAAAATCATTGTGAATGGCACCATGCACAGCGCAAGTGGGTGCTGCTTCTTTCTGCCGCGCGAGTAGATATTCTATTCCAGTGGCAGCTTCCTCGTGTGAACGGAAGGTTTCTCAATGTGAGCGGTAGGGGCCATCCGTGACCGCCCACGTTGAGAAATCCTGCCGGGATCTGATCTGGAGTAAGATTTTCCTCGCTCGCCAACTTGAGGTTGCCGAGCGAGGAAAAAGCTCCGCTCTGCAGAGTTTTTGGGAACTCTAAACAGAGTGAGAGAAACTCCACAAGCAGAGCAAAATTTCACACCCAGTCCTACCAAAACACCCCAAGAGTACCCGCACTTTATCTCAAATATTTAAATACTTTTAACAGAAATAATCCAATTTGGAGAGTTTTCCATGCAGGCTTACAACTGTATGCAATTTATATAACAATCTTCTGCTGGCCACATGCAGGTCGCTTAGGTAAATTTACCTATCCTCACAATGGAAGCCTGTAAAGTGATCTGCCACCCTTCAAGGTGCAACAGCTCTACATCAAAAACGTTTAAATAAAATTAAAAAGCACAATCTGTTTGCCATGCAAGAACACATGGGTATTTGTACTGGATGCACAAGACCTTCAATACAGAGAATTATGCATTTAAAATATGGACTCCACTAGTTTGAGCATTTGTTAGGATTCTCTCTGAGACTAGTAAGTAGTACGTTGTCTGATAGTAGTACTGGCCTCACCAGGAAGTGAACTAAAGAGTATTGGTGTAATGGACGCTGACAAAGGAACCAACACTGAAGAGTAACTAATAAATGGGGGTGGCGGAATTTGCTTAGTCGCGCTACGCAAAGCTCTGCAAAATGGAAAAAAATCTAAGCGAGAATGCGAAAGTTTTGCGAACATGCGGAATTGCTTGTTAGGCCTGTTTGCGATGCTTTTTTCCTATTTGCGAATGCTGTTTGCATGCTCGGGAAGAAATATCTTGTGAACACGCATTTTGAAAGCCCGAACAAGTGAAAAATTCCGCTGATCGCAGAATTTTTGGCAATTCCGCGTTCTCCGCGAAATTACCCAAATTCTGCAAGCGGAACGGAATTTACCACCCAGGCCTACTAATAAACTCATAGGAGGGTAGACCACACAGCCAAAGAGACCTAAAAGCTGCTCCATACTTCACAGAAAGTATTTCCCTCTATCAAGCTAAGACAATAAACCCGTGCTCCTGGACACTTTTCAGAAGCTGGAATGCATTTAGCCTGGGGAATCAAGATTTATTAGCTGACAATTTGGGAGAGCAAACATATGAAGCTGCTCATGTTGCCAGTAAATCATGCAAATCACATCACAGAGAAATGCAGAAACAAAGGAAAGCAAGTAAACTCTACACTTCACTTTTTCAACTTAATTTGCTTCAAAGTGATTTAAAAAAAATGTGCACAGCATTTTTGAGGGACAAATCACCCCACTCTACTATAACAATCAAAATAGAGGGACAAATCACCCTACTCAACTATAACAATCAAAATAAAATGACTCATTTTGCTACTATTTTCAGGTGCACATTG
This sequence comes from Lissotriton vulgaris, assembly GCF_964263255.1. NCBI lineage: Eukaryota > Metazoa > Chordata > Amphibia > Caudata > Salamandridae > Lissotriton > Lissotriton vulgaris. Next base: position 981,943,209 of record NC_141699.1, on the reverse strand, counting down.
CAGCCAAAAACATGTTAAGCTAAAACAGAACTGGAGGTCTTAGAATTATTCCAGGAAACAATAACAAGGACAGCAGCTGATGAAACACAAACGTCTTTTGCACAATTTGTTTATTTATATCCATGAACAAAACAGACTTATACATTCTGACACCCCAGGAGGCTGCAAATAAATTAATTAATTCTGAACTGAACGTGAGATAGTGGTCATTAAACAAACCCCTGATTTGATGGTGTATTTATAGATGTATTGTAGTAATATATATATATTAAAAATGTGTTTTAAAAAAGCAACAGTTTAAGAACATTTATATGTATCTAATTATAGATTATAGGTAAACGAATTTTTATTTACACAATAATGAAATAGTAAGTTCTTTAAAGTTGTCAGTTGGCACATGGATTGGTTTATTAATGTGTTTATATTCTTGGTAAGATTACCCATTTTTAAAGCATTTAAATGACTAGTTGGTACTGCCTCTGCATGTTTCATCCGCTGCCTAGAGGTAAATTAGGCTGGGTTGACTTTATAGACCATTGCATATAAAGCGATTTCTTTCACCGACTGGTGGGTTTGCCACTTGCAGTGATACATCAATAAGGACTGCAAGTAGACTAAGAGAAAGGTATCATTCATAAGTTGATACAAATCCCACATAAAACCTCACCAGCGTTGTACACAGCAGTTATACACCCACCATGTACTGCCGGTTATGCCTCTTCCGGTACATGCAAATATTCATCTCAGCCTTGTTACATTTTTGTCAATGATGTCATCTTATTTTTCCACGTAGAGATTATCTGGCACAAAAAGCCCCAATCATTTATTGGGTACACTGTTAACATCTCACTTGCCCTGACTCAATAAATTTCAAAATAGCTTAAGTAAACCTAATTTAATAATGGCTAGCAGTAGACGTACACATCTATCTAAAAACATGTGTGTAGTGATGAGGAACACTGGTGCTGATAAACAAGTTTTTTATTACTCAAGTAATCACACAGAATGCCGTCAGCTTGTCAACACAGAAGCCCCTGCTGCTATGTCAACATTCCATAGCGAGCGCCGGGCTGAGGAGTGGACTGTACCAAACATGTGGAGGAAAGGGGGGGGGGGGGAAACATGGGGTAGAGGGTAAACACAGTTTTGCTAGTTACAACACATCATCCTCCTTAAGGGAGAAAAGGAAAAGGATAGGACCGTGAGAGGGTGAGTAAGAGGGAATGTGGATGTATGTCCTCCCTAAAGTGGTGGGAATGGAAGCTATGGCCCCGGGGTCCTGACTCTGGGTTGTTTACGCAGTGGATCCTTCAAGACAGCAAGGGCCCTCCTGCCTGTAGCTATCTCATTAGGTAATGTTTGTGCCACTGAGGGGAGATCCTAAGTCTATCACTCCTCCTGTCATGCCTGGGGTCTCCGCTGATGTCTTCGCTTTCCGCCCTTCTAGCGTCCGTCTTGGGATTTCCTCCCTCAGCAGGAACCACCCGATCATGACTCCAAAGTCTACCGTCTTCCATGACCACTGAGTTCCTATTTTGCTGCTTGATGGTATTGGGGGCATAAAACTTGTCACCCCCCTTTCTCAGTCTCTCTGGTTTCTTTATGTAGACTCTTTGTCCTTGCTGAACTCCTCTCTCCTTCACTCCCCACTTCTTATCGTACCATTCCTTGTATTTCTGTTGACTGTCTTCAATTCTCCTCTTGATCTCTTTGGGGTCGGTCTCTTCCATTTGCTTTCTCCCCATCCAACCTGGTCTGAGTTTAGTGCCAGCTTTCCTTCCCCTCAGCAACTCAAAGGGCGTGCATCCTGTTGTAGACTTAGGGGTGGTGTGGTATGCCCACAACATGTCTCTTATGGCCTCCTCAATGTTTTCTCCCGCTTGATTGGCCAACTGTATGCACTCCTTCAACATTCGGTTTACCCTCTCCACTTTTCCGTTTGCTTTAGGGCAATACAGTAGTGTGCGGATGTGGACCACAGAACAGTCTTTGAGGAACTCCTTCATCTCTTCTGAGATCAGTTGCACGCCATTGTCGGTCACCAGTGTTGAGGGCATTCCTTCACGCGAGAACACCTCCTTAAGGAAATCGATTAATGCTTTAGTGTTCACGTTGTGGACAATCTTGCATGTTATCCAGCTTGAAAAGTAGTCCACCAGGACCAGTAGGTACCAGTCTTGGGGCCCCTTACCATGGATTGGTCCGGCTATGTCCAAGCCCAACTTGTTCCATGGCGCCTCGGGAACTTCTACAGGTGACAGTGGAGCTCTCCTCGTGATCTTAGACTTGTCACTCAAGCTGCACGCGTAGCAATCATGCACCTTGTCCTCCATTTCACTGTCCATTGTTGGGAACCAGTAGTCAGCACGAAGTCTGGCTTTGCTCAAACTTCTGCCCAAATGTCCTTCGTGGGCTAGTTCCACTATTTGATTTCTTAAGGCTTCTGGGGGAACTAGTTTCCCCGACTTCAGTATGAAATCGCCTTCCACTGATAAATCCTCCCTCACGTTCCAATACGGTTGGATCTCTGCCTCCATGTCTTTACACTTCTTGGGCCATCCCATGAGTATATGTCTCTTCACCTTTTTAGGTTTCGCTGGGGGGCGGAGCCGTTAGGCTCCTCCTCCAGCGAAATCTGTAGTTTCTAGTATGGGTGACTTTAACCCGCCTCTCTGCTTCATTGGCTAGCTCCATAAATGGAGGCTAGCCATTGGAACAGAGAGGCGTCCGTCAATGCCGGACCAGACACGGGGGCGTTCCCGAGATTCTTTGGCTTTTGCCGACGTCACGCGACGCCGGGAACGCCCCCGTGTCTGGTCCGGCCGGGCCGTGTTTGCTGCTGTCCTGCCTTGTGTCCCTCCTCCCGCCGTCCCCACGTTTCCCTCCTCCCTCCCGACGTCCGTGTCCTTTCCCGCCCCCCTCGTCCTCTCCCGCCCCCCTCGTCCTCTCCCGCCCGCCCCCCTCGTCCTCTCCGAGGTTTTTTCTTCAGCCGGCCGGCCGGCCAATCCTAGCGCGGCCGGCCGGAAGTGCCCGCCCCCCCGCCGCCCAGGGGAAGAAGGAAGACGGCGGCCCACAAGAAGTATGGCGGCCCACGCGGGGCTCCCGTGGCCTGCCTTGAGGGAGCCCCGGAAGAAGCGGAGGACGTTGCCGGGCAAGTGTTGCCGAGTAGGACAGCTGCAGCCCCGCGCCTCCGCCCACGGTGAGTGCTGTGTTGCTCGGGTGTTGCGTGGCTCCGCACGCAGGGTGCACACGCCTGGAAAAAATCAGGATTCGCAGATGATACAACAGTGCACCAACCTATTTCGCTGGCTTTTTAATTGAATGTTGATTTTAAAGTCAAGAAAGGACCGCATGCAGGCGTATGCGCAGGCTCACAGCTGCTGTCTCGCTGGGGATGTTGAATCTAAAGAGGTGAAACCAAAATCCTCCCACAGTCGCCTGGACCGTCCTGGGCGCTGGGAAAATGAAACCAACTGCGGTTCCTCTCCACCCTGGGTCCCGTGCCTCTGCACGTGCTTCAAGATTGATAACGACACCCTGACATGAAATGCAGAATAAGGCACTTAAGTAAGTCGGTTGACTTGCATAGCCAGCACGCTCCCCCTGAACATTGTTTCAGCAGCACTGCTGGTACAGAGCAGCCTCTTCAATGGCTGGAGCTCTGGTCTCCCGAGCAGCAGGCCGCAGGCCTCTAGTGAGAGTGAACTCTGAGTACCCCACCCCCACCCCCGCCCTCAGGCCCAGTGCGGGGCAGCAAGCCCCTAAGGTAAACTATAAACCTGCCCCTCAGGGGCAGCAGGCCCTGTGACACCCTGCGCAGCAGCTGCCTGTCCCTAGCGACCTGCGGCTCTGGAGAAAGAAGCATGTCCCCAGGGACCCCCCCCCCCTCCTCCTTGCCCCACCCTAGTCACGAAGCTGCCTGCCCCGGTGACCTGGAGGGGCTCGGTGTCTGCAGCGTGTGTCTGGTGTCTGCAGCATCAGCCCCCTCGTGGCGGTGAACGGTGCTCTCCAGAGGCAGGAGCAGCGGGCTAGTGACGGGGACCTCACCAAAGCCCCTATCCCGCCACTGCCTGCCCCCTGGAGGAGCAGCAGGCCTCTAGCTTGAGAGAACGCTGCCAACCCCTCTCCAACTACAGCCGTGCCGAAGCAGCTGTCCCCTAGCGACAGGGACCTCTGCCACCCTACCCTCGCCACCACCCCCCCTTTGCAGGAGCAGCTGCCCCCTAGCGACAGGGACCTCAGGGGCAGCAGGCCCTGTGACACCCTGCGCAGCAGCTGCCTGTCCCTAGCGACCTGCGGCTCTGGAGAAAGAAGCATGTCCCCAGGGACCCCCCCCCCCCCCTCCTCCTTGCCCCACCCTAGTCACGAAGCTGCCTGCCCCGGTGACCTGGAGGGGCTCGGTGTCTGCAGCGTGTGTCTGGTGTCTGCAGCATCAGCCCCCTCGTGGCGGTGAACGGTGCTCTCCAGAGGCAGGAGCAGCGGGCTAGTGACGGGGACCTCACCGAAGCCCCTATCCCGCCACTGCCTGCCCCCTGGAGGAGCAGCAGGCCTCTAGCTTGAGAGAACGCTGCCAACCCCTCTCCAACTACAGCCGTGCCGAAGCAGCTGTCCCCTAGCGACAGGGACCTCTGCCACCCTACCCTCGCCACCACCCCCCCTTTGCAGGAGCAGCTGCCCCCTAGCGACAGGGACCTCTGCCAACCCACCCTCGCCACCAACACCACCCCGTGGAGGAGCAGCATGCCCCCTAGTGACAGGGACCTCTGCCAACCAACCCTCGCCACCATCAGCATGCCCCCTAGTGACAGGGACCTCTGCCAACCAACCCTCGCCACCATCAGCATGCCCACTAGTGACAGGGACCTCTGCCACCCTACCCTCGCCACCATCACCACCTCGTGCAGGAGCAGCATGCCCCCTAGTGACAGGGACCACTGCCAACCAACCCCCGCCACCATCAGCATGCCCCCTAGTGACAGGGACCTCTGCCAACCAACCCTCGCCACCATCAGCATGCCCACTAGTGACAGGGACCTCTGCCACCCTACCCTCGCCACCATCACCACCTCGTGCAGGAGCAGCATGCCCCCTAGTGACAGGAACCTCTGCCACCCTACCCTCGCCACCATCACCACCCCGTGCAGGATCAGCATGCCCCCTAGTGACAGGGACCTCTGCCAACCAACCCTCGCCACCATCAGCATGCCCCCTAGTGACAGGGACCTCTGCCAACCAACCCTCGCCACCATCAGCATGCCCACTAGTGACAGGGACCTCTGCCACCCTACCCTCGCCACCATCACCACCCCGTGCAGGAGCAGCATGCCCCCTAGTGACAGGAACCTCTGCCACCTTACCCTCGCCACCATCACCACCCCGTGCAGGAGCAGCATGCCCCCTAGTGACAGGGACCTCTGCCAACCAACCCTCGCCACCATCAGCATGCCCCCTAGTGACAGGGACCTCTGCCACCCTACCCTCGCCACCATCACCACCCCGTGCAGGAGCAGCATGCCCCCTAGTGACAGGAACCTCTGCCAACCTACCCTCGCCACCACCCCCCCCCCCCTTGCAGGAGCAGCTGCCCCCTAGCGACAGGGACCTCTGCCACCCTACCCTCGCCACCATCACCACCCCGTTCAGGATATGGTTCATAGATGAGTTAACCGTTTGAATGAAAGATAGCCTTAGGGTATGGGCAAGATTGTTTTTGATTAGGGAATAAAGAATACAGGTTCATGTTTGGGAGTATGATAAGGACAAAGGCTTGGGTCTGGTCAGTGTTGAGATAAACATCTATTAACATATAAGGTCTGAGTAATAATTGGTCCAGAATAAGGGTTTGAGTGACGTTACTGTGAAAATAAGGGGGAGGGTAGTGTCATGGTTATGATAATCCAAAGGGCGGATTATGTTGGGTCAGGTTTAGGATTTGATGAAGGGTTAATAAAGTTGGGTAACCTCGCAGTATGGTCCCTGTAGGTGAGGTTCAGGTCAGCATTAAGGTTTAAGTATGTTTATGATGTAGAGTCGGATCAAGGCTAGAGTGCGTGCATATGTACCTGGTATTTATGTAGCGCAAACCTAGCCAAAACAAAGGCAGCAGAATGATGCACAGTGTGAAAGGCCAGGTTATGGTAAACAAGTGTTAGGAGAGGTGGCTAGTTTGTGGACTGTTAATGCATTGTGATTTAGTGTTTTGAAAGAGTTGGAGTAAGGTTTGACAGAAGTATGGTTTGGTTTTAGAAAATATTTTGGGACATATCTTTTAAAATATTTACAATTTGTGGTGTTTTTAAAAAGAATCTGTGATGTCTTTGAACGCAAACTATAAACCAAATAATTTTCTACGACATGTCAGTGCAGAGTACGACAGGAGCTGTGGGTTCTTAGAAATTGGTTTGAATTGAGAAAAATAGGCACATAGGTGATGGTAAGTTCTATCACGAAGTAAGTTTGAATTGTGATGTACAGGTATGAGTAATGTCAATTTTTCACTTTTTTGCACTTTCTGCTACAGGGTGACGTTTCCCTAGTGCTGAAAGTAGTTCTTACTGTTAGCCAGTTGTGGTAATTTGTGACTTGGGAATGATGAAAATCACCTGTTGTCTACTGAGATTCAAACTTGTGTACGACAGATTGATGCATCAGAGGCTTAAATCCACTGAACTGTACTATTTGTCTAAAAGAGGAACAATTAGCTGGGTTATTTATCTGTATGTAGCGCGTTATCCTTTTTCTGTACTCTTCCTGGAATAGTTAAACCTGTTTTACAAAAAATGAAAGATTTAATACATTTTTTTCTTCCAGACACTATAGGGAATAGTCTTTTTCTTTATGTTGCTGTTTAAAGGCATAATTTTGTAGTCGCGTAGATGGATTTTTATATGAAAGTTCAGTCGAATAATTAAATTCCTCTGTTTCAATACACAAAATACGTGTCTCTAGAAATCCAAATTTGTAATCATTTTGAGTGGCACTTTGCCGGAGATTTATCCCCTGTAGCCTCGAATTCTGAATCTGAATAGTTGTCAATTTACCTCCTTCTCCTGTTTCTCCTACCTTCGCATTGGGTTCCCTCAACTTGCAACTTTTACTATCCCCTCACCCCTTCCTGTAAAATCTTCGGTAGTGGTGGTTAGTTGGTCTCCTTCATTTCATGCCGTCAGCCTGAATTTTCTGTGTATTGTGGTAATATGGATACCTTTTCTGCTGCTCAGAGCTTTGTGCTAGTTCCTTCAACAATTTCTTCCCAACTCCTGTCAACTTCCAGTGAGAGCAGCATAATAAAGTATAGGCGGCAAGTAGTGTATGGATAGACATGTATTCTATACCTTGGATCATGAGGATAATTCTGTGCTGTTGTGCCGTTCGGAAATTGTGTGACTTCATAAATTTCTCAAGTCTCTAGCCTAGTTGACACTGCAAAGAATTTGTGCATATATGCACTGTTGTACCAGTGCGTAATCTGTGTTCCCTGCATTCCATGACGATTACCCAACCGTGAGGTACAGTGTGTAGTTTATTCAACAACAGAGTGTCTGCATAAATGAAGTAATCAGTGGGGTGAGTCGATCATCTTGGCGTATTATTTGCATAGTCCTCAAGAAATTGAAATGGTCCGTTTTCAGAGCGTTTTCCAAAATATCGTTTGCTTTTGCATGTAGTTCGTAGTTCCTATTTAAAGTGTGTGTGATATCAGACCACTATTCGGATTTTATGAACCGTAAGATATTTCTATGCATAGAAAACGACCTTGTAGCTCGAATGTGACACGCGCCTTTCGGTTTCGGCAAGTAGTGTATGGATAGACATGTATTCTATACCTTGGATCATGAGGATAATTCTGTGCTGTTGTGCCGTTCGGAAATTGTGTGACTTCATAAATTTCTCAAGTCTCTAGCCTAGTTGACACTGCAAAGAATTTGTGCATATATGCACTGTTGTACCAGTGCGTAATCTGTGTTCCCTGCATTCCATGACGATTACCCAACCGTGAGGTACAGTGTGTAGTTTATTCAACAACAGAGTGTCTGCATAAATGAAGTAATCAGTGGGGTGAGTCGATCATCTTGGCGTATTATTTGCATAGTCCTCAAGAAATTGAAATGGTCCGTTTTCAGAGCGTTTTCCAAAATATCGTTTGCTTTTGCATGTAGTTCGTAGTTCCTATTTAAAGTGTGTGTGATATCAGACCACTATTCGGATTTTATGAACCGTAAGATATTTCTATGCATAGAAAACGACCTTGTAGCTCGAATGTGACACGCGCCTTTCGGTTTCTGGTGATAGGTTAGTGATGTCTACGGTTTTCTGTGCATTATATAGTTCTGCTCCATAGCTCATAAAAAGGTTGCCAGGAGTGTTTTTTTCTGATTTCGATCTCTTGGGAGCTGCCATGGTGTTTGTCCTTTCTGTTTGGCCCAAGGCTAGTAGAGCTTGTCGTTTGAATGCTTTTGCTTTTATGGATGATGGTAGCTAATTGTATGTCCAGTTAATTATTAATCTTGCGTGTGTGTGTGGGAGGCTCTGTGTGGTGTGTTTGCGGGGGGCTCTTGTGTGTGTGTGTGTGGGGGGCTCTTGTGTGTGTGTGTGTGGGGGGCTCTTGTGTGTGTGTGTGTGGGGGGCTCTTGTGTGGTGTGTGTGTGGGGGGCTCTTGTGTGGTGTGTGTGGGGGGGGCTCTTGTGTGGGTGTGTGTGTGCAAATGCAATACGTCTTGCATTTGCGACAGAGTAAGCTATTGGCATTGTAAATGAGAATGCCATTTTTCATATGGTATGTGTGTGAAAACTCTGCTTCTGTGCCACCCCTGACCTCTGTGTGGGGCTCTTTGCGTGTGTGTGGGGCTCTTTGCGTGTGTGTGGGGCTCTTTGCGTGTGTGTGGGGCTCTTTGCGTGTGTGTGGGGCTCTTTGCGTGTGTGTGGGGCTCTTTGCGTGTGTGTGTGTGTGGGGGGGCTCTTGCGTGTGTGTGGGGGCTCTTGCGTATGTGTGTGGGGGGCTCTTGCGTGTGTGTGTGTTTGTGTGGGGGGCTCTTGCGTGTGTGTGTGGGGGGCTCTGTGTGGTGTGTTTGCGGGGGGCTCTTGTGTGTGTGGGGGGCTCTTGTGTGGTGTGTGTGGGGGGCTCTTGTGTGTGTGTGTGTGGGGGGCTCTTGTGTGGGTGTGTGTGTGCAAATGCAATACGTCTTGCATTTGCGACAGAGTAAGCTATTGGCATTGTAAATGAGAATGCCATTTATTTATCTGTTTTCAAAACCAACACATAAATAAAAAGTTTGTCATTTACAAAACCAATAGCTCAAACTTTTCCGAAGGCGAAACCGTTGCATTGTAAATGCTTGTTCAATGCTTCGTCTTGTTCCATCTGGGTTTCCCAGGTAACCTTTTCCACCGCCGCTAAACACACTTCCAGAATTGAACCACCCTTCAACTCTTCTTCCTCTTCTCCTTCTGCAGGTGCTCTCGACAGAAAGTCTGCAACTCTATTTTGTTGTCCTGGAATGTAGGATACTCTGAAATTGTAGGCTTGCAGACCCACTGCCCATTTAGCTATGCGGGACGTCATGCTTTCCATGTCTTTTTTTGTGAACAGTGAGACCAGGGGTTTATGGTCAGTCTGTACTTCAAATGGAATTCCCCAAATGAAAAACTTGTAGTGACAGATAGCCTAATAGACTGCTAGAGCTTCTTTCTCTATGGTTGAGTAATTTTTCTCGGATACAGTGAGGGTTCTTGATGCGAAAGCCACCACATTGACTTTGTTCCCTTCTCTTTGCGCCAGCGTTGCCCCAATTCCTCTGTTGCTGGCATCCGTAGAGATGATGGTCGCACCATTAGGGTCGAACTTCCCTATGAACGGGGCTTCAATGATAGCCTTCTTTATGCACTTCATGGCCATTTCCTGCTCCTTTCCCCAACCAAAGACGCTGTCTTTCTTGATTAAGTCTCTCAGCAGCTGTGACACCATTGCAAAATCCTTGATGAACTTGGCCATATATTCAGCAAGGCCTAGGAACGATAGAATGTCCTCCTTACTCTGGGGAGTGGGAGCATCTCTCACTGCTTTCACCAAGTCGTGTTTAGGCTTGATTCCGTCTTCAGATAGTGTGTGTCCCAGGTAATCCACCGAACTTACCCCCAGTTTGCATTTTGAAGGCTTTGTGGTAAAGCCTACCTCTTTCAACTTTTCCAATACTTTCCTTGCTATCTCGTTGTGTTCTTCTTCGCAACTTCCAAAGATCAGTATATTGTCTTGGAAACAGATGGTGTTCCTACAGTCTTTTAACACATGTTGCATGACTCTCTGGAAAGCCGCAGCCGCTGACACTAGGCCAAACGGCATACGCTGAAACTTGAAATTACTAAACGGAGTGGTGAAAGCCGTCAGTATTTGAGAATCCGGGTGGAGCTTGATTTTGTATTTTGTATTTAATTTATTTGTAAAGCGCTAACAATCATCCTAGGTAGGATATCACGGCGCTGAGGTTTGGTGCTGAGGGGTACGGTAACCGCATTGATTACTGATTATTCTGGTTTAGGGAAGAGTAGTGTCTTTAATTGTTTCCTAAATGATAAGAGACATTCTGTCAGTCTGAGATTGGGAGGTAGTTCATTCCACTTGGTTGCAGCTAGGTGAGAGAAAGCCCGCTCTCCCATCCTGACAGTCTTCACGTGGGTAGTGTTTGCTCTTCCTGAAGTTCTGGATCGAAGGTTCCTCGATGGTCTATGGAATTTGACTTTATTGTGTAGAATGGTAGGGCCTGTATTGTAAAGTACCTTGTGTGTGATACACAGTAATTTGAAGTTGGCTCTTTGTCTTCATTGGGAGCCAATGTAGTTCTCGCATGCAACTTTTGGCCGAATCATATCTCTTCTTATTGCATACAGCCTTTGCCGCGGCATTTTGCACTAACTGCAGGTTAGAGAAAAGATAGTCTGCCATTCCAACAAACAGAGAGTTGCCGTAGTCCAGTCTGCTCATCAGCAGCGACTGGACCAGGGTCTTCCTACACTCAGTCGGAATCCAGGGGAAGACTCGTCTGAGCATTTTCAATAATGCAAAGCCTTTGCCACAGACAGTGGAGACATGTGATTTCATGGACAGAGCACTGTCCAATACCACACCCAAGTTTTTCGCTTTTATGGTAGGATTTGGGGGCAAGCCCAGGTTACTTGGCCGCCAGCTGTTGTCCCAGAGCTGGGGATTTTTGCCAAACAGGAGGATTTCTGACTTGTCTGCATTTAATCTCAGACAGTGCTCTTGCATCCAATTGGCCAGCTCAGTCAGGCATTTTAGTAGTCGAGTTTTAGGATCATCTTTCTCATCAATGGTGACCATCAGCTGGGTGTCGTCAGCATAAGAACACATTTCAACACCCCACTTTCTTCCAATGGCTGCCAATGAGGAAACAAATACATTAAACAGGGTTGGGCTTAATGAAGCCCCCTGAGGAACCCCATATTTAATGTTTCGCGGGGGAGAAATGAAATCACCCAGACACACTGATTGTGTTCGATCCGCCAAAAAGGATTGTAGCCATCCCAATGCCTTGTCTCGAATACCTTTCCCTTCCAGGGCTTTCAGTAGTTGGTCGTGTGGTACGGTATCAAAAGCCGCCGATAAATCCAAGAGTATCAGGACGACTGTCTTACCCTGATCCACCTGGGCCCTGATATTATCCGTCACCGCCAAAAGTGTTGTTTCAGTACTGTTGTTCGCCCTGAAACCTGTCTGAGAGACATCCAACAGTTCATTGGCTTCCAAATAAGTGGATAGCCGTCTATTGACCAGTTTCTCCAGCACTTTTGAGAGGTAAGGTAACTGGGATATTGGTCGATAGTTGGCAGGGTTGTTTACATCTAATCCTAGTGGGGTGACTAGGGCCTGCTTCCAAGATCTTGGAAATTTAGCAGAGCATAAGGAAAGATTGAGTGCTTTTGTTACGGCAGGGCAAATTACAGGGGTTAGCTGAGAAAAAATGTGGTGCGGACATGGATCTAGTGAGGATCCTGACTTAACTTCGAGCATGACTCTGCCTACCTCGGCTTCTGAAAAAGGGCCAAAACTTGAACAGGTAGCTTGAGTTGTGGTTGGCATACTGCGCTCAATAGTTTCTGGCCTACAATTAGGAAAAGAGGCATAAATGATATCAATTTTCTCACAGAAAAAATCATTTAGTTTATTGCAGTTCTCTTGTGATGGAGTAAGTTTTACTGAAAGATTTGTTGGGTTACATAATTCCCCGACAATTTTAAAAAGTTCCTTTGAGGAATTTTTATTCTCAGTGATTCTACGTGTAAAATACTCCTTTTTTGCCTTCTAGATTGCTTTATTGTAGAATACGAGTGCTTGTTTATAAGTGTTTCTGGTCTCGTCTGACTTGCCTATTCTCCATTTATGTTCCAGAGATGTACATTTTCTCTTTAGAGATTTCAATTCTGGTCCGTACCACCTTTCCGATTTTGTAGTTCTGGGTTTGTGATGAACTCGGAGGGTGGAACAGAACTCAAGTGCAGTCTTAATACTTGTGTGAAGTAAATCTATTTCTTCATGAATGTCAGTAGATGCTAAACTCGGGTGTGAAAAATGTTGTTTGAATTTGTCTATTGAGAAATTTTTCCAACTCCTCGTGCTTGCTACACTTAGACCCAGTGTTCTCGTGTGTATAGTAGGTAGATTTGATAGTAAGCAGAGGATAGGTCCAACACACTGAAAAACCTGGCCCCCCTGATCGTGCTTAGCATTTCACCTATCCTGGGAAGAGGGAACCTGTCCACTAGAATGTTCGCATTGAGGTCCCTCAGGTCCACACAGAGTCTTATGCTGTTCCCTCCATCCTTAGCCGTGATCACAATCGGGGCCAACCAGGCTGAGCTCTCAATTTCTACGATGACCCCCTGACTAACCAGCCTCTGAAGTTCTTGCTGGAGGGGCTCCCTCATGCGCAAAGGTATGGACCTAGTCTTGTGCACTACCGGTTCTGCCCCTTCCTTTAGAATTATCTTGTGCATGTAGTTCTTGAATACTCCCAATCTGTCACTGAACACCTCCTTAACCCCTTGCGTGCGGGGCATATTTCCCGCCTGTGCTGACTCCGCCTTGCGCGGGCGGAGTCATGACGGAACGGTTCCGTCATCAGCACAGCTCAACTGATGCTGATGACGGAACCGTTCTGTCATCAGCACGCAAGGGGTTAAACTCTTCTGTGAGATTCTCTGATATGCCTACGGGGTCAATTAACAACACCTGCTCTTTGTTGTTCGGATCTAGTTTGATACCAAACTGCTTCTGGTGTCTCCAGCCCAATAGGGTCGAGCCACTCGTGGATACATACACCTTTCCCACCGTGTGCCTGTCCTTGAACGAGATTCTCATTGTCACCATGCCCTCTAGTGGAATCTTCCCTTTGTTGTACCCCTTGGGACTAATGTCCGGTGGCATCATTTTCACAGGGTGGTTAGCAAACTTATCTTCAAACACCTTCTTGTCTACCAAAGTGTATGGAGAGCATGAATCAGCATACATATTAAACATCACTCCGTCAAGTAAGACATCACATTTGGGGTAAATGTCCTCATTGTTTTCCTCCTCATCCCCCACTTGGAAAATGTAAGATTTTTCCCCTTCCTCATCATGGAGGGTCTCCTCAATAACATGCACTGCTTTGCCAGGAGCTTTGCAAACTTTGGAATAGTGCCCCCACCTGTTGCACTTCCTACATTGTACATTTCTAGCTGGACACTTCCAGTTATTGGCTAAATGATTGGGACTCCCACATTTGAAACATACCATGGGACTGGGCTTACTGCGATTAACCTCTCTACTCTTGTCCCCTATTTTGCAGACAGATTCGCCCTCCGTGTTAGATTTGCTTTCCACCCTCTCTTTGCTGGTCACCTCCTGTGATTTCATCTCTCTCATGCATCGTGCGGTGTGTTCTAGGCTCTTAGCTATATTTATGGCTTCCTCTAGATAAGGGTTCTTTGTAAGTAATTCCTCTTGAGTCTTAGTGTCATTAGTGCACCTCACCAGTTGGTCTCTAATCAAAGAATCTGTGAGTTGACCAAATTCACATGTGGCTGACAAGCCTCGCAATACAGCAATATAATTGCTCACTTTCTCCTCCCTCTTCTGCACCCTCTTGAAGAACTTATGCCTCTCCATCACCACATTTATTTTCTCTTTAAAGTGAGACGCCAATTCCCTCAGTGTGCTTTCATAGACATTGATGCCTTCCTCCACTTCTTCTTGATCATCCTCCACCAATCTCCCTGTAATGTCTTCATATACTTTTCTCCCATGCGTGCCTAAATTGTGGAGCAGTATATGTTGTTTACGTATGTTGGTGTAGTTGCTACCACCTATGGCTATTAAATAGGACTTAAATATACCTTCCCACCTTCTCCAGGGAATAACAGGTTCTCCTAACTCATTGAGGAAGGGTGGGGGTTGACTCATTCCTGCACCTGCCATTGCCATAAAATACCTTTAATCGCTTATTGGCCTGCTTCTCCCTCGAGAACAGAGTAAATACCTGCCCCCCAAAATGCAGTAGTGCTAATTCAATCAGCAAACTATAACAACTAATGTGGCTTCACTTCCTCTCATTAGTCTCATACTATCAGCCCCACATTTGACATATCATTCACTGTGTACTGTAAACAGTCCTCTTTCTGCTTCCATGGGTTGGGGCCACTAGTCCGATGTGAACGCTTGCCTCCTCCCCTCTAGGCGGGAACTTCCTGTGGAGAAACCTCTCCTGAAAAGTTCCTGTCAAGACGACGCCGCCTGAAAAGCAAAGGAAGTCGCTGGGAACCCTCTCCACTAGTTCAAACTCCTCAGCGCTGCTCTTCGGTGTGCCCCCACATCTGCAAAGAGCGGATACCAAGTCGAGGGATCGCCGCTCCTTTCGTGCGGAAAACTGCCGGTAAGCGCGCAGCCTCGCGGCCCTTTCTGTCAGCGTGGCCTCGCGTCCAAATTCAGTCAGCGTGTTGATTTACTTCCATTACTTGGGCGCTCAGGGCTGTGAGATGGTCAGGGCAATGCGATCGACCAGTCTGCCTACCGCCCCTCAGTATTGGTTTCACTGGGACTCCTTTACGCCACACTGAACTTATCTCTCTAGCCCCCGCATAATTCTAATACAAGCTGCCGCCTGTGCCCGACCAGACACCCGTGCGGGAATCATTACGCGCTGACCCCTTAAGCCTGTGTTATCTCCTATCCTCGGCTCGGCTCACACAGTCAATATAAATCCCGATGCCCGACCTGGCACCCGAGTGAGTAACCAACCCTCACTATGAGTTTCAACTGGGTCGCTGACCTCATGCACGGTAACACCTTACTTGTGTTCTTCTCTTTTCATTCATGACATCAAGCGCCGATCACTCGCTCGCTCCTTTTCTTTACTCCTCAGGCTCCGTTTTTATGTCTTTGTTGACAGGCGATCAATTCACCCCAGGGAAACGGCATCCACTGTCCCTGGCCCAGTTTCCTCCTCCTCGTCGCCAAGAATTGTAGTGATGAGGAACACTGGTGCTGATAAACAAGTATTTTATTACTCAAGTAATCACACAGAATGCCGTCAGCTTGTCAACACAGAAGCCCCTGCTGCTATGTCAACATTCCATAGCGAGCGCCGGGCTGAGGAGTGGACTGTACCAAACCTGTGGAGGAAAGGGGGGGGAAACATGGGGTAGAGGGTAAACACAGTTTTGCTAGTTACAACAATGTATTATGGTTTCATAATACTGTTGTGGTTCTGGATGGCTCGGGATTGCTTCACCAACCAGCAAGGAACTCCTGACATGTGGACTCCCATGGGAATTGTTGCATGCAAAATAAGAGGTGAAGAGAAATCCCTCAAGACTAACCAGCAGCACAGCCGCTATAAGGTTTTCTAATTGGGACCCAGGAGCGGCGAACTACCTGAGGCACTGTGAGTACCTAACAGGCGTGTCTTGGTGAGTCATCCCCTGCTGAGTACACAAATACACCTGCGGGCCCAACAGGGCTTATGGGTGCTTGTCTAGGCCATTGGCATAGTGTTCCACAGTGGAATCAGTGGAGGATCCAGGGATCACTATGAATGGATTGGGTGATGGGCCATACACAATGGGCAGGAAGCCTTGGACCAGCAGTTTCTAATCAATTTTACAACCTTTGATCAATTTCTCATGACACTCTGTGAGGACTGTGAGCGAATGAACTGACTTAAGTTAGTGCATGTTCCATCTGAAAATGTGGCAAAGGGGCTCCTTTCTCAAACCTAAGTTTACATTTTTGGGGGAATTGCTGTGAACATGAAAATATCTGCAGATTTCAGTGGCAGGCAAACATTTCAAGAACAGCTGTTAAAAAGGTAGAAATTTACTTTTCAAAAAACAATTAAAGTTTTTCAAAAAACCTCTTGTAGACTGCTGTTCCTGCATGTGCTTGTTTACCTTTGGAAACAGTGAGTGTCTCTATCTATCTCTGTAATGTTCTATGCAGAACAAACATCTCACTCGTTTACAGTATACAATACAACAATAAAGTATTTTAAGTTTCTTACTGTTGAAAAGGCTTTCTTAGCAAAATGCAAAATAATGTAGTTAAAATATATGTGTAATATTAGCATGCCGACTTAAATGAACTAAATGTATTTATAAATGTGCAAAATGTAGTAATTAAACACACTTACACAGCAGAGCTTAACAAGTAGTTTGAGTAAAATTTGCTGATGCAGGCGTTAAATGTTTAAATTCTTGACCTTTTTCCATGATCATGTTTATTAAATAAATGTTTCACATAACTCTGCAAGACGTTTCTTCTTATAAAAAGAAGTTTCAAATGTGTGTTTATGAATTATTATTTAGTACAATTCTTAAGAATAATCATATAAAATGCAGCACATAAACTGAACTTGACCTCTTTCTAGCATACTTGGTTTATTCCCAAACGATGAAGCAGTGGAAATGATGTCCTTTCCTTACTGCAAATGTATCGATTTTAACATAGCGCATTGTTAGCTAACAAATTATTTGCTTTATTGGAAGGTTAGAAATGTAGTCCTAATTGTGGGAAAGGATGTTTAGAATGAAGAAGCCTCATGTGTAGTTTAGACTAAAAAACAAAGTTTCACAAGCAAAGATAACTGTCAGTACATCATTGTGTTTGCATGAGAAGGAGAGGAGTGAACATATTTCCAAGAAGAACCCTGAAAGATGATTGGACGCGATAAGGGGAATATTCAACATTAATTGCAACATTAATTGCAACTATTTATAATAGTATGTGTTCCCAGAGTTGGTTAACTCAATGCCAAGCCACACACTCTTTTGCCCTGTTTCCACCCCATTCCACACCGATTCTCCTGCCTGCATTATTACTTATTACTTTGAAATTCTAATCAATTTTGTGAACCTCTCTTTATGGAAAGTTCTTTGATCGATGGTTGACTTTTGAATACATTTTGAGCTTTGTGCTTGATCTCACTCTCTTTCGAATTTGAACTCTTTATAGGTTTCAACTGACACCTTTGGCCACGTTCTAAGAATAGGGATTTTCTTCCTTTATGGAGCACACTTAATGCATTGCATTTTAATTGAATTAACCATTATTTCTTTATCAATTCCGTAAAAGATCAATTATTGTGAAACTAATAAGAATAAAACATATGATTTTGAATAAAGACAATTTACTGAAACTTGAAATAATAAAAGCCTTAAAACTTTTTTTAATTCTCATTATTGACTAAACTTAGATAGAAACTGTGATTACTAGTTATATGATGATTTGCTCCTGATCTACTCAACCACAATGGCCGAGGTCTATTCACATGTTGGGCCACAGCACCGAGTGGGAATCAGCCCTGGGTGTGTTTTGATGGTAAAATGAGTTTTATTTAAACTGATTCCTGCTCCAGCACTCTGCTACATATCAGATTTATGAATATATTCTTGCATTAAACAATGTCTGTGTAATGTAACACAAGAATGAATATTATGCAGTTTCAAAATTAAAACTAAGTGGCTAACAAGAACATTTGAGGAAGCAGGTACAGGTTTTTTGCAATCTTATGTTGCACGTGTATAATGGAGTGTTTTAAAAAATAAATTATAGATATAATCAATCAATCTATCCAGGTGGATTTGAATGTAATATTAGCTTAAAAGCAATGTTACCACCAGTGACTGGATGCTGAGCTGATTTGAAACATATTGAATCCCATGACACTCTTATGACCAGTAACTCAATAGGCTGTTGGATTTGATCCGACTAACACACCATACAAATGTTTATCTAAACCAGGCTTTCTAAATATTTGGGCTAATTGTTTAAATTATGGAGTTAATTTTCATATTTGCATTATTTATCCATTTTATATTTTAATTGAGAACTAACCTTGCCGGTTTAGGTGGCCTATGCAGTAGCATGTCTAATGAAATAGTTAATACTACCAAGAGACGCAAGTAGACTGCTAAGCTGATATGCAATTCATACAAAGCACTCAAACAACTAATGCCACGAAATTGAAAAGAGGAGGTCTATTTTATGTACCACATCTTAAACATGACTATAGGAGTACTGATTAATAAAGCAGAGGGCATACTTGCATTATTATATTTGGAACTTGAATGACTATAAAGGTAATATGTACAGGCCAGGGGACCACAGGCACTATTGATGGGGAAGGGCAGGAAGGAATATATTGTCCTCAGCAAACAGAGGATCTTGGAAGAGCTTCAGGGACACAAAAGTGGAAGCTGCTTGTCCATAAAGAAAAATAAAGACAACCTGCATGGAACCACCAGTTATGTATCTGTCACTGTGTCCTCCATAGACACCATTAACTTTTGCACAGGGTCACACAACCATGTATACATGAATTTCAATCAGTTACCACCAGTATTTCAGTATGCAATATTCTGCTATGAGGGGGCATTAGTCACCCTCAAAAGCGGGTGTTGCAGACTTTGGGTTGTGACCTGTGACCAGCAGGAGCCCTCTACATGGACAACAAATGCCATAAAACCCAAGGAGCACCTCTAGTAAACTACAAAAATTGCCAAGAGTGAACAGTGAGAAAACATTAAAATAAGGATAGGAGACGTCGGTAAGGCGTAGGATGACACAGCCATGTAAGGACTTTTGTCCCTTGTTACATCTGTACTGTAAGTCCTACCAAGAGCTTACCATAGAATACAAACATTCAGGAGGTGTGAACCTGGGTTTCTATGGAAATTCAAAAGGGCATATTATTAAGCCCCTTATCGCCGCTTTGGCAGCAGTTTCCTGCCGCTAAAGCGGCGATAATGTTATCGCCATTCTTGATAATATGGCCCACAGTTTTCCTTCCACTGTTAGGCAGAGGCTCAGAGCGCAATTGAGCATTCAGGCTGTCTTTCCCACATGGAGAGATGTTGTGCGAGCAGTATAAAATATCATGCATTAAGATCAGTCGCAGGACTGAGGAATTCAGCGCTAGGCAAAGTATTGCAAATTTGGCCTTCTTCTTTATGTGCCAAAGCAATGAGTTTCAGGAAAGGGACATAGACAATCATTATAAACTGCCATTTACAAGAGGGCGGTCTGTCCATAGATGGCTTTTGAGGTTAACAGTGCAAGATGAGATTAACCCCCAGATTCATCAAGGTCACATTCTGCGATTTCCAAATTGCGATAATTACCGAATCGCAATTTAGAATTCGCAGAATGGGATGCATGAGAAAAAGTGATAAAAAATGCGAATCGCAATCGGCCGCAATTGCCGATTGCGATTTTGCCAAAATCGCATGAAATTCGCAATCGGCCTTTTTCCATGTTGAAATTGTGATCTCGCAATTACCAAAATCGCAAATTGCGATCTCGTTAATTGCGAGATCGCAAAAACAGGAAGTCGCATTCCGAGCACAATGATGACATCACAACCAGGAAGTAGGCAGTTCCCTCCCTCATTCTGATCCCTGAGCCTGAAAGTGGAAGCAGCACTGGCCAGAGCTCCACGACAGACCACCTGCAGCAGCACACCAGGAGACAAACAACCTCAGAAAATGTCCCAGGAAGCAGCAGAGAGCAGTTTGGTAAGGATTCACGGAGGGTGCCTGAGGCGGACAAGAGGTGAATTTGGCTGCGCATCCGCGCAAAGGTCAATGCAGTGGGAGTGACCCAGCGCTCCATTGACAAACTTAAAAAGAGGTGGTATGACCTCAGAGGGCGTGCGAAAGAACGCATCGCTGAGAGGTTGGGGGAGCGAGTTGCACCCGGAGGAGGAGAGCCCCCTGTACCACCCAACACCCCACTGGAAGACATTGTCGAGGACACCCTGAATCCAGAAGCATGCGTGGGGGTTACCCGGCTGGACTCATCCCGACCCACCCAACAATCCCAAGGTAAGTGCCATGCGACTGCGACCCTGTCCCCTAACAATGGCCGTGACTCCAGAGCTACCCATTAGACAACCCCAGTAATGCAGGCCATGCACACCAGAAATGCCCAATTGCATTGTGGGACTCGTACTGTGACCACAATTACCAGACAACCCCACACAGCCAGACCTGTCAAGTGAGAGTCATTCCTAAAGCCAGTCAGGGAATGCAAGCCTGCATGCATGTAGCAACCTCCCATATGCAAGAAACATGTCAATTATCATGGTCCCATTTACATCACAGGTGGCACTGAACAACCCAGCACCGACAGTGAGGCCCTACACATCGATGAGAACCACGATGACACCGAGGGAGAGGGCCATCCTTCCACTCAACCCGGACCATCACAGTCAGCAGCAGCAGCAGTACCACCACCACCCCATGTGGACAGGGCCACCCCTGCAGCCACAGGTGCGACACAACCACCCCATGTAACACCCTTGGCAGTGGTACTGCCAACAACAGCAGCAGCCAGGAAGCAGACAAGGCGCACAGCCACTGTGCGATCACAGTCCAGCGGACTGGTGAGGGAGCAGCGGGATGTAACAACACGCGCTGGCAGGGGGTTACATGTCCCGGATCCTGGCCTGTCCATCGAACGTCGGATGCTCAGAGTCCACCAGAAGCAGGCACATCACTTGGCAGCCATCCACCTGCAACTGCACAAGACTGCGCGTAATGTGGGCCATCTCACTGATAGCATGCAACTCATGACCGCAGCTGTCCGTGAAAACAGCCAGGTCCTGCTGTCCCAGCAGGATGTCACCCGCCGCCGCCACCGCCAGCTGCTGACCCGCCTGTCAGCTTACACAAGTTCTAATCATATAATTGGAAATGCCACCTCCCAACTATCGCGCCGCTCCCTTGCCATGCAGATCCAGATGCTGCAATGCTGCCAGGACGTCGCTAGGGCACTTGAGCAAGTCACCACAGCAGTGCAGAGTCTGCAGCCGACTGGCCATGGCCAAGCTAGTGGGGGGATGATGCCAGTGAGGGCAATTCCAGCCACAGCAGCCTGTCCTTGCCGCTGGTCACTGTACCCCGCCGCAGCACCAGACCCACTGCAGCCACACGGGCTAATACTGATGTTGAGGAAGTTGAAAGACGACTGGGTGCGTCCACCCGGAGCCGCCACTGACTCATTGTACTGAACCTGCAGGGCCATGCTGATGATACAAGCATGCCCTCTTCACATACATGGGGATGTATGAGTGAATACAGCTCTCATGTCATATGTAAATAAATTCTACATTATTGTGAAAAAAACAATAAGATTTAATAGTCACAACTTAATCTGACTCATGTTATTACTTCATTTGTCATGCATGAGTGAAGTGTTGGGTGAGGGGAGTGGGGAGTGGGTGCACTAGAAACAGTTCATTGTGATTTGGTTGCGGCGCCTGTGTCCTTCAGCAGGATTCTCCCCGGGCGCATGAGGCACATGTGCAGGTGGGCGGTTGTCCCCTTCCGACTCACTGCCAGAGATCTCTACAGGTATCCTCCGCTTGGTAGCAATGTTGTGGAATATTGCACACACGGCCAGCAGACCTCAGGCTGGTATTTGATGGCCCCACCAGTCTTGTGTAGTATGCGGAATCGGCTCTTCAATAGCCCCAAATGTCCGCTCAATGCTATTTCTTGTGTGGATATGTGCAGCATTGTAATGCTGTTGCTGTGGTGTGGCAGGGTTGAGGTATGGGATGAGGAGGTAGTCACGGAGACCGTAGGCGCTGTCATCTGAATGAAAGGAGCAGAGGGTGAGTGCCTGTCATGCGCAGCTACATGGTTGCAATGTACTATTTGTTGGCATGTGTACTTAACTAGAAGGTGTCCTTCTCCAAAGTCTCCTCTGACCAGTTGTGTGTGCATGCCGCTGTGCCGGAATATGAAGGAGTCATGTGTGCTCCCCGGGTATTGTGCCACTATGTCTGTGATGATTGTCTTAGCGTTGCACGCCATCTGGATATTCAATGAGTAGTAGGACTTGCGGTTCCGGTACATGTATTCTGTTCCTGCAGGTGGGCAGATGTGGATGTGAGTACAGTCAATGCATCCAATTACATGGGGGAATTGTGCAATGTTGTAAAAATCTAGCTTGGTCTGGTTCAAGTCCTGTTAGGTGGTTGGGAATGTGATGTAATGGTGTAGCTGGGTCAGCATGGCCTCCAGGAAACTGCTTATGCAGCGGGACATGGTGCTCTGGGAGATCCCCCCTGCAACGGCAACTATACCCTGGAAGCTTCCGGAGGCCAGGAGATACAGGCTGCACAAGACCTGGACATGGGTGGGCACGGCATTGGTCCTCTTCGTTGGGTGCTGCATCAGGGGGTCCAGGTCCCGGATGAGCTTTGTAATCATTGCCCCATTCAGCCGGTACTTGGAGTAGATTTCCTCCGCAGTTTGGCCCAGAAGTGTGATCCGCTGGCGGAAAATTTGCTCCTGGATCCTGCGTCTGTTCCTTGCTGCAGCCTGGAGCCTTCGCTGTCTGACCACCATGTAGAGTCCTGGCATTGTGACTGTCCTCATGTTCCTACTGTGTCTCCTTAAGTGTGTATGGTCAGGCCCACACCTGTGGCTAGTTTGGGAATATTTTTTTTTTCTTCTTAACTTTATGGTTACCACCTGGTTTGTGTTCTCCTTAAATGGCGCCTCGCAAATAGCGATTTTGAGGTTTTTCGCTAAATGCGATTTTTCATGAATTTGGTTTGCGAATATTTAGCGAATTCGCAAATGAAATTGCAGAATCATTGGAGTTTCGCTAATTTCGATTCGCTAAGGGGGTTCCACCTAGGATCTGCGATTTTAATAGCGATTTCGCCAAAAAAAATTGGCGATTTCACAAAATGGTCAGTTTTCTTATCATGAATTGCGGTTCATTGAATTGCGATCGCAATAGCTAATTCGCAGCTATTGCGATCGCTATTTTGGTTGATGAATCTGGCTGATAGTCTTTTCCTGTAGGAATCATATATAAGGAAGCATTTTCAAGAGCATCCCAACACATTTGCTCCTTATTTATTGTTACATTCTTTAGACCCTTAATATTATTTTTGTCCCTAAATTTTTATTCTAACAGTTATAACTTCTGCTGGAAGTACCTCCATTATATCATTGGAAGTATGGCGCATTGCTAACAACCTCAGTATAAATCTTCACCTTTAATCAGGAGCTACAACATTGGCAAGGAGCTTGTATACCTTTGTGTTTTTCTCCTAAATGGGACCCTCTGAAGGATACTATTGACACCTTTCCCATTTCTCATGTGCATGTATGAAACATAGCCAATTCAAACTTTTCAGAAACACATACAAAGCCCTACACAACACAGGACCAGAATACCTGAACAGCTGCATGCACTTTCACCAACTCACCAGACCCTTTTGTTTTTAGGATTTTATATTGCCCAAACTCGACCTGAAGATATCAGGAATCAGAGCATTTTACATGAGCACCAGTTTTGTTACAGATGGACACATTCATTTTTGTTAGGCACAGGGAGATTACGTGATTTGCACAGAATCACAGGATGTTGAGCGTCCCTACCGAGACCTGAACCAGGATCTCCAGCATCGAGGTTTACCGCTCTATCCATAAGGCTACATCCTCTCCCCAAGTAGAGCACTTATGCTCTGCCTCACTCTCACTCACACAAATCCCCTACATCTGCAAAAGAAAAACTAAAGGTTGCTCATTCCCCTACAACACACCCAAGACATGGAACAAACCCCCTCAAAACATCAGAGCCTCCTCCTCACTTCCTGTGTTCCAGCTGGCTCTTCATATAAACACCTTGGGGGCCACAAACCTGCACGCCTGCCCAAGCACCTGCATACCCTCATGGGTGATTAGTGCGCTATACAGATCAATATAATATAACACAACTTATCATAACATCGAGCGAGATGTCACCTGGGCTGCTGGGAGGAGTGACTCTTTCTTTGGGCAATCAGACTCAAAAGACCTTCTCGGCATTCAAACACTGAAATCCATGCTCTTAACTTTCTCGCACAGCATTTTGACTGACAAATTCAAGGAATGCATCTGCTGAGTAGTGAGTGTTCACACACAGGGAAGCACAAAAAACGTTGTCAGTTGTAGAAGAGGTAAGGTGCATCAGGTGTGTTAGCCTCCTGCGGCTAGAAAGCACAGCAATCATTCTGCCTACAATCTGACGGCATAAATTCTACATATCTTTACTTGGAGTAAATCATGAACACAATTTGGAGCTATCGTCAATACGTTGCATCTTCCGCTTTTCAAGCTGGGAGTTGTGACAAAAATATATAGGCTCAATTTCTCATGCCCAATCTCATGCACTTGTTGCTAGTGAGTGAAAATTGACTTATAGGTTGCCCTTGTGTGAACCATTTGCTGTGTGTGTATATTAACATAATCGTGTTATAGTTGTGATGTTTATGGTTCTCAGTGAAGCTCTGTGTAACATAACTATGATGTCAATGGAGGAAGGTAGGAAAAAAACTGGGAGGGAGGAACTAAGTTGTACAAAGGTGAAGAAATACAAGGCCGCAGTCATCAGTTAAGATGCTTAGAAGTATGTAATTTATTTGTCCAGTGGAAAGACATCCCCAAGAAAACAAAAAACAAAAATATTAAGCTCACCGGTTTATTTGAAAACCCTCTGATTTTCCTGACTAAAGGTAGAATAGGAGGACGACAGGGCAGCTTTTGAAATCCTTTGTGTGAACACATGCCTTGGAATCTTCACAGTATAAATCATTGGTATCTCTTAACCAGATTCAGGCTAATCCTGGCACTTTGTTTACTCGCGGTTCTAAGAGGTTGGCATCAGGTTGGTAACTTGGCCCCCTGCCAGTGTGATTCTGTCTCAACGCAGGACATGATGCATTTTATTATATTTTGCATGTTTTATGTGCATTTGAGGGTCAAATTTATATTCCCACTGCTGAAGGGTTTAGATGTTAATCAAGCCAGACCAGCTCTAATATTTTTGCAAATACTGCCCACAGAGTATATCTGTTTTTCTATGGCTAGCTTCTTGAGGGAAGCTGTTAAATTGAAGCTGTTGATGAATTGATAATAATCTTAACCTTTTTTTCGCACACTTATTTAGATTTAGCCTGCTTTACTGTGGAGATTTTTTTAATGTATTTTACTTTTTAGATTAGCTTATGGTTTTAATGTTGTGTATTTATGTTGTACCTGTATGGTTTATTTTTCTTATAAAACAAAATAAAATGATTTTTGATTGATAATCAAGCAGCATCCTACAGGGCAAGATTGAAGTCAATTTGATAATTGTTTTTGTATAGGAAATAATGTACTGTAAAATAGTCTATATGTGAGGAATGGAGGTGAAGCTAAACTGCTTTCTCATTACAGGGAGTCCTACGGCTAATGAAGATGTTGTAGACTTCGGAGATCATATTGTAAATGGTGACTTTTAACTTCGTATTCTCTTATGTTTCAGAATATGTACTCACTTTGTACCTCAATCAATTGGTAGGTATTTATTAAATACATTGGTAAAAAGGAAGGTTGATATAAGAGCTATGTAAGATACAACAATTGGCACACAGGTTAGGCAAGTAGTAATGAAAGGAAATATAGAAAAAAGATGGTGGTACCGGCCAATATCAGGCCAAAATAATTAGAAAGAGGTATTTAGTCAA
The DNA here is from genome assembly GCF_964263255.1 of Lissotriton vulgaris. Classification (NCBI taxonomy): domain Eukaryota; kingdom Metazoa; phylum Chordata; class Amphibia; order Caudata; family Salamandridae; genus Lissotriton; species Lissotriton vulgaris. The sequence continues at coordinate 981,917,153 of NC_141699.1, read as the reverse complement.
GTTTAGGAAACAGGCAGCCTAAAAGATGTCTTGAGAAAGTTATATACTCAATACTGATATCTGCTATGACACACAGACAACAAGTAAACTTAGTACAATTACATTTGGTAAAATTAACACTTCTAATTTAAAGAGCTTAGAGACAGCACATCTTTAGTAGAAAGTGCCATACAATCTACTATAATTCCCTGTGATAGGACACACATCCGAGTGGCAGAAGGAAGTGTAGGCTAAAACAATGAACAACTCCCCCTAGATTAAAGCTGTAATGATTCTAGTACACCGACATGCCACTCACTTGGAATAAGATGGGTGGAAATTAAATACTGGAGTTAAGGTGGATTTATCGAGAAGTGATTTTGTGGCTCAGTACTAGACAGTGCATCACCTATTTTAGTAGTTGTGTTGGCATGCATAGATGCTGCTGAGGGACTGCTGCATAACTGTCCAGCAGACATTAAACAACATGAGGACCCAAACAACTAGGGTAAGGATGCATTTCCATGGAAATGGAAAACATTCAGGCTCCTCTGCAGGCCACAGTTGAACTAGAGTGAGCTTCTATGGTATTGGTATAGCTGCTGTAAGAGACAAAATGACCTGCAGACATGCGGAAGAAGAAATGGCAATCCGAGAAGTCAAGCAAATCAGGATGCAAATGTGCCAAGTTTATTTAGCGATGGCAGAGCATGCTTCACAAAGAGCAATGAGAGTAGACTGCACTGATGAGGATGAGGTGTTTATGTGTTTTCCATGTTCTCGGCTTGCAGTTCTGAAAGAGGCAGGAGGCTGTGTGCACGCTATTTATATTGAGTTGCAGGGGGGTTAGGAAGATGAAAGAATTTGTTTTAAAGATGTTTAGCACTGGTTAACCCGTGTACTGTAAAAGGATGTCAGTCGATAGCGTAAATGAAGTAAAGATCAAGCATACTGCACAACTGTAGTGTATGGTACCAGTACACTTGTGCTGTCCTCATTCAGGTGGGTCTAAAGTGTGTGAAGGGCCATCACTTTTCAGGCATTGACCATCAGCTGCAGTGCTCAGTGTGGACTACTGTTCAAATCCCTCACTAATTATTTACTCAGTATATTGAAAATGTGCATCTTGCCACAGGAAACTGCTGCTTCAAACTACTGCCAGGATAGAAATGTGAGACCTGTAGATCAGAGCATGGGCGAAGAGAAGGGACAGGGACAGTTACAGGAAAGCTGCCATTAGAAAATGGCCTACCACCCTTATGGTGTCTACGCTACATCTTCTGCCAAAGTCTTCTGCATCTTCTGAAAAATGGACTTGCTAAGTTATGTTACATGAGAGGAACAATCTTTTGTTAGCAGAATTTGGAAGACAAAAAGGAATGAATTAGCCATGCTTACCGCAGAAGGTTTCCTCAGTAAGGAGAGACCTTTTGCTAACCTTTTTAAAGCAAAATGTAATGAATTAGAAAGGCTTCCTTCAAATTGGTTCCTCTGTAAGAGGAGCCGTGGTGATTTGCCACACGCATTATATTCGATTACTTGAAACAGTGTGACCCAGTTTTAAACAATAATAACCAAGCTTATGTTGGACTGTCTCTATTTCTGAGCCTGACTGAGAATCCTTTGAATCAAAGGAAAAGGGTAGAGAAATACACTTCAGTGATATTTGTTAGAGTAATGTTATCTGGGTTGCCAAATAGACAATTGGCTTTCTCTGTGTGGTTTCTTTCTGGCTGTTTCCTGGCTAGCTTATCGCTTCTCTTCAGCTATCCGCTCCTGCCATGGCCCCTCAAAATCATCCTTTGTGTCTTTATAACATCAGTTTTAGGGGGTCTTCTGCCACATGGTTACTGCCACATCATTAACCCCTACGTGAGACCCAGAGTAGGGGCCTCCAGCCAACCCTAGGATCAAAGGTGCTTGTCCAACAATTCGCTTTGCTTTCCTCATACTGAAACTGGGTGTTTGCAGCAGGTACATTTTGATTAGCAGTGCATCTCTCCATATAGGAATCAAACGCACTAGTCGCTTTTTATGTTCAATCACATTCAATACCCTCTTTCTCAAGTTAATATGGAACACTCCACATTCGCATGGTACAGTCTTAAAAATACATCTCATTCATTTACAACCATTCAGCACAGTTAGAAGGCCGGCTTAGGGCAGTGCGACCGGCGCGGCCGCACTAGGAGCTGACCTAAGGGACGGGGGCGCTGTGTTATTGGAGAAATGAGGGGCGCTTTTTTCACAGTGGTAGTGAGAGAATTCGAGAAGGCGGTCATGGCGTGTGGGGGCACCAAAAATGATTCACGCACCGGGCGCCACCAGCGCTAAAGCTGTAACTGGAGAGTGGCCTAGCTTCCCTGAGAGGAGGGAGTAATCTTAGCTTTCTTTCAGTAGCAGGGTGGAGCCAGATTTTTCTACCTGCTCTGCCCCGCCCTCAAAAGTAGACAACTGGTGTCCTACATGTTGGGAACCATGTTTGGGAGAGGATGTGGTCTCATGGCTAGACTGCCGACCTTGGAGCTGGGAAACCAAGGTTCGAGCCTCGGGGTCGACTCCACATACTGTGATTCTGGGCAAATCACTTAATCTTCCCGTGCCCACCCACATTTTTTTTAAATGAGTGTGTCCTTGTGTAACATATTCATGTAAAGCGCTCCAATACCTACGGGTCGAGTTTGCGTTATATATATATATGCACAAAAAAACAAAACCTAGCTTTTGTTCACGGTCGTATTTAACTAACAACGGAGTAAGTGATAAAGAGAGGAGCTTATCTGCATAGTGCTAACTCGTGCATACATGATATTCCTTCAGTGCAAAAAAGCAGCAGAAAAAATAAGAAAAATCAGCTTCATCATTTAGAGAAATGGCCTTGAGGGCCCCTCAGTAATACTAAAATGAGTCAAGGTGAAAAAAAGAAAAAACTCAGACCAGAGCATTGCTCCCGCCCCCAAGTTGTTTTTAAGACAGTCCCTTAAAGATATTTGCATATGTAGTACATTAACAACCAGCATGAACACAAACAAAGTTCGCTTACTTGGAATCTCTGCTGGCGCATCTGACTCCCCCGCTTCTGAAAACAAACAGCCGTTTATTCTGCATGTGTAAAGTACAAACAGGGACAAAACCCAAACACAGACTACAAAGAACACACTCGCGCCACAACTGGCTGCCTAATAATTAACAACAGCACCACCGTTCCAGGGATTATTTTTATGCTCATCCTGTTTTGCAACTTTCGCTGCCAACACTGATTGCCAATCAGGACGTCATCGCTGCGACCTTTTCGTGGGAAGACCAGTAGAACGTTAACAACAGTTTCACAGCAAAAAAAATCTGATGATCTTATCTTTACCACAGTTACCAGTTTAGAAGGTAGCTGGCAGAGACACACTTGTTGCCTCCAGTTTCGGGCACTGATCGCTCCTCTGTTGAGAAACGGGTAAGGATTCAAGGCACAGTTTCTTACACTATTGACCTGCCGTGTGGCTTCGTGTAATACTACAGAAAGGATACGTGTAAGTGCCCTTTCAATGTGTGGTTCCAGGTTAAAGGGCAGATTAAAAAATATAAGGTACAAAATTGATAAATCAAAATTAATCCATGCAAAAATGAAAAGGGTACAAAAATCCCTACTTGGGAAAATGGCCACCCGATTAAAGTTTCCAAATGTAAACATATTCCCTTTCCACCCATTGGGAGACCAAGTTAGATTTAAGTGGGAGCTTCACTTTTTTTGCATATTTACAGGCCAGTGTTTGATGAAGATTATCTGCATGCCAATCATTGTGCATTTTTGGGTCTTGGTAGGTGTAGTTTGCATTTCTGTATTTTTCACAAGCTGCCTGTACATCAGTCAGTTATAGGTCCACGTGTGATGGAGAGAGAGACAGAGGTCGTGGTCTCCTTATGCATCTTGACAGATTCTGGGAGCATGCCTCTTTTCTCTGTTTAACATCCTGTGCGGTCAGAGGGATGCGTGGGTTCTGTCTAGAAATACGCCTCCCATTACTGGACGGTTTGACCAAACCCAAGGCCAGTGATTCTGAGAAAGACAATTCCAAATAAATCTTGCGCTTTGCTCAACTCTACAAAGACCCTCGTCGATGTAGTTTGTAACAGAAAAACTTTATAAATTCGTTTTTTTCATGATACAATCATAAACACAAATTAATGCTGGTATTGTTTACTATCTCAGAAGTCAAAATCGTTTTGAGTGAAAAGGGAAATGCATTTTTAGAGAAAGGGAAACGCAATAGTGAGCAGACTTTCATTTGGGCAGAAAAAAAAGGGAAAGATGGAAAAATCCCACATGATGAGGAGGAGGAGGGTGGGTGGGTGGGTGGTTGGTGGTGGTGGAGCTGTCCCTACATGCATGTGTGCATATGTCTCTGTGTGCACGTGCATGTGTGATTAAAGCAACTCGAACAACTGAAATGTACCCACTGAAGAGTTAGGGTGTTTATTGCCAGTTTAATCGCCAGAATAAGGGGGATTCCAAACAGCACACTTAAGGTGCAACGCAAGTTGCTAACACGAGGAAGAAACTGATATTGAAAAACAAAAATACCGAAAATGATGAAATGAAACACTAAGTTAGAAAATAAATGATTCTTGTTTTCTCAATGTTTAGACAGAGACATCTGGAGGCCAGCCAGATGGCGGAGGCAGGAAGGGCCTGGACGCCACAGATACCCACAGACTGTCACAACCTTTGGCATAAGACCAGAAACTTTGGAGTTACACTTGTTCAGAAACTTGGTGAAATTTGAATTTGACATAATAAACTGCACCTGGTGACTCGGGCAAGTGGGTGTCTTAACATTGGTCGAGTTTCAAACACGTAAAGGAGAGTGAACTTATCTCATGTTCATTGCCTCTATCCAGAGTCAGCATTTCCAATTATTCAAAAAAGACTGTTTTGTGAAAATGGTTTGGGGAATAAGTTTTCTATAGTGAGAAGTAAGAACAATCTTTGCTTGACTATCGTTCCTTGGGAGAATTTGGAGGAAGTGCTGGCCAGAAAGAAAACCACAAACTGTGTGCTTGCCTAAATATTTGTTACAGATATGCTTCTTGAATAAAAAATGCTAGCTTTGCTTTGCTGACATAGAGAAAAGGCAGTTAAGACAACAAAAAATTCTACATTGGTTAAAATACCTTTTAGGACGCTTCCACCCCCCACTAACCCGTCATTTACATTTACCACTGCCTCTTCGAAATGAATTTGAGGAACAAGCGCTTTAGACTACTGTGTAGTGGTAAAGAATTCTCGTTAGCAAGCTATAGCAATATTTATATGTACGGGTATATATTTATTGTACAAATTGCAGAGGTATACAACCTATTACTTCATAGGGAACTCTGAAATATAAAAACAATTTCACAGCTCCCTGTGAAATATTCATTTGATCATCATATTGACAGCCCCTGCACTCTGCAGGGCTTTACCACTCCCAGGGTTACTAGGATTGGCCGGTACGTTTGACCACATATTGCAACAAGGTTGTGTACATTTGGTTTTTAACCACAAAACCTCAGGGAAGACCTGGAGAAGGGAACTAGAGGCACTAGGAGTAGGCAGCCTCCAAACTGCAATGTTTAACACAAAAAGTGCCGCTCCTAGTATGATGACCTAAGTGATATAGTGTTAACTTGTGGGTGCAGGCATCTCACAAAAAGTGAAAGACTGGTATCACACACCACCTGGTGTCATGCTTCATCATTGACCAGTCCTCGCCCTCTAAAAACTTGGTTTGATAGAGGGCGGGCATACACCTGAAGAAAGGAATGCACTTCTTAAGCTAAGTGGGGGACCTTACAAAAAAAGTGAGGTTAAAAAGGTCATTCCAGATGTCATACTTATTTTAATGTAACTGGCATCTGTATGGTGTTTAAAATAAATGTAGTCAAAATCACCAGGTAGGGAGGAAGAAATTCATTTGTCCATTCTGTTTCCTCGTGTAAGTTCTCATTAATCAAAAAGAAGGCGGGAATGGACAACTTGTAACTGCGTTACCAAGGTTCTCTATCTCTCTTAATAAAAAAAACCCTCATACATGCATTGTAGAAACGTTGGCTGTATATCTTGGTTCTCCGCCTACACTAATGCGTTATTGCATCATCATTGGGTTTTTTGTGTGTCGTATGCATGCCTCAAGCCTGAGGCAACCACTGGACAACGCAGTAGTGTCCAGGGATAGATGATAGACCATACTCATACGTAAAGTGAGTAAAAAACAAACCCTCATCCCAAATAAAAACTTTAATTCAGACGTGGATGAGGGAAGTTCTTAAAAATGATAGTGTGTATATATGAGGATCTTGTTACAGGATCCACTATACATCTATTAATCATTTAATCGACATGTTTCTGCCCCATTGTGCCCAGCCGGGTCTATGGGGTATTCATCACTTCCGGGCGCAGAGTCAGCACAAGACAGCTATATGCGAAGAGCGGCTCCGGAATACTGAAGCAAGTGTGAAGGGCTGAAGAGGCACAATATAACCTCGCCCAGAATTAAGTGGAACACAAGACCCACTGTAGTTACTGCACAAATAGTGTAAGTACTGTTTTTTCCATCCTGATGAATGCCCCATAGACCCGGCTGGGCACAATGGGGCACAAACATGTCAAACATGGGCCAGTCATCTTACATAGTCCAAATCTGTACCTTCTTATTTCTTGTCAACCATATCTGTTCCTCCTTCTCCTCATGAGACTTTTCTGAACATTGCTCGTTCCTTGGAACTCTCACCTCTGACTAATTGGAAGCCATTCCAAATACTACAGTACTTTTTCAAGATAAAGCAAAAACAGGGTAAGCTCTTGTGATGGTTGCTGCAAAAATGTTCATGCCATATAATGCTACATGGTTATTCACCTTCGGCCAGTTTTACCACTGGCTCCTGTTTGCACCTTACTAATTCTGTGCACTCTGCCGGATTTACTAATTAAGGACAGTGCAAAGTGGTGGTCCGCACAAAATCCTGCCCCATCAAAAATCATCCGCAAAGATTCTTTCTGCGAATACTAGCTAACAACTATGAGTGCAGGAGCTGAGACCTGGGTCGGTCTCTATCTACCCTGCCAGCAGCAATCACTCACACACTTAGAGGATAAACATGCAAAGCGTTGCACCCAACAAAAGAATTGCAAATCTTTGATATATTCCCTTGCAACCTACAAAGGGGCCGTGTGCAGCACCACGGCGCTCATGACGAGCTGGGCTCGTCATGAGGCACAGTGCAGCTGTGCCCATGACGAGCTGGGCTCGTCATGACTCCGTCCACTCCCGTAGAACGTCCGCACAGGGAGTGGCGGGGCCATTATGATGAGCCCAGCTCGTCATGAGCACAGCTCCACCATGCCTCATGACGAGCTGGGCTCGTCATCAGCAGGCAAGGGGTTAAGAATAAACTAAACAAATGTTGGACAGAAGGAAATAAGAGTAAAGCTGTCGAATCTAAACTATAGTTCAAAACACTACTAAGATCAAACATTCCACATCTAGCAAACAAAATGAAGATGTAAACATATGAGGCAATGTATGTTTATACTGGAGATTCTCCAGAAAGAAAGGAAAATTTGCATAGCAAACAGAGTAACAGAGGGACGTGTGTGTCAACATCTAATTACCAAACACAAATTTGCCAACAAAAGTTCACTATTTGCTTGAGATGTTTCTTGCAGGCATTTAAACAGGCATTATAAGAGAGTGTAAACAATGTAAATGTAACAGCAGACTTACCAGATTCATTTTCTGAAGTTTCCGAGCTCCCTGAGCTGCTATCATCTAATAAAATAAACACTTTATTAGTCAATACTACAACAGAATGGTAGGAAAAGATATGTTTATCGATATAGTGGCTCTACAATTTCAAGATTACACCACTGGGTCTCACACTGATCAAATGCCAGTTTCATTAGCTATCAATACCACACCATGTATAAATAATAATGCCAGACAACTAGAAATCTGTAACCTGTTTACATTAGTTAAGGAAACTTAAAATGAGATATTTTGCACACAAGCTTCTAGTAATGTATAGACACTCAAGTAGCAAAGTGGTGAGTGTTATAGTCATCAATAAAGCTCAATTCCAAATCTCATTCAAATGCATTGATTTTAAGTGCCCTGCAGCCTTGACCTGGTAGAGGATGCACCGTCGTCATGCTCTGACAATGTTAGGCTACAAGAACGAGAGTGGCACACAGTGCTTAATTTGTCCAAAAAAAAAAAAATAAGTGCCAGGACTCTCGTCAAGAGACCACTGCAGCTTGTACCTGCCCCTGCCATGCTGCCAATGCCAGTAACAACACAACTGCTAACCATCACACTCTTACACGTGTGACAATTCAGACTATTTTGGCCACCAGCAGGTAATAGTAATTTTTTTATAAATATTGAATTCATAATTAACTGTTGTTGTGGTCAGCTCTGAATTAATAAGACAGCAGCACCCTCTGGCAGACTGTCACAAGCGCTGGTGCTGACAATTAAGTGCCAGTGCTGAGCACCGGAAAGAACAGGCTCAAATTAAGCATTGGTGGCGCATAATACATTTTACCAAGGCTCACTCAGCACTTGAGCACATCTACTGACTTACAGAAAATAGCAGAGTTTTCCAAATATTGGAGTACTGTAAATGTGTTTAATGTAAACTTTAATTAAAAAACCTGAAGAACTATATGCAGCATAAGCAAGCATTGTCTAAAGTAAATAGGTATCAGCCTTGGCTTTGACAAAATATGTTGTCATGGAGAACAGCCACAAATATGCACATTCACAGCAATGCTTTTAGAATGGGTTTTTAAAACATAGGAAAATGAATTAAAATATTACCGCTTAGGATGCACTTGCTGTCACAATTGCCACCTTCTATTGTATTTAATTGCAATAAATCCCATTAAAAATTATTGCTGTGGATGCACACATATCCGGGGACGCTTTGCTGAACTTATCCTACCTGCCGGGACCCTGTGCTTAGCTCCTTGGACTCTAGTGCTGCGGGTCCCGCTTCGTGTTGTGTGGACATTGGAACTGGTGACCTCTTGGAGTCTGCGTTGGGTGAGTGGGTTGCAGGCAGGGCTGCAAGCAGCGGGACCGGGACTGCATTTCCCAGGAGTCCTCGCTGCCCGAATCAGTATCACCTGGGCCGCTCTCCCTGCTTGCCCCGCCCCACCAACGATCTTTAAAATTCCCTGCCCCAGGATTGAATGCGGGACGCTTTGCTGAACTTATCCTACCTGCCGGGACCCTGTGCTTAGCTCCTTGGACTCTAGTGATGCGCCTCACGGTACCCGCTTCGCGGGTCCCGCTTCGTGTTGTGTGGACATTGGAACTGGTGACCTCTTGGAGTCTGCTGTGGGTGAGTGGGTTGCAGGCAGGGCTGCGAGCAGCGGGACCAGGACTGCATTTCCCAGGAGTCCTCGCTGCCCGAATCAGTATCACCTGGCCCGCTCTCCCTGCTTGCCCCGCCCCACCAACGATCTTTAAAATTCCCTGCCCTAGGATTGAATGCGGGACGCTTTGCTGAACTTATCCTACCTGCCGGGACCCTGTGCTTAGCTCCTTGGACTCTAGTGCTGCGCCTCGCGGTACCCGCTTCGCGGGTCCCGCTTCGTGTTGTGTGGACATTGGAACTGGTGACCTCTTGGAGTCTGCTGTGGGTGAGTGGGTTGCAGGCAGGGCTGCGAGCAGCGGGACCGGGACTGCATTTCCCAGGAGTCCTCGCTGCCCGAATCAGTATCACCTGGGCCGCTCTCCCTGCTTACCCCGCCCCACCTAACAAGGGCCCTATTTTAAACACGTACCATACCCGCTGCGCGGGAGCGCCCGGGCAAAGCCCGGGACAAGGGCGGGACCGCCTGTGGCCGTCAGGGGCCGCAGGAGGCTGGGCTGGGCCCACTCTAACTCCTTGTTAAGCTTCGGCTGGAATAGTGTTGAAGTATTGAGCTATCATTCCTTTAGCAGAGTGATTCCGTTGTAAATTGTAAACGTCCTGCCCTTTCCTTGTATTGTTAATATCGCTAAACATGTCCTCACCCCCTACTACTCCCATTTTAAATCCCCTTCCACCTACGGTAGGGGTTGCCATTCTGGGTCCTTTAGATAAGTACTTTACTAGGGCTGCCCGTGATATCGATAGAGAGATCGCCCTAGCAGAGAAACGCTCTGAACGTAGGCAATCTATCGAACTACTCAAACTTCCCATAGAGAAGCGGACACCCCTAGGTTCCTTAGTCTCGGTCCCTCCATCTCCGCTCACAATTGAGTTAGATTCCACTGTTGGTTTACCCCTGGAAAAGTCCCTTGATTTATCCCTGTTGCCTAGCTCAGTTGTGGCGGAAAGTATGTTAGGTCTAGACCTGCAGACCTGTAACGAGCTACCGGCCTCAGTGTCTACAAACATACTTCCACCTACGCCTATTGATAATATTACTCCTGTTAATGATTGAACTATTGTTTTACTAGGCACACCACCTCCCGCAGCTCCTAAGAATCCCCATAACAAAAGGAAAAGGATTACTAGTCCCCGAAAAAGCTGTCACTTTAAACCCCATAAGAAAACTAGGAAACTAGGAATTGGCATAGGAGTGGGAGCTTCTCATAAGGTCAAAGGGGCTGGTTTAGGAGGGGTCCAGGCTGACAAGGGAGAGGTGTCCTCTGAGAATCCACTAGGCAATCCAAATGATATTCTGACGATGGCATCTGCTGAGATCATTTCCCCAGATACTCCTTTACTCAGGCAGATTGAGAAATTGATGAAATCTCTACTGACCCCTATTGTAGAACGAGTGAAAAGGTTAGGGGAACGTCTGGATAGCTTTGAACAAGCAACCCTAGACAACTTATTTTCAACCAAATCCCTTATTAAATTACATTCTAGGACTGGGGATAGTGGCAATGGGGGGACTCAAGTGGATAGGATGAGCTCTACCACTCCACAAGACTCCTCCAATATAAGTGGAATGGCTAGTGGGGTAGCAAGTCTAGAACCTTTACATCCTCCTGTTGTTTCCACCAAAGGGGGGTCTCGTCCTTCAGTTCAAAATCACAAGAATAATCCCCACTCATCATACCAATCAAGGGCGAATAAATCCCAACCTAAGAAGCAACTGGCACCCGAGGTAATGGGCACTATCGATACATCTAAATCAAAGCACTCTGGAATCACCAATTGCCATGATCCAGCCCAAACCACCAAGACTTGTCTAGCTCCGCCTGTAATTAGGCAGCCTGACACTTCCCCTCCTAAAGTTGCCCGTAGAATACCTCCTATGAATCTGCCCCCAGAATGCCATCCCTTTGTTGCCATTCTTACCAACGTTCCACCACTGTTGGCCGGGCAGCAAGAATCCTTCCAGATGTCAAAAAATAAAACCATGCACTGGTTAAGGATAAACAGACCGCTGCCAAGGGAACTTGATGGGCTGATCCTAGGTGTTAGAAGGGTAGGTTGGGTAGGTAGGGGACGCAAGAGTTTTGAGGGGGACTGTGTAGTAGTTAATTTTAAGGATCCCAGGGTAGCCTTACAAATCTCTAATCAGAATCTAGGTGTCAGCAGCTCTGGCATTGGAGTAGTTGACCTGACCTTTTTTTATCCAAGAACAGTCAGCAACCACCTTGGTCCTGCCCCAGATACAAGATGTTATCTTAATTTTGTACCCCCCGGATTTGATCCCTTCCTTGTGCCCAACCAGCAAACCCTGTGGCCGGGGAACCATGGAAGGACCATAGGTTATTGAAATGATATTTCCCCTGGGGTTGTCTCTTCACCCATGGGTCTGAGCCCACGGCTGGTTCCATGTTCCCTGGAGACCACTGTCAGTGGAAGGTTACCCATCTCTATTGGCAGGGGTCCCCGGCCACAGGGTGAAAATCTTGGTAGTGGGTCTAAGGAGGGAACTAGAGTTTCCCGCACAATCCCCGAGAGGGGGCAGGATATTTATCCTGTCTCCCTTGTTGAGCCTAATGTGGCTGGCCCTATTGTGAAGATTCTTAGCTGGAATGTTGCTGGGATCGCAAGGAAGCTGGCTGTTCCAGAATGGAACTCCTTAGTGGAGGGTTTCTCCATTTGTATTTTCCGAGAAACCTGGAGTAGGGAGCCATGCCACAAGGTAGGTTATTCATCCTTTTTCTTGCCAGCAGTTCCATCCCCTTCTGGGAAAGTTCGCCCCTCTGGAGGTCTTCTTATATGGGTTTTTATTTCACTTGGTTGCCAGGTTACCCAGCGTATGACCGACTCCCTTGACCTTTTGAGTATATCGCTTATAGGACCAAAGAGAGGGTTAACCCTAGACATTTTTAGCATCTATGTCTGGGGCATGAAGGGAGGCCAACCCTCATCCACCGTCTCCGAACTTGAATTCCGGTTAAGAAGAGGTCTCGATAATTCCCATGTTTTAATTGCTGGTGATTTTAATTGTACGTGTGAGCTTCTTGGGCTGGAGGAGTCCTTGGGGACTGTTGAGGATGATAACAGGAGAGGTATACCAACTTTGTCCTTGCCACCTATCAAAAGGTGGTCCCAAGTGGCGGTCCAAATCTATTCACTAACCCTGGAATTTGATCTTCGGGCAACGAATGGTAGGACGTCTCTGGATCCTTCTGGAGCGTATACTTACAATAGGGTGGATCATACGTCTAGAATAGATTATATTCTTCTTGACGTCAAATCCTGGGCTCATTTGCTGGACATGGAGGTACTCCCCTCAGTAGAGAGCGACCACAACTTGCTCTCCCTTGCTCTTCGCCCCTTTTGGTCGGAGAACTCGGTAGTCCACGTGTCACCTACAACTCCTGTTTACCAGGAGCTTTATCCCTCTAACTGTGGCAGGCGCTTAAAATGGAGTAAGATAATCATGGACAAAGGTAAAGTCCTATCCATTTCAAATCTTTTGGTCTCTGCCCAGTCCAGGATAGATGATTCCATGTTAAGTCCAGAGGAAGTATCATCACTCTTTTGTGCTACTACTAAGGCTTTGAGCAAACTTTTCTATCTTCCCAACACTGCCTCTTGCGTGGTAAAATCCAAACCAAGGCAGAACCCTTATGAATGGTACACTAAAAAATGTAGGGAGAAGAAAAGGTCTTTGATCAATGCTGTGAAGAGCAAGTCAGTGCCAGATATACGCTTGGTAAGGAAAAATTATTCTTTGACTGTGACGGCAGCAAAGAGGGAATGGGAGGATCGTTTCTGGGAGGACTTGAGGAAAGCTAGTCTGGACAGGGACGCTAGAGGTTTCTGGGCCCTCATAAGATCCAGGGACAGACCAGTCAGTTCATTACTGACGTGTAATATTACCCCCCAGAGCTGGTTCAATCACTTCTCATCCCTCTATGTTGCAAGTGATCTACTCACTAGCAACACTCCCCTGCTAGGACTTTTTGCAATGGGATTAGAGTATGCCCCTTTTACTGCGAGAGAGGTGTTGGACACAATTAAAACCTTGGAACCATTGAAAGCAGCAGGGCCCAATGGCCTACCTGGTGACCTAATACGGGCAAGCCCCGGGGAGTGGGGGATTCTCGTATCTTCTCTGCTAAACGCCATCACGGAGGGTGCGCCCATTCCGGAATCCTGGAAGGGGGCAGAGGTTGTCCCGATATTTAAGAAGGGGTGCCGGGACAGCCCTGCCAACTACAGGCCTATAAGTCTAATTGACTCCACGCAAAAATTGGCAGGGAAGGTAATCTTGCGAAGGATGCTAGAATGGATGGACTACAATAACATTCTGTCGGACCTCCAAGCAGGGTTATGCACTGGCACAGGGACCATTGAGCAGGCCTTCAGATTAACTCTTCTCCATTGGAAGGTGGTGGTACTGGGAGGGGGCAGTCTTTATTTAGCCTTTATAGATCTGAAGACTGCCTTCGACCTGGTTCCCAGGGAGAAGTTATGGAAGGTTCTGCTAGATCTAGGGTTGCCCCCGTACATCCTTTTCTTATTGTTAAAATTTCACGATGATAACTTTGCTCAAGTGCGATGGGGCACGAAGGGCGAAAAAACAGAAAGAATCCCTGTGGGAAGGGGCGTCCGTCAGGGATGTGTCTTAGCGCCCACTCTGTTCTCGCTTTATGTAAACGGAGTGGTTGACCATCTACTTGGAACTGCCTCGGACGCTCCTTCATTGGCGGGCAAACGGATCCCTACACTGCTCTTTGCAGACGACACTCTCCTTATTTCCAAATCCCCCATGGGTCTACAGAGCCTCTTAAATAGTTTCCAGGAGTTCTGTCTGTTGAGAGGCCTGGTAATCAACACAGACAAAACTAAGTTTTTGGTTATGAACCCCCCTAGGAAACTTGGCAGGCCTCCGACTTTGAACTCTGAGCCATTAGAAAGAGTTTCCGAATTTGACTATCAGGGTATCCGCCTCAATGATTCCCTTTCCTGGAATTCACATATTTACAAAATGCTACTGGGCCACAAAAGGGTAGGAGGAGCATTACTTAAGAAACAACGCTCCTCATCCAGCAAACCTCTAGCCCCAGTTGTGGAAATATATAAAGCGAGAGGGGTCAGTGCCGCCCTATATGGGGCGGAGCAGTGGGGCACCTGCAATTTGGACCCAATAGTCAAATCGGAGATCAAGTTTCTGAAAGATCTGATGGCTTTACTGGATTTAGGTTGTAGACCTATCGGGGACCAGGCGCAGCTTCGCCCACTGCTCCTTTGGGCGAGGTTGTGGCGAGTGCCCAAATTGATCTCCTATGCTGAAGCTCTGTCTGAGGTCATGGATATGGCAGGGTGGTCTAGGATCAAGTGGCTGAGGGATGTCAAAAGACTATTAATGGAAATAGGGTTACCCGATGCTTGGGCCACGAAATCTGCCCCACCAAAGGCTACAGGTAAAAAGCTGTACTGGAACTGGGTCTCTGCGAAACTACATTCAGACTCACGCCATTGTAACGCAACAGTAGCTTTTGTGAGAATTAAGGATGTGGTGGCATATGAACCCTATTTAGACATCATCTCCATCCCTTTTGACCGCACCCTGTATTTTAAGTTCCGTGTGGGGACCCTACCTGTAGGGGAGGTGGTTGCACGCTGGAAGCGCCCTTATCAACTTTCCCCCTTTTGTGCATCTTGTCCTACTCGCATAGAGTCTGTGGCTCACATCTTCTTTGAATGCCCGGATTATCGTGCCCCTCGCTCTCGTTGGCTTAAACCACTCTGTAGACTTCTGGGCATTCGTCAGTGTCTAGTGGTGATGCGTACTTTAATGACTGACACATCCCCTGTGATTGTATGTGCTGTCGCAAAATTTTTGAAATGGTCTTGGTTGATTCGTAATAGAAGGCTTTCTGTATCAATTTAATCCTTGTATTAACCTTTTAAATCAATTCTTGTACTTATTTTTAACGATTATGTGTAACAGAGTGTATTTGATATTATTATGAAATTGTATTTTTGTATTGCTTTTATGGTATTGGTATAGCGAAATAAAGCCAATCAATCAATCAATCAATCAATCATATCCGCAGTGGCAATCTTTGAATGAGATTTGTTAAAATAAAACAAGGTCCATTCGTAGATTTCCATTGCACATGCCTTGCATTTGCATGCATGGGTGGCCATCTTGGAATGGTAAGAACACCAATTTAATATTGCCACCAGACGGATGGCAGGTGCGAAAAGGGGGAGAGAGACTGGATGGGGAAGGAGGAGTAGCAGGGACAGACTAAGGCAGGGGAAACAGTACATCATATGCAGAGCAATGAAGCAAGATCTGACAACAGCAGTGGGAGGATACATCTTCCATGCAAAATACTGTGAGACTGAAATGCTCCTGAGCAGGAGAAGCACACGAATAGGGAGGACACCCCACTGAAGCAGGAAAGTGACAACATTATCAAATAATGAGTATGAGGCTGACACAAAAAGCAAATCTTAGGATATACAATGTATTGGAAGTAATAGGTTATAACAGACAGCTAAAGATGTGTGTAGCCGAGACCTAAAAAGAATCTTGTCAAGCACCGTCCCCCTTAATTATCTCAACACACCTGGTCTCTGCCCTCCAAATCACATGCTGGTTTCTGTGACCTGAACCTGCACCACCCACAGTACACACATAACAACATAACACTGGTCAATGCACAGCATCATATGGTTGAGTTGCCAAAAATGCAATAAATATCTATACAGGAAATCATTTTCTACTGCTTACTAACAGTAGGATCATGCTATGTCAAATACCTAAAACATCATTAATGTACCCCTGGTGCCCTACTTGGTTGCTTTCGTAATCCAGAGGACTTGCACTGCAAAAGGAGGTGTGGTGTGCAAAACAACAACATAGACGATGCAAAACATCTGCAGGGATAAATAACATGATATCCCGATAGGGGAATTTCTAGAACTAAAAAGCATGCGCTAAAATATATAGTCACTCGTAATCAGTGCCTCATGTTGGAAGCGATAATTATCATACCACCTTAAATCCACCACCAAGGTGCTCAGGATTCAATGGGAGCGGTAAGTATTGACTACTCTTACATTTTGGGGGATAACTGGGAGAATTTGAGGCTTATCGCATCAAAATCCGAGTGGCCTTTTAAATACGGAACTTTTTCCTGTGTTAAATTCCAGCAAGTTGACCTCGCGAATTTTAACTGCAAACTTTATCACACCTGGTAATTACCAGGTGCATTACATCTCCCACCTCATAATTGCAATCCCTTAGCAAATAGTTGTGCAGGGTTTCCCATATAATGTGCCACTTTTAATGGAGGTCTTAGCAATAAAACACCAACCAGAAAAAAACAGGGACACCCTTCTAATTGGAGTTTCTGGTCAAGGCCCTACAAGACAAGTTTATTATAGGGTTCGACGAGCATAGACAGAAGTAAAATAATTCATGTAAAGCCTACTCTCAATAACATCATGGTTTCTCCACTCAATGTCCTATTTGTGACATACAGATGCGTGGTTGGAGCTTTAGGGTTAAAGTAGTCCTACTTGAACACCATCACGTCGTAACAGGGAAGAAATAAATCTCCTTTCACAGCTGTGAGGGTTACACTCTGCTCATGCCAAGGACCTTGGCTTCAGGTCACCCAATAGAGCGTTGTGGGTTCAGCTTTCCGAGTGGAATTTCAAGCAAAAACCCTAAAATTGGATGAGTGCCTTTCCCCTTAAATTGCCTACAGATGTGCTCTCGCGGTCAAGGGAGGCAGTGGAAACCTCTCCCCTTTGTTATGTTCCTTCTAAAAAGTCCATGCACACAATTATTCATCACACTATACACATGGGGACCAATTCGCAGCGATATTGCTCTGCGAAAGTGTGAACTTCTCTTCTAGTACCAGTGGCGTAGGAAGGGGGGTGTGGTGGGTGCTGGCCGCCGCGGAGGTCATCACTGAGGGGGGTGACAAAATGGCAAAAATATGTGTTTTAAACATACATTTTTTTCACATTTTGTGAAACCCGCGGGGGGGGGGTGAAAATAAATTTTCCGCACCGGGTACCACCTGTCCTTGCTACGCCACTGTCTGGTACTCCTGGCTTACTTCTGGAATTCAGGATAAGCCAGGAGTACTAAAAGAGTCAGTTACTGCAAAATCTTTATGAATCACATATATCTGGTGTTTAACAAGTCAAAACAAAAATTGGAAGGAACAGCTAATACCGGTATGTGTTAATTGGCTTCAATCTTTCTGGATAATGTTCGCCTTTCATTTCGTTTTTCTTAATATTCAAATAAGTCGAACAGCAACCTGGTATTTTCTCATATTAATATTTACTGCAGAGGTTAAAGTCTTCAGCTGCGGTCATATTCTGGTTTTCACAAAGGTGAAACTATTACAGTCAAATTTAGGATTTTTTCCCAGTTTTCTCATGGTGGCTTTCTCCAGCTTCCACCAACAAAGCTGGCCCCAGGCTGGGTCCAGTTCACGTGCATCAGTAGACCCACACTCATGCAGACATCAGATATGAACTGGATAGCTAATGCTGGTCAGCAGCGTCCCAAACTCTGCACAATCTTAATTATAACAAAAGCTCCATAGAATATACCTTCCTTTTATTTGCATGCGTACACTTTTAATTAACAAATGTTCATCGTAAGTATTTATGTGCTGTCCCACAAATTATCTATTCGTAAGTCATTTCATATTGATAATCATACGGAAAGCTTTATTTCCATGCTTATTTTTAAGTAAGCACCAGTGATACTTCACTAAACAGATTTTCACCTTGTTTCAAATAGGTCATTTAACAAAGTGACATTAATTCCCAGGCCGTGTCCTGGACTGCACTAATAATAATGGGGCACATGCATCAAACTAATTACCGTCGCAAATGGGCCGATTCGCAGAATCGCCCCCTTTGCGACCGGTAATTAGCCATTTGGGATGCATCAAGCCCAAAGCCATTCGCAAAATAGGTAATCGCAAAATGTGTGATTACCTATTTTGCGAATGCAGTTAGGGAATTGCAATTTGCGATTCCCTAAATGCAATGCAAGAAGCAATCTCGGGTTGTGAATTTGCATTAAGGAATCGCAAATTACCATCAACTTCAAGTTGATGGTAATTTGCAATTCCTCAGAAAAATTCAAAAAATTGCATTTTTTTCTAAGTGCCATATGGGCCGCAAATGTCCTTAGGGGAATGTGTGTGCTCCACATGTGCACACATGCCAATTTTGGGGGTGCATCAGGGTGGCCTTTTGGCCCCCTAGCACCCTTGAAATTGCATACGCAATGTGTGATTACCTATTTGGTAATCGCAAATTGCAAATGGTTTTCCATTCATTCCTATGAGCCTCTAGGCCCATAGGAATGAATAGGAAAGCATTCCCTATTAGAGAATTGCAATTTGCGATTCGCTTATAGGAAATGTGTAGGGATCGCTTTTTTTTTAGCGAAACCTACATGCATGGGCAATTGTGATTCCTTAATAATTGCTATTAAGGAATCGCAAAGGCTTACCTTGATGCATGTACTCCAATAATCCATATTTGTAAATCGAAAACATATCACCCCTTAAGGTTTCAAGGCGCTGAGGGCCATCGGAAGGATTCGGTGAGCTATTACCCAGAGTCACGGTGCTGAGATGAGCTGCCACTGGCGCCAGGGATCGAACGGTGAGCTCCACGCTCCAGCGTCAACCACTTTGGCCACTGCGCCACACCTCTCCTTTTTAAGGAGCCTGTACCTACCTTTGAATTAGAACATTGGAATGTTGAGCGCCCCATTGAAGACAGAGGGCAACATTTAAATGGGGTTAAGAGAGGCCTTTGTTTTTACTAGGGGCAAAATTAACCCAAGAAATCTTTCAGGAGTATTTCTTCACTAGCATTAAAACGTTAATAAAAAAAAGACTTCAAACTGTTTCCTTACAATATTAGAATGAAGTTGAAACTTTTTCATCCAAAGCACTATTACATTTCAAGCTTTAGATTGCAGGTCCTCGGGGCACATGGATGTAAAGCAGCTAAAGCAGAAAAGTGCAGTAATGACAAGTGAGGTAAGACATGTTATGACTTATTCAATAACAGCCCCATGCAGTCTGTAGCCTCCTAAATCAAGCCGCAAAGCTGTGTTTGTTAATGTACAAGAGAGCGTCACATGGATTTCAAAAACATTATCATCTTAGTTCAAAGGCTAACACGATTAATTTTTTTATAAACTTTGCTTTATTGATTTTCACACACGAAACAACCAAACAGGGAGTGCAAAGTACCAAGTACAAAATCTGGAAAGCCCCCATAACTACATCAGGTGATGTCTCAGCAATAAACAGTATCGTACACAGCAAAAATAAGCACCAAAAGAATACAGCATGGGGAACATTATGTTACCAGATCCAAGCCATCGAGCCGGGTTCATAGCAGAGAAACCATCAATGTCACCCTTGGCTGTCATATCAGCTGTACAACAACACATATTACGCAGAAGTCCTACCCCACCGTCTGAACTATCGTTCAAGCTGTATTTCCCCTCATCATTGTATTTGACTAGCAGGGGCCCCCACTGCATGTTTCCGTCCGCAGCCCCTCCATCAGTGCGGTAAAGGTGCATGCAGTTCTTCTCCCACCTTGCCGCCAAAACCTGGAACACCCTCCCCATCCTCCTACGGCAGACCCAGGACCTACTAACCTTCAGGAGGCTACTCAGGACCTGGCTATTCGAGCAGTAGAAGCACCCCTCCCCCCACCTCAGCGCCTTGAGACCCTCGCGGGTGAGTAGTCAAGTCAAGTCAAGTCAGAGAATTTATATAGCGCACTACATATCAAGGCGCTTAGAAAGGGGAGGAGGATTACTTGTCAAATATCCACGTTTTAAGTTGCTTTCTGAATGCTAGGTGGTTCTGGGTAAGGCGAAGGTAAGTGGGGAGTGAGTTCCATGTTTTAGCAGCCAGGTATGAGAAGGATCTGCCTCCCATGGTGGTCTTGTTGATGCGAGGTACGGTGGCGAGGGCTTGGCTGGAAGAACGTAGTTGGCGGGAGGGGGTGTAGAAGGACAGTCGTGAGTTGAGGCATTCTGGTCCGATGTCGTAGAGTGATTTGTGTGCGTGGGTTAGCAGTCGGAAAGTGATCCTCTTATTGACGGGTAGCCAGTGGAGGTCTTTAAGGTGACCAGAGATGTGTTCGTTGCGTGGGATGTCTAATATGATCCTGGCTGAGGCGTTTTGAATTCGTTGGAGTTTCTTCTGGAGTTTAGCGGTAGTGCCCGCGTAGAGGGTGTTTCCGTAGTCCAGTCGGCTCGTGACCAGAGCGTGGGTGACTGTTTTCCTTGTTTCGGTGGGGATCCAGCGAAATGTTTTTCTGAGCATGCGGAGAATGTTGAAGCAGGATGAAGAGACGGCGTTGGCCTGTCTGTTCATTGAAAGTGAGGAATCCAGGATGACGCCTAGGTTCCGTGCGTGGTCTGTCGGGATGGGTGCTTTTCCGAGGGCTTCCGGCCACCAGGAGTCGTCCCATGCAGAGGGGGATGTACCTAAGATGAGGACTTCTGTTTTGTCTGAGTTCAGTTTCAGACGGCTTTGTTTCATCCATTCGGCAACTTCTTTCATTCCTTCGTGTAGGTTAGTTTTGGCGGTGCTGGGGTCATTGGTGAGAGAAAGGATTAGTTGAGTGTCATCCGCGTAAGAGATGATGTTGAGGTTGTGTTGGCGTGCGATGGTCGCGAGGGGGCTCATGTATACGTTGAAGAGGGTGGGGCTGAGTGAGGATCCTTGTGGTACGCCACAGAGGACTTCGGTGGCCTCGGACTTGAATGGTGGGAGGCGGACTCTCTGGGTTCTTCCGGTGAGGAACGAGGTGATCCATTCAAGTGCTTTTCCTTGGATTCCGATGTTATTGAGGCGTTGTAAAAGGGTTCTGTGGCAAACTGTGTCGAATGCTGCAGAGAGGTCGAGGAGGATGAGGGCGACTGTGTCTCCATTATCCAGTAGAGTTCGAATGTCGTCTGTTGCTGCGATGAGGGCGGTCTCAGTGCTGTGTTTTGCTCGGAAGCCAGATTGTGAGGAGTCAAGGGATTTGTTGGCTTCGAGGAAGGCGGCGAGCTGGTTGTTGACAGCTTTCTCGATGACTTTGGCCGGGAATGGAAGGAGCGAGATGGGGCGGTAATTTTTGAGTTCGGTGGGGTCCGCAGATCCCTCAGCCATGAAGACTTCAGCGGTACTCTAGCTCCCAACCACCAGATGGCTATTCGCCCTATAGCCCGCAGAAGCCAGTCGGGTAAGTCTGTAAGGAATCTTGCGCCCCCCTGGTATTGCCGCCACTCCCAAGAGGCAGACCAGTGGTGTCAGAGGGACCGCTAGACCTGTAGCCCTTACAATTCTAGGCACTACCTTCCTCCAGAACCCTTGGACCGCATTACAGGCCGAGGCCAGATGCATAAAGGTGGAATCCACCTCCCCATATCGCATATATCTTGCCGCACTAGAGGGGTCCATCCTATTACAGCTGACTAGAGGTCACATAGGTGCGGTGTAGAAACTAGAAATGAAGTATCTTAAACCAATGGTTACAAGACACCGTAGGCACCAGTTTGCATGCACACGTTCAGTCCACAGCCACAATGGGGTTCTCCAGTTCCCTTTTCCAGGCCAGACGTGCCACATAAGGTACTCAGCACATATCCGGGAGCGCTTTAAAAAATAAGGTAATCAAGTGCCTTCCTTCTCATTGGAGTAATCCACCAAGCACCCAAGAGGGCTGTGTCGTCGCTGGAAAGCTAGTCCACACTTTCCTTGTTGTGCGTTCCAGCTTGGCGTAATGAAAGAAGTGATCCAGTCCCACACCAAAGGCCTCCTGTGCATCCTGAAAGGTGAGGAAAGCCATGCCATGATATATATTATATACCACCTGACAGCCTCACAACCCCCCATTGTTCAATGGATATATCCTCATCAATTGCCTGGAACGATGCAAGATCCCAGAGTCTTAACTCCCCTATCAAAGGGAGCCCTACGAAGTACCTTCCCACATACTGTCTCCCAAAGCATGGCCATATGCCTCACTAAGTATGGGACCAGGAATTCTGATTGACCCCCTTCATCAACCGGCATGCCAAAGTGACGTCCCCCCCCCCCAAGCATGTCCTTGAATAATCTTTTCCCAAAGTTGTCAGGGTCCGCCAGCTGCTGTGTGCTGTAAATATGCTGCATACTAAAATAATTGCATATCGGGGAAAGCTAGACCACCATCCTCCATATCCCATTTTGAGTCCAACAGGGCAACCCTGCTGCGCCTCCTAGCCCAGCCCAACACAATCAGTAAACTATCAGTCTTCGAAGAAACTGTGGCCCAAGCAGAAACATCGAATTTTGGACAAAGTAGTGGTAGTGAGGGAGAAAAAGCATCTTAGCCACAGCTGCCTCACTCCATCACTGACACTGGGAGCCTGTTCTGAAAACCCTATTGAGCCCTCCAATCCTTCTATGACCGTCTCCACATTCAAACGCTGGTGTCCTGCCTCAGTATGCGCAAACT
The DNA here is from genome assembly GCF_964263255.1 of Lissotriton vulgaris. NCBI lineage: Eukaryota > Metazoa > Chordata > Amphibia > Caudata > Salamandridae > Lissotriton > Lissotriton vulgaris. The sequence goes on along the minus strand of NC_141699.1, from coordinate 981,894,215 downwards.
GAATGACAACATAACAAAATCTATCTATCTCCCAGTGGAGGCCTAGAATACGGAGCTGGGAGGCCTGTTCCCCACTAACTCCACCCAAGTAGCAAAAGCAGTGACTTTCAGACATTAAGCCGTAAGCCGGACACCCCACCAAAGTTCGCCAGAAACCCTATCAAGAGAAGTACCAACCTGCTGGGGGCACAGAAATATATCAGCGCCTCATTGGCATATAGGGAGATGACATGCGTTGAGCCTCCCACTAAAATCCCTCAATAAGGCCAGTGGCTCAATCACAAGCGCAAAGAGGAGTGGTGAGAGAGGACATCCCTGACTGGTTCCCCTATCAATCGACCACTCCTCTGAAAGCTCTCCCCCTACCCGAATGCAGATCAAGGGGTCAGTATGCAGCAACCGCATTCAACTACAAAAGATGGGCCTTAATCCCGTCCTCCTTAGTGCTGTCATCAAATAAGCCCACTCCACCGTGTCAAAGGCTTTTTCTAAATCTAAGGAGACAAGAGCCAATTCGCAGTCATCATCCATAGTTTTGTGCAACACATGCGTGAGCCTATACAAATTAAACGCCATGCTGCGGGTCAGCATTAAAGTAGCAATGATCCTCATGCACCAAATCCTGAATGCCTCCCCCAGTCTGGTCGCCAGTAGTTTGCATTGTATTTTATATCGGAATTAAGCATAGTGAGGGGCCTATACAAAGAAGAGCCAGCAGGGTCACCTCGGGTTTCAAGGAAAGACATGTAATTCCTTCCCGCATAGCAGGTGGAAGGATCCCAACCGTTTACACCTCATGGAGGACTACTAACAACTTCTCTTTGAGTGTAGCGGAATAGGTTTGAAAAAACTCCACAGGGAAGCCATCACCACTAGGGGCCTTGGACCTATTAAGGGCATCCTGACATACCACATCCATCAAGAGTTTTGAAGGCATGCGCCAACTCTGCACCCAGAGGAAAGCATCCCCCATCCCAACCGGAGCAGCACAGGAGCGTTGTCAGAGAGGAACTACCCCAAGTGAGTCACCACGATCAACGTTTCAGGGTCCAGCCCAGCCACAAACATATGGTCCAGGGAGCTACAAGTATTGTGGGTTGGATAATGGCAGGTGTATTCCCACCCCTCCGGGTGAAGTACCCGCCAGCCGTAAAGGAGACCCAAGTTGCACATGACCGCGGCAAGAGAACCTTCATCAGGGGCTTAGTACCCTGCTTCGGAAGGAGGGGGGTCCTTCTCCCTATCCAGGATGCAACTTTAGTCCCCTGCCCAAATAACAGGGGAGCCCATACTATCCTCCAGAAGGTCCTGAATTTGCGCATAAAAATGCCTGTCATCCAAATTAACTGGATATGTAGGTGAGCAACCCAATATACCCTTGCGGGCTCGGGCAATACTTATTATAAGAACAATGGCCAGCAAGGGGTTTTATTGTTTTTCTATTTCTCAGCACTGTTAGGACCTGTATTGAATAGTCAAAGTACCTAAACCTGAGATTAATCAGTGGCTGTCCTATGTTATTAATTTTTAGAAAAAGAAGTCCAACAAAATCAGAACAAACAGTGTTACCACACTAACACAGTATATACAATGAATGATGAATAAAATGCGAGAAACCAGGGTTTTGTGTTGTCTGAAAGTTATTATTTGTTTTCAAGACAGAAAAATATATTTATATACAAAAAAGATGGGCATTCATGAAAAATAGGGTACATACATGGATATTATTTAGATATTCAAGGTATTAGTTGTTTCTTCCTTTGACATATCTAAATACTAAGTCCAGACTGCTTAAACACAATAGTACATTGATTTCAACTCAAAATCAGAAGAAAATCAAAAGAGGACATAAAATCAAAGGTGCAGAGTTGGACCAAAATAGTCGACGTTTCGGTCTTTTTGGGAGTTTTTCATAAGACCATCATCAGGACAAAATAGTTCTATATACAATAGATGACCCTTTTTACTTAGTTAGAGACATGTCAAATTAAATTCAAGACGGCAGCAGCACTTTCAATTGTGGCGTTGGTACGAGGCAAAGAAGTGAATCTTTTGTGCCAAAATTTCACTCGTATTATATACAGGAGTGCTGTCTACAATTTCTGACGGGATGTCCAAATTCGATCAATTTCAAAGCACTTGTATATTTTTTGAATCTCGGACGTGACCGCGCCAAAAACTTCAAACGAATCCGGTAAGCAAGCCTACAATTGAAAGTGCTGCTGCCGTCTTGAATTTATTTTGACGTGTCTCTAACTAAGTAAAAAGGGTCATCTATTGTATATAGAACTATTTTGTCCTGATGATGGTCTTATGAAAAACTCCCAAAAAGACCGAAACGTCGACTATTTTAGTCCAACTCTGCACCTTTGATTTTATGTCATCTTTTGATTTTCTTCTGATTTTGAGTTGAAATCAATGTACTATTGTGTTTAAGCAGTCTGGACTTAGTATTTAGATATGTCAAAGGAGGAAACAACTAATACCTTGAATATCTAAATAATATCCATGTATGTACCCTATTTTTCATGAATGCCCATCTTTTTTGTATATAAATATATTTTTCTGTCTTGAAAACAAATAATAACTTTCAGTCAACACAAAACCCTGGTTTCTCGCATTTTATTCATCATTCATTGTATATACTGTGTTAGTGTGGTAACACTGTTTGTTCTGATTTTGTTGGACTTCTTTTTCTAAAAATTAATAACATAGGACAGCCACTGATTAATCTCAGGTGTAGGTACTTTGACTATTCAATACAGGTCCTAACAGTGCTGAGAAATAGAAAAACAATAAAACCCATTGCTGGCCATTGTTCTTATAATATGTCATCCAAATTAGGCGCATACGTATTTAGGATTGTAATGTCTTTACCATCCAGTGTACTCTGGAGTAAAAGGTAAAGCCCCCCATTGTTTGCCCTACTGTAAGCATGTCGAAAGGGGACCCCGGGTGCAAACCATATGGCCACTCCTCTAGTATGGGAGGAGTAAGTAGCCAAGAATAATTGACCCCTCCATTTCTACCCCAGTTTCTGAACTTCCCCACCCATTAAATTAAATGAGTTTCTTACAAACACACTATCTGCACCATGTGGCGCCTAAGGAACGAGTGCACCCTATACCTCTTGGAGTAGCCCTTAAGGCCTTTGACATTCCTAGTTAAAACATTAGTACAGTCAGCCATTGACCACTACAACCCAAGCCCTGCGGTACCGGCCACCAATAACCCCAGCCGGATGCTGACCCCAGAATTCCAGCCGGAGAAAAGCAAAAATTTGGTATCTCATGCACACTGCAATCAAGAACATATACCCCACATCAAAAGGAATGCAAAACATTTGAACACCTCCAATCCCCTCCACCCTGGATGAACAGTAAAAGACTTAAGATCCCTTCCGCCAGGACCCACAGCCTAAACTCCGTACCCCAACCAAGACCTACCACTGAACAGTGGAAGAGCATCCCGAACCCCATGCACAATGTAGCGCTGTACTAGGAACACAGCACAAACCAGCACATCTTAAAAACAGTACAACAAATAGACATAGCCCCGGCAGTGCCCCAGGTGCTTCACCCCCACCCCTAAGAAAAAGAAAAAGAGGGGAGAGAGAATGAATGCAGAAGAGACTAGAACATGACACAATACATGGTCAAAAATCAGGCAGCTGAGTCGCCCAAGTCCAAAGCAGCTCCTGACAGGCATGCCCACCGTGGAATCCAACACATTGTGACTGGGAGCCACCGAAATAGTACCATCTCCTTGGATAATGACTCTCGTTCGTCTCTCCCCCTCAAGGGCTGACGCCTCTCCAGACGCTTGCTCCTCCCATGACCTCCAGTTTGGGCAATGAGCACCCTACCCCAGGGTCCCGACTATGCGTACCAGTTTACCAAGGTCTCGTCCTCTCCCTGGGTATCTTGTCCCAGACCTCCAACCATCATCAAACATCCTCTGGAGTATCGAAGAAGTAAGACTTGGCCACGGACAAAACCCTCAATCAAGCTGGATACAGCAACATGTATCTGAGGCCTATCGATCGCAGCTTAGCCTTAACCTCCAGGAAGCCCTTTCGGGATCCCTGTAGCTTGTCAGTGTAATCTGGATAAATTGAGATCCTGTGGTTCTTGAAGTGAGTGGGCACAATCCATCTCTGGGCAGCACGAGTTGAGGATTCGAGCAGGTCTGGGGGGCTACACCAACGTCTGTTGCATCTTCTTGGTCACAAAGAAGGGGGAGGGGGAGAGTCCAGTAGGCTTCCACACATCCCAAATCCAACGTTCCACAAAACTCTTGTTAAATCCCCCTCAGCTCGTTCCTGTAACCCCCAAAAACTGACATTATTTCAGCGAGACCTCGTCTCCAAGGCCTTTACTGAAGGCTGCCGGCGCCACTGCCCCTGGAGCGCCGGGAATCCCCGCTCCCTGCGCTGTCTCCGCACCAGCATCCAGGCCGACCCCAACCCACCCCTATACCCCACAAGGGTCAAAGCTCCTTCTTTGGGCAACAAATGAGCACAAGTGTCCCTCAACTGTACCTCAATCAGCAGTCACTAGATGGGCGGGTGGCAACCACACCAGACTGCACAGTATGAGGCCTCTCACAAAAGCGCCCAAAAAGGTTCCTGCATGTCCAGAAGAAAGAGAGGCCAGTTCTGCGAAAGGAATAATACAATCCATGTATTGAGGCCGCCATGCACACAGATGCGGGGGCCCACATTTCCAGGCACGAGAGTCACAAGGCCCCACGACACAGGCTCCCACTGGGACCGCTGCACTAAAAAAAAGGCCGAAGACCCCTTCAAAAGAGACCTCCACAGGTCGTGAATGTCTCCCCCACATAGCCAGCTCTCAGTACTGCAAGGAGAGCCCAGAAGGACCTCACACAGGTGCCTCATCCCACCAGTCAGTCCAGAATCGTTCACTCACCACGGCGCTTCCCACTCAGTAACAGGGGAGAAGGAATGCCGACCAACTGGCCCCGCTTCTTAGTTGTGGGCCCATATCAACGCGGAACTGCAGAGCCCGCCCAGGGGAGATCACGGCTCCGTAAGCGGGACTCAATTCAAGCGCCAGTTAAGTGCAGCCACAGCATTCAGGCCAGGGAGAGACCGCTATACTCCCCGACACTCAGGGAGCCGCCCACATGCCACTCGATTGATCAAGAGAGCCGGATCGCAGCTCAAAAGGCTGCCTCCTGTAACCGCCACATGAAGCTGGCAGAAAGGCAGTTGGGACACAGAGGGTCCGCTGCCAGGCCCTGATCATGGTGTTCATTCCTGCCGCAGGCCGCAACAGTCAGAACAGTGTAGGTGGCCGTCCCCACATCAATCACCACCTGTTTTGCATCCCCTGGGCTCCGGGACACTGTAAGGTAAGCTTTGTAGCCTACCTAAATGTTAGTAACGCCAGGGGCAGCAGGATTTCGCATGATTAGAGTCTCTTAGAATTGCATCCTTTTGGCCATTTTGAATGGCCATACCCCCGCAAACACATGATTAGTCATAGGGCCACACTGCCTGTCTTAGCTGCTTCTTGTGACAATGCTTTTCATATATTGTGACAATGCTATATAACACAATTACAGAAAGAACAAAACACATTAATTAATATATATTTTACCTGAATCTTTAGTGTCTTCATCTTCTAAACTGTCACCTTCTGCAATGAAAATAAGTATTCAAAATTAGCTTACTTTATTAAACAATGCAAAGAAAACTTGTATGTAGACTCTTTCAGTAGAAACGGCAGAACCGAACATGATGTTTTTACACTCAAATAGAAATAGAATTCAAAGGAAAATGCAAAGCACGTTTTTTCAAATTATAAATGCCTAGCAGATTTGTTTCAAAGCAGAACACCAGTGTATTCATTTACCATTGTTACATGTATTGATGCTATGATAATACAATGATAGAAGACATTTGTTCCACATCAGGATTATGATCTGACAAAAGGGGAGTGATCCTTGCTTTCTGTAATCATGGGTTGATCACTCCATCACTGCAAATAAATTACTTTTGAAACAATCAGCTACTATTGAAATATTCTATAAAATTTCTAAGTCCTAGGTTTTCAGGGGTGGTAGGAGAAGTCCAGTCAGGCACAGCAAAGTTTTACCTCCGGAACAGCACTTTTGGGGTCAGGGCCCACTCCAGCAGAGGCCAACAACAGGGTTCATGGGAGGGCCAGTTGGAACTTGTGAGCTGAACTGGACAGATGCAGGATAAGGCCCCTTGCAGCTTGTTGTGTCAAGGTATCTTGAACAAGAGGTCAGTAGTATGACCGTTGGAGTCCGCACCTGTCCTGAATACATGAAGGAGCAGGTCCACTCCTTCAGGGCTCCTCTCAGGTCACAAATAGCAGGTTTAGCCCTCTTTTGATCATTCTCAGGTCCTGAAACTTTTCTTAAGAGGGTGCCACTGGATGCCACATGTATGCTTGTCACTGACTTGTGGGTGGGGGTGACGCCTATCCCCTCCCTAGCTAATGGGGTAAAGGTTTGCAGGGGTAGCTCTACCCACTTTTGCAGGAGTTCTTGTCTGCCCTAATGTAAAAAATCTGCAGTGCCCCTAATTTCTAAACTCCAAAATGGGGAAACCTTTATCCCCTTGTGTATAGCCTGTGTGCCACAGAGATCAGCACTACTCAGTGGTTGCTCCAAACAAATTATGGGAGTGCCTCCCCTCCCAATGGGATTGGAGCCTGCCTGACTGGGAGAACAAAAGAAGATGCCAGACCAGGTGTCATCTAACATCTGCTTAAGGTAGTAAGTAACTTAGGTTTCTGGCCACGGCCCAAATCGTCACATTTTGATGGAGTATCCCATCCGTTAAACCCTAAATAAGGCCTTAAGTGACTTGAATTTTGTTTGAAATTATCATGATATAACGTTAATGCCTCCTCAATACCTTGTAAATAGTTTTCTGACACTAAGGAGTTAGGTCCTTAACCATGAAGTCAACTGGACCATCAATTAAATGTGTACAAAAAAATTGCCAACTTAACCTTACTTGACACCTCCCAATTGAGGAAAACAAACCAGTATTACTATATGGTCTGTTTGGTATATTTACTTAATACCTTTTTGCTTTTTATTTCATTATATTCAAAAACGTTTAGGTACAAAAAAGACACTTAAATACATTCAACAATTCCAACATAAATTTTCAAAGCAAATTACATTCCACATTGCATATATAAACACCACATAAATTACATTACATATATAAACACCATATTCATTTTGATCAACAATTAGACTCACATAAATGATATCTAACTAAACAAAGGACAAAGTGAACATTTAGATACTATTATTCAACAAGTAGCAAATTAGTGCATATTAAATTTGTCAAAGTCATTAAATGTACTGCAAATTAATGCATTCCTGATTCAAAAGCCGACGCGTTTCGAACCCATTCCTGTCACTTTATGGGTTCTCATCAGGGCTCTGTCTCTTTTATTTATCTACAGAATATATGTAAAAAAAGAAAAAATTAGATTCTATTTACCGTGGGGTCTGAAACAGATTTGCAGGAATCACTTCTACTACTATGTAAATCATCACTACTACCATATAAACAACCAACGTGTCTTCTCTTTTCGACATTTTTAACCAGGACTTAGCCTTTATCAAGCGGCTCTGACTAATCAAGAAGTTATCATCGATTGGTTGTGCTAGTGATTTGAAAGTCAATACTGCTAATAGTTTCATCTGTGACTCCTGAGGAAGGCTGATTTCTCTGCCGAAACGCGCGTCGAGTGTTTATAAATAATTCTACAATGTCCCTTATGTCATTGGTGATCTTGATTGTATTATTATTTGTTACTTGTCTGATTTATATGCGAGTATGATTTATATGTCCTGTATTTATCGTGTTTGAAGTCTGTTGATGAATTTTAATGTACTATATTTTTACTGTATCATATAGTTTGACTTATGTGTCCGAGTCTCTATATGATTTTTATCTATGTTAATTAAATATATATTTTTTAATATACATTTCATTTTTTGATATTCCTTTCCTCTACTGGTCTTAGACTAATTGTTCACATACTTAGCTGATGGCCTAGGAGTTTTTTTCCACATTGGTTTTTACCCTGCCCTAGGAGTCTATGTATTACTGATACCCAGGGGGTCCTTGTTTTCTCTCATCAAAACATTAAAAGTCTACACTCTATAATACTTTCACAAAGCAAAGAATACTTGGCTAAGGGCCTAGAAAGCCCAGGGGAGAATTTGGAGCTGTTTGTGCCCGACCTCCCTTCTTTTTAAGGGAGCTGTGTTGTGTGTGTTAACTCTACCTGAGAAAAGACACACACTATTTCTGGTTGCGAAGTGGCGGAATCAGCTGTGTGTTTGAGGGATGGTGTGTTTGTGTGTGTTTCTCTGTGTATGTTTTAAGTGTGTTAATGGCAAACGTATGCCTCAGCCTATTGCTAATCCTGCCAGAACCTGCATTATTGTTTTACTGGGGGAATGTCACACCTTGCATGGCAATGTGGGCAATTTTGAAAGGGCTATTGTGCTTCACAAGTGCAATGTAGAAACAGTGTGAGGGTAGTCACCAGCCCAGACAATCTCCACAGCTTGTTAATGTGTGTTTCTCTGTGTATGTTTTAAGTGTGTTAATGGCAAACGTATGCCTCAGCCTATTGCTAATCCTGCCAGAACCTGCATTGTTGTTTTACTGGGGGAATGTCACACCTTGCATGGCAATGTGGGCAATTTTGAAAGGGCTATTGTGCTTCACAAGTGCAATGTAGAAACAGTGTGAGGGTAGTCACCAGCCCAGACAATCTCCACAGCTTGTTAGTGTGCTGGAACAGTCCAGGCATATTGAACATTGCCCTTAGCAGCTTTAGGGCAGACAGCAGGCACATTAAAAATAACTTTTTTTAACAGTTAAATAATAATATGGAACATATGAAAGACAACCATGGCAGGCTTTCACATTGATTATATTATTAATGGAGCCTTGGCGAGTTTTTTTGCATATTTGGAAGCGAGGTATCACTTTAGAATACACTGATTATGAACAATGTGGTCGGGCTAGAAAAGAGTGGCAAAATAAGATGGTTGTGCTACGTGAGGAAATTCCTCACGGATTTGGGTATGGGGAATTATTTTTCCGACCCATCCTCTAAATGTAATTTTTCAAGAAAGCTTTTGAAGGAGAAGTGTATGACCTACCTACATGATTATAGAACATCAATAGAAATGAAAAAAACGACGGTGGTGGTGGCCCATGAACAAATTATGATTTCTAGGAAAATGCAGCCATATGTTAAACTACAAATGAGAGGTTTTTATTAACCCGTTTCAGAATTAATTTGTTGTTTAGGTTACTTAGTTTCCCCGTTACTAATGACTGGACAAAAAATTTGATTAAGTGCCCCTGCGATGATTTGTCAGAACAATCAGATATTCATATACTTTTCTTTTGTAAATTTTATACAATGCCGAGACGAATATGGGTTGTTCCATTATTGAAGTCCATGGAAATTAATCGATGTCGCCCTGCTTTTGTAGCTGTACAGAAGCTTGATAACATTTTAACTATTGTATGTATTTCTTCATTTTTAAAAAATGTTTTTAAATCACGTAAATCAATTGTATCCTGAACTATGACGAGTTGATCTTGGTGTATTGGATGAATTTTAATTGTGATTTTATTTGTACTTTTATGGTTATTCTGTTTTAATAACCGAATAAAGAATTAAACTGAAGAAAACTGAAAACTGAATACACTGGCAGAAATTCCAATAGTATTTAACATTCTAACAGCAATGACCTGCTATCGTTCACAGAAACCAGGATGGGAACACTGCAGTAGACATGCACTGCTTCTCATGAGACACTGATACTTGCGGGCTCTGCGCTTGGCGTGCCCTGTGTTTCTGTAAAAAGCAACATTTTCCTAACAAGTAAAAACACACAGAAATAATGCTTTTGGGTTTCAGCGGCACGCACTGAAACTTTGAAATAATTCATGAGCGCCGCCTCAACAACCTGCAAAACCAACAACTTTTAGTCACAAACATTTACCACATTTTTAAAACATTTCTGCAAGAAGGCCTGTTAGAAATTGGGTCTCTAGTTGGCAGACTTATGCACCCTGTCCAAGTAGGGATCACAATCCTAGTAAGGGTAAGTCAGATACACAACCTAAATTACATTGTACCCCTCTGGGCGCTTGGCACAGAGCAGTCTAGCTCAACTAAAGAGGTAATGGTTAAAGTATTTGCGCAACACTTAAATTACAGTATAACAGTGAAAACACCAGAAACAGAATCCACACCAGTTTAGAAAAATAAAGAATATTTTTATGAGTAAAGCATTACCAAAATGACAAAAATCCATTAAGTAGACCTTGAGATATGAATGTTTAAAAGCAAATAGTGCTTAGAGGTAGCTTGAGGTCGAACAGGACTGGAGTAAATTCAAAGTTCAGGCCGACTGGACGGAGGGCAGCCTGGCTACAGGACCCACGCATGGCCTGCTGGAAAAGTACCTTGGATGGAGCAAGCGTCGGTGTCGAAGGCTCAAAGTGTCGGTTCCGATCCACGAACTTGGGTAGATGCGTCGTCAAGCCTCGCACTAGGGTCCCACGTCATTGTCAAACCCTTTACGATGCAGGTGATGTGTCATCGAACCTCACAGTCGGGCCATGCGTCAGCGTTGAACCGCTTATAATGCAGGCACTGCGTCGTAGTCAAGTCTTGCAGTCAGATCACACATTGTTGTCGAGTCAAGCAGGAATGTCCTCAAATCTGCGATGCATCAGCGTTGAAGGGCACTGCCTTGGTTCTGATCGCCAGAAGGTAATCACTGTGTCGATTTTTGCAGAAAAAGAGCTGTAGAAGCCACTTTCAATGCCCAGAAGTGGATTAGCACATCTTGGCAGAGAAGGACTCACAGTTGGCAGAGTGCAGCAGCTGAATTAGAGTTGAGGTAAGTTTTTGATGGCCTTCTACAACAGGAGGCAAGCCAGCAAACCCTTGGAGAACTTTGGTTCAAGAATGGAGAGAGGAAGTCCAGTCCTTCTCACTCCCAGGCAAGAAGCAGCAGGCCAAAACAGCAAAGCGGGTAGCAAAGTATCAGTCCCTCCTGCAGCACAGCAATCAGCAGGCCAACCCAGCAAAGCAGACAGTAAAGTGGCAGTTCCTCCTACAGCACAGCAGCTCTTCTTCTTGGCAGAATGTCTTCAGTTCCAGCAAAGATCTGAAATCATGGTGTCAGAAGTCCAGTACTTATTTATACCCAAATAAGCCATTGAAGTAGGGAGACTTCAAAGAGATGCTTTAAAGAGCACAAGGCCCTGCCTTTCCTGGCATGGCTCCAGACTCACTATAGGACTATGAACCCCTTTGTGTAGGTGACAGGCACAGTCCTATTCAGGTGGAAATGTCAGCTATTCCCTCTCACCCTGCCTCAGGATGACCCATCAACATGCAGATTGCTGCTCAGTCGCATCTATTCTTCCTTTTTGGGTGGTTGTTTAGAGAGAAAGCAGGAAGCTGTCACCCACCCCTGACGTGTATTTCAGGGACAGGCAGAAGGCACCAAATGGTACAAGTATCAAAATGGCAACTTTCTAAAAATTGCATTTTCTGAACTGCAATTTAAAAACCAACTTCGCCATAAGTTGTGCCAGAAACACCAAATGTGATCTTGTCTCGCGGGGAAACTACACTTATAAAATGTTATAAGGCAGTCCCAATGTTAACCTATGGGAGAAATAGGCCTTGCAGTAGTGAAAAACTGATTTAAGGGTAGTTCACTACCAGGACATGTCCTACTTTTTAAATACACTGCACCTTGCCCTTGGGGTTGACCAGGGCCTCCATTTGGGGTGACCTATATTTAATAACAAGGAAGGTTTGGGCTTGGCAAGTAAGTTACCTTGCCAGGTCGAAATGGCAGTTTAAAACTGCCCACACAGGATCTGCAGTGTCAGGCCTGAGACATATTTAAAGGACTATGGAAGTGGGTGGCACAATCAGTGCTGCAAGACCACTATTCACATTTAATTTACAAGCCCTGGGAACATGTAGTGCACTTTACCTGGAACTTATAAGGAAGTAGTTAAATATGCAAATTGTGTCTAAGCCAATGTTACCATGTTTAGAATACAGGGCACATGAACTTTAGAAATGTTTAGCAGTGGCAAAGTGCCTAGAATCCTAAAGCCAGAAAGAATGAAGTCAGCAACACAGATAGTCAGAAGGCAGAAAGTCAGGGGAAACCACACCAAGGATGCCAGGTCTAACAAGACTCATTTTACATAAATATCTTTACAGTTGGTTAGGTAACTTTTTATATCAGTGCAGTACGTGCAGCTATGTTTGCTCCACCACTTTGAAAATTCACCAGTCACCACTGGATCTCACAATTAAAAATAGTTCCCCTTTTGTGGGAAAAGGGATTCTGCCAATCCCTTTTCCCACGTCCTTAACAGGTGCATGTTGCAGACATTGACAATCAGCCATGAGTTTAGGTAAGATTTAAAATCCATCTCAATATATTTTACATCAGGTTGGGATAATTTTAAAAGAATAGGCAATTTATGATCCACTCATTAACCTGGGGCACTTCACAAAGCCTTGATGCCCTTGCTGGGGTATCTCACCTCTTGAGAATTACTAATGCCGTCTTTACAAGAGACTAAGAAATGGACCTGTATTTCTCCACTTCCAGACTTACGAAAGTCCAGGGGTACCGATTATTCTGGGTGGTGAAGTTTCAGGCCAAATATAAGCTGGACCCTGAGGGCCCTCTAAAAATGAGGCATTACCAGTGGCATCAGTAATTCCAGATCAGATTCCACCAGCGATGCCTCAATTTGCCACAGACTTTCTCCCAAAGTTCATCTTCTCTCAGTAACCAAAGTCTCTGAGTGAAAGTAAACAGATCCCTGATGATCTCATGCACCCCATAGTTCTGATGGGATCAGTAACTGATGTTATTGGCCCTATCAAAGTTAATAGACCACTCTCAAAGAGTGCCTAAGCACCTAAGTTCTTTTAGTAAATTCCAGTTGTATACATTTACTATGAATGAAAAATGTATGGCTACTGACAAACATGAATAGATTGTGGCAACATTCTATTCTTTAGGTAAGTGGTCTGTTCCGGCCAACAGTCATATGAATATCTTCTCACTGTTCAAAACGGTTCAAACAAACCATCCAGATTAAAACAATCTTAGCATTTAATATTGCCCTCTGCCTGTCCCAGTTTCTTATAGTCACTTTCTCTCTAATACAGTTCTTAGGATCAAAAAAGAGGTTTTCTCTACATTCACAGGTAAAAATGTGGGCAAGAGACACCCTGTAATAACTGGAGCATTACAGTATTACAATCTTAAATTACATCCAATGAAATATGAATTCAAAGTCTCCAATCCCATTCACTCTTTGATCTTTATCCGGTGCGCTAATAGAGCTGAAAAAACACCCATAACAATAGTCAACGTAAATGTATTCTGAAATTATTTGGGCAAATAAGAAAAATGCAACCCAAGTTAGTAATTTGATCAAATAAACATTATGGTAATATCAACATACAAGAAGGTTTACATCTGCTTTCATGTGAAGAATGGAATGATGTGGATCCATGAAGTAAGGTGCATAAAAGGAAACATAACTTACAGCAAACACCAGGAAGTATAGTTTTCGTTTGTACATACTATATAGCAAATTTAAATGCTGTTTTTAATTGACAGACACATTCTAGATAATATATGATATATTCTGTGTATAGTTGAATGCATAAAAAATCAACCTACCATGGAGGTCGCCATTTTGTTCCAGAGAGGAAACTTCTTTCCTACAAAAACAAAATTAACAAACTGTAAACACAGGCATACCATTGCCATAATTTATTATGCAGCTACTATGCTTGTTAGAGTACATACACTTCACTGTCACATTAACGGTACTGAGGGAAATTGCATTTCAATTGTATGACTATTTACTGACCATACAACATATGTAAGAGCATCATTGGTGAAAAGATTGTCCTACACACCGCACATATTTGTACAAACTATGTCCACCTTAAAATGACTAATCATTCTAAGTATACATGGTCACGCTTAGATTTTAAGGTACATTAGAACATTGGAATGTTGGGGGCTCCGAATGGCTTGTAGAAGCCTGGAGCTCTAACATTCCAATGTTTGTTCACAGCTGATGCTGTGAACAAAAACCCTCCTGGGGCTATAGGGGAGTCGATCATCAGGAGGCCTTTGTTTTACAAATTAGATCATTCTGTCCTCTAGGGGCGGACTGTCCAAATAGCCTTAGAGCCCTATTGACTTCGGCTCGGGTCTTTAACGCTGGAGAAGGCCTTTAATGGCCGGCAAAACCCGCTATGGTGGGCTCTAAGGCTATATAAAAGCCCTATCAGGTATTTTAAAGATTGAAAAAGTAATTCCAAATAATTGATTTTACAGGCATCTAAACAGGCCAATGTACATTGCCACCGATAAGGTAGCTTGTATCCAAATGAGGGGCTCAGATAATTTATCACAGCAACTATCTATCTCGATTCTATACAGCAACTCAACCACACACTTGGCTGTTGAAGGTAACACACCATCTACCTCTTGATAAGAGCTGCCAGTCTTTTGGGCATTTTAGCGTACACTGTCAAGATCGGGCACCTAACAGAATTTATTACCTGCATGATATACTTCCAAAAAGCTACATACATGGAAGAAATGTGTCCCCATTGATGCACAATACACCAAAGGCATATAGTCCAAGCAACCATTCACAGTCTCAATATCCTATTAGTTTAAAAACAACTGAGTGATAATACTATCGCAAGAACTCTTCTTTTTGTCGTTTTTTTCACTTTGTTTTGTTTCGGATCACCAACCGACCCCTGCCCCCACCACGTTTTCAACTAGGCCGACTCCATCATCGCACCCCAACTCCGGGACAACATCAACATCTCCTTCGCCACCGCCACCTTCCGGGAGAGCTGGAAACATGCCGAACTCAGCGCCCTCCTGAAGAAACCCACCGCAGACCCCACGGACCTCAAGAACTTCCGCCCCATCTCGTTCCTCCCTTTTCCTACCAAAGTCATTGAGAAGACCGTCAACAAGCAACTCGCCGCCTTCCTCGAGACAAACAGATCCCTCGACCCCTCACAGTCCCGCTTCCAAGCTGACCACAGCACCAAGACCACCCTCTTTGCAGCTACCGACGACATCAGATCCCGACTTGACAACAGGGAAACAGCTGCCCTCATCCTCCTGGATCTCTCAGCAGCATTCGACACAGTATGCCACCGCACACTAATACAACGCCTCAACAACACCGGAATCCAAGGGAAGGCCCTGGAGTGGATCATCTCGTTCCTCGCCGGAAGAACCCAGAGAGTCCACCTCCCCCCGTTCCGATCTGCGGCCACCAAAGTCATCTGCGGCGTACCCCAAGGATCCTCGCTCATCCCCACCCTCTTCAACGTCTACATGAGCCTCCTCGCAGCCATCGTACGCCAACACAGCCTTAACATCATTTCCTACGCAGACGACAACCAGCTGATTCTCTCCCTCACCAACGACCCCGCCACCACCAGAGCCAGCCTCTAGGAAGGAATGAAAGACGTCGCAGAGTGGATGAAGACCAGCCTCCTGAAACTGAACTCAGACAAGACGGAAGTCCTCATCCTAGGATCATCCCCCTCCGCCTGGGACGACTCCTAGTGGCCCCCTGCCCTGGGCACCGCCCCCAAGCCAACAGACCACGCACGCAACCTGGGCTTCACCCTGGACTCCTCCCTCACGATGACCAAACAAGTCAACGCCGTCTCGTCATACTGCTTCAACACCCTGCGCATGCTCCGAAAGATCTTCTGATGGATCCCCACTCAAACCAGGAAGACGGTCACCCAGGCCCTCGTCACCAGCCGACTGGACTTCGGGAACACCCTCTACGCTGGAACCACTGCCAAACTCCAGAGAAGACTACAGCGCATACAGAACGCCTCCGCACAACTCATCCTGGACATCCCCAGCCACAGCCACATCTCTGCCCACCTGAGAGACCTGCACTGGCTCCCCGTCAGCAAGAGAATCACGTTCAGACTCGTCACCCACGCACACAAGGCTCTCCACGACTTGGGCCCCAAGTACCTCAACAACCGCCTCACATTCTACACACCCACCCGCCAGCTCCGCTCGAACAGCCTCGCCCTCCCCACCGTCCCACGCATGCGCAGAGCCACCGCCGGAGGAAGATCCTTCTCCTACCTGGCGGCCAAGACATGGAACTCCCTCCCCATCCACCTACGACTGACCCAGGACCATCTCTCCTTCAGGAAACAACTCAAGACCTGGTTATTCGAGCAGTAGCGGATCCCTCCTCTCCCAGCGCCTTGAGACCCTAGCGGGTGAGTAGCGCGCTTTACAAATTTGCTTGATTGATTGATTATGCTGATAATATTTTCAAAATATTTCTCATTTACTATTAAAGCACAGTTCCCACCAAGATGTTGTACTGTAGACATACTGCAATAGATAAAAGAAACAACTATTTAGATAGTCAGAAAGTGGGACATGCCAAAAGGAGGGCAGAAAGCAGGGTGTAGCAGACCACAGTCCAAAGCAGACTTTAGAATTTCAGAGATCCAAAATGAAAAACAAGTTTTGGCAAAGCCAATAGGTCTGAATTCAGCTACTAACAAAAGTTAACACAGGCATTAACAAATGCTGTTTGCATGCACTGTATGCACAAATGTTCTTTATCACATTATATTCTGTCATACTGGCTATGCCAATGCTGGGAAAAAGTAGGAGCAACTATTACTTTCCGTATAGAACGCATATAGGAGAAAAATAACTGACTGTAACAGCTTAGTTGAGTTTATTTCTCAGATTTATAAATGTCTGTCATGCATTCCAATAGCAGCCCTTCCTGGAAGGCGGATTGCCTCGCCAGCTGGTACTATGAAGTTAGAGTGTGTGTGTGGTGTGTTCGCATGTGAGTGCCTACGATTGTGTGCGTGTCTCTCTCTCACTCTATTTAACATCACAAATGATGAACATGAAAAGCTGGATTTTAAAGCCAAAATAAGCGCTCTTTCAGGGAAAGGCTAGCTGTTGTTTGTTGAAAATGTCAACCTGGTATTTTTGCAGAATGAATTTTTGTGTGTCAATACTAATGCATTTCAAAAACACTTTAAACCTGGTACTCAAGTGCTAATTTGTTTTGATTGTCAAATTTGTTTTGATCTAAGGACAGACATTGTTTATGTTTTGGCATCATTTTCTTGTCACCAAATGGCATTACTTTGCATTAATTTGCGGGTATGACGATTGTTTCAGCTCTCGCGGCAGCATATAAGGATCTATATTTATAGCTTTTATAACATTGTTACCATCACATCTAATTGCTATCCAAGGCCTGTACATGCAAGATCGGTGACGCATAATGAAATATGTCTGATAGCTGAACCTGTGTCTGGATCCTGAGTGGTAAATCAAGGGTCTAACCATATAGAAAGTATATGGTTGTGACATTGTGAGGCCTGTGTGATATTTTATTTGCCCAGCCTGCTCCTTGCCAGAGGATCTCCATTACATTTTGTGTGAAAAATTGCAATACTTTGGGCAGGATGAAAAAAACCAAAAAATCTAAAAGGTCTGACAATTCGAGACACTTCGCACATTTAAAAGGTCAAAGGATATTGCATTGCATTTAAAGATAATTTGAAATGAAAATAAAATCTGTCTGATTTTAACCAATTTCCCATGGAAGCAGCACTGTAAACCGGGCATTTGAACCAATTTGTCAAAATTTTCACTTAGAGCGAACCCCTCCAAACGCTCAGGGGAGGTGTTAAGACAGGCCATTCATTATCAGAAAATGTATCATTTGTATGTATTGCACACCTTGTACTACTTACTGATTGTCAATATCAGAGGCAGGGGACACTAGACTGAAAATTGTGCTGTACTAATTCAATGTAACTTTAAAAAGTCAGCTTTTATGCATTTACGACCACCAGTTCAAAGTTTACTCACAACCACTATCTATTATTGATTAAGCAATTTGAACATAAAGAATATAAGTGATAAATAACTAAACTTATAAATTGCATTGTTAAATTTAGATGAAATTGTATGCCCGTGTAACAATGGAGCTAATCAATCAATGGTCAATTTTCCTTTCTTTTGTAAACTTTATGAATTATATACCAAATGTTTGTTGGTCCCATTTCTGAGATCAAGGAATTTAAGACACTGTGTCCCAGCTTGCCTCTTCCTTCAACGACTCTCAGATGAGGAAATTTGCACTGTTGTAAGCTGATTTCCATGTGCTACTGTATGATCGCAAGGCACTTTGTTTAATTTTGCTACTGTTGCAAGCTGATTCCTATGTGGTGTTGAACGACTATGAGGCACTAGGCACTTTATTTAGATTAGTTATGGGGTTTTATTTGGATTTTACTGTGGGCAACATCATTTTTATGCTTATTAAATGTGGATGTATTTATTACTATCTTACATCTTATGTACTTTTTTATGTCTGTATACTTTTATGGTTTTATAATCAGCCGAATAAAGTTGTTTAAAGTAAAAGTAAAGTAAGAATTGCATTTTATTGGTTTTTATATAGCATGACCAATGGTGGGAAGCAGCAAAATTGCTTTGCAACTTCAAAAAAAGCTGATATATCCAATTTCATTAAGGTGAATTGTTATATTTTAAAACAAAGTACGAGTCTCTGATGTAGCCAGGACGCCGGTCAATGCTGCATTATTTAAAGTAGGTGACGGAAGGTGTGGTTCATTTCCAGTTGTCTCATATTTCCATCAGGTACAATTACTGTCATCTCCATGTCTTTATGCTTTTTATTGCAAATGGCACACACAAACTTAAAATGAAGTCATTTTCTAGCTCTGTAGATCCCATGTTTTTAAATAAGACAGGTTATCATATAGCCTTGACGTTGGGAATCATCAAATTACCTACGTGAAACCAGAGACATCCCTAACCAGGTCTGACCTTGGGAGGCCCAAGATCGTTGACAAACCCTGAAAAGAAATGGTGTCTTAGAAGTTTCACAGTGAAATGTAATGCATCTAGGGTACGCTCTTCCACTGCAAAAAGAACTGTACTCAAATAGAGACAGCCTGCAGTGCAGCGATACAAAGGAACCAACTCAGATAGATATTGCTGTGACTTACTCATGTACTAATCCTGCCTTACTGCTGGACTGCCTAATAGCCAGAGCAGTTGACTTTGAAGCCTTCGCGTCGGCTCAACAAGTGTAATCCAGGTCGGGCGGGCAATGCTACAGTGGTCTTACAGCAGTGGGCTGTCAGGCTCAAAGGAGAGCCTAACATGAAGCTCGCCAGTATGACAGTGCCTGCAGCACATTCCTCCACAGTGCAAATATGCTTGGCGAAATACTCTTGCGGTGCCGGCACTGGCAACATATTCATGCCGGTTGCAGACCCTTGATCCCGACGGAGGCAGCAGTCTCGTGGCGTTCCGACCACCACACTCTGAATACTCTGCAAGACCCGCAGTGTGGCGGTGGTTGGACCATCACCATGAGTACGGAGGTCCTGTGGACCGCAATACTCTTAATTAAGCTTTTAGTATAATTTCATTTAACCAATTGTATGGAAGGTGAGTTAAATCTGAGGAAAGAAATGATATACAGAAAGTGTAGAAAATGAAGGTAAAAATGATTACAGAATGGGGAAACGCTGCTTTCTAGAAAACAGTCCCAGATAAATTGAGGAGAACAATAATAGCGAAAGAATTGCAGTTTTAGAATAGAAGCTGCAAGCTTACTTTGAACCCTATGTGAAAAGGACAGGGAGGGTGAATATTAGGGTACTAGGGTGTATCCTAGAGCCTAATTTGTGACATACGAGTGATGGTGCCCAATGAACTGTTCAAAAGACAGCTGACAATGCTATTAAATGTCCCCGCACCCCATACCAAGGCTGCATAATCCAGATTCCACCTCAGGCCACATTAATCCACTGTCAGGCACTACCTGCCTCTTTATCTCACTCTTTCGCAATCCTGCTTTCTTCCTTCTTGATGGTTTTTCCATCTTCACTTCCTTCTTCTTTCCAGTATGCGTGTTTTCAGTTCAGTTCATAATCTTTATTTCGATCACCAAGATCATAAAAAACATTCGCATACACACATAAAACATTTTGGACAGCACCAATTTTATCCATAAAACTAAGCATATGTACATATATACATTAATGATGATCAACTGATCCAAGATCAATACAATGTATTAGAAAGTTACAATATCGATTAAACCGTGTCTTTACTCTCTTAAAAATTCTTAAGAGCGTATCTGTTTAAAATATATATATATTGATCCTTAGATTCACAGGTGTTAGGTTGTGATTTGTCTAATGTGTGTTTTCCCCTCCGTTGCTCTCGGGGAATGTCAAGTAAGGAAAAATAAGTGCTGGTGGGCCCCACCAGGAGCCATCAGCTCTAATGAAGCACCGATGTTACCTAACCAAGACTTCTGGTCTGGATAACTTGCAAATAGAATCAGATTCAGAAAAGTCATCCAAGCTCAGATGTTCTTTCCAACCTAGTGCTAAAAGTGTGATCATGAGCTGTGCAGCAAATTTAAAACACCTTAAATGAAATTGTGTCAGTGACACATTAAGTTTCCACCCACTGAAATGAGAAATTCAGTTTTCATTATTTTAGAAAGGCTCACAGGCAAACCAACAAATTACCTGCCAGATTTGTGACATGTTCAACCCAGCTGACAAGCTCTTTGGAACAGAAGTTTCATTTAGAA
Organism: Lissotriton vulgaris; assembly: GCF_964263255.1. Lineage (NCBI taxonomy): Eukaryota > Metazoa > Chordata > Amphibia > Caudata > Salamandridae > Lissotriton > Lissotriton vulgaris. The sequence goes on along the minus strand of NC_141699.1, from coordinate 981,873,397 downwards.
AACTGGAAATACAGCTTTATTAGGACCTCAAAATACCAAATTGGTATTCGTGAGTCATATTTACCTCCCACAACACAGTAGCATTACCTTCTAGGGCATGGAGTTCTATTGAGAGAGATGCTCCTCCTTGTCATTGGGCAATTGTGAATTTAAAAAATGTTCCACAAAGTGGGCATAGTTCGTTGACAGATGTACGTTACACTGCCCCATCTGTGCTACGCAGCCATATTACGCATTTTAGGAGCCCAAATGGTCAATCTATATTTCTCCGGTTCATGCACCTGCTGAACTAGATCTAATATCGCGTGGAACAATATGATCCTGAAACAGTTCAAGCGACCACGAAGGTGCCTTAAAGATGAAACTATCAGGGGGTAAAGTCCTAAAAGATGCTTCTTGTCTGTCTTTGAAGAACTTGAGAATGAAGATGAGTTTTGTTACTTGGTGGTTAAGATTGCCTTTCCATCACAAGCCTACTACTAGACATATTTGGTCATTGTCTCTGGGCAAGTTACAACCTGTTACCACATTCATTCTGGGATATAAAACTATATTTATATACATTGATAAATTCAAACACAAGAGTACTCATTACTCAAAGCCGCACTCATAGGGATTGCGTCCAAAATTCTTTACTTATTTAATGTGGCAAAAAACGACAACGAGTTTCTACCATCAGAACTACTGGTACCAATCCCAGTGGAGATTATGGTTAATTTATAATGACGGCCTTAGAAATCTAATAAATGAAAAAAGCTGTCTTCCACCAGTTAGGGCACCTGCCACAAAGCTAACCCACACTTCCCAGCTGCTATCTCAAAGCAGTGTGATGTTTTACTCCTAACTTCATCTACCCTTAAGGGCAGGGGCTGTGAAGCTGAGGATTGCAGGTGCTCTCCCTTAACCTAGGGAGGAGACAGGCAGCCAGGATATAATAAATGTTAACTCACGTGAATAAATTCTACAAAAAAGACACCTTATTGCAATCATATTGAAGACCAATTCAATGCATGTGTATCCTAAACTATTCTTAACGCTAAAAAAAATCCCACTGAACATAACTAGATGAAACCTGCCAAGAACACCAAGGAAATCTTCTGTCACCCACTGATCTATTCAAATAATTTGTAATATTTCACATTTTTTCCAAATAATATCTAGTGGAAGGAACTCGCATCAGATCCCTGAGGCGTGTTAAAATTCCATGTATGTGTATTTGTACTCAAATATGGCCATTGCTCGGCTTGTGTACAGACAAAAACACTAGTGAAGGCAAATATTGAACTAAGGGAGCACCCTAAGGGTGTTATGGCACATAATATTAATAGTGAGCAGCTTCCTCCCTGGGGCTGCTGCACTCATTCTGTAGGCGTCTGACAAGTTCTCTTAGTGGTTAGTGTTCAGAAAAACACAAAACAGCACTTGCTAAAGCTCATACTTAAAACATGTTTTTGATTTACAGAGGACACCAAACATTTAAGTGAAAAAGCCCCCTTCCCCCCTTCCAGGATACCGTTTTCGAAGAAATATGTTTACAGGTACATCACCAAATATTATTCAATAGTTACTTGAAATATAAGCACATTGTGCCTGCTGGGCATCTATTTGTCATCTGCTGTCTTTAACCTGCACTGTTTCATATTACATCTGATGGTCGACGTTTAAAAAAACCCACTGAAAACATGACGAGCAATGGGCAGGCACCCACAAGCCTTAATTGAAAGCAATCACATCTGTTTTCCTTTCGGATAAAAAAAAAAATGTAGAAAGAAGTCTTGCCAACTTTTCAAAGTCACTCCCTTGATGCATCCTGGGACCTGGATCATTTGTAGATCTTACAAAATGGGGGTAGGGGTGTAAGATGCAGATTTGAAATGCAAAAAACGAATGAATTTGTGCTTACATTGCAAGAATATACTATAAGCCTGTTAAAACACATGCTGTAGGGACCCAATATTACACAATGTAATTCATATTAGTATGAAATGGCCTCGTCAATGCGGTTTTTTGTATCATTTTTAAAGATGTAATAAAGAATTGAGAGACAAAAAAAAGTCAACTTATTAAATCCCTGATAGGTTCAGTGTATCTCCCACAAAGGGCAGCGCTCCTGGTGCACAGTTACATTTCCTCCTATGCAAGAGCATATGCGCTAGTAGGGTGGACAACCGTTCCTAATGTGACACAATGTACTAAAAGGCCAATTACATCCATGATCAAGGAGGCGTTGCATGGGAGTGGCTTGGAAACTCAGAGGAAGCGCTAAGTTCTAGGTACTTATGCTTAAGCATGCCCTAAATCGTACAGCAAGGGCCTCTTCCCACAATGTGGGGAAGTTATGCATTAGGAGCATGACTTCATCTTAACCAAGAATGACTTGGGTGCCAAAACACAGCTACAAGGAAGAGCTGTTTAACATGAACATGCTTACATCCCAGGTTAGGAGTTGTATGGTAAAAGTGTAGCTACGTGTGTGCTTAAGGAAGAGATATGTGTCAGGAACAAGGTCAAATCCCTGCCCAACTAGGAGCAATCTGCCTGAAGCCTGACTACATCCCTGCCGAACGAGAAGCCACGTTTGAGGCTGTCGCGAAACTCATACACATAGTGTTTGATTATTGCTTTACGGTATTGGTTTGCCTTAAATTAGGCTGCGTAAAAATAAAGATCACATTTTTTATAAACAAATAAACACTCTTTTGTGACAGGACCTCAAACACTCCAAACTTATAGTGCAAACTTTTTCAACTTCTCTTCAAACTCAGCGAGGTAATATCACTCACCAACAGATGCTCCATATGCCTCTCTCTGTGAGAATCCTGCACTGTTCTTCTCTATGAATTGTACTACTATTCAAATAGATATAGAGGGAAGTCGTCAATCACATGTCCATATAGAGTTTTACGTCACTGAATATCTACCAATACACCATCTCAGGGCTCAAGAAATATTTTGGGAAGCTGTTTTAGATCCATAAGAGAACTATAAGAGATCCATATTTACTTCATTGTTGTATTAATTGGCTGGCTTCATCTGCCCTTGTCTTTTGTCATGGATCAATCAATCTCTTACCCATCGCTCAGTCTGTTTGAAAATAATCAGTCTACGAACAATATTATCACTCATCCTAAGAAGTCATTGTAACACCCATCAAAACCATCAATGTCCTTCTAAAGTCCAAACTTAGTCACCCTGTCAAGTTGCAGGAAAGAGAACTCATTTGGAAGATTCAGACATTTGCTGAACAAAACTCATCGTTATGCCTTCATCAAGGTAGTCTACACCCTTAGAAATGGACTGTTTAATTCCCGTTAGGCTGGTTAACAAATATTTTGGGAAGCTGTTTTAGATCCATAAAAGATCCATATTTACTTCATTATCAAATTAATTGGCTAGCTTCATCTGCCCTTGTCTTTTGTCATGGATCAATCAATCTCTCACCTATCGCTCAGTCTGTTTGCAAATAATCAGTCTACAAACACATTTTTCACTCATCCTAAGTCACTGTAACACCCATCAAAACCATGATTGTCCTTCTAAAGTCCACATTAGTCACCCTGTCAAGTTACAGGAAAGAGAACTCATTTAGAAGATTCAGACATTTGCTGAACAAAACTCATTCTTATGGCTTCATCAAGGTAGTCCGCACGTTTAGAAATTGACTCTTTAGTTCCCATTAGGCTGGTTAATATCCACCGGATGGTAATCAATGATGACTGTATCATGCACTGACCTTGTTAAATATATCAGTGGTGTTTGCCACTGTTATCTACGTCACTCTTTTTAACCCCTGAGCCTTCTCCCCAGATGGCCTGGCCTGACTGACATCTCTTCTTGTGGGCCATCACCAAATATCCACACCTCTACCTTTTATGTACCAAGCCAGCAATATTATCCCACAGGGCCCTAAAGGTGCCTCTATACCTCATATTCTGTTCAATATTTGATTTCCTGGCCAGCGCTATGCAAGTTTGAATTCCACTAGTACATTCATGTGGATTGTCTAAAGACAATTTACATTCTATATCACTAAGGGGTCGTCGGAACTACGCTTGAGAATAACTCTGAGGAGTTGCAAATTGCAAATAGGCCTAAAGAATATTGGAGACATGCTATGGAGAGAATTAATGGACTTCATGTACTGGTTTGAAATTTTAACTGTGAATCGCTATGTTTTTAGGTCAGTTCTTTAATACAGTAGCAATTTGTGATTTTACAACTTATGATTCGGTTCAGTTCATAAACTTTATTTGGCTAGTTAAAAACAGCTATAAAGGTTCATTTACATAAAATAGTCCCAATAAAAATTACATCTCAATAATTCAATTCTGTCCCAAATGTATTATTTTTCGATTTATGATTCATCCTTGTAGCAAATAAAAGAATACATAATTTCCAATTCCTGAATCATTTTAAAGTAAATAGTTTTTTCCAATTTTCATTTCTTTTGTGCTCTTTCCTAATGGCAAGTTTTAGTGCAAAAGTGTGAAATATGTAATTCGATGCACAGCGAGCTTTGGGCCAAATTCCCACCACTTCACTTTTGGATTATTATCATTTGCTCAGTTTAGGTGGTCTGCCTGCTACCAAACACCGAAAAACAATTTTTTTACAAAATGGACAGAAAGTTAAACTATAGCTAAACTCCAAGGGCAAGACATTCAATAGCTCGAGGCATCTCACCTCTACAGCTGCCACCAACATACCGTCACTTTTTCTAGTACCCTATGAAGCTTAAATTCTCATATTGAAGTATCAAAATATATCTGTCACATCATTCAAGTAAGCTTTAACTAGTGGCTTTTAGAAAGTCTCCACCATATTTGAAATATTTGCAGCTTCACTTCTCAATGAATGACTTTGCCCTATTATAGGTCCTCTATGCTGATGTTTTATTCAAAGATAGTGTGTTATGTGGTTTTAAAGTTAAGATTATTTCGCTATTTCCATGAAACTCGTGAATGACATTCAAGTGACAGTAACTGAATTTCTCAATTTTCTGCTTTAATTGATACACAATTGATATTTTCTTGTATGAGGTGCCCTGAAAAAATAAAAGAATTTTGTCAATTCCAACTTTGTACTAGTCAGACCATAGTAAATTGAAGGTTGCTTAAGAGAAAATTTGAAATATGTACCCTCGGGAAGGCCCTCAGATTTGTGATCGTGGAAAGTAGATCCTATAAAGTACAGTTTGGGGAATATTATTCTGCTTCCCGCCCCTCAATTTCAAAAGAGAGAAAAGTTTCACATTATAGCAAGGCTGAACTTGTCAGCACAACAAATAGTAAAACTGTGCCAAGATTTTCAGAATGACTCACAGATCTGCAAAAAAATAATCTTGGCAAGCACTCGCTACATGTAAGTTATTTTTCTCAGACATATTCATAGTGAGATATCCTGAAATCTAACTTTTTTTACTCTAGTCTGTTAGCGACTCAGCCATACATTACACACTGCTAAATGTATTATAATATCCCCAGGGAAGTATGCCATTCTTATTTTATGACACAGCATCTTCAGAAAGCTGGAAAAGAATGTGACTGAAACCTAAACACGATTGATGCGAACAAATATTAATGAATAGTACTTTGGGGCCTCCTCCAAAAATAGGAGAAATTTGGATCATCAAATTCGTTGCCAACTAGCCTAAACACTGTAAATATAAAGCAATGCAAGTAATATGCAAAGGTTAATGAACCCCCTTTGTGACTCGCCTCTCCTCCCTTTAGAAATTTTATGAAAGAAAGTTGTAAAACCAACAAAATATGATCCTTTTTCAACCAGGTTTCAAGAAAATACCATGATGGATTTTTTTTCAGTGTTAGCATACTCTGGATTCTAATTGTTTCTAGTGAAGTTAAGCATGTTCCATACAATTAACAAACACTATGCAGTCATGTACATGCATACCTAATGGCTTCCACTGCCTTCACTTGTTTCTACACAATCAGTCAATGAGGGCACCCAGGTATTTCAGCCACGGTGCGCCACTTTCCAAAACCAGAATATCCATCCCTTAAAAGTACAGAGATTCAGGTCACCTACTTTTGTCATGACCATACAAACCAAACATTTAGTATAAGGTCCAATAAAGACATTTATTGGCTGGGTTGTTTACAAGGTTTCTTTCCTTTTGAGATTTGTTGACATCATACCATAATCGTATTGATAAAGATTCCTTCTGGGCATGATGCAGACAGATTGCTTTGGTGATTACCAATCTCTATTAGCCTTTCACAATGATCCACTTAGAAGTATGCTGAAAGATGTTTTGTCATCTTATACCTTAGTATCTTCTACAATCAATGTTGCCATATTTTGATGGACAGCGTCCATCGTATCTTAGGATTGCACGCCTCAACCAGTGTCTCAACAGCACACAACATTTTTCAATTATTTACTCCATGCTGCATTCACACTGTTGGTGACTATAGGTTTTGGTGCCCTACGCCATTAGAGATAAGTGTTACTATTACTATTGAAACTTGACACTTGTGTAACGTGCTGCTACAACTTACGTGTGACTCTTTGTTGCTCTTAATCTTGTTGAATTTGCTGCAGGGCAACGCGTGCATGCATGGCTGATCCATTTTGTAATCTGCCTCCATCGGTTCTACCACCACAAAACTTAGGTTGAAAATTACTAAGCATACGAGATCAGTAAACAGAAACATTTACAACCACGCTCATTCCTTAGGGTATGCTCTGTACTTGTTGTGCAATACTTTTCACAGCAGCAGCTGCACTCCTTCCTTGAGCATGATGGACTCCAGATAAACATCTCCCAAAAGGAGGGAAACGTGAAAAAAAATGCCTCAGGGCCTCAATTGGCAGCCTCTCATTCGCCGACGCAATCCAAGAGATACAGTTCCAACTCCCAGACGCCTCTGTTGCTTTCGATTTATATTACTGTCAGATGACTGGTGTTGCTTCACCTAATTTGACACGATTTAGCTCTGCCTAGATGTGCAGTTCTGCATTAGAGAATACTCTACTTACATAAGAGCAGAGCTGGTGAAATGCTCTTCTGCGATCAAAGAATACAGAGTGCACCGATGACACAGCAATTTTGCACTACCTTTTCTAGAATATGTAGATTATCTTGATGCTGGACCAACTTTGCATTAATACTGCAAGTAATGAATGTTTGGATAAAATTTGAAAATATGTCATTGTTAGATCTGGGGGTCTCTAGTTGGCAGAGGTAGGTACCAATGTCCAAATAGGGACCCTTGCTTCTAGTCAGGGTAAGGGGGATACACTCTTTAGATAACCCCTGCTCACCCCCTTGGTAGCTTGGCATGAGCGTACAGGCTTATCAAAGGCAATGTGTAAAGTATTTGTACCAACACTCACAGTAACACAGGTAAAACACCACAAATGGACTCCACACCAGTTTAGAAAAATAAAAGTATTTAATCTAAAGTAAACAAGACCAAAATGACAAAAATCCAACATACACAGTTCAAATTCTAGGGTTTGCGTTAAAATAATCCACAGTTGCGTCACGTTTAGCCCAAAGTACCAGTAGATGCGTCACTCCTGAGTCCCTGGGGAGGCGATGCGACAGCCCCGCTGGATGCAGTGGACATGTTGCGACGAATCCGGTCTGTAGAGGGAGGGATGCGATACCTTGTATGGATTTCGGTGTGCAGGTTCGGTAGGAAGCGTCTCACACAGGCACGATGCGACGATCTTCAGGGCGGCGACGATCTCAGGTGCCGCGGCAATGCGCGGCGCAGCATCGATCTTCTCCTCTTGCAGCCCCTCCATGCGATGGCTCTGCGACGATATTCGCAGCAACGTGATGCAGTCCGCAAGCAAGCGGTGCGGCGATTTCACCCAGCGACGATAGGCGCCGCGACAATCTCGATCCTCGCGGCGGCGGGAATTTCCTCGCACTGTCGGGGATGCGCTCCGCAAGAGAGAGATGCCTGAAAATTGCAGATTGTCTTTGTTTCTCCTTGTCCAGCTTTCCAAACAGCAGGCCACAACTTCCAGAGGCCCCTCCGTTGAATTCAGCACTCTAGGAAGGGCAGAACTCTCTCAGCAGAGTTCAGGGGGGATGCTGGGGTGAAGTCCTTTTGTTCCTGGCACTTCTTAATAGGAGGCCTCCTCTCTTCAGGCCGTTGGAGATCTCTTCAAGCAAGGGGACTAAGCACCAACAAAGTCCTTCCCCTCTCCTTGGCAGCAAAGCAACTGCAGGTCAGCCCACAAACACACAGCAGGACAGTCCTTCCTCTTTAGTCTTCCAGCTTTCTCCTTGGCAGAGGCTCCTTCTTGATTCCAGGATGATCTAATTTCTTGGGCTCAGGGTCCCAATATTTATACCCCAAAATCCTTTGTCCTCTGAGGGCAGAGAGGCCTTTGCCCAGTCCTAACCAGTTCTGGAGCACTCTGTTGACATGACTCCTTCTTTCCTTTCACAGTGCAGGGCAGCTCCTGTGTGCTGGCTCCACACGAGGTGGAGCCAGCATTGTGGAGGGAAAGCACAGCCCTGGAGAACTTTGTTGAAATGATTCCTTCTCTCCTTTCACAGTGCAGGGCAGAGACATCAGCCGCACCACAGGGGGTGGAGCCAGCACTGTTGGGGGCAGGCACAGTCCTATTCAGGTCCCAGGTGCAACTCCTCCCTCCCATCTAGATGCAGATCTCTCTATTCCCCACTGGGCGGACTTATTCTGTCTCCTGGAATCCCCCAGCCCTGTCACTCAAACTCCAGACAAGGAATACACAAACTAGCAGAGGCAGGCTTGACTAGTTAGGCAAGAAAATACTTGCTTTCTAAAAGTGTTTTTTTCAAACACAGAATGTTAAAATCAACTTCACTAAAAGATGTATTTTATCATTCTGAGTTCAGGCATACTAAACTCGAATTTCTACCATGTTCCCTGGGTCAGTTAGGATTATAAATGTGTAATAATCTAACTGCCCATTCTGGCCTACGAAGAACAGGTAGCCTTGCAATAGTGATACACGAAAATGCCTGTAAGTCACTATTAGGACATGCCACACACACCAGGGCATGCAATACCTTATACTTACAATGCACCCTGCCCTTGGGCCTACCATAGGGGTGTCTGATATGAAGAAAAGGGAAGGTTTAGGGACTGGAAACTGGGTGCACTTACCAGGTCAACATGGCAGTACCAGACTGCACACAGGCTCTGCAATGGCAGGCCTTATACACATTTTACAAGGCTGCTTCTGTGGGTGGCACAACCAGTGCTGAAAGCCCACCAGCAGCATTTGGATTTACAAGCCCTAGGCACACTCAGTGCACTGTACTAGGTTCTGACAAGTAAACCAAACACGCCAATCATGGAATCACTAATCCATACATCAATTTACAATAGGGAAAGCATATGCACTTTAGCACTGATCAGCAGTGGTAAAGTGCCCAGAGTCCTATTGCCAACAACCACAGGTCAGGAAAAACAAGGGAGGAAGAAGCAAAGCGTTTGGGGATAACCCTGCAAAAAGGGCCATTTCTAACAGTCATCTTTCTAAAACTGAATCTCTGGCTTTGCTCTTCTGGAGTGACAGTACGTAGATGGTAATGTAGCCAGTACAATTTTGCACCAACGGTTCCATATTCTATGGATGGCATCAGTGCTATCAACATTTCCATCACCGGTCCGAACAGCCCCAACTGCACCAGTGCAATCTATATAAATCTGAAACATTTGTGCTAAAGTACATAAAATGTGATCCCTGAAGGCAGTCCTTGTCATCTAGTAAGACAGAGATGAGTAACACAGGGCCACAACATTCCAGGGGGCCCCAAACTTTCAAGGATGCCACATTTAATCCAAGGGCTCCATCTTGCCCCATTCCCCGCTCTGTCAATTCTCTAATTATCTCAAGCCAAAGTTACTATGTCTCCCCTGCTTACATTTTTCCATCTCCTAGGCCATTTGTCTGACGCCAAAAGCAACACTGGCACAACAATAATGAACTGGGACCTAATGTAAGCAAGAAAAGATAGTAAAATGAATACTAATTGGGGATTAGTTGGTGCCTCACACACATGAGCCCCCGTGCCACTGCAAATTATACCTACTACTCTGCCCCCTCTCTCCAATGGGCCATCACTCGTAGACATGAGGCCCAAACATGCTTCTCTGCCCCTTTGTGTAAAATAAAAGGGAGTAAATCCCACATCTCGCTTCCTGTTGCTTTGGACCTGTTCCCTGCGCAGCAGGGGTAACATGGCTCCAAATGCTAGCAACGAAAAAAAAAGAGTTCCCACCCATCATTTCTTTAGTAACACCGCCAAAATTGGGGTACAGTGCCTAGTGCCAATGCACTTGCTGTACTAATCATGGGATCTCCATGAGAGATCTGTGTCTGTCCACATGAAAAGGAAAAAATTAGCCCACACATAGCATCTTTTCCTCTGGGCCATCTACTTAAGTATATCCATGGACAGAGGGTTAAAGAAGAAACAGGCCTCCCACCAGGGTACATGTAATCTGAAAGACATGTAAATGTTTGCTATTGGTTAATCGCCAAATGTAAAGGCTGTCAGGAACAGAGTACAGACTTTAATTTATGAAATCACTGTTCTTTTTGAGAGGTGGTCTAAGGAAGTTGATTTGGAAAGCTTCCTTTCAATATCCTTATACAAATGTTTGCACTAGGCACATTGTAATTACCTATTTCTAAAAGGTATTACTTGAAAGCACTTATTTTATCTTAAATGCTGAATCATTTTGTGGCAGATTATCTTATACTCAGGACCACTGGATCTATGGAATTTTGCAGCTGCTGTATTTTCCACATAATTATAGGATTCGTTGCATGTGCCACATAATCCACCATCTGCTGCATATTCTCCAGATTTCAACAAAAACAATGTTTTTCTAGCTCAAACATATCAAAAGTTCCTAAAAAGGCAACAAACAACGCATGTTGCTACACAATGGAAAGCCCATCATAAAGGTTGACGGTCACCTTTCTGTTGCTTATTACTGAATTGGTTGTTAAACGGGCACTAATGAGTTGAAACATTTGCCCAAGCAGCGTTAGTATGTGTAAAACTGACTAAATAACGAAGTAACACAATCACAAAAGTGCTGCATTAAGCTGCGTATTTTGCATTTTTCACTGCGTAATTTATCAATCCTGCCACATAATTTTGTCCTTCCCTCCACATAATTCCAGCAGCCTTGGTTACACAATTTGCATTGCAATTTTTTAATAATTACTGGCATATTCGTGTTACAGGCTAGGACTTCTTAGCACAAGTCACGATTCTGCACTGTGCCAACCTGGATTTAATTGTGCGACTCTCTGGTTTTACAAACAGGCATCTGCGGTGATCACATTAACATAACATAAAATAAAGCATTCCAAAGGATTATTTAAATTTGCATTCTTTTTTACGGCATCTGCATTATTTTATAGGCCACTGACTAAATGTGAAAAAACAACAAAATACAGAAAAAGGTATTCTTTTCTTTTTAGCCAAGTCTTTAACCCCACCACCACAGCACCAAGAATCACAGTTGCCATACTTTTAAATTCATTTAGCTGCTGGATCAGGGCTCTAAATGGATGAAAATCTGGAGGGGGGGGGGGGGGGCGACTCAAAGGGGCGTGGCCTATGTAATTACGGGAGTAGCATAAAAAAACACATAAGCTACATAACTGTGCTTAGGATAGTGTGCATTACCACTGGTATTTTGCTGCTTCAGTCATTGCTTTCAGACATAATACAACAAGTAACATTACACCTACAACATATTTGCCACATAATAACATCATTCAGTGCATAATCTTACAGTTTTAACTAATCATTTTTGTAGCTCAAACGGATAAAAAGTTACTAAGAAACGTGACTTGAGCTGCTGCAAAGTAGACGGCCCTTTAACAAAGGTTGACTGATCATCTTTCTCACTGCTGCATTTGTATGTTATACTGATGCTAATGAGGCAGAATATTTGCAGAGACTTAGCATGTGTAAAAATTTCTAAATAATAAAGTATAAGAAAATATATTGTGTTAGGCTGCAGCCTTTTTCTTGTTGCATAATTTAGTCAACACTGCGGCATCATTTTGTCCCCCATTGCTGCATAATTCCAGTGGCTCCCGAGCAGGTAGCACATGTTAAAAGTGCTTGTGCATGAAGCAGAGAAATTGTGAAGTTTGCAAACTTAGTTTGGTGTGTATGCAAATCCTGCATTGGCGATCCTTGGAGAGTTGCAGCTACTACTGCTGAAACAAAGTCAATGGAGGTACCAATGGGTGAAGCGGACTGGCCTTGATGGCAGGGCCGGCTTTAGTGCGGGTGGCGCCCTGTGCAACAATGTTTGTTGGTGCCCCCAATGATCACCTACGCCTCGGACTCCCTCACTACCATCCTTTAACAGTCCCCCTCAAGTCTCCATACCCACACTCTTTCTCAGATGGATTTAGTATGATTTACAGCGCCACTCATACCAGTGTACGGTGTAAGAGCACTTTACATCACACACACTACACAGAGACAATCATTTATATGTGTGTAAATCACTGTATAGGAAATGTTACAGAAGACAAAGGACTACAAGAAGTAGAAGCCACATGACAACCATACTAGTAGGCAGTATAGTTTAATAGCTCACTGTTTTATTTTAGTATTTTAACTTATAAACTGCAACTAACAAAAGGATCTATCTGACAAAAGCAGTAACCTACTAACTAAGTTAACATTATGTGCACTTTGTGATCTGCATGGTACATGTTCTTTGCAGCAGGCACATTAACCCTCCGTGCTACCTTTCCAGGAGTCATCCCTTCCACTAGACAAAACTCTGATCTCTCTCTAGGAAGAACATTTATCAAATAAGTTATCATGACATTTTTATTGTTGCTGAAAATTGCTGGAGGCCAGGAAGGAGGCAGCAAGTTTTTAATAAACCATAATGTACTTGCAAACACTACGTACCCACCCGAAATAGGTACCCAGTGCGGTCACACCGTTCGCACCGCCCTAATTTACTCAAGGTTCATGGGACCTCAGTGACAGAGTCACAGTGTTTGGATCACTGTTGCTCTAGGGTGTGCTGCTTCGTAGGCCTGTCCGCAAGACTGGACATGAACTTCAGTATGGATTGTGGTGGACAGGCCTTCAAAGTTAACCCACAATTGACACCACTAGGGTACACCTACTTGTGCTAAGACATCAGGCCTTCTAAGTTCCAGTGGGGCCTTCGAAGGTCTAGAATGGGAATATGCTCCCTCAGTAGAGTGGTCTGGTCATGAACGCTGAACCCGGTTCCCCAGTTCCAAATTAGACAGCTCTGGCCATAGTTCCACATCCTCTCCCCCACTAACACCATACTGCCCCACAGAGAGAAACTCGCACAGCCTTCAGCAACAACCTAATTGTGCCCACTATAAACACTTGGATGGGGCTCAATTCAAATTATGCACTTGATAAGAGTAATATGCAGCCTAAAAAAAAAAGTAAAAGCAAACACTCATAGAGAATGCAAGATTAAGTAAAGCATGTGAAATGTAAGCGGGAACAACATGGTCACCTTAACGCTTTTACACTCACTATTCAGAAATCAACGAGTGGTTTTACCTGAAAAGTTAAGGACATGCCTGCAGGGCCCTGAAGGGCCCGTTTCAATGTTCATTGCTTATATCCTTACAAAACGTAAGCAGTATGGTTTAAAAAGACCACATCCATAAACACAGACCCATGGCACACATTTTGTTATCCAATACACCAATCAACCAGGTATTGCAATACATCCAAGAATGGTGCACTTCCCCACCTGGGAACAACAATCTGTTCAAAGATAGACAAGAAAACAAAAGTAGCGCTTCACTGCAAAGTCTGTTAAGTGAGGCTGATGTGTTTGAATGTGAATAAAACCAACCTGGCCACTTTGCAACAATTCTGTCTTTGCTTTACATAGTTATGTATTCATTTTTCATATTTAAAACCTTCAGTTTCTCTCCATCCCGAGGCTGCACTTTGGAATGGAAAAATTTCAGAAAAAGGGCATTTCCCACCGGAGTGTTTTACTTTTTTGGATCCATTTCACAGAGAAGCAACTAAATGAAAGAAGGAAAGAGAGGTTGTGAACCGTTTCTTCAAGTCACGGTTTTCAGTAAGTGAGGAGCAAGACAGAAAGAGAGGGAATGGGAAGGGGGTACAGCTGCCAGCACAGAAAAGAAGAGGACATTGTCCATTTCTTCTCTGGGCAGTAAGGAAGAGACAGAGTCCTTTTCCTTCTCTGCCCGTCCCCGAACGACCACGAACGCAAGACAAGCCTTATCTGAATGCCTTTGCTATTTCTGCCGTCCTGGGAAACAGTTTTGAAAAGAAAAAGTTGGGGAACGGAATCTTGTTAATAAAAGATGGAGGGGCACGCAGTGCACTTCTGATCACGCCCACTTCGACCCCTGGTATAAATTGATATATACATTATATGTCCTCCATTAGAAATCCTTCTCTTGCAGCACATTACTACGTGATTTTGGCAGGTGCTGTTGCACCAATAAGAAAACCATCATTAGTGTAATCACACACCTGTCCCCCAGCCCCCCCCCCCCACGCCTTGATTGCATGATCCTTTTTTTTAACCATATTTTCGGATGAACAAATGTTCACTCGCCAACTGCTAGCTAGCTGCCCCCTCCAGACAGAACATGGCGATGGAGAATTCAAGGTAGAGAGCTACCCATTTCATTGGTCATCACCAGAGCTCCCACGGATGAAGGAAGGCCCTAAGGACCAGAGGGCCTACTTTGGAGCTGGGCAATTCACTTAATCTCCCAGTGCCTACCAAAAATAAATGTGTCATTGTGTAATATAACTGGTGCTCATGTAAAGCACTCCAATACTTCGGGTCGAGTTCGCGCTACATAAATCTGCAAAAAAAAGAGGAAGACCTTAGTGCCCTTACCTGACACCCCACGAAAGGCCACCAGCATGCACGTGCATAGTTTGTATCCAGGCGGCTAAGTAATGGATCCAAACAAGGAGCACGCCTAAAATCGACGTTTAATTGCACTAGTGTTCAGATAAAAGAAGGACTAACTTGTCTTATCAAGCCCCTAACACCATTGCCTAAAAGTGGAGAAAGGAGGCGTGGGTCACATTTAGCAAAGAGCACGCCCTCTGGCCGAGGCTGCCTCTGAAATTGATAACACGCTCACAGAAATGGCGGGTCTCCTCAGCGCCATGTGTCTGCCTCTCATCTACTTTCAATTTTCCATGGAAACTCCCCACCGCCCTTATTCCGCTCTCGGTCCAAGCCATGTGTATGCAGAGGGTCCATGGTACTCGCCCTCGTGCATTATGTACGCACGAGGTCAGGGCGAAGGCGCGCGGCCACCCTGCGCTTGACACCCACGCGCGCATCTTTGAAAGCACCTCAGCTGCCGCGCGCTGGACAGCGCCCCGGGCAGCATCCTGCGGAGGGAGGAGGCTCCCGCGCGCCAATCCATCCGCCCCCCTCCTCCCAAGCCCGGGAGAGACCCCGTGCTCACCTCCCGGGCTCCGCCAGCCCCTCCGAGCCGCCGCTTGTTGTCATGCTGACACCGGGTCTCCCAGAGCTCCAGGCGAGGCTGCGTGTTGTCGTTCTCCCTCGTGCTCCAACCCCCAGTCCCTGGAGCACAACAAAGGGACGCGCGGGCTCTTTGCATGCAGGTGTGGCTGCAGAGCCCGCCCAGCGCACGAGAGCCAAGTGCAGCCGCTCGCGGAGGGGGCGCGTGGGGTTTGCACGGCTCAGCAGCGAGAGGAGCGGGAGCCTGTCTCTGGCGGAAGTGCACAAACAGCCCGGGGTCGTGCAAAGGATGAGCGTTGGAGGGAAGCCATCTGCAACCGCTTTTTATTGTTTCATTGTAGACGCCCCTCGCGCTGCACATGCATACACATATGCACGCTGCAGAAAGCTGTCTGCGACCCAAACACTGTTGGCTCTGTGTTGCACGAGCAGAACCCTCGGCGGTGCAATGTTTATGCAAGGTGTGCAACGAGTAAAATACAAAATGCACACTTGCGCGTTGGGGACCTCCATGCACAAGCAAGTTGGCGTGTTCCAGTGTTTCTTAATAAACAGGAAAGAAGTGCTAATTTCATCATGTGTAATTGTATCTAACACAGACTTACGGAAACCCCCCCACCCCCACACAATGTTATTATTTTGGAGTGTGTATTATATAGTAATTTGTGCGAGGTGAAAGAGGTTGTTTATTTGATACAAATTAGTCCGTGTTTTGCTTTTATGCACACTCCAGTTACATTTACCTTCATGTTACAACTATATACAAAGTTACAAAGATTGGTTATATGTTTTTTATGCAGAGTGGTCCATATTGTTCAAACATCTCACTAACATTCACGTTGTTCAACATATGGTATTACTAGAAATTATTTTGTGACATACCTTGCAGTTACTGTCCAATGTCCTCTTGAAGTTTGCAGTCTCAGTGTGCAATCTACACGATTTTCGTTGTAAAAACCTACTTATTTACAATTGGCAAGCAAAAAGAGTTTCTACTTTTTCATGTTTAGTGATTGGTATAAACGTTTCTTGTAACAACAGGCTGAGGGGAAAGCAGAGAAGGGATGGGCCTATCTTCTAACATATGCAAAAGAAACAATTGATGCACAGAATACTGGACAATTCAAACATTCACCCCCCAGTCACTAGGATCTGGGTTAAATCCATCATTCTTTTGCTCACCACACCACCCCAGTTTGTACCCAGCCATATCCTGCGCAAAAGAATGATGGATTTAACCCAGATCTCTTGACTGGGAGTGGATGTTTTGATTTCTTCTGCATTCCGTCCATCAACTGTGTGTATTTTGCTCTCTTATTACATAATCACTCTTCTCAGTGATATGACTGAGTATGTGTTGAAGCCTTTTTCTTCCTTAACAGACTTTACAGCAACATGTTTCGTCTTGTATTGTCTGATTAATACAAAGGTCTTTATCAGGCTCCGGGCTGTTGAAGTCTGCAAAATAGAAGCCTATGTTGTCTTTAATATAGGCTTAATTGCTTTGTGAAGGCACGTCAGAAAAAAATGTTCATCAGTTTACCTCTTCCATGGCAAGAATGGCAGGTGGAGTATTTTCTGTGAAAATGGGATATTTATACTTTAGTTAAGAAAAAATACTCAATGTAAATATGTATCCCCTCATCACCAAATGTTAATTGCGACCACCTAAAATGTGCTTCTCATTTTCCTTGTGTCTGTCATCTCCCCCTAATTTATATTATGTTATGTTATATTGTGCAGCTTTTATAAAGTGTAAAGGTAGCTGTTTTTATGGCTTCCTGGCACTGCTGGGGTTCTCCTAATACACTCATTGTTCTGTAGTAGTGATGGGGCATCAATAGGGCACCGCGTCTCATTCTTCCACCAAACCCATGTGAAATTGATCTGTGAATCTTTTGTTTTAGTTATTTTGTATTTATTAAAGGAATTCTCTTAGTAGTGACCAATTCGCACGAACATGGGAGACCTTTACAAGTAATAGTGGCAATAGTCAAACATCCAGTGGGATAGAGAGAAAGACAGTAGTAGATAAGCTGAAATTCAAACAACTTCTAGGTGGACTCTGAAGTGATGAGGCTTTAGACGTGTTTTTAGAAGGATAGCACCATATCTTTTTGTTGTTATGTGGGTGATTCCATAAACTGGGAGCACGGCAAGAGAAAGCTTTGCTAAAAGTTTTTGTGTGTGTGCATGCGTCAGTGCCTCCCTGTCCAAGTGTATAAATAACTCTCTTTTCCAGTGTTCTTCTCAGTATCCTCCTGTCCTTTAACTATCTGTCCTAGAATCCATTATTAGGTTCACATTGTGTGAGCATACCTATGTATATTATCACAAATTCTGGCTTAAAATATGAGCAGAAATGTAAAAATCTGTCAAAAATACTGTATGTGTTGAATGTGAAGTCAAACTTTGTCCTTGTGCTTTATTCAATATTCTGTAGATACGTAGTCTTTTGCAAAAAGGCGATTAGAATGTACAACAGGAAGAATAGGATCTAAACTTGCTTATATATTTGGTCCCAAAGTAAATGTACTTCTAGAGCCGATCCCCAACACTATTCATCTTGCAGCTTGCGTGTTGCGTGTTTCTGTCACTAAGGTGGGTTCATAATTCAGGAACTGGTCATAAGATGTGTCAGTGAGCCAAGCACCACTGAACTCTAAAACATTTAGCTTGCAAAAAAATGGGCTTGAAAGTCGCTGCTTCTCTTAATTCACTTTAAATGCAACGTATTAAAAAAAACTGCCCAACCTGTCCTCACCTATTGGGGTAGTGCATTTTGGATGTCCTTTTCCAACTACATTTTCTCGTGTTCCATAGTGCTTTGCTAACTGATGCAATTCTTTATATCCATGGTGCCTTTTTATGAACGAGGTATCTTCCTCTCCTCCCCTTGCTAATCCAACTATGTGGGCAAGGGTCTCAACCTGCAGCTCTCACAATTTTGCAGAATTGTTCCTAAATTCTAATCCGACAATTGGACAGTTTCAGTGGTATCCCCAGCCTCAGTATCAGTGTAGTCCTTAACCAAGAATCGTCATTTGTGTATGTAGTCCCATCGTATCTATTGGTCCTCTTTTTATCCCAGATTTACAAAGAGTTGGCTTCGGGTTTGCACTACTTTTTTAACGCAGACCCAATGCAAAGTCTTCTGCTGGGATTTACAAATCAACCCAAATCACAATTTGTGTTGGTTTGTAACAAAAATGAACGCAGCGCAGCTCAATGCACTGCCTTGCGTTACTGTGCCCCAGAGAGGTGTTCCAGGGCTGGAGCATGGCCGTTCCTGTGCATTCACTAATGGATTTTGAGGCAAATCCATATCTTCAAACACTTACAGACAAGGATATATGCCAAAATCCTACACCTACCTCAGGTTGGCTTAATGAGGAGAACTAGCTGTATTTCTCCTCGTTTTTTCCTCTTTGCATCTGTGCTGCATCCATCTACAGAAGAAATAGCCTTAAATCATAACTTTGTGCAGGAAGGGACCACTTCCTGCAGAAAAACTAAGCAGACCACAACACAGACACCCTTGCACTGTGGCGCAATGGTACCTGCGTTGGTGCATGGCTGCACAAACTGTGCCAGCACATGAAGAGACCTGAACTCCACCAATTCTTTGTAGATATGACTTAGTTCTGCTCTCTCCAGTTCATGCAACACAGCGGTGCAATCTACTTGCTGCCCTACTTTGCATGAGCTCTTAGTAAGTGTGGGCCTTAGTATGACCTTTGTGCCACTGTAGAATATTCCAAGTCACTATGTCAGTGCATCCCCTGACCTGGTGTATATGTCTTGATTGCCATTCGCTGATCATGTTTTAGTATATTCCCTGTCCTGCAGTCAGTATGTTACCTAACTCGGTGTATGTGTTTCCATGTCCTTCCATACCAGACTCAACAATAAGCCAACTTAGTGGTACTCAAACTTATGAGCACAGCAGAATGAAAAGCTAAGGTGTCTATGATGGTGTTCAAGCTTGCTGTCTCGGAGTCTTATCATGTGTCAGCAGCAGTGAATGAGCCAGCTTAGACATCTTGCTTCTTAACTCTCTGCACCTCATGGCCTATTTTCCCTCACTGAGCCCAGGCCATCTCACTTCTCTATGCCTTCAAAAGAGTGCGCACATCTTGCGCTTTGTGCTCTCTCTCTCTCTCTCTCTCTCTCTCTCTCTCTCTCTCTCTCTCTCTCTCTCTCTCTCTCTCTCTCTCTCTCTCTCTCTCCCCCCCCATCGCAGATCATCTGTTATTCAATTTAAATTTCGAAATAAAAAGTAAGATCACCAACAAGTCAAAAACAAATAGTTAGATAAAATAAAAGTTTTTATAAAAACCGTTTTTGAAGATGTAAATAGTTGTTAAAATGGGTAAAGGAGAAGGATAGGATTATCTTTAGTATGGGTAAAGGTATGGATAAGGATGCACGTTATGTTTATTGATATGGTTAATTAAGGGGATAGGGATATGGTTAGGGTTACATACATCATTAGAGTTATGTTTAGGGTTAGGTTGGTGGGTTGGGGTTGAGGCAGACTTAGTGATTGTCTTAGCGTTAGAGAGGAGGTTCAAAAATGTAAATGTAAGAGACACGGTTAGGGTTGTCATAATGGACACTGTTATGGTTATAGATAGGATTAGAATAAGCATTAGAGGTTATGGTTGGGCTACATAAAAGTACGTGGTAAGTGGATCTGGGTTAGGGGGTGAGAAGTTAGGTTACTTTACATCAAGAATAAGTTCCTGTAAAAAAAAAATAGGGAAAGTGCGTGAGAAAATTGGAAACAATTTTGAACTTTTGGCTTTCAAAATAATTGATAAGCATACAGACAACACTAAAGTTTAAAAATTTTTCTTTTTTGCTTTTCTTTCAGAAACTAGGAGGTTCTCTCTCTTTTTTTAAAAAGTTTGATGCTAGATTCCAGACACACTTTGTTCCGCTTCACTGTCTAAGTGACACCGATACACACACCCACGTTGAGCCCTCACCCTCTCTCTCTCTCGGTCTCATTCTCAAGATCTCGTATTGAGTTACTTGCAGTCTGCGACACCTACACTCCCCTGGCGGTGCCCTCACGTGCGGTGGGGGTGGGGAGGATGCTTCCCTTAGCAGTGGCAGCCACAATCGTCTTGTACCTCAGACCGTGATGTCAGCTCATTTAAATTTACAGGAAGTGAAACTGACCGAGTGGTTGTTAGCTTTGACATCAGGAAGCTGAGATGGTTATTTCTGAGTAAACAAGCAGACGTAGCTAGATCAAGCAGGGGGGGTGGCGTAGCAAGGGTGCTGTGGGATCTACTGCAAGCACTGAAAACAGTCCCCTTTGTGTGCCTTGTGGGGTATGAAAAGAATCCAAAACTGTGCAGAGGTCCCGCTCCCCGGTGCCACTGCACCTGCTGCATCATTGGTAGCTACGCCCCCTGGCAAGACTGGGCGCGAGAATACGATTGGTGCATCCGTTTTCTTCCCTCTTTCTCATCAGACACATTCCTTTGTGGCTACAACAGCCTAATAAAGGGGGTGGAGGGAGGTCCTATGTGCAAGATCCCAAATCTCAAGAAAGCTTTCATTGTTCAGGTCACTAAGGATTCTTTTAACAATGTTAATATTCAGCCATTAGCAGTGGGTCTTGCTATCAATGCCCCATTATCTTCTAATCCTTTTGTTGTCACTTCATACAAAGCCGTGTATAATCATGTCAAGCCCACTGCTCGCACTTTGTTTTGTGGTATCACTTCATGGAAGTCCTGAAAGTCTAGATTCGGCCTCTGCCCATCACAAACATCACTGGTATTTTGAGCCAATGTGTGAAGAGAGCACTAGCCAAAGCCAGACAGGGGAATCGAAGGACGACCTAGCAAAAGTGCCTAAACCAGCCCTGCTCCCATCTTCTCCTCACACAATCTCTCTCTTTCCACCCATCCATTCACTTTATTTTCTTCGCATCTTCCTCTTTTCTCCCTCTCTCATCGCTTTCTTCCTTCCTTCCTCCCCTCTACCTCTCACACTCTCAGTGTTGAAGTCTCCCTGAGCCTGCTGCAATTAACCTTGAAGAGCTGGGGAAGTGACAGAGGCACCAGGAGTGGCCCAGGGCTTACAAAACTGGCTTCCAAGGACTTCTGGCCACTGGGCAAATGCCCTGTTCAGCTGTCCCAGCATGTTCTTTAAAATTGGCTCTGAGCTGCCACAATCTTCCATGGCCTCCATATGTTAGTTATCTTGGGGCTAAAAATATCAGGCAGGCCTATCTTTTTATGTGCGCCGTTCTCTGCTCCGACTGTGGAGTCTCAGCACTCGCAAGTTTACTATTACAATTCCGTTTTGTGAATACTAAAAAAGTGTAAACCTACACAAACCTGTAAGTTTGCCTTTGGGAATCAGGCCCACAAGTCTAACAAGCATTTGCCATGCAATAGGTCTCGCATTTTAGAAAATGTTACGTATTGGTATTGTAAATGACAATGTCTTTTATTATTGCAGGTTTTTTAAACAGATAAATAAAAGGCATTGTCATTTACAATGCTAATAGCTCAAAGTGTAGCAATTTCGAGACCTATTGCATTGCAAATGCTTGTTTAAGAGTAGGCAGTGGTCTGTGGGACCACTGCCTGCTCTTAAAAAATGCTGTAACAAACATTCATTAAGGGGAAAGGGTCCCTTTGGGACCCCTTCCCATTTGCGAATGGGTTACCACCTACTTGAAGTAGGTGGTAAAATGCAAATGTTTAACAACCACATTTCGGTCACAAACATTCCTACATACTAATGCGATTTGGTACTAGGAAGGGACGCCCTAAACTCACCCCTTCCTAATAGCGAATCGCAAACCCATTTTGCGATCCGGGAACAGGTTACTAAATCACAAAATGGGTTTTGATACATGTAAAAAGCCATTTTAGCATCACAAACAACGCAAAATAGCTTGATAGCCCACAGTGAGTTAGTGTTTCCTCACATAAGCTCGAGCAAACAGCTATCGCTGTATTTAAGCCAGATTGCTTGATTGATTAATCTATATAATCACAACAATTTAGAAATGTTTTTTCAACTGAAAGTGTGGCTTAACCTTAGCTACACAGTGGTGAGCGCCACTGTGTAATCCAATGCTTTAGTATCTTGGTATTTCCTGTTGCTGAACTACAGCTGCTTCCCAATAACACCAAAGGGGATGATGGACAGAGTGTTGAACATTGCAAGCACTCACCCCCAGTCAACTGATCTGGGTTTAATCCATCATCATTCTTTAGCTCACTCCGCCACCCCAGTTTAGACATGGCCATATGCAAATCAGTCTGACCCTGTGCCTCAAGGGAACAGTCCAGCCCGAACTGCCAAGCCATGTCTTCCCTGGACCGGAAACAAGCATCCTGGGACCAGTTTCTGGCTAATCAGCCGTCATCAGCCAGGCTCGCTTGAATCCAGTGTCAAAGTGAGAAAGGGTCCCATGTCTGGGCGTACCCTGCCAATTAAGGGCAAACAAAGCAAAACCAAAGGGGATGATGGACGGAGTGTTGAACATAGTGGCAGACTAGTTCCGAAAACAAAAATGCATAATTTGTATGAGGAACGATATTTGATTAATTGGTGGTAAAAAGTGAGTGGACAGGTTGCTCCAAACAGTGTCTTTTCTCGATAATATCAATATATCTGAATTTCAGTTGCTTATATGGAGTTTTTACCTCGTTACGTCATGCCATTTCAGTCTGTTAGTCCGAACGTTTTACACATTAGTAAAGTTGTACAAAATACCATGAAACATCTAGAATGGCACGTAATGGGGAGTTTACGCTCTTGTCATAGAGAAATTACAATTTTCATCCATTGACCTATCATGTGAAGGAGATGCACAAAAAGGGGTCTGAGAGAGATGTAAGGAGGAAATACTAAAAAAATCCAGACAGTTCATTTGGCGAATCCGTGCACCCGTTTTGGTGACGTGAAGAGTTAATCGCCCACGCCTGACATCTGGTTGTGTCCTGCACATCATTAGAACGAATAACAGCTAGAACAAACCCCGGCATTTATCCTTCTGCACACAATACACCGAGCACCATTAGGTTGTATAATCTTAACCCCTTTTATTTCCCGCGCTTAGAAATTGAAAATCTGCACTGTAAAGCACTATATAAAAACAATTTCTTATTTTATCGAGTCCATACGGTTTTATCAACAAACTACTCCCAAACCCTGTAAATAATTCCACTGAATGCTTTTATTATTTAAAAGCATGGCTAGCCTGAGAGCACAGTGGATCTTGGTCACATCTGGAATATAAAGTACGGGGTAGAAGTGCTGTCGGCTGTCATCTTCTTTTATTCTCTGTGTAAATGAGGGTTCTGTTGATTAGTCCTTTCCATTGAGTACATAGGTTATGCCTCTCACAATTGCCTTAGTCTCACTTATTAGGCCACACCCCCTTTAAAGTGCCCCATCCCACTGAAAACACTGCTCTTAGGTCTAGTGCAAAGCAGTATTAGGCACCTCTCGGGGGTGGAGGGCCTTGTGAGTCATCAGCAGAGGAACAGTATTGTCCCAATAGGTAGAAAATGTTGGTTGCCCCATAACTATGGGGTACGCGGCAAAGCCACGTCTCCTGGGACATCACAGCATCCTTGCCTCCACCCACCCGGGTGCACAGGTGCACAGACAGTCGTCACTGCTAAGAACAGATACTCCTGAACTCTCAGCAGTGTCACCTGTAATCAGCCGCTTGTGGTGGGGCTAAGCTCCCAGCGGACACACTGTCCTGTGCATCGAAAGACTCCTGCTGGGTCACTAGGGTAGAGGCCCAGATGTAACGTGCATGGAAGAAATGCGACGAAACGTAAAACTGGCCGTTGAGCAAGCAAGATAAGAAACTGTGGAACATATTATCAAGCCTATTATCGCCGCTTTAGCAGTCGTTTTTTGCCGAAAAGGGGGGATAATTTTATCGCAGTATTATCAAGGACACGCTAACAGGCTTTAGCAAATGTTTCCATGCTACTATGCATGTCGGCAATCAATATCACTAATGACATGCAAAGTAGGTGTTCCCTAGCTAAACAATATTGAAATCCTCGCTAACACGGCTTCGCAATATTAGCAAGCCGTGCAGCAGACCTGCGAAGCGATGAAAATAACCGCGCTAACCTCGGTTATCGCAGGTATGTAGCGCCTGCTTTTTAAATGACTTCGGTACAAAAGGGGGTGGTGATGGACGGAGCATCTGAATCAATCAAACACTCACACCCAGTCAAAAGATCTGGGTTTAATCCACCACCGTTCTTTATCCCACTCTGCCACCCCAGTTCAGACATGGCTATATGCAAATCAGTCTGACTCTGTGCCTCATGGGAACAGTCCAGCCCGAACTGCCAAGCCATGTCTTCTCTGGACCGGAAACAAGCTTCCGAGGACCGGTTTCTGATATTCCAGCCGTCTTCAGCTCTTGCTTGAATCCAGTGGCAAAGTGAGCAAGGGACTCATGTCTGAGCATACCCTGCCACACTTATGGCGGCCAAAAGCGGTACAAAAGGGGGTGGTGATGGACGGAGCATCTGAATCAATCAAACACTCACACCCAGTCAAAAGATCTGGGTTTAATCCATCACCGTTCTTTAGCCCACTCTGCCACCCCAGTTCAGACATGGCTATATACAAATCAGTCTGACCCTGTGCCTCATGGGAGCAGTCCAGCCCGAACTGCCTCGCAAGCTTGTTTCCGGTCCAGGGAAGGCATGGCTTGGCAGTTCGGACTGGACTGTTCCCATGAGGTACATGGTCAGACTGATTTGCATATAGCCATGTCTGAACTGGGGTGGTGTGGAGTGCAGAAAAACAATGGATTTAGGCCCAGATCTCTGTACTGGGGTGAATGTATGACATCGTTCTGCATTCTGTCCATCACCTGTGGTTTTTGCATTTGTGTCCCCGAGTGGGATGGGTATGCTCAGACGTGAGTCCCATGCACTCCACACCACTGGATTCAAGCAAGCCGGGCTGAAGATGGCTGGAATGCCAGAAACCGGTCCTGGGAAGGCATGGCTTGGCAGTTCGGGCTGGACTGTTCCCATGAGGCACAGGGTCAGACTGATTTGCATGTAGCCATGTCTGAACTGGGGTGGTGTGGAGTATAGCCATGTCTGAACTGGGGTGGTGTGGAGTGCAAAAAAACGATGGATTTAGGCCCAGATCTCTGTACTGGGGTGAATGTATGACATTGTTCTGCATTCTGTCCATCACCTGTGGTTTTTGCATTTGTCACGCCGAGTGGGATGGGCATCCTCAGACGTGAGTCCCATGCACTCCACACCACTGGATTCAAGCAAGCCGAGCTGAAGACGGCTGGAATGCCAGAAACCGGTCCTCGGAAGCTTGTTTCCGGTCCAGGGAAGGCATGGCTTGGCAGTTCGGGCTGGACTGTTCCCATGAGGCACAGGGTCAGACTGATTTGAATATAGCCATGTCTGAACAGGGGTGGTGTGGAGTGCAAAATAATGTTGGATTTAGGCCCAGATCTCTGTACTGGGGTGAATGTATGACATTGTTCTGCATTCTGTCCATCACCTGTGGTTTTTGCATTTGTCACCCGAGTGGGATGGGTATGCTCAGACGTGAGTCCCATGCACTCCACACCACTGGATTCAAGGCAGCAAGCCGGGCTAAAGACGGCTGGAATGCCAGAAACAGGTCAGCGGAAGCTTGTTTCCGGTCCAGGGAAGGCATGGCTTGGCAGTTCGGGCTGGACTGTTCCCATGAGGCACAGGGTCAGACTGATTTGCATATAGCCATGTCTGAACTGGGGTGGTGTGGAGTGCAAAAAAACAATGGATTTAGGCCCAGATCTCTGTACTGGGTAAATGTATGACATTGTTCTGCATTCTGTCCATCACCTGTGGTTTTTGCATTTGTCACACCGAGTGGGATGGGTATGCTCAGACGTGAGTCCCATGCACTCCACACCACTGGATTCAAGCAAGCCGGGCTGAAGACGGCTGGAATGCCAGAAACCGGTCCTCGGAAGCTTGTTTCCGGTCCAGGGAAGGCATGGCTTGGCATTTCGGGCTGGACTGTTCCCATGAGGCACAGGGTCAGACTGATTTGCATATAGCCATGTCTGAACTGGGGTGGTGTGGAGTGCAAAGAAACGATGGATTTAGGCCCAGATCTCTGTACTGGGGTGAATGTAAGACATTGTTCTGCATTCTGTCCATCACCTGTGGTTTTTGCATTTGTCACCCGAGTGGGACGGGCATGCTCAGACGTGAGTCCCATGCACTCCACTCCACTGGATTCAAGCAAGCCGAGCTGAAGACGGCTAGAATGCCAGAAACCGGTCCTCGGAAGCTTGTTTCCGGTCCAGGGAAGGCATGGCTTGGCAGTTCTGGCTGGACTGTTCTTATGAGGCACAGGGTCAGACTGATTTGCATATAGCCATGTCTGAACTGGGGTGGTGTGGAGTGCAAAATAATGATGGATTTAGGCCCAGATCCCTGTACTGGGGTGAATGTATGACATTGTTCTGCATTCTGTTCATCACCTATGTTTTTTGCATTTGTCACCCGAGTGGGATGGGTATGCTCAGACGTGAGTCCCATGCACTCCACACCACTGGATTCAAGCAAGCCGGGCTGAAGACGGCTGGAATGCCAGAAACCGGTCAGCGGAAGCTTGTTTCCGGTCCAGGGAAGGCATGGCTTGGCAGTTCGGGCTGGACTGTTCCCATGAGGCACAGGGTCAGACTGATTTGCATATGGCCATGTATGAACTGGGGTGGTGTGGAGTGCAAAAAAACAATGGATGTAGGCCCAGATCTGTGTACTGGGGTGAATGTATGACATTGTTCTGCATTCTGTCCATCACCTGTGGTTTTTGCATTTGTCACCCCGAGTGGGATGGGTATGCTCAGACGTGAGTCCCATGCACTCCACACCACTGGATTCAAGCAAGCCGGGCTGAAGACGGCTGGAATGCCAGATACCGGTACTCGGAAGCTTGTTTCCGGTCCAGGGAAGGTATGGCTTGGCAGTTCGGGCTGGACTGTTCCCATGAGGCACAGGGTCAGACTGATTTGCATATAGCCATGTCTGAACTGGGGTGGTGTGGAGTGCAAAAAAACGATGGATTCAGGCCCAGATCTCTGTACTGGGGTGAATGTGTGGCATTGTTCTGCATTCTGTCCCTCACCTGTAGTTTTTGCATTTGTCACCCCGAGTGGGATGGGTATGCTCAGACGTGAGTCCCATGCACTCCACACCACTGGATTCAAGCAAGCCGGGCTGAAGACAGCTGGAATGCCAGAAACCGGTCCTCGGAAGCTTGTTTCCGGTCCAGGGAAGAAATGGCTTGGCAGTTCGGGCTGGACTGTTCCCATGAGGCACAGGGTCAGACTGATTTGCATATAGCCATGTCTGAACTGGGGTGGTGTGGAGTGCAAACAAACGATGGATTTAGGCCCAGATCTCTGTACTGGGGTGAATGTATGACATTGTTCTGCATTTTGTCCATCACCTGTGGTTTTTGCATTTTAAATGACTTTGGCTTACTGATAATGGGAGGTTGATTGCCATGTTAGGTCCACACTCCCCTATCAGCAGGCCTCTCCTTAGCGCTGCGAAATCTTCGCTGGATTTTACGTGCTATTCTTGTTATTCGCTGGAACTGCATCGTCTGTTAGATAAACGTTGCTAATACATCACTAACGTGGCTATGTAATACAGCGATAATGTGAATCACACTAAGCGCGATTTGCGATAATTATCGCATGTCCTTGATTATATGCCCCTGTGTGTGTGCACGGTTACCACCGGAGTCGTGTTAGATTAATCATTTCATGTTTAACTACTGACACATGCACTCCATTCCGAGCTTAGAGTACAGCTGATATTTTAGCAGTGTAAATACATATAGGGCTTTACCGAGACCCCGGGGTAAAGGGTGAATGCAAAAACTCTCTGGCCCAAATTACCCTTTACAGTAGGTAGAAGGTGAATTATTTGTGGCCAAGTAGGCGCCATGGCTAATAATGGGGAATGCCCATCAATGGTACTAGCACCGTTTTTAATTGACTTTTTCCAGAAGTTTTACTCTCATCGTTGATCACAAGATAAAAGTAGGTGGGAAGAGAACACTCAAAAAACGAGCGATAACCATTTGAGCTTATTTTCTAGCCAGGTGTAGTGCAAAAATGGGTACTACTAGCAGAACCCATAGCTTCTAAATGTCCCTTGTGAAATTGATTTCTGCTGCTAAATTTCATGGTGGGTTACTTTGATTTCTTGCATCAAATGATGCCAGCACAGATGCCAGTCTCATGACTGTTCGTTCCAGGGTTAGCCGTGCAACACCAGGCTAGAGAGCCCCCTTTGATGGAAGGGCGCCAAACTCTTCTGGACCCTGCTTCCAAGAACTGGGCCGAAACTAGTCAATCGGCCAGAACGGTGCAAGGGTTTTATGCGCTATAGACAAAAGTGAATTTTGCCGTTGGAGCGCTCTGCATCCACCAGCAAAAAGCATTTTTTGCACTTTTTTTTGCTATATGGTACCACTCAATGGTGCGCGGTAAGGATGCTGCCTCACTTTATATATAAGCACTGGCTGTAATCACACAGCAACCAAACCTCGGGAGCGACCTGCCATGTTAGAAGATAAAGAGCATTGGGTGCTGTGTTGATGAATGAAAACATGCTGTGCCCCCTGAAGTGGCCATGAAGTGCGGCGCCCATACGTGAAGTGGATGCAGTGTGATAAAGCTAAAGAAACAAATAGTAAATACCTACTGATAAAAAAAGCAAGTTCAAAACAAGCCTAGACCACAACACAATAATGGTGGGTTCAAAAGTGCAAGTTATGCAATGATGGAGCCCCTAAACAATGTTCAAAACGTGTATGACCATAAATTCAGTGGACTTTGTTGACCCAGAATACAGTCAAACAAAGTTAAAATTAAATTAAAGGAGCCCTTGATAACTTAGCATTTGTGTCGGAAGTTGGTGGGACGGCAGACGCAGAGACTGACCTACAGCAATCTTTAAATAAAGAAGTTCTCTTAACAAACAGATGAAGAAAGCAAGCGTAAGTATAGTGTGCTTGGCCGGTGCTCCTTAGCGTTGACTGGAAGTGAGCTATGGGCTGCGTGACCGACGTTGGAGGTAGCAAAGGAGAGGGAAGGAGGAGTGATCCAATGGTAAGTAGCGGGCGGATTTCACTCTGTGTATTGCCTACATGCGCGCTGCCTAGGCTCGACCTAAAAATGGCACTTTTAGAAAGTCGGCATTTTCATGTCCTAACAATTTGGTGCCTGCAGTCTGTATCCTGGGTCACATGACTAAGTGGAGTTGGTCTTTGTGAACTCCTCCCACACAGTTTCATATTAGTGGGTCTGGGTGTTGACAGGATAGGCCAGCCTTTGCTTGATGAGGGAGGGGTGGAGCTGTCACTTTGAGGGCACTAGCCCAGCGCACTCACAAAGGACGTCACACTAGCCTACTGTGCCCCATACAGAATGGAACCAGGGCAGGGTTGTAGGAAATTCCAGACACCTCTGCAGGGAAGAAACTCCATCAGCTTCTTCCACTTCAAAAGGGGTCCCTGGTATAACAACAGGACCATCAGACCCATCCTTCAGTACACTCCTGGGCCTGTGAATACTACAGAAGACGGACACTCTGATGCTTGAGGCCCATCCTGCTTGCT
Source organism: Lissotriton vulgaris (assembly GCF_964263255.1). NCBI lineage: Eukaryota > Metazoa > Chordata > Amphibia > Caudata > Salamandridae > Lissotriton > Lissotriton vulgaris. The sequence goes on along the minus strand of NC_141699.1, from coordinate 981,843,206 downwards.
GAGAAGGAAGAATGGACCTAATCCCTTCATCTTAGGCTGAGTGACTTCAAGGGTCAGCTGACTAGCATCCTGTTCTCAGCTACAGGGACATAATAAGCTTCTGCCTCTGCCCAGCTGGCCTGCTGCCTGAACCTGCAACTGGATCTGCAACTGGAACTGTCTGAGCCCGGCTGGAATCTGCAAGAGGGAATTCTTGATCCCTAAGAGGTGTCTCCCCTGGTCCTGGACGCTTGAATAGCATCAGAGTGCACTCCTCTGACTCATAAAGGAGAAATTCGGAAGTTTTGGACTCTTCGGACCACAAATGGAACCGTCCATACCAAGATCTTGCCACTTGCGCTGACTGCTAATGTGAAGCTCTAGTGAACCATACTCTTCGCGCTACTGCGGCCACCAGAGACAGCGGGCAACGCAAGATCTGTACTTCGCGCTACAGCATCAACAGCTTGCGGTGACTGCCAAAGCCAATCTCCAGTGATGACCATCTGATGCCTGAAAGGATTTCGTGCTGCAGCTACAACTGTCCGCTACGAACGCCCACAACACACAGCCTGCTCTTTGTGCTGCAGCAACACCTGTGATGCTCTCCTTGCGGCCTCCTCCAACAGAAACAGAACTCTTCACGCTGGACAATAAAAGGTAACATTTTACCACAGCTAATCTGGCCCCTGTATTCATTACGGTTGGCCTGCACTGGTAACTTTCACCCGGTCTCACATGACCAGGGAACCATAGTGGCACATTGTGCTTTTAGGCACTATACTGACATTACATCTTTGAAATTGCATATCTCCAGTTCTACTGATTGGATTTTTGTTGTTTGGTTTCAAATAACTTATTACATTTGATTCTATTTTTTTAAACTGTTGTGGGATTTTTCTTGTGTCGTGTTTTCACTTAACTGCTGTTTGTGTGCTGCATAAATACTGTACACGTTGCCTCTAAGTTAATCCGGACTGTTTTTGTGCCCAGCCACCAGAGGTTGAGTAGGGGTTCACCCCGTGAACCTGCAATACCAAATTCTCACAAATGGCACTGAAATTATTGAACTCGGAAGGATGAATGAATGATTTGACTCTGACGGTTTTGAAACCTGTGGCCTGCCGGTCACAACCAACATATAAGTAAAGAGTGCCTATGTAGCCTAGCTATTGTTCTAGCTAATGCTCACCTATTGTTTTTCCTCAACGATTTTGCGACCCCATCCCACACTGTAGTTTCAACTAGTGTCTGCCCAGCTCACCTGTTCTTTACCTCTTTGCCATCTCTATGCCCCACCCACTCTGTGACCTATTCCTCGCTGTTGAACTCTGCCCCATTGTCTATTATCTCTTGTTAGGTAACCACAACCAAATTTCTTTGATGTCCCAATCACCCACATTTTCAAGTGAGTGAAGTGCCAGACCCCACCAGTCATTTCTAAATTCTTTTTGCTGAGTTTGCCAAGTATTGTTTTTTATCTGTAAACATTTGGAAGGGCTGGTCTGCACAGGGCTGGGTATAAGCAGCTCCCTTAACCTTCAGCTGTAATTTAGGTAACCCACTCACCATCATCAGTCCCATTCTACTGCCCCCCCAGCATCACATCTGCATCAACCTACGCAATCAGCCAGTCAAAAACATTTTATTTCACAGTCAACCAATAAAAAGTTGTGTTGCATAACAAACAATTACAAAAAATCATGGAGGAATGCAAGACAAATACAGCCCTCCCTGTTCAAATTGACAGCGCATGCAAGTGATATCAATAATAGTTTACTTTTGTTCTCTTCACATTGGTCTCAATAAGATTGCTTAATAGGACTTCAAACCATCACCTACATTCTGTTGCTTGCTTCTTCATAAGGTCCATTTGTGTGTGGGTAGAACTCCAAACTTCTGTGTTCAAAATCCTTCCTGGTGTTGTGTATGGCCTGCAACAGTGGAGAGTCTGTTGCAACACCCCAGAGGTGGGCCTTATCCATATTATGGGCTATCTCCCTTCGCTGGTGTTATTGCCCATCCTGCTTATGAGTACGCACTTCCATCAGTCCTATAGGATTTGTTATTTCCTTGTCCCTTAAGTCCAGACCAAAAACCTTAGCATTGTTTCGGGGTAGGATAAGCAACGCTTCATGAGTCCTTTTGGCCACTGTGCTTCTTCAGGTCATGACAGAGTCAACATGTTTCAGTGCTTCTATTCGCCCCTAAGGGTTCTGCAGACGGTCTGAGTTGATCCTAGAATGCTGTGAATTGTGCAGACCTGTGGTATGAATAGCATCCAAAATATGTATATTTAGAAAGGATAAATGAGTACCAAATAGTTCTCTCCGTACCTTTTTCTGGCGATCTGAAGCTCAAGGACCTTGGGTTTCATTTTATATCAAGAACACAGCGGCACTACTCTCTAGTAATCTCTTGTTTATTGCTCAGTTCTCAAAAGAGGGAGTAGCCAATACAATCATATAACATAACAAACACAACACAAATCCTAATCACATTTATACAGTGAATCACATTTTATGAAGCAATCATCAACTCTTGAAATTTATAGAATTTGCCTTGGATCATTCATATTTAACAGTAAAATACAGTACATCTTGAACATTCCGCAGGTTATTCAAGCACAATGTAAAATCAACTCTGAGACTTTGTTTCATTGCTCTATTTAGAATTCAGGTATTTCACTTAAATGCACTATGCAGATGTGAAAAATGGAGTCACTGTGAAAGTTGGGAGTGAGTTACATAACAAACCTTTATAGCGTGTATGTCAAATATCAAATATTCAGAAAATTAGCGTATGCCATTTTTGTCAGAGAGCCATTGTGTGTGCGATGAAAAAAGGAGCCCTTGTTTGGTGCTGCAGAAACCACAGCTGTCTTAAGTGGGTTTGAGTTCCCCAAACTGTGCTCAAAGGAAAGTCCAGAAATGGAGTTTCGAATATAATGAATTGATGATTTCAGGAAGATGGGTATCCACTCACATAGGCTTCACCGCCCCACTCAGATTTTACCAGCAAGTAATGCACAGATAATGGCCACTCCTCATTCATTTAGTTCACTTTGCATCTTGACCACCAGCGATAATCTTTTTTTCAGTTGGAACATCATTGGCCCTTGTGTTTCAGTGTGACTTATCCACACTTCAGTGTGGCCTAAACACACCAATACTGTGTGGACATAAGTAAACATGGGAGATATGATAATTTACTGTGTGTAAATGTCTTTGCTAGAGCACTACTGAGAGCTGTTAAGTTGGCACGTCAAAACCCTAATCCAAAACACTACAGGCCCAGGCCAATGTTTCCCATTGATTCATTATGACCTATTGCATGATTGAATGGCACCAAAGGTGAACCATTTTGCAACCTAAGTACCCATTGATGGAACAAGTTTTCGATGGTAAATCACTTTTGGCCAATTTCCTAATCCCAACGTTATAGGAAACTGCAGTGGTGGCACTGGCATAGGCCAGCTTAACAGAAGTGAGGATTGCTCGGCTTTCAGTATTAGGGATGAATCACACCTGGGGGCGGCTGCCTGCCGCTTTGTCCCGTAAAAACTCACCGGACCACTTGGCCAACACTCACCAAAATCGAGTTCACTGGAGGGTGTTAAACCTAGCATTCCTCAGCTCCAACCTACTATCCCTATAAATCTCTAGCTCCTGTCTCGCCTATCTCTGTGTTCATGGAACATTAGTGGTCTTCATCATAAAACAACCTAATTGGAAACCCAAAATTTCATTTTTAGCTATGACTTAATCGCCCTCCAGAAGACATGGACCACTCACAACTTCCCCATTGTTGGATTTATTGAATATTGGAAACCAGCCGTTAAAGTTTGTAATTATGGACGCCCCAAGGGGGGGTTGTCCATTTACATCTCATGCAGTCTAAAGGGCCCAACAGAGTTACTAAACTTTGAAGAGGACTGGTTGCTTGGAGTTAAAATCAGTTCGTGGAGACAACAGCGATCCTTTCTGCTTCTTAATGTTTATATTAATCCAAGTGCACAAACAAAAAGGGCTCACTTAAATCGCCTGCTTAAAAATCTGTGTGACTTGGCTGTGGACTTTCCTCATGCTGAATGGCTGCTCACTGGGGACTTCAACAACAATCTTTTTCAGGGAAATCTGTCGGATTTTCGAGGTCTTTTACCACTGCCATCGCCGGCATTGAAGGCTCAGTTTAAACCCCCAAATCAATCACATTGCGGCTTAGGGGAGCTCTGTGTGTTGCAACTCTACAGCGCTGATTTCATCGAAATGAACGGTAGGTTGACACAGGTTATTCCTCCAAATTTGTCATGGACAAATGGTCGAAAGTACTCCTACTTAGACTATACCATCTGCAACTCAGCTCTGTTCTCATACCAGGAAAACTATAGTATCAGCCTTATGAGAGAGCAACCACCGCCCACAAGTCGTCACTGTCAACGTAAACCCAGCTTATCACAATTCTGCTCCAACAACCTATAACGGAGTTCACTCTGAAAACCTAAAACGTTTAAGATAGCCATACCGGATGCTTACAAGATTACCCGTAAAGACCGCACCAATCAAACAGGAGGAGGCATCGCCATCATTCATAAGAACACCATCAAAATCACGACCAGCTCCGACGATAATCTTGCAACCGCCGAACATCTCCACTTCCAGATCCACACCGACCCTAGGACCACACCTAGAGGTACCCTCATCTACAGGCCTCCAGGTACCCTCACTCAATTCAGCGATGACATCACGGACTTCGTCAGCCCACATGCCCTCGCCTCCGAGAACTACATTCTTTTAGGAGACTTCAACTACCACCTTGAAAACAAACACAACAGCAACACCACCACCCTTCTGGACAACCTGGCCGATCTTGGACTCAAACAACTTGTTGACACCCCCACCCACGTAGCCGGACACACGCTCAATCCCATCTTCACCTCCAGCAAGCACATCTCCTTCGATCGCACCACAGCTCTCCACTGGACGGACCACAGCTATGTCCACTTCAGCTACAAAACCACCCTGACCCACAACCGCCCACAACCTATCCCTCAAAGAAACTGGAACAAAATCACCCCCGAACAACTCCTCACTTCACTCAACCAAAACCCTCCTACCCTCTCATCGGACCCAAACCAAGCGGCCACCAACCTCAAGCAATGGATCGCCCTCTGTGCTGACGAATTAGCGCCCTTGAAAAAGCACCAGATCAAATCAACCAGCAAAATGGCCCCCTGGTTCAATGATGACCTTAAAAACTCCAAGAAGCTATGCCGCGCCCTGGAGAAAACATGGAGAAAAAACCCAACCACGACAACATGTCCACCCTCAAAGCAGCCACCCGTAAACACCACCAACTGATTCAATCCGCCAAGAAATCTGCACTCGAGGATCGTCTCGACAACAACAATCACAACAGCAAGGAACTCTTCAACATCGTCAAAGAATTCACCAACCCCACCGCAGCATCTAACGACATCACTCCTTCCCAAGACCTCTGTGATGCGTTATCCTCCTTCTTCTACAACAAAATTGCCGACATTCACAACAGCTTCAAGAACACTCCCAGCGCTCAACCCTCCCCACCCCCCTCAAATCCTGCTCCGCCATCTAACAACCTTAGCGCCTGGAACCCAATCACCACTGAAGACACCATCCGCCTAATGAACTCCATCCACTCTGGCTCGCCTACCGACCCCTGCCCCCACCACATCTGCAACAAAGCGGACTCCATCATCGCACCCCATCTCCGAGATGTCATCAACTGCTCGTTCAACTCTGCCACCTTTCTAGAAATCTGGAAACAGGCCGAACTCAGCTCCCTCCTGAAGAAACCGACAGCAGACCCCTTGGATCTCAAAAACTACTGACCCATATCCCTCCTCCCATTCCCGGCCAAAGTCATCGAGAAAGCCGTCAACAACCAGCTCCCAGCCTTCCTTGAATCCAACAACTCCCTCGATCCATCTCAATCCGGGTTTCGAGCCAAACACAGCACCGAAACCGCCCTCATTGCAGTGACGGACAACATCCGAACACTACTGGACAATGGTGAAACAGTGGCCCTCATTCTACTCGACCTCTCCGCCGCTTTCGACACAGTCTGCCACAGCACCCTTATACAACGCCTCAGCAGCATCGGCATACAAGGAAAAGCCTTGGACTGGATCACCTCATTCCTCGCTGGGAGAACTCAAAGAGTCCGACTTCCCCCATTCAACTCTGAGGCTACTGAAGTCATCTGTGGTGTACCACAAGGATCTTCACTCAGTCCCACCCTCTTCAACGTTTACATGAGTCCACTCGCCTCCATCGCGCGTCATCACAACCTTAACATCATCTCCTACGCCGACGACACCCAGCTTATCCTTTCCCTCACCAAAGACCCTAACACCGCCAAGAACAATCTCCACGAAGGCATGAAAGAAGTAGCCGAATGGATGAAACATAGCCGCCTAAAACTCAACTCAGACAAAACGGAAGTGCTCATCCTAGGATCTTCCCCCTCTGCCTGGGACGACTCTTGGTGGCCTTCCGCCCTGGGCACAGCACCCACACCCACAGACCATGCACGTAACCTTGGCTTTATCCTAGACTCATCTCTCTCGATGTCCAGACAAGTCAACGCAGTCTCATCCTCCTGCTTCAACGTACTTCGCATTCTCAAAAAGATCTTCCGCTGGATCCCCCTCGAGACAAGAAAGACTGTCACCCACGCACTGGTCACGAGTCGACTGGATTATGGTAACACACTATACGCCGGAATCACAGCAAAACTACAGAAAAAACTACAACGCATCGAAAACGCATCAGCGAGACTCATATTAGACATTCCTCGCCAAGACCACATCACCGGACACCTAAAAGACCTCCACTGGCTTCCCGTCAACAAAAGAATTACATTCCGCCTTCTCACCCACGCACACAAGGCCCTTTACAATCTAGGACCCGAATGCCTCAACACTCGACTGTCCTTCTACAAACCCACCCGACAACTAAGATCATCCAATCAAGCCCTCGCCGCTGTCCCGCGCATCCGAAAATCCACCATGGGTGGCAGATCCTTCTCCTTCCTTGCTGCCAAGACCTGGAACTCACTCCCCACTCACCTCCGACTTACTCAAAACCACATCTCCTTCAGAAAAGAACTTAAAACCTGGCTATTCGACAAATAATTAACCCCTTCCCCAAGCGTCTTGAGACCCTCTGGGTGAGCAGTGCGCTATACAAATGCCCGAACTTGAACTTGAATGACGACATCAGCATTAACATCATGAAGGAATGTTTGTCCCTTACACTAGGTGGCCCTCCTTTGACAGCCTCCCCATTGTTGATTGGTCATATTTCTGTTCTCATTTGTTAAGTCTCTTTCCATCTGAATTCGCCCTCTCATAAGGTTTCTCGCATCACCCAGTTTCCCATTTCAAGCCAAACTATGGTACTAGAGAAGATCAGAAATACCGCCCTACGGGCAACCAGGAAGCATCCAGATTCTAATGATCGTCTGAATGATTATAAAATTGCACAAAAAAACTTCAGAGAGGCACATCAAAAGGATAAACAATCTTACCTTGATCAATTCTGGTGTTAACTTCTCCGGGGAAGTAAAAACCGCAACTCTAGAAAATTTTGGGCATTAATGAATAGATTAATCAATGAAACAACTAGTCTGGGGAGTGCAAACATCGCAGAGGCAGAATGGGTCACATTTCTGACTGGCCATTTTAGGGCCAATGGAGGAGCAGATTCTACAGCAACGAAGAACCCCACACTGATCAAAGATGGTCTTACGGAGTGCCAGGACTGTTCTCACGAGTTGACGCAAACTCAATGCGAGGAAATCTCCATTACTCATGCAAGGCACACTAAAACATTATCAAAAGCAATACCAGATGGAGCGCCAGGTCCAAACGGCCTGCCACAGGTCTTGTTTAAAACAAATATCCCTCTCTGGTCACAACAACTAGCAACCCTCTTCAAGTTCACACTGAGCAGTTCAATTATACCTGATTCCTGGCTCGGTGCAATAGTCCACCCAATTTATAAGTCTGGCTCCCACTCGTCCCCAAATAACTACAGGTTGATAGCCCTACTGGACAATGAGGCAAAGTATTTTGCGAGTATTTTACTCGAAGAACTGAGCTCCTGGGCTGAACATAAAGGTCTAATCCCAAAAATTCAAACTGGCTTCACCGCAAACTCGGGCACCACGTCTAACTTAATGGCATTATCAATACTTATCAACAAGGTGGTTTTTTGGTCCTTTGTTGATTTTAAAGCTGCTTTTGACCGAGTCCCTAGAGCAGCACTCTGGGCGAAGCTAATGAAGTGGGGAATCCCGGTCAAACTTTTGGAGACCATAGGCCATTGTCCAACTACATACTAACACCTGGATACAAGTTAAGCTTGGCACCGGCTCTCATCTGTCTCAAAAAAATCACAACGACAAGTAGAGTCAAACAGGGATGTGTGCTAGCCCCATTGCTCTTTAACTTGTTCATCGCTGACCTTTCAGCGGAACTAGATGCGATAAACAGCCATCCCCTAAAATTTGTGGTGCCCTGTTAAGCAACCTTCTATACTCCAACAACCTTGTCCTGTTCAGTCTAACTCAAATAGGGCTGCAACAACTATTAAATAAACTACATAGTTATACCATTACAAACAACCTAGTGGTTAACCTAAAGAAAACCCAAGTAGTCTTATTTGGCAGAAAACACTACGGAGATGATGGCTGGACGTATACACAACTTTGGACTTGTAGTAGGAAAATCCTACAAATACCTGGGGGATAATTTTGACTCCAAGGGCACCCTTGCCAAGCATTGCAGTGACATCTCAATGAAAGCCATGGCTCTCCAAGTGAATATTTCAAAACTTTCAAAAAAATTGACGGGCCAGAGCCTAACTCCTATGTTGGAAGTCATGAAAGCCAAAAATGCCCCCACATTGTCCTATGGCATTGAAAAGTTTCGGGTCAAACTGAGTGCAACATTAAATCAACATGTGACCAAGATCTATAAAAGAGTCTTTCATTTGCCAAAATCTGCTTCAGCTGCACAGATACGATTAGAATGGGCCTTTTAAACTATGAAATCTCAAGCGCAGGTGCTTACTTTAATCTGTGTCATAAGTTAAGGCAGGCCGGAGCTGGGTCCCTTGAGTCACTGTTGTGGTCTGATATTAGCCTTAATAACCCAGGTGGGTCCTATAGTCAGTTCTTCAATGAATGCGTACACCAACTATCAGCAAGCAGTCTCTGGAATCTTAACCCTAGTAACATAGCCTTCAAAACAAGCATCAAGAAGCCCATCCGTATGGGGTCTCATAATACTGACAAAACTCTTTACGCAAACGCAATGCAAACATACATGGGCAGTAATCAGTTCTTACCAGCTGGCTTCTCTTCCATCATACCTGCCCTGCACATATCCCCTGTACTTAAAATTGCGGTTGCACATCAGATGAGCTACAGTGCAGGGGCTGCGGGGACTTGTTGGAGTCCCTGGAGCATGTTCTATGCCTCTGCCTTGCATTGCTGACCCAGCGCAGACTAAACCTGAGGCCAGAATGGAACAGATTGGGAGTCCGGTCCTGCAGGCAGGCAATTATCGTGGAATTGAACCCAGAGAACACAGCTTTAAACATAAGCCTTACAATCTTTATTCAGCGTGCATATCGCAAACTCAACCAGCAAACTGCAGGCCCGGCAACAATCTTGAGGAAGTGCACAGGTGACTAAAACAATAGCAAACCTATGAAGCTCTATTTCAGTACAACCTGTGTTCTCTGCCCCAGCAATTCTATGGAACCTGATCCTGACGACTCAATACTGACTATCGACAACTGACAGATGCTTCACTGAACTGTTCTTATCTCTTGGGTCTCTCTGCAATTCAGTGTCTTACTTGTAGTTTTTAGCTGCAGCATTCAATCCCTTTTTACATTATTAATTGTTTTTTTATGACATTAGGCTGCTATCTGGTTTTAAAACATGTAGTCCTATTACACTTTGGTCACTTTAATCTCTCAGTTTTGTATACGTGTCAGAGCTATTTACAGCACACACATTACACAGAGTATATCAATCATATGTGTAAATCAGCATATAGGTAATGTTACACATGACAGAGGACTACAAGGTATAAGAGTCACATGTCATCCATACTGCATATAGTTTCCGAAGTGTGTTTGAGCTCCGCCCGTTATTCTGGTTGGTTCCCGTCATAACGTATGCTTAACGGAGTGTGATGATTGTGAGAGAGGCTTCATAGCCCCTCCTGGTCACCTCCCTGTCCACTTTTAACCCCGCCCACAGGGACTGGATGGTTTACTGGTGTAGTTACACAGTGTTCTTTAAAAGCCTTCGGCCGCGCTTGTAACATTGTGACTGGTTTAAAGAGCTTGATGTGCTTGCTGGTTTTCTTACACCACGCCGGGTCGTCTGCTTTAACCCAGGCCGAGGCGGTGGACCCCGAGTTCGGAGATTGCGCCACCATCAGCTTGATCATACCGGCACCAGAGTCGGACGAGTCCCCAGCCAGCAGCGCCTCTCGGCAGCAGCGATGCATTGCTGTACCAGGGTGAGAGCGATGTCAGGATTGCGAGCCAGGCTGAGCACCAGGGTGCAGTCAACAAGCGGAGGGTGCAGGGGCTCGCCCGGTTACAGTCACTTCACAACCGGTCGTTTCAAGTTACAGGGTGGCAGAAGCCGCGATCAGGCATAGGACAAGGGGACCGGCGTCTGATGGTGCATCAGTTGCAGTTGCAGGCTCCTGCGCCCTCCTCGAAATACCCAATTGAGTAGACAGAACAAAATCAATTCCACTAGGGCAGGATTCGTTTATTGGTATATTTAGGGGGCAGTGCTTTAAATGGTGAAAGAGAAGTGCCGGTACTCATCAAATGGATTGAGGTGGGCCTGGGAGGGGGTGTCTGGGGGCGTGGCTTCGAGGCAGCCTTGTACACTATCAGCATTTTCTAATGTAAAGTGCCCCTGTGCCCTTGGCCAAGTTCTGCACATAGCTGCAGGGTGTAAATGGTGTTTGTTGTAATTATATAAAGCATGAATTTAGCCCAAGGGCATTAACGTGAGAAGCAGAAGTTATTCTCGAAAGCAGACTTTTTTTTTTATTGGCAAAAGGAGATTTTTTTTGGAAAACTTTATTGTCAAGAAGGCAGAAAAGTTATTCACATTGACACTTTCGATCGCCAGTTTCACATTATCACAGGCCATTGTTAAAGAGATGGATAATACATATTACATTCTGGCATTCTGTAGTTACCTTCACATTATGGATATGGAAGAAGTAATAGCAACCATTTCGCGCAGACTCTGACTCACTAACATACCATACCCTGTTTCAGTTTGCAATCCGCCCACTTATGATACAGTGATCAGTTCCCAGCAATTTCAACTAACAGAAAAAAATTACATCCATAAAATCCAACTAATGTCATCACCTCAATAGAGTGTTGTACCCGTTCACAGACAGTTGCCATCTATTGCACATGATCAGTACGTTGTCGGCAAAAGGAGATTTAAGTGGTTTGCCCCGGATCACAGGATGTTGAACCCACGCTGGGATTTCACCTGTGCCATAAAAACAAAAAGTATGCGTTCAAGTAGAACTTGTGCTTCTCATGTAAAGCACTTTAATGCCCTCCTGCCAAGTTTGCACTATATATAAGCAAAAAATGGACCAATGTGCCCTGCACACACGAGCCCCGAAGGGCGTGAGGCCTCTGACAGACACTGGAGCTGCAGTTCCAATGTGGAGAGCTCTAGCTGTCAAACCACACGTGTCCTTCTGTCTTGCCGCGCTGTAGGGGTGTGAGCAGGGCCGCCTGTGGAGTGTCCCAGGGCGCCAGTATTCCGAGGGGCGCACGGAGCTGTGCGCATTAAGGCACTACAGACCCCCGCCTTGTTCATGTCCCTGCGCCTCTGTCTGACTTGCCAGATTAGAGTTGATTGAATTCATTGATGAGGCTTTTGGGCCATGTTTTAACACCTCAGTGTCCCTTTCTTCGCCCTCTTTCGCTGTCTCACCCCCCCCCCCCCGATGCGCAGCCACCGACCCATCACCCTTAGCAGCTAAGCTATCGGCGATTTAGGTGAGCTGGGGGGTCCCGAGGTGTTTGGGTTCACGGTTCACTGCTCACCCAGGGACTGACCAGTCAACTTAACAAGGACCCCCCTGCTGCCTCATTTCAGACACAATAGGCAAGGGCGCCAAATACCTAAGGCGCTATCTTTCCAAATGCCGGCTCTGAGCGTAGGGTGCAGCCGCACCTAGCCCTGAATACACTCGCCATTAACACAGAGACTGACCACCGCATGCCAGCCACTGGGGGACCGGCACTCTCTTAAAACCAGGAGAAGTTCCGGTACTCAGTGGGAGAATACGGAGAAGTGCCGGTACTCAGTACCGGTGAGTACCGGCCCATTTAAAGCACTGTTAGAGGGGGAGTTTACTGTGCCTGAGTAGGCAGCTCCTCACGTGTGAGCTCCTTGCATGCACAGGATGGTGAGCTGTTGAGGTTGTGCTCACCTCTATCTTTTGGTCTGATACAGAGCAAACTTTTTGAAAACGGGGACACGAGTGGGGGCTGAGATTTCTGGGTTTAACGTGAGCCTATCTGGGGAGTATGGACACCTTCTTGGTTCTTCAGGGGAGGATGTACAAACGTGTTAAAGGGTGGGGGCGTGCTCTGTAACCGGAGTCGGGTGAAGGGGAGATAAAGGGGGCGGGTGCACTGTACATGGACTCTTGACACAGTCGGAGAGCCAGAGACCGTGCCTGTCCGGCAGAAGTGACGGGACCCGCATGCCCTCCTGTAGCCCTCACTGATCAAAAAAAACAACAGAAGGGTAGCGCTGCCGGCAAAAGGCTAACACACGCTGCCTTACCAGCTCCCTGTTCCTTGGTTCTGAAGAACGTCCCATTTGTTCTCTCGCATGTAGTGACTGACGGGTTTTCTGGGCAAAACAGTGCACACAGGGCGTTTGTTGCATGGGACGTTATTTGACCTGAGAACTCTTGAAGATATGTTGACCACTATCTAAGATGACTATACCTTCATCACACATTTGGAATCGCATGCTACTTGCCTATTCTGCTTCTGCCCTTTATTTAAAATCACATCGCGTGTGCTCAGTTTTTTGTAAATGTTTAAAAATGCATTTATAACAGCCACTGGCACAAGTGTTTAATGCCACGTGTGATGGTTAAATGCTAAATGAAAATCACAGACTTGTCTTCATTACGCCATTTTTTGTTCACAATGTAAAAAGAAATTCAGTACCTAGTAATGGGTCCCTGAACCTTCTATAGAATAGGGCTTCTGAGACCAAGGGGTCTATTAGGATGGAGGTCGGAAAATCACACCGACCGCCATAGTAGCAGGAAAAGACCGCCCGCTAGGACCGCGGCATAACCGCCGGTCCAATTAGTATGCTCTGCAGTCGAAATCCGACCACGGTGGTATGATCATGGCCTTTAACATTGCGACGGTTGCTGCTGCCAGCAGCACCACCCCGATGTGAAAAGGAGCATATCATGCATATCACTGCACTGCGTGGCAGGCACTGTACAGTGCCTGCCACCTGGTACAGGGACACCCAGTGCACCCACACACACCCCCAACACATTGGGGGTCCGCAATGGGTCCCCAGAGACATTTTCTGCTTGTCTTTCCATGGCTGTCCTACTACTGCGGAAAGGCTCGCTACTGCTGGCATCATAATCACACAGGCCAAGCCTGGCCCTGCACCGGCACCATTGTAGCAGTCCAGTTCCGCGGACTGGTACCGACAGAAAAGTGGTGGGCGGAAAATGTCACCTCTGCTGTCATCACCGCCATACTAATGGGGTCAGAGGTTTTCCGGGGTTGCGTCCGCGGGTGGATGTCCACTGCCGGCCCGGCAGCGGCCATCCGTCCGCCATCCTAATAGAAACTAAATTGTAAATCTGTCTTCAATGCCCTAGAGCACTCTGAATCTTGGCTAGGGATTGGTTGTTCCCCTATCTAATCCATTCACCTATGTCTCAGTACTCCTGCTCTCGGCCAGCTGCAATGAAGAATAGTCCAGGACACAAGGAATGACACCTCTTGCAGATATTAATATGCAGCCAAGCAGCGATAACATCCCCAGTAAGGTCACGAATGGGTTGAGATGGACAAACATTTGGTTTTGGAGCTTCCCAGGGCACCTCAGCAACCGTCAAGCTTAGATTGGGTTAGTGATCGGATGTTTTATTTCAGGAGGGGCAGGATGTAGTCCTGTTGCGTATTCACCCACAATGCTCTACGTGACCCTAATTCGTGGGTCATGCCTTAACATGCCTCCATTTTCAGCCAATTCATGACCCGACGTTAAAACATTCATACAGCCCACTGCATTTCCATAGGCAGGTGGGTACATGTGGGTGCTTTAGTGACAACTCTGAATCATGTAGTGTCGTGCTAGTGCTCTGTGTGGACTTTTTATCACACCTCTTGGCACGTCTGTGGGCATGCGTCCCTTTAAAGTGCCTTCCTTGCCCTCGCGTCCCCCAGGGACAGAGGTTTTTGTCTGCAGCCGTACCGTACACTTCCACCTCCGGTTCGCGCAGCATGCCTACTACTACAGCAGACGCCAAGCATGTGCTTGTTGATGTTTGACTCATTAATCAGTGCCCCACATTCTGTTAGTATGGCACAATTGGCCCTGACCCTCAGAGATCAGAAACACGAAGGATATTTTTATGAAAGCTCCTGTGCCCCAGTTTCAATTTAAACAGCTACAATAGGTACTTTAAAACGTTGGATTAAAATAATAAAAAGCTACATCCTTTACTTGTTTTAAACAATAATTTACAGATATTGTCACAGTTAACAGATAAACATTCACATTTACCAATGCTTGTTTCTATTGTGTTAACCAAGCACACAGCCCATAAGTAACTTCTCCATCACAATTTGGCTTTATAAAAGTGTAATAAAGGTGCGGGCGGGCAGATGTAACACTTAGCTGAAGGTGTTGCTAACGATAGGAAGGGAAAGCAAGGGACCTGTTGGGGAGTTAAAAAAAGATAAAAAAGCTAAAAATACAATACCATTCGCAAAACAAATTGCTTAAACTTAAAAAAAAGCGAGACCTATTGCATTTCCAATCCATCCATGCCACATAGTCCATCATCTGCTGTTTAATCAAAAGCAAAAAAATGTTGTGTCTAGCTCCAACGGTTGAAAAGTTATCCAAAATACAGTGATGTGCTGCCTCGCATTGAAAGGCCCTTTGGAAAGCTTGACTGGTTACATTTCTGTTACTTATTGCTATATTTGGATGCCAAACTGGTACTGATGAGGGGTACACAGAAAGAATATCGAGTTTTAAATGTCGACATACAGAAATATCAAATTGGAAATATCGTGATGCAGAAATATCGGCAGCAAGAATATCGTGGCCAAGAATATCGACTTGGAGGTAAGAAATATAGGGGCCCATTAGGATGGTGGTCGGAAAATCACCCCGACTGCCATGGAAGTGGAAAATAACAGCCTGCCGGGACTGTGGAAAAACCGGCGGTCCAATTAGGAACAAGCGCCAAAAAAAAACGACTGAGGCGGAAGCGGGACAAGAAAAACCGCCCGTCCCGGGCGGTGATGTCCCAAATCCGAGCGCAGTGGTCGGAAATGCAGCAGAAAATCGGCAACCCGCCACAAGCATAGCAGAGACACCACATCGTACGATCCGCTGTTTCCGACCACCGCGGTCGCACATTGGAAGGAAAGGTAGAGCCAGTGGAAGAGCTGCTGCACAGTCAGCGCAGCGGATGATCCATACAAAAAATGGCGGACGATGCCAAAACCCCACAATAATTCCAAAAAATGCACAAATAAAAGTTGCAGTGCCCCCCCAAATACACAAAACACATCACAATGAAATAAATTCATGCCAAACAGAAACATACAAATCCCAGGACAACGCCCACAATACACCTGACAGCAAAACCCCTTTTGGACACACCCACATAGCTGAGCATAAAACCAGCCCCTTCACTGACCACAATCCTTTGGAACACTCCAGAAGAGAAGGACATCCACCAGATCAGAAAGGAGAGGCAAAAGAACATAGCACACTCACCACCACCACCATCACACCAGCACCAACAAGCCCCCAGCACATAACACACCTCACACACCAACACCACACCCACCACCCACGCCCCTGCACCAACAAACACTTTGCACACCACACACCATGTCCACACATAAAATGCCCAGATTCACAGAGAATGAGTTGACAGTCATGGTCAATGAGATAGTCAGAGTTGAACCACAACTTTTTGGAAGCCTGGTCCAACAGACACCATTAACCACAAGGATACAGATGTGTAAAGGATAGTACAAATTGTCAATGCAGTAGGGAACACCCCGCGATCCAAGAAAGAGATGATGAAGCGGTGGCATGATCTCAAGAGGGTTGTCAAAGAGAGGAGGAGCAAGAACTGGGAGCTGGCTAACCGGACTGGTAGTGGCCCTTCCATCCCACCAAAAACATTCACACCATGGGAGGAGAAGGTGCTTGCCATACTGCATCCAGAGAGTCTCACAGGAGTATCCGGGGGAGTGGAGGCTGGTAAGAACCAACAAATGTCAAACAGCACACTGATATGTACTATCTTGCACAACCAAATACCCACACCACCCAAGAGATATCCCAAACATCTGCACCACACACCCACAAAAACCTGTCCCACAGACCCAACCTTCACTCACTCTCATTTACTACAAACATAGCCAGCAATATTACCATGGGAGCATTAGCATAGGCAACCTGCACTACTACTCCCAGCATGCTCCCTGGCCCACAACCCAGCAGGATGGAGCACTCTCCCACCCACAATCATGTGGCAGCCATAGCACTGTTCAACCTCACCTGTTTGGGGGTGGGAGGCCTGTACCACTACTCCCACCATGCCCCCTGTCCCACAGCCTACCAAGATGGAGCACTCCCTCCCACCCACAAGCAGTTGGAAGCCATTACAGTGTTCACCTTCAACTAACAGGTCGGTAGGCCGTACGTGCACCCACACATTTGTCACTAATCAAAGCACGACACATGGCAACACTAGCACTCTCATTTCACATATAGGCACACCGACCCTGCATGACACGCACAGTGTGCACACAGGTAAGCAAAGGGAACTGTCACAGATAACAAAGAGTGACATACTAATGTACATGCACAAGGAAAACTGTGCACAACCATGCACAGCACACACTGATGAGTGCATTGCCATGTGGACCCATCAGCAAGGACCGATATGCCTCTTGAATCACATGTCATTAGCCCGCATGCTGTCACAACGCGGTCGTAACAACAAGCGCGTTGTGACAACGCATACCATTACTCCGCAAGTCGTTAAACAACTTGCGGAGGGGGGGCGCTGGATGTTGGAATAGTAAAATTTACTATTCCAACTCCAGTCTGTGTGAACTTTAGGGAAGGTGTTTGATTTTAAATCCAACACCTTCTCCCCCCTTCTGCAAGTCGTTCTAATGACTTGCGAAGTAATGGACAGCATACAGGCTCACGGATGCGTCGTGAAGGTGCTTTACCGCAAGGACCATCACAATATTTAGGAAGCATGTGTGCTCTCATAAATCTAAATTGGTACATGAGAGGAAAAAGTCATTCGGTACAAAAGACTGGCCAGTCCATGGCCGGATGTGACGTCTGCCGGGTCAGACAAATCAACAAGGTGACAACAATGAAAAGATGATGTGCCGGTCCCTACATGGCAACAGGTCCCTGTGAACATGAATCCAAGACCATTTGCATGGTATACATTGATACATCACAACATGTACAAGTAATGTATGTACCTCTGCACCATGTAATGAGACACAGTGGTGCACATAGCAATCAATGTGAAGATCTGTAAATTGTGTAGTGTACAGACAGTGGATGACACACAGCTAACAGAATTCTTGCAGAGTGCACAACAATGACCATTCCCCATCTAATCCACAGGTGACCAAGAACTAACTGCTGAGGACAACAAAAACAACCAGCAGAGCCAGTCTCCCCCACCGGTACATGGACTCTCGGATGTGGACTCCCAGGATTTCCTGGACGATGAGCTCCAGGCCAGCCCATCTGGTGTGCCAGGGAGCAACAGGTCCCAGGACCTCATCCTCCCACCACCACGTCTTCTGCAACACCAACTGCACCGCTGAACCCTGCTGTTACAGACTGTGCGTCCACCGCCACCACCACCAGTGCCACCTGCAATACCCTGCCAGTCCCAGGGGATGTCCAACCCACACCAACAACTGAGGATGGCAGTGAGAGTGTGCGGGGACCCACAGTGGTGAGGCAACAGGTCCGTGGCAGCAGGGCAGGTGGGAGGTCCAGGGTCACCCCCAGACACCAGGAGGCTGGGACCCCATCCCTGGAACACATCACCAGAGTCGTTGGGGCATATAAACAGGCCCAGGGACAGAGTGGCCGGTCAGACGATCTACTGCGCAAGCTCATCCTAACGTTGAGGTCCATCAACAACCGCATTGGACAAATGGTGGACCTCATGGGCCAGCTAGTGGAGTTACTGAGGGACAGGCCTGCGTCCCAACCAACACCTCCAACCCCCTCTGTTTTGCCGCAGGATGACAGTTCACCATCCTCCCCTGCGGCCA
The DNA here is from genome assembly GCF_964263255.1 of Lissotriton vulgaris. NCBI lineage: Eukaryota > Metazoa > Chordata > Amphibia > Caudata > Salamandridae > Lissotriton > Lissotriton vulgaris. The sequence continues at coordinate 981,824,541 of NC_141699.1, read as the reverse complement.
CAGAGAGGGGTGAGTCCTCAGAGACCACTGACACCACAGCAGTGCTCCCCAAGCCAAGCGACCAAGTGGGCGTCCAAAGAAGAGCCTGGGAGTCACTGGAGGCAAAGCACCAGCCAAACGCCAGTCACAGAGCCAGCCCTGATGGCGACCTTCTTCCCCACTGCATTGACTGTTTGGACTGTCCTTCCCCACACTGCCTTGTGAATGCCACCAGTTTGGTGGACTGGGTCACCACATCAAAGTGACATGTACTCTGACATCTTATTTATCATGACTGCCAACTCACTGCCCCTTCATCACCTCCATGTAAATCTGCCCACACCCCTTCACATGTCAACTTCGTAAATAAAATACCTCACACACTGTTTTTGTGTCAGAATTGGCTTTAGTGCAGGATATTCGGTCTTCAAAATGTCCATAATGTATCAGAAGTATGTACTGTATTCAGGCAAGGAGAAGTTTGAGGCACCTAGGGAAATACAAGAGAACAACATACACTGGTGTGAGTGTGGCATCACAGACAGTACACTACACCAACCATCTACATAAACCAACATGCAGACAAGACAATGTGTAAAATGTGTCAACATACACATCCCGCATATGTTCACAGATGGCATGTCACAGTCACAGATCGACACACAAGTGACTTCACATCTTTCTTTTTAAATGATTCGCACATAGCCCTTCACGACAACAGCAATCTCACCAGACAATGTATATGTTGGACTTCGTCCCCCACCATCAAGTGAAGTAGCGGGTGATAAGCTGTTGACGCATGTCACCACCTTCCTCCTCTCCACTGTCATCATCACTCGACTCAGGTTGTTGTGCAGGCGGGGGCCTTGGGTCCTCATCATCATCCAGGAGCAGGGGAATCAGCTTGCGAATGGCCAGGTTGTGGAGCATGCAGGATACCACTACGATCTGACACACCTTCCTGGGCGAGTATGCCAGTGCACCTCCGGTTTTGTCCAGGCAGTGGAAACGGGACTTGAGCAGAACAAAAGTCCGCTCCACCACACAAAGTGTCCTCCCATGGGCCTCATTGTACCAGATATCAGCCGGGGTCCTGGGATTCCGCAGTGGGCTCAGCAACCATGGACGGCTGGGATGTGCAACGTCACCTTGGTATGACAAATAGACATTACAATGTTGCACAGGTAGAGGTCAGCAGGTCACACACCCAGCACACCATAATTGTTATGTTATGTTATGTTATGTTATTTTTATACTTCTATAGCGCACGGCCACTCCACAGAGTATCCCGGCGCTTTATCGAAGGAAGCCCAACCGAAGAAGGGAGAACATAACACTGAGAGAACGTGCAGACACAGGAAGCAGCATCAAATTAAGGGAAAAGCCATGTCTTAAGGGCCTTTCGGAAGGACAGAAGGCTAGAGGTCTGTCTCAAAGAGATTGGGAGGTCATTCCAAGCATGAGGAGCTAAGTAGCGAAAAGACCGTCCTCCTGCTCTAGCACGCTTGATAATGGGAACACTCATTTTTGATAGGGACGAAGATCTGAGAGATCTGGGGGGTTATACCAGGACAATCGTTTGGAAATATATTTGGGGCCTATGCCATGTAGGGCCTTGAAAGTCGTGGTCAAAGTTTTAAACAGAATCCTTTTAGCAATTGGAAGCCAGTGTAGTGTTGAGAGAAGATCAGTGGCTCTGGCTTTTCTTGGAAGACCAAAGATGGCTCGGGCTGCAGAATTCTGGGCGATTTGCAGACGCCTGACCAGATATTTGGGAAGTCCCAGAAACAAAACATTAGCATAATCCAGCCTAGAGCCAATCAGTGCCTGGACAATGATTTTTCTGTGCTGGATAGAGACTAGAGGGAGGAATTTACGAAGCATCCGAAGGATGCCGAAACATTTCCCAGTAAGAGATGAAATATGCGGTCCGAAAGATAGCTCGTTGTCAATCATAACTCCCAAATTTTTGGCTTTCAAAGACGAACTAGTGGGAGGAAACATATCTTGCGGCCACCAGGGTTTCCAATCAGGCTCAGAGGTACAGCCAAAGAAGAGCAACTCCGACTTGTCGGAGTTGCACTTCAGCCCATGACGTCCAAACCACTCAAAAACAGCGCTCAAACAGCCCCTGACCTGGGCACCATCAAACAGGCCATCCTTGTTGCTTACAAAGAGGAGCTGGGTGTCATCAGCATAGGTGACAATCCGGGCACCGAAAGACTCCGCCGTCACCGCCAGGGGGGCCATAAAGATGTTAAAAAGGAGGGGGCTCAGGATGGAACCTTGAGGAACCCCCACTTCAAGCGGTGACATTTCGGCGGAGTAGGGAGGCGCCCAGATTGTCTGCCGGCGGTCGGCTAAGAAGGATTTAAGCCAATTCCACACCGTTCCCCGCAGACCAAAGTCCCAGAGTCTGGAAAGAAGAAGTGCGCGGGGAACGGTGTCGAAAGCCGCCGACAGGTCTAGCATAATCAGTACCACTTTTTTTCCAACATCCAACTCCTCCCTGATGGCATCTGTGACTTCAAGGAGCGCGGTCTCCGTGCTGAAATTTGCACGGAAGCCAGATTGAGTGCTATGCAACAGACCCTTTTCCTCAATGAAATTAGAAATAGATCTGTGAACAAACCTCTCAGTCACTTTCGCCAGAGCAGGGAGTAGGGAGATGGGTCGATAGTTCGCATAGACTGAAGGGTCGAGCGCTGGTTTTTTAATGAGTGGCAGGATCATGGCGCTCTTCCAAGCTTTGGGAACTACCCCGGAAGAGAGCGACAGATTCAGGATGGGATTTACCAGGTCATTTAGAACAGGTGCCATATTTGCTAGACACTTGGCAGGGCAAGGATCTTGTGGAGATCCGGATTTAAGACTTGCCAGGATATCAAGAGAACTCTCATGATCTAATGGGGGAAAATCACACAGGAAGGGACCATGGTCTGGCAAGGGACACCCCAGACTCATCGTATGCTGCTGAAAAGTGGCCTGGAGAGATTCTTGAATAGTGGTAATTTTCTGTACAAAATAGACAGCCAATTCCTTCAGCCAAGCTTCAGAGTGAGCATGGGTCGGAGTATAAGCAGAAGGAGAAGTGAAATCTTTTACCACCCTGAAAATTTCCTTACAAGAATGCTCCGCTTCATTTATTCTAGATTCCAGACTAACCATACTCACCTACAATCCATGCATGCTCGGGAAGCAGATTAGCCATCAGCCGGGGCACAATGCTACTGCTCAGGACGTAGGAGTCATGGGCTGATCTGGGAAATCTGGCACACACATGTGAGATGATCATATCTGCCAGGCACACCACTTGCACATTGATGGAGTGGTAAGGTTTCGATTACGAAAAATGTGCTCACTTGCCTGTGGTGGCACAAGACAACATGTGTGCAATCCATCGCACCAACAACATGGGGGATGTGCCCAAGGGGATAGAAGTCTTCCTTCTCAGCTGCCAATTCAGCACCCCTGGGGAAATGGATATATCTGTCCTTGTATCTCATCATGGCGGACAGAACATCACGCAGCACCATGCTGAACATCGGTTGAGACATCCCACGAGCGCTTGCCACGGTCTCCTGGAATGATCCAGTGGCAAAAAAATGGAGGGTAGCCATCACTTATAAGTTGGTGTGAAAGCTGTTGGATATGTCCGACGAGGCTTCTGGTGGGGCTCCAACATATCACAAAGGGTTTTCAGGGTGGCTCTATCTAGACGGAATTTGCGAATGATCGCCACATCCTTCATACCCTCCAGCAGTGTCAAGTGACGAATCAGATTTGGCCTCCTCCTAGTTGTGATCAAAGTTGACACATGTCAATGACATCCATCATGAGCTGGCCACAGCATATCCCATACAGGATGACACAGGATGAACAAAGACTGACTTGACAAATGAGTGACACAAAGGGTTACATGGGTGTACGTTTTGCCACACAGAGGGCACACCTCCCTATCTCCAATACACAAGTGCCTCAAACACCACATAGGTCAATGTGAATACACATAGTTGCATGGCCACATTTCACATTAGCACGCCTGGGAGTGTGGCATCCAGCCAATGTGGTACAAATCAACACCACTGTCTCATACTCATCTACTGTACCAGTCACAGCTCAATGCATCATTCTAACTTGGCACACCTACACAACACAATGACCACAGTTGGCGGTGAACTGTCAATTGCGTGTATGAGCAGACAGATTAGCACAAGTGAGTAACTACATCATACAGTGAGACAAGCCTTGCTGAGGTCATCACTGCCCCACAACACATTGTAGAGTTCACTACAGCACTGTCCTGACTCATCAATCATCTAATGCATTTTTGACTTGTTAGGGACCACAGACCAATGTACATCATACATACACAAATATGGCACATGTAGGCACCTGTGGAGTCAATGGAACATTGGCATTGAGAGCATGATGATGTTCCCTACACCATGTGGCTACTGTGCACCGTTGAAGTGTTCCCGATTGACATTGCCATTATATGTGACCCAAATCGCGGTAGCTACTGCCTCGGCCCGGCGGTGTGTCACCAGCACCCCCCACATACACACAAGTGGGGTAGTCATTGGCATGGAGACATGCCCAAATGGCGGTTGGCATGCTCTGCCACCCAAATCGCGTTAGCCACCGCCTGGCCCCGGCGGTGTGTCAGCTGCACCCCCATACACTCAAGTGCGGTAGTGATAGCCATTGGGACATGGGAAGATGATGGTTGGCATGCTCCCCATCCAAATCGCGGTAGCTCCGCTTGGCCCAGCGGTGTGTCACCAGCACCCCCCCATACACACAAGTGCAGTAGTGATAGCCATTGGGACATGGGAAGTTGGCAGTTGGAATGCTCCACCACCCAAATCACGGTAGCTACCGCCTGGCTCCAGCAGTGTGTTACCTGCACTCCCCTATACACACAAGTGCAGTAGTGATAGCCACTGGGACATGGGAAGATGGCGGTTAGCATGCTCCGCCACCCAAATCGCGGTAGCTACCGCCTGGCCCTAGCGGTGTGTCACCAGCACCCCCATACACACAAGTGCGGTAGTCATTGGCATGGAGACATGCCCAAATGGAGGTTGGCACGCTCCACCACCCAATTTGCGGTAGCTACCGCCTGGGCCCGGCGGTGTGTCATCAGGACCCCCCCCATACACACAAGTGCAGAAGTCATTGGCATGGAGACATGCTCAAATTGCTGTTGGCATGCTCCGCCAGCCAAATCGCTGTAGCTACCGCCTGGCCCGGGCGGTGGGTCACCAGCACCCCCCCATACACACAAGTGAGGTAGTGATAGCCATTGGGACATGGGAAGATGGCGGTGGGCATTCTCCGCCACCCGAATCGCCATAGCTACCGCCTGGCCCTGGCGGTGTGTCACCAGCACCCCCCATACACACAAGTGCGGTAGTCATTGGCACGGAGACATGCCCAAATGGAGGTTGGCATGCTCCACCACCCAAATCGCCATAGCTACCGCCTGGCCCCGGCGGTGTGTCACCAGCACCCCCATACACACAAGTGCGGTAGTCATTGGCATCGAGACATGCTCAAATGGCGGTTGGCATGCTTCGCCACTCAAATCGTGGTAGTTACCGCCTGGGCCCGGCGGTGTCTCACTGCCATGAAGCATGCCCTAGAGCCAAAGGGATCGATGTTTGTGGTGGCATAATGCAATTTTAAAAATCGCGGTAGGCGTGCTCCGCCACCGCGGAGGCGGTCATTGGATGCTTTTGAAAGATGCACTATCGCGGTAGCGCACCCCGTGCCCCTGCGGTGCATCACCGCCATGGAGCATGACCTAGAGCCAATGGGATTGATGTTTGCGGTGGCATGATGCAATTTTGAGAATCGCGGTAGGCGTGCTCCGCCACCGCAGAGGTGGTCATTGGATGCTTTTGAAAAATACATCATCACGGTAGCGTACCCTGTGCCCCTGCGGTGCATCACCGCCATGGAGCATGCCCTAGAGCCAATGGGATCAATGTTTGCGGTGGCATGATGCAATTTTGAAAATCGCGGTGGGCATGCTCCGCAACCGCGGAGGCGGTCATTGGATGCTTTTGAATGAGGCAGACCTGGGCAACCAATTGTTGCAGCTTAGCACCTTTAGAACGACCCCAGGGGGCTATATATGTGTGAGAGTGAGCCTCACATGTTCACTGCGCACTGAGCCTGCTGCTAGAGACCCCGCACCTGCTGCTGCCTCCAGGGACTGCTGCCTGACACCCCTCATCTGCTGCTGCCTCCAGGGACTGCTGACTGACACCCCTAACCACCCAATTCCACCACAGGTGTTCCATGTCCACAGAAATGGCAAGGACAGAGAAGATCCGTGCCAGTCCATTCACAAGCGAGGAGCTGGAGGTCCTGGTGGACGAGGTGCTCGCACAGTACCCAAGGCTGTATGGTGCCCCAAATGTCGTGGTAAGTAATCACAAACGGAGTTGTAGGGCGGGGGGCACACATGTCGTTGGACTGCTGCAGTATCTGCCTGAGGGTGTGGGGTTGTGTCATGCACTGACAAACATTCTGTCTCCAGGGGTAAGGAGTGTGCGTCCCAATGTCACAGGTTTCCCTGCCTGCAGTTGTAGGTCTGAGAGAAGTGTGTTGCATTGTCAGCCATACAGTGACCCAGTTTTTTGACCATGCAGGTTCCAGGACAGTAATTGCTTGGCTAAATGGCTATGTGTGCCCCTGTTGTCCACATCCCGTGTGAGCCCAGATGCTCTGCACTGTGCCCGCCCACCAAGACGAGATCACATCACTGCACTTACTGTGCACTTCCTCCTGTTTTCTCACAGTGAAATCAAACTATGTGTCATCTCTGCCCTGTATAATTGCACATGCCCACACTTGTGTAGATCTATATTTTGTGGGAGAGTACATGTCCCCTAATGCCGCACACATGACATACTGTAATATTCACAGGGCATGCACATTGAGTGCTGCACAGTCATGCACACAGTGAGTCAATCCACAGACACAGGTCGAAATGTGATGTATGTTGTGGCCAGACATCCATAGGACTGGAGATGTGTGCAAGCCAAATAGGGGGTTCAGTGCTTTCATCCTGCATGTGTGTGAGATGTGCAGGGACTCGTACTAAATGCCCCAAGTGCAACCTAGACGGTGCTGACCTAGAACATATGTTTTTTTTTGCCCTTTGTTAAAGGAGTTCTGGTCAGCATTAGACAAGGTTTTGAAAATGAAACTGAGTAATCCATCTCTATTGTCGGCTCCACTGATAATATTAGATATTATTAGATATTCACCCATTTTCTTCTTCTGAGCAGAATCTGGTTACTATACTAATGTCCTGTGCCAAATTAACTATTGCTCGAGTATGGATTTCCCCTCATCCTCCTCACGTTCTGGAATGGTGGTCGTTGGTCAATGAAATACACTCCATGGAGGCTGCCCTGACCAAATTCAGAGGGATACAGTCGTTAAGGAAATTTGAAAAGATATGGGGAAACTTTTTATAAAATGTTAAACTAAATTTATTCTGTTAGGATTGTTATCTCTGCTTCACTGTCACTGTCATTGCTTTTCTTTTTGTTGTCCCTGCTGTCTACGAACCGATTCATTCATTCTACCCTAATTCTGTCAATGTTTTCCTCCCTCTGAATGTTTTGTATTTGCAATTTGTCTCCATTGTTGTGTTGTCAATAAAAATATTTTTTTTAAAAAGAGATGTGCAGGGACTCAGTACTCCATCATAAATGCATTCAATCACATCAGCTTAGACAATGCAGAGTGCCCATGTGAGATGTACCCCAAGGTGAGATGGACAGAGATTAGATATGGTAATGAGTCTGTGTCTTGCTACTGTACTGATAGATGTTGGTACATGACACTGTGTCACTGATCATTTCCCCCTTTTGACTCCCATACCTGCAGCTCAAGGTACACCAGCATAAGGCAGTGTGGAGGGCCATTGCAGCAAAGGTGCAAGCTCTGGGGGTATCTAACCGACGGCGCACCCACTGCCACAAGAGGTGGGACAACATCAACCAGCTGGCAAAGAACGTGGCAGAGATGACCTTGGGGCTGCTTCCTCGCACTGGGCGGTTGGCACGGCGCAGCATGACACCACTGATGGGCCGCATCTTGGCAGTGACTTATCCTGAGCTGGATGCACGTCTGAAAGTGCATCAGCAGCAAGGCAGGGGTGAATATTTGGGGAGGGTAACTCTGGCTGGGAGCGGATGCATGTGTACAGGGCCTGTGCCAGCGTTGGCCTATGTGATGTTTGTGGAGTGGTGCAGTGCAGTGTCATGTAAGTGTCTGCTGTGTTGGGTGCTAGTATCATGCATTTGCACAAACTGTACTTACAAAGGTGATCCTCCCTGCTGTGCAGTCTCATTGCCGTATGTGTGGTGCTCTTCATGGTCATTAAGCATTGGGGTAGTCTGGGGAATCAATTTGGGAGTGTACAGCAGTGTTCCCAATATGAGCGTGACTACATCTATGTGTACATTGCACGCACCATGAATGTTGAGTCTGAGACATCTGATAACAATGTGCACTAGTTTTGGGGCCCCGAGTACAACACGGTGTTTAGCACGTGCTTTTTGCCATTGTGGACTGTCATGTCGTAATAGTTGTCTGTGTTGTCCCCCCCTGTTCCCTCAAGGTCTGTCAGTGGCAACAAGTGGTGTGCACACATCATGTCTGTAGGTATGGGCAGAGAAATTTGCGTGTCTGGTAGACTTCAGCCACGGGCAGGGTATTGTGCTGTGTGGCCTTAACATGGCTCATTCATGACAGGTGATCAGGGTTACATGCATTGTTGTGGTCTATGTGGAGAGTTGCTGCAATGTGATTGCAGAGTGTGGTGTGCAACAGTAGATTTGGGCATCTTTTGTACTGCATTGATTTAATTGCTTTGTGTTGTTAGTGCCACTAACCTGACCCTGCATCTGTCACTCATGCAGATTCACCAGTGGCATGGAGGGACAGGAGCTGGACACCAGTGGGGGTGAGACTAGCACTACAGCTGCAGAGGAGCCCAGTGACACGGAGCTCACCAGCACATCAGAGGGGGACAGAGGAGGAATCTGTGCCTGAGACCCAAAGTACCACATCATCTGATGCAAGCGGGGTGCATCTATGTTGGCGGGCACAGGGAATGGAGGCTCTGAATCATCTTCAACCACACAGCGGCCAGTGCCCACCCTCCCATCCACTTCCTTTGGTCCTGCCCGTGTCCTAAAGAGGGGACGAGTTACATTCACACCTGGCACCGCTGCCCCCTGCACCTGCCCCCACTGCTGCCCTCAGTGCTGAGTCTGTTGAGCTACTGTGCCAGCTTTGTGTGGGACAGACAGCCCTCCTCAATGCCTTCAGTGACCATGACAAAAAATTTGCCCAGGTGGTTGCCTACATGGAGGGCATACACTCCGACATGGGTGGGCTGCATTGTATTGTCCACGCTTTGTCGTGACGTCTACCCAACAGGCACATACTCCCATTCCCACTCCAGGGCCTTTGTCCAACCCCCAGTTAGTGGCCACATCTGATGATAGTGACCACAGTTCACATGTGTCACAGTCACGATGCAGCACAAGGTGCACCCAGCAGAAACAACCCAAGCGCTCCCGCCCGCAGACGCCATCCCCACCGAAGAGCAAAGCCAGCCCAGTATGCAAAGACAAGAGACCCTCAGGGAAAAGCAAGGCCCACAAAGCAAAGAAGCAGACCTCAGGCTCAAATGCCTCGGAGGCATCTTCAGCTAAGGACTCTCCTGTCCCTAAAACGTAACGCAAAGCAAGGCATGCAGTTTCTGTGCCCACTGAGGAGGTGTTGTATGGCAAGGGTACACCTAGGAAGGGCTCAGGGCCACATTCCCCCACCACATCGTCTCCCTTTCCAAGCCCAGTGAAGCAGATGAAGGAGGGCACTGTAGGGGGTACACCTGGCAAACAGGGGAAGGAGGACACTGTAGGGAGTACATCTGGCAAACAGGGGAAGGAGGGCACTGTAGGGGGTACACCTGGCAGACAGGGGACGGAGGGCCAGAGGTGTAGCCAGACGAAGCGTTCCGCAGGATCCAGCACGTCAACTGAGGGAGTGCCAGTGTCTGCACCTGCTGCAGCTCTGTTGGTGTGTGTGCCTGTTGTGTCTACACCAATTCCCATTGACCCTAGTACAGGGAAGGTATTTCGCATTCCCAAGAAGTGGAAAGGCACCCTCAAACCTCTCCCACCCACACTGTGTCTCAGGTCTGCATGACTCCACCGCCACGTGCCACTATACCACCTGATCCAAGCAGCCCTCCAACTTGCCAAGCCACTGATATCCTTACCTCACCTGGGCCACTCTCTCGCCAGGCATGTGCTCCTGATGTCCCAACACACAGCCAGCACCCAGTCCGCCTGACAGCCAAGTGTGAGTGCTAGTCCCCCTCACACACCCATCTCTCTCATAGGTGGACCTGTTCTGGCCATTGTTACCCCTGACTGGAATGTTACAATCGCACACAATCCATGTGCAGATTCTCATGTCCTGGCTCTGCACTTTGCCATGCCCACTGGCCTTTGTGTTCTGCCCTTACCTGTGCAGATTCTTATGTCCTTGCTCTGCACTTTGCCATGCCCACTGGCCTTTGTGTTCTGCCCTTGCCTGTGCAGATTCTTATGTCCTCGCTCTGCACTTTGCCATGCCCACTGGCCTTTGTGTTCTGCCCTTGCCTGTGCAGATTCTCATGTCCTCGCTCTGCACTTTGCCATGCCCCCTGGCCCTCTCATGTACTTGCTGTGGACATTTCCCTGGACACTAGCCCTGTTGCTCTGCTGTGTTGACCTATTCCCTGTACTGGTTAACAGAGAGTGAGGAACCCAGTTATACCCTTGAGGGCTTGGGTAATTCAAATGAAAGGGTAGAGAGGCCTTCAAGGGAAATACTTCATAAGAGAGATCAGTTGTTCGATATGTTTTGTGGGATAAAATTAAATACCCAATGTATCAATCATATGGTTCAATGTACACAATCGATTTAGGAAACACATAGAAACATGTAAACGTATAAACAACAAAACACAAAGGTGTATCAAAAGAATATGAAAAGCATAGTAGCAGAAAATCAATAATACAGCAAAACCTAGAAAGGACATCTATCTCAAAACAAGAAGTGAGTCAAACACTGACCCACATCTTATCTCTACAGTGTTTGACTCACTTCTTGTTTTGAGATAGATGTCCTTTCTAGGTTTTGCTGTATTATTGATTTTCTGCTACTATGCTTTTCATATCAGCATCTCCTTACCTGCTTTTTTGATTTACTGCTGACTTAATGACATTTTTGATAAAATTCTTCTTTTGATACACCTTTGTGTTTTGTTGTTTATACGTTTACATGTTTCTATGTGTTTCCTAAATCGATTGTGTACATTGAACCATATGATTGATACATTGGGTATTTAATTTTATCCCACAAAACATATCGAACAACTGATCTCTCCTATTCCCTGTACGGCCTCTCATGTACTTGCTGTGGACATTGCCCTGAACACTGGCCCTGTTGCTCTGCTGCGTTGGCCTATTCCCTGTGCGGCCTCTCATGTACTTGCTGTGGACATTGCCCTGGACACTGGCCCTGTCGCTCTGCTGTGTTGGCCTATTCCTTGTGCGGCCTCTCATGTACTTGCTGTGATCATTGCCCTGGACGCTGGCCCTGTTGCTCTGCTGTGTTGGAATATTCCCTGTGCAGCCTCTCATGTACTTGCTGTGGACATTGCCCTGAACACTGGCCCTGTTGCTCTGCTGCGTTGGCCTATTCCCTGTGCGGCCTCTCATGTACTTGCTGTGGACATTGCCCTGGACACTGGCCCTGTCGCTCTGCTGTGTTGGCCTATTCCTTGTGGGGCCTCTCATGTACTTGCTGTGATCATTGCCCTGGACGCTGGCCCTGTTGCTCTGCTGTGTTGGAATATTCCCTGTGTGGCCCCTCATGTACTTGCTGTGAACTTTGCCCTGGACACTGGCCCTGTTGCTCTGCTGTGTTGGCCTATTCCATGTGCGGCCTCTCATGTACTTGCTGTGAACTTTACCCTGGACACTGGCCGTGTTGCTCTGCTGTGTTGACCTATTCCCTGTGCAGCCTCTCATGTACTTGCTGTGAACATTGCCCTGGACACTGGCCCTGTTACTCTGCTGTGTTGGACTCCTCCCTGTGCAGCCTCTCATGTACTTGCTGTGGACATTTCCCTGGACACTAGCCCTGTTGCTCTGCTGTGTTGACCTATTCCCTGTACGGCCTCTCATGTACTTGCTGTGAACATTGCCCTGGACACTGGCCCTGTTACTCTGCTGCGTTGGCCTATTCCCCGTGCAGCCTCTCATGTACTTGCTGTGGACATTGCCCTGGACACTGGCCCTGTTGCTCTGCTGTGTTGGCCTATTCCCTGTGCGGCCTCTCATGTACTTGCTGTGATCATTGCCCTGGACACTGGCCCTGTTGCTCTGCTGTGTTGACATATTCCCTGTGTGGCCCCTCATGTACTTGCTGTGAACTTTGCCCTGGACACTGGCCCTGTTGCTCTGCTGTGTTGGCCTATTCCCTGTGCGGCTTCTCATGTACTTGCTGTCAACATTGCCCAGGACACTGGCCCTGTTGCTCTGCTGTGTTGGCGTATTCCCTGTGCAGCCTCTCATATACTTGCTGTGCACCCTGTACTGGCCACTGCCCTTCAAAATGTTCCCTTGCCTGGGCATATTATCATGTAAATGCTGTGCATTTAGTGCCTTGCTCTTCTCTGCTGTTGGTGCCTATCTGTGCAAAATGTGAATAAAGACAGTTACTCCTGTTGTCTGTTTTGTCAGTGTCCTTACTGAATAAACTTCTTTTTGTTTGTGTGTGCATGTGTTTGGCTGTGCCCCATGCTCTATGTGGCACTTCAACATTGCCAAGGTATTTGCTCGCCTACTCTTTTTTCACAGGGGTGACAGTGACTTCAGTTCTTCCTGACACTGATACTTGTGGCATCTGTGGTGACAGTTTAACCTGTGTTGCAGTTCTCATTTTCCATGTTTTCAATGGTTGGCTACATTGTTCCACCATTGTGTGCTGGCCAGTGCTAGGTTAGAATAGATTCCACCATTGTGTCCCAGATCTGTGCATCTGTTGTGGTTGTGTTGGATGTTTTTGTGTTGGCAGTGTTGTTGCTTCACTTCCTGTGTGTGCTGTTGTGTCACTCATGTCTGTGTGTGAGTGGTATGCTTGGTGTGCACAACACTGCTTGTTGTATGTTCAGTGCTGTGTATGTATGGCCTTGACATTGCCTGATGTGCATCCCCTGATGTCCTGCAGTGTTTGTTCAGTTTGTTTGGCCTGTGCATCTGTAGTTGTGTTGATGTGGCTGTGTTATTCTGTGATGGTGCATTGCTTGTGTATTTTTTGTATGTTGTGTGTGCTTTGTAACTGAGTGGTGAGGTTGTGCACTCCTGTTGTGTCTGTGCTCCCATTGCCTTGCCAGTTTTGCTGACAGGGTATGTCTGTTTTTGTTGTGGTTCTGTGTGTGTTTCATTTGGGTTATGATGTTTTTATGCAGACATTTGCTGTGGCACCCCTGTGTGTGATGTTTGTGGCTACGCCCAGGGTGTGTGTTTGTATTTGTGTGTATGGACTGGCAAGTATTGGCAGCCTTCTGTGTGTGTGGCACTGGTGTTGTGTGCTGCTGTCTGAGTACATTGCTCCTGGTGTTTGTCAGTTATGGAGTATGTATATGAGCCCTGTGTGTTGTGCTACTGGTGTACTCCTGTGAGGTGGTTGTATGCAAGTGTGACTGTTACCAGTTTGACTTCTAGGCCTTCCTTTGTTCCTTGTGCCTTTGGCTGGTATGCCTTGCTGTCTTCCTGTGTTGCTGCCCTGTGGTGCCTGTAGTTTGGCTTCACTGACTGTACCAGCCATATGTGGTTTGATGGTCTGAGGGGTGTGTTGTGTGTTCCTTGTCTTGCATGTGATGTGCACATGCTTGTTGTGTGTCTCCATGGCCTTCCATCTGTGTACATCCCACTTTGGCTTGCTGATTTGTTGTGCTTATTTGCTGTTAGCATTGTTGGTCTCAGTGTAAATGTAAATGTACCGGAATTTATATAGCGCAAATCACCGACTGGTTTCTAAGCGCTTGCTTAGGGAACCCGTCCTGGTATTCCCCTGTGAGATAACCCCGGCAGGGTGTCCGCAAGGTGAAAGCCAGGCATCCCACCGCAAGGGGCCGTTGTGGAGATTAGGCAAGCTATTGCCCAGAGTCGCAGAGTGTGAACCCGTGAATCGAGTAGGCACCGGAGCGAGAATTGTCGAGTCCATGGACATTTTAGGACTCAAGACCCCGCCGAGCCGGGAATTGAACCCTGGTCCCGGGCTGACCTCTGCTTCCAGGTCTGCCTCCTCTAACCAGTGAGCCACTGTGTGGTATGTATGTGTGACTGTGCAGGCTGTGTGCCCATGTGTATGTTTGTTCCTTGTAGGTGTTCATTTGGTGCTTGTACTCATGTATTTTTCCATGTGTGTGGTGGTGTTGTTGTGTGTGGGTTCCCCTGGCACTGTGCTGTGTGTTGTGTGTTCCTGTGCAGCCACTCCTGCAGTGTCTGTCTACCTGGTAGTTTGCTGTGTGGTGCAGGGTGTGTATTCAGCTGACTTGTTGTTGTACACAGGATGGGCACTTGGCCTGTGCCTTCATGAGGTGTGCTGATGTGTGTTGGGAGGAGGTGTGTCCCTGAGTCCTTGGTGCCCTGCCCATGCCTTGTATTGGCCCTGCCTTCTGTTTTGTGCGCATGTATTCCCTTGTATTCACCGCTGCAGTGACGTGACCGGGACGTTGGTGCATGATCGCGGACGATGTGTGTCCAGGATGCAGTGGGGTGACTTTGTGGCAGGTGGGTCATGTGTGGGTGACCTTGTGGATGTGTTACTGCCCCAGCAGGGTGTCTGTTGTAGATTTGGACCCTGTTTCAGCCTTTCTGTTGTGTGTTGTGTTTGTGTAGGTGCGTACCTGCGGCGGTGTCTGCGGCGGTCCATAAGTTGATAGTGATGAAACAGGTACAGCACCGGGAACACGTGTAGAGCTGGGTCCATGGCGGTCGGGACCGGGTGGAGGGGACCGGGACTCTGGTTTTGTGCTCCGCTGTTGAGCTTCCGCTGTCTCATTGTACGGCGTCTCCGCTGCGGTGTGTCTGCTTGTTGGGGGCATCCTAATTTGTGGAGCGGGCGGACGTCATTCCGCACGGCGGTGAGCCTCCATTGGCTCCCACCGCCGCTGTGGCGGGCACACTTTGATGGCGGTACGCGTCGCTGCCCGGCGGACGGTAATTGACCTATGTTTGGCAATACTAATATGGTGGACGTGTTTGCCACTGCTCGCGGGCGGTAACATTCGTTTTTCCGCACCACCAGCACCGCGGTGGTGCCACCGCCAGCCATCCTAATGGACCCCATAGTTTTTGAAAATATTGGTCATTAATATACTTTGCAAAAATATAGTTGTTTACATATTGATGTTTTAATTAGTGTTATGTATTTTAAAAGTATGTGAAGTATTGCTTCTGTTTTTTAATATATGTGTAATTTTTTTAGTAGTTATTAATTTTATTTTAATTGCATTTTGTGTTTTTTAGTTCTGTAGCGAGTTGTGGGCTTATAGGGGAATAGGGCCGGAAGTTATTTAATAATATTATATTTATTAATATTTTTTATTTATTAATATTCATTTAATTTACATTTTATAGTGTTAATTATTAATTATTTATTAATGGCCAGTTAATTAATAATAATTAATTGGTAATTATGTTAATTGTGTAACTTTTATCAGAGCGGGCTGTGGGTTTATAGGGGATTAGAGTGGGAAGTAATTTAATTATAATAAATGTATTCATAGTGTTTTATTTATTAATATTTATTTAATGTATATTTTATAGTGTTTATTGTGGGGATTAATTTATTATTGGTTATTTATTAAATGATTGTTAATTAATATTATTAATTAATTGGTAATGTAATTAATTATATTAATTTTGTTATTTTATTAGGAGTGGGTGGTTGGGTTTATAGGGGAATAGGGTGGGAAGCAATTTATTTATAATTAATTAATAATTATTTGTTAATTAATGTTAATTAATTAATTAAAAAGTAAATATGGCAATTGTGTAATTAATGTTAGATGTCAGTTGTAGTTTATAGTGGTAAAAGGTGGGAAGTAATATCTTTTAAATTAATTAATACGTTTTTGTTAATTGATATTATTTATTAATGTTAAGTTAGTTTCCAAAACTGTGTAATGCTTTTTAGGTGTGGGTTGTGGTGTTTATTGGGGTAGAGGGTGGAAAGTTATTTATGTTTACTTAATTAATAATTAGTTGGTCATTAATATTAATTCATCAATTCATAAATAGTTATAGTAATTGTTTATTTGTATTTTGTGTGTGGATTTTGGTTTTATAGGGGTAATGTTTGGGGAGTAAATTAATTTGTATCTGTTTATATTTGTTTTTTTAATAATGATATTTCTTTAATTGATAATTAATTATGGTAATTATGGGGGTACATTTTTTTAAATTTAGATGTGTATGGTGAATTGTGTGGTGTTATAGAGTAGGAAATACAAAAGATTATATTTATGTAATAATTCATGTATTTGATTATAAATACTTTCTATTAAAAATAGTGATTTGTTTGTAAATAATTTTTAATAAAAAAAAAATTCTAGGTATTTGTTAGATCTTTTCAACATTATAATATGTTTTTATCTTTCGTACATTTTTTATATTTTATATATGTTTTCTTTTTTGTTTTTTTAAATCTTTTGTGTTGTAGTTGATATTTTTTTATTTTTTTTTATTTTGAACTGACTCCAATGGGAATATTAATGTTTACCCCTCTGCTGTTCAACACTTTCCTTACTGTTGCACTCACTGGAGTGGGAATAGTAATTTTTACCCCTCCCCTATCCAACACTTTCCCCTCTGTTGCACTCACTGGAGAGGGAATAGTAAGTTTTACCTCTCCGCTATCCAACACTTTCACTACTGTTGCACTCACTGAAGTGGAAATAGTTATTTTTACTCCTGCACTATGCAACATTTTCCCTACTGTTTCACTCACTGGAGTGGGAATATTAAGTTTTACCCTTCCGCTATCTAACACTTTCCCTACAGTTGCACTCATTGGAGTGGGAATACTAATTTTTACCCCTCCGCTATCCAACATTTTCTCTACTGTTGCACTCATTGGAGTGGGAATATTAATTTTACTCCTCCGCTATCCAACACTTTCTGTACAGTTGCACTCACTGGATTGGGAATAGTAATATTTTACCCCTTTGCTATCTAACACTATTCCTACTGTTGCACTCACTGGTGTGGGAATAGTAATTTTTACCCCTCCGCTACCCAACACTTTCCCTACTGTTGCACTGACTGGAATGGGAATAGTATTTTTTATCCCGCCACTATCCAACACTTTCCCTACTGTTGCACTGAATGGAGTGAAAAATGTAAGTTTAAAGACTATTGAATATTTTAATGTTTTCATTTATAGTACAAAAATGTAATTAGACTTTATCTTATAGGTGTATGTATATATATATATATATATATATATATATTTGTTTGTACATTTTTATATATTTATCAAATTTAAAAATAAATTAAAATGAATAGTTATTAGTTATTAAGTAGATATGTATTACATTTTATTTATGTATGTTTACATTTTTTCAATTACATTTATTTCTTATATTTGTTAAAATGTATATTAAATCCAAATAATTTTTTTAAGTTAATTTTATTATTTAATATATTTAACATTATTTTTACCAGATATAATAAAATCGATATTTTGTACATCAATATTTTGTTCTCAATATTTTTATACTTACCATTATAAATATAGGATGTCGATATATTTATATCGATATTTATGACTCAATATTTGTGTATGGGGATATTTTGGGCATTGATATTCTATCAGTGAACCCTGACGAGGTTCACCCAATGAACCCTGATGAGGTGTACTCAATCCCCGGACAGTGTTAAAACAGGTAAAAAGTACAAAATAAGTTAGCAATACTATCAAAAAAATGTGTCTCATTACTCTGCATAACTTACCTTTTCTTGGCGCATAATTTACTCACCCATGCTGTATAATTTAGGCACCGGTTGCACCACCCAAGAGTTGGCCCTGTAATCGAATCACCCAGAAATCACTTAAATTGCAAGGGGCAAATAATGGGCTTTCTAAATACCAATACACTACAATACAATGCACTCCGTAGTTTTTGTGGTACCCCATTTACCGTTATAACCTGCCATAACTTGGAACAGGGTTCGGTCACATTCTTATACTTTACAATACAAGCATGCATTCCGAGCGGATGCATGCCTGCCTGCATTGCTGAAAGCAGGGGTGCAGTTCATCCCTGCACCCTGTGGCCGGCACCCCAAGGTGCCTGCCACCAGGTGCAACGATCAACGGAGGGGCACCATAGGTGCCCCCAGGCTGTCATCCGGCAGCCTCACACCCATGGGGGCCCTGCTGGTGGCCCCCAGAGACAGCTTCCGACTGCCTTTTCGCGACGGACACACCGGCACGAAAAGGCAGTGAAAAGCTGCCATCGTACTCCCTCTGTCGTAAAGAGACGACCGGGGAAGTACTGAGGGATTCCCGGACTGCGGACAGGCTCTACGAGCCTGCCGTCCGCAATCCGGAAATCTGAGTCGGATTCCTTTCCGACCGAGCCCATCGGAATGGCTCGGTCGGAAAGGAATCCGGCCGGCACAGATCGAGTCGGTCGAAAGGGATCCGAACTTGGGGGGTCATTAGGATGGGGATGGGACCACCCGCCATACGGGCGGGGGTCCCATTGGGGGTATTAGGATGTGCCCACCACAGTGGCGGACGCATCATGCATGTTTAACATAGTGGCGGGCGGTGTTTAGACCAGCACCTGCTGCAATGTTTTGCATTTGCATACACAAAGCGGCAGGCACCGCGCAGTGCCTGCCGCATTGTGTATGCAAATGCAGGGGGGAACCACAGGTACCCCCCATGTGCACCCCCCACCTCACCTTCACCATGGGGGCCTGCAACGGGCCCCCAAAGTAAAGACAGCATGCCATCCTGATATGGCCGCCACCATATAAAACCTTTTCCGCCCCGGTCGCTTTTGCGACCGGGACGGAAAAGAGGCAGACGGCCTTTCCGTCCACCGCGGACCCCCCAGCCATGTTAATATGGCGGGGGTCACTGCAGCAAGGATGGCGGGCGGATAGCCCCGACAGGCCGGCGGTGGCTACCGCCGGCCTGGCGGGGAGATCCGCCCGCCATCCTAATGGGCCCCATGGTTCGGAGCCCTTCCGGCCGATATCGGAAACGGCCCCTAAAAGACAAGATGTTCCATATGGAGAACATTAAGTCCAGGCAGAGTATGAAATGTGCTGAAGGCCTGGAAATGGGAGTATTGTTACTCAGGCAATATAATCCAAGGTAGTTAGTAGACTCAGAGGGTCACAAGGTGAAGCCGAGAGCCCTGCTCCACACCCGTCTGTATCTTCTTGGGAGTCAAAGCGAAACAAAAGGGGATGATGGACGGAGCGTTTGAGCAAATCAAACACTGAACCCCAGTCAACTGATCTGGGTTTAATCCATCACCATTCTTTAGCTCACTCAGCCACCCCAGTTCAGACATGGCCATATGCAAATCTGTCCGACCCTGTGCCTCATGGGAACAGTCCAGCCCGAACTGCCAAGCCATGCCTTCCCTGGACCGGAAACAAGCTACCAAGGACCGGTTTCTGGCATTCCAGCCGTCTTCAGCCCGGCTTGCTGGAATCCAGTGGCAAAGTGAGCAAGGGACTCACGTTTGAGCATACCCTGCTAACTTATGCATTAAGCTGCATGCGCAGCGAAACGCGTAAGGGACAGAAACCAGTCGGGCTGTTTTCATGGTTCTGTTAAATAAAGGTTGGTGAAATCATCCTTCTTTGGAGTGGCGTTTCTGAAACCTGGGGCACCTGGTGGAATAGTTGTTCGCGGCGCCCCTAGCCGCGGGAGATGCACCGCCTGAGACTGGGAGCAGGTCTATGAGGCTGGGAAACTTTTCAGCCTGCCAGCATGAAGGAATACAATTCGAACCAGGGAAACAGCCTCGAAGCCCACTTGAGGGCTGTAAATATTGCAAATGAATTGGGGTGTATAAAACTTTGACAAAAAGTTTGGACCCTACTGGAAGGGCATAATCGGACTTCAACTCCAGGCATACCACTCACTGGAGAGTGAATGCCACTGAGGGAAAATGAAGTGGAGTTTGCATCCGGACTTTGTCACCCCCCCTCCCCCTATGATTAAGCTGCATGCGCAGCGAAACGCGTAAGGGACAGAAACCAGTTGGGCTGTTTTCATGGTTCTGTTAAATAAAGGTTGGTGAAATCATCCTTCTTTGGAGTGGCGTTTCTGAAACCTGGGGCACCGGGTGGAATATATATATATATATATATATATATATATATATATATATATATATATATATATATATATATATACATATATATATATATATATAAGCCCGCAACAGAGAGAGCGAGATAACTATAGCATATATATGTATGTATACATATATATATGTACATTTATGTATATATATATTTATAGTATTAAATATTAGTGAAATATATTTAATTAACATTAGATTAAAAATATATAAGACATTATTGAACATTTACTACTTTAAACTCCATTCATTTTTTTTAAATTATATTTTTATCTATTTTTTGACAAAATTAGTGCCAACAATATTTTTTAACGAGATTTTTGTGTTTACAATTGTAAGTATAAGACCTCAATATTTTTTAACAATACTTTTGACAACGATAGTCCTTAAGTCAATATATTGTGTCAGTGATCTGAATCCATACCAAGGTTTAACCATCACAGAAAAAAGCATAAAGAAAAAGGTGATAACAGATCTTAGTCACTATATAAATCATTTGTTGATGGTAACATACGAGGAATTCTGGTGAACTCTTCGGTGATTTCACGAACTGAAAAATGCTGTCCCTCTGTGGGATTTGATTAATTATTTTTGAGACAAAACTGTTATGTTTTCTCATGGGAAATATGGTTAGTGCTCCAAAAAGCTAAAATGACTACACATTTTTTATGAATTCTAAAATACCTTCCTCCTCCACTTGAGAAAAAAAGTCTGCCCTTCCGAGCGAAACATGTACTTACAACAGCAGCAGCAGTCTGTCTGTCATTTGATTCCACAGTGATCCAATGCAGCTTCCCACATTGTTTTTAATGACCAACTAGTGTACTAATACTTTATATTCATGACAAAAGTGAGGCGGACAAGAGCGATATGAATAAGAGCTGCTGAATTTAGAAACTTTCCTGTGGAGCAATCTGAAGTAAATGAACAGTCAAATGCTATGGTAGATGTGGAGCCAGCTGTTTCAAAAAGATGTGAGTGGGTGAATTGGATTATAATCCTTTATGGCACAATATGTTTTTGAAGGGAAAGCAATAGTAGTTATTGTGAGAAATGTTCATGGGTGCCGCATCATCTTTCTACCGCCAGTCCCTCAGACTATCCATTATCTCTGTTGCTTAATACCACCATCATTTTAAAGTAGTAACATTTTGATTGATATGACTTTCTTTATACTTCCATTTAAGTGCACAGGAATACATTTGTAGTGGTGCAGAAAGTTATTTGCAGAACAAGCTCATATTTAAAATGAATAGAATTGTGTTCCTGAAGATAGAGAGAGCCTCTGAATTCATTGTTGTTTAGGAAATTATATTTTTCTTTTTTCTTCTCCCACTTCCTTTTGTAAATAGTTGAATCCCCCTGAATAAATGTGCATGTTCTTTATAGTAAACCTTTTTCTTTATATTTAACCCAAAGAACTATAATAACTAAATCACAGAGCAGATTGTCACATCATAAAACAGCTCACACTGCCAGTAAGTCAGGTATATATTAAGAGATGTCACTCATAAAAATCTATGGTTCCTGTTTCCTGCGGCGCAAACCAAACATTTCCTTCAGAGTAATCTTTCCAGATAGACCAGATCTGATCATCTGTTTATGGGCAGTCATGATTTTCATACACCTGTTTTTCTAGTATTCTGAATCTGGCAAGTCCAGCTTCCTTTTGGCAAAACTTGGCCCTTCTGCTGCATGTTATAACTGGGCAATATATTTTTTAACAACCACCAAACCAAGTCCAATCAACAGTTTTGAGTATATATTTGCTTGAATTTCTTCAATCATGTTCAAAAGTGCCCACTGTGAAAGCAGGATGTTTTTGACTTGCGTAACCACTGACAAGACATCCTCTATTTTGAGCCAATATCTCTGTAAGATTCTGCACCTTTACCCTAAGGGGCTGATTACGATGCCTTAGGAAACGGCTCCGACCCTCGATCGGAGCCGTTCCCACGGCATCGTAAGCAGCAGTTTGGATTAGTTTCCGACTGACCCATTTGGATGGAGTCGTTGGAAAGAAATCCAAACTGGATTTCCAAATGGCTTCCGACGGGCTCGTCGATTAGTTCCATTTCATCCAACCCAAGCTGGAGAGTATGGCGGGAGCCGGAGAGTATGACCCAGGTGCGGAGAGTAGGGTTAGTTTGCAGAGATTCCGGCCTGACTGTGGACATAAAGATACGACTCGTAAATGACCTGTGTGAATACCAAAAGTCGTAAAGTTAGACTTTTGTCTCAAATTGCCTTTGTGATTTGGGGCCCTAGTGTATCAAATGCAGCAGTGGCAGTGTGATCTAAATAACTTAAGGGCAGCGTAACCTAAAGTACCTTCAGAAGGTAAGGAGGGAATAAGAAACCCTGTTTGCAGTCACAATTTTATTCACATTCAAATTTGTATACAGGACTTGCAGAGCATTTATTGATGAAAGAAACACCAAATATGATATTCTTATTTTCACACTATCCTTTACTTTTATTTCATCACTCTTATATTTGGAAAATCAACGTCTTCAGGTATACTCACCAATTGTTGTAAATCTTCTATTGTTATGCTATTTAACAATGAGCCATCTATAGTTCCTTCCGTTTTCATCCAATTTCCTTCTCACCAGAATTGTCTAAATCCTCGGAGAGACTTGTGCACTGTAAAGTTTTTGCTACAGTTTTGTAACCTGTGCTCTCCATTGCAATCTGGAATCTATCATGGACAAGCCACTAAAAAATATATTTTTACGCACCAGTCTTTTCTTCAGTACTTCTGTGCAGCTTTTGATACTGTAGGTCACTCCACTCTACATTCATTGTTTCACTCTCTAGTTTTGCTTAGCAGTTTTTTGACAGATAATTCCATTTACATTTTCTTGGAAGGTTATCATTCTTGTTTAATATTTTTATCTTCAGCGATTTATCATGGGTCACTAATGGACCCTTAACTATTCCGTTTGTAGACAGTTCCTCCCTCCTGGGATTCATTCTTTTTTAATTCAGGTACATTATTATATGGACAACCCCTAAATCTTCTTTTCCTTCTATACATTTACGTCTTTCTGCTTTCTTTACTGAACCTCATTCTAACAGCTGCTGTAATCACGAATCTTGTACAAATAGGAGTTAGCGTTCAAACTGAGACTTTCTCTGAGAACATATTACGGAAAGATAAATAACCAGTGGAGCACCGGCGGACCACTCGTTCCGCACCTCACACTAGTTTGAGTTAGTGAGTTTGCCATGCAAAGCTACCCCAACGCCAGCCGTTACGTGGTGTTACTGTGCTCCAGATCAAAGAATCGTTTTCATGTCCAATGGAGGTGTACAGCTCACAAAGTCCAATAGTCAAATGTAGATGAAAAAATATAGTTTCTTTAATTCAAAATAGTGTTTAAAAGCATCAAGCATAGACACTCCAGCCAACGTGTTTCATTCCCATACTGGGAACTTTATCAGGTCAAGTGAGAAAAGTAAAAAACGGCTTTGATCTACCGCCTCCAACTGGAAAATTTTGCGTACAGCAATTTCAAGTGATGTAAATTCTCCCAAGGTAAATGTGCGTCTTTAAATGTGCATCATTGGCCACTGAACGCTAGTGATAGTCTTAGTAGACATGTTCCTTCCTAGGTTGTAACTCAACCAGTAACTACTAATTAAGCGGACTGAATCTCCTACTATGTCGATTTCCTTAGGTCATAGTCTTACATTTATATTTCTCCGAGAAACACTCGTACGGCTACAAGGAGTCACCATACTAGTGATCACTTTGCTGGGTCCCAGTGCAATACATGGGATCGTATGAAATATAAACGTAAGAATATGACCTAAGGAAATCGACGTATTTTGAGATTCAGTCCGCTTAATTACTAGTTACTGGTTGAGAGACAATCTAGGAAGGAACATGTCTACTAAGACTATCACTAGCGTTCAGTGGCCAATATTACAGAAAGATCCCTGGGGACCAAATGTTTTTTCCTTCTTGTTTTTAATCTGGTATTACAAAAGAGGTTGCAAAGAGTATGCAGCAACTTCTGTAATATCAATTGCAATATTGCACATTTTGCTGCAGCACTCAAAAAACATAACCATGCTGGAGTTCACAAGGTGAATGAGCAATAAAGATGCCTGTAAGAAACTGGGTTCTTGGTTGAAGGGAGTGAACCCCTTCACAAGCAGCAACTACAATTCTTCTCAAGGTGAAGTCACAAGCAAACACAAAATAAACCTGTGCTCAACTCTCGGGTAGCTTGGCACAGAGCAGGCAGGTTAACACAGAGGCAATGTGTAAAATATTTGTGCAACACTTCAAACAATAAAACAGTGAAAGCATACCACAAAAGGTACCCACTACAGATTTAGAAAAATAGAGTATTTTTTAATAAATAAAACAAGACTAAAATACCAAATATCCCTTTCATAGAATCGGAGAAATTCAGTTTTAAATACTTTAGTAAAAATAGTACCAAAAGGCGCCGTAGGGCAACTATACATAACTGGTCTCGCCAGAAAAGCAAAGTCAAAAGTTTGGGCCGGCCACGATGGAGTGTGGCCAGCTACAGGGAACCATTTAGGCCCGATGACCAAAGTACCTTAAATCCTGGTTTGTGGAGTGTTGCAAGGACTCGCGTCGATAATGTGTTGCACAGTTGAAGCGAAGCATCAGTTCCGAGATGCGGCAAGGCAGCCATGTGAGGACCTGCATTGTCATCGAGGATTCCGTCAACGAGGGCTTGTGTTGCGAAGTCCGGTGTCGAGTATGCATTGTGCAGTCGAGGCGATGCATCGGTTCTGTGGAGTTGCGAGCTTGCAGCAGACTCGAGGACATCGTCCTCGAGTCTGCTGCAAGCGGTGCTAGGGCCTGCACTAAGGATGTGTCATGCAGTGGTGGTTCTAATAAAGAGATGGGCTGTGATGCTGGTCCCTGCTGTGATTCCGGTCCATGCATTAGCGGCGATGCGTTGGTTCTGCTTGGGGTCTGCTGTGATTCCGGTCCACGCAGCAGAGGAGATGCATCAGATCCACAGGACAAAGGCTGACAGAGCAGCTTAAGCCTACTTCCAATGGTCCAGGACTGGGGTGGCACCACTTGGCAGGGTAGACTCACAGATGGTAGAGTCCAGGTTCTGGGTCAAGATTTTTGGATCCTTCTGTCCTGGAAGCTCAAGTCAGGATGCCAGCCAAATAGCCCTTGGAGTCACTCAGCTCAGCAAGGCAGTAATACAGCAAGGCAGCAGTCTGGCAGTGTCACAGTCCTTCAGCTGCTCAGCCCTCCTTCTTCCTGACAGAGTGTCCATAGGTTCAGAAGTATACTGAAGTGGTGGTGTCTGAGTTCCAGTGTTCATACCCAGTTGTCACAAAAACATACTGAAATGGCAGTAAGGGATTTATCTGTTGCACCACCTAGCTATACACAAAAGGTATTTTTAGTGGATGTAACCACAAAAGCTGCCCACCTCATTAGTCCACTGCCACGGGACTAAACAATTATAAACAAATCAAAAAGCACACAGAGAGGCAGCAATAGCAATACATTGCACAATGCTTAAATGCACACAGAGAGACACATGTCCTTCTTTTGATATGAAAAGAGTCCTTATTTTTATTATCGTTGTATTTTAAGATGTACAAAACAACAGCTAATATTCTTAATAAATGAAGACCAAGGAAACATCCAACAAGTTTTGCCCGTTGGCTTCTTCAGGGCTAATTTGCAAGAGTACACTGGTATCAACTTCAGTAACTGATCTCGAATGAATCCGCTTATGAGCTGAAACGAGATGAGTGAGACGTGAAATCACAGGGAAAAGGCTTCCAAATAATTATGTTGCGATGATACTTCCAAGAAAGGAATAATGCTATTCTAAATTCTCAGTATAGTTGCACCAATTCACAATTATATCGGTATTTCAGGCACAGTTTTTCGATTGGTACTATGATATGTACCGCTTCCAAAAGTCCAATAAGGCTTACAACATCCCAGTATGGTCCGTCGTCTCACAGCTCGGCAGTAACCTCGATAAAGATTTCGCGTGAGTACCCAGTTGTGCCTTTGAAGTGAAAAGGAAGCTTCTAGAGGTTTCCCTTTGAAGTCTCCAGGCATCCTGCCTTCCCTAGTCCTGGCTCCAGGCTAACTACAGAGGGTATGCTGGCTTTTGTATGAAGAGAGGACACAGCCTATTCAAGTGTAAGTAGGGCTGGGTCCAGCTCCACCCTCCCATGCTGCCAGTGATGGCCTATCAAGGCACACCTAAGCTCTCTATTGTGTGAAGCTGTCTAGGAGGAATACACAAAGCCCAACTGTCAGCAACTCCCAGTCATGTGACCAGAGACAGGCTACAGGCACTAAATGACCAAGGCAGGAAAATGACAACTTTCTAAAAGTGGTATTTGTAAAATTATAATTTAAAATCCAACCTCATCATATGCGAGGATTTTTCATTACAACTCGAAAGACACCAAACATAAACTATTCACCCGCTCCCATTTGGGAATTACAGCTTATTAGATGTAATAAGGTAACTCAAATGTTAGTTTATGGGAGAGGCCTTGCAGTAGTAAAAAACTAATTTAAACGTTATTTACTAACAAGACATGTAGTAATTTAAAAGTACATGTCAAACGTTTTAAATAAACTGCACCCTGCCCTCTGGGCTGTCCAGGACCTACAATAGAGGAGACTTATATGTCTTAAAACAAAAGGTTTTTACTTGGAAAAAGCTTTATTTTGCCAGTTCGTAATGGCAGTTAAAAACTGCACACACGGGCTGAAAGGGCAGGTCTGGCCTATATATCAAGGGCTACTTAAGGGGTGGCTCAACCAGTGCTCCAGGCCACTAGTAACAGTTAATTTAAAGTCCCTGGGAACATGTAGTGCCACTCTACTAGGGACTTGCAAGTAAATTAAATATGTCAGTTGGGTATATGCCAATGTTACCATGTTTTAAGGACTTACCACATGCACTTTAGCACTGGTTAGCATTGATTGATAAAGTGCTCAGAGTCCTAAGGCCAGCAAAAACAAGGTCAGCAAAAATGGAGGAGGGAGGCAAAAAGTTTATGGTAAGACCACCCTAAGGCTGACAGGTCTAACCACACCTTAAAATGTTTATCGAGTCATGCTTTCAAACACTAAGGTCAAATATCAGGCTATGTCTACTGACAAATTTCTGCTTATTCCTTTAACAAGGAAACTGGAGTTTACTTTTGTTTTTCTGACTGCAAACAGAAGAATTTTGTAAAGGTGGCCTAGGTGAATTTCTTGCTGGGGTGCATGGAGTGGAACAAAAGGCTGTTGGATGTAGTTTTTTTTCTAACACACAGCAACATATAAATACTTGTAAATGAACAATACACACTCAGAATATATCAACAACTAGATAACCATACATGGCGCACATTTTTACTTTTTTTGTAACTTTGAAGTGTGATGGAAACAAAGATGTTAATTGGATCAAAACAAATCAAGACACTTTTCTTGGTGACGCACAAATGATAAGTATTCGGTGGAACCTGATTTCCACACATTATCGTTTGTACACAATATAGTTTTATTAGCGAAACTGCATGTTCTTGCAAATTTCGAGGCCATTTTAATAGATGTGCTGACTGTAAATGACAATGAAACACCACACTTGAGCCTCAGAATGCACCGGTGGCTACTTATCACACGCTTACCACTCTCTGGGTGAATGGGTGTGGGAACATTTGCTACACTTGTTTTTAGGGTGATGCTTGGATTTTTCCCAATCTCTATGACTTCCATTAATGACAGCACGCCTACTTTTTAAATTGTTCCAGCACCACTGCCATGAATGATCCGGGCACGCCAAGCAAACAGGGAGGAGTGTGCGCCCTTTAAAAAATGCACCCGTAGTGTGTAAATACAGCACAGACTGGTTGCTATTCCAAATATAAATTTCAGCAGGTAAACCCGGCAAAACGAGTGCAGGAAAAAACAATGAGTTGGAGTTTTACATTTAGAAAGAAGATAAAACATGGGGGAACATTTTTCTATGACATGAGATCCCAAAACTTGGAATAGGGACGTAATACCGCACCACAGGCGATATTGCCTCATGGTCCGAGTCGGGGTACCACGCGGGTGGACGGCGTCCCCCCACTTATTTGACCGGGAGCTCGGTAAATGGAGCAAATGGAGCCACACATTCACTCTTTGTGCTTGCCCGAGGCCACCCGGTGGCCATAAGGAGGGCGGGCCCCTAGTCGCAGAGGGCTGCCCCCGCCCACTCATGTGGCCAGCCACTCCTATCCAGGGCAGGCTTCGCCCGGTGGGAGTAGGCGGGTCTCTGACGCACGTCCGGGGCGGCTAGGAGGAGCCTCTGGGGGTACATTACTCCCCTGCTCCATTTTGGAGGCCTCTTTGCCGCTCCGGACGTTGCGCTGCAGCTTCGGGACACTCTTTTGCTTCGGGACACTTTTTTGCGGTGAGTGTGGCCTATGGGCTTTACCCCCCCTCTGCCTACTCCCTCCCTGCAGCGGTATGAGGTATGGCTAGGCGGCCCGTTTAGCGACGGGCCGCTGTGGAGGTGGGGGTTGCGACTCGGCAACAAGATATTCCCCTGGGAGCAGGCCGAGGCCTACAAGCATGCCCCCCGGCGCTCTCTCCCTTTGGGTGCGGGCAAGACCGTTCAGCCCTCGTGGCCGTTGGGGCTGCTTTCGGGGTTGTGTGTCCCTTCCCCTCATCCTATGCTCCGTCTTCTTCGTGGGATGGGTGGTTTCGCGGCTCTTCTGTTTAGGCCCACATGGGTGTAAGAGCCCTAGCGTTGGCCTGGCGGGTCCCCCACCGACGGCTTTAGCGCGTGGGAGGGGGCAAGGTGTAAGTACCTTTATGCCAGGGCGCTTCGTACTGGTCTCGGCCCGGGCCCTGAGTTGGACGTGTGTATCGTCTTCGTCTACTCGGGCCAGGCTGGGACCGTGAGGAGGCGTCGGATTGTCCCTAGCCCCCGCCCTTTGTTCCCTGTGTGAGCCCAGGGGTGGCTCTGTGCTGGATGCTTACGTAGTGCTTCACACGAATTGTAGTTCTATCCCCGACGGTGTCTTGTATCGTCTAAATGAATTATTGATTTATTAGCTTCTGTGTATCACAGTTTGTGTTGGGTAGGACATGCTTTAGTGAGGAGGGTTACCGAGCACTCACAATTTATCGAGCGCTCGTAAGTATGCAAACATTTCCTCTGATCGAATTGCTCTTCATGGTGGGGCGGTATTTGTGTGTGGGTCCGCCATGTTTGAATGTCGCAATCTGTCTAGGACATGCTTAGTGCGGAGGTTTACCGTACACTCGTATTCATGCTATCGCTTATTTATCGAATTATTCTATGTGGTGGGCGGTATTTATGTGTGGGGCAGGCATGTCTGTAATGTTGCATTTCGTTTAGGACATGCTTAGTGCGGAGGTTCCGAGCACTCTTAATTTATGCATAACATTAATGATTGTGAATTGCTCTATGTGGCGGGCTGTTTTGTGTGTGGGGCCGCCATTTCAATGTTGCATGCCGTTTAGTACTGACTCGGCAAGGGGTTGCTATGTTTTCAGTTGTGCCGATAGCTCCATGTGGCCGGCGGGAATTGTGTCCAGTATGGGTGCGTTGGCTGCCATGTTTGATGTCTCAGGCCGTTTTACGGCGAATTTTCGTTACATACACTTTCGTCCCCCAGGCTCTACTCTTGGTTGGCTCGCCTGCAGAGCACACCCACCCCCCCTCACCCTTATTGCAAATCTGTTCTGCGGGGCTCCGGTGGTTCAATCGCCGGGCCCCGTTAGAGCGCAGTCGCAGCTGGATCCTTGTCGCGCTGGCCCGCCATTATTGGGAGAGGGGCGTGCTTAATGGCAAGGCTTTGCAATCTCGAATATGGGGAACCCGGTTCGAGTCTCGGGTATGTTGCCCTGCTCTTCATGTTTTGGGTGGCTAATTACGTTCCTCCGTGACCAACATTGCATTGATGGGTGCTCGTGTGTTGTGCTTAGTTTTGTTAAACCTACTATGGTGTCGCCGGGTGTCCAGCGTATTGTTTATGCAAGCAGCTGGGTGTAGGTCAGATTTGTTGCTGGTCGCGAGAGTCGGCTACAGAGTGATTATGTCTCTGCTTCAGGTACCACGTAGCAGAGTCAGCTTGTGGGCCCCATTTCTAACAGTGTCATTTCTTCCATGTTGCAGGCACCGCTCCCTCCACATCCCCCTTTGCGCACTCTCCGGTGCCGTGCGGGTTCTCGCAGCTTCAGCAACTCGGGGAGGTATGTATATTTGCGAAGCAGGAGGGGCAGGTTCTGTAGGGTGCCCTGTGTGGGGATACCGGTTGCAGTACCAGGCCTCCCTCATGTGGGGGTAGGGTCCTGGGTAAGCCATACAGGCAGTGTCCCCTTACGCCCCCCCAACCTCTGCGCCCCCGCCACAGGGCGTTTTGGGGTGTGTTTATGTTACCGGTTTTGTCCGGCAGTTCGTGGGTAACTTTGCCCTGTCTAATTCTCGCTTCTTTTACGCAGTGCTTGCCCTCGTCTCCGGCATTGGGCTTGGGGAGCTTCCCCCCCTTTTTTTCTTCTTTCACCGCACCAGGAACAGTGCTGTGAGGTATGTATTGGTGCCGGTGGGGATCCAGGCCGTGGGCATGTTTGGCGTATGGGACATAGTTACAGTCCATACTTCCCATTCTCTCTTGGTTCCTGTTCACAATTCAAGGAATAAGTAAGCTTCCCTCGCCGAGTTATGGTATCGTCTCTTGAAGTTGTTTTCAGTCTCGTGCAGAGAGTTCTCCTCCGGATATTATCATATGTTTCCTTGTTAAGTATACACTCTCTTCCCACAGATAGCATTGCGTCAGCTAGTGCCGCCCTATAATCGAGTGTGGGTTGTCAGTTTTGCTGTCTGTACATTGTTTAGTATTTGGTCCATTTGGCTCACGGTCATTTTTCTTTCAGGGGAAGAGCCAAAGATAACATGGAAAGTCAGGGGTCCCCTCCGCTCTTTACACAGACGTCTCAGGTCGATGACTCGGGGATACAACCCTCCCAGGATGCCCAGATGAAGACACTATTGGACATGATCAAGGCTAATGGGGTGGCATGGGCCAGTGAACTTTTGTCGGCCAACCCCCCCAAAGCCCCCGGGACTGTCCCCACCCCCCCTGCCCCAGAAATAGACATTGTGGAGGACTCTGGTACTGCGAGGCCCAAGCGTGTAAGGAAGCTGACAGTGAAAGACTTCCCAGCGGAGCCCCCCCCCCAAGACCAGGGCGGCCAAACCCGTCAGAAATGTAATTGTGCACGCCCCCGCCTCACCCACGGCGGTGACCCTGGCCAGTGCCCCCCACCCCCTCGCCCGGTGGTTGCTACTGCGGAATTTGCCACCCGGGAGGATCTGGGTAAGCTCACGGACACCCTAGCTGTTTTCATGTCCGAGGTCAGAGCGAGTTTGCTTGCCGCTCCGTTGCAGTCTTAGCCACCGGTGGGTCCCCGGGTGGTGGAGCCTGCAGTTTTGGTCCCCCTGCCTTTGTCGGGGGATGCAGCCTTTGCTCGTGTGTGGGGCGGGCTTCCAGTTCTAGGGGGGGACAGCTGCGCAGCGCCTGCTGGCACCCTTGTTGAGGTGGCTCTCCCGTCGGAAATCGCACTGCCTACCTCGACCACTCCTCCGATACCTGCCCCAGTGCTGCTTCATGCTCCCCCTGCGCCCATAACTGTACCTGCGCTCCCAGCTGCTACTGCGCCTGCCCCTGTTGCGGCCCCCATGTCGCCTGCGCCTCTAGCTGTACCTGCGCTCCCAGCTGCCACTGCGCCTGCCCCTGTTGCAGCCCCCACGTCGCCAGCGGTCTTGATGACTATGGCTCCCTTGTTGTCGGGCAAATGCTCCCTCGCTTGGCAGGTCCCGCAGGCAGCGAAAGAAGGCATTTGGCGAAGAGAATTCATCGACATCTTTTCTCTCTTGATGTTGGGTGCCGATGGTGTTGACGTTAGAAAAATGGGTTCTAAGGATGAGTAAAAGAAAGCTCATTTCCAGTCTTGGCCTGAGAAAACGATCAAGAACTGGAGACAGGCCTTTTCTATACTGGCTGCAGTAATCACGGAGCGCTTCCCAGAGCAGGCACAGCGTCTATTTCAATACGCGAGTGTCATTACTGATGAAGCGGAATCCTCTGCTGGCATGGGGTGGTACATGTATGACTGTGAATTTCGCAAGAAAATGTCGGTCTGTCCAGAATTAGATTGGGACCAGGTGGAGGTTAGACTCTGGATGCAGGATATGGGGAAGGGTAAATCCGAAGCCGTGGGAAAAGCCAGCACACAAGTTAAGAAGGCTGAAACAAGTAAAGGGTACTCAGAGAAAAAAGGTAACTTCAGGCAGTCCTTTCGAGGGGGGCGAGGCGGGGGGGTTTCAATAGACAGGTTAACAGGAAGGGCTTCTCAGCAACATGCAGGTTGTTTAATGCAGGTAATTGCACCTGGGGAAAGGCATGCAGGTTTGCGCACTCCTGCAGTAAATGTGGTGGGCCCCATCCTGGGTCAGCATGTGACAAACGTGATGCCACCACTAGCGCTTCCAGCAAAGACAAATAAGCCCCTGTCCAAAGCATTGCCACCTGGCGCCCTTCCTGCCGCGCTCTCCCACCCCCCTCCCCTTTCCCTGCCTGCCCACGTGGATCACTTTGCTTGTGTTGTCTCCAGAGGAGATGCCCCCCCCCCCCTCCACTCTAAGGGCCCGTCTCCAGTCATTATCACAAACTTGCTGTCCTTGCTGCAGTCCTACCCCAATGAGTAAGACCGGAATGTCCTGACTTTAGGTTTTCGGAAGGTTTCAGGATCCCTTACCAGGGTCCCAGGGTCAGTAGGGATGCTGAGAATCAGAAGTCTGTTAGGGAACTCCCTGAGATCGTAGATAAGAAAATCTGCAAGGAAGTGTCTTTGGGGAGGGTGGTGGGCCCGTTCACGTCTCCTCCCCTTCCGGATTTTGTGGTGTCCCCGCTGGGTGTGGTCCCCAAAAAGGAGCCGGGGGCTTACAGGTTAATTCACAACCTTTCCTTCCCAGAGGGCAACTCTGTGAACTCTTGGCTAGCACAGGGGGCCTGTTCCGTCTCCTACTGTTCCCTGGACATGGCTATTGACCTAGTGAGGAGAGCGGCGGAGGGGGCCTGGCTTGCAAAGGCTGATATTGAGGCAGCATTCCGTTTATTGCCTGTGCACCCGGACAGTCAGCACCTGTTGGGCTTCAAGTGGAAAGAGGAGTACTATTTTGACAAATGCATGCCTATGGGTTGCGCCGTCTCATGCGCTTTCTTTGAGGCTTTTAGCACTTTCATCCAATGGGCCCTCTCCGCCAAGTATGGCGTCACGGCTGTGTCACATTACCTCGATGATTTCCTCTTCATTGGGAGGGAGGAATGTCAGGAGGGTCTGAATTGTTTCACTGACTTGGCTAGTCACTTGGGGGTGCCTTTGGCGCCTGGCAAGACTGAGGGTCCGGCTCAGGTCCTGACTTTCCTGGGCAATGAATTGGACACGGTAACGGGTGTGTCTCGACTCCCGGCTGAGAAGGTACAGGGACTGAAACGGGACATTCAGGACATGCTGGGAAGGGACAAAGCACCGCTAGGGGTCATCCAGAGTCTCCTGGGCAAACTCAACTTTGCGGCTAGAGTCATCCCGGTGGGTCGTGTGTTTGCTAGATGGTTAGCCAGGGCCACTGCTAAGGTCTCCAAACGTCATCATTTTGTAAAACTGTCTTCAGGACTAAAGAAAGACTTAGTGATGTGGGCTGAATTTCTGACAGACTTCAATGGGACTGTCATTTGGAGGTCTCCGTGGGTGGATAGCTCCGAAATCAGTATGTTCACCGATGCCTCTGGGCGGGAGGGTTTCGGGGCAATTCTGGGTGAGCTGTGGTGCGCGCAGGAATGGCCCAATGCTTGGCGCAAGCGGGGGATCACTTCCAACATAACTGTCCTGGAACTCTTCCCTATTGTGGTGTCGTTACATCTCTGGCCGGGCCCATTGTCCAACAGGAAGGTCCTGTTCTGGTCAGACAATATGGCGGTGGTGCAAGCCATCAACGGTCAAACAGCTAGTTGCTCCTTGGTTCTTTGCTTACTACGAGAATTGGCCAGCAGGAGCCTGCGCTGCAATGTGGAATTTAGGGCAAGGCACATTGCGGGGGTCACAAATGTCGCGGCTGACGCTCTTTCTCGTTTTCAGTGGGACCGTTTGCGGGCGGCCTGCCCACAGGCGAGAAAGGAGATGACCCCCTTCGCACCAGGGCTTTGGCGCATCTTGGAGTGGAGCAGGAGCTGAGAGAGTTAGGGGAAAAGTCTTTAGCCCCAGGTACGAGGAGGCGCTATGTTAGCCACCGGGCCACTTTCTACAAAGCTATTGCCGATTTAGGTTTGGTGGCCCTTCCGCTGGAGGACAGAGTACAGGCCTTCGTAGTTTGGGCCAAGAAACAGAAGAAATCCCACTCCTGGGTCTGCGACCACTTGTCGGCCATCAGTCACGAGGCTAGGTTGAACGGGGTGGGTGATCCAGCCAAGTCTTTTGTAATCAGGGCAGCTTTGAAAGGCTGGGCTCAGGAAGAACCTAAGACTCCTGATGACAGGTCCCCCATTGAGTTTCCCACGTTGCAGGCCATGTTGTCGGTCCTGCAGTCGGTGGTACACTCGCACTACGAGGCTTCCCTCTTCTCTGCGGCCTTCATTGTGGCATTTTTCGGGGCATTCCGGAGCAGTGAGTTAGTCGCACGCTCCAAGGCAGATCAGTCTGGGGACGCTCTTGGGGTGGCGGACATTTGTTTGAAGGAGGGTCTGTCTATCATGCTCAGACGGTCCAAGACCGACCAGACTGGCAAAGGGTCTGTTATCCGGTTGGCCCCCCTCGGGGATCCCCGCTTCTGCCCGGTGTCTGCCTTACAATCATACCTGGCGCTTCGTCCTGCGGTACTGGGTTACCATTTTATCCACTTTGATCACAGCCCCCTGACCAAATACCAGATGGATAAAATAATGTTAGCATGCCTGGATCGAGCTGGTTTGTTGAAACAGGGGAAAAGGTTCTCCAGCCATTCCTTCCGTATTGGGGCGGCCACCTCTGCTTTCAAAGCTGGCTTGCAGCCAGACAAGGTTCAAATGGTAGGGCGTTGGGAGTCTCCCTGTTATAAACCTTACATTCGCCCTTGAACAGGGTATCCCGGCAGGTCCATGTTCTTGTATATTTGTTTGCTGTGTTTCAATTTTAGGCGATTTTGCCTCTTTTGCTCTTGTGTGCACTCTTATTCAATAAACAGCCATGAATATATTGCGTCTTTTCTTTGACAGGGTCAAGAGTGTGGGTCTTGGGGCATTCCACAGTCGCCAGGTTGGGCCGGTGGGCAGCAATCAGGAACAGGACTCGGGCTTCAGGAACATTAACTGTGTTTGGCTGGGTTTTCCTGGCATGCGCTGGAACAGCTTGTTGCACAGGTTACGGGAAGCCCTTGCTACGGCAGGGCCTCCTCCTCAGCACTTAGTAATTCACCTGGGTGGCAATGACCTGACGAATCTGGGGAGATCTACCTTGCTGCAGAAAATGAAAGTGGATCTGGGGGTCATCTGCGGGCTCATGCGTGAGTGTGAGATTTGGTGGTCCGAAATAGTGCCAAGGAGAATTTGGCGGGGCGCTAAGTCTAGTGAGGCAATTGAGAGGTCCAGGAAGAGAATCAACAGTGCCATGAAAAGATTCACCCAACGTAGGGGCCTGGGTTTCATCAAACATGAAATGATTCAGGACAAGGTCAGGGGTTATTTTGAGGCAGATGGTGTTCATCTCACGCCTGTGGGCTTAGACTTGTTCCTCCTCGATCTGAAAGAAGCACTTCTGAGCAAAGGGTGCAGGTAAAGAGTAGTAGCTGTGGTGGGGGGCCCGTGCGGCAGCGGGTACCACCGCACGGGCTGTGGCGGAGTTACTGGGCGATCCGGAAGAAGAGAGGTGCAACACTGTACTTCAGCGGGCACATAGGGGTGCCAGAGCCTAACCTGTAACCTCATGGGAGGTGCAGGAACTCGTGTCGGCGCCCCAGTAGTCCTTCGGGCGGTTGTGGGCCTGTGCAACCGGGGGTTTGCCTAGACACGCCCCGCAAGGGGCGTGAGTAGTATAATTATAATTATTGTGCAGCAGTTGGGTGGTTCGCCACTGTGCTACTTGGCTCAACAGGCGGGCAGGTGGTGAGAATGCGGCCTGCCCTTGGATCGCCCGTAGGATAACCCACCATCATTACATATGTTGTATGTAATAAACCTGCAGCAATTTTTCCCAAACTTAACACTTGTGTCAGTGTGTTATTTACGGGTTTGGGCATTGTGGGGCGGGGGGTTCTTGTGGCCCTGATGTGACTATGTGCTTGCCCGAGGCCACCCGGTGGCCATAAGGAGGGCGGGCCCCTAGTCGCAGAGGGCTGCCCCGCCCACTCATGTGGCCAGCCACTCCTATCCAGGGCAGTCGTCGCCCGGTGGGAGTAGGCGGGTCTCTGACGCACGTCCGGGGCGGCTAGGAGGAGCCTCTGGGGGTACATTACTCCCCTGCTCCATTTTGGAGGCCTCTTTGCCGCTCCGGACGTCGTGCTGCAGCTTCGGGACACTCTTTTCCCGCCCTTCCTCGAACCCAGAGTGTCTGTTTGAGGGGGGCTCCTGGGAGAGCTTTAATGTGTTCCTTTTTCGTTGCAGGCGGAGTTACTGCGCGATCCGGAAGAAGAGAGGTGCAACACTGTACTTCAGCTGGCACATAGGGGTGCCAGAGCCTAACCTGTAACCTCATGGGAGGTGCAGGAACTCGTGTCGGCGCCCCAGTAGTCCTTCGGGCGGTTTAAGGGCCTGTGCAACCGGGGGTTTGCCTAGACACGTCCCGCAAGGGGCGTGAGTAGTATAATTATAATTATTGTGCAGCAGTTGGGTGGTTCGCCACTGTGCTGCTTGGCTCAACAGGCGGGCAGGTGGCGACAATGCGGCCTGCCCTTGGATCGCCCGTAAGATAACCCACCATCATTACATATGTTGTATGTAATAAACCTGCAGCAATTTTTCCCAAACTTAACACTTGTGTCAGTGTGTTATTTGCGGGTTTGGGCATTGTGGGGCGGGGGGTTCTTGTGGTCCTGATGTGACTATGGCCTTTGTGGGGCGAGATCGGAGCCCATTCACAACGCTGCTCACGCGCTGGCTTCTCTGATACAATTGCACCTAAGGGGTGAGCGAGGGGAGGCAATTAGTGATGGTGCAAGCCACCTTTTGTGACGACGTCACTTGCTGTCGTGACGCCAGCGCCCCCCACTTCTTCTTTTAGGACTTGTGCCCTGCTCATGGTGTCACCCTACACATCGGAATGAAGCCCCAGTGGATAATGGTTTTGAACTCAATTGGCGGGTTTGTGATTATTCAGCTGTTCTCTCTGCTGGTATAATCATTCTAACCCCAAAAGTTAGAAAAATATTGTAATTCCTGTATCCATGTGAAACTACATTTCATACATACTCGAGTAATCCCCTATACAAAGAAATGTCCTTTGGTCATCATCAAAAGGCATGCCTCATTTGCAACTTAAAACAATATTTTTCTCCCTTTTAGTAAGCGAAGCCAACAAATTTCAACCTTGTAATCGACAACTGGCCAGAGAGGAGGGGGTGGTAAAAATGTGTGAATTTTCTACACACACCTGATCCATCTCGTTAAAGAGGTCTTGGTTTAACGTCTCCTTCGAAAGTAACAATTCACACTTTAAACAGCAGAGGGCACTTTTCTCACATGTCACTTTAAACCACACGGGGAGAGGAGTAACAAGATGACCCTTCTGCTCTCATTTTTGACGCTTGATCAAGTGATTGCGTATGTAAATACCGCGTTCAGACTGGAAGTTCATTGCTGGTGCTCATGGTTTAATTGCGTCAAAAACGTCAATATCTCCTCTCTGTTTTTAATAACTGCCTCTTATTGGACGACTGCCTAGCAAAGGTATTAATAATGGACCAGCCTTGTTCTTATATTATTTACATTAACATTGGTTATCGCTTGCTGAGGCATTTGTTCCATTTTGGACCGCACGCTTGTGTGATTTTCTTGCTGCTTTTCACGTCATCTGCTTCAATACAATTAAAGATGTGGAATGTTGCGTCATTTCTCTGTAGCCAATTACATTTTCCAATTTTCAAAATTTCAAAAATGGCAATCATTCTGTAGAATTGCCCTAGTATCACATTTCTGGGAAAAACAATATTTATGCAGTTTCTGAATTCTGCAACTTTATTGTGTTTAAGCAAAGTTTGATCAATAGTGCTTAACTTGTGAAAATTGGCACGCTTCTTTCACACTATCAAGTTGTGGACTAAGAGCCTGGGGCCTTATTTTTGAAAAGTGATGCAAAGCTGCGTGAAAACAGCGATGCGTCACTTTTCACTGCGCCCTCCTTGCGACACCAATGATGCATCATATTTACAGTATGACGCATCATGTCGCAAGGAGTTACAGATACGTCAGTATTTCTGACCTATCTGTAGGCACAAAAGTGACGCATTGCTGGAGAGTGTCACAAAAGTGACGCAACTCCAGCAATGCGTCCTTTCACATGGGGCAAACCCCATGTGAAAGGGCCTGCGTCAGTCTTACGCCTGCTGTGAGGCAGGCGTAAGATTTGGACGCATTTGAGTCCTAGAAGTGGGGCAGTGAAATCTTATAGATTTCACGGCGTCATTTCCATGACCCTTTCTTGCGTCAATACGCCCCCCTTGCATACAGTATACCTGGCGCAGGTATAATGTGGCGCAGGGGTTTACAAAGTGATGCATCTACCTAGATGCGTCACTTTGTAAATATGGCGCAACAAGGCGCATTTTTTGCGCCACTGGTGCGTCACTAATAGTGAAGAACCGGCGGCGTAAAAGTGACGCACAGCCTCATAAATGAGGCCCCTGGT
Source organism: Lissotriton vulgaris (assembly GCF_964263255.1). NCBI lineage: Eukaryota > Metazoa > Chordata > Amphibia > Caudata > Salamandridae > Lissotriton > Lissotriton vulgaris. The sequence goes on along the minus strand of NC_141699.1, from coordinate 981,785,143 downwards.
TTGGAGTTTGGCGGGCACACTGCCGTCCATCAGTTGGGTGGAGGACATTACTTCCACCACCGTGGCTGGACTAATGCCCACCATATTTAAAGATCTCTACAGGCCCTGCTGAAGTATCTATGCTTTCAGAAGAGCCACAAGCAAGCCATTTTACTAAATAAAACCTCTCAAAATGGAAGATTGTTTTTGAAAAACAAAATAGTAATGACCCTGACACCCTGGAAGTTTTTTTTACCGAAATGTGGTTCGAGACCACCAGGCTTTCCCTGGAGGTCCCGAACAGAAAAAAATATATTCTGCCATTCAATCTAAATAGGGTAGATAGTGTGATGTACTTAAACTGAAGGCCGAAATTCCATTGGGCAGTTGGTCGAGGGTATAGCTGCCAGGGGGTGTTAAACCCCCCTTAAAAAATGTATTCTTTAGTAAATAGTTGGGTCCAAGTGCTTTCAATGATGGTATGATGAAGTGTCTGTCGGATTTCACCTGGGATTATTACATGCTCACACTGAAAAACACACACAAACACCAATCCACCCCCCCCCCCCACACACAGGCTCTCTCATCTCTGTTTTGAAGGCCTTAAAAATGTTGATTACTTTGAAAAATGTTGCTTTAAGTGCCCCTAACAATCCACCCTCCTCTCTCATTTTACACTGCCCTCCAAGTCACCGTCATGTCCTGCTTCTCATATAATGTGTTTCAATAAGATATCCCAGTGCGGCTGTGGGAAATCTGAGGTTCACCCTTCCCCCCTCAATCCTATTGACCAAGCTACACCCCTCCTGTTGATGTAGGGTTTGCACCTACAGAGCCTGCGGGTGCACAGCAGTCGGACATTTGACTGTCTCTCCGACTCTAAATAGAGTGGACTGACCATCAATTTGGTAGCCGGGACACGAACATGGCAGCGTAACCTACATTCCACACTCTAAATCAAGCCATACATTTCATCCCAAAAACATGTTTATATATTTTATTAGAACATTGGAATGTTGGGAGCTCCATTGAAAACAATGGAGTGCTCTGGGCTTATAATGGTAGGTATAAGCCTGGAGCTCCAACATTCCTATGTTTCTTTGTTCACAGCTCTTTCTTTGTTCACAGCTCTAGTGACAGAATGTTCTAATAGCCTTATAGCCCTTCGTAGATGGGCTATACCGCTATTAAAGTCCCTCTCCCTTGTTAAAGGCCCTCGCCTTCGGCTCGGGGCCTTTAACGCTGGAGAGGGCCTTTAATAGCCGGTATAGCCCTCTACGGCGGGCTATAAGGCTATATTATTACATACACGTTATGTGACTTAAATATGGTGAAAAGTATTTATGTGACCCTCCGACGCTAGACAGCGAAAGTGACTCTGAGTAGGGGGAGGGGAGGTGGCTGGGGGGCGAGAAAGGTACTCATAATTGGCACAACTCTACTACTTCCTATCATATGTATGTATCTGGATCCTATATTCGCTTCTCTTTATGTATGCACATTGTGAATCTTGTTTTCTTTATGAGCCCCATGTTTGTTTTAAATAATAATAAAAATTGTTTAAAAAAAAAATATGGTGAAAAGTAGTCTAGCCACGGTAGTGGAGGTAATGCCTTCCACCCAACTGATGAATGGCTGTGCATCCGCCATACTCTAAACCAGGCCTTTAGTCCACATCTTGACAGTGTGAAAGAACCGCGACGATTTGAAAAAGTATAGCGCTATTTATCAAACTTTGCTTAAACACAATAAAGTTGTAGAATCTAGAAGATGCATAAAAGTTGTTTTCCAAGAAACGTGATACTAGGAACATTCTACAAAATTGCTGGCCTTTTTGGAATTTTGATCATTGAAAGGTAATTGACTGCAGAGAAACAATGCAATATTGCACATATCTATTGACTGGGCTTGTCACTTGACATCGGAGTACCTGATTCCCAGTATCCCGGTTCTTTCACGAAGAACGCTTCTAATCTTGTCTTGCCCTTTTGTTGGTCTGCCGTTCTTGAGGGAGTTCTGCCTTCCAGACCCTTTTGCTTGCAAGCGCATGGCCGCGCTCCTCTGCGTTCAGCATTTGACTCGGCCTATTCAGCTGTGATCCCGAAGCGCGCTGTTTTCATTTTTTGGTAACCGCGTACACAGTTACGTCAGCGCCGAGCCGCGCTGAAGACAGTCTTGATAGTTTTAGTTTATTTAGAACTAGTACTCGCCAGAACGTGAAGGCGCTTCCTTTGCCAAACGGTTATTTACTTTCATAAAGGTTTCGTTACGTGACTTCATTAGTAGGAGCTATTGGTTAAAGCTTCATTTTGCTGCTCATGAATGCGCTGAAAAGATTATTACTTCGACCAGCACGGAGTGCTTCTTTTGAACTCTGAGGCTGAATAGCAACAAATAATCAAGGAATACAAGGAGAATAATAATCCTGGGATTATAGAGCTGTTGAGAGGCTCGGATTGTTCATAGGAGTCCACAGTCGAGGACCACAGTAACCAGAAGGCCATCTGCTTTCAGATAAATTACAAGGATTGTGTTATATGACTAAAACAAACTCTTTCACGGACTCACCAGCGCCTTGGAGCCTCGTGTTTTTGCTGCTGCCCTGCAACGCCTTGCCGGACCCGCTGCGCGGGTCCCGCTGCGTAGCGTGACTGTCTTTCGACCAGGAGGAGAAGGGGGAGCCTGTCCTGCAATCACCATCAACCCTTTGACACCGGCAGGGCTGCGAGCTGCCTAACAGGGACTCCAGTGACCAGGAGTCCCTGCGTGCACCACCTGTGGCCGCTCTCCCTGCCGGCACCGCCCCCTGCCCTCCCCTATTTCTATCAGGTAGGGCACCCGCGGCGCGGGAGCGCGCGGGAGCGCGCGGGAGCGCGCGGGAGCGACCGGGGCGAAGACCGGGCAAAGAGCGGGCCGTTCGAGGACTGAGTGGACTGGACTGGGCCAGCCCTCTAAGTCCCCATATACGGGCCCTACTGCTATCACAAGGTACCATGTCATCCCGGGAGTACAAGGAGAGGGCTGCTAAATCAAAATTAAAAAACGGAACCCTAGACGATTTTATTACCAAAACCCATTCCGCTATAGACAATGAGATTGCCAAAATGCAACGTCGAGTTTCATCTGAACTGGACGCTGCAAGGAGGCTGTCACAGGAGATAGCTGCGGCCAAAAAATCCTCCTTAGGTGCCCTTGCCTTTGCCAAAACCCCTGACCGTTCTATCGCCCAGCCACTAAAATTGATTGAAACAACTGCAGACATCCACCAGCCAACTGTTCCTATTACACCCACACCAAAGGAGATCCTACCATCACCTTTATTATCCCCTAACCCTTCAAAAACACCTATATCTGGGGTAATAGAGGAAACGAATGAGTGTAAAAAAGACGTGCCGGTGTTGGGCTTAAAAATTATTTCTATAGAGCTGGCTGGGGGAACTCTTGAAAACAAACAGCAAGGGTCATACACCAAAAGGAAGCGTGGTAACCAAACATCATACGCTAGGAAAAAAGTAAAGGTTGCAAAGTCCCAATTATCCACCAAGTTGCCATCTCCGTCTCCAGCGATTATTACACAACCTTCTGACTCTATATCAGAGGTTGCCGTGGATTCGCTGGAGATAATCCAAGATAAGGATAAATTGACAATAGTGAAGGAGAATAATGAAGTACCACTTTGTGTTATAAATGGGGAAGACGTTGAATTTCTGACTGTAGTGTGGGAAACGCTTAAAAAGCTTTTAAATCCCTTTGAGGATAGACTATCACAGATAGGATCCCAACTTTCCAATATTGAAAAGAACTTCTCGCACTCAGGGAAAAAACACCCCGGTAAGGAAGATAAAGATCTAATGGTCGGTGTCGAGAAACTTATAAAAAGTTTATTGAATCCCCTGATGGAGAAAACTCAAATAATAAATTCAAAACTAGACCAATTGGAGTTCTTAACATCTAAGAACACCGCTTTATTGGAAAGCCTGGTAGGAAATAAAAAACAACCAGCTACCACTGTTGGTAAGACTAATAGTGATAACACCAGTTTAGGGAAAAAGGGCCCTAAGCCTAACCTGATACCCCAACCTCTATCTAGCGGTACTACCGCCTGTGCCCCCCCCTCTTTAGTACCAACACCACTAATAAAAACCAAGCAGGGGAACACATTGGGCCAAAAGTCAAGTAACTCGCTGGTGGTAACCACACCGGTTACTACATCTGCGCCGGCCCAGACTAATAAGGAAGTGAAAGAAACTCCGTCGAGTAAACCTCAGGCCCCCAGTAAAACCCCATTACAAGGTAGAGAGATCTACGTAAATATACCCCCGGAGTCTGCCCCTTACATGGCAATCCTGACAGGTGTACCATTAATCCCAGAGAATAAATACGAGAAAAATGAGGACCTCTTAAATAAAACAAAATTTTGGCTAAATACAAATAGGCCATTGACTGAGGATACTGCTACAAAAATCCTAAGTGTTCGGAGGGTTCCCTGGGTTGGACCAAGTAAAAAAGACCTGGAGGGCGATTGCATTTTGATAAACTTTAGAGACAACTGGGTCAAGGACATCATTTGTAGTAAGGCCAGGTTTGGGAGGATGGGGGATATTCAGTGTGTAGGTCTTGAATATTTTTATCCCAACCTCTATCAGTCTATCCCTGATCAAAATCCCTTCCACCAAGGACATGGCATAAATGGTAGATACCAAACGGGTTGGACACATAACCTGAATATGAATCAAGGCCCGCATCACCATTACACCCCTTGGCACGAGACAGTTCACTTCATGGGGCCGCCAAGTATGGGTAACTTTACACAAGTCCCTTATAACCCACGAAGACCAAGGTTTAGGGGCACAGAATACCCTGGTTGGTTCCCAAATAATAATTATAACAACAATATCCCGCTGAGGAATCGCTTTGATCCTTTAATGAACTTGGATGAGGTAGACTGACTACCACCCAGGATCAAAGGCACCGCACCTTCCATATTAACTGGGGGAACGAAAAAAGACCAAGGAATATGCATCAATGATGTTGATCCAGTGCAGGTAACTCTTGAGGGCGATAACGCGATTGCTGGACATCCACAGATGGAGATTGCTGCTATGCCAATGGTCAACTCAGACAAGGGCCATGAACAGAATAGGTCACCATTGCTCAACCCAAATACCACTGTCGTAAGAGATGTTTTGGGAAATAGTCACGGAACACAAGGGTCTTCATCATCATCATCACTAATATCTCTATTGTCATGGAACATCTCTGGAATAATGAACAAATTAGAAGATGAGATATGGTTAGATTTTGTGGAAACTCACGGAATTCTGTGTCTACAAGAGATATGGTCTAGGACCACCTGTGACATCGAGGGCTTTCAATCATTTGCTGTCTCGGCTGCCCCATCTAAATCGGGGAGGGCAAAAGGTGGAATACTGACAGCGTTGTCAACAAAACTACAGGATCTCAAAACCTCGACACTGGTAGAGACAAATTGGTATCAAGTGTTGTTATTGGAACACCTTTTCCCTGAGGCAGTGTTACTAATTAATTGGTACTATAACATCTTTAATGGATATGATACCTCAATAATTCAAGACTTGGAGTATGCTTTGGGTAAAGTCCGCTGTAGGCACCCTTCTTCGCCGCTCATTTGGGTTGGTGATTTTAATTGTACACTTTGCAGTCATGGAGGATCGAATGTATGCGGTTTAGAGGATTTGAATGCCCAGCCTCTTAACCATTTCAGGCATACACCACAGGGGGATGCCTTGAATAATATTATCATAACCAATGATTTGTGTGTAGTAGACCTCTGGTATCCCCCAGACACTCTGCATATACCAACTTTTCAGGGCCTGAGGGGAGAAATGAGTACAATTGATTTTGTCTTGGTATCAAGTACCTTTCTTAAGTATGTGGAAAAGTTGGAGGTGGTGGCAAATCCCACTAGTGATCATAACCCTTTAATACTATCAATTTGGGTTCCAACACAAGAACCCCCAAGGACCTGGGAACAATCCATCAAGTATAACAAAAACCAGGGTGTTACTCTGAAATGGGGGAAGATAAACGTGCCCAAGCTGGAAGATGATATTGTTGTAAATTGTAAAACTGAAATAGAATCATGTTTAGTAGGATCTGATTCACATAAGGTCATAGAAAGTTTTGAGAAGTTGTGTTGCCATATAGGACAGTGCCTAAAAAAGCCTAAAGGGAAGGGAGGCCAAAAGGCCGTTAGATGGTTTGATTCCGTGTGTTCTGTCACACATCGATCATTGAAATTAGCTCTGTGTCAAAAGCCAAGAAATAAAGAGCTTGTAAGGATCAGTAGGAAGGCCTATAGAGATGCTATCACAAAAAGAAAGCAGGATCTGAAAGACATGGCCTGGGATGATCTTGAAAAGGCAGCAGAACTGAAAGACAGTAGGCTATTTTGGGAGGTTATTAATCGTCCCCTTTTCAAAAGCAATAACAAGGAAGCCATAGCTATGCAGGTTACCGCTGAACAATGGGTTCAACATTTTAGTAAGATTTTTAATCCTAACTCGTATTCAATAAGGCCAAGCAATGAGGGGACAGGGGACGTGGTGCTGTCATCTCCCTCGGCTTTGACCCTCAGCTCTTCAATTACATTGACTGAGATTGAGGAAGCCCTAGGGAAAGGAGCATCATTAAAAGCCCCAGGCCCAGATGCTGTCCCTCTGGATCTTTTTTAAATCTAATGTTAGTCTGTGGGCACCCATTTTATTGAATGTTTTCAAAGCTGTAGTGGTTGGCCGTATCCCTAGCACATGGAAGGAGGCAACTGTAGTGCCAATCTTTAAGAAAGGCAATAGATCCGATCCTCGTTGTTACCGCCCGATTTCTTTAATAGATGCCGCATGCAAAATTCTAGGCAGAGTAATCTTGGCGAGATTGGAAAGTTGGACAGATTCTGTTGGATTGATAGTTGATTCTCAATATGGTTTCAGACGTGGAAAGGGGACAAATGAGCAGTGCCTCAATTTGGCACTGATCTTGGGCAAGTACATGAAGGCCAAAAAATCTCCTATACACCTGGCCTTCATGGACTTGACAAGCGCTTTCGATACTGTTTGCAGGAACAAGTTGTGGAGGATGATGAGTGACATGGGCTTTGAGGAACCTCTAGTGACCCTGCTCCGTAGGTTACACGAAGCAACAAATGTGTCCATCAGATTTGGCTCTGGAGGGGAAATAACGAAATCAATACCTTCTACTGAAGGGGTGCGTCAAGGATGCATCTTGGCGCCTTTCCTCTTCTTGGTTTATACAAATGGATTAGAACAGTACCTATTAAATCAGGGTTGTGATTTCCCAAAAATTAATGGTAAAAGCATTCCTATGCTTTCGTATGCGGACGATACTGTCCTAATGACATTGACAGGAAACAGCATGCAAGTGTGCTTAGATGCATTCAACAAATTCATGCTTGATTTAGATCTAAAGGTAAATTTTGAAAAATCCTTCGTAATGTCCTGTGGCCCAAAGGGGTCGACTATTTGGAAGTTCGTGGTAAACAACCGCACAATTGGGAAAGTGGATAATTTCAACTACCTTGGTAATCTGTTTGATAGTAAACTAAGTTGGACACCAGTAATGAAGGTCCGAGCCCAGAACATGACAAGGGCGATAGAGGGTATTTTCCGCTTCTGTAGTAAATTAGGGCAAAAGCACATCATCCATCTCAGAACCCTTTATACCTCAAAATGCTTATCTGTAGCTACCTACGGGGCAGGGGTGTGGGGGACTGAAACGCCTGCCGCAATACAGGTGGTGGAAAATAACTTTATAAAAAGGGTCTTGTCAGTTCCAAAAAGTACCTCAAACACTTTCTGCCATAATGAAACTGGCATGGTTAGCGTTTCTGATACAATCCGCTTGTCCCCTTTACTGTTATGGGGTAAAATTTGGCAATCTGAAGACCTGCAACTAACCAAAGAAATCATTACTGATTGCATGGCTTTAGAAACCTCAAAACAGATCCCCTGGTTGTCCTATGTCTGTAATATGTTGAACAAAATTGAACTTGGTTCTTATTTTTACAACCCTGGAAAAATCGAGGGGAATTACAAGGTGGACATAAAGGCAAAGTATCTGAAGACAGTGAACCAGCCTTCTAGAGATAATATAACTGATATTGGCATTACTCATGCCTGTAAACCCCAACCTCAGTTCTATTTAACATTTACCCTTAATGTGCAATGGCGATTCCTTTTAACAAGGTTTAGACTGGAGATTCTCCATTTTCTACTTGCCTTTCCTAAACAAGGGGGTTGGGGTGAGAGACTGCCCCCTTGTCCCTGTAACAACAGGGATAGGCAAAGTACCTTACATCTGGTCCTTTTTTGCTCCTTATATAAAGAGCCAAGACTCCGGTTTATCAAACCAATCCTGAAGGGTAGGCAACCTTGCACTTATAAGGAAGGTTATGAATATCTGTCATCACTATCTTCTGTGGAAATCTGTTGTGCAATGTTAAATTTCATCAGAATCTCACTAAAGATTAGGAAGAATTATGGGTAGCAGCACCTGTATAGAAATTTTACAAAATCTTATAATGCAAATCCCTCTTGTATTTTTTTATTATTGTCATTATCATGTCTTTTTTAAAATTATTGGTAATTGTGTTTTCAATTTAGTTTTTTCTTTTAAAGGCAAGATGAATTATATGTTCAATACTTTTATGATTCATTTTATGTATCGAATAAAGTTTTTGAATACGATACGACTGGGATTTAGGTTTTGTAAACGAGCTCACCGAGCCAATGGTCAATTTTCAACCTACTTTTTTCGGGAGGGGGTCATACTCCGTAATAGATTTTATCCTGATGTCCAATAGTCATGATTGCAGTGCTATGGCCTTTAAAAATGAGGACATTGCCATAAGTGATCACTATCCGATTAGCGCAACATTAGATCTAGGCCCTAGAACCAGCTGGACATCGGATTTGACCGAAACTTTATACAGTCACTCGATCTCCTTGGCACGCACAAATGGCTACTCAATAAAATGGTCTAAGGTTAATCCAAGAACCTTCCTGGAAGATCTGATCACAGAGGAATTTGATCAATTTATGATCTGCCTCGAAGAACCTCTAAACCCATATACTGTGAAAGAGGCCTTTGGAAAAATAGCAGCTACAATTAAAAAAACCTGACAAGGAAGCAAAAAATAGTTGACAAGGATAAGCTCGTGGGCTGGTTTAATACCGAATGCTCTAAAGCACATAAAACACTTAAAGACTCATTAAAAAGAGCACCTAAAGACCTGTTAGAAATTAGAACAGCCCGATTGGCATATAAACAGTCGATAAAGAAGCGAAAAAGGGAACTGAAAGATGCAGCTTGGGAGGCGCTATTAAAAGCTAGCACCCTGAAGGACAGCAAGGCATTCTGGAGGGAAGTAAATGCACCTTTTTTCAGGGAGAGGAGGACAGACCTCCTAGAATTTGCAATAATAGAGGACGTCTGGATCAACCACTTCACAGACCTTTACAAAATTGATGATCTGGTCGAACCACACAACCTCGATCACGGGACGACAGATAATAGTGATTCCCAGAGATTCAAAACAGACACATTCCCTCTTCAGATACATTTCTCAACGTCAGAAATAGAACAGGCCATTCAGGAAAGCGCAAATTCTAAAGCCCCCGGGCCGGATGGCATCCCCATCGACATATTTAAAGATAACTTGCCCCTTTGGGTCCCCCTTGTTACCAACGTTCTCAATTGTTATAGTCAGGAGGATTTCCCAACAACATGGCAGGAAGCCATAGTAATACCCATTTTTAAAAAAGGAGACAGAATGGACCCAAAGTGTTACAGGCCGATCTCCCTGCTTGACTCTATGATGAAGGTAGCCGGTAGAGTTCTTTTAAAAAAATTACAAACCTGGGCTACAGAAAAGGGAGTCCGCTCGAAATTTCAATATGGATTTGTATCGGGGCTAGGCACCATAGAGCAATGTCTTAACCTAGCCTTGATTAAAATAAATATACGGCGGCAAAAAAGAGCAACCTGTACATGACTTTTGTTGATTTAAGCTCAGCATTTGACTGCTTAAATCATAGTTTACTTTGGAGTACCCTCATAGACCTGGGAATTGATTTGAACATATTAGATTTTTTAAAGGAATTATACCGAGGGGCGGGGGCAATGGTCCGATTTGGCAAAAATGGAAAATGCACCAAGAAATTTCCAATTAAAAAAGGTGTTCGACAAGGATGCATCCTTGCCCCGTTTCTTTTCAAACTATATATAAACGGAGTTGCAGATTATTTGACAAATTTGAAAGTAGATTACCCCAAAATCAATGGCATGGCAGTCCCAATATTAATTTATGCAGACGATGCTGTCATAATGTCAAGAACACAATTAGGTCTGCAAAAAGCTCTGACTGGTTTTTCCACATTTATGGGCTCAAGAGGCCTTAGGATTAATGTGGGCAAGACTTTTACTATGTGTTGCACGTCAAAAAACAAAGTAGACTGCAATACTTTTCTAAAAAATACAAAGATAAGCTTGACAAAGACTTTTACCTATTCGGGAATAGTTTTTAATAACAAGGGATCATGGAATACAGCCATCAACACCCGCAATCTGGCCTTTTGCCGAGAAATAGGTGCCTTGAAGAAATTCGCTAAGAAATTGGGCCGAAAACCGGTCCAGGACCTGCTCAATATTTACGCAGCGAAATGTGTTTCTACTGCAACTTATGGTGCAGGAATTCGGGGCACGGCAGACTGCCGTGAGATCTAAATCAGCGAAAATGCTTTCTTGAGATATTTACTGGCAGTACCTAGATCCATCTTGACTACAATCTGTCACAAAGAACTTGCTCGGGTCCATATCACTGACATAATTAAGATAAGTCCTACAATGCTTTGGCACAAGATATGGACCTCTAGTGAAACAGATTTTAGTAAGGATGTAATTAGAGACTGTATGGATCTAGCTGCCTCAAAAAACATACTATGGCTTTCCTATGTAAGCAAATTTCTAAACTCAATAGGCCATTCAGAAATGTTTAAGAATCCAACCTCATGCTCTTTAATTACGAAAAAGGCGTTAAAAGAATGCTGTCTCGGTTTACTGGAGGATAGGCGCTCCTACACAGAGGGAAATAAGTAAAGTATTTCCGACCATGACCTTCTGTTGTGTTAAGCAGGTTTACAATTGTACCTATCACCAGTATATTCCACCTACACGAGAATGCTACTAACCAGGATGAGGACCGAATGTTTTTTTAGGTTGACAACTTTCCCTACTGTAAATGATTGGTCTGCCACACTGATAAACTGCCCGTGTGACGATGTTTCAAACCAATCAAACATCCATTGCATTTTATTTTGCAAATATTACGACTGGGGAAGAAAGAGACATTTGGTCCCGCTATTAAAAGTATGGGGCCTCAGGCAATGTAGACCAGCTTTGATGAAGCTATATATGCTACAGGATGAAGTCACTGTGGCAGTAGTATCCAAATTCCTGAAGTATGTTGTAAAGTGCAGAGCGTCGATGGACTGAACCCTTTTTATAAAATTACGTTTTATCTGTACTGCTTTTTTGTTCATACCTCTGAGTAGGTTTTCTTATCAAATGTATACATTTTTTACCATTTGTATAATGTATTTAATGTGTTGTTATGTCTTTTTTAAAATTGTATTTGAATGTGCTTTTATGGTTTTTTATTCTCAAAAATCGAATAAAGCTATCTTTGAATTTGAATTTGACTGCAGAGAAACGATGCAATATTGCACATATCTATTGTATTGAAATAGATGACGTGAAAAGCAGCAGGAAAATCGCAGGCATGCGGTCTGAAAAAACCAAAGGTTAAAATAAAGTTATAGTTAGGTGAAATATTCCCTAATAACATACCGTTTTAAACTCTATAAACCACAGAAATTCACTAATAATAGCTATAATGATCTCAAGTACCTATAGTTCATGCCCTGAGGTAACTAAAACTCGTCCCCATGCACAGTCTTCTCATCAATAATTTCATTGCAAAAGTTCCAGTGATATTACTAATGATGTCCTAGAAGATGTCATGAGTGATGTAATATGTGAGGTAATTAGCAGTGAATGGCAAGGGCACGAGTTATGGTTACCTTAAGGAGGGACTTATAGTTGCTTGAGATAACTATACCTGGTGAATTTTTAAGTGTTTAGAGTTTAAAATGTTATGTTGTTACTGAACATTTCACCTAACTATAATGTTACTTTAAGCCTTAAGTGTTTTCAGCGAATTTCTACAGCTTCTTTTTTAACATAAAATAATATTTGTTACTATATAAAGCCAACCTCTTGCCATGCACGGCCATTGGCCAATGCACAGCGAGGTTGGCCGCAAGACCTAGCATATAGCCAGGCCTTGCTTTCAACCCCATGCTGCGCACCATCTTTGGTGACAAGGCTTAGGTTAGCCTACAGGCCCTGTGCCCCATCCCACGGGGCCAAAACTGATATATTAAGGGGGGCGTGCAGCCTCTGCCTCCCAGGCCTCAGTAGGCCCGGGGTCTCCATCACCCCGGGGCTAAATTCAACAGCACATGGAGGGGGAAGTGCGGCCTGCCTCCCCGAGCCTTAATATGAACCGGGGACCCCGCCACCCGAGGATGAACTCTAAGGGAAAGGGGAGTGCAACCTTCCCCCTCCCTGAGCCTTATCGGGCCCAGAGGAACCCATCCCTAGGGCCGAATTGCAGAAAAAAGGGGGAGGGCACCTGGCCCCTCTCACAAGCCTTGTTGGGCCACAAGTACTCCATCCCTGGGGCAACATGACATTATACAGCAGAGAGAGACTGTGTGGCCCTCCCTCCCAGAGTATTCATAGGCCCCAGGAACACATCCCCGGGCCCACACCATATTTTAAAGGGGAGCCTATTATGGCCCTGGGGACCCTATCCCCCAGGACCTGTCTTACATATAGGTGGGTGCCCCAGTTCCCACCCAGGGTACCCACCAAGTACCACCTTGGAGGCTGTGGGGGGAAGTCCAGAGCCTCATGGCCCCAGCCCTCTTTCTGCATAGTGTAGTAGCCAGCATGCCCCCTCCGGAGGGGCAGCATTATGTGTTCTGTTTTCCTGCCCGCAGGAGTGGAGGCAGAGAAACAGAACACAAGCCTGCTCCCAGCCGGTGGGAGCACTTTTAAATCTAGAGGTCAGCTCCCTGGGACACAGGGTCTAATTTAGATCTTGGCGGAGGGGAATACTCCTTCGATCCCATCGCCTTATTACGATCCCATTATATCCTATGGAAATTGCAATACGGCAGATAGGAAATCAGGAGTATTTCATCCGCCGAGATCTAAATAAGGCCCACAGGCACTAAGTGGCTCAGGAGAATGGGTCCTGGGGGCCTTTAAAGGTTCAGGGAGGGTGGCCGTATGCCCCTCATTTTTTATTAGTATCATGGCCTTAAGGGATTGGGTTCCCAGGGTCTTTTTAAGACTTTGAGTGGGCAGCCGCGCATCTCAGGCCAGTTTGTTATAATAGCAGCCAAAGGGGATAGGGTCCCTGGGGTCGTTTTAGGCTTGGTGCCCCCTTACCATACACTGCTAATCACTTCCCATATTATATCTCTTATGCCGTGTTCGATGACATCATTGATAGAATCACTGCAACAGCTGAAATCACATCATTGTTGATGTTAGAAATGGGGGTCTCTAGTTGGCAGAGGTAGGTACCTGTGTCCAAATAGGGATCCTTGCTTCTATTCAGGGTAAGGGGGATACAAACTTTAGATAATCCATGCTCACTCCCTGGGTAGCTTGGCAAGAGCAGAAAGACTTATCCCGAAGACAATGTGTAAAGTGTTTGTACTTAAAACACACAATAATACAGTGATAACACCACAAATGAACACCACACCAGTTTAGAAAAATAAAGTATCTTTATATAAACTGAACAAGACCAAAACAACAAAAATCCAACATACTGGTAAAAAGGTATGACTTTAGAACAGATATTGCAAAAATAAAAGTTGTAGAAAACAACATTGTGACAGCAATAAATCCAAAGTACGGCGCCGACTGCGAGGAGCGCGGTGTCGGGCACGGAGCCAAATGGACCTCCAAACAAACAGCACCCTGGAAACAAAGTCTATGACGATGCAGGGAGTGATGGAGATGATGCGTTGATGCCGAGGTCGAGGCCGACTACCTGGCTGCCACAGGGGCGGCAAGGCGTCATGTCTGTGAGGAGGCGACGCATCGTGTCCAGGACAGGGGAAGGCAGTTGTGTCTGCAGTGAGGCGGCGGTCCCGGAGATGATGCAAAGTCAGCAAGTTCGTTGAGTCACCCTCTGTGACTATTGGCACCGCGATAACAGGATGCAGGCGCTGATGATGATGGAGTCGGTGCGAGCGATGGCCTCGGGCACGCCGATAACTGCAGGCGTCGGCAGGCGTCGAAGCTGCAGTGCAGGCCAGGCGGTGTGTCGTTCACTTCACGAGCGGTGCCCTGGGCCTCGGTGCAGGTTGCAGCATCACGGCGGCGTCCCTGATGGCGTCAGAAAGAGGTTTTCTTAATTCTTTCAAGTTGCTTCCAGCTCCTCACAGTGGGAACAACCTCCAGAGGCCCAAAACTGGAATATGCACCTCCTGGCAGGTCAGAACTCTCAGCAATAGATGTCAGGGGAGCTGGGGGTGAAGTCTTTGTGGCCCTAATACTTCACAACAGGAGGCTAGCACACACAGGCCCTTGGATATCTTCTTCAAGCAGGTTCAAAGCAAAATTCCAATCTTTGTCCTCTCCTTGGCTGAAACAGCAACTGCAGGCTAACCCTGCACAGCACACAGCAAAGGGGCCTACCCGTGCACAAGAAAGGAGAGGTGCCATGTGGCCCCCCTTCTGGAGCCATGCATGATCCTAGGGACTGCCACGCTCCCTAGGGTCGGCTCCTGCTATATTCCAGGGTGCCCACCCCTGGGACATAACTGTTTCCTTATTCTTAGCGGGAGCTGTGATGGCTTCCACCAAGCATAAGCAAATACCCCAGTTCCAGTGAGCGGGAGCAGTCAAAGTGCTCCCACATGCTGGAAGAAGAGGTTTAATCTCTTTTCCTGCCCACAGACATGAGGGCGGGGAAGAGATGAAACAGATTGCTCTTGCACGAAGGGAGCTGCTTTTCCAGCACCTCCATCCATGCAGCAGCAATGCCGGCTCCCACAGGAGGCGGGGAACTGGCTGTGACCGCTGCCTTGAGGGTCCCCCTCACAAACCTGGAAAAGGGCAGAAAGAGGCAAAATAAAGGTTAAAAATGTGCAGAAAGAGGCAGAATAAAGGTCAGAAACTGGGAAGATAAGAGTGAGAAATGAGCCGAAAGAAGCAGAATAAAGGTGAGAAACGACCAGAAAGAGACATAATAAAGGTCAGAAATGAGCAAAAAGAGGCAGAGTAGTCAGAAACAAACAGAATGAGGCAGAATAAAGGTCAGCAGTGAGCAGAAAGAGCCTAAATAAAGGTGTGAAATGAACAGCAAGTGGCAGAATCGAGGTCAGAAACTAGCAGAAGGAGGCAGAATAGAGGTCAAAAATGAGCTGAAAAAGGCAAAATAAAGTCCAAAAAAGAGAAGAAAGAGGCTGAGTACAGGTCAGAAACTAACAGCAAGTGGCAGAATAAAGGTCAGAAATGAGCAGAAAGAGGCAGAATACAGTTCAGAAACGAACTGCAAATGAGAGAATAAAGATCAGAAACAAGCAGAAAGAGGAAGAATAAAGGTCAGAAACAAGCAGAAAGAGGCAGAACTACGGTCAGAAACCAGCAGCAAAAGGTAAAATAACAGTGAGAAACAAGCAGAAAGAGGCAAAATAAAGGTCCGCAAAGAGCAGAAAGAGGCAAAATAAAGGTCAGCCTTGAGCAGAAAGAGGCAATCAAATCTGAGAAACAAGCAGAAAGAGGCAAACAATGTGAGAAACATGTAGAAAGAGGCAAAAAAAAGGTGAAAAACAAGCAGAAAAGACATGATAAAGGTGAGAAAAGAGCTGAAAGATGCAAAATAAAGATGAAAAGCGAACAGAAAGAGGCAAAATAAAGGTCATCTGTGTAGGAAGGTGGATACCTGACTATGGTTGCCCCCAACTTTTTGCCTGGTGTTTTGCTGGTTTTCCGACTTAGTTGACCTGGTACCCGGCTATTCAGGGCCCCAGGCCTACTGCTCTCTCTCTAAAATGGATTCCATGTACCTTAGGTACATATCTAATTGGTACTGGGCCACCTTATCAGACCCTGTAACTCAGGGCATAGGTGTACCCGGGGCCTACCAGGGGCTGCAGCATGTATTATGCCACCCCTGGCTGGCCATCTAAATCTGACACAACTGGCTGCACAACAGCTGGGGCAAGGAGGTGTAATCACCCTTTGCTTTAGATATAGTATACCTATATCTAACCCTAAAATGGACACACCGATTCCTATCAGTCACTCCTATGGCAGGCCTTGACAATCCTGAAGGCAGAGTGCTTGGAATCGTGTGAGATGGTGCTCTGGCATGAGCTGAGCCCGTTTCCAGCTTGCGGAACCAAGTCCTAATAGCTGTTCCATGATAACGCATACCATATACTCTTAAGTGCATTATAATCCTCGCGGTTATATGCCAACTCTGGTATCGCTTTACCAAAACATGTCGAGTAAGGTGTCATACGAATTGGAATACTAACCCCTTGCCAATTCTGGCGACGGGGTTAGCATTCCACCCTTCTAAAGGGGCACGACATGTATGTAACTGTGAACCCTGGTTAAAGTTAACTCAAGCCTCAGCATCACAAAATGGATGCTGCCACCACAGACACAAGTCTGACCTCCTGCTGCTGGGAGTCCTTCCAGCGAGGGAGGCTTGGACAAAGGGTTTCCTGTCAGGGGCGGTGCTAGCACCATCCCAGACAGGGTTTTGTGTATCCTGGGTAGGCAGGGCTTTAGATGAAGGTGACTGCAAGTGGCACCCCGGTGCTCACTATGCATCTGCCGGCTAGAACCAGTTCCAGGGGCACACCAGCCCCTGAGCTGGGGAAAGTCCGGCATGGGAGAGGGGTGTAACCACCCCCCTTCCTGGTCCCACCCATGGGCAGGACCTAGTCGTGTGCCAGCCCCTTTTCCTAGTATAAAGATAGGAGCTGGCCCCCTTCCAAATTAGATCATCTTTGAATCCTGAAACTACTTTCTACGAAAGGAACTCTCGACTTCTTCTCAAGATTTCTCCCTTGTGACTAAGGAGTAGTCACCCTGCACCCGCAGGCACCATCCAAGAACACTGCGGTTTGCTGCACGTCCTTCCTCCGGAATCCGACCGACCAGCACGACGAGACCCGGCTTCCCTGGCACCTCTGACCTCTACCCACGTCGTCAGCTCAGCTGAGATCCGTGGGTGCGACGAGACCTCGAGGGACCGGCCATCTTCAAGACTACACGACGCTTGCCCAGCACGACCGCCGAGGGATCCTCGAGTGAGTGCTTTGGGGTCCGAGAAACCCAAACCCTGAGCAGCGCAGCACCGAAGTTCAGCCTCCACGAGATCTGCGTGGGGCCCTTCTGCTCTTGGCTGCTCACCGCGTTGTCTGGCTACTAGCCCGCTGGCTTGTGGCCTTCCCGACGACGAACGACGACATCAACACTACTGGTCTGGTTGCTCCAGACTGGCCCTTGCTCCCCTCTAACAGAGGAGCACCCCGGACCCTCCTGGTCCACTCCAGACGCCATTTTAAATCCACTGCGTGGGCTTGCATTTGCCAAGACTTGTTGCCCCAATCCTGGGTCCAGCGACGTCGACAGCAGATACCATCGTGGGACAGCTCGCACCTCCATCCTGGTCACCGACAACGCCTCCTGGTCCGTGAGACTGCAGAGCCCAGCGTCGCCCACTCACCTGGTCGAGGTGACTCCATCCGGTGCCATCCTGGTGCCCATCTAATCACTGGCTAGTGATTCAGAACTTGGTCCCCTCTGCTTACAGGTGTCTTCCATCTTCGATCCAGGCTTGGATCCATCCGAATCTCTTCACTGGTCGCCTGCCAGCAACCTCTTCTTTCAGGCTCCATAGACTGCAACGAGGATTCCCGACGACTTTCCAGACCTATGCAGCCGCAGCCCCTGGGCTAGGTAACTTCGGCATTTCGGTGCCCCAGCATAGCCTCACTATACAAGGGTCCAGATCCTTTTTCGTTCCAGCTCTACCTAGTCGGATTCGTCCGATAACACTAACTTTGTAATTCCTAGCAACCATAGACTTTGTTCCGCATCCCGCGTGAGAGTGCACACTCTGCACCCGATCTCCCTAGGCCTCCTGCTAGTAATCTGAAGGTTCAGTAGTCAAGTCCTAGCGATCCCAAAGCCTATTAGCGTAGTACTTACCTGCTAGTAATTTCGCATTCCACTTTTAGAGTATATGGTTTTTCGTGCCCCTCGGGCATTTGTGTAAATTGTGCGATTTGAGTATTTTTCTAAGAGCTTTGTATTGTGCTTAGCACCCGGTCCTCATAAAGAGTCCAGGGTTGTTGTGTTCTAAATAAATATCCTTTTATTTTCATAACAACTTGTGTGGTGTCCTTTCACTTGGTGTTCAAGTGGTATATGTGATGGTATAACAGCTGGTTTAAAACGCCCTCTAGAGTTTAGTCTAAATACTGCTCTTGTCCATGCTTCTAGGATAGCTGGTCTACGGTTGACTTACAACCAATGATCAATAGGGTTGTTTGGACTGATACAAAGTGCTCACTAGAATAGTGAACATTATATATCAGGCCAACTTCTCACAAACAACAAGCAGACAGAGGCTAAATATAGGTGAGAAACGAGCACAGAGGCAAAATAAAGTTCATCAACAAACAGAAAGAGGCAGAATAGAAGTTAGAAAGGAGCAGAAAGAGACAGATAAGAGGTCAGAAATTTGCAGAAAGAGGCAAAATTAAGATGAGAAAGGAGCAGAAGGAGGCAGAATGCAGGTCAGAAACGAGCAGCAAGAGGCAGAATAAAGGTCAGAAATTAGCAGAAACAGGCAGACTAAAGGTAAGAATAGAGCAGAAGAAGTCATCGGAGACCCCACCCCCTTTCTCAACTACTCTTCAAAGGGTCTAGGCCTCCTGTTGCTCTACAGCTTGCAGCTGTGGTCACTTGCGCTCGCCCATGGCACACAAAAAATGTCACTCCGTTGCTGAGTGCCGAGTTTATCGGTAACTGAGTGTTCTCCACAGAACGCGGAGTTGCCGAATCCCGCCAACTCCGTGAGCGGAGCAAAATCTAACAGGTCTAGTTACCATTCACAGACCCACTCAGAGATTCATGCAGCCACTCACAGATCCACTCAGAGACTCAAGCAACCACTCACCCACCCACTTAGAGACTCACACACCCACTAACCTATCTATAAAGCCATTAACACACCGACTCACAAAGTTACAGTTTACAGTTAGGAAATAAAAATGTAAAAATCGTTGAAATTCACTGGAAAAACAACAAATGTTACAATGACGTTATAGTTAGGGAATAGAATGAAAAAACTCAGAAATTCACTGAACAAAATAGAGGTTACAGGGATGTTATAGTTAAGAAATAGAATAAAAAACCTTAATAACTCACTGGAAAAAAGGTTACAGGAACGTTATAGTTAGGCTCACATTTCCCTCATACAAAACGAGAGAAATTCAGCAGTTATAGTTACCTGAGCTAACTATAGCTTACGTCCCCTCAATGCACTGCTTATGATCTCACATATTACATCACTCTTGACATGTACACTAACATCATTGATGACATCCTGATGACATCTCAAAAGGCATCACTAATGGCCAGTGATGACATCACCCACACAACCACTTAGCTCCCATTCACACCCCTATACAGCCTCTCTTAAACCCTTGTTGTTCACATAGGATTGTATTTCAAGGGGGTTAGGGTTCTAAGTATGGGAAGAAGACACAGAAAACCTGGCTACCCCAATCTCTTTCTTTTTCTTCTGGGAACAACCAGTAGATTTAATTGTGCTGATCTGAGCTGGTAGTTAGGAATATAGTGCTGAATTTTGGAAGATAAGACAGCCAGGCTTTTGCAGTGGAGAGATTTACAGATAAGGCACCCTGGTGCATATTTACAAGGGTATTGCACCACCGAAGCGTCACTTTTTATGACGCTCTGGTGGTGCAATGCCCTGCTCCATATTTATAATGCGGCTCTAAGCCATGTTGCATTGCTTGATGCTGCATTGTAAATATTGTACCATTTCATGCAGTTTTCTGCATGAAAGGGCTCTTCAATGGGTGTTGCTGTTTGCGTTCCACCTCAACAACCATTGCTTTTGACACTGCCCCAGATTTACAAGGATCTGAAAATCTGAGGCAGTGCCAAAAACTAACATCATTGAAAGGCAGGAATTAGAGTGGCACAACAAGGTGAAATACTTGAATTTCTCCTTATTTTTTGCTCTTTCTATGTGCGCTGCATTCTGCAATACATTCTGCAGCACACGTAGATGGAGCAAATCACCTTTAATGAGTTTATGTGAAAGAAGGTGTCCCTTCCTGCACATAAACAATCAGCCCTGCAATGCAGGCACCCTTGCACCATGATGCAAGGGTGTCTGCATTGGCACTAGGCAGCTTTTTTAGCACTTGAGCAAGGGAACACACAGGGGCGCGCTGTATTCTTATGAATACAGCGCATCCGTGCAATTTTTTTAAATGACATAGTGCAGCGCTTCTAATTTTGCTTGCAGTACTGCGCTGCTTCATTTCTTTGTAAATATGCCCCTCCCTGTTTTGAAAATGGACCTGTGAGCTACCAGGAACCAGTGCAGTTTTTTGGCAAGGGTTTGATGTGACAGTAACTTGGCTGCCGAAAGATCAGCCTAACTGCCTGAGTTTGTATTATCTGCAGTCCTTGCACAAGGCCAGAAGAAAGTTCCATGTATAGAGCATTAGCAAAGTCAACATGGGCCATTACTAAGGCAATTATGAGTAGAACAATTGCTTCAAAGGTAAAGTACCTTCTTATTTTCTTTGCTTTCTGAAGCTGATGGAAGCAGGGTGAGGTCACTGTACCTATCTGAGGCCTCATAGATAAATCCTCATCTATGGGGATGCCAAGACTTTTCACCACTTTTTTTTGGAAGAGCAGGGGAACCCATCTCCGAAATCCAGAAAAAGGAGTTCCAAAGGTGAAGTTTGTCTTTGTCATCACTAACTCGGTTTTATCAGAGTTCAATTTCAGCTGATGTGCGCCCGGCCAATCCCATATATAAAGCAAGGTGTTTTGAAAAGGTTTTAGATGCTAGCTTTTTGACAATTGTGAAGAGATGTTGCATATCATCAGCATTATTATATATCCTCAGCTTTCTCTGCTGAAGAGAGTGTATCAAGGGCTGAATTGAAAGAGTGAAAAGGACAGGTGAAAGGGAGGAGCCCTGGGATGATCCACATCCAAGCACAAAGAAAAGAAGCAGACCGCCTGACTACGATTTCCTAGAAAGTACTTCATCCAGTCGAGGGTGGTATTTTTCAAGCAAGCAGTTCTGAAACTGTCAATCAGAATGGAATGGGAGACCATGTCAAAAGCAGCGGAAAGATCTAGAAGGACCAGCGCCTGAGTAACATCTCTGTCCGTTCCATCTCTTAAGTCATCCAGGGCTGGTAGGATGAGTGCCTCTGTTGAATGAGCAGGTCGGAAGCCCGTCTGATGAGGATCAAGAAAATTGGATTCCTCCATGAAAGTGTTAAGATGTTGGGCAATGTGTGTCTCAAATATTTTTGCTAAAAAAGGAAGTAAAGAAATCGGTCTGCAGTTTTTCAGGATGGTAGGATCCCCCAGCTTTTTTCTGGAGTGGGAAAACTACCACCTTCATGAAGGAATAAGGGACCTTCCCCTGCTTGAGAGCTTGATCGAGGAAGAGGATAGCTATATCTGGGAAGTGGGAGAAAATACCCCCGCAACATATAAGAAGCAAAAATACCAACTATTGCCAAATCGTGTCCCGGTACTCTCTCTTTGACCTACAGGATCTAACAAACGACTAGCCTTCTGATAGGGTACTCCTGGTCTCACCCAACAGGGCCCCTCTGGCTAGAGCAGAGTAGGCCAAGGCATAGATCAGGCCCTGACATCTCTTGTGGAGTGCCAGTCCCTCAGACACAGTGATGTGGCTCTCCTGCAGGAGGGTCTGATGCTTCCATCTCCTCTTACGGTAAGTACACACTTTATATCTTTTGTTCATGTTATTGAGACCCCGAACATTCAAGGAGATGAAATTATATGTCATAGGGTGACCTAAGGGAGAACATCCTATGCACAGCAATTTTCCAGGAAGGGGACCCCATCCCTCCACATATCAATGGGCCAGATCCATGTATGTGGGATCTGGGAACAGCAGGCAGAGGCAGCCCAACAGAAACAAGCAAACAAAAACAGCCAACCCTACTCCTCAACCCCAGGATCAGAAGAAAACGACTTCTCATCCTAACCAATGTGGCCTAACGGCTAGGGCATTTGACCTTGAAACTGGGGAACCGGGTTTGAGCCTCGACATGGACGCTCAACATCCTGTGATTCTGGGCAAATCACTTAATCACCCCATCCCTCAACCAAAGAAAAAAAAGAATGTGTCCATCTGTAACGCAACTGGTGCTCATGTAAAGTGCTCTTATACCTTCGGGTCTGGTTCACGCTATATAAAACTCCCCCCCCCAAAAAAACTAAATACAATAGAACATTCAACACACGTGCATGATTCACAAGCACAACTACAATACGGGGGTGAGCCTGATGAGACACCTCAAATCACATCATCGAAAGGAAGCTTACAGGATATCCATACCCATAATTAACCCTATGTTATAAGAAAAACATACGCATCTCTATCATCACTGGTAAGCATAACTCAGTTAGAGCCCTGGGATACATGACCTGGATAGGTCCCATCATAAAAATCTCATTCAATGTACCTGATGTAACCCAAGGCAGAGAATCATCCGAGAGGTGGGTAGAGGCGGAAGCCCGGTCAGAGTCAGTGTCCCCCACCCTGACATCGCCACAAGGAATATTGTAGTGTTCTGTGGCTGCTGCCTAGGAGTGAGATAGACTATCTACTATAAGTGAGCACTACTGTGGAACTTGGGTGAAAATCTGTCAGCAAGTAGCTTTACATGAGAGCTGTACTTCAAGTTTTCAGAATATGGGGAGTGGCAATTTCAAGGATTATGGGGCAGAGGGCCCTGGGATCTGACTATAGGCCCTTTCCTGGCCCTAGCAGGCCCAAACATCGAATTTACTTTGTGTAGTTGTCCTTAACCTATAAGCTCTTCACACAGACAGGTATCATGGAGAAGAGCTTAAGTAGGTGTGGCAAGGAAGCTGGACCCCACTGGGGAAGCCAGACAACATGAAGAGCTCTCCAAACAAAGGAAGCCTGGCCCATCAGAATGGAAAGAGAAGGAAAGGTCAGAAAGATGCCAATCCAGCAGCAGGACATGCTGGAGTAAAAGGAAAATAAAAACCACAGCAACGCCTGTATACTTATTCTTTCCAGAAATTTTAGCAGAATAAAACAAGAATTGTCACTTTTAAATCCACATAGGGAATATCACATGGTGCATATATGTTGCCTGTACTTTTCTTCTGGATAGACCATTTCTAATGTAGGTTGGCAGACACACTCTATTAGCCTTCCTGAGCAGTAGCAGAGAGCCACAGAGCACTGGACCTGGTTACTATTTTGCATCCTTGCTGAGGAAGTAGATTAGGAGACAGAGGCCAAGCCATGAAAAAGAGAGATTTATTATTCCATGACACCATTCATTGTCATCAGTGATCACTACATATCTGCTTAGAGGTTACTGGTAGATGGAAAGCTACCATACTACTCTCAGCGTTTAGGCCTGCTTTCGAACGAGCAACTGGTTGTGGCTTCAATGATAGCATTGAAGATGTTAATGAGAATGCATCATTTGATGTCACTAGAGATCTAATCAATATTGTCCTCCGTGATATCATGTGTGACATTATGTGTGAGGTCAAGAGTAGCATATAGGGTTACGGTTTTGTAGCTCACTATAATTGGTGGGTCTGAGTGTGTTTTAGCTTTTGGATTGTAACCACAGCATCCCTTTAACTGAGGTTTTTATGTTTATGTATGTTTTAGGAGATGTTAGTAAGACCTGTAACTAGCTTTAATAAAGTTTTACAGTGAATGTATTTAGCTTTGTTGGGATATTACATGCCCCTGCCCATGTATTGCCTTTGTGGCTCTACTCAGCAACCGCTGGGTGTTGGGTGTGATCTCTAGCCATGCTCCAAGCTATCCAGAAATTCTGGCAAGCCGGGCTCAACATTCAGCCATGCCTAGCAGCGCTTAGGTGCAGGCTGTGCCCATGAACTCTGAGTGCAAAGGTGAAAGCATGACCATTGGTCATGCCCTATGCCTTATCCCCAGTCCCTCAGAAACCACTGGGTACGGAGTATGGTCATGCATACAGGGCCTAGGGCACATAGTTTGTTATTTAAAAATGCCCTGTGCTTGGTACCACCCCCCCCCCCCTCAGTCGTTGCCACTCTTCAAGAGTTCAATGTGTCAGCATCCGTCACTGTGATGCAGCTTGGTAGGATGTATATGAGCTGCCTCATCCACTCCACCCACACTGGTGGCAGCTAATAGCTGTCCAGCCAGTAAGCTGCCCTGTCCCTTCCAGGCTCAGAAAAATGAAGTGTACTGTCCACGTGGTGTGGGGGAGGGAGAGTGGGAAGGTGGGGAGAGCCAAAAAACAAGGGTAGGATGCCATACAAACTTTGAGCCCCAACCCTTGGACAAGGTCAGGGAACACACACTGATTACTGAGGAGACGCTACTCGTTTATTTTGCCTGGTTGGATTTACGTCTACTCCAGCTGCAGGGTTTGTTCACTGGCCACAGGGCCTGTGTGGGAAAATAGGAAGGGTCTGGGTCCCTGGCCAGAGGGGATTCTGCTCCCTGACCTACCAAGGACAATATTGAGGTGTTGGCGCTCGTCGGGCCACAGTGGATTGTAGGCACCCAGCCCCAGGCTAGGCAGTAGCCCTTTGGGATCAAATCCCCATGTTTCTTTATTGTTTCACAAGTCTATGCCTGACTCACAAGTGACAATAAAGTTCGCTCCCCCTAAGGTTAAAAGTCAGCTGCATCTGTTTTTCTTGTTTTGCATGCATGATATACAAGTGGTGCTGATTTGGTAATCTTTGTATTATTTGTGTGCTTTTAATTAATAATCGTATTCCCCACCTTTCTGAGGTGTGCCATGGACCTCAGGGGGGTGGGGGTGGAATGTACCCAAACAGTCACCTCAAGAAATAGGATCTCTTACACTATCCAGCACAACTAAGTTTTGTACCTCAAAATGCTCATGCCATCTCTGCAATCAGATTGCAAAGGTTTGAGAATATGCTTTGTTGGGCATCGAAATGGACAAAGACAATAGGGATCTTGTATGTCTCGAACTATCAGATTTGAGTTTTCATTCAATGCTGGTTCTCAAAATGTCTTGGAAGCCATGCTGTCAACATTACTCTGTGTTTCTTTCAATCATTTAAACTTTCTCTGTATATGTATACTGCAAATAAAATTACTCTAAGCTGGACCAAGCCCTTCCTTTCTACCAAGCTTGGTGTAATTATGTCCATTAGTTGTTTTTTTTTTAAGTTTGATTTTATTGAAGATAAAAGAAAAAGGGGGAGAGAGGAAGAAATGTCCATTAGTTTTTGGTTTGCGTTTCAGCAAAATATCCTGTAGGATTCTGGATAGGAAACACATTAGGACTCCAGATTACTCTTGCCCAGATGATCATTCTGCATGACAACTGGCAGAATTAATTTAAAGTAGTCATCCTCTTTGCTTGGATAATTTAGTGTAAATCTGCCGAATTTGGCCAAAGGTATATAGCATCATACTATACCTTTTATATGCTAGTGCAACTCAACCATAACTTCAAAGTCCCTATCTCTGACTGACATATTTATGTGGAATCAGGCATACACCATCACAATAAATATTGTGGTATTTAATTCATGAAAATAGGCACTCTTAAGCATGCAAATTATGAATTATATGCTAAATCCCAACTTAAAAAAAAATCTACACTTAATGAAATCATACATTGGCAGGAAACGTCACTTCAAATTCTATGTCCAGGATAATCCAATTAAAAAGGAGGCAAAAGCCTCCCATGCAAGTGTTTGCGCTACTGCAAACATTTTGCAACCCATTAAATCTGATCCCAAGCTAAATGGTTATCACAGCTATCCTTTTTGAGATGCCTTCCGGCATAAATTTAAGGATCAAATATAACAATAGCATACTCTCTTAGTTTACCCACAGCAGATTATGACAACTTCATTGTTTTCCGTTTAGATCTCTTCTGTAGAGCCTAAAGTGCCAAAGAGCTATTCTGTCCATTAGCATACTGGGGTAATTATTACAAGTGGTCTGGTTCAGCACCCAGTAACTCCCACTCGCCCCAGCAGTTACCAATTCTGAGAGCAGCTCAGGGGGGACATAGTCACCAAGTATAACAAGTGAGGCCCTCAGGGTCTTCTAACAAATGGAAAATTATTTGACAATTGGCAGTGGCGGCTGGCATGTAAGGAGGGTGGTGAACCCCGCCTCCCCACCCCATCAGCTCGGGACAGGATTTTGAAAAAGAAATGGAAGTAAATAAACTTTATTACCATTTTATTTTTCCATTTCTGGTGGCAATTTTTTTGTGTTGTCACGCTCCTCCGCCTTAATGGAAGAGCAACACCTGGCAATTAGTAATTCCAATCCTGATTCCCCTGGCTATTCATCATTTCAAACTTGGTATTCACCTGAAGATTTTGATGCTTCCAGCAGCCGAAATCTCTGGGCGAAATACACTGGGTCTGCGGTATTCCTGTGGACATTGTAATTAAAATGTGGCAGTTAACTATTATTTCTTCCCCATTGGATTTACTACAGGGAATGTGTAAGAAATTGGATTACTGGATAAGGGTTGTGAAAACCTACTCAACCAGCAACCACAATACTTTATTAAAGAAATCAAGACCAAAATGACAAGAATCCAATCAGTATAACCGGAGAAATGCAGTTTTAAGATTACAGCAAAAATAGCGCCAAAAAGTCCAATGTGACATACGTGGCTATCTGGTCATGCAAGACAGCGATAAAGTCACAAGTTCAGGCCAAACGTGATGGAGCGCAGTTTGGACACAGGGACCAGGTTAACCCCACTCAAAAGTTACCTTATCAGTCCAGCGCAAAGAGTCCTGCTGGCGGAGGAGGGGGCCACAAGGAGCGGGGAAGCGTCGCGGATGGTCATCAATGTAGCGCGAAGAGTTGGCCTGGCATTAAATCAAATTGTCAGGCCAGAGCTTTGCAGAGACGCTTCCCACAAGTGATCCATGCTGTACCGCCAAGGGTCAGGTCGACGGGCAGTGCGAGTGAAAAAGTTTTGGCAGCAAAGGGTGAGTGCACAGTTGCAAAGAGCCGAAAAGCTTCAATTCAGCTCCACTGAAGCCACACCAAGGATCCAAGACCTGAGGGGGACCACTTGGGCCACTGGGGTTCATTCAAGCTGGATTTGGGTGCTGATTCAGGTGGATGGGAACCTGTTATGTCTCTCTGGCTCTGAACAAGTGGCCAACAGACTAGCTCTTGGAGTTATTCTGAGAGTCCTGAGTTCAGGTGCAGGTCCAATCCCTCTGACTCAGGCAGAAGGGCAGTCCAGCAAGGCAGCAGCCCCGCAGGGCAGCAGTCCATCAATGTAGCGGTCCTTTCGGCAGCACAGCAGTCCTTCTTCCTGGTAGAGTGTTCACAGATCCAGAAGTGTACTGAAAGATTGGTGTCTGAGGTGCAATATTTATACCAGGTGCCTCCTTTGAAATGGGAGAAGCTTCTAGAGGTTTCCCTTTGAAGTGCACAAGTTTCCTGCCTCCCTTACCCTGTCTCCAACCAAACTATAGGGGGTATGCAGCCCTTTGTGTGGAGGCAGGACACAGCCTATTCAAGTGTAAGTAGGACTGTGCCCAGCTTCGCCCTCTCATCCTGCCAGTGATGGCCCACCCAGGCACATCTAAACCCCCTATTGAGTGTGGCTGTCTAGGAGAAATTCACACAGCCGAACTGTCAGCTACGCTCAGTCATGTGACCCAGAGACAGGTTGCAGGCGCTAAAGGGCTAAGGCAGGTTAATGCCAACTTTCTAAAAGTGCCACTTTCAAAATTGCAATTTATAATCTGACTGAAGGTTGTTCATTAAACTTCTAAAGACACCAAACATGAACTGGATACCTGTTCCCATTTGGAAGTTACAGTTTATTAAATGAAATAATGTAACTCCAAAGTTTTCCTATGGGAGAGGTAGGCCTAGTAGTATTCAAAAAAGGATCTAAGATTCATATATAAGTCACCCTAGGGGTGACTTATATATGCATCGAACGGAAGGTTTGGGCCTGGCAAAAGGTTTCTGCAGTAGTTGAATCAGCCAACCGAGGTCTAGATAACCTCCGTAATTCTCAGGACCCCGGAGGCATTTATCTAGAGACACTGATTGGAAAGACAGACAAAAATCATTACTAGCATGTGCATGGATTTATTACATCACTGTTTAGCAATGAAATTGTGTGCAG
The DNA here is from genome assembly GCF_964263255.1 of Lissotriton vulgaris. NCBI lineage: Eukaryota > Metazoa > Chordata > Amphibia > Caudata > Salamandridae > Lissotriton > Lissotriton vulgaris. The sequence goes on along the minus strand of NC_141699.1, from coordinate 981,756,530 downwards.
GATTTACAGATATGTGTAGAGTATGGTAAATTCTACCAGAGGTCCAAGCTGGGTACCCAATACTGGATGTTTTTATCAGCTGTATCTAATTAAAGATACTACTGAAAAGACATGTTTCTATCTGTTTCTTACACTTACTTTAGTGAATTGCATGCTAATGCTAATTCAGAGAAAATTGGCAAGCAAATATCAAAAATTCATGTGTCACTGTTTTCATTTGTTTTAACTGCAGATTGTCTTGTTATTTTGTAGCTATATATTATCTCGGATAAAGACATCCGATTCATTGTTTCTCTGAAATTTTGTCAGCATATGACATCAGAAAATATAGGATAGTCTCAAAGCACAGCAGCACCTGCTACAGCTGTCATTGAAAAAACATTGCATAATATGAGGCATGCACGAGACAGCAATCAATCGACACAAATCTTATGAAAATACCACTGCCAACATTCCTGCCAACACAGATCCAAGGGTCAATTAACATGGCGTCTGCTCAGGGCACCTCTCACATCCGGAATGTTTGAGATAAATCTACTAAAATGAAATTGGTGAAGCATGAACTACAATATGAATCTGCTGGGAATAACGTGTCCTGAAAGAACCCAAAACATTTCCAGAAATAAGCTCTGCTAAGAGAAATCTGTTTGTTTAGCAGACGCGCTGTGCCATTTCATCAAGTCAGTTGGATTATGTGCTTTTTCTGCTGGCATTTTGTAATGCAAACGCCATAATTATGTGAGCCATATCAGCGGAACCAGATGAGCCCTTATCAAACATCAGAGTCGTCCTCACACAACTGGAAGGAATGATTGCCTACTGTATCTCATGGGTCAGGAAACAGAGCGGCCACTCGAGCTGGAAGTCACTTCCTGTGTATCTCAGAGATCAGGAAACAGAGTGCCATTCGAGCCCTGAGCCACTTCCTGTGCGCCTGTGGTAAATAAACACAAAGAAGGAAAGTGAAACCTACACAGCATAGTTGTCCTGTGCACTGCTTAATTTGTAAAAATTAAAAAAAAGTGCCAAGCCTCTCGTCAAGAGGCCACTGCAGCTTTAACCACACATTACCCCAGCCATGCTGCCAATGATAGTAACAACACAACTGCTAACCTTCACGCTCCTAATAAGTGTGACAATTCAGACTATTACGGTTTTCGGCCCCCGAAGCTATAAGGGCAGCAGGTCATAGTAATTTTTTATAAACATTGAATTAATAATTAACTGTTGTTGTGGTCACCTCTGAATTAGCCAGACAGCACCTCCTTCTGGCAGACTGTCACAAGTGCCAGTGCTGACAATTAAGTGCTGTTGCTGAGCACTGGAAACCATAGGCTCAAATTAAGCACTGGGTCCTGTGGTAGCAAATGGCAAGCTTCTTCATAGAAAAGATCTTTAGTAGAGCACTACGGTGTGCTTCAAAAACACACCGAGCCTCACTATATAGAGAGCGCTGCTACATCAGAGACTTTATGTCCTTACACGAGTCTGTTTCTGAATTTGTGTGGTAATTTACAAACATTTTAATCAAGGAAATTATATTATGTGAAAAAAGTCACATGCAGCAGTTGCATCTGTCATTGCTCAAGTGCGGTATGCTGATGTAGGTACCACCGGCGTAATGAAACTTGAGGGAGCCCCCCTGCAAGGTACGTGGAGGGGCCCCCTCCAGACTCAATCAGGAGCTCTTCGGACAGAGTAACGTGGTGCGGGGGGCCTCCTGGAGCTTGGGGGCTCCTCGCACCACGGGGGCCTGTATTATGCCACTGGTAGGTACACATTAGTAAGGAATATCTATTCACCAGAATATTGTATCCACAATATAACTCCACCCATTTCTGCATTCAAGCTATATGTATCTCCAAGGCATGTAGATGCGGAGTTAAGAATAGTACATCTAGAGGGGCGTGGCTTGCGCGCCATCGGCTGAGGACGTCTCTCCTGTGAGCTCCGTTACGGACCTGAGCCGCGGATGCCGTGAGGACCCTTCATGCCGTTTTTCGGACGGCTTTTTTGATTCACAGCAGTGTCGGAAGGTAGACACTCTTCAATGAAGCTATTTTGCAGCCTCGAGGACCGCAATATTGCCAACAATTTGAAACGGTAACTTTTCTCTGGCATTTCTTCACGAACGGCCGCCATTTTGTCTGATGCCGGCGCGAATGTTTATTTGCGCTTATTCTTCAACCTCCCTCTCATTCTGGCATTAACTTGTTCGGGACATTAAATTAAGATGCTCCTTTTCCAATGACTGCTCAGAACCTTTATACTATGCCTATTTTACGCTAATGCGCAACAGTACCCCTCAAGTAAAACGGCCGCCATTTTGTGTCTTCTAGCTATGATGTTTTCTACTTCCTCATAATGGCTTTGTGGTGACGGCCTCATCATTGCTTCATAACGCTTGCTTACCACGCCTCCCATGATCATCTGCCTCCTGCATTCTGTTGTTATTTTGTTTCTACAAGCCTCGGTACACCACCTTTTGCTTCTCCAACCTACCACTTCATATTACTGCTGTGGCATATCACCTTGCTCATGCTCTGTTCCAGGTTGATGCCTTCTTCATGAAATTGTGTGGTTTTCCGTTGTCTTCGCACTGAATACTAGTGCGTTACTTTGCGGTTTCATATTTTCCACACTGTGTGCCCCTATTATTTAGAGTGCATCTCCAGTCCAGTTCACAATTTACAAGCTACAATTTCATTGGATAATCCTTACCTTTGTTATCCTAAACATGGCGAATGTTTCTACTTCACCGAAGTTGGTACAGTCCGGAGCCAAGTCTAAAAGGCCTAAAAATGACCCGCCATCCCCAATTAACTCTTCCAATAACCCTGTACTGGATTCTATCCTTGAAGAGGTGCGTGGTCTTCAACCTTTTATGACTGCTACTAATGCCAAACTACAGCAGATTGAGGAGCGCTGGGTGGTTATGGAAAACAAAGTTTTGATCTTAGAACAACGAGTGAGCGATGTCCAAGACCTCTCAACTAAGATACCATTACTTGAACAAGAGATCCACAAGCTCAAGTTACACACCGAAGATTTGGAAAATCGTAACAGACGCAATAACCTACGCGTTTATGGTGTTCCGGAAAATTTGGAGGGGGCTGACATGGTCTCCTTTATTAGAAAATTCCTCCAGGAACTTTTGGAACTCCAAACTGCGTCATACCCTCTTAACATCCAGCGAGCACATCGTCTTGGCCGTCTTAACTCCAATGCCTCCAAACCACGTGGCATCATTATGCTTTTCTTGGAGTTCACTGAGTTAATGGCTGTTCTGAAGGCTGCCAGAGCCAAACGTCATCTCCAGTGGTCTGGCCATAACATTTTCATTTCCCAGGATCTATCTTCTGCTACAAATGCTCGACGTAAAGAGTTCCTGAACCTCCGTCCTATGATGAGACAGCTCAACATTCAATATGGAATACTTCATCCCTGCTTCTGCAAGATCACACATAATGGTCGCACCAAGTCCTATGATGATCCACAGACACTTCGCGACTACCTGCTAAGTGTCTCTCCTTCCACTATGGACACTGCTAGCTAATGCTTTTCCGTCTCTCTTTGTTCTCTTTTTCTTTTTATATATAACCATTATTCTATTTCTTTCCTCTTGATGTATCTTTCCGCTTTATCTTTGTCGGATATTTACCTCACATCCTTGTGCTTCTCCTTTTCATAATGTCCGTCTCCTGTGTGCTCGTGGGTCATGTCCTCGCTTTGGTGTACCCTCGTCTCACATGCTTTGGTTACTCTCTTTCTCTCAGATCGAGCCTTTGTGCCTTGATCTGTTCTCTTTACTTCTTTCTGTCCTTAACTATCACTCTTTCCTCCTTCTTCTTTCTTCTCTTTCTCTTTGCTTTCTTCTCCCTAAACGGTCTCTATTGTTTTCTATGTTTGTTCGATTGTTGATCCCTTCTTTCCTGACTCTTGTTGGTTTTCACATGATGAGCATCTTACGAATCCACTATTTACCTATTATGTTTTGTCTCCCCTTTTACAGTGATCTCCTTGCCATGTGTCGATTCCACTTGTCACCCATCCTCTCCTCCTCCCAACATGTGTAATTTTGTCTCTTGGAATGTGCGAGGTCTTGGTCACCCTGTCAAGCGTCAGAAGGTATTGTCACATTTAACCAAATTCCATTCACAGGTTGTTTTTCTTCAGGAAACGCACTGCTCAGACGTTGAATCACTCAAGCTTAAGAGACAGTGGGTGGGTCAGGTTGTGTTTTCTCCTGCTGTTAACAAAAAAGGAGGGGTTGCTATATTGTTCCATAAAGCTTTAAATGTTCAAATTATTTCCTCTCAAAATGATGATGAAGGTCGTTGGGCAATGGCAAAGGTTGTTATACAAAACAAGACGATGGTTTTATTGAATATATATGGCCCTGTTCGCCCAGATCCCAAATTTTGGAAAGACATCAAACTGCTCATTGCATCTATTGATTGCCCTGATTTTATAGTAGCTGGTGATTTTAACCAATGGTTAGATCCTTTTTCAGACCGTTTGTCTTCGAGTAAATTTCAACCTGACAAAACCCATAAAAGCTTTCAGTCTGCCATTGCCTCCCGTCCTTTATATGATTCGTGGAAATTGTGTAATCCTGATTTATTGGAATATACTTTATTTTCTAATGTTCATCACACACGTTCAAGAATAGATTATATTCTGATTAGCAAATCCCTTCTCCCCTCCATTCAAAAATCTGATATTGGTTCCATTTTTATTTCTGATCATGCTCCTGTTTATACTACCCTGGACCTCTCCCTCAGCACTGCTAAATTTAGTCGTTGGAAATTTAATTCTTTTCTTTTAACGGATGCCACTTTCATGAAAAAATGTACTGAATTTTTTAATGAATACTTTTCCTTCAATAATCCTGCTGACACTTCCATTCCTAACACCTGGGATGCTTTTAAAGCTTCTTTTCGAGCCTTTACAATTTCCTATGTTTCCACAAAAAAGAAGCTCAATAAGCAGAAGTATGAAGATCAACTTAAACAGATTAAAACTCTAGAGCACATATATTTTACTTCCAAATCCTCATCTGCCCTTCAGGACCTGATTCTTGCTAAAACGGCACTTAATAAAATTCTCACTAATGAAGCTTGTCACACCCTCCTTAAAATAAAATCTAAATTTCATGGCTGCCAGAACAAAGCAGGTAAATTGTTGGCCAACTATTTAAAAGTCAAGTCTGAACGTAAAGCTGTCGGCCCAATTTTTAATGATTCTATCAATAGACTAGTTACCTCCGATGAAGACATTGCTGAAGTCTTTCACAATTATTACCAAACCCTGTATACTGATGATACACACCCCTCTGATGCAAACTTAACGACATTTTTTGACGGTCTCCCCCCGCCTCCTTCCCTCCCCGATGAATTTTCCCACTTGGAACGTGAAATTACTCTCCAAGAAATTACCATGGCCATTCGTTCTCTTAAAAAATCAAAAGCCCCTGGTCCCGATGGTCTACCTGTTGAATTTTACTCCTCCTTCCATTCCTTTTTTTGCTCCTAAACTCCTTCAATTATTTAATTCTTTTATTTTGGAGGCTAAAGCCTCTGGGTCCTTTTTGGATGCTCTCATTGTAATTATCCCCAAACCTGATAAAGATCACTCCCAATGTAAAAATTTTCGCCCCATATCTTTAATCAATTATGATTGTAAAATTTTTGCTAAAATCCTTGCCTCTCGCCTTGACTCCATTATCCCTCGCTTAATCAACACTGACCAGGTGGGTTTTGTTAAGGGAAGACTTGCTGCTGATAATGCTCGTCTTTTTTCCAATGTCCTTGCCCACAGTAAAAATGTCCCCACCCCGTTGGCAGCCCTTTCGTTGGATGCTGAAAAAGCCTTTGACCGTATTAATTGGCAATATATGTTCCGTGCCCTCCATTGGTTTGGTTTTGGCCCAAATTTTATATCCTTCGTTAAGCTCCTTTATGGATCACCCCGTGCCAGTATTTTTGTTAACAACCAATTTTCTAGATTCTTTTCTTTGTCCAGAGGCACAAGGCAAGGATGTCCCCTTTCCCCTTTATTATTTATTTTATGTCTTGAACCTTTTCTACAGCGAATTCGTTCCAACCCTGATATTACTGGTATAAAATTTTCCTCTGTTGATGTTAAATTATCAGCGTATGCTGACGATGTCCTCATTTACATGGCTAATCCCGAATCTTCCCTTCCACCCTTTTTGCGCGAAGTTCAGTTGTATTCCTCCATATCAGGTTATAAGCTTAATTTATCTAAAACGGAAGTTCTACCCCTTAACTCGTTGTGCTTCCAATACATGTTTAGTGATACTGATTTTGCATGGTGCCCATCAAAAATTAAGTACCTTGGTATATGGTTCTCTTCCTCTCTGAAAGATACCCTTAAATTAACCTTTGATTCATTAATTAGTAAAATTCAATCCCTTCTGCAAATTTGGTCCCCCTTGTTTCTATCCTGGTTGGGTAGACTGGACACCATCAAAATGATGATTACCCCTCATGTTTTATATACTGTATCTATGCTACCTTTCAAAATTCCCAAATCCTATTTTTCACGTATTAATTCTGTATGTACAAAATTTTTGTGGAACAGCAAACATCCCCGTATTGGTTTATCTAAATTGATCCGTCCCAAAAATGAAGGTGGTGTGCGCTTTCCTGATTTTGGCTCATACCATTCTGCCTTTTTGATCAAACAATCCTTCTCCTTGGCATACAACTTCCTTGATACTCCTGTCCCTAAGTGGGTTCTTCTGGAACGTTCTCTTTTAAAAGATTTCTCATTTCAGCATATTACTTTTATGTCAAATTGTACCTTTATATCCAAATACCCCATTTTGAAGTATTCCCAAACTTTGTTGCAACATGTTTTTTCCTCTAATCTCTCCCCTCTGCAATGTTTTTTATCCTCTATAGTTTGGTATAACAAATTCCTTAGATATAAAGGTAAATCGTTCTATTTTAAACACTGGAAAGAAAAGGACATAATGTTTGTACATAAATTTTTTCTTGATTCCTCCCTTATTTCTTTTCCAGTATTACAAACATGTTTAATCTACCTTCCTCATTTCTCTCTGAATATTCTATTATAACATCTGCTATTCAATCTCACTTATCCTCTCTATCTTTTTCTTCCGAATCTTTTTCTTCCTTTACTCCAGTCACTCCACTTTATCCTCTTTTTTCTACTCAACTCCCTAAAGCTGCTCTTGTATATTCACTTTTACTGTCCAATTCTTCTGTTCGCTCTAAATCCAAAATAGAGACTGCCTGGGAGACTGATCTTGATGTCTCTCTGGACATTGCAATGTGGGATCGTTTATGGTCCAGGATTTTTAAAGTCTCTGTTGCTGCACGCATTACTCAATCCTTACTTTTTTTATATCATAGAGTTGTTATTACCCCAGTTTCTATTCATAAATTTTCCCCAACCTCTTCTCCCTTATGTTGGTCTTGCTCTACAGTTACCGGTACTCTTCAACACCAATTGTACGAATGTTCATCTGTTTTATCATTTTGGACTGATGTTTGGACTATATGTATGAAAATATTATCTCTTTCCTCCCAATTGTCCTTTTTACGTATCTTTTTAGGTTCTTTATCTGAGGATATTAATATTGTTACATCATCTTCTGCTAAACTGTTAGATCTATTTATTGCTCTTGCATTTAAAGTTATCTTATCGTGTTGGAAAGACAATTCAAAACTCTCGGTCCACACATGGTGGAATTATATTTGTGATGAACACAGAATTTCTATTGCCTCCTCCACCTCTATTTCTATGAAAATTAAATCTGATCTATTATGGCTTCCCTTTACCTCCTATCTCTCCTCTAATCCTTCTCCCTTACCGCGTGCTCCTCACCCCTTATGATCCCTCTGGTTACCTACCCTTTCTCCTCTTTCTCTCCTCTACTCTTTCCTTCTCTTCTGCTTTCTTCTTTCTCTCTCTTTCCTTCTTTCCTTTCTCTATTTCTTCTACCCTTCTTTCCCTTATATAAATTCCTATGGATTAATGTCTTTTATTAATATATTCATATGTACTTTTCCTAATTTTTCATGACATGTTTTTTGTATTGCTCTTCAATGCTTAATAAAAATTTCTTAAACAAAAAAAAAAAAAAGAATAGTACATCTAATTTTTGACCATATTTAAAGTCTTCCAGATCTGCTAGCGCCACACAAACCCCTTTCTTTATATATACCAGACTATTGCTCACACCAGCTTCCCTGCACAAAATGCATTTTGAAACTTCACATGCTTGCTGGTCCTGCTCATGTCCACAGGCAGCATTCCGAGCGGAATGCGTGCTTGCATTGTGAAAAGCAGGGGAGCACCTGCACCCTGTGGCCAGCACCCCAAGGTGCCTGCTACCGGGTGCAGGGATCCACAGAGGGGCACCATATGTGCCCCCAGGCCGCTATTCGGCAGCGTCGCACCCATGGAGGCCCTACTGGGGGCCCCCAACGACAGTTTCCGACTGCCTTTTTGTGCCGGAAAAAATGGCACGTAAAGGCAGTGAGAAACTGCCATTGTACTCCCTCGGTCGCCGGAGTACTGAGGGATTTCCGGATGGCAGACAGGCTCGGCTGCAAACCAGAAATCCAAGTCGGATTCCTTTCCGACCGAGCCCATCAGAATGGCTCGGTCGGAAAGGAATCCGGGCGACACATTCCGGTTCGGTCGGAAGGGCTCCGACCATCGTTTGGAGCCCTTTTGGCCGAAATCAAAATCGTCCCCAAAGTGATGAAGGACAGAGTGCTGAGTGAGTTGTAACTGGCACAACGTGGTGAGCAGCCCTGCGAACAAAGAATGGTCCACGACATGATGGAACTCGTGCCTGAAGTCCACTGGCTGCTCTCCAAGTGCAATATGACAGTGAATATTCTCACAATTACCTAATGGCAATTTAAAGCCAGGATTCAGGCAAAGCAAACAGGAGAGAAGCATTGGCAGAAAGACTGAGCAAACCAAGCCACTCTCAGGAGACCTCCTGAAAACCTAGTGACTTTCAATCTGACAAAGAAAGATTGGAAGTCAATTCCAGAGCTGTGAAGCCATCACAGAAAATTCTATTACCCTTAGGTGTGTTTTCTTAACATGTGGGATCTTCCGGAGCAACTAGGATTCGGTTCAAAGACAAGGTGCTGTAAGATAAAAAGGGGTTCTGCTGTATAGACATATAGCCCGAACTCCAAAAGGACTACTGCACTTGCTCAATTCCTCGAAGTGAATTCATTGGGCAACAAGGAGCAGGTGCAGTCCTGCCTTGCTTCTGACAGATGGTCAAATTCGTGCAGTTCAGAGACAAACTTCACTGTAATTTTCTGACTCATCTACAGTATTTATATAATCCCTTCTGACAGGTTCAGATAGTACACATGGGTTTCATCCCATCTTGAGAGAACACTAGGTGCCACGACTATGGCCCAAAGTACCTCTGGCAGGAAGGGAGGAATCTTTTCAAGACCCGCTTTTGATAGAAGCACAAGGCGATCACAGAATTAAACTGATTCTCCAAGTTAAATGCTTTGTCTATGAAGAATTAATCACAAAAGGGTATCAGAGGGTCAAGAGTGAGACAGGCTAATTAACAGAGACAGAGACGGTGTAGCGCTCCCACTAGCCATATGACTGAGAGAGGAGTGATGTAAAACATGCCAGATCAAGATCAGTGTCTGGTCTCTGGCTCCCATCAGTCACCACCCGGAACCGCCCTTCATCATTTGGGGCTCCGAGGACCAACACTATACTGGATCCTGGTTATACAGCAGAAAGGGATGGACCTTCCTGCTAGTTAGTAAGTGTTGGTGTTCTGGTAGAGACCATATGTGTTGGTAAAGTAACTGACAGGGATAAAAAAGAGTGTGGTGTGCAGTGCAAGGAAAACCAGGAAGAGTATAAGGGAGTGAGTAAAATTGGTTTTAAGGAGCAAAAAGATAATTTAATAGGGTGTAACTCCTAGCACCAATGTTAAAAAATAGCCAAGACAGGGTAAAGCTATGACCTGTCTAGTGGTGTAACGTGGTCGACATGTTTCAGCAAATACTGGCCAATAGCCTTGCTTTCTTCAGGACATCAAATATACGGCTACTGCAAACAAGACACCAAATGTGACAAATAAGTGAAAAAGTTAAAATGAAGGAACGACACAGAAAAGTCACCTGAACCTCCAGGTGTGTCTGTTCCGGATCTTCTCACATAATCAGCAGTGGGCTGGTTAGTAAGAAGTATATACCTCACCCCGCCTGGCTACGGCTCAGGACTGGTGAAGCACCGCTCTATCCGTCGGTACTTCCTAGCGGCACAGATGCCGCTAGGAAGTACCGACGGATAGAGCGGTGCTTCACCAGTCCTGAGCCGTAGCCAGGCGGGGTGAGGTATATACTTCTTACTAACCAGCCCACTGCGGATTATGTGAGAAGATCCGGAACAGACACACCTGGAGGTTCAGGTGACTTTTCTGTGTCGTTCCTTCATTTTAACTTTTTCACTTATTTGTCACATTTGGTGTCTTGTTTGCAGTAGCCGTATATTTGATGTCCTGAAGAAAGCAAGGCTATTGGCCAGTATTTGCTGAAACATGTCGACCACGTTACACCACTAGACAGGTCATAGCTTTACCCTGTCTTGGCTATTTTTTAACATTGGTGCTAGGAGTTACACCCTATTAAATTATCTTTTTGCTCCTTAAAACCAATTTTACTCACTCCCTTATACTCTTCCTGGTTTTCCTTGCACTGCACACCACACTCTTTTTTATCCCTGTCAGTTACTTTACCAACACATATGGTCTCTACCAGAACACCAACACTTACTAACTAGCAGGAAGGTCCATCCCTTTCTGCTGTATAACCAAGATCCAGTATAGTGTTGGTCCTCGGAGCCCCAAATGATGAAGGGCGGTTCCGGGTGGTGACTGATGGGAGCCAGAGACCAGACACTGATCTTGATCTGGCATGTTTTACATCACTCCTCTCTCAGTCATATGGCTAGTGGGAGCGCTACACCGTCTCTGTCTCTGTTAATTAGCCTGTCTCACTCTTGACCCTCTGATACCCTTTTGTGATTAATGTTAGGTGGGCATGTATTCAGAGCCGGTCATTAAATTGCCCATGGGTCCCCTTTACTGTATGTGGTTTGGTTGTCTATGAAGAAGCCAGTTTTTTTTACCCTGGGCACTGGAGATATGTATTGTCTTCTGTTGGCTGCTCTACACGCGCCGGAGGGACTCAGCACCGGGGGCTTGACATTGAGGGGCTACCTGGCGGACACGTGATCTTTCGACACGGGGTCCATTTATGAATGATGGTTGTAGGTATGCAGCGAGTAGGCAACCATCAGGTCTTGGGAACTATCAAGAGTGAATAATAAGAGTATAGAACCTCCAAAAACCCTGACGAAGTTGCGTAAACTCTTGGCAACGAAACGTGTTGGCGAAAACTATGGTGTATTGGTAACCTTTTTTAATTGGGAATGCTTCCAGCCAGGAATAAAATTGGACAGCCAGTAAGCATTACCCGGTTTTAATAAGTGAGAATTCTAAAAACGTTCTTTTTTTGGGGTTTTCACTGGGGTTCTGAGAGCACATTAGTGGTCAGTGCAGTGGGCACATTTTACGGTGTCCTCTTTTTCTTCACTATATGAGTTTTGTTAAAAGGGAGCACATCAGTTTTTTTGTTTATCTTTTCCCGCACACAAAAAAAGAGAGAGTGGCCAATGATGAGAAGTGGGTAAACTGGCAATTATTGGTCAGTAACCCCCTCGGGTGCTGCTATCGTGAGGTACTCTCTCTTTATACACCACATTTCTTCACGAGTTAGTGTAGACCTGTGACGACAGTTTTGTTAAGTGTTGAAAGGGCATCACGACGAAGCATAGTAGTGGAAATCAACACACTAAGAGGATACGGCGAAAATACTATTGTCATATCCTGTACATGAGTCTAGATAGGTGCAATTCAGATGGGGCCTTCTATTGTTGGATTCTGTTGGCTGGCCAAAAATCTGGTTTCCACAGGAATTCCTGGCTATAGATTGGGACCTCAGTCATCCTGCCAATAATATTCAGGCAGTTCCTATTTGTCCAATCGTGGATGGCAGGATTGCAGGATACTTTGAAATTCAAACAGCTTTTGCACTAAAAGATCTAAGAAGGTTTGCCAACCATTGTACATAGATACTAAAACTAACAGAGGATTGTAAGGTGCCCCCAACCCCTACCCAGCATTAACACAGAGCACAAGGTGGAGTTTCTCACTGAATGCTAGCTCGCTGAGTATAACAGAAGAAGCTCATCATGAGGGTGGTGCTAGCCATCACAAGCAAGAATCAGTAGGGCATGTAGCAGAGGAGAACCTTTTTTTTTATCCGTTTATTGCGTTTCATAAAGAAATAAGAAACAATAAAACCATTATATAACCTACAGTCTGCATCAGTCAGCCCCTGGAAAATTGTGATCGATAAACACCATTGGACCATTTACATGGTACGTTAAATTGCTGGGCTCAGTGCATTCTGATAACGCCAGAGTTGCTTTTGGCATAAAGTTCAGACGTCTTCAGTCCTGCAGTTCGGAGGAGTCCTGCCTCTGCAGGAACTATCGCAGCGGTTCCCAAATGTCTCTGGGCTTTGAAGATATCGGTAGTTCCTCCGCATATAGCTCAAGCTTTTCCTTACAATAAACCATGGCGCTTATTTATGAGCCCTTGCGTCACTTTTGCCCCGCTAGTGCGTCACTTTTTGTGACGCACCAGCAGGGTACAAAATGCACCAGGTTGCGTCATATTTACAAAGTGACGCATCTAGGTAGATGCGTCACTTTGTAAACCCCTGCACCACATTATACCTGCGCCAGGTATAATGTATGCAGGGTGGGTGTTTTGACGCAAGTAAGCCTCGTAGAAGTCAAGCAGTGAAATCTAGGAGATTTCACTGCCTCACTTCTAGGGCACAAATGCATCATTATCTTACGCCTGCCTCACAGCAGGAGTAAGACTGACGCAGGCACATTGAAATGGGACTTGCCCATTTTAAATGGCCCACTGCTGAAGTTGCGTCACTTTTGCGACACACTCCAGCAATGCGTCATTTTTGCACCTACAGATGCGTCAGAAATACTGACGTATCTGTAACTCCTTGCGACATGATGCGTCATATTGTAAATATGACGCATCCAGCATGTCGCAAGGGGGGCGCAATGAAAAGTGACGCATCGCTGTTTTCACGATGCCTCACTTTTCATAAATGAGGCCCCACGTCTCTGATCCAGTGAGTCACTTTTGGCGCCCATGTAGCTTCCCACCTTATAGCAATTCTACGTTTAGCTAAAAGTTATGCAATACGTACAAATTTGCCCAGAACCCGTTTTGCATGAGGAACACAACATAGCAGACAGACCTGTGGTGTGAACTGGAGCTCTATTCCCGACATGTCCTGTATATTCCGCACTACTTGACCCCAATAATGGCCACCCTCTCACACTCCCGTGCGAGATGCATGAAATCAGCTTCCGTTTGACCACACTTAGCTAGATTCATGAAGCATTTTGCGGGCGCAAACGGTGCGAATCGCAGAATTCAGGCGTTTGCGCCCGCAAAAATGGGATTTGAAATTCATCAATGGGTCATGAAAAAAATGCGACTTCTCAAATTGCGATCGCATTTAAGGAATCTCAATTTGAGATTCCTTAAATGCTATTCATGAACCATTATAAAATAGCGAATTCGCTATTTTTTGCCGCTATTTACCGCGAGGTCAGACTTCGTGGTAAATAGCAAACACTGAGAAAAATGCACTTTTGTGCATTTTTCTCAGTTGTATGTTACACACACACATGTCCTTTGGACATGTGTGTGCGCAACACCTGTGTAAATTTGCATTTCAGGGGTGCTACAGGGTGTCCTTTGGACACCCCTGACACCCTTGAAATTGCTATCTTATTTGTGATTAGCTAATTGCTAATCGCAAATAAGGAATACTCCCCATTCATTCCTATGGGCCTTTAGGCCGGTTCAAGCGTGTGTCTGGTTCAAGCTCGTGTCTGGTTCACTCATATGATTTTTATTGTCATGCTCCAAGTATTTACCAATATGTGTTGCACAGTTATATAGAATGTATTTTATTCTTTTAGTGATTGTCATTTATTTTTACTAAATTGTAATGTTTAAACTGTTCTTTTATGGCGTAATGCCGAAATAAAGATTTGAAACACTCGTTATATCAGTTCCTATAGCCCTGTATAATCTTGTGGTCAACTTTTTTCGATGGCAGAGGAGAACATTTGTTCATGAACTAGGGCACTACTGAGGGAGGGGGAAATTGGGTTTTACTAGAAATGCTATGCCAGAACAGATCCCTGCTTCTTTCACTAGGCATCTACCAAACATGATGATCACAGTGTAAAAAGCACCAAAAACTTGATGAGGGCCAGTCTGATAAACACTTAGACTGTGATTTAATTTTACACACTGGCTCCACAGAGGCAAGGCAGCAGGCTCTTAAAAAGGGTGAAAAAATGGTTATCACTTCACATAGAAAACACAAGCAAAGTGTGAAAAACAGCATACAACCTCTTGGAAGACTATTACGAGGGATCCTTAACCCCATTTATCAATTTAGGAAATTGAACACTTTTTTAGCATCCACGTTTGCACTTCCACACCCATGTACCAAGGCGCTCACTCTTACATCCATGCAGTCAATCATCATCCATTTTCTGCTCCCACGCCGTACACTGAGCCTTCTTCCATGATTGTCCCATGCTCATAACTCTAGCATTGCCCTTACACTGTCTCCGCCCCCACATTTTCCTTGGCTCGTCAACCATTCATTCACTCTACCACTAATCTAGCTGATCTGTGCTCTCTCTCTTCCATTCATACACTCAACTACTCACTCTGTCGCTGCTGCTACAATGTACACTGCACCTTCTGACACAGGGGTCCCAGTCACCGTTCTTGTCCCCACACACTGTCCATGGTAATTTCCATCTTTCATGCGCTCATCCATTCACATAGGTATGCAACCATCCTCTAACCTCACACATCCAACAATCCACCCACTCGTTTACCCTTTTCCTGAATCACTCACATATCATCCATAGGATTGCTCAGCCACGAATCCAACCATTAAAACCATGCTCATATGTGTCCATTCACCAAACCATGCATAAAAATGATCTAAGAAGAAGTGCAAACATTTAAAGCCAGAACAATTGACCATGGCAGTGTTTTCAGTGCATACTGTCAGCATTAGAGAGTGGATGCAAAGGTATTTGTGACCCAACACCTGTTTGCATGGATTAGGGTTCATAATATGTCCATTACAAAAGCATCTTTGAACAATATATTAGAATGTAATTATGATGGAGTCATCTAGGCCCTGGGAGACCGGCTTGAGTCTCGGGATCCTCTTTTGAGGTTAAGTCCTTCATTCCAGCCATCAAGAGTTGCCATGAAATCAGTGCAACGGCTTTGTACCTTAGGCGAGCATGGGTAGAAGATGGCTAAATAATAGATCATACAATATTGCTATCATTGCTCAATTCGGCTTACTGAAGGGCTGCTTTGGTTCAGCCAGGCTTGCTATCTGGATGTGGAGCTTCATGCAGGGGTGTAACAAAGCCCCCCACAGCCCCCATGGTGTGGGAGGCCCCAAGGCTTACCCATACTGGAGGGGACCCCCCTCAGTCCCTACTGATGTGAGTGTGAGGGGCCCCTTCAGCATATCTTGCGGGGGGGCTCAAGATTTGTTACGACACAGGCTTCATGCTACCCAATTTCTCAGGCTATAATTAGCCTGATGCCCTGCTGGCCTGCACGGTTGCTGCAGCCGTCTGAATGGCCAGCAGGGAATGTAAATGTAAATGTATTTGAGCTTGTAAAGCGCACTGCTACCCGTCCTAGGTTTCCTGGTGCTGTATAACCCTGGGGAACCCGTCCCAGCTTTCCCTGTGGGATGGTCCCTGCTGGGAGTCCCCAAGGTGGAGCCAGGCATCCCCGGAGTTGATGGGGCCGTTGTGGAGATTAGGCAAGCTAATGCCCAGAGTTGCCGAGTGGAACCTAGTCCAAGGAGTCCACAGATAGAACAACAGTGCAACTATAAGTCATGTCCACTCTTTACTAGAGAGGGCAATGGAATAACCAATGACCAACAAGCACAGGTAAGCAAATAATTAAATTTCATTTTGTTAATGTGATGCTTTAATTAAATCGTTATGAGTGGCATTGCTTGTTTGCCATTTTTGCAGCAAATCTATTTATATAGTTGATGCATGAACATCTGACTGGGCATTCTTTCAACTAAGCCTTGACAGCTCGACCAACCAATGCCAAGGTGGCTTGAGAGGCAAAGTTCCATCACAGACAAGTTCACAGTGTCCTGGTCAGTAGCCAATACTAGCATTAGCACCTTAGCTGTTGCTGGGTTGCCCATGCAGTCCTTAATTTGTTCCAATAATTGCAATTGGTGGGCACTGTCTTTTGTTCTGTCACTGGGCTCCTCAGCAAACACCATTGGTTGCGTGTGAAGAAATGTACTGGGTATAAAGTCATGAGCATTGCTCATAAGATCATGAATGCTCAAAGAGCTCAGATCCTGTTGGGGCTCATGCAACCATATTTGCCTGCCAGAGCCCTCCACTCTTCCGAGGCCCATATCCCAAGGATTAAAAGAATGAGATCTGGAGGTATTATGGAATCATTTGTTCTTTCATCTAAGGCAGGGGTCTCCAAACCAATCCCGGAGGGCCGGATCCATGCCAGATTTTTAAAATAACTACATGTATCTCAATGGGGATATCCAAAAAATCTGGCATGGATCCGGCCCTCCAGGACCGGTTTGGAGACCCCTGATCTAAGGAAAACTCAGATCCATTTGCGCTTTAGGAAACAGCTAAAACCCTGGCTATTTGCAGTCTAGGCTTCCTGTGTTTTTTATGAGATGTCATTTTTTCTGTTCCTTTTTGGTATGACCTGTGCTGTGTTACCATAAAAATGGTTTAGCACTGGAAAGCCCTGTTTTTGGGCAGCTATGCACTCTAGAAATCCTTTTCACGTATCATCACATAACGTTGGCACTTATTTTTGAAGAATGGGCGTATTTTTCATCATCAGACTTTGACCTAGAGCAAGAGACAGAAAGGAAGGGGGTGGAAGAAAAAGACAGGGAAATAAGGAGATTGGGAGAATACAGAGATGAAAACGAAACACCAGGAGTGAGATGAAAAGACCAGAAGTTAGATGGTGGAAGAATTGGGCATGAAGTGGAATAAAGACGAGGCAGTTTTAGCAAGGAGCATGCTTTTGCATGCATCAGTGTCATGGACCTCATAAGAAAATCTTTAGGCCCGGGCACCTTTTATTTTTTTAAATTAAAAAAAACTGTGTGCTCATGCTTCAGCCAGGATCATGGAAAAAGCCTAACACCAATGAAGACCAGTGCAATACATCCCTGTAGCCAAACAACTGCACAATAATAGAGAAGGAAGAACTTCTCTGCAAGGGAGATCTAAGAACCACAAACTGTTTGCTTAAGTCACAATCCTGGCATATGAGAGGTTGAAACAGGACATTTGGTTAGCTTGATTAACCAAAATCCTTGGAGGGATTCTCACTTTTTCAAGTTTTTCCCCATCATCATCTATTCATGGCTGCTCCTATGTATGATACTCCAATTTGCATATGCAAATTAGTATTTTTGACTACATCAACTTATCAACTCTTGTTCGCTCCACCTATCTCTGCAGGCTCCTGCTTTAAATTCCACGTAATCAGCAGAACCCCTGCAGACATGACACCAACTTCTTGGCACTTTTTAATTTTTTGGGCAGTTCCAAGACTTTTGAACTCATTTTCTTTGTTAATGTATATAACACTGTATTTCTAGTATCTTTGAAAGTGGTTGTGCATTCAAATGGAAAATATGTGTTTATCCTTCCTTCGCAAGCAAAAGAGATGAAAACTGGTATGATAAATGAGAGACATTTTAAGGGACGGTCAATTTGAGAAATTGCCCAGGGCGCCCACTTCAAAAGCCCCCCATCCCATAAAGTGATGTTTCTCACTTTCTCTCAATCGGTCTCACTTTTGATTTTTGTCCTTAAGAGCATCTCTTCCTTTCTCTGACTGCCTCTCCCTCTTACTCTGTCTCTCTCTACCCAGAGTCTTTTTAAGGAATTTTGGGACCAGGGAAAGACATCCTTTATCTGTTTTGTGTGAAACTGTGAAAATGTTTGGCCTCATGCAGGCTTGAATTATCAGACAATACATAAAAAATGCATAAAATGACACTCTGATAAACAGGTTGGTAAATTAAAAAAAAAATACTCTAAAAGTGAAACGCATTGCTGCATTGCTCTGCGCGCGCTGCGGTTTCCTGTTTTCTCTGCGGCTTGCTTTCAGGGGTTCAGTGTTGCTTTCGTCGCTGACACCAGGCCTGAGGGAATCGTCCTGTCATGTAACCCAACCATGCCCTGTGGCTGAAAGCAACGCGAGCCCGCGCGCGCGAACCTCCGTGGGGCTCAGCAGAGGAGAAAATGCTGACGCTGCCTGGTTTCATTACCAGCTCCTGTTAATTAATTGATGCGGAGTTCAGACTGGTGTCCCCGGTGAGTTCTTCCCAAAGCCATTACTGCTTGAAAGGGGACCCCCCTATTTACCTCCCTCGCCCCGTTCATTATTCAAAAGCGGCCTCTAGGTCTTAATGCATTGTCGTTCCTGTTGGAAAAGGAAGCCCAGCTCGCCTTGCAGCCCTTGAGTCCAAAGCGAAGGGAAGAGTTTGTGGTACAGGCTGCAGCGATCACCCTTCTATCCATGCTGATTACATATATCACAAGATTTAGGTGCAGTGCAAACAACTACTACACTTTATTCATTTGGGTCTGAGTTGAAGACAGATTTAGCTGTTTCGCCAGCCTTGTTTATATATATAAAAAAATAATAAAAATACATCCATGTATATGTGCACACTCGGGTCCTGATTCACAAAGGGCCTGAAATTTTGGCGGGGCCCGCCACAAGTGCGGGCCCCACGCCATAACTGTGGGGCCTCGGCCACAACTTGGTGTACCCCGCCACGACTGTGGGTCCGCCGCCATGAATGAAATGAAATGAATTGTATTTATAAAGTGCACTTCTACCCTCAGGCCTCATAGCGCTGTATTCCTACCGCAGAGGAACCCTTCCTGGCTTTCCATGTAAAGTGTCCACTCCTGGGCACCCCCAAGGTGAAGCCAGGCATCCCAGTGTTGTGGGGGCCGTTGTGGAGATTAAGCAAGCTATTGCCCAGAGTCGCAGCGTGGGACCCATGATTAGAATAGGCACTGAGGCGAGAATATCAGGTCCAAGGAGTTTTTGAGCAACCTAATTAATTCTAGAATTTGTAGTCATGGAGCTGTTGAATTGTTCCATTTGAACTAACTTGGATCACATTTAAACACATTAATTACACAGCCGTGCCAATTAACATTTTGAGATTTATCTTGGTGTGGTGGGGCTCACTGAACAATGTCCCTGCCTGCCATCTTTCAAGAATCACTTATAAAGTGACCAGTGAAGCTGTTCTGTTGTACATTATCATTATCTTAAATACACTGGTAGAGCCTGAGTGGTTAGATCTATACAGGCAAGTGGCTTGTACAAAATAAAAAACTATGGGCCCGATTCACAAAGGTAAAATGGATCGAAAGTCTATCTTCATGACTTTCGATATTCACAAATGGCATTTACTACTGGTTAGTGCCCTTGGTGAATACCAAAAGTCGTAAAGTTCAACTTTTGGTATTCACAAAAGGCATTTACTATTGGTTAGTGCCCTTGGTGAATACCAAAAGTCGTAAAGTTCAAATTTCGGTATTCACAAAAGGCATTTACTACTGGTTAGTGCCCTTGGTGAATACCGAAAGTCGTAAAGTTCAACTTTTGGTATTCACAAAAGGCATTTACTACTGGTTAGTGCATTTGGTGAATACCGAAAGTCGTAAAGTTCAACTTTTGGTATTCACAAATGGCATTTACTACTGGTTAGTGCCCTTGGTGAATACCGAAAGTCGTAAAGTTCAACTTTTGGTATTCACAAAAGGCATTTACTACTGGTTAGTGCCTTTGGTGAATACCGAAAGTCGTAAAGTTCAACTTTTGGTATTCACAACAGGCATTTACTTCTCATTAATACCCTTTGTGAATTCCAAAAGTCGTAAACGTAAGACTTTCGTCTCAGTTCATCTTTGTGAATCGGGCCCATTCATCCCAACATATAAACTAAAAGCTTAACAAGAAAACATAGAAACCTAAATCCATAAAAGTACCTAATTTTAATAGAATCGATAGAGCTTACGTCGACCACTCTTACATATTAAACACATTCCTAATGCTTTGACTAAAAGCAAGAGCAAGATCTTATGTTGCTTATGAGTAAATAAACTAAAATGGTGTGTTTTCACCAGTCACTCGGGATCATCACCATCATCATAATCTCTTTATTCGATTTTATGTATAAAATCACAAAAGACAGGTCATTTAAAAACAACATACAGAATATCAGTATCATAGTCACTCAAAAGTTAATTGTTGACATTCTGTGTAGGAGCAGGGAAGGGAGTTTTTATGGCTTTTGGTCCCAACAAATATCGGACTGCATCTGGTGTGTAATTCTGTTTATTTTATATCAAGAGATGAGTGTGCCTCTTGCACAGGGAATTGTGATCAGCTATTGGTGTAATGCTATTTTTTAATTCTAAAACGATATTTCATTATACACCTTCGAAAAGTCAGATAGATGTTTGGCACTAAAGGGTCTGTTTCATGCCTAAGCAGTAGAAATGTGAGGAATATTTTCCGCACTTGGGGTGGCGCAGTCCCAGTGTAAATGAATTATGAACTAGCCCCCAGATGCATCAAGCATCCATTTTGCGATTCCTTATTAGCGAAAAATAAGGAATCGCTAATAAGGAATAGCAAAATGCTATGCAAGAAGAAATCACTTTAAAAATAGCGATTTCTTAAAATTCCTTAATTGCGACTCGCAAATAAGGAATACCTCCCCATTCATTCCTATGGGCCTTTGAAAAATGCACTTTAGTGCATTTTTCAAAGTTTTTGCAAATTACCATGAAGTTGAACTTCATGGTAATTTGCAAGCCCTATTAGCGAAATCGCTATTTTTTAAACTTTAATGCATTGCATTTAAGGAATCTCAATTTGAGATTCCTTAAATGCAAGTAATCGCAATTTAGCGAATTCCTAATTTGCAATTTTTGCATTTGGGATGATGCATCCCAAATGCAAAAATACCGGTCGCAAAGGGGTAGATTCTGAGAATCTGCCACTTTGCGAGCGGTTTTTAGCTTCATACATCTGGGCCTAAGCTCCTAGCCTATGATCAGACATTTTGGAAAACTATTAGCAAATGTCTCCCTTAAATTCACTACTAGGACTCTCAACATAGGTATAATGCACATAGTAACATTTTGTTGAACTGAGGACTCTTCTCCGTTGGACTGCTATGCACTAGATGAGTACGCTGGCATAATCACACAGGGCCTGGTTCACAAAGGGCCTCCTCACTTGTGTCGTAAGCCCCGCATTCGTGGGAAGTCTCTGCACTCGGGGCAGAATCTCGGCAATGAAAATTCTCATTGCGGAGATTCCAGCTCGTGTGGGGAGACACGCCCATGACTGCAGGGCCTCCACCCCAAGCGCGGAGACTCCTCCCACAACTGCTAGACCTCCGCCTCGAATGTGGAGGCCTTTGTGAATCAGATCCACAATGTTTTGCTAAATTACTTTACTACATGTGTCGCTATTGAGGACCCTAGTGCCCAGTTTGTAAAATAACAAGTGTCAGGTCCCTGGCCACGAGGCCACTGCAGCTTGCACCAACCATTGTCCCATCATCACTGCCAATGATGGTACCAAAACAACTACCAACCATCTCTCTCGCCTGCAAGTGCAGCAGTTCAGATTATTTCAGGTCCTCAAAGCTAAAGGAATGGCTGGGTAGGCAGATGTTTGTATTTTTTAATGTGTATTCTATTCATAAGCAACCGTTGCTCTGTGTATCTTTAAATTAGATAAGCAGCGCCACCATGTGGCAGAGTGTCATAAGTGTGGTGATGGCAATTAGGTGCCAGTGCCGAGCACCGGAAACTAATTAAGGTCTGTGCCGAGCACTGAAACCACTGGCTCAAATTAAGCACTGGCGGACCCGTATTACACAATGCTGCCTACCAGCGTGGACATGGGTCAGGTAATTCATGGGTGGTTTCCAAATGAAGCAATCTCTGGTCAAAGGTTGTTCCCATTCATGTACCGTAGCTCATAGCTATGACTTTCTAATGTGGAATATTTGCTACAATTAATGTATTTGAATCTGAATGTTTATCGTGGTCCTGTGTGCATGTGGTAATTTTTGTTTCTGGTGTAAACAAAAGGAATCCACCAATAGTTCTAAAAGTGTTACCTACAGTGGTGGGAAGCACTTAGTGTTTTTAAAATACCCCTCACACACCAAAAGGACCCTTGGTGTCATGCTTCATAATTGGGGTCTTCGCAGCCCTCTACGGGATGCGGCGTGCTACGATCGTAGCACGCCGCATCTCCCGTTCTTGTTATTTCCATATTTCTGTTTCTGGTCTTCGACAAATAATAAACAAAACTAAGGACCATATTTATCGAAATTTTGTGTCACCCCTGCACCATGCAAAGTAACGCAAGGGGAAATGCAAAACATAAATGAGATTTTCCAAACGATGCAAGGCCACCTTGTGTGGCCCTGTGGTACTTGGTGTTTTTGGAATAATGCAAGGCTGCACAGGTCACTGCCTTGCATTACTCTGCCCCAGGGAGGCCTTCCATGGGTGGCCCGCTGGTGTTAATGGATTATGGCACATTCCCAGATTTACCATGAGTGGTAGACCTGGGAATGCATCTAAATGTCACGCCTACCCAGGTGATGTACAGCGAGGAGAAATATCTTTAGCTCTCCTTGTTTTTTTCCCTCTTTCTTCATGTGCTTCATTCTGCAGCACACGTAGAAACAGGAAAATGCCTCAAAGGATTGTTTTTGTGCAGGAAGGTGTCACCTTCTGCAAAAAATCAATCCCGGCTGCATCGGCGCTAGACAGCCCATAGTTCGCCAGTGAGTTTCAGAGGCAAACACCCTTACTTTAAAAACTATGTCCGAGTTGTGAGTCCACCTTAATTTGGTGTGTATACTTTGACCAGGGTAGTATAGATTGAAGTTCTTGAGTCGGGTGGTGAGTGGTATGGAATGCTATGACCAGGATGTATATTGGGCTCTTTCCTCAACATACATTGTTCATCACACTGTGAATCATAAAGTTCTTGGGGTATATTCAAACTTGGGCTTCATGGAAATTAATGACTTGTGGTGTGGAAATTGCCAAGAAAATAAATATTCTCCCCAATTCTGATAGTGGTGGACAGCATTTTTGTTCTTATATTATAAATGCTAAAGAAAGTGGATTTTTTAAAATCTGATTATTTTCAGCAAAAAATCATTTCACTAAGGAGTAGTAAAATGAAGGAACATATGTATCATACAAATTCGCATTCATCGGCCTTTGCAAATTCGAATTTGCTAAATGGGTTGTATAAATAAAAATCCGGGGCAAAATAAGAAATCGCAAAATTTGCAATTCCTTATTTTGCAATTGCATTTAAGGAATCGCAAATTTTGCGATCCCTTAAATGCAATGTATGAAGCAAAAAAAAATTGCTAATTGTCCCCAAGGAATCGCAAATTACCACCAACTTCAAGTTTGTGGTAATTTGCGAATTTCTTGAAAAATGCCAATTTTGGCATTTTTCAAAGTGCCATGTGACGCACATACATTCCCCTAGGGCATGTATGTGCACCACATGTGCACCCATACTTATTTCAGGGGTGCAACAGGATGTCCTTTGGACACCCCTGCACCCTTGAAATTATTCTAAATTTGCGATTAGCAAATCGCAAATTGAGAATAAATTCCCATTCCTTCCTATGGGCCAGGAGGCCCATTGGAATGAATGGGAAAGTATTCCTTAATTGCGAATTTGCAATTTGTGAATTCGCAATTAAGGAATATCAAGAAATCGCTAAAAAATAGCGATTTTCTTGATACATACCAATTAGCGATTCAGAAATAGCGATTTCTTAAAAATCGCTATTACAGAATCGCTAATTGGTATCTTGATACATATGGCCCAAACATTCGTATTAGTATTATACTATGATTATGTAATTGCGAAAAGTGTAAGTATGATTGAGAATTTTGTTATTTATTGAATACATTGTCATTTTTTTCGACAGCATAATGCTAGAGTTATGCTTTGTGCATGGTGTACAGCAGCTTAAGTTTCATGTCATGATCAAAATGAGTAAGTGTAATTACTTCACTGCCTGTGTAATATTGTAAAACATCTTCAGATTCTGGCTGTTCAATTCTAAATTGTTGGGAGTTATTGAAACTTTGTATTCGCCATTCTGGGTAGGCAATTGTGCTGTAGTCCAATATGAGCAGCATTATAGATCCAGTAATGTCTGCACAATGGCCACATATATTAATGGGAGCACCTTTGTCAGCATCCTTTTTTCAAAGTTAGTGCTTTCTAATGAGATTTACCTGTCACACATGATGCCAACATTTCTCAACTTCGACACTGATATTGGTGCTGCACCCACTAGGTAAGAGGCAAACAGACAGCTGATTACAGCTGCTTCCTAGTATCAGCAGATTTAATTATATTTACTGCTTTTGACCTTGATATCTGTATTGAAAGCCACCAACAGTATGAAGTGAACATTAAGGAGTGCTCGTATTTATGCTTTACATTTTCCAGCTTGACAGGTAGCATTCTTACTTTAGACCCTTAGGGCTTTATTAGAATGTTGGCGGACCACCACCGACAGGCCGTCGACAGCAGTCCCCCAGACATCCAGTGTATCAGCAGGGCCGGACTGGGAACAGAAACCGGCCCTGACAAACTGCTCAGCTGCCCCCCCTTGGGGTGAGGGGGATGTAGTGTCCTGTGCTCAGGGCCTGCAATGAAGGGACACAGACACGTGGTGTTGCCGTTAGTGGCCAGATTCACACTGGTCCACGCCCAGGTCCCTAGGCTCTTTATTAGGTCCCCCTACGTGCTGGCCGAGCGTACGCTGGGCCAGTCTACTATCATGACGTTGCGGGGTCTCCTGAAGCTACACCCTCACAATCTCTGTGAAGGGGGTTGATCCCCACAGGGCAACATTACATTCCTCCTTTGCCTAAGGAAATAAACAAACTCAACTGCACACACAGCGCAACTTTAAACGTTAAACATCAGTCTCTGACAAGTAACATATTTGTGGAACATTCTTACTTGGTTCACCTGGACTTCTCTGGTTCCGGCTTACAGCGGTCGACACCAGGCTACAAAGTCCTGGTACTTCTGGGATGGCCGAGGATGGGGCCGCAGATTGTGCCGGCCCTGACTGTCTCTGGTTGACGGGGTCAGAGGCACTTCCACTCGACTTCCAGTGTCTCGTGTAGGCTGACTGCTTGGGCAATCCTGACCTTGGGGTTCTTCTGGGGCATGGGTGTTTCGGCTGGCTTCTCCACTGACGGACCTGGGACGACCACTATATTCTTCTGGTTCTTGTGGATTGTCCAATTCCGTGGCGCTAGTTCCTTTTAGCACCAGGAACTCCTCCGACTCATCGGCTGGGATCTTTTTGAAAAACAACACATTCCGGGTTACTTTCTCATGCCCCTGGGACGCTGTCACTATCGTGCCATTGACATCAGATACAGTCCATGGGTCCAGCTCGAACAGCATCCTGAACTTCCCACCAGGGTGACGATCTCGCACGAGCACTTGATCACCCACCGTGAATCTCTGCCGCATGTCTCCTCCGTGAGGCATCTTGGTTGGTTTTCATCAGTTGTGCTAGCGACTGGTTCGGAGGGTTTGGAGACTCTGTCCACGCAGGATGGTGTGGGATGGTGTCGGTCACCACTCGACCAAAACACAGGTGGCTCGGGGAGATCCCAGTGGTGCAGTGGGGTGTGAGGCGATACTCCCAAAGGAACTGGTACAGAGCTTGCTCGAAAACATGGCCGTCGGCCAGCTCTATCTGGATTGTTTTATTAAGTGTCCGCTTCAGTCGTTCCACCTCTCCGTTCGCCTGGGGCCATCTGGGGGTAACCTGGCGATGTTTGATTCGGTGGGACCCAAGGTAGTCTGAAAGTTCTGCATTGGTGAATGGCGGGCTGTTATCCGTTCGAAGTTCCCCAATCAGACCGTGGGTTGCCATGATCTTTTCAAGTTTAGGGATGATGTCCCCGGCTGCTGTGGAGGAGATGATTTCGACTTCAGGTTAGCGTGAAAAGTCATCTACAATTACTAGGATATATTTTCCTCCGTGGAGACTGCCTAAGTCCGCTCTGGCCTTTTCCCATGGGAAGTTGAGACCTGCTTCTGTGATGACTGGTGCGGGTCGGATGGGAAGGCTGGTAGCCAGACACACCGGGCAGCGCGGGATGATTGACTCGACTTGTTGATCAAGACCTCGGAACCAGACCTTGCTCCTGAGGTGGTTCTTTGACTTCACGATCCCTTGGTGCACACCATGTGTGAGGAGGGCGGCTTGGTAGGTCAGGCGCCCTGGTAAGACAAGGCGAGGGCCTCTCAGAAGGCAGCCATCGGTGGATACTGATAGTTCGTGGTGTACTTGGTGTAGGGCTTTCAAGGTGGTCTGTGCTTCTGTGGTGCGAAACGATGCTGGGTTTTGGAGCGGGCTCCAGTCTCCTGAGGAGAGTGCTTGGATAGCGATCTGGAGGCAGTCGTCTTCCTTGGTTGCCTGTACAACTTCTTCTAGCGAGATAGGGAGGGGCCTGGACCTTTCGATGATCATCCGTACATACTCCTTGGTGGCTGTCGCTTCTGCCGCTTCAGTCTCTGTGACTGGTCTGGCGTGCCTGCACAGGAAGTCAGCTGGGTTGCGGGTGCCTGGTCTGTACTCCACAGTGAATTGAAACTGCTGGAGCTGTAGTACCCACTTTTCAATCCTTGGGGGAAGACGTGATGAGGACCCCTGAAAGAGCAGGATGAGGAGTTTGTGGTCTGTCACCACCATGAACGGGGGTCCATACAGATAAATGTGGAAATGGCCACAACCCCACAGGATCGGGATGGCCTCTTTTTCGATTCGAGAGTAGCGCTGCTCCATGGGTGTGAGGGTCCTGCTGGCATAGGTGACAGGGGCCCATTCTCCACAGGCTTGCTGTTGGGCTAGAACTATTCCCAGGCCTGTGGGGCTGGCATCTACCAACAGCTGGGACTCGTGTCTGGGGTCGACGTACACCAAGGTTGTGTCAGCTCTTGTCCTTTGGAATGCCTCTTCTTGCTCGGTCTCCCACACCCAGTGACTGGTGGTCTTGCTGAGGTCTCATAGGGGCCCCGTCAGGTCAGGACAGATTCTTGATAAAACGTCCGCAGTACGTAACCATGCCCAGGAACCTGCGGACTCCGGACACTGACATCGGGGCAGGAGCGTCTTGGATGTCTTTTACCTTGTCCGAGTCTGGGCCAATGCCTTTGTCGGAGAAGCGGTAACCAAAAAAACGGATGTCTCTCCTCTTGGTGGAGGGTAAGTCCGCTGTGACGGATCCGGGTGAACACTGCTTGGAGGCATTGGATGTGCTCTTCCAGAGTGGGCGCATGCACGAGAATGTCATCGCTGACGTTGAGAACACCTTCCAGCCCTTAAAGGACATTCCTGACTATCTCCTGGAAAACCTTGGCAGCGCTGGAGATTCCAAAATTGAGGCGAGTGTAGCGCAAGAGTCCTGCATGGGTGGAGAATGTCGTGATAGGGCGAGAGTCCGGATGGAGCTGAATCTGGTGGTATCCAGAGCGGAGGTCCATTTTCGAAAACCACTTTGAGCCAGATAGTTCTCCGATGATGTCGTCCACCGTCGGGGTCAGGTGGCGCTCACGCTTGATGTCGAGGTTGGGGACTCTCATGTCCACACAGATGCGGACAGCGTCGTTTTTTTTGGGCTTCTTTGCAACGACAATGGGTGACACCCACGGGGTGGGGCCGCACACCCGCTCGATGATCCCGGCTTTCTCAAGAAGACGCAGCTCTGCTTCTACTTTGGGGCGTAGATGAAAAGCAATCCTCCGTTGGTGGAGAGCAATCGGGGCAACCGAATTGTCGATGTGTAGGCTGATTGTGAGGGTTTCAGGCATCAGATTCCCTCAAATAGTGTCTCAAACCTTCAAGATGTTCTGCTCACTCCAGCTCCAACATCAAAGTTAAATAGGGGAACGGAAGGCTACAATGGTCGAACACAAAACAATTTGTCTTTGGGGTTAGTAGGAGAATGTGGCACACATGGAAAGAGGAAGTAACGAGGAGAAATAAACATATTTCTCCTCTGTAAAAATGGGTCTGGAAGGTTCACCATTTTGATGCGATCCCATGCTTACTGACCTTAGTAAACCTGGAATTGTGTCAAAAAACGTGGGTGGATGCTTGGGAACGCCCAAACTCTACCCATGGAATGCCTCCCTGCCACACTGTAATGCAAGGGAGTGCTATGCACTGCCATGCATTACTTTGGGTTTACTAAACCATGCAGAGCCATGCAAGATGACTTTGTGTTGCTTTGTAAATCCCACTAAAAGATCTGTGTTACCTTGTAACCACAATCCTTGCACTAGGAATCCTTTTTTATCCTAAATCAGGTCTCAGCTAGGAGTTAGTCAAGCATGGAAGTTAAAAAGGGAAGTATATGATTGGGAAAGACATCTAGGAATATCAAACTAAAATTGCCCCATTTCCTCCACACAAGAGTTTTAGCAAAGTAACTTAGGCCCTCATTATGATGGTGGTTGGACCGCCACCGACAGGCCATCGGCGGCGGTCCAACCGCCATCCAGGGCATCGGTCCAACCACTGCATTACAATGCAGCTGGTCTGACCACAGTGTTTGGGGGGTAGGACCGCCACCTTCGACAGGATCGAAGATCCCGTCAGGACGACGGTCGTATTTCTAACCCCACAATAGAGGCAGTGCCTGCGTAGGCACCACCATAGGGATTAGGATATCCCTTTTCGATTGCCTGTTCATGGTGGTCCCATTGCCATGAACATAAAGACGTAAATGGACTTTGAGGGCTCTATCAGGGCCCCCGGACCCCATGGGCCACTGCTAAGTGGCCTGGGGTCACATTTAGTGCCCCCCACACATCCATGCACTGTGTGCCAGGCCCCACATTGCGCCTGACAGATGGTGCATGGATGTACACAAAGTGCCTTTTAGCAATAGAAAAAAGCCTTTTATGACCGCCTGCACAGTGGTTCTATCCTAATCGGGCACAATGGACCACCAACACATTGTCAGACAGTGACCTGCCTGAAACAATGGCGGTCAGCACAACAACCGACCACCATTGTAATAAGGGCCTTAATTCCTGTTTCAGATACATGTTTCTGGCAAGAATTATCCTACAAAGACTTTCACCACAGAATAAACGAGATCTCCATCTCAAAGCCCCATCAATGGAACCTCACATGCTGGGTGTTATGGTATCAGTGGCGGCTCCTCCACCAAGGCGGAGGAGCGTCGCTCCACTGCTATTTGGGCAGTGCAAAATGAAAAGAAAATGATAATAGAAAAACATTATTATAATTGTATTTTTCTGTGTGGGACTGGAAGCAGGTCGGGCAGGGCAGGGCCAAGCAGAGTGAGGAGTAGTTGGCTCTCCCTAAGTGTGCAAGAAGTTTTGGCCGGCCCAACATGCCGCTCAGGCCAATCATGACACGGCGAAGGAAAGGTACTTTTTTTTTAATCCACCCCTCCCGCCTCACCACCGCCTCACCAGCCTTGTTCCGAGGCAGTCACCAGTATATGTTATGGTATATATTTTGCATTAATTGGGTCTTTCAATTATGAGAAATTATAGACTGTCCTGACAAGGGTCTCATGTACTGTTGATACCAACCGACTGAAATCAAGGCATTCAGCAATCTGATTGGAAATTAAAGGCATTATCATATCAAATCACCTACAGAAGACTTCGAGAATACGGATTTCAGATG
The DNA here is from genome assembly GCF_964263255.1 of Lissotriton vulgaris. Lineage (NCBI taxonomy): Eukaryota > Metazoa > Chordata > Amphibia > Caudata > Salamandridae > Lissotriton > Lissotriton vulgaris. The sequence continues at coordinate 981,726,426 of NC_141699.1, read as the reverse complement.
GTGACATTGCTAAAAATTTATGCTGTGATATAGAGTGGTACAAACTTCTCATGTCAACATATTTGAAAAATATTTGTGTTAGCTTCTTTATATCCCATTGTGTTCAACTGCTAAACTTCAAGATCTTTAATGTATAAATATTATTTGAATTGTGATTAATAAAACGTGTGTGACTCAGTGTTCTGTGGGAACATTGGTGTTTAGCCCTAGAGGCTGGATAATGTCTAGAGGATAGGCACAAGGTGCCAAATGTACCCAAATAGAGCTGACCTTGACATCAGATGTATATTGCCCTATGAAGCCTTTGTGCTGTGATTCCAAATGTACTTCATAAAACACTCATGCATCTTTGAAGTAATTCTTCTAAAAACATTTCTTATTTAATATAACTGCGAAAGAAAAGGAAATGCTCTGTAAACAGGATGTTGGTAAGAATCTCAAACGTAATGCTTGTTTTATGCCAAGCTGCTGACCTTAAATAGATTTGTTTGCTGGAACTTCAGCTTCTGGAAAATAACCTTGGGATCTGCCAAGATTTGACCACACAAAACTTCTATTTCCTTTTTGTACGTTATCGAATAACATTTTGTGCAGCACTGCATTTGTAACTCATACATCAGCCTCAATTATATGTCACTGTTGAAATAGAACAAAAAATAAACGAACCACAACCAAAGCTAATGCTGAAGTATGGAAGATCCCAGGTTAGGGAATGTAAAGTTGAAACCACACAAATAGGATTAAAAGTGTAGTTTATTGAAGGAACACAGGAGCAAGGTAGGGAACAACCTACACAGCACTTCTTCATCAGCAACTACCATAGTTGCTAGGGAGGGAAAACTAGGATACAGTAGAATATAGAAACATTCTAAAAGAATTAAAGGGCAACATAACACATCTTCCCCTTTTATAAATGGAGAAAAGAAAAGAAAACAAATAAACAATTAGCAAACAAAATCTTCTAGCCACTTGGGTTTAGAGCAAATGCGTTTCCGGTTTACAAATACATCACTGCTACGTGGAAGTTCATTAACAGATGTTGAATTGAAATCATGATTCGGTGGAATAGAATCAAGGGTAGCAGGAACACTAGAGGACGGAACTGACCCATCTAAAATGGAGGGAGAGTTTACAGCATCTGCAATGGGAGGAACATTAATTACATCGGAGGAGGAAGGGTTAGAATTGGAGGAAAGATTTTCAGAAACACTAAAACCACCACGATCCTCACAAGGAGTAGAATTAGGAGTGGTAGTACATGACATATCAGGAGAAATAACAGAGTCATTTGTTTGACAATTTTTTCCTCTGTAAATGGCGATTCTTTTGAGATTCCACACTTTACCATCGCTAAGAAGGACAGCATTTCGAAGTATCTTCTTGACCATAAGAGGTTCAGAAAACTGGGAATCTCCCTTACGGACTTTCCAGGGTTTTTTCACCTTAACCCACATACCAACATTAACTTCTGCAGTGCTAGAACAACATTTCTTGTCAAAATTTCTCTTATACTCTAGGTGCTTATCAATAACATCAGTTCTGACTTTATTCATGCAAATGTCTAAACAAGATTTTTGGTGTAACCATTTGGGATTACATTTAGTTCTGGCAACACGACCTCTCATGATCTCAAAGGGAGACATTTTTAAGGCATCATGAATATTGGTCCTATAGGACCAGACAGCTTTGAAGGCTGAGGTTTCCCAATCCTCACCATTTTGTACAGCTATTTGTATAGCATTTTTCAAGACTCTGTTGAACCTCTCGCAAAGTCCATTACCGCTTGGGTTGTAAAGAGAGGTAGTCTTATGGACAATACCAACACGTTCAAAGTAGGATTTAGTTAATTTGGACGTGAACTGAACGCCATTATCACTAATGACTTGGTTGGGCAAGCCTTCTTCAATGAAAACTCTGTCAATAAAATTCAAAACAGAAGAAGAATCAACCTTGTCTACAATGGTGATATTGGGCCATCTAGAAAATACATCAATCATAGAGATTATAAATTTATGATCGTCTCCAATTGGTCCCATAATGTCTATGGCAACAGTATGCCAAGGACCCTCTGGAACCAAGGGTTCACACATGTCGGGTTTGAGCGTGTTGAGAACCTTATCAGAATTGGCACAAGTGACGCATTCACGAACGATTCTTTCTGTAAGGACATCAATACCTGGCCACCAATACCATTGTTTAACATTTTGTTTGGTTTTTACAATACCACAATGATCTTTGTGACACAGGTCAATAATGCCTTTCCTTAAAGAAGAAGGAGGAATGGCTTTTTCACCTCTAAAAATTGTATCATCACAAACAGTTAGTTCATTTCTAACCTCCCAATAGGGCTTAAGATCGAACGACAAATCTTTCTTATCTGTCCAACCTTCCCGAATGAAGGAGATAATAGAAATTAAAATATTATCTTTGAGATAATCATCCTTCCACAACTTTTTATCTATACAAAAAGGATTACTATCAAGAATATAAGCAACGTGAAGGGAATCCCACTCATTCACTTCACATTCTTGTAGATCAGTAGGCATCCGGGAGAGAAAGTCAGCAATAACATTGCTTTTACCAGGTAGATATTCAATTTTAACAATAAAATCTTGTAGCCGCATGGACATTCTAGCAATTCTAGCAGTAGCATTGTAAAGGCCTTCAGTAGAAAGGAGTTTAGTGAGAGGTTTATGGTCTGATCGCACAATACACTCCCTTCCCCATACAAAACTGCGAAAGTGCTCAAGAGCCCATACTACAGCTAAAGTTTCCTTCTCAATAACTGAGAATTTACTCTCCGGAACAGAAAGTCCTCTTGACGCAAATGCTACAATGCGTTCTTTACCTGAGCTGTCAATTTGAGATAAAACACTTCCCAGGCCTTTATTGCTAGCATCAACTGTGACTACAGAACTTAGATCTAAATCAAAAGGGCATAACACAGGAGGATTAATGATGTCCAGTTTGATACTGTTGAACTCATCTTCACAAAAAGGAGACCATTCAAATTTAACTTTGCTTTTTAGAAGTTGTCTAATATTGAATACTTTGGATGAGAAATTTTTAACAAATTTAGAATAAAATTCTACCATTCCTAGAAATGATCTTACATCATCTCTACTGGTGGGAGGAGGAGCATCTTTTATAGCATCAACTAATTTAGCCTTGGTTGAAACACCATCACAACACAGCACGTGTCCAAGATAAGTCACAGATTTGACTGCAAAATGGCATTTTGAATATTCAATGGTTAAACCCTTAATCTCAAGAATGCCTAGAACTTCTTCTAGAATGGTATTATGTTCATCTTTATCTTTACCGTAAACTAGAATATCATCCTGAAAGAATTTAACTTTAGGATGTTTCCCAAAAAGTTGGTGCATGATGCGCTGGAAAATGGCAGCGGCAGACGCTAAACCAAATGGCATGCGTTTAAATTGGAAACACCCCATGGGAGTGATGAACGCAGTAAGTTGTCTACTCTCAGTGTCTAGGGAAATCTGATGGTATGCGGAGGATAAATCTATTGTGGAAAAATACATAGCACCATTAACTAGAGACAGCATTTCATTAATTTTGGGTAATGGGAATTTGTCTACGACAACATTCTCGTTTAAGTGGCGGAGGTCCACGCAAAGACGGATTTTGCCATTGGCACGCCTTGCGATAACTACTGGAGAAATCCAATTAGAGGACTCTATTGGTTCAATAATGTCTTCTTTGACAAGTTTTTCTAATTCTTTTTCAACATCGCCCCGAACCAGAATAGGAATGTTTCTGGCTTTAAAAATTTTAGGGTTAGCATTATCTTTCAGGACGATGTGGTGGGAAAAACCTTGAAAATTTCCGATTTTACCACTAAAAACTTTAGGAAATTTTTTAAGCATAGCATCACCAATTTCAGTTCCCTCATTAATGACTAAAACAGGATCTGGACTGTTGGGATTCAAGACAATATCTAAATCCCACTGATCTCTCCATCCTAGGACAGAAGGTCCAACTTTAGCAACATACAATTTGCACAAGGATTCTCTACCTTTAAACTTGAATAATAAAGGTTTGTAACCAATTACATCGATCTTACCACCGGAAAATCCTTCAGCAGAGATGTCAGGAGAATAGAGATCATTTCCTAAATAACGAACAAATTTAGAATTCCAAACATTTTCATTGATAATAGTATATGGGGAACCGGAGTCAGCATAAATATCAATAGGGACCCCACCAATAAGCATATTACAAATAGGCTTCTTAAGGACATTCCTTTTCCCTGAGTCATTAATATTAAAAATGTAAACTTTCTCAAGGGGTTTAGGTATGCAGGTCTCATTCATAGAGCAAGGAGTAATACTCTTCACACAATCATTATCAACATAACAATGCATAACTTTGTTACTTAAATCTTCTTCATCGTCAGAAGTTGAATCATAAACAATTTTAACTTTTTTACTTTTCAGTCTATTGCAAGCTCTGGAGTAATGTCCAATTAAACTGCAATTAGAACACTTTTCCTTCAATGCTGGACAAAGCTTGTAATTAGCTAAGTGCGAACTGCTCCCACAACGAAAGCATTTTAAATTATCACTCTTTTTAAATTCAGGAGGTTTGTTTTTATATTGAAGCTTTTGCTTATAGTTGGATTTTCCTTGAACTTTTGAAACAGTTTGATCGCTAGTAGTTTTAGAATCAGAAATAGCCTTTTCTTCATTTTTAATAGCTTTAGCGCTTCGACCAGAAAGTTCTGCCTTTCTGACAATGGCTAATATATCTTTGAGGTCTGAATCTCCGTTTATCCAAAGTCTGTCCTGAATGGAAGGATCAGAAGCATGCATAACTACTTGGTCTCTGATAAACTGTTCTTGAAGATGGTCGAATTTACAATCTTCTGCTATTTTTTTAAGTTCAGCAATATAAACGTCAATGTTTTCTCCAGGTCTTTGTTTCCTGTGAAAAAACTTGTAACGAGTAATACCTATACAAACCTTTGGCGAAAAATGACTGTCAAAGTCTTTTAGAATGTCATCAAAAACATTAGAATCACCACTACCACCACTTTTAGGCATTTCTTCATAAACTTTAAGACCACCAGCACCTAATGAGTGTAAAAATAGTTTTTTCTTTCTTTCAGGTTTCATTTTACCATCCTCATCAATAGTGTCAATAAAGTTCATAAAATACGCTTTCCATTGAAGCCATTCCATACAAGGTTCCAAACCAGAGGGCCAAAAGGGTTGTGGTGATTGAATTGTGAAGTTTTGAGAAGTCATTGTGAATTAGAAGAGTGATAAATAAATAAATAAATCTTACTTGGAGTTTCCAGAAGACAGGTGCAACAGGACTGCTTGAGAATAGAACGCTTTTAAAATAATGAAAAAAAGAAAATAAGTAAGTTGAGATTAAAATTATTTTTCAGAACTTGTAAAAAGAATTAGACAATTCCGTTTAATTAATGAGCGAATATACTCAAAAACGCTCTTCAAACGCGTTAAGAAAGCGAAGCGTTACTGTGTTGTCATGGAGATGATTTCCTTTCCCTGAAGCGTCAATGAGTGGAGCGCGTTACTGTGTTGTCATGAGATGATTTCCTTTACTTGAAGCGTCAATGCGTGAAGCGCTCTTTAAGACGAGGTAACGTCACGACGCGCTCAACTTGACGAGTAACGTAGCTTGACGAGGTACGTTGGTAACGTCACAAGCGGCAGAGCGAGAAATGGAGGGCGAGCCAGTTCAGAGCGCGCTGAAAGGAGAATGTCGCGCAGAAGGTAACGGTCTCGCTGGGTTTTTTAAAAGACGCATGCACAGTAGCTTTAAGTCTCGAAAATGAGCAAAAGGTCAAAGATGCAAACGGAAAGAATAATATTCGCTGGGGGTGCGCGGAATGAATATTAGCCGCTGGAGTGCGCAAATAAGTGAAAGTTACTCACGAAGTTCTTGCAGAGCTTTTACTCACAAAGTTCTTGCAGAAAGGTTTAAAACGATGAAAAGGGGAAATTCAACTGTAAATAGATCGTAGACTTGAGCAGATGGAAATTTCCTCTTCAGAATATCGAAAATTAGTTCTTTTGAAGCCTTTTCTCCATGTAAATGGGAAATAACGGAATTGTAGAAAATTAAAATAATAGTAGAGTTGGGTTCTTCAGATTCCTGGTGTTCCTTGAAGCCAAGTCGCCAAAATTGTAAAGTTGAAACCACACAAATAGGATTAAAAGTGTAGTTTATTGAAGGAACACAGGAGCAAGGTAGGGAACAACCTACACAGGACTTCTTCATCAGCAACTACCATAGTTGCTAGGGAGGGAAAACTAGGATACAGTAGAATATAGAAACATTCTAAAAGAATTAAAGGGCAACATAACAGGAAACCCAACCCCACATCAAAATGTCATACACATTTATACTTGTTTTGGGTCAAGGTTTAACTCAAGTTAAAAGTTGCAAAATTGCCCTAAAACATCCTGATCCACCACACATTCAATGACAGAGCAGTTGGTAATAGCATAATTGCTTATTGTAAATGCGCGCCACCTGGAAAAGCAGCGCGCTATGAGAAGATAACCATGGTGCCTATTGTGGTAGGAAAATGAATATCCTTCAGTGGAACAAAATACACTACTGGTGACAACAATTATTTTGCAGTGTGTTCACAGAGATATCACATAAAATGAAACTGTATAGTCATATGAGTGGGTGGGAGAAGGGATGTAACCTGTAAAGTAGAGTGGGGGTGGGAGTGTACATATGGGTGGGCAAGGGTAGTTTAGAGTTTGCAATTATGAACTTTTGACTACAAGTCTCCCATTAGCAAATGTAAAAAAAAAACAGAAAGTGTAAACAGAAATGGAGTAGCAGATCATTGCAATAACAATTCAACAAGTTACCACTTACCCACAAGAGTTGTAAAATGTACTTTTATTAAAGTAAAAAAATGTTGAACTAATTAAGCAAAATAATCAAAAGTGCAGACAATAAATTGAGGTAACTAAAACAGGTTGTGATGACAAAAGACCAATTGGGTCACACTATTGGTTAACAGAATTAGACCGAGCATTGTAAGAGCAAGATTTGGGTTTTAAAGTGAAGTGAAAAAGGGTCCATAATCATTTTGAGTGCTGAGCATTTCTTCTTTAGCACCCAGTTAATCCATAAGGAAATTCCTGTAAATTCCCTACAAAGTTGCAATCTTCAATTCTGTTTTATCCACCATCAGTGAGTGTGGACATAGTACCCATTCTGCTAACTATACATGCTGGGTTTTATGCCCATGGTTTTATAGACATTACTCTCACTTTGGGTCTTTTCCCTGGATCCTCACTAGAACGTGAAATTATTCTTGTGGCCTCAGGTCAGAATTGATGCCCCATTACTTCTTAATACTTCTTTCACCATCTGGGGTGGGTTGTATTAGTAGACCCGCGTTTCAAATTGCTGCTGGTGGCGTGCCCCCTGAATATCAAAACAACAGTATCAATGGGACACAACTATCGAGGGCAGAATATCACAAAAATAAAATCTTGACAGGTAAGTAAAGTTTAGATTATCTACAACTTACGCCACATCTATGTACCTCAGTGGTATGTATAGCGTCAAGGAACATAGATGCGGAGTTATGAACTGTAAACCTATACTTTCCTTTATGCACTTATCTTTCAATATTTTGTCCCTCTGTAGTCTGTCCTCAATATTCTTGAACCACAATATTGTTGGTGGAATATGTGACGGGTCATCACATGCCAGCACAACGCATGCCATTACAAAGCGGTTGTAACAACGCAAGTGCTGTTACAACGTGTTTCCATTACAATGCACACTTTTACCATGTATATGCCTTTACCACGCATACCATTACAATGCAAAGGCATGCGTGGTAAAGGCATAGACATGTAAAAGTGTTTAAGGTAAGAAATGTATTTGTTTTTTAATACCCCTTAAATACCCAAATTACCCTTAGTACCCCAATAACCATACACCCTAAAATCCCAGAATTACCCTTACCACCCCAATACCCATACCCCTAAACCCTAAAATTACCCTTCCCATCCCAAAATCCATACCCACCCTGAACCCTAAAATTACCCTTAGCACCCCAAAGCCCTAACCCACCCTGAACCCTAGAATTACCCTCAGCAACCTAAAACCCATACCCACCCTTAACCCTGAAATTACACTTGGCACCTCAAAACTCAAACCCACCCTGAACCCTAATGTTACCTTTTGCACCCCAAACCCCAATCTCACCCGAACCCTAAAATCACCCCTACAACCCAAAATCCATGCCGACCTTGAATCCTAAAATTACCCTGGTCACCCCAAAACCCAAACCCACCCTGAACCCTAAAATTACCCCTACACCCCAAAACCCATACCCACCCTGAACCCTAAAATTACCCCTATACCCCAAAACCTATACCCACCCAGAACCCTAAAATTACCCTTGGTATCCCAAAACCAAAAGCCACCCTGAACCCTAAAATTACCCCACCCTAAACCCTATACTTACCTTATACTTACATGTAACACACATCTGCCTATACCATTCATGCCTTTACGACTAAATTCATTGTAAAGGCATGCGTGGTAAAGGTATATTTGTTGTATGCCATGTTTCCCTATTTGGTGTCAATATTCAGCACTACAACCTTGCTGGGGGAGTCTGACACTCATTCTGCCTCTTCTGTGAAATTGTGAGCTTCTGCTTGGAGATCAGGTCCTACATCTCTCTTACATTACATTTTATGATTGCTTCCTTTACATCAACATGAAGAGGTCTGATTCACTTCCATCCTCACTTTGTGGGTTTTTGGAAGCATCCTCAATTACATTTTTTGCTAACAAAAGACAGGGTGATCAAGATTAAAGGTGAAGATACAACATCTCCAATTGACCTTGCGAATTCTCTCTCAACATAGCCTACCTGTTTTGTCCACCTAACCTCTCAACACGTTTGTTGATTCTGCTAGGTTGAACCCAGTGTTTTCCCTTTCACATGATTTCTGGCTGTAGTAGATGAAGGTCTTTGATATGTTGTACAAAATGTAGGAAAATGTAAGTATGGACTCTGGACATATAGACAGTGGAGAGGAGAAACCCTCTTCCCTCTTTCTACTGGTGGAACCTTTGAACTCTTTAAAAAGCTTTTGCATTCTATTTTGACTAGTTTCTAAAACAGATAGGAAACACGTAGGGTTATTTTTTTTAAGGGTGTGAGGCATGCTGGAAAAAGATGGAGGCGCTTTAGACCTATTAGAAATGGCTGAAGGCAGTCACCCACTTTTCATCAACAATTGCCTTCTTCATCGGAGCCCTCAACCTGATTACTTGCATGGTTACTTAAGAGGGGGTTCGGCCAATGAATCAGTGAACAGTCACATGTATCTTCCTTGAATGACTTGCTTGTTCTGGAGGCAACACCTCACTATCCAACATGTTACAGTTATTATATCCTAAGGAGTTTCAGGCAATCTTGCTCTGTTGTGGGACTACACTTGACTGTACTAGGTGTACTACAGCTGCAGTCCTTGCAGGTAAGCGTGGTGGTGGGGAGAGGGGGGCGATGTTGACAGAGGACGGAATATGATTTATTTATTAATTTAATTTTCCCTTCTCTGTCGTCTGTCGACTATCTTGCTTACCTGCACGGACCATAGCTGGGGTACTAATTAGCCTCTTCATTAGGTAAGCATCAATGCTTGGCTGAACCTGTTATTGGACATTAACTAGGCATGGAATTCACGCGTAATTAGCTTAGTCCCCTTAGAGGTCGATAGTTCACAGTTAATTGATATTCTTGATATTTCTTTCCGGGGACATTTTAAAGACACACTTATCAAATGTCAGCCTTTTGAGAATCTGTCCCCTTTTTGCTAGCCAGTGGACATAAGACTCAATATGCTGAAACAGATCAGAAGTCACTAAAAGGTGGGCCATTAGGGAGCAAAAGGGGAACCCGTAATCCAGAGCATGGAGGAGCTAAAAATGTAAGGGCTGGACACAGTTGTGTCAGCCATTCAACAATAACTCCTACCTATCTCTCCATTTGTCGTGGGAATGACCCATGCCTTCGGCACCTGTTCTGTTACACCAGATGTAAATCTAATTAGACCCTGAAAATAAACATTATTGCCTGTCACATTACCGTAGAAACAAGCAATCGCCCATATATGGGGCCTTATTTAGCGTTCAACTGATACAGAACAGCCATTAAGAAGCAAAGGCTGTTCTGTGCACCTGAGCATGTGTTCTGAGCATATAGAAGCCCTCTACACTCTAAACAGAACAGATAACACATCTGCCTCTTTTTGTTGGCTGCCTGCATCCACCAAAGTCTAACAAAGGGTCAAGTATCACAAAATTGCTGTCAGCAGTGCATATTTATTGCAAATTATGCAGGTGAAAGAGGGCACACTGAAATAACTGTTTCAATACTTACATACACAAGCCTTTGTTGCATATCTACTTTGCAGGTGGATGGCAATTCTGCGCTAGGAAAATCACAGAACTAACACGAGATATATCTGTATTCTCAACCCACAAAAAGCCTAGAGAGGACTGATGGTCATTCATTAACTGTCTCATAGGAGGACACATTTTGTACTTGTTGCAAATGGCCCTTTCTGCAGGATCTTCCTCAAACCTTTTGCCTTCCTCCTCGTCTTTTGGCTGAATTTGTTTTTGTTGGCCTTTGGGCTCTGTGCACTGTACTCGTGCTAGCCAGTGCTAAACTGTGTGTACTCTCTCCTTAAAACATGGCAGAACTGGCTTATACCAAATTGGCATATTTAATTTACTTATACGTCTCTAGTAAAGTGGACCACATGTGCCCAGGGCCTGTAAATTAAATGATATAAGGGACGCAGTGAGACTAGACAACGTCCGCAAAATTTTATGGTTGAAATATGTTGAAAATGTTATGCAGGACATTGGGCACCCAGAATATTGTACCTCGCCCGACAGTATGATCCTTATTAAACAAAAGGAGTTTAAAAAAGTTTGCATGACTCACCTAGAAGAAAATTCTGGAGTTGAATAAACCTATGGTGGTCCATCATCAATTGATCAACACTACGTGCAATATTCAACCATATTTGTTATATGTCTCGGCTGGATAGGACAGATATCTTTTGACTAGATTCAGGTTTGGGACTTTTCACCATCTGTCTACTTACCCAACCATTACTGACTGGTCAAGGGAACTCTGTTGATGCCCCGAGACAATGCTTCACCACAAAGTACAATACACGTGGTCTTATTCTGTAGGTTTTACACTAGTGAAAGGCTTAGATGGTTGAAACCACTATTAAAACAGGGAGGATGGAGTCAATGCCGTCCTGCCTTTACGTACTTGCAGAGGCTGGATAACTGTTATTGTACTGCTTCTATGGTGGGTTTGCATCGAAACTGTGCTGCTGGCATAGAAAATCATTGCAAGCCACCACCGCCTGTCTCTTCACACAGCAAGCATCGATTAAAGCAGAGGACCACCAACACAAGGCTCTACTCCACTCGTTCGAGATGCCCGTGTTGCTCCTCTCACCACGCTGGCCACCCCAGACGCTTGCCTTACTCCCTGCGGCTCCCTCCAATGTGAACGGTATTCTTGACACAAAACTTGAGACTGTAAACCTTCGGAGGGACTAACCTGGGACTGTATCCGACTTGTGCTCCATTGCGGTCAGCCTGAACTTTTGACTTTGACCCAGTCCACGTGACCAGATAGCCACAGTTATTATGCTTTTAGGCACTATATTGCAGTTTATTCTTTTAAAAATTAATCTCTCCGGTTCTACTGATTGCATTGTTGTTGTTTTAGTCTTGTTTTATTAATTAAATTTGCAGCTTTTCAGATATGTATTATCGAAATAAAGCTATTTTGACTCACTGATTAATTAAAGTAAGCTCTATTTCCTAACCTCATGTGGCATCTTTTTGTGAGGTGCTTTCACTGTTTTACTGTTGGAAGTTTTGCACCAATACTTCACATATTACCTCTACGGTAGGTCTGATTGCTCTGTGCTTAGCTACCAGGGGGATGAGCACAGTTTTATTTGGCAGTTGCTTGCGCCTTACCCTGACTAGGACTGTAGTTGCAGCTTGACCGCAGCTCATACGCCAGTCAACCAGTAGCCCAATTTCTGACAGTACCGCACAGCAGTATTAATCATCAGCACACAGAAAACTACCATGGCAAATTGCATTGTACCCATATGCCCAAAATCACACACTAGCAGCATACATTCTGTTCCTAACAATACAGAACAGCAAGAAAATATACACATGTACTCATGTAAGTTTTTAGATAGAGAGAGTATGTGTTCCAAGTTTAGGATGCTATATAAGGTTGAATCCAGTGATCATTGATGCAAGTTTTCACTCAAGAAGAAAGAGGATCGATTGTTATTGATTGCATCAATAGAAATCTATTTTTCCTAAAAATTGGATCGATCCTCTTTCTTCTTGAGTGAAAACTTGCATCAATGATTACTGGATTCAACCTTATATAGCATCCTAAACTTGGAGCACATATTTTCTCTATCTAAAAACTTTCAATTTCCAAAACTCTAAAAGTTCCAGAGTTTTTGAGTATGTTTCCCCCGTTTACACAACAATTTCTGTGAAAACAGATATAGTCCTGGAATCCCTGGACCTTTCATGCCCAGCTGTTATGCACCTACATGTACTCATGTATGTAAGCATGTGTGTCACTTGTAGAGCACAATCCAAGCTTCATTGCAGCAGAGCATGTGCATGATGGGGGTTTTACAGAGGGTGGCACAGACAAGAAGCAGCAGGACGCAGGGAAGTAGGCATATCGCACCATGGACAAAGGTTTACAGCAGAGAGTGGTAGTGCTTAATTTGCGCGGCTAGATGCAGGTGGGGCCCACTTGCACTCATGTTTGGAAACCGAAATAAACTTTCTCTCAACAGACTTTGACTCAGCAGGGGAGAGAAAAACACAAACGGGGAAAAGAAGGAGGAAGAGAAAGAGAGCAAAGCAGTGACCAAGGGAGGAAGAAAGCAGGGATGAGAAAGAACCTGCAAGAGTGATATAAAGATGCAGAGATTGGTGGTGGAAGAAAGAGGAGTGAGGTGAAATTAAGATTACGTGACCTAGGTATTTGCCAATCCTAACATTTGTCAGCATGCAGGTTTTAGAAAAAACCATTGCCTCATTTGCCGGACTGATCCTGAATAGTGTGGCCTATTGCGACAGTTTTGGTGCAAAAAAAGGTTAATACCCTTTGTAACACAAATACAGATACGTGTACAATGGTTGTTTTACTTAATGTATTTCTTACTTTAACAGTTCACTGCCCAAATGTAATAATTATTATTCTCAATAGTAGACCTGCAGCTACTTATTACAATATTAATTCTCCCATATTCTGCTATTGGGTTACCTCATTGTATTAAGCTGGAAAGCAAAAACAACAGAGACAAACAGACATCTTAATACTGCACAGCTACAATCACTACAAAATTCTACTGTAGAGGGAAGTGGCCTGTTAGCATGAGGTATAATTACACCTTCTCATGCTTCAAGTTGATGACACTTTGTGGCAACATTTGCCCTCCTTGGTCTTCAGGATTCAAGAGATGTTTTGTCCAGTATGTTTTTAAATCCTGCATTGGTGGTCTGACTTTGATCTTCAGTGGTAGAACATTCACTGAGTAGGTTCAAGAAGTCGAAGGACTGGAATCTGAACTGCTACCTGTGGAGAGGGTGGTTTTCGTGCAATTCGGGGGTGCTGATCTGCTTATTGAAAGTTATGTGAGTGGTTATAACAGGATAAAGCCTCACAAAGGTAGTCTGGGACAGAAAGATGTATGGTTCTGAAGGGTAGAGTAAAGAGTTTGTGGAGGTTTGTATCCTTAGTAGAAAGCCAATCAGAGTGATGTTGATAGGACAACATAAAGTGCTTCTGTAGAGATTACATTTTTGTTGAGGGGATTGAAGACATGATGAGCAAAGGTCACTAAAAAGGATTGCAGTAGTTACATTTGTTAATAGCCAATGAGTTAATTAATACTTTGGTTGTGTGGAAAGGATTATGAGAATGGATTCTGCATAAGTTTGAGATCTGGAAGCAGTGACTGTAACCATGATGAAAGAATGCAGCCACATGGAGTGGATGAAGAGTACGCCAAGGTTTCTAGCTGACTTGACTAAAGTGAGCGCGATTGGAAGGAAATTGATAGAGCTAAGATTAGGACAGTCTAGAGGAGGAGGGAAAGCATAGGGACTCCGTGTTGTGTAGATCAACATGAGGGAGTTTAACGCCATCCAGTGACGAATAACAGAAATAAAGTTTGATATACAGGATTGCAGAAGGGTTATAAAAATTGGAAAGAAGAGGACTATTTAGGTGTTGTGGACTTACAGTTGCTAAGAGAACCTGAAGAGATGACGTCGCAAGGTGAGGTTGTGTACAGCGAAGAAAATAGAAGAAAATTGTCCTATTGTCTCTCAGATAAAGGCAATCACCTCTAGCACACATTGCAGGTTCCATGGGTCTCGGAAATATGATTTCCAAATTTTGTGTGCTACATTGCGTGAAATGAAGACAGAAGAAATTTGCCAAATCAACTAAGATGTGGCGCATTTCTGCTGCCTTCTAGGCATGGCTGTTTTTGTGCAGAAAAGAAGTCTTCCAGCACAAAAGCAAATCTTAAAGGCATGCTCCTCTTTCTCTGTGTTTTGCAGAATGCAGCACTTGTAGAAAGAGGAAGTTATGAGAAGAAAACAATATATTTCTTCTTGTTATGTCTGATTCAAGGAGGCATTTAATTTTGATGCATTTCCAGGTTTACTCACCTTAGTAAATCTTGGAATGTGCCAAATTCCACGGGTTGATGCATGGGAACGCCCATGTTCTGCCCATGGAACACTATGCACAGCCTTGCATTACTTTGCATTTACTAAATCACACAAAGTCCAGCAAAGTGGCTCTGTGTGGCTTACTAAATCTCAAAAAATGATTTTACGTCGGACTGCACCACATAAGTGACGCAACCATAAAGCAAAATCTTTACAAATTTGCACCTAAATTTCACACCCGGATTCTTTTGCCACTGGACTCAGAATAAGGGATTTATAGTATTCTCAGACACGTTGCTTTAATATCAGTGAATTATAAGTCTCAAAAAGCTAGACCATTTCATCTCCTTTCCCACACCAACCGGTGGACGTCATTGCCTACAGAGCCCAAAGTTTTAGCTGTGATCAAGTTACCACCTTTGTGCCTGATTCACAAAGGTAAACTTACACTTTGTTGTAAGTTTACTATTTTTGGCTATTTACAAACTACAAGATTCATTTAACTAATAGTAATTTTAAGACTGCAGGGACTCCTCAGTTGGGGCAGGGTACTCCTTACATGATCTAGGGGTTGAGGATAACGCCCTTGCCCTGCTCTGCTCCTTTCTGGAGGATAGGGAACAAAATTTGGTTTGAGATGGATTGGAATCTAAGAGCTTTCATCTTCCACGCGGGGTCCCGCAGGGATCATCTCTATCCCCCACATTGTTTAATGTCTATGTCACCCCGTTGGCGAGGCTCATTAGAAGGTATGGTTTTGCGTTGGTATCTTACACTGATGACTCACAGCTTGTTATTTCCATCTGCAAGCAGCCTGAGGTCACAGCCGCTAAATTTCATGCCTGCCTATCCGAGATCATTACCTGGATGAGCCACAATTTTTTGAAGATCAATACAGACAAAACAGAGGTGATAGAATTCGGAGGGGAGTCCCCCGTATGGAATGACTCATGGTGGCCAGTCGAGGCGGGGAAGTGTCCGTCTCCCGTCTCTAAGGTTAGGAATCTGGGGGTCATCTTTGATGATAAGTTAAATTTCTCCGCCCAGGTCAATAGTCTGACATCTTCCCGTTTCTTTCTCTTAAAAACACTAAGAAAGATTTTCCCATTCATCTCACGTGACCTCCAGAAGACGGTGATGGTGAGTCTTTTCCTATCCAAATTGGATTACTGTAATGCCCTTTTTATGGGCATAGATAAACGCAGATGGGAAAGCTCTAGTCCCTTCAGAATGCAGCAGCAAGGTTGCTTCTGAACATCCCCAGGGGCTGTTCAACCTCAGCGGGCATTAAATCATTGCATTGGCTTTCAGTGCAGCAGTGTGTTGATTTTAAGGCCTTGTGCCTGGTTCATAAGGCGCTTTATGAAGGTGGCGCCGACGAAGTTTCCAAATTATTCACGCCCTATAGACCCTCACGTCTTCTGAGAACTACCAATCTAGGTCTACTTAAGACCTCTAAGGTTAAGCGGGCCAGATGGGGAGGTAGGACACTATCCAACGGGGCAGCGCACCTGTGGAATAGATAACCTCTGGATATGAGATTCCAACCTGACAGGAAGCTGTTTAGGAAGAACCTGAAGACGCTTCTTTTTGCCATTTAGGCTGGTATAAGCTATGGTTTCTGGATCTGTACTCACACATATCAGCGCCAAGACACCACGGCAATCGAGAGCTTTACAAACTTTTTATCCTATCCTATCCTATCCTATCCTATAAAAACAATGGAGAGGCCTATCTTTTTATGTGCTGTAACTCCACCATAGGTGTGGAGTTTCTGCAGTCGTAAAATTACTAGTTACAGTAAAGTTAAACTCGTAGTTTGTGAATACCAAAAAATGTATAGAAAACTTATTAGAAAGTACAAGTTTACCTTTGTAAATCAGGTCCCATGTATTGTATGTTGTTTGTAAGTTGTTACTGATTAATATGTGGCGTCTTTATCTTCACTAGTCAGCTATATACCTCTCAATAACCTTTCACTGTCTCCTTTTGGTTACAAAAACACAATGGTTTTAGAGCACACACATATTTTAATTAGCATAAAACAAGGTTGTAATTCATTGGAAATTACATTGACGTGCTTCTGATTGTGTACACATTTTGGAATACTAAATTGCTTAGAACTCTAAAGCTGAATTTCCTAACTTAGAAAGCATAGAAACCTCAAGCAGAAGCATGTTAGTAAATTGTCATGTCAAGGAGTGGTTAATGCAGAATTGCAAAAATTCATATTGAGGAAAATGTCAAATGAGTGCTCCATCACTTGTTTTGCTGAACTGCGCAAAGCAGCACTTATTGATTCCGTAATAACCTTGCATGTCTTTTTAATGCACTCAAAATTTATGTCAATGGCAATTGCCTTACTTGATAAAAAGGAATAGCTATCCAACTTAAAACATTATATCAGACTGTTATTATTGTAGATTAGAAAATGTGCTCAAAAGGAAATGTTGATAGAAATAGGCCTAAATGCACTAAGGGTTTGTGTAGGGAAGTGCTCCTTTTTGACATAGTCTACCCCACCTTTTGCCTGGTATCTGATGTAATTTTGACAAAAGTGCACTGTGTTCCTGCTATCCAGGTTCCCAGTGCCATATCTCTTTCCCTAAAACTGTACAAGAATACCCCCAATTGACAATACCTTTAGCACCTCCTGTAAGTACCTAGTAAATGGTACCCCTGGTACCTAGGGCAGGGGAGCTAAAGAGGGTCCCTAAGGGCTGCAGCATGTATTGTGCCACCCTAAGGGACCCCTCACCTAACTCATGCAGACTGCCATTGCAGGCTGCATGTCTTGGTGCAGGCAAAAGTGAAAACACAACATGACCCACATCCCTGTGTGCCATGCCTGCAGACACTGCATGCATTATATGTAAGTCACCCCTACATCTGACCTTACAGCCCTGAGGCAGGAGCCCTATACTACATGTGTGGGCATATCTGCAGGAGCAGATATGCCCCTGTGATGTCTAAGTTGATTCTTAGATTTTGCAAGTGAACAGGGAAAGTTTTTTGAGTACATGTTCTGGACACTGGTAACCACAAGTTCCGCAGGTACGCTCCCAAACGCCACCTCCGATCAGCCAACCACGCCCTCGCCGCCGTCCCCCGCATCCGAAGAGCGACTACGGGAGGAAGGTCCTTCTCCTACCTGGCCGCCAAGACCTGGAACTCCCGACCGACCGACCTGTGCCTGACCCAAGACCACCTCTCCTTCAGGAAGAAGCTGAAGACCTGGCTGTTCGAGCAGTAGCGGCACCCCCCCCCCCCCCCCCCCCAGCGCCTTGAGACCCTACGGGTAGGTAGCACGCTATATAAGTGTCACTGATTGATTGATTGATAGCTTCACTGAAACCAAAGATGTATCAAACATCTTGTATCAATAAACCCACACTGATTCCAGTGATGGATTTATTAACACATGTACCCAGAGGGCACCTTAGAAGTGCCCCCTGATAACCTACTGACTACTAGTGTACTGGCTGACTGGTTCTGACCTGCCTGCCACCATAGATGAGCTTCTGATCCCCAGGAGGTGAGAGCCCGCACTCTCTGAGGTCAGAAACAATACCTGCCTCTGCCACTTTTGATATGCAACCCCAGCTTCCCCAGAGAGGGGAAGTGCCAATCCCCTGCCCTGGGGCCATTTGGCTTCAAGACAGGTGGGAAAATTAGCTAGTCAGGAGGCGTGGTCTCTATCAGGCCAGATCCACCTCTAAGATGGGCTACCTAATGTGAACACGAAATCTAGAATTCCACCATCTTAGCTATTGGTGGAATTAGACTCACTGGGTCAGGGTTATGCCCACTTCCCACAGGAAGTGGTTACATAGAGGGTATAGTCACCCTAAAGGTAAATATCCCATTGGCTACTACCTATCACTCCCCATAACACCCCTAAACTGAGTATTTAGGGGCACCTCCGATTCCGGTAATTTAGATTTTGACATATCTAGAAGTAGAGGATAAAGAAGAGCTGTGAGAGACTGAAAACTGAAGATTGCTGTAGACATTGTGTACCTAAACACCTACTAATACCCACCGTCAGGATGTGTTGGCAGGATGGGCTCAACCAATTCCTGTGGGAACAAGGTTTTTTTGGGGATGTTCCGTCAGAGAGAAAGTTAATTAAATCAGTCTAGGGCTGTCCCTGTATTGTCTTCATTCTGGGATGCCCTGACTGGGTTACAATTGCTCAGACAAATTCAGACAAACATGCTATGAACAAAATAATCTATTTACTGTATATACATTGCGGTAATGCCTGCTGGGCTAGTTTTCCTGGGTCAGTTCATTTGTACCTAACTGGGGGAAATAGGCATTGCTCTGTAGTCACAATAATTCCAAGAGTCCAATGCTGCAAGTATTGTCCATTCATTTCCTCCACGTACCTTCTGGGAAGATATTTCTCAAACCAGCTGAAATTAATCCTTTACGTATTTACTATATTGGCCATAGAAATAGATTTTCAAAGTAGGCCCGAGCAGGGCAATTTAATTTAGCCTCTGTGGAATACAAATACACCAAAAAAGTCTAGAGGTGTGTTTGTATGTGAGCTAAGGAAAGTGATGTATTGTTTTCAGAAATTGTACGAGCTGTAGAAGAGTGATAATAAAAAAGTTAAGATCACAAGGAGGCAAAGTTTGATAACTTTAATTCCTGTCTAATGAACTTTATTTAAAAATATTGCCAACGTAATTAACTTTTGGGAAACTGCAATGTTTGTGAGAAAAATCTTTAAGAAACATCCCTCCAGTAGTAGGTTTGGTTTGGTAGGAAATCGTTCTTCAAAATCTTCTTTTTGAGTTTGAATATTCTTGTCAAAAAGGGCTTGTTGAAAAATTCTGTTACAAAAAGTTTACTTTCTTTTGCTTTAAACCTCATCCATCCTCAAAACTTCTGCAAATCCCACAATTCCTTCAACAGATGGAAAATCTGCACATGCGTATCTCAAACATAAAATAAGACTCCAAAAGAAGCATCTGAGATCTGTGCAACGGCCTTGGCATGGTGGAAAAAGACTGGAGCCAATGAGTAAGAACTCAACCCCAAGATTCCCCCAACAAATGGTGAATGACTGGTACCAGCTTTGGGTAAAAATTATTGTAGGAAATTGTGCAAACAGCATAAAGAGTGACCTATCCCCTTCCCTGTGCTAATGTAAAGAAGCGTGAAAGCATGTCCAAGATGTACGCGAGAAGAAGGAGTGAAGTCTGGTTCGGATTCCACACATTAAACGCATACAAAGAGATGCAGATAATTGAGGCCAACAAGATCTGGTGAGGCCGAGACCTGCTCTAAGCAGATCAGTAAGAGCGGCAGGGCACTCATACGTATTCCAAGGAGGTGGAGGCTGACCCATTTTGCTAGCATGAGGGCATTGTTCGCAGCCCCAGAGGCATGTCTCATCTGTTGCTGCTCCCAAAGTAGAAACAGTGGCATTTCTGTGGCATTAAGGTGGGCTTAGGGCCAAGTGTGTCAAGAAATCAGTATTCAACAGAGAAACAAGGCCAGTAAAATGCAAAGGTGAGTACTGCAGGGGGAAATGGGTGCCCCCACATCATGGTTCAAACCCAGTTCATTGTAATACCTAGGATTCAATGAGTAGTACATAGTGGGATTCTATAGGCCTGATTATGAGTTTGGCGGTCTTACAGCATCACTGCTTCAGCGTATGATTCACCGCCATCAACTAGGCGGTCCATCTGCCGTATTATGGTGTTGTCGGGTTGCTGTTCGAAAGACTGCCGGAGCACTGCAGACACCAACAGCCATTCGCAGACTGCCTTGATGGCGGTCTGGAAAAAGCACCTGTCATAGGGTGTTATGAATTATGTGTTGGCTTTCCAAGGAGCCAACCATGGTGGTGGGACCGCCTGCTTTGAGTCGAGGGAATCGAAGGATTTGGGGCACACACTCACCCATTTCCTTTTCTTTCCTTCAGCCTCCCACGTGGATCCCTTCCACTAGGTCCTCCCTTCACAGCAACATCTTGACCCCAATGAAATGACCATTTTGGCGCTGAAATTCAGATAAGGCTGTTTTGCAGTCATTACCAATTGACTAGACTGGGCACATATGGTCCAGGCTTTAACAATGGTAAAGTACTGATTGTAGGTAATT
This sequence comes from Lissotriton vulgaris, assembly GCF_964263255.1. Classification (NCBI taxonomy): domain Eukaryota; kingdom Metazoa; phylum Chordata; class Amphibia; order Caudata; family Salamandridae; genus Lissotriton; species Lissotriton vulgaris. The sequence goes on along the minus strand of NC_141699.1, from coordinate 981,705,486 downwards.
TTTCATGTGTCATGCATATGTGTGCACTGCAGTCAAAATATACACATCAGCATTGACATATATGCAAAAATACACATCACCGCCAGAGGCATCGCCGCTGGGCCAGCCGGAACATTGTAATAACAGGGGCGGGAGACTGATGCTGATGCTTTTGACTGCTGTCACAGCGGTACAGAGGTTAGACCATTGAACTAGTAATCAGGCCAAACAATTCTCAATACATAGCAATTCACAGTCAATAACATCCAGATCAAAAGGAGCCTATTAGTTTAATAGGGGCAGTATAGGTATCATAGTGTCTTAACAGCTGGCTACAACTCATATAAAGCTACACTGCATCAAATGAAAGCGTATTTGAAGCTACAAAAACAGTCTAACTCTTGATAAAACATCTGTGAATTGTAATATCATCTTCACCAACCTTTCTGAACTAAACATTAAAGGAGAGAGTAGAATTAAAAGAAGTAGGCGCTACAGGAAAGCCCTAGAAACATTGGTAAGTTAATTGAGTAGGGTTTTAAAGTGGAAATGCTCCAGAGGTCTGTCAGGAGCTGGACCCTGCCAACAGCCCCTGCAAGAGAAAAATGTAAGCCTTATGGTCTACAGTCTTTGACTTAGATGGTACGTATGCAGCAATCCCTGGCTAACACATGTGCATCACAAACAGCAGCATACAAAGGGGCAGTGAAGTTAGTGTGTCAGCTTCATTTGAACCCAATAATCAACCAAAAAAGAGCCAGTGCACCGAAGAATTTCAACCATCATACTAACAAAAATGGCACCAACGTAGCCAAGGACTCTAAAGTACAAAACATCAAAAAAATCCTTTTGTGTAGATCTGCAAGCACCAACTCACAAAAAAAGATAGTCATCTAATACTCATTGAATTCAAGAATGAAGTAATGCTGCTGCATGCCAACTTTACTAAGTCACAGAAATACCTCACAGGCTGAGTTAGCTGAGAGACTTACAAATGTGGAGTGACAACAAGAAGGTATAATGGAGACGGTCAACGATAAAGAGAATGGAAACAAATGTGATAATATTCAAATTCATGGAGTGAATAAAGAAATGCCCAACTTTGATGTTGAAGTCTATATTTAGCAACTCTTCTGAACACGTATTTGAATCACCTAATGATCATAAAATGATCTTCGATTGAACCTACAGAGTAACCACCTATCAAATAAAGAAAAGTCTACCCTCAGGCATAATACCATGAGTCCACTTCTTTAAAATCAATGTAAAGGTACTCGCCAAGGCCCATAAACAACCAGAGATCATTTTAAAATCACACTATTTCAACACGTCTCCACAGTGACACTGAACAAAAGAAAGAGAAGAAAGAAACCACCTCAAGTCAAAGAAAATCCCATATAGATGGTGGTTCCCATTCCAACTGCTTTATTCCTAGAATAACAAATTCCAAGTGGCTCGCATAGTAATGTAGGGCAAATCCATTCTATAGATTGGCTCAGATAACGTTGAACCAAGAGCGAGCAACACTGGAACAGTGTGTACAGAGACTACTGCAAATCTAGACATGAGGGGAGACAACGTGAGAAAGATTAATTTAGGAGCTCATTCAAAGAACGCTTATGTTAATCAAGACTCCAATATATTCTTTATTTTCTTTACTAGGGCTTAGGTTACAACTATCTTTTGCATCTTATGCTGTACAATAGCACATATTCACCTTAACAAGATAGCTTACTCATTTCTAAACCCAAACTCCTTAAAGCAAATACCCGCCGTCATGTAGCAGTATACTCATCACAGACGTGTATATATTAGTTTGTTGAATATGTCAGGGGCCCCTGTATATAACAGAGTCACCCCAATACATCCATTCAATCTCCTGCGAAAAGTGATTATTAACTTTGTTGATAGGCAATAGAAAGAAACACCACAAAAGGATTTTGACCCAAAACAAGGAACTCAGCCACTTTCCTGAACTGCGTACAGATCAAACTCTACAATGTCACCATAATAACGTAAGAAAAAAAACAGAAATTACAAGACCCTTCCTCATAATACCAACAAATGCAAAAACAACAGTTTATGGACAGAATGCAGAACAATGTCATACATTCACCCCAGTACAGAGATATGGACCTAAATCCATCGTTTTTTTGCTCACCGTTGCAATTCCAGTTTGTACCTAGCCATATACAAATCAGTCTTGACCCTGTGCCCCATGGGAACAGTCCAGCCCGAACTGCCAAGCCAGGTCCTCCCTGGACTGGAAACAAACATCCTAGGACCGGTTTCGGGCTTTCAGCCCTCATCAGCCAGGATAGCTTGATTCCAGTGGCATGGAGAGCACGGGACTCACGTCTGAGCATACCCATCCCAGTCGGGGTGACAAATGCAAAAACAACAGTTGATGGACAGAATGCAGAACAATGTCATACATTCACCCCAGTACAGAGATCTGGGTCTAAATACATCATTTTTTTGCTCACCATGCCATTCCAGTTTGAACCTAGCCATATGCAAATCAGTCTTGACCCTGTGCCCCATGGGAACAGTCAAGCCCGAACTGCCAAGCCAGGTCCTCCCTGGACTGAAAACTAGCATCCTAGGACCGGTTTTGGGCTTTCAGCCCTCATCAGCCAGGATAGCTTGATTCCAGTGGCATGGAGAGCACGGGACTCACGTCTGAGCATACCCGTCCCACTCGGGGTGACAAATGCAAAAACAACAGTTGATGCACGGAATGCAGAACAATGACATACATTCACCCCAGTACAGAGATCTGGACCTAAATCCATTGTTTTATTGCTCACCATGCCATTCCAGTTTGAACCTAGCCATATTCAAATCAGTCTTGACCCTGTGCCCCATGGGAACAGTCCAGCCCGAACTGCCAAGCCAGGTCCTCCCTGGACTGGAAACAAGCATCCTAGGACCGGTTTTGGGCTTTCAGACCTCATCAGCCAGGATAGCTTGATTCCAGTGGCATGGAGAGCACGGGACTCATGTCTGAGCATACCTGTCCCAATCTGGGTGACAAATGCAAAAACAGCAGTTGATGGACAGAATGCAGAACAATGTCATACATTCACCCCAGTACAGAGACCTGGGCCGAAATCCATTGTTTTTTTGCTCACCATGCCATTCCAGTTTGAACCTAGCCATATGCAAATCAGTCTTGACCCTGTGCCCCATGGGAACAGTCCAGCCCGAACTGCCAAGCCAGGTCCTCCCTGGAATGAAAACAAGCATCATAGGACCGGTTTTGGGCTTTCAGCCCTCATCAGCCAGGATAGCTTGATTCCAGTGGCATGGAGAGCACGGGACTCACGTCTGAGCATACCCGTCCAACTCGGGGTGACAAATGCAAAAACAACATTTGATGGACGGAATGCAGAACAATGACATACATTCACCCCAGTACAGAGATCTGGGCCTAAATCCATCGTTTTATTGCTCACCAAGCCATTCCAGTTTGAACCTAGCCATATGCAAATCAGTCTTGACCCTGTGTCCCATGGGAACAGTCCAGCCCGAACTGCCAAACCAGGTCCTCCCTGGACTGGAAACAAGCATCCTAGGACCGGTTTAGGCTTTCAGCCCACATCAGTCAGGATAGCTTGGTTCCAGTGGCATGGAGAGCACGGGACTCACGTCTGAGCATACCTGTCCCAATTGGGGTGACAAATGAAAAAACAACAGTTGATGGACAGAATACAGAACAATGTCATACATTCCCCCCAGTACAGAGATCTGGGCCTAAATCCATCGTTTTTTTGCTCACCATGCCATTCCAGTTTGAACCTAGCCATATGCAAATCAGTCTTGACCCTGTCCCGCATGGGAACAGTCCAGCCCGAACTGCCAAGCCAGGTCCTCCCTGGACTGGAAACAAGCATTCTAGGACCAGTTTTGGGCTTTCAGCCCTCGTCAGCCAGGATAGCTTGATTCCAGTGGCATGGAGAGCACGGGCTCACCTGTCTGATGAAGGCTGATAGCCTGAAACCGGTCCTAGGATGCTTGATTCCGGTCCAGGGAAGACATGGCTTGGCAGTTCGATCTGGACTGTTCCCATGAGGCACAGGGTCAGGACTGATTTGCATATGGCCATGTCTGAACTGGGGTGGCTTGGTGAGCAAAATAACGATGGATTAAACCCAGATCTGTGACTGGGGGTGAATGTTTTGCCATTGTGCAACATTCCGTCCATCATCTTGTGTGTTTTCCTGTTCACCCTATGTGGGAAGGGTATGCCCAGACGTGGGTCCCGTGCTCACTACGCCACTGGAGTCAAGCTATCCTGGCTGATGAAGGCTGATAACCAGAAACCGGTCCTAGGATGCTTGATTCTGGTCCAGAGAAGACATGGCTTGGCAGTTCGGTCTGGACTGTTCCCATGAGGCACAGGGTCAAGACTGATTTCCATATGGCCATATCTGAACTGGGGTGGCTTGGTGAGCAAAATAACGATGGATTAAACCCAGATCTGTGACTGGGGGTGAATGTTTTGCCATTGTGCAACATTCTGTCCATCGTCTTGTGTGTTTTGCTGTTCACCCTATGTGGGAAGGGTATGCCCAGACATGGGTCCCGTGCTCACTTCGCCACTGGAGTCAGGCTATCCTGGCTGATGAAGGCTGAAAGCCAGAAATGGTCCCAGGATGCTTGATTCCAGTCCAGGGAAGACATGGCTTGGCAGTTCGGTCTGGACTGTTCCCATGAGGCACACGGTCAAGACTGATTTGCATATGACCATGTCTGAACTGGGGTGGCTTGGTGAGCAAAATAACAATGGATTAAACCCAGATATGTGACTGGGGTTAATGTTTTGCCATTGTGCAACATTCCGTCCATCATCTTGTGTGTTTTGCTCATAATACCAACAGGCACCCTCTCCCATTAGTTAACATATGACACAAATAATAACGGTAACCTTGAATGTTGATTGATTAAACTTCCCAATGAAAAGGTGGACTCTTCTCAAATGGTTGCACACTAAGAAGTATGATATTGTGTTCCTCCAAGAAGCTGACTTAAAAAGGATTACAAGACCAAACTAAAATCACATTGGTTCATGTGTATGCTACCAACAAGACTTGCTCTTACGATTGGAAGCATAAGATAAGGACAACAATGGAAACATGTCAGTCTTACAAGGAACATTAGGGTCAAAACCCTTGACCTTCTTTTCCCTAATATGCCCAACAGGCAGCCGACACGTGTTTTATCGAAAGGACTTTCTCAAGGCTAAACACGAAACTTCTGTTTTTAGCCTTGAGAAAAAGTCCTTACGATTAAAAACATGTCTGCTGCCTGTTTCGGATGACATGAAAATCGTACTTGATTTGGAATAAAGGATATACAAAGAAAAATCAAGACCGTTTTATGGACTTCTTGTTCACTTGAGTGGCTAATAGCCAGTTACACTGTATTGGACTTCTTGTTGTGCCTCGGGATTTGTGTAGCCCTGTCTAAATATGTCTTATTAGACCAGTGGAAAATAAATCACATGAAAAGAGAATAGCACATCATTTTCATCACCTATGACACCAGAAAAATATAACCAGATACCCTCCCCCGCCATGTTCTCATGGATCCAGGATTAAGATCATGAAATCATAACTCCCCACCCATACTGAAAGATGTATTCAACAGTGGTGAAATACTAACAGGCAAAGCTTTCATCCATGCATCTGATTTAGCCCCAGTGGATAACATCAGGGTAATCCGGATTTTACACCAGCCCCTACAAGGAATCTTCAATAACAAGGAAAGTAGGGATCTAGTCCTCATAGAAGTCTCTTCAATGAAGCAATATTAGCCGTCACCAGTCTCTATACTGAATTGAATAGTTGGTTATCCCACCATGTAAGCAAGGATATATGACAAAATGAGAAGCCGAAATAGGTAAAGAAATCACTGTGTGGGGAATTCTATATAATATGGGAAAGAACATCTAAATCATCCATATGCATTGAATTTGAAGTAAATTCACATACAGTGATTATGAGATGGAACCTCACCCCTGGGAGACTGAGGGCCATGGTTAGTTCTGCAGAGAACCTTCCACTTGCAGGGGTACACCAGATAGATCCCCTCAGCTCCAAGAGGAAAAATATATATCTTCAGAAAAAGGAGAAGTCTCACATTCCTCTCTCTAATTCTTCCTTTAGGGTAGGAGTGTTAGAAGCCGGACAACCATGAAAGAGTATATCTCATCTGCCGGGGTTATTTATCAAGCAGAGACCCACCTAAGTTCCCCAAAAGAGTAGGTGCCCACAATTATTGGTATTTTACAAAGACTGGTTATTTATTTTGCACAGATCATCTATAAAACATAGCATCAGAATTATGTTAATTATTAATAAAAACTCAGCATTCATGTCTAAAGCCAGTGCTGACCCAAGGAAAGTCCCAAATATGTCTCACCACACATCCCTTTTCCTATTAGTCTAAAATCACACATTATTCTTCAAAAGTATCTTCAGCACAAACATCTACAGCATGCCTAGTCATGCTAGTTTCCCCACATACCTTACTTCCCAGCTTTGCCTGGAGTCAGGATACAACCTTTCAGCTTCTCCTCCATGCTTATAACACTTCCCTTTTCTGGCTTCTCTTTATATCATAGTTTATAGGATGACTTCCTATGGAGAGAGAAGGAGGCACTGCTGATCGGCATATTTGTTGCTACTTCTGTGCTCTAAAATGCTCTCTTGCTGAAGTGCAAGAAGGAAAGTGATGTAGTAACTCTTCTTCATTCTAAGCTACTTCTGTACAAGATGAGATTGCCTGGTGACTGCAAGCACCACACACGTTTCAGAGAAATGGAAATGTACTTATCTGTCTTGTTTGGTGAACACTGTCAATGTGTGGAGTTTCAAAAATAAAAACATGGCGATTATGCACACGTATTTTAACATTACCATTCAAACAGGAAGGTCATTTTCTATTACACACATGCTATAATATTGTGTTAGCATACCCAGGTTGGCATACAATCAGGCTGGGCTTGTATGTAATATGTATTACCAGGAAAGCCTTTCCATATACAACACCACCATCTTGTGCGACGATCATCAAGAGAGACAATCATTTGCCCCGGCCTTCTGGGCCATGGAATACTTTAGCAAGGTAAGTAATTCTTAAACCTATAAATTATTCAACCTATAACCTTAATGTATGTGTAATGCAGTGTAGTGTAAGGAATTAGAAAGGCTCCATGAGCAAAAATAAAATAAAAAGCTCTCTGTGTTTAAACCAGGGCCGGACTGGCTGTAGCAGGCACTGGGCATTTTCCCAGGAGGCTGGAAGAGTGGGGGCTGGCTTTGCAGTGGTGGAGGCTGGTTTTGAAGTGGTGCAATATCGACCCCCTGTAACAAAAGTAGTAGTGCTTCACACTTGCACCCCCACCCGTCTTGGGGGCTGGTCAGACACAGTTGCCAGGACAGCTTTGAGTTTCCAGTCCAGCCCTGGTTTAAACTGATACTCTGTGCGTCAGACCGTTGTTTCTTCCATGGTGTTCTTCTTCAGTGGACCAGCAGAGCACCTTTCATGTTTTCCACAGGACAAGAATTCCCAGGTCATAAACGCTCAACCATTTGTAGAATTTGAGTTCACTCATTTTGAGTTGAACATTAACCCATTTCTTCAATTTGCTGGTCCACAATTGGAATACCTTCTTCAGTCTACTGATTTTCATTCACATCGTCAACATCAACATTATTAGAAGTGTGTTAATGTAGTCCCTGCCACTATTAGAATATGAGCCAAGTCTGTGAAAAAAGTGGAAAATATATAGCTTAGTGTATGAGACACTGAAATTAATGAATTTCTACATATTTCAAATAATCCTTTCCCTACTGCTTTAACACGTGCAACAATTCCTGCTGGGTTTGAAACATGAAGTACTGTCCAAAATTCTTTAATAAAACAAGATGAGTTGTTGTTTTTAAGAGCTTTTTCTTTGTTTGCACTATGTAGAACTTCTACTGCATAATAATCACAAACTGACTCCAGGACTAGATCCTTCATTAACAATAATAATAGTATATTTGCTAATTTGTCATTATTTGCGTACTAGAGTTAGTATTTGGCCAACAGAGTGTAGTCAACACTCCTTAAAGCTGTGGTAATGATTTATAACAACAACATTCAGTCATCTCTCTCATAGTCACTATGTAGGTGCAGCCTTTCCTGAGTGAACTGCATTTTTTTGCGAATCCTACTACACGTGAGTCATTTTTTATTATCATAAATATTTGAGCAATTTCTGTTTTTAGTGATCCTTAAAATTTTCAAACATTAATTACATGCATTGTATTGCATTTATCATTTAAAATTTAAAATTCACCTATGAGCAATACCGCAAATGGCTCAAATAACCTCTTGTGCTTAAACATACACGTTGCATCAGTAAGTAATGAATTGCATATGGATTTCCCAGGTAAATTGTCCAAATAAATTTCCATTTTCCACCCTGTGAATATCATCTGTGTCAACATTTAAACTCTAATACATTAATGAGTATTGTGATAACCCATGAATTAAGCATGTAATTCTCAGCTTTTCATAAGGAATAAAAACAGAACAGTTCAAACTCTCATACTGAGCATACACGACAGAGGCATCTATTTTGCATAACAATCTTGGATGATCACCTAGAATGTAAGATTAAAGGATAATAGAATATTTAATCACATTCCATAAAACTCTGTGCAACCTCAAAATATGTAAAGAAGATTAGAAGGCAAATATAAATTCTGAATATTGTAAGTTGTTTTCATCAAATCAACCTTCTAGTTCTAAAGGTGGTGTTGATGTAGTACAAGTTCATTATCAATCATTTCAGTGCTTGCCACTTGTTGATTGTGAATTATCCTGGTTGTGGTTTATTTTCCAGAGCCTCTGGCTGTGACACATTGTATGACATCATCAACAGTTGGACAGTAGTGTTTTTGGAAATTGCACTAGTTTGTGTTGTATTTTATCAAAGAATGTATTCCCCATTTCACCTATTTTCAAATGTCATGATTATATCTTTCTTTAAATTGGTATAGTTTGCATCCCTTTCTTCTCTTCCCTCTGTTATGTTATCTCACTCATTGGAACGTTCCGTTTCAGCTGACAGTTGTGACGGTTGACCATTGCGCTGTACCTGGCAGAAAAGATTGGTCATGGATACTGTCTTGTTATAAAGTATTGACTTAAAAACTAGTGTTTTTCCTCGTTATACAGGGTGGGGTCACAATACACCTTTAATGTATCTAAAGATACCAAATCAAAGTTTTTGTTCCTTCCATCGCCAACACTAACAAAAGCTCTCGATAGGCAGGGTCAAACTCTTATTTCAATACCAGTCCATTTAACACAAGCTCGCCAACCTTCGATAAACCAGCTAATCACAGGATACAACTCTGGAATACTAGCAGTCTGACTTAAGCTATTGTAGGTGAGACTGGATTGATCATAGGGATCTGTCCCTTCTGGAAGTTCTTTTGTATGACTTTTTACACCAAATAGCATTTCATAAGGAATACAGTTCAACAAAACACATCTTGGCATACTGTTTAAGAATGTATTCTGTACAGATTGTGTAACCATGATGTTTCTTTGTCTAGAACCCGTGCAGTCACAGCTTTTGTAAAAAATACTTCACTCTCTACTACCTCATTTGGACTGATCCTGAAGTGGTGTGAGAAATGGAGATCTGTTTCCACATCTGCATGTGCCTATACTAATATTTTTAAAGTTGGTTCCTGATCTGAGTGAAAAGTACTACTAAGTTTAAGACGCCTTTTGAGACTCTGCAAGCTGTAACTTGCCACTGTTGCTACACCGACATAAAACATGTCCATCAATTTACAACTATCAGTATATATTTACATCTATCTATTGGCTGAAATGGATCAACATGGTCCTGGTATATGATTTGGAAAGAGTTTGCTGGTTTCTGTAACACAGGCTTTTGTGGTCCCTCAAGAGTGAAGTGCTTTATTTGTTGACAAATTTAGCACTGTAAAATATAACTGTTTTGTTTGTTTAGGCATTAAATGCCGCCAAAAATGCTCTTACAAAATGCATTACATAACAGACACTCCAGTATGTGCAAAAACTATTCTCTCATGAGCCCATTTAATTAGGTTTGGCATGCTATGATCCCCTTTTGAGAGTGCTGACAGTATGGAGTTGATCTTATCCCAATAAGTAGTTTTCTTCTACACAAAGACAGGAGGCAGGGCTTTGTGTTGCGTGATGATTGGACTGCTGAATGTACATACAGGTCAAACTTAGTTCACAACCGGGTGACTGCAGCTACTTTGCATGCCTGCCCTTGCATGACAGATTTTGCAGTCTGTTCAGTGGAAGAATTACCTTTGGAGTGTGTTCCCTCAATCTGGTGTGTCAGTGTGGGCCACCAATGGAAGATGTCTTTAGAAGGCACCTAACCGAGATCAAAGTTGTTCAGCTTTTATCCTCTTTCCCTGTGATTCTTTCTAACCAATGGTTTCCAATCTTTTGAACTCACATTTTACTCCTGTACACACAGTAATGAGTGTGACACTGTGCGTATTGGAACTGATTTATCCGTGTTTTGCAAAGTTAAGAGGTTGAACATACAATTCTGCTATTCAAGCAGTTGAGTCATCTAAGAGCGTTACATTCATATGTGTTATTTTACATTTTCAATCCTCAATTTTCCCTGCACCACTATGTTTGTTGTGGTGTGCCACTGTTATGTGCTGATGCAGTAAGTAGGGGACCCCCTCTAAAGAAACAGATAACGTTCAGGCAGAAGAGGTGAAAAAAATATCAAGACACAACAAAGAGCTCCCTCATGACCTAAATAATTATACAGCGGAATCAATTCAAAAATATACAGTGAGCATCCAACCCAGATTATTGAACTCACTGAGTAAAAAATTCCAACATTTATAAAAATATTTTTCTTTTATTTCATTTCTTTTATCAAAACTTTTTTCATTATTAATTCTTTATATTTTCAACATACATTGTATATTCATAAATATTCACCAACTAAAGAGAAATATATATAAAGCTAAATCAAATGCAATGACCCCGGTAGAGATTAATACAAAACACACCAACTCATTCAAACCCTACTCACACACACCCAAACAGACCTTCACATTCATAACATATCCGGGGAACACAACTACAAGATAACAATGTAATTGGGATGACCAAAGACAAGAACTGAAAATAGCAGGATGTTTTCAGGGCAGTGGTCGACGCGTTTCGGTGGCTGAACGGTGATAGAGTGCCATCTTCATCAGGACCTGCCAGATATAGTGCCCTCTCAAGGGCCACTCCACCCGGGGAACAAAGAGATCACACTGCAGGAACTGTATCACAGTCCTCTATTTCGGAACAGCCAGATGTACTACAAATTTAATTTCAGGAGAATGGACACTCCTTAACCCGTTGTTAGCAATCAATGCTCTCAATACCTTGCACGACTCAATACCGAATGACGTCGTTTAAAGATGCCTGTAGATGCTCCAGAAGAAAATACTTCCTGTTTGGAATCCTTTTAACACAAGGTGGATAATGCCGGTCCAAACACATCCAAGGAGGTGTTCATGCGCAGGATATCAGGTATCCACGCCAGATAGGTAATCAGATAGCCCTAAAGTTTCTCCATGACGTCCCTAAGGCTTCATCCTCATGTCTTGGCAAATATTGTATGCTTCAGTCTCAAACTGGCTTACAATAAATATATGCGGAGATCCACAGCAATCATCGGCACGTCACGTCCTCAAAACAGTCTTGTAATAATAATAAAAAAAGTTTTGATGCAAGAAATAAAATAAAAGAAAACTATTTTTATAAATGTTGGAATTTTTTACTCAGTGGGTTCAATAATCTGGGTTGGATGCTCACTGTATATTTTTGGATTGATTCCGCTGTATAAATATTTAGGTCATGGGGGAGCTCTATGTTGTGTACTGTTTTGTGCTCATCCATCAGTATAAAAAAATCTGCAGATGTATGCAACAGTCTCACAGAGAGAGTCTGTAGAACTACTGTGGTATTGTAAGAATTCCTGTAATTTAGAATAAGATCGTATTGAAACTGTACATTTGAGCAGGCCTGGCTCGTGGTCTGCTACACTCTGCATGCATGTAGCACTAGGAAATTTAGAAAGCTTGCTTTAGTAACAGCTTCTAGTGAAGATTAATATTACTATTAATTTACTGATCTGAGTGGTAGGTCGCTCTTTAATTATAAAGGTTTGCAATGAAGCAAGAATTTTCCTTATTATTATTTTTTTGGGAAAACATTTTTATTAGTTTAACACCTGAGAACAAGTACAGTACAGTCATGTCTTTGTCAAGCAAAAGGCCCCACTTCCCACACCAACCCCCCTCCCTACACATCCCATCTAGAGTTAAGAGCTCCCCACCAATAATCAAATTCACAAGCAATGATCGTTGGCCGGTATTCTCACAGTGCATAGTCTCTCGAGCTCGGGCGGCTCTGTCTTGTGTATACATCTTTACCACACATAACCGGCAGTCCTTATAGTCCTCCATCCAGGCCACGGTAGTGTCTCCACTTGCCCCATATTCTGCTAAATTTCTTCGGGCATCCCCTCGCCTTATACGTAACCCTCTCGGCCGCCATGTACAAGTCCATTCCCCTCCTCCATTCTCCTAGTTGAGGGGTACGTGGCGCCCCCTAGTTCCTGGCTATGTCCCTCTTGGCTACTACCAGCGCTAGGGCTAAAAAGATCAGCAGAGGGCGGGCCAGGTCCACATCATTTGTCATCCCTAGGAGTATGAGCTTCGGGTCCATCGGGATCTCCGTCTCCAGTACCTCCCCCAATTCCGCAATGACCTCCCCCCAGTAGGTTTGTATATGAGGGCACGACCATAGTGTGTGTAAGAAGTCCCCAGTTGCCATCCCACATCGCAGACAGCTAGGGTCAGACACCCTTCCCATCTTAAAGAGCCTCTGCCTGTCAATGTATGCCTTGTGTAAGATTTTGAATTGTATCAGGCGGAGTCGTGATTTGATTGCCACCTCTCTAGGGTGCATCAGCACTACCCCCCAATCTACGTCGTCCATCTCTCCCAGCTCTATCTCCCAGGTGGCGCCGAGTCCAGTCAGCCTATCTGGTTTATTATTCATGATCGTTTTATACGTCAGGGATACAGCCTTTTCTGGGATCTTTTCCTGTAGTAAGCGGCCCTGCAGGGGGGCGTATTCTGGGAGTGCCTCCTGTAACGTCCCCTCCGCCCTCCAAGCATGTCTAAATTGTATATATTTGAAAAATTGGGAGCGGTGCAATCCAAATTCCGTCTGTAAGGACTGAAATGACTTCAGAGTCCCGCTTTTAACCACATCTCCCAGCGAGGAGATGCCAATATCATCCCATCCTCGGAACCCTTTTAACTTACTGAGTTCTTTCAGCCATGCGCAGTCCCAAATCGGGGTCTGCCTCGAAGGCCTATGAGTCCACCCTACAGCTTTCGTGGCCTTCTGCCAAGCTCCCAATGTGAGTCGGGTGGCCGGCAGCAGCTTATTTCGTCCCCTCCCCTCATAAATGTAGTGTATGCAGCTATGCATGTCTATATTGTGTCTTTCTAGAGCATAAGTGGGATGTGCTGCTGGTGCATGGACCCAGTCATTGATGGGGGCCAGATGTTCCGCCCAATAATAGGCCTCTAAATCAGGTAGAGAAATTCCTCCGTCATATTGGTGCCTCTGTAGGGTCGCCAGCGCCACCCTGGGGTGCTTTCCTAACCATAAGAAGGATCTTAGTTCCGCATGTACTTCTGAGAAAAACTTGCGTGGTAACGGAAGATACTCGTTTTGGAATGCATAAAGGAATCGCGGCAAGGAGACCATTTTGAACATGGCCGCCCGCCCAAGAAGTGTCAAGGGGAACAACTGCCATCTGCCTGCGTCTAATTTAAAATTATTAAGCACACGGATAATATTGCATTCGTAGGCTATTGACTTGTCTGTTGTTATGAATATCCCTAGGTACGTAAAACCTACAGTAGTCGTTTGCAGTCTGTCTGGTAGGTCAGGCCATTCCGTCCGTCCCCGTGGGTCATAGAGCGTTCACTTATGCCAGTTAATTTGGTATCCCGATCTAGCCCCATATTGATCCAGCTTCGAAAAGAGTGCTGGTATAATAGTCTCTGGCTTTGTCACATACAGCGATTTACAAAAAGGGGGTGGTGATGAACAGAGTGTCTGAGTTGAACAGACCACTCTTACCCAGTCCAAAGATCAGGGCTTGATCCATCACCGTTATTTATCTCACTGCCCCATCCCAGCTCAGAACCTGGCTATATGCAAATCAGTCTGTCCCTGGCCCAGTGCATCATGGGAACAGGGCAGACCAAACTACCAAGCCAATTCTTCACCAGAAAGGAGACAAGCTACCGGGGACCGGTTTCTGGCATTTCAGCCTTCTTCGGCCCGGCTTGCTTGAATCCTGATGGAGCAGTGAGAAAGGGACTCATGTCTGAGTATACCCTGCCACACCTATAGTGGCCAAAAACGATTTACAAAAAGGGGGTGGTGATGAACAGAGTGTCTGAGTTAAACAGACCACTCTTACCCAGTCCAAAGATCAGGGCTTGATCCATCACCGTTATTTATCTCACTGCCCCATCCCAGCTCAGAACCTGGCTATATGCAAATCAGTCTGTCCCTGGCCCAGTGCATCATGGGAACAGGGCAGACCAAACTACCAAGCCAATTCTTCACCAGAAAGGAGACAAGCTACCGGGGACCGGTTTCTGGCATTTCAGCCTTCTTCGGCCCGGCTTGCTTGAATCCTGATGGAGCAGTGAGAAAGGGACTCATGTCTGAGTATACCCTGCCACACCTAAGTGGCCAAAAACGATTTACAAAAAGGGGGTGGTGATGAACAGAGTGTCTGAGTTAAACAGACCACTCTTACCCAGTCCAAAGATCAGGGCTTGATCCATCACCGTTATTTATCTCACTGCCCCATCCCAGCTCAGAACCTGGCTATATGCAAATCAGTCTGTCCCTGGCCCAGTGCATCATGGGAACAGGGCAGACCAAACTACCAAGCCAATTCTTCACCAGAAAGGAGACAAGCTACCGGGGACCGGTTTCTGGCATTTCAGCCTTCTTCGGCCCGGCTTGCTTGAATCCTGATGGAGCAGTGAGAAAGGGACTCATGTCTGAGTATACCCTGCCACACCTATAGTGGCCAAAAACGATTTACAAAAAGGGGGTGGTGATGAACAGAGTGTCTGAGTTAAACAGACCACTCTTACCCAGTCCAAAGATCAGGGCTTGATCCATCACCGTTATTTATCTCACTGCCCCATCCCAGCTCAGAACCTGGCTATATGCAAATCAGTCTGTCCCTGGCCCAGTGCATCATGGGAACAGGGCAGACCAAACTACCAAGCCAATTCTTCACCAGAAAGGAGACAAGCTACCGGGGACCGGTTTCTGGCATTTCAGCCTTCTTCGGCCCGGCTTGCTTGAATCCTGATGGAGCAGTGAGAAAGGGACTCATGTCTGAGTATACCCTGCCACACCTATAGTGGCCAAAAACGATTTACAAAAAGGGGGTGGTGATGAACAGAGTGTCTGAGTTAAACAGACCACTCTTACCCAGTCCAAAGATCAGGGCTTGATCCATCACCGTTATTTATCTCACTGCCCCATCCCAGCTCAGAACCTGGCTATATGCAAATCAGTCTGTCCCTGGCCCAGTGCATCATGGGAACAGGGCAGACCAAACTACCAAGCCAATTCTTCACCAGAAAGGAGACAAGCTACCGGGGACCGGTTTCTGGCATTTCAGCCTTCTTCGGCCCGGCTTGCTTGAATCCTGATGGAGCAGTGAGAAAGGGACTCATGTCTGAGTATACCCTGCCACACCTATAGTGGCCAAAAACGATTTACAAAAAGGGGGTGGTGATGAACAGAGTGTCTGAGTTAAACAGACCACTCTTACCCAGTCCAAAGATCAGGGCTTGATCCATCACCGTTATTTATCTCACTGCCCCATCCCAGCTCAGAACCTGGCTATATGCAAATCAGTCTGTCCCTGGCCCAGTGCATCATGGGAACAGGGCAGACCAAACTACCAAGCCAATTCTTCACCAGAAAGGAGACAAGCTACCGGGGACCGGTTTCTGGCATTTCAGCCTTCTTCGGCCCGGCTTGCTTGAATCCTGATGGAGCAGTGAGAAAGGGACTCATGTCTGAGTATACCCTGCCACACCTATAGTGGCCAAAAACGATTTACAAAAAGGGGGTGGTGATGAACAGAGTGTCTGAGTTAAACAGACCACTCTTACCCAGTCCAAAGATCAGGGCTTGATCCATCACCGTTATTTATCTCACTGCCCCATCCCAGCTCAGAACCTGGCTATATGCAAATCAGTCTGTCCCTGGCCCAGTGCATCATGGGAACAGGGCAGACCAAACTACCAAGCCAATTCTTCACCAGAAAGGAGACAAGCTACCGGGGACCGGTTTCTGGCATTTCAGCCTTCTTCGGCCCGGCTTGCTTGAATCCTGATGGAGCAGTGAGAAAGGGACTCATGTCTGAGTATACCCTGCCACACCTATAGTGGCCAAAAACGATTTACAAAAAGGGGGTGGTGATGAACAGAGTGTCTGAGTTAAACAGACCACTCTTACCCAGTCCAAAGATCAGGGCTTGATCCATCACCGTTATTTATCTCACTGCCCCATCCCAGCTCAGAACCTGGCTATATGCAAATCAGTCTGTCCCTGGCCCAGTGCATCATGGGAACAGGGCAGACCAAACTACCAAGCCAATTCTTCACCAGAAAGGAGACAAGCTACCGGGGACCGGTTTCTGGCATTTCAGCCTTCTTCGGCCCGGCTTGCTTGAATCCTGATGGAGCAGTGAGAAAGGGACTCATGTCTGAGTATACCCTGCCACACCTATAGTGGCCAAAAACGATTTACAAAAAGGGGGTGGTGATGAACAGAGTGTCTGAGTTAAACAGACCACTCTTACCCAGTCCAAAGATCAGGGCTTGATCCATCACCATTATTTATCTCACTGCCCCATCCCAGCTCAGAACCTGGCTATATGCAAATCAGTCTGTCCCTGGCCCAGTGCATCATGGGAACAGGGCAGACCAAACTACCAAGCCAATTCTTCACCAGAAAGGAGACAAGCTACCGGGGACCGGTTTCTGGCATTTCAGCCTTCTTCGGCCCGGCTTGCTTGAATCCTGATGGAGCAGTGAGAAAGGGACTCATGTCTGAGTATACCCTGCCACACCTAAGTGGCCACATACAGCAGCACATCGTCTGCATGGAGGGACAGTTTTTCCTCTTGCGATCCTGCCTGACCCAAACGGAAACCCGACACCTTAGGGTTTTGGCTAATCTTGCATGCCGCGACCTCAATAGTTAGGGCAAACAGAAGGGGAGACAGGGGGCATCCCTGTCGGGTTCCCCTCTGTATGGGAAAAGCCTTGGACATCGCCCCGTTGACCCTGACTCGAGCAACAGGGCCCGAGTAAAAGAGTTGCACCCTACTTCTAAACTTGGGCCCAAACCCCAAATGTTCTAAGACTCCCTCCAAGAAGGGCCAATGTACTGCATCGAACGCCTTCTCAGCGTCCAAGGACAAGAACCAGTGAGGTTCCGTCCTGCCCTCCACTTCACACAACCAATTATGCGTCCTACGCAGATTGTATCTAGTCGCCCTTTCCGGAATGAAACCTGTCTGGTCCATATGTACCAGTTGTGGTATGACGCATCGTAACCGAAGAGCCAAGATTGTGGCATATAGCTTAGCCTCCACATTCAGCAGGGAGATGGGGCGATAGGACGCACATTCATCTGGAGGCTTTCCAGCCTTGTGGATTGAGACAATTGTGGCCTGTCTAAGGTCTAGGGGAAAAAGGCCCTCCTTCTCAGCATCCTCAAACAGTCCCAAAAGGTGTTTAGTCAAGAGGTCTGCCGTTTTCTTGAAGAACTCCGCAGGGTAGCCATTGGGTCCTGGAGCCTTACCCGCTCGGAGTTTCGTGAGTGCTATTCTAACCTCTTCCACTGTGATATCATCTTCTATATCCTCGCAGACTGTGTCTACAAGCTTCGGGATATCAATACTTGTCATATAGGACAGCGCATCCTCCCTGGTCCCTAGTTTGCGTGCTTCATAGAATGCCCCATAATAGTCTGCAAAGGCATCCGCTATCTCGTCGTCAGTACATGCCCATGTTGTCGGGCCCGTCCTGACTCTTTCTACCCATCTCTCTCTCTTCTCTTTTCTACTCAACCAGGCTAGGAGCTTTCCAGACTTATCTCCCACATCATACATTCGATGTAGGGTAGCCAGCGCCTGTGTCTTCGCCTCCCTGGTCACAACTTGCCGATATTGGGCCTGAACGTCCACCAGGCGTCTCAAGGTCTCGAGGTCTTTAGTCCGGAGATGCTCCGTCTCCAGTTGCACTATCTGCGTTTCCAGCGCCAGGACCTCTGCCTGTTCCTTCCTTCTGGCGTCTGCCATCCGACAGTGCGACCTATCCCGAAGCACCACTTTCAGTGCTTCCCATAAGACCACCTTGGAGTCCACTGACCCGACATTGTCCGCCAAGTATTCCTTAAGATCGGCTTGCAGTCCCCTCAGGATCTCTGGGTTCTGCAGATCCCAGTTCGAGAGTCGAAGGATGTTAGGCCCGGTCCGCTTCTTTCTGCCCAGAACCAGCACCAGTGGCGAGTGGTCAGACACCCCTCTAGCACAGTATTCCGCTGAATATGACGCCTGAAGCATCTGTCTCAGCATGAAGATATAGTCAAGTCGGGAGTAGACTTTGTGGGCTCCCGGGAAGTAGGAGAACATCTGCGCCGTCGGGTGCAACCACCTCCATACGTCTAGAAGGCCAAGGGTGGTCATGGTTCTGGCCAGCGGGGTCAGGGTCGCGGGGCGGTCGCGATCCCCTGTTCTGTCTAACGACGGGCTCATGACATCGTTAAAGTCCCCACCAATGATCTGCACCGTGTCCAATGTGTTAAGTATTATGTCTGATATACCCCGCAGTGTATCTGCTTGCAATTTAGGTGGGGCGTAGAGACAAGTGTGTATTCCCTCCTTCTCCACGTCCCTCGAACCCCTTCATATGTCCCTTTTGGGTCGGTCCAGACTTTCGCTACTTTCATTGGTGGGCATTTCTTTATCAATATCGCAACCCCCCTTGAGCCAGAGGTAAACCCAGCATGAGCCAGGACTGTGTACTGCCCCCTCGCTAGGAAGGCACATTTTGTGCCCTTCAGATGTGTCTCCTGTAGGAGTACCACATCTGCCCCAGAGCGTTTTATGTAGTTGTTAACCAGACCTCTCTTGATCTTACAGCCAAGGCCATTAACATTCCAGGTCATCACCTTAAGAGTTTCCCCATGTGGCCTGTTTCTATCCGGGGTCCCCATTCCTAACCTGTTGCAATCTCAGCAGTGGGCCCCTGACGTCTTGTGCCGGTAGAGGCCGTGGGGTGTAGAAGCGCTGCCTATTTCGTGTGCCAAGGAATTCCAAGTGGTAAAGGGAAATTGCTGGTGGTGTATGGTGGTTAGCGTGTGCGCCTGCCTGACAAGTGACTACAATACTCAATTTGTCTATCCCTCTCCTCCCCCCCAACCGCCCATCCCCTCCCTTCGATCCCTACCCGTCCCCATCCCAACAAACCCAACTGATCAGTGTCAACCAAAACAAACTCCCCCCTCTCCCCCCGCCCCACTTCCCTCCCCTTTCAGTCCCATCCCTCTCTGAGGCGGAACTGTCAGTAGGAGAGGGTCTGTCGCCCTCCCAGAGGTCCCCCTCCCTTCAACCTACGGTAACCAGCTCAATGCAAAACATATAATACATTCCCAGCGTAACAGCTTCGTGAGTCAAAGTTAAGGAATGTGTGCATAGGAAAGTCAATAAACAATGTAAGCAATAGGTGTAAGGAGGGTGCATCAACTTGCGTGTCTCCGCATCGTCGAGCTGCAATCTCTGCCGCCCTGACGTCCCCTTTTTAGGACCGTGAGTCCTGTGTGTCCGGTCTGGGATCAGTCGTGTGTCCCGAGGCATCCTGCTCCAGTTCCCGGATCGCTTTCTCCAGTGGGTGGACGGACCGTGCTCCTTCCTCTTCTCCCCCAGATGAGTGTACTTCTGAGTCCTCTCTTTCATCTCCTTCTGATCGGGCCGTGTTGTCCAGGCATCTGAACCTGGATCCCGTTGCGCCGCTCCTGCCGGGTGAGGCCGATCGCCCTTGCCGTCTGTCCGTCTGGCCACCTCCCGGGTAGGGCGTCAGTGGTGTCCGCCTCTTATTTCTTTCGGCCCTCTGTCGCTGGGGCCTCGGCCGTTCCCACTGTGCACCGCTCGTGGTCGGCCTGTCCGGTCCATCTCTTCTGTTGTTCTCCTGCCTATGAAAGATGGGTCTCTCCTCCAGCCAGTGCCAAGCATCTTCCGGGTGATTAAAGAAGTGCGCTTTGTCCTTGTAAATTACTTTTAATTTTGACGGGAAGAGCAGCATATAGGTAATGTTCATGTCTCTAAGTTTTGCTTTGACCGCGTCAAAAGAGCGGCGTTGTTTTTGTACTTCCTGGCTGTAGTCCGGGAAAATCATAATGTTTGTGTTCTCAACTCGTATCTCTCCCAGCTTTCTGGATTCCCGTAGTATCAGATCTCGATCTGCAAAGTTGAGGAATCGAGCGATGACAGGCCGGGGTATCGCTCCCTCAGGCGGCCTTGACAGTAGGGCCCTATGTGCCCTTTCGATTATGAAGCACGCCGAGAACTGCGCCGCCGGGAAGGTTGTTGTTAGCCAGGAGCGGAGAAAGGCTGCCATGTGCGCCCCCTCAATTCCCTCTCTAAAACCAACAAAGCGCAGGTTATTGCGTCGCGCCCTGTTTTCGGCATCGTCCACCTTCCATAGTAGCTGGCGATGCGAGGCCTTGAGTTCCGCCATATCTTTCCTCAGGGTGGTGATCAAGTCTTCCGCCTCTCCAATTCGTGTCTCTGCCGTAGTCACCCTTTCGTTCAACTTCCGGAAATCTTGCCGCAATAACGTTACCTCTGACCCAACTTCACCGATTTTTACCTCCAAGGCCGCCCGGGATTCTTGAATATTGGCCCTGGACGCCTGGATGGCCGTCATCAACAAGTCTGTATCCGTGCGCACACCGGATTCTATAGGCGCGGTCTCAATGGGTTGCCGCGGCGCAGCAAAGTTGTCCATTGGGCCCTGTTTTGGTGGTTTGGGAATCGTGTCTCTCTTCCCCATGGCTGTCGACGGTTAATGGCGATTTCCAGGTGGAGCTCACACCCCCTACCACCTACACTAAATGTTCGTGGCCTCGGGATCCAGTATCTCGTGCCTGCAGCCTCCCCTCGCTCCCTGGCCCTTTCAGTTCCAAGTGGTATTCCACAGCCCAGGCCAGTGTCTCAATTGGGGTGCAGCGCTTCTCGGTCCTTCCAGGACCCCACCGTCCTCCACAGGGACCGACCACTATGGTGCAGCCTCTCCCCTTGGGTCGCTGTGTCCGGCCACTACGCGAAAAGGGCTGGCGACTGTTAGGGTATGCCCCCGGTCTTCTCCCTCCGACCGCTCCTTACCGGCCCTGAAGTAGTAGGCGGCGAGTGTATTCCATGCGTCTGGCAGGGCGGCTAATCCTCCATTCCCGCCTCTCCAGATGTAGCCTGCAATCAACTGTGGGCCCGGGGCGACACCGGCTATCGATATATTCAGGCCCTCCTAGGGTGTCTCTTCGGTTGAAGGGGAGGCGATACCCATCACCCCTGGGCCCCGGTGTTAGCTCTCGGGGCAGGGCAGGGGGCGGGGGGGCCACGCCACAGAGCCCGATCCCGGGGACAGGCCTCCCAGTCACCAGGCAAGCAGATGCGGATCAGGCGCCCTCCGTGCGTGGGTACACTCACCCCTCGCGTCAGCCAGCCGCCGGTGACACAGCCAAGCTCGGGGGTCGCAGCACCGGGCGCCGCTGGTGTAGTCCCGCCTCTCCGGCGGGTGCTTCCGCCGTCCGGTCTGTTGTCTCGGAGCGAGCCGCTCCCCTCCGATCGCCTCTCCGCTCCCCCGGGGATCCAGAGGCCCGAGTCAATGCCTTTCGCGGAACTCCCCAGCTTCCAGGAGCTGCCCGCTCCGGGGCTCGGGCCGCCTACACACCGCACCGGAGGTCCCCCCTGCCGTCTCAGGTACTCGGCAGCTATCTCTTCGCCTGCCGGGAGGTCCCAGCGGCTCTCTCGTCTCCAGGCAGTTCACTTTCGTTTCAGCGCGTCGCCGCCATCTTGATGTTCACAGCCGGGCCGGGTCAGTCTCCGCTTCGCCGTTTTCGGGACAAATATGTAGCTTATTGTAGCCGTTGTCATCCCCAGGGAAGTACAACGCCTTTACAGCAGCAGTGGAGGCGAAACGGGGTTTCAGGGCACTAGTTTTAAGGCGGATTCAGTGCAGCTTGTCCGGAGCTACGGTGGAGCATGCTGCTGGCCACGCCCCCTAGCTGACCTTTCCTTATTATTTTTATTTTGGATTTCCTGAAGTTTGTATTATCCTTGACGTGTATTGAGATTATCCTGTCTATATGTTGCAATGTTCATTCAAATCAAAATTGAGTTTCAAAAATAAAAAAATGGTGATCATGTACGTTTGTTATCTTTAAAATTCAACCAGGTACAAAGTACCGTCTAGCTGATGTTCATGTTCATTGCGCTTTTCTTCCTCATTTGTCCCCCCTCTTTTACTATAGCAATTTTTTCCCTGTAAAACCTAATAAAGCCCACTAATGAAAAGTTTAAAAAAAAATACAAAATAAAGTCAATACCAAGCGAAGATCAAGTGCAATGTATGGTCTGTAGAGTATAAAGCTCCATGCACTGCTTGAAAAGAGGGAAGAAATCCAAATTTGATAGCAAGTAGCATAAGGTAAGGAGAAAATTATCATAAACCAAGTATCATAATGTCTCAGGGCAATGACTTAGGAAGATGCAAGAGAAATTTGGAACAGTAGATCTTCAGCAGTGTCACCAATTTATTGTCTTGGCAAGGCAAGGAATATAAATAGTAAAAAAAATCACAATGCATCAGAAAACAGTTCTGCTCCTAAAATAATATTCTTGAAGTAGGGTGAATCTTAGCAACTGTATTGAAATATATTCCCTCAAAATGAATGCCAGGAGTCTTGAAATCACGACAGGGAATCCATTTTTGTAAAATTAATATAAATTGAATGTAGTGTACCATGTTGAAGGACATTTAAAATATCTACTGCATTGTGAGGTATTGGAATTTGCAAGAGTGCAGGAGCATGCAATAACACAAAGCCAAGCTCTTGAATATGCTGAATAGGATGTTGATAATAGTAATAACTATTTGTTAATATATTTTCTTACAACAGATGTTATTTTTTGGGAAACACTGTATATAAATGGAGATACTGTTACCTATATTAATGATATTGTGGGAGCAATTAATAAATCATGATTCATTAAGTGAGGCTAATCACCCAATAGGGTATCCAGGCACTTGCAAGTCCCCCAGGCTTATTCAAACAGCCCGGTCTTGAAGGCCCTTTGAAATTCCAGACGTGAGGTGATAGTCATGAAGTTGCATGGGGAGGCTATTCCAGCTCTTTATTGTGATATGTGAGAAGGACCATCCTCCACTTCTGCTTCAGTAGATGCGGGGAGTATGGCCAAGTGAGTGGGAGGCGGAGTACAGTCTTCTCGGCGGTTAGTGGAAGTTCAGGCGGTGGTTGATGTAGGCAGATCCTTGGTTGTGTAGGGCCTTGCGTGCAGCTTGAATTGACTTTTATTCTGTATGGTGAGTCAGTGGAGTTACCAGAGTTGGGTTGTGAAATGGGTTCATTGGGGAAGACTGAGGATGAGTACCGCTGCAAATTCTGCATGGTTGCAAGAATCTGTAAGAGGGGTGCGGTGATCCCTATGCAGAGGGCATTGCCATAGTCCAGTCGGCTGGCAATGAGGGCCTGTGTCATGGTGCCGCTCTTGTGGGTAGCCACTGAAGAACTTATATAGCATGCGCAGAGTGAGGAAGCATGCAGAGGGAAAATCATTGTTTTGTGATTTCATGGTGAGCTTGTTGTCAATGATGATTCCAAGGTTTCTGGTGTGGTCGGGGGGAGTGGATGTGGATCTTAGGTCTGATGGCTACCAGGGGTCGTTCCATGTGTTGCTGTTGTTGCCGAAGATCAGTACTTACATCTTATATGTGTTCAGCTGCAGGCAGTTGTTCTTCATCCAGTCGGTGACGCTTGTCATGCATCAGTGGAAGTTGGTTCTGGTAGTGGAGCCATCAGTGAATGAGAGGACGAGTTAGGTGTTGTCTGTATAGGAAATTATGTTGAGACCATAGGATCTGACGGTTTTGGTCAAGGATAAAAAGCTGGGCTTGCATAGTTGGGTTGCAAGCTCATGACAGCAAAGATTTAACTTAGCAAACATTTTTGTAAGCACATTTGTAAATAGAAAATGTAAAGGGACTAAATAGTGGAAAGTTTGGCTCACCGAACATTTGCATGTTCTCTGTGCATGCAGGCAAAGATGAGCTCGTATTGGGTGTAACACAGTTGTACACTTTTTGTTTTTCACCTACAGACAGCTTCAGCTGTCTATTGTTGAAGAGTAATTGTGAACATTACAGTACATAAAGTGTGCTTTGGGTCAGTGCCTTGCTCTTGACTGGATGTCTTACTTGTCTATCTCAATTTCCTTCTCTTGATCCCCCCCCCCAATTGTTTGTGTCCTGCCCCTGGAACAGAGCACCTTAACAATCCTTTTAATTTCAGTGGTATCCTTCCACTACTTGCACGAAGGACCTACTTTGTCATTTATTCTTTCAGAAATCTATGGGTGCTCATGGCCCTCCCCTCTTTCTCTCCTGAGCTGGCCACCACCCACACCACCCTTCCACAGTGTTCAGTTCTTTCTTCGCACATCCCTACCCACCCCCAACTTCATTGTTTTCTTTTTAATAAATGTTTTGTTGTTTTGGAAATTGAGTGTGCAAGGGTCCAACAGCTGCTTGTGCTACTGGGCTGCTCCCTTACCTACCCTTTCATTGCCCTTGCTCCTCCCTTTTTTGCCTGCTCTTCATTTTTTAATTTTTTTTTAGTATTACTCCTGTGAGGCGATAAGGGGGAAAAAGATGGGTTTGAGTTAATGGACAGGTGTACGTTTGTGAGTAAGACTTATGATTCCAAGAACCACGGTGCCAACAGGTCTGGGGCAACAACCCCAGACAGCAAACAACCCCTGTAGAGATGCGGGACAAGCCTCACACCATACAAATAAGTCCAAGTCCAGAGTAACATCTTGTACACGGTGTGACGAAACACGTGTCGGCTGGTTATGTCATATGTACTGATCAAGATTGAACTATAAATCTTATCTATACGCAGTTCTGGAGTTTGACCTTCATCATTTTGTTTTCATGAACATTGTTTCGATTGTTTGGTTCTGACACTAGGACCTATCACTCAGATACGTGTGCACAGGACTTGGACTTATTACTCCTGTGAGGCCCTGGCAGTGGTACAGTGATAATGGACTGCACTTCTTTTGTTTTGTCTAGCATCTCCTGCATCATTTTCTTTAGATTTGCTGTTCTAAAATGATAGTGGTCAATCTTAGAATGGTAAATTGAACATTAAAAAAAAACTAAAATGAAGGCACATGCATGGCATGCAGCATGGCGCATAGCAGGAATTTTTGACTTTTTTATTTTTGTCTTTGCCAATGCAAACAAGTATTGGTGAATGCAATAGCTTGACAAATCACCTTTTAAAATTGCTACCTCTAGGATTTGCCTGTAGCAAGTCACGTGACTCAGCCTAGTATAGAGAGAAGGCAAAACCCTCCACAAATAGTACTGGAGCAGGCAGAGATACAGCAAAGAGTAGCAGCCAACACTTACTATGAATATAAATGTTTAGTGCATTAAAAAAGCATGCAAGGTTATTTTAAAATCAATATTTACTGTTTTGTAGAAGTCAGCATTTCCAATGATGGAACACAATTAAAAGAAAGCAGGAGACTGCAAGGGAAGCCAGACCTCTCACGGCCTATTACAAAGAAAATAAAACATAACAAATTAAGATAAAACAAATTACAATCAGGGCAGTCACAAAACACTGCTGAAGTGATCCACTTCCAGTAAGTCATGGCTTAACGCTGCTCTCACTTGATAATTATTTAGCAGGGATGGAGATGATGCAAAATCTGCAACAGATAATGTGCTGAATCTCAATAAATGAGAAGTATAAACAGAGAAACTGAAAAAAAATATGTAAGGAAAATCAGACACCTCATGAACAAGCATTGGCAAACGCAATATGCTTCTGACCCTTTCTCCAACACCCAGCCATCAGCAAAGGTATAAGAAAAGACACATCTAAAACAGATTGTGTCTCAACATCTACTAACACTGTAATGGTGGCCCACTTCTTGCAATACACATGAAATCACATTTCCTATAGTCTTTTACACTTTGACCACTCTAAATTTGCATAGGTTTGTTTCCTTACGTGGAAGCTACAGACGAGAGAACAAGGCAAAGCCTGTCAGTTTAAGGAGCGATACTCTAGCTCTAGCCAGATGAATGAATGAATGAATTAAACAAAACTTGTAGAGCACAACTGCTGCTTCATAAGAAGCATCCTGTCACTATAATGATCAGGGGAGAAAGAGCAGAGTTTACAATTCACAGAACAGGACGCTCTTCAGTTGGGCCTTCAACACACTTTTACTTGAGATAGTACGGAGATGTAGTGGTAAAGAACTCCAAATGATGTGGGGTAAATAAGAAAAAGATTTTCAACCAGATTTGGCTTTCCGTACTTTAGGGACATACCGCAGATTGTGATTCTTTGAATGCAGTGCCCTCGCGGAGACGTATTTTCTTAACCTATCCTGAATCTGATGGGATTCTCTGTGTGTCACCAAGAGTGTTTTAAACATAATTCTAGACTTAATTGGCAACCAATGTAGATGCTTTAAGCCTGACCTGAAATAATGCCTTTTATATATATATGGTACAGGCCGGGCTGACACATTCTGGACACGCTGAAGCTGCGAAAGGACTTCTTGGGAGGCTCCCAAATAGATAACATTAGTATAATCTAATCTGGAGGCGATCAGAGCATGTACAATCCCCTTCCGGGTGACCAGAGGGAGGTATTATAAAAACTTTTTCAATGATTTTAGAAACCCGAAACAAGTAGCAGCCGAGCATGGACTTGAGGTTGGAAAGATAATGGCGTATCCAAGAGCACCCCAATTCCTGGAGATTGTTGAGGGAGTCAGAGTTTGCCCCACCTTTGGAGGCCATAGTCTTGTGGCATCGACTGGAGAGGCAGTAACAAATACTGGAATTTCAGATTTATCATAATTAAATTGTAAGCAGCCGTTGCACATCCAGCAGTAAGACAATCCTGAAAATCACCAACCTCAGATCCCACTATTGCACAACCGGAGCTAATGGACCCATATAAATGTTAAAGAGAGTAAGGTTCAAGACTGAGTCCTGAGGGAGTCCACAAGTTATGGATCTGAACTGGGATGCAAACAGAGATAAAAATACCGATTTTTGTCTCCCAGATAAGTAGGATCAAAGCCATTCTAAGGCCTTGCCCCCTATTCCTACCTTCTCCAATCTCTGCAGGCAGGAGGATTTTGTAAGAGACAGAATCGAATGCAGCGGAAACATCTAGTAAAATGACCACTGCCTTACACATCAGGTCAAGGTTTGTTCTGATGTCTTCAGTGACCTTCAAGAGGACAGATTCCATGCTAGACCCTTCGCGGAAGCCTGATTGAGAAGGATGGAGACTATTGTTCCGCTGAACATGATTGGTTATTTGACAGATCACAAGGGATTCCAACATCTTCCCTAAAATAGGGAGGAGGGAAATAGGTCTATAATTACTCAGAGTGGATCTTCATTGGTTTTCTTTTTAGAAGGGACACCGCGAGTGCCTTTTTCCATATAGAAGACTCTAAAGAAAGATTAAAAATAGCATTAATCTGGCCGTTAATTGCAGTAGCTGCCTTACTTAGATAGTATGGAAGAAGGACATGGATCAAGAGGAGAGCCACACTTAACTTTGTGAATGTTCCAATTCTGCTAGCAAATTTCTTTAAACGAGTCAAGCCTGGGACAGTCCTTGTCTTGGGTGGTGTCGGATGGCATTTTTTCGGGGAACAATCAGCTGCCTGTTTGCACACATTTTTTCACTTTAGTGTGGAAAAATAAAGATAAGTCATTCACAAGCAACTGACAGGTTGGAATGATTTGGTTACATGACCCAGCTTTAAAAATGCTTTGACAATTTTAAAAAACTGCTATAGGGGTATTTTCAGATGTGTCTATTTGTTGGAAAAATAGGCTATTTTGGCTTGCTTGATGTTTTTCCTAAACTGTTTAAGGGCAGTACAGTAGGCCAGCTTTTTCTCAGTGGTATAACTTACCCTCCATATCCTTTCCAAATGTTTACATTCACGTTTTCAGCCTGAAGGCTATAAGAGAATCAACCCACCAAAGGCGTGCATCTCTTCCTAGTGCAGGATTTTAGGGGTGCCAAGGTGTTGAAACCTGACAACAAGGCATCATTAAGGGATCTGACTGAAGTTGGCTAAACTCGATTCAGAGAAAGTTTGTCAGGGTCTGAAAGACCCTTTATCCTTACAAGTGGCAGTCTGGACCATAGCATAATAGGTGGAGAAGGAAACCAGAAAAAGGTCAGTCCAGGTGAGTTCAAGAGGTGGGCCCAGCACAATCAAAGAGTGACTAAAGACTATCAGGCCGAGGGTATGACCCCTGATATTAGTATTATCCTTGACAACCTGTACAAAATTAAGGTTAGCCGTAAATTCCTGAAACTGTTCTGCTAATCTACATTTGAGTATTGTAGGTAAAAAGGGGTAATTGCATAGAGGAGTACTTTCAAAGACTGGGAGGAGGCTTTAGGAGGGGGCGATAGATTAGGAGACCAGACAGGGACACATTTTCTGAGATCTTTAAGGAGAAAACCAGCACCTCCTTTAGTCCTAGACATTCCAGCTTTGTAGAAGTGCATATACATTTCGAGTCATAGATAAAAGCAATCCCATCACCGGGACTTCCGGATCGATCTACATGAGAAATTGAATAGCCCTCTTCTATGGCCAGGGTGATATCAGGGCCAGAATTTGCGTTAAGTTGAGTTCCAGTTAAAAACATAATGTCCCATACATTGTTGTTGACTAAGTCCCAGATTTGGGTTTTATTTTTGGTGAGGGATCTAGCATTGATTAAGCATGCTTTGAATTCCTTGTGGCCGGGTGGTTGAACCCCCTTAAACAACTTGGAGGGAGACAGTTTTGTTTTTGTAGGAGACTGTTCCAGAAGAGTCAAACAGGGTACACCACTTAAAGTTGCATTTAGAACATTGCATACCATGGCTATCCACTAAGGAACAGGACAGAGCGGCATGCGAAAAGATAATAATGAGTCTTTACCTTAGGCCGAGCACTCGAACAAATAAATCGGAATGGAGCGCAGGGAGGGAAAATGTTACACAACCCCCCCCAGTTAAAATTCCCTGTCCCGCACCACACAGCCAACAGTTTAAACTTCAAGCACACTTTAAAATGAAAAAAAACATAAGAGCCAAGAAGAGCTCCAGTAAAATTGCAAAAACTTAAAAGACAAAGAGTAAAAAACATCATTGTGAAAGTTATTTAAAAATTAGGCTTAAAATACAATTGACTGAAATACAAGAACTGTTGAAGTATGTTCTTACTACCTTGCAGATGAACACCAACTTACTCTTCATCAAAGAGGCCATGTCCCCATTTCACATTTGAGTTCTAAACAACCAGGACCCACTTTCATATAAGCAGATCTGCTCCACTCTGATAAAGCAGGCACTGAACACAACAACTACAGACCCCACTGCCACTGTCCTGACTACTTTAATGGGTGCTAACTCCAACCCTCTAAGCATTGTCCATACATTCTACACCATGACCTTTACAAACCTCATAACTGTGCCAAGGATCCTACAATTCATGTACCTTGCAGTCTTAACCACCTCACCCATCATCAAAACAATTAACATTGAACAAATTCCCAAGGACCTATACACACTCCAGCTCTCAATAGTACTTTATTACACATCATCTAAGCAGCTAGAGTGCCTACCGGGTGCCTGCTTAGCCCAACTTCAGGGCAAGAACAATGAACTCAACCACTCAGGTTACTGCACCCAAATAATTGCCACCAGAGACAACTTACACTGTACCTCCATGTGTATTTCCAGTTGCAACCCACACCCCACATGCCATCTCACAGATTTTTTTGATGTTTCTTGGCCCCAACTACTATTGTTCTCTGCACTGAGACCATCTTTTGCTGTCCGGATCCAGACCCCAGATGAACTCCACCCCTTGTTACCTGTGACCACTCAAACAATTGGCTGAGGCTGACTGTGACTGTGGGGCAGTCCACCAGGATGCTATAATGGCCAGAAGGTAGGTATTGGTGCAAGCGTAGGAAGGGAATGCCCAAGGCAGTAAGGGCAGGTAGGTCAGAGAATGGGGCTCATGTGCTTGCAATAGTATGCGCCACAACCACTCAGTTGGTCTGTAGGGTAACCAGCACACTGCCACTGATGGCTGAGGTCTCCTCTTTGGGGTCACTCTCGGGCACAATGTCAGCAACCACCTTATGCTGATCCTGTGTTGCTCTGAGGGGCTGATGAGTAGGAAGGAGTACTGCTGCTGAGACTAACTAAGTTGTCCAGGATGCCTCTGGCCCTGGTGCATTCTTCCTACTGCCCAGGTATGAGAAGATGGGGCAGTGGCACTATGGGGCACAGTGGAAGAGGAGAAGGCAACCCAAAACAGGAATGAGCTGGCCCATGAGGAAGTTGCTAGGCTGGCAGGTAGGGTGGTGGGTCTGTGAGTGGAATTGTGGGTCTGGAAGTGGAAGCTGCTGGGGCCACTCTTCAGGCCAAGCTACTGAGAGGCCCAAGTATAGAGTCTGAGGTTACTCCAGGGAGTGGGGCTAGTGGTAGGGCACATGAATAAAGGAAGCTGCATGTGGCCAGTGACTCACAGTGCAGGGTGATTGCCTTGGTGTTAATTCTGTATCACACGGTTGCATCACCCACTCCGTCTGGCCCTATCAGACCTGTTCAGTCCCGGTCTACCATAGCCTTTATTCTTACTCAAATTGAAGTAGAGCTAAGTACTAGCTTTGCCATTTTACAAGAAGCCAGTAGCGGGTGCTACTGATCAGGAGTGGTGAGACGGGGCGTTGGAGGGGGGGCGTGCGGGACAGAACCAACTACCAACTAAAAATAAAAAGCAACACTTACCTGGGCCAGCCAGCTGCTGGCTCTTCTCCGTCCTCTTCTTCCTGTCTCGCCTGCTGCAGGAAGGAGCAGAAAGCACCCACGCTCCCTATAGCCAATCAAAACTCTGCAATGCAGTGTTGCAATGGTCTGAGACCGAACCACGGTGCTCAGACAGGGACTGGGAGGCTTTGCATGTTCCTCACCAGGCTGTGTGAAGCAAGCCTGGCGGGGAAGATGCAACATGCGCAGGACTGTTTGGAGCTGCCAAGCAGGCTTGAGCACTTAAGGAGTGCAAACCACTCCTCTCCCTGCTCTGGCCAGCCCCGCCCTGACCCTAAAGCCACTGACTATCATTTTATTTTTCCTTTTGAAGTCAGTGGGGCGACGCTCCTCTGCCTTAGCGTAGGGGCCTCCATTGTCAGAAGCACAGTTGGGATGAAAGGGAGGGCCTTATACAATTACTAAGAGGAGTAGAGCTGACCAGAAAGTGTGCACAGTGGAAAGGAAGGAGAAGGGGACAGGTGAAAAAGAAAATCCAAAACAGGTTCCTGCCTGAGACATCACACACAGGGCCTCCTTTAGAGTTGGATAGTAATACAGCATCTCCTAAAAAGTAGTAGATCCCTCTCTGCCTGCTTTCAGCTTCTCCTCTCAGTGTAGAGGTGGGGAAACACCTGTGCTTCTGACGGCAGAAACACTGTTTCTTTCTTGCATACGCTGGCACGAATGGCTTCAGAGTAGGTTTATTGCTGTATGGGACCAGAAAATACACATTACAGTTCCCTCACAACAAAAATGCAAACAACTCCACACATTGGGGAAAAAATCACCAAACTGCAGGGAACACCTCCACTTTAGGGAATTTGTGTTTACGTTTTTTTTTAATTGCTGACTGGTCTGCCATGCTGCCCCTGCATGGTAGGCTGCCCATCAATCCACTTTTTTGCCAAAGATACTCCGGTCATGTTGGCGGAAGCGCTTTCACCATAAAATCAAAACTGGGCAGGGAACACATCCACTAGCTCCGGCAGTTAGGCGTTGGCCAGCTAAACCTTAAATGAGAGCCCCAATATCTTCTGCGATGCATATGCTGGGAAAGGAATTCACCCAAGCAGGCAGATGGAGTGCAAATGTTGATGGAGTCACATAGTAGGTCAACAGAATGATTGCATGACAATG
The DNA here is from genome assembly GCF_964263255.1 of Lissotriton vulgaris. Classification (NCBI taxonomy): domain Eukaryota; kingdom Metazoa; phylum Chordata; class Amphibia; order Caudata; family Salamandridae; genus Lissotriton; species Lissotriton vulgaris. The sequence continues at coordinate 981,672,969 of NC_141699.1, read as the reverse complement.
GTTATTCGTTTTCTATAGGAGTGACCTGTCTGGTTTCCAAGAGTTTTTTCCGGGAAAACACATGCATAAAGTTTGCCAATAATAAATCCATTAATAAAGCCAAGTCTAAAAACAATATGCTTGCCATTCCCAAGAAATTTTTTTTAACTTGTTTTTATTCGCTGTGGCATAATACACATCGGGACACATGTCACAGAGAATAAAATATCACAGTCCAAAACAGCCTTCAATCAAAGTAAAAAAGTTGGAAGGATTATCCACATCTGGGGGGCCTTGACCCCAGTATTGTAGCCCCATCAGGTCCGACACAACCTCACAGCCCCAGTCACTTATTCTTTCTTTATTGTTTAAGTTAATAAAAACCATAACAATATTCCAATAAAAACTGTAAAAGATAAAAACAGTAATACATAACGAAGCGTGAAGAACTTCATCGTCCTCGAGTAATTAAATGTATATAATGGCAAATCAGTTTTGAACGTTGTTTGTCGACAGCATCCTAAAAAAATACTACAGTACTATCATATGGAGGTAAGTTATGTTGATAATAAACAACCTCACCTAAAAAAACAAATAGTGCAACCTTTGGCACAAACTACTACAGTGTTATTAGTTCTCTTTTTTTCTATATAGCTCATATATAACTCATTTATTAATTAAAACAGTTTATTAGCCCTAGTCGATATCTGATAAACAAGATAAGAACCCACACCTGCATTGTGTTTTGTTTTTGTAATAGCAACACAAGGATTCTAACAGCATTAACAAAAAGTAGATGGACAGCAGCATGTACCCATTGTGGACTCCCCTCACTGGACCCCTAACCTGTCTGCAAGAGGAGAGGAGAGGCGGGGAATGAGGTATAAACTGGGGGAGCGGGGGTCCATTCAAAGAGAAGTAAGGGGGCAAAGAGAATGCAAAAAGGGCGCAAGGATCACAAGAGCACAACCCAATGGGTCTGCCATTTTGCCTTCCAAAGAATGTTAGTATTAAGAGTTGCCTTTGAGAAGGATAGCTATGTTGCAAGGTGTGTACATTTTCTTGAAAGCCTTGTTACATAAGTCAAATGGCTATCAAACCTGTTGATGTCATGTCGACGTGCAAAAATTGCTAGAACACCATTCTATTTGGCTCTTTCTTCATATTGACATTACATAAATACCTAAATCTACTGAAAAGAGGGGTGGGGAGGATAACAATTACATTGTATCCTTAACTCAATTACCCTGGTGACAACTGGGCTACTTCATGACATGAAGGTAGCAAAGACGATTTGTCACAATATTTTTCTCTCATGTTTTCACAAGGAGAGTTCTTGAAATGTGGATGGAGTTCCTTTTGTAAAAATATTTTAACAGTAGTTTAACTGTACAAAATTACAAATTATGAGAAGCTTTTACTTTTCCATATAAAAAATAAAGTTTCAAAAACAGGACAATAGGAACGCCTCTTCACTTTACAGATACCCAAATGTGATTTTTGCCTAATGGAACACTTGGTTAGAGAAATCTCTTCAAGAAAAGGGTCCAGCAATTATAGATATACACCATCATTTCTAAATGGTCATGCAGTTGCAACCGTGTGACTTGGAGAATCAAAGGGTTTGCCACTCAAAAATGTTTTTTTGCTAAAGCCATTTGGCAAATTTATTACATCCTTCCCAACTCACTCTATTCTTGATCTGCAGTGGAATGTGTCAATGGTTTGTGAATGCAATTGTCGTTGCAAACCATTGAAAACTTACTGACTCCTCACAGGCGATGGTAATCCATTTGCGATGGGGAAGTAGTACTTTTTGGACCAGGGACAGTTTCTCTTTTGGACTTATTTTGGTAGCCTCTAGAGAAGTAGGAAGTGGTCCAAGGACACCCTACAAACCAGAACGGGAATCTGACAAACCGCAATAACGGGTAGAACGGAAATGACCACCCAAGGCAAATCTCACCCTAAGCTCCTGTAACATCCAGGGCTCCAACAAAAAATCGATAACAATGAACCCTTGACATCTTGGAAGGATTTGGACCTGTTACTACTGCAAGAAACTTGGGACCAGTCAACAGTTCCCTTAACAGGCTTTGTGGAGTTCCAAAAACAGGCAATAAAAACCAGTAGGCTTGGCCATTCCATGGGTGGTCGTTCCATCTATGTCTCAACATCGCTGCAATATACAGCAGAAGAAATAGAACTCAAAGTCCCCTGGGCCTAAGCACTTTGCCTCAACAGCTTTCACTGTCACAGGCCCCTTCTGCTCCTAATTATCAACGTTTACATTAATCCCTGCAAATCAAGGAAAAAGAAGACACTGAAACACCTCACACTAATATTAACTGATCTCAAACTAGTCCACCCATCTGCAAACATTATACTATCTGGTGACTTAAACACAAATCTCCATGGGGGGGATGACCGACCGGAAGAACAACATCCTGGACACTGAGTACGACCTCCTAATGCAAGATCTTCCCCCAAATCCATGGTGGAACACCACTGCAGAAAGCTTAGTAAATGAATGTTATGCTCTGGGCCTGAGGCTTATTAATGGCTGCTTTCATGGAGACTCTCCAACCGAGTAGAGAAGAACAGCGGGCAACTCTATCTCTTATATAGACTTTAGTTAGGGTACAGTCGACTTTTTTAAACACATCAGAGACTTTTTCCTAAATGAACGCTTAGACAGTGGCCACCGGCCACAAATAATCAATTTCAATATAAAACTCAAAAAATTGGAAGCAGCCCCATACACCAGCCTCGGTGTGGTAACAGAAAGACTTAAACGGCTAAAATGGGCTATTGAAATCGGCCGAGAAATATCAATATGGATCCAAGACCTCCTAAAGAAGGCACTAATAGAAAGCAGCACACCCATTTTACAGTGGGCTGACCTCATAGAACAAATCCTGTGGGACTTCCAAGGCAAACTGCTGTCACGCTCTAAAGCACGCACTCAATCCTCAACTAAATTCAGACTGAGCGAAAACCTAAAGTCGCTGAAAAGAAACTTTAAGCGCAAATTACCAGGTCTTGTAAACAAACAGTCCTCAATCTCAGCCAGACAGTCTGATCATAGCAAGATCACAGTTTATGGAAGCCATCTGGCATGGTAAAAGGGAGAAAATTAGGACTTTTGGATGTAACTGCTAACAGTCAGCAAGAGAAAAAACATCAAAAAAACCTGGTCACTAATCAACAGCATCACAATTTGTCCCAGAAGAACCTTGAGTGCCAACATCTCAGAGCCTATGTGGGCCTCATAACTTATGGCTCATTTCTCCACAAAATCGACATGTTCATTGCCTCCCAGCACATTGCCAAGAAAACCATGCTCGAATCAGAACATAAGCTACTCACCTGATGCCCCAACTTCTGTCATGATCAGCATCAGCATGGGAGAGCGTTGCACCAGCAAACTAAGACGAATAATGAAAGATGGTGCCCCTGGCCCCAATGGGCTTCCCACAGCTCTGTTTGCCAATGAGCCTAAACTATGGTCCGAGATACTAACTCGACTGTTTAAATACTACCTAACAGCTTACACCATTCCAGACTCAAGGAGAAGCTCCATTATTCAACCAATTTTTAAAGGTGGCTTTAAATCAGATCCCTGTAACTTATGTTTGATTGCACCAATTGACAACGATGCCAAGATACATGCAAGCCTGCTCGTCAACGAGCTAACATTATGGGTGAAAGAACAGGGGATATTACCCGTGAATCAATGCAGCTTTAGAGACAGCTGCGGCATGACTACAAATCTAATGGCCGTGGCCTAATGTTTGAAAAAGCTATCAGACGTAAAGGAACATTCTTCACCAGCCTGCTTCGTGGACTTTAAGGCCGTGTTTAATACCCTCTCTATAAGTTGGCTGTGGTGCAAGTTATGGGACTGGGGCTTACCGGACATTTTCCTGACGGCAATAATAGACCTATACTCGAACACCTGGGTGCAGATCAAGCTGGTGGATGGCCACTGCATGTCAAGGAGGATTCAAACAAACTCAGGCCTAAAGCAAGGCTGTGTGTTGGCTCCCTTGCTCTTCAGCCTTTATATAACAGACATGTCCAACCACCTCAACAAAGCAAATTGACAGCTCCTCCAAGCTCAGAGGGAAAAGATTGACTCATCTGTTATACGCAGATGACTTAGTGCTCCTCAGCCAGACAAAGATAGATCTTCAACGACTAGTATCAACGCTTCAGGACTACACAGCAGCAAACATGCTTGGCTTCAACCAATCTAAAACCAAAATGGTAGCCTTTAGCCTAAAATCATGCTTGACTAATAGGTGGTATCTTAATGGCGATGCCCTAGAACACAGCAAAGACTACAAATACTTGGGAGTCTTCTTAGACAGCAGGTGGTCTTTTACCCGCCACGTTCATTCAACCAACACTAAAGACTCTAGCCTACAGTTCACCTTCACGCCTATTGCCCAGAAGTTACGAGGCCCTAGTCTCAGCCCTTTGCTCAAGGTAAGGAAGGAAAAAAGTGGCCCTACTCTGACTTATGGCAGTGAAGTTACTCAAGGGAAAGAAATCGGACCTGTTGACAAACTACTCACAAGAATCTATAAATCACCCCTGCGCCTGTCAAAAAGCCATCTCCGGCCCAACTGAGACTATAATTCGCCATTACCAAGCAGTCCTGGGCATCCAGTAGTTGTTTTCTCAACTTCTGCCACTGGCTTAGATTGGCGCTGCCGGATTCTATGCATGTCCTAATCTGGTCCGAACTGGAGCAGTCAGGAGAACGATCCCACTAGGCAACCTTCTGAGGGACTTCTCATTAGTAGAAGTCTGGAGCAAATACCTTTCCCAACAGGCATTTAGAAAACTGACATCTGCCAGGGCCAAAAAAATTTCGACACTAGAGGACAAGGCAGCTTTGTGTAAACATGTGCACGCATGGTCAGTGATGAACTCGTACTCCACACAAAAACAACAGAGCTACATAACCAATACTTATTCACTATGGATTAAATACAGGCTGATGGCACTGAGAATGGGGGAGTGGAATTTCCCGGACCACCGTCCGGCTTGGTGCTGCTCTGCCAACCATGATACTAGCTGCCGCCTATGTGGACTTGGAAAAGAAACCCTAATCCACGTCTTATGTCTCTACCCCAGCTCTTAATGCAAAGGTAATTGCTTCTTCAAGCCCATTTTCTCAGCCTAGTCATGCGCACATGTCGGCAGACCGTAATCTCCAGCCTGAATCCGCAGAATTGTCAACTCAACATAAAAACCATTAAATATCTTAAAATAGTAGCTACCAAACGAGGTACAGCAGGTACAACAAGTAGTATGTGGAAAATCTACCTGGATCAAAAGCAATTGGAATACTCAGGCTGAGGAGAAGCAAAACTATTTATGACCCACGCCCCTTTGAATCTAAGTACTTCTTGCACCTTACAAATTGAGCGTGTCAGATTCACAATTTCAATAAGTTTTAAACTGAATGCTGAGAGAAAGGCTGGAGCAACAGCAGGCACCCAGCCTCAAAACTTGCTTTCTGGACATGGACTGCCTGAACCTACCAACCAGATGTCGGTTTGAATTGTATTGTATTGTATGTTGGATTTATATAGCGCTTATAACCCAGGGTTCTCTAAGCGCTTGCCTTGGGAACCCGTCCTAGCTTTTCCCTGTGAGATAGCCCCTACAGGGCATCCCCAAGGTGAAAGCCAGGCATCCCGCCGCGGGGGCCGTTGTGCAATTGTGCAATCTTTTTAAAAGGCTGCAACACTTCAGGACACCAACTGTTTTGAAGAAGAACGGCTGTAACAAACCTCACTATGGTCTAAGTGCAGCAATTTTTAGCAGCTCTTAGCACTTTATTACTGCTTGCACTTGAAAAGACTTTTTTAACAGTAACTTAGTATTTTAAATATCTGCTTTTTTTGTAATGGTTTTTATTAACTATACAATAAACATGGTTATGGTCCAAGGGCCATTGCCTACTCTTGTGAGACCACTGCCTGCTCGCCCTGATGTCTTCCCAAAGAGGTATTTTTTTATTTAAAAGCACGACTTGTCCCATTTGGGAATGTAAATAAAAGGATGGTTGTCTGCTGTTCCTTGCAGGCCACCATCCCTATGTCAATCACACTGGATCACAATGAGCAATCTGTCTAATTATTATTCATTAGGCACTTTTTTCTCCGGCCCACTGCGACCAGAAATTTTGTGATGCAACCTATTTGTGTGTAGGCCATATCACAAATCTATTGTAAATAGATGGTTCGCAATTTGTGACCACTATTTGCGACTTGTCTGTTTCTACATTGGGCCCTGAAATGAGTCTATGTGCAGCATTTGACTGGCAACTTTTGAGGGTTGTCGAACGATTGTTACTATTGATGCTGCAAGTTCATATCCTCATGAAACTTTGAGTACTCACAGGTGCTAAGTGGCCTCACATGCATTCTTAAGAAGATTAGCTTCAGAGTGCAGGACACTAGTGCAGCGTCTAGCACAATGTGAGTGAGTAGCCTGTGTTGCCGGCGTGAGTAGTTCATCCAGCCAGGGTTTTTCGTACCATTCAGGGGTCATATTACTCCTAAAGGCCTGTTGGCCTCTGTTCCCGTGTCCATATAATGGCATGGGTGCAGAGGCGAAGTGATTCCCTCATTTGCATGGGGTAACGTCCCCATATAAATGAGAGAGCAACCTCTTATAACACTGGCTCAAAATATGAGCCAGCATTAGCTGTATTACAAAAGGGCTGCACAAGCATCTGCACCCCCTTCTGTAATACCATAGTGCCCCGGAGGTGCACAATGCATGTGCACATGCCTGTTGCCCCTGGTACTTGCGGTGTGGTTTGGAGATTCAAGACTACAAGTCCCTCAATGGAAAATACTAGGCTTGATTAACTACTCAACATGGAGTTTGGAAACCTAAGAGCTTTGCAGTTCTGCAAAATCACAGGTGTGTAACAGTGTTCGCCACCTTGCGCGCCAAGGACAACTGAGGTTACATTGAAATTAAGGAGGACTATCTTGATAAAAGAATTGCATCCCAGCATTCAACCAGTGAACCCTAAGGATCAGTAGTGGCTCAGCATAGGCCAGCCTAACAGACCCTCTTTATGTTCAGGTCAGAAAGCAAGGCCCTATACATGCGCTCAATCCACAGGTGCCTGAGCTGACCTTTTCTGGGCTGAGGATTTCACAACCCGGTTGGCGTGACCTCCTCAGTCCTGCAAAGCACCTCGAGGTCTTAATGATGAAGGGGCACATCACAGATAGATTCGGACATGGGTACTTCAGTTTTAAGCTCTGAAGTGCTCATGCAGACTGTTAATCAGTGACACCTCATCACAGAGTGGGATGGGGTCAGCAACTCTCACTCCCATTCTGTGGCGAGTAAGGTACTGCCGCCTCCTCTCGTTAGCAGTTGCCTCACACATAGGTTTTACACCATCCCACATGATCTTGATAGCAGAGAACTTTGGAGAGATTCTTTCAATTCCCACATAGACACCTTACCATAGCAAGCTAAAGGTGACACATTTATCTATGATCCTGCACCCTTGTACTGGAAAATCTTTTTTAGAATAGAGGATGGAAATGATTCAAGTTCATCCCTGAAGAAGAAAGTTCAAGTCTTTATGGAGACAAAGCTAGTATGTGAATGTTTACAATTCAAAGTTGGTAGAAAAGGTAGATGGTGGCCATACAAAGTACTGTGGGTTCAGATTAAGACCACCCGCCCTCTGGGCTTGGTCACATGCACCTGGTTCATCTTGTGCACACCAATTGCTTTCCACATGTGCATCTTGTCCTTGTGGGGTTTTCCTATCACCTGCAAGGCTCTAATTCGCAGTTGCTCTACGATGCCACCAGACTCAGAGTGTTTCAGAGAGCTATGTACCACTCGCCGTGACAACAAAAACCTGCCCACCTTGTCCACAGTCCAGCCAGCTTGCTTGCTTTTAGACACCATAGTAGACCCCTTCGGGTGTTAAGGAGTAGTGGGAGTGCCACTGCCCCACAAATCCTTACCATTACACCCACTCCCTTGTTTTGATCCTAAATGATTCCAATGCCAGGGTGCTAGTCCACCCTGTACTCATACATCATGGTCCCCTTTCTTTACCATACCTACCATGTACCTTCCCATTACGTACGCTCTTGGTTCATACAGCCCCCTACTCCTCTTGCCTGTGATCTGCCTATCACCTGACTCTGCATACAAGGTTGTACCTGACCGTACTCCACTACTAGCAACTTGATCCCTAGGTGTGAGCTGTATGTGCTGCTCCTTTTTCTCTTTCAAGGCAACCATTGCCACGAGAGGTCTGGCCAGGAGCGGCAGGTGATTGCTGGGCTGATTGAGCTAAAAAAGGCAGCAAACACTTATTCCTCAGTAGAAGATAATGTGCAGGATTATCAGCTTCAGTACTCAGGGATCAGGTGGCTCATAAAATCTAAGACACTTTTATTGGATAATAATCTCATATAAAGGAGCTGGAGCATGGACTGGGGATTGCTGGCATGAGGGATTTATGTGGACTTTATTTCTTTTCCACCTATGTACTCAGTTTTGCTATGAAGCTGGTGGCCGGTGGTATTCAATGTCAGAGGCTCTGAATACCAAGGTTGTGTAGTCTTGATTTGACCTCATACCACTTTCATCATTCACCAGACACGCACTGTCCCTTTCTTTCTCTTCCAGGTTGTTTTTCATCCTTGCTTTCTTTCTTTGTCACTTTTTTTCCATCTTTCTTTTTCTTTCCCCCTTTTGTGTTTTTTCTCTCTTGCTCCGAGTCAAAGTTTGATGAGGAAAAATAAGTATGGGCCCCCAAAATGAGTGTCAGTGGTCCCCACTTGCAGCCACCAGCTCAAATAAAGAACTGACTAGCACATTTTTCCTTTCAGCCTCTCCCTGACCCTCCTCTGGCAAGGACATATTTTGCTTCCCAGACCTGTCCGATGGTTCCATGATATGATCAGGACAACTGAAAACGTGTATTTCTTCATTCCGTCTCCTCTCAACCAGTTTACTTTTGCTTCCTTAAACATGGGTATAGCTTCAAAGGAGGATGTTTGGTCAATGATCAGCCCCAAATAAATGCATTCTTGACTTGATAGTTAGGTCTGGGGCCCTGAACTGAGTCTGTTATCTCTGGGTCAGTTTTTATCGTCTTACAATGAAAGACAAAGCAGTAACCTTTGAGGGTAACAGAAGAAGTAGAGAGAGCGAGACAGAGACAGAGATACCCATCTGGTGGCTTAGTTTCAAATTGTGAAACCAGATAACCTGGAATCAATACAGACGTCCGTGGTTGTCAAAATTGTGTTATCCTGGGGACATATTTTATTTCACAGAGACTCCCTTTTCTTCCTTATCATAGATGAATGCACTTTTAAAAAATATGAGTTCAAGTTGTGCACTGTAAAGCACCTCTTACATTTGATTTAATAGACTGTAATGCTGCTCCATCCATAATCAAAATGGTTAGAAATGGAGGTCTCTAGTTGGCAGGTTTGCACCCTGTCCAAGTAGGGACCCTTCTTTCTAGTCAGGGTAAGGGGATTTACACTTCTAAAATAAACCCTGCTCACTCCCTTGGTAGCTTGGCATGAGCAGTCAGGCTTATCTCAGAGGTAATGTGTAAAGCATTTGCACTTAACACACAGTAATACAGTGACAACATTATAGAGGGACACCACACCAGTTTTAGAAAAATAGCCAATATTTATCTATGTATAACAAGACCAAAACAATACAAATCTAACCTACAGTAATAAAGATATACATTTTGTAAGGGAACATTTAAAAGACAGTTCCTTGAGGTCGATAGCTCGGCCCGGGGCTATCACAGCATCCTGAACAGACAAATCCAACGGTTCATGTGGACCGCAAGATCGCGGGCCAGCCACAGCGTCTGAAAGACATGCAAACAGTACCTTGGAAATGCAGGGCATCTTGGAACTTGTGAGAAACTCCGAAGAGGCGTTGTCGTCGGCGGGCGTTAGTTCCGGGGGTCGGTGCAGGAGTCATCGGGCACGTGAAATCACACGCGTTGCAGATAGAACTCCGTGAGGATGAAGTAGGGATCACTGGCGTCGGGAGGCTCAGGGCTGCAGTGTGAATTAGAGCGGTGCGGCGTGGCGTGCGTTTCCCTTAGGGCGCAGTGCAGGCAGCGGCTCAATGACAGCATCCAGCAGCATCAGTGAGACCAGGGCTGCGGTGCAAAGTGGGGCAGTGCTTGTTGCAGTGCTGACAGGTCACAGTGAAAGCATCTGTGTCATTGTTGCTGAAACACTGTTGTCAGTAGACGATCGGAAGCCGATGGTGTTGTGTCAGTGGACCAAGGCTATGTGCTAAATAGGGCAGTGCGTTGTGTAACTTACGAGCCGTGCACTCAAGCCACGGTGCAAGCAGTGGCATTGAGGTCAGCTTGGAGCAAAGTCATTGATGAGACCAGGGCGGCAATGTGAAGTGAGGCGGTGCGGCATGTTATGACCACAGGTTATGGTGCAACCCCCATCTCTGTGATGGCTTTGGACGTCGTCAGTGAGACCAGGGTTGCGGTTCAAAGTGCGACAGTGCTCGTTTTTGTGCCTTTAGGTCACAAAGCTGGCAGCAGTGTCATTGACGGCATCTGGTTGCTTTTTCTTCTGTTTCAGCACAAAAAACACAGTACCAAGTGCTTTTAGCAGATGAAGAATAAGTATTTGATGTTCCTGAGACTTCTAACAGGAGGCAAGTTCTACTTAAAGCCCTTGAAGATGCGCAGGAAATAGGTTGCAGAAAGTTCAGTCTTGTCCTTTCACTGCTCAAGACAGAAGCAGCAACTGCTAGCCAACCCAAAAAAGCCACACACAGCAAAGGGACAGTACTCATCCTGGCAGCTCTTCCAGCTCTTCCAGCTCTTCTTCTTGGCTGGTCCCTTAGTGCTAAAGAGTTCTAAAGTTCTGGGGTCAGGGCCCCAATATTTATACTACTTTTCTCTTTGAAGTATTTGGCAGAAAGTCCCTCTTGCTCAGTAAAAACCAGTTCTGTCCTCCCTGGCCCAGCTTCACTACAGGAGGTGGAGACAGCATTGTGCAGAGCAGCTACAGCCTTTTCAGGGGTCAGTGACACCTCCTCCCACCACTCTAGCCCAGGATGGATCATCAGCATATGCAGGGCATACATCCCTTTGTGTGAGTGTCTGGGGTGAATGCACAAACAGCCCCTGTCAGTCTAAAACTAGATGGTAAATCCACAAGTAGGCAGAGGCACACAGGATAGTTAAGCAAGAAAATGCCCACTTTTTAAAAGTGGCATTTACAAACACGAAAGTTAAAAAGCACCTTTACTAAAAGATGTGTTATTAAATTCTGAGCTCAGAGAACCTAAACTCTATTTCTATATCTTTTCCCAATTGAAAGTTACACTTGTAAAATGTTACAAGCTAGCTCCAATAAACATCTATGGTAAAGATGGCCTTTCAATGGTGAAAAACAAAAAGCATAGTATTCCACTAACAGGACGTGTAAAACACACCAGCACATGTCCTACCTTTCACATACACTGCACCTTGCCTATGGGGCTACCATGGGCCTACCTTAGGGGTGACTTATAAGTAATAAGAGGACAGGGTTAGGCTTGGCAAGTGGTTGCACTTGCCAGGTCAACATGTCATTAAAAACTGCAAGAGCAGACACTGCAGTGGCAGATCTGAGACACATTTGAAAGGCTACTAGTGTGGGTGGCACAATCAGTGCAGCAAGTTCACCAGTAGCATTTGATTGACAGGTCCTGGGCACATGTAGTGCACTTTACAAGGAACTTACCAGTAAACCAAACATGCCATTCTTGGAGACCAAATAAAAACATAGTTTACAGTAGGAGCACTTGCACTTTAGCACTGTATAGCAGTGAAAACGTGTGCATAGACACTAAACCACCAAAGTGCAGAATACCATCAAAAACAGGTTAAAAAGCAGAAAGATTGGGGAAACATGCCAAAAGATACCAGGTCGGACAAAAATATGTCCATATTTAAGGTTTACATGATTACCACTTGCCTTTTATTTCACTAATGCCATTATTGTTGGGGAGGGTGAGCCATAAATGTTTCTAAAAACTGTGATTTTAAATACATGTATTGCTATCAGTGATATAATCTAATGTACTAATGTGAAACTCTTCCACATGTTAAAGAAATAGACTTGTTTAAATTTTGAAGAAATTGTATCATATTGTTACCTTATGTTTGTTGCTCAATATACATGCCAAACATTTTCATGGCTCAGTTCGTGTACGGACTCTTGGAGCCAAGCCAGGCCCATGGCTTAGTTCTAACTCGGCTTGCCCTCTTAATTTGCCTGCCCAACCTCCTCTATTTGAGACTTGGGCATAGAACATGGGGTCGTCAGTCATTTGTAAAATAATTTGTGAAAGGCGAGGACTAGAAACATGGAACCCTCTCCCATGCACTGATAACTCTCCCATCAAGACTTCTTGTAGCAGAGAACAAAAAGAGTGTGTGCAGGGAAAATACATGTAAAATAAGAGATTCCAGGGCAGGGACTCCAGGGTGTTGTCCTGTCCATAGTCAGGAGTTCCAAGGGAGAACTGCCATGCTTAGGTGGGATGGGCAAGAGCATAGTTTCAACAGGGATGTTTGGAGTGTGACACCCCTCAAATGCATTATTGGTCATGGGGTCCAGAAACAGGTCTACTATGCCTGTGTTGGTTTTTCTTGTTATTCTTATTTAACTAAGATGTTTTAACATGTTAGAGTTTTGGAATAGGATCTTAAATATATATACTGACTTGTTTACTAAAAAATTAGTAAATCTGCACCAATAGAAGTACTCCTTGAGTGGGTGCAAATCTACAACTTTTTGGAATTCACAACATTGGCAGTAGTTGGCTTGGAAAGCTGCCCCACTCTCAAGTTTCCAGGTATACTACTGGCAATAGGACACCCAAATGCTGATGGGGTGAATGACTGCAAATATTCTAACCAGTGTGAATGTCTCATGGTAGCATTCTAACCAACTGTTTTCCACCTAATGTTCTACTCTAGACAGCAGCCCACCAGATGCAAATCAGTACTGACCTTGTTTCTAATGGAAGAAATCCATCCGAACTATGGCCATCTCACCTCTCCACCCTGCAGCCTACTGCTTTTTAGTTGGGAAATTTGAGATTCACACCCTGTGCTTCTAACTGGCTAAGCTCGGCCACTGTCCTTGAAGGGACCAGTTCTCCATTTTTTACCAGTATTTTACCACTCTGACTTCACTACATTCTGGGCACTTCTGGACCTGCTTGGCCTTTTGCCCACCAGCGCAGCCTAATTATTAGGTCTTGCCTACAAGGCACATGCGCTGTCTTTCGTGAGACGTATTGTTAGCTGATGGCGGGCTTAAAGTCTGTCCATTGCTTACCACTGGTTAGCTTCATTGTCACTCTCACTTGTTTGCTTTTTATTTGTTAGCTTTTTAGCCTTTCCTTCTAGTGATTGTCCCTTCCCCAGGACATGGACGCACTAGCTCTGCCATTCCACTGCTCATTTTAGGGATGCTACTTTTTTATTTTTATGTAAACACTCCACAATAGTTTATATGTTTTATGGCTGTCTCCTTGGTGCTCTTGTTGTCTCCCCTCTGTGATCTAAGTTGCACTCTCTCTATTGCCTGCATGATTCTCACCTGCCTTCTCACCCAATTACTTTTTCTTCCACCAAGCACTCCGTTGCTCTCTCTCCCTGTTAGTTTGCCTCCTTCACCACATCCTCTGTGTTGGTTTCCCACATCCACACAGGGCCGGTTCTACGGCAGAGAGACCGGTGCCACCACACCAGGTGCTGACTTCAAGGTGCGCCGTGTTTGCAAGTTTATTTGGGTTGATTAGAACACCTGCTGTGGTGTTCCTTGCCTCCAGCAATTTCCAGGCAACAATAAAAATGTCAAGATAACTCTGGTGATTAATGTTCGTCCTTGATAGAGATCAGAGTTTTGTCTTGTTCTGGATTTGTCTAATCATAAAATAGCACAGTGGATTAATATGCCTGCTGCAAAGAACATGCGCCATGCAGGTCACACAGTGCATATAATGAAATAGGTAGGTCAGTTAGTTACTGCTTTTCCAAGAAACATCCTTTTTACTTGCAGATTATAAATTGAAATCCCAATATAGAACAGTGAATTATGATCCTGAACTGTCATCAAAGAACTGCATGCACACTGCAAGGTATAGTTTAGAGCATAGATTAATTTTACAAAAAGGATGAATTTGGGTAGAAATCAATTCTTATTATTGAAGGGAACCCCCAAATATGGTGTTCCGTTTTCAAGTCTTAGTTTGTGCTTCTCGAGACCAAGCACTCCTAAATTATATTGCTTACCAGTATGGATGACGTCACTCCTGCACCTTGTAGTCCTCTGGCAAATTTAACATTTCCTATAAACTGATTTACACATGTATGATTGATTGTCTCTGTGTTATGTGTGAGTGTGATGATTAGTGCTCTGAAGCCCTACACAGGTACGAGTGGCGCTATATACAGCTAATTAAATGCATGTGAAAGAGAGTGGTTATGGTGACTTGAGGGGCACTGTTAAAAGATGGTGGTGATGGAATCCATGGTGTATGTGGTCACCACCTCCACCATGCATGGTGGGGCACCAACAAACATTGTCACACCGGGCTCCACCAGCGCTAAAGCCACCACTGAATCCACAGCTCCGCATTGCTTCCTCCCTGCCCTTTGTGTTGCTTCACCTGCCCTCCCATTCCCTCGCCCCACCCCTTTCTCCATGATTCCGCCCACCCCTTGCTGTCTGTAGCCCGTGTTTCCTCTGTGAGCTTGACTCTCAAATAAACTGAGGACATTTGGATCTGCTTTTCCAGGAAGCAAATTGCTTGCACGACTTTTTTGGATCAACCTCGCTGGGGAACAAAATACCAGCGGTTAGGTTCCTCCTTGTGAGTTTTCTGCTATCACATTCAGATATATCAGATAGTAATAAACTTACACCTAAAGCCAGCTCTGTTAGTTTTATGAGGTCTTTTTAGCAGTCGATATAAAGGAGTAACAACACTGATTTTTTAGTAAATAATTATAAATGGTAATTTCAAAATGGTACATATGTGACCATCACTACGTGTGCTCTGGAAAGAGGCCAAGGATTGGAAGAGCAAGTAATCTCAATTCTGTTGAGGCCCAATGGCTCTCACTGACTTCAGGCTCAGCCCCTGAGCTCTCTGACGTACCCCATTGTGAACACCCTCCCACAACCAGAACTCCCCCAGACACCTTTATGCAACTCAGCTCACACGTTCCATACAAGCATTGGAAAACTCAATAGGTCAACCTCTTAGATCAGAGACCTCTTGGCTTTGTCAATAGTTAGTAAAGTAAATTCCAAGGGCAGCATAAAAGTGTACTAAAGCAAAGTGAGTCTGCAAATGTTAACAGGTTCAAAGCAACCTATTGGCCTTGCCAATGCTTGTTGTAAGTTCTTCTGTCTATGCCAGAAATGTGTTTTGTCCATGCTCCATTATAGCTACAAACACTGTTCTCTTTGTGTGACCATGTATGGGTTGTTTTAAATAGATTTTATCACTCACATTACAGCTCCTACATTGAAATGCTTTTTGTTCCTGAGCTGGGCCTTTTCACAGGTTATGGCTAGGGCCTGGAACATACTATCTCTTGTGCTGTGTGGCAGCAAGACCATAGCTCTTTTTGGAAACTTCAGAATACCTTGCTTCTATCCTCTCCATGATACACATGAGATGAGCACTTATTCTAGAGGCGGGACCCATGTACCTGTGCAGGCAAGCACCCTACAACTCTGTAATTCATTCATTCATTTATAGGGATGCGTCTTTTCTTGACTCAAGTACGAGACAGTAGTTGCTTCTATTAGTAACAGTTACAGTAGATCCCTAGATTTGTGTCAGTACGTGAGGGGCTCAGACAACTGCACTGGCTGCCAGTACTTAGGCGTGCTCAGTTCTAGGCTCTATGCACAGTCTTTAAAGTACTGAAGGGCATAGGGCCAGAGTTTTTTAGCATTGGAATAAAAAGGTAAGTGCCGGGCAGAGAGCTTCAATCAGCTGACAGCAAACTGGTGGTGGTGCCACGGGCAAAAAAGGCCAGATGGGGAGGATGCAGCTCCCTCGTCTGTGCGGCAAAAGCCTGGAACAACCCTGCCTGGGCATCTTAGAAACACACCAGAGCTTCTCTCATTCCGAAAGGGGCTCAAGACCTGGCTATTCATGGATTAACCCCCCGTTTAGCCCCGGATTCAGTATTTAGCGCCAGGACGCCCTAGGGCATAAGTGCACTTTATAAGCTCATAAATAAATAAATAAATAAATAAATAAATATAGTAGACTTTCAGCAACAACAAAATTTAAAAAAAAATCAAAAATTGTTGTCATGTTACTCATAGTAGGGTTCCTTCCATGACTGAGTAGGCAAGCAATCAAATATAGTACAAAAAGTATAAAAAAAATACAAGAATAATAAAAGAAAAAATACAACACGTCAATGCAAATGTGGCAGGTAAATTGCTTCTACTTTTGACGAATGAGCTCTGTTTTATTTTATAATGTTCTTGAAACCTTCTCTCTGTTTTGTCAATTTCGGTTGCTCTGTTCTTTACTCCTTTCCATGTGGTTTTGGCACTTTCGAAGAAAGACGCATTTGTTAAGTGGGCTCTGATCTGCCCTCCCTCGGAGAATATCAAAGCACAGTAAGAAAGTACTTAGTGCATTAGAGAGGAGCGATCTGCAGATAACAGCAAGGTCAGCACACGACGAGCTGAGAACCTGTCACCTCAAGACGTGTCAATATCTACAGCAGCTTTCCTGGGACAGGCGGGTGGGAAATGCAAGTCAAAGCAATACTGCCATCTCCAAACTGACACTGAGCTGACTATCACAGGAAAATGTCACAGCTTATTCGTAACTAATCTTAAGAGCTTTTTTTGAGGTTTTTTATAGCGTGAACTGGACCAGAAGGTGTCAGGGCGCTTTACTTGAGCACCAGTTGCGCTACAGACTGACACATTTATTGTCTTAGGCACAGGGGGGGGGGGGGGGGGGGGGGGGGCAGATTTACATGGACTGGCGCATCCCTGCATATTAGCAGGGATGCGCCAGTACCGATGAGACACGATATTCCACCCTTGCGCCACCACTATCCCTACGCCACGGATGCGCCGCGTTTAAAATGCGGCGCACTGTGGCGTAGGGATAGACAGATGCGTATCGTATCTGATGGCGAAAGGGCAGCGCATGTTATGTCATGTTATGTTATCTTTAATTTGTAGAGCGCACGGCTACTTGGAAATGTCCCGGCGCTAGCTTCCGAAAGAAAGAAATGCCCGCTCAACTGATTAAAAAAGCAACATTTTGAGTTTCTTCCTGAACAACAATGGGTTTTGAATGCTCCGCAGGGCTAAGGGCAACGATTTCCAAGCCAAACCAGCCCTGCGCACAAAGGAATTGCCACCCAGACGCTGGCGCTTAAACTTCGGGGTCTGAATCAGCAATTGAAAAGAGGACCGAAGCTGTCTCCCTGGCACATAGAAGACAAATCTCTTTTGCAGGTAAATAGGGCCGGTGTCATACAGGGCCCCATGCCCAATGGTCAGCATTTTAAATTTCAGGCACGATTCAACTGAGAGCCAGTGCAGGGCACGCAAATGTGACCGAACACTGTCCCTGGGAGACAAGCCCACGAGAAGTCTAACCGCAGAGTTTTGGACCACTTGCAATTTTTTTTACAAGGGACCTCGGACAACCAACCAAGAGGGCATTAGCATGGTCCAGGCGGGACAGAATTAACGCGCGAACCACTGTTTCTCCAGAAGTGTTAGGCAAAAAGGGGAGAAGCTTCCTCAGACTCTCAAGTATGCCAAAGCAGGTGCTGGACAATTTCTTCACTTGCGTCGCAAAGTTCAGATTTTCATCGAACCAGACGCTGAGGTTTTTTACGGCTCCTATTCTTTCAGAGGGACGGGGGAAACCCGGCGGCCAGAACCTTTCTTTGAAATCGAATTAAAGGAGCCAAACAGCAGCACCTCTGACTTCCCTTCATTACATTTCAGCTGAGCATTGGCCAACCAGTGGAAGACTGAGGATAAACAGTGTTGGGAGTCTTCACGCTTGGACATGTAAACAACAGCTGTGTATCATCAGCGTATGCCATAACCTTAGCCCCCAGAGACCTGCCAGAATCACCAGCGGAGTCACCACATAGATGTTAAACAGGAGGGGACTAAGTGATGAACCCTGCGGCACGCCTGTAGTCATAGACATGGACGCAGAGGCACATGGTGGGAGCCAGACCTGCTGCTGCCGGCCCTCCAGGAAGGAGCTAATCCATTGAAGAGCCTTGCCAGAGATACCTATAGCAGATAGGCGATTGAGAAGCAAGGCATGAGGGACAGTGTCAAATGCCGCCGAGAGATCAAGCATAACCAATGCTGCTCTCCCGCCGACATCCAAACACGCCTGAATCACCTCAGTGACCTCCAGCAACGCTGATTCTGTGCTGTGAAGCCCGACTGAGCCGGATGAAGCCTATTTTCCTCCTCAACGAAATTGGTGAGTTGGAAAGTGACAGCCTTCTAGCATACTTACGCCAAACTAGGTAGCAACGAGATAGGGTGGTAATTCACCGGCAACAATGGATCTAGAGAAGGTTTCGTAAGTAAATGAAGAATCAAGGCATGCTTCCAAGCCATAGGCACACAAGTCAAGCATAGTGATTTATTGATCATAAGATTCGCTTCTGTATTAATGGTGTCGGCCAAATCCGACAGAAGTCTGGCAGCACAGGGATTGTTAGGTGAGCCAGACTTAAGGGCCTTCAAAATTTTAAGGGAGCTGGCAGAGTCAACTTGCCTGAACTCCGGAAAGGTGGAGAGTGACTCAGCCCTGCTAACCGGTGAAGATAACGCCGCACCGAGATACCCAGGAGAAATGGATAACGATTCTTGGATGCTGATTATTTTATCCTTAAAGAATGACGCCAAGGAAGTGCACCAAGCATCAGAAACCGGTGTAACAGCCGCCTGAGCACTGGGGGCCAAAAAGCTCTGTACTATAGAGAAAATAAATTTCTTTTGCAATTGTTTTTTGCTCGTCAATGCGCGTGGCAAACTACTGACCTTTGGCCTCCTCGATGGCCACGTAATAGAGTCTTTGTTTAGCTCTAAGAGTGTTTTTATCAATTAGGTGATAGCCACCGGCATGCCAGGCTCTCTGCTATTTTGCACTTGTGTTTCAGAGTCCTCAGCTTGGAGGAAAACCAAGGCTTGGAGGGGGACTCTCTCCTCATCTTAGACTTACAAGGGGCGGACAAAGAAACAACTGAGCCAGTAATCCAATCAGCAAACTGGACTACGTTTTCCTTCAAATCCCCTGCAAGGGAGGGGCGGGAAGCAGCCAGCGAAGCACTGAGCGTCCCTGAGTCGAGTCTCCTGAAGGCTGGAGGACGATGGCAGTGGACCAGTCGGGAGGGATTCTTTAATGCCCAAGAAAAGAAAATGGGAAAGTGGTCGGACCAGGCAACCAGCCTCAGTCTCTTCACCAATAAAGGGAAGTTGGCCCCGATGATGTCTAGGTTGTGCCCTCCAAGATGGGTGGGAAAGAGGACTCTTTGAGAGAGGTTCGCCAAGTGGAACGCGTCCAAAAGTACTGAGGAATCAGACGCCTCAGCGTGGTCAAGGTGGATATTAAAATCACGAGAAACAAATACTTAGAGAAACGAAATCCATGATCTGCCAGTGCGTGCCCACAGGAGTCCAAAAAGTTCTTGGACGGTCCAGGTGGTCGATAGACCAGGGACCCCCAAGCGTAAAGTGGGCAGAGAATTGTATGCTAAAGTGTAGAACCTCACAGTCCCCAAAAAGGGAGGATGGTTCACTGAGAAGGGCCCAGTCATCCCTGAGCCAGATGGCTAGGCCACCGCCTCTGCCCACCTGGCGATCCACCCGATGGACTTTGAAACCAGCAGGTGTGGCCAGGGCTACTGTGGGGTTAGAGTAGGCATCAAACCACGTCTCAGTGACGAACAGAATGTCCAGACCATTGTCCATAATCAAATCGGCAACATCAACGTAATGCTTATTTACTGATCTGGCATTAATAAGGCAGGCACTAATGTTCCGTGCCTTAGGTGTGTTAACAAGTATAGGTGTTGCCGGGCGATCAGAAGCAAATCTGAAGCCACAGTCTACACAGGCAGAATCCTTAGAAGGCCCAGTGGACCAAACTCTGTGGGATGGACAAGAAGGGGTTTCAAGGATTTCAGCCCCTCACTGGTAAAGTGGATGGTGCTGTTATCGTCGCTATCCCTATCGTGCCGAGCAGAGCGACTGGCCCTGAGCGCTGACTTAGCGCGGCGGGTGCAGACGGGCTTGCCTTAGGTGTGCCTTCGGCGCACCATCGGCTCGCCTGCTGCGCTCGTCCGCTGAGCTTCCGGGCAGGCATCAGCTGTAAGAGGAGTGGCTGAAACTGGCGAGCAGCGTGAGTCATCTAGAACGCTGACCGCTAGCAACGCACGTCGTGTCCAAGATGGCCGCTGTCTCGAGGATTCTCCCCCAGAAGTACCACACTGGAGCGAGGGGGAAGGAGCACTCGCTTTTAGAGTCGGATTACAATTTTAAAAACAAAAGCGGATAAGAATGCAACGTCAGGCAAGTGACCCTACTGAAGTAAAAAATGAGATACAGATTTTGTGTATCCCCGAAAACAACCACTAACCTCCCCCCAAATTCCCACTAATACAAACAGAAAATGCAGTTTTAAAATCAGCGCAGAGAACAAGCGACCTTACAAGAAGCGCCGCTCTGCTGAATAAGCCCGACTAAATAGGTTTGCCTGAAGCAGGCTAGCAGCATGAGTCATCTAGAACGCTGACCGCTAGCAATCCGGGTCGCGTCCAAGATGGCCGCTGTCTCGAGGATTCTACCCCAGAAGTACCATCCAGGAGCCAGGGGGAAGGAGCACTCGGTTTCAGAGTCGGATTACAATTTTAAAAACAAAAGTGGATAAAAATGCAACGTCAGGCAAGTGGCCCTACTGAAGTAAAAAATGAGATACAGATTTTATGTGTCCCCGAAAACAACCACTAACCTCCCCCCAAATTCCCACTAATACAAACAAAAAATGCAGTTTTAAAATCAGCGCAGAGAACAAGAGACCTTACAAGAAGCATCGCTGGAGTCGTGTCGCAATCGCGACGCAACTGCAGCAATGTTCAGGGACGCCCATACCTAACGTGCTGCGCCTCTCCTTTTGCCTGATTCAAGCAGGCGTAAGGTTTCGTCGCAGCAGCCTCTGAAAGTGACGTCACTTTTACGAGGCTTTTTCCGAAGGAACGCTCAACCTGCAAACATTAAACCTGACGCAGGTTTAATGTGGCGCAGGGCTTTACAACATGACGCATATTTATTTATTTATTTACTGAGTTTATAAAGCGTGACAGCTACCCGTAAGGGTTTCCCGGCGCTAATTGACCAAAAGCAACCTGACACCAAACAAGAAAACTACTGATTAAAGAGACAGGTCTTCACTGCCCTTCGAAAGCAAGCATGGCTGTCCTCCGTACGAATAGCTAGAGGGAGGGAGTTCCAAAGTTTGGGTCCTAGAGTAGAAAAGGCACTACCACCCATTCTGGACAGCCTAAACTTGGGTACACAAAATAGGTGTTGAGAAGAAGAACGGAGAGAGCGAGAAGGAATATAGGGCTTAACAAGAGACTGAGGGTATAGGGGAGCTACTCCCGCCTTAATCTTGTGCATGTAGCTGAGGGCTTTGAACTTTACACGGCTTTCGATGCGGAGCCAATGGAGTTCCCTCAGACGCTCCGTGATATGGTCCGTTTTTCGGCAGCCGCAAAGGAGCCGAGCAGCGGCATTCTGGACTAATTGGAGACGGTGAGTGACAGCCTAGATGCGTCACTTTGTAAATAAGTCACAACGTGGATCATAGTTTACACCCCCGCTGAGTCACAGAAGTGACGCAACAGCAGTGTAAATGTGTTGCAAGACTCTTGCAAATCTGCCCTAGGGTGTTGTGCTTCCCTGCCGAGTCTCAAACCTGGTTCCCCAGCTGCGAGGTCGACTGCGCTAGCTGTTAGGCCACACCCTCGCAAAATGGTACACAACTGCTGTCAAATAAAGTCACCAAGCACGACAATCAGGTTCAGTATGAAATATTTTCTTTAATGATATATAATGGGGTCAGTAAATCCTGGAAACGGCCCTGCTGTGCAGCAGTGCCAAAAGAAGAAAAAAAGAGTTGTGATGATGCAGCCACATAATTTTGTAGATTCACGCATGCGTGAGAAAGTTTGTGAGCGCAGACATCATGATGAATGTACGCCTGTGAAATGGCTTGGGCAACATTTTCTTTAACCAATGAAAGATGGGTCAGTAAAAAAAAAACGTGAAAAAGAAGTAGTGGGGCGGCAGCAATTTGCTGCAATGTCCTCCTCCACCCAAAAAAACACAAATGAATAAAAAATCCAATGAAAAATAAATGGTGAGTATGGGGGGAATAGAGGAGTGTGTCGGCGGGGGAGGGGAAAAGGGAACCAAATGAGCACAAAAGCAATATGGGTCTGAGGTAGGGTGACCAGATCTGGAGAACCAAAACCGGGACATTTGGGAAAAATAGAAGAAGGACTATAATTTTTCATCCACGGAATGGCGCAGAATGACATCTGTCATCAACATAGGATCACAGAGGATGCATTAAGAAAGTAAATAAAATGTAATTTCTACAATCAAAACCATACCTATTAATTAAATTGCCTACTTATAACAGCTGCTAACTAGCAAACCTTTAGAACTCCCCAAAAAGTGCCTCTCACTGTTTTCAGTCAACCCCCTCTAAAAACCGGGATATGAGCCAAAATTTTCGAAATCTGCCGGGAAAGCTGGTAAAACACCAAGAATGTGTGGGCAAATCCGGGACGTCTGGTCACCCTAGTCTGAGGGAGGGAGTTTGGCAGAGATTGGGGGTTCAGAAAATGCAGAAAAAAGCACCTAAGAGAGAGCTTGCAACATGGAACGCCAGGCGGCAGGTATTTGGCATGGGTGGGTATACCGCATGTGAGGAGAAGCAAATGAGAGAGAGAATTTGAAAACACATGCTCTCTGATGGAGTGCTTTAGCAAAAAGAAATAAAATAGTTCCCTAAAAGTGACCATTGAAAGGATACAAGCAATCCTGTAAGATGGTAGTGAGGCTAAGCTCCAGAGGATGGACAAACACAAGAAGGGCAATCTGGGACAAGGAAAGTAGTCAAATAAAAAACAAGCAAAAAGGAGTGACAATAAATCCAACCCATGATATGAAATGGGGTGGCTGTAAGCCCCTGCAAATCCTTGGTAAACCCACCATAGATATTTTTAAACTCAACAGCTTGAGCTGTCTGGTAGGTGCGACAAAAACTGGTAATTGATCGTATTGCTGTGGGTTGTTATGTATTGGACGTGTGGGCGGTACAATGTGGTGTTATGTTATTTACCTGCGGTTAAAGTGCTATATAAAATCAGGTTACAGTTCTTGTATTGTAATTACATTTAGATAGCGCTTTCTACCCCTGAAAAGGTGTGGGAGCACTTTAAGCCAGTTAGCATGCTACTCTGGTTAGTGCTTAATCCAGTAGTTGTTATTGGTTATTGTTTATTAATAGGATTAATCTTGTGCTCCCAAGGAACCATCCCATGGAGTTACTTCACTTTCTTTGTGGTATATTAAATTAATAGGACTTAGGTGTTACCATTAGTGTGACCGCGTGCAAATGGTTGGTGGGATCAATAGAGGAGATTAGTTATTGTTGGGTTGTAGCTATGCGAGCGGTTGGGATTGATGAAGGGAGCTGTGAGCCATTTTCAGCAAAAGAGAGGATGGCACATCAGCATGCATGGGAGAGTAGGTCACCCTCAGAGATATTAAACCATGCAGGGGGTGTTAGGAAAGGACAGAGAAAATCGATAGAAGAGAAGGAAAGAGAGTACTCTCTAGTTTGAAGTAGTCGTGAATTTTTCATGCAGTGTTTAGTAGTATAGTAGGGTAGGCTTTTTGAGAGAGCATACAAACTGAGTATGTAAAACTGTAGAAGTAGACATTATTTTCATATGAAATAGCATATTGTACTTTAGCATTTCTATAGTGCTTACCGTTCCTATGTGAGACACCGAAGCACCTATTCACAAGGATTGCATGCTGCACCAAGAAAAGTAAAATTATGTAGAAAATTACTGACCAACAATGAAAACTTAAATCTAAGCTTGTTTAAAACACTTTCTTACACATGTAAGGGAAAGAAATAAAACACAGGGGTACATTTTCAAAAAATCTATTCAACGCAGCGCAGCAGCCAGTGTTGCTGCACTGCATTGTGTGACAGGGAGAGAGCAGGGCAGTGTCATATCTACTAAGGTATGGCACTTTCCAGGGGCGGCTCCTTCATTGGGGCGGAGGAGCATTGCTCCACTTAACCCCCCCCCCCCCCCCCCCCCCCAAAAGCCTCAGAGATGAAAAATAAAATGGGGCAGGGCTGCTGCTGACTGGCAGCAGCAGGTGGCTGTGCAGTGTTTAAAGTGCACATGTCTTTTTGGCCGCCCGTCTTGCCATGGCCAGCCACACATGCGCATTTTCAAGAGCTATAATCCAGCTGTCTCATGCTATAAAGAGAGCAGCACCAGGACTGGCCAAGGGAGCTTCCTGTTGGCCGGGCTGCAATCGGAGAAAGAAGATGTCAGGTGCAGAGGATCTCGTGTTCATCTTCAGATAAATATTTGTCTTTTCTTAATATTTTTGCTTGTGCATGCCCCCCTCCCATAGATGCAAGCTGCCACTGCCACTATCCTGCTCTCTGTCTAGTGCTGGCCCTCAATAAAGGCTGCCCAGTGCCAAGCACACACCTTTGCACCACAGTGCAAAGGTATCTGCATCATGTCTAGCATAGGTTTTGTACTGAAAGGGTATCCTTCCAGTACAAAGTACCATACTTTCATTCCTTTGCAACTTTCTCCAGATTGGTTGTGTGTCCTACAGTGCCGCACACATGCAATTTGGGATAGGTTAGGAGAAATAAAAGTATCTCACATTTTAAACTGCCAGCTTCATAAAAGTGTGATTTTTTTGGCACAAATCCCTTATTACCATTGTTAGTAGATAGTGCTTTGTATCAGAATCCATGGGTGGTTGTATTGGAATGCTCATGTATCACCCATGTAACTCACCCTTGCTGCAAAGTAAAGCAGAACATCACAAAGTGGTACTTTGCATTGCTTCCCAACATCTTTCCAGTGCAAAACAAGTTTTCAGCTGAAAAGCATATCCAAAATAAACACTTTGCATCACTTACGTGATTCAAACCCAGTGCAAAATGTTAACAGATCTGCCCCATGGTGTATTACTGCTTAAGTAATATGTGGGGTTGGGTATTGTGTGCTTAACGGCATCAAGAGAAGGCGCACAAACAAGGCAGTTGTTATGCATTTTAACACAGTTTTTTTCTAATAAGGATAAATATATTATCATAACACCTCAAGTGAGGGACTCAAATAAATTATCCATATGTGCCCTTCACCAAGTGTCACTAAATCACCAAAATGTAACATAATGTGTATTTGTAAAGCTCAGAGTCATCCGTGGGCAACTTGGTACTGAATAACAGATGTTTATTGTTACCCAACTCAATTGTACTCATTTTATCAACCTCAGAAGGAGGAAAGGATGAGTGGGCCCAGTGGGATTTGAACATTTGCCTATGAGGTCGAACACAGGTCCCTACAGTGGACAAATTAGTCCATTAAGGCACCAGACCCATCATATGAACACAATACCAAGGAATACAGGAAGCTGATATTTCCTCCATCATCAATTGCGTAATAAAAAAAAATTCAGGCAGAGATCATATGGTACATTATATGAAAATAACAATATTGTCTGCCCTGAAGCAACCAGAATATATCTGCAGTGTTGGAACAATGCTCACATTGTGTGCAAGGCATTGAGGCAGGTTTCTGACATTGTAAAAAAATACAAGATGTCCCTAGGTGGTGGGGGTATATACCCTACAGTGTAGACTGACCCTACCCAAAGGTTCAAGGGGTATCTACACTGTCAAGGACAAGATGGTATATCACTTAACATACACTTAGTTTTCAAATATAAGCTAACCGTCAGTCTAGGAACCCTGTCTATCAATCATCACATTATTCAGAAGACTATAAGCTTTACCAGTGTAAAAAAACAGTTTATTAAAAACAATACAATTACAGTTTTGCAATCATAAAAAATTTTTTATACATTTAAATAGACATCATTTATTTAAAAAACCCAAAAGGTTTGAACCTTTGGGTAGGGTCAGTCTACACTGTAGGGTATATACCCCCACCACCTAGGGACATCTTGTATTTTTTTGCATATTTGTTTACCCGGTCCCTCACTGGTCTTTAGGGTACCTCCCTCATTGTGTTGTGAGGTTTCTGACATTCACATGTATTTCCAATTGGATTGATGGACCATTCCTACATTTATATTTTTGCTAATTTGTGTCATTCTAATTTAATGGAATGCCTACTAGGAAGATGTTTTACCAGCCTAGTGTTATTTACACTAAACGAGAAACATAAGCAAAGGAGAACTAAGGGTACCAGTCAAGGAAGACCCCTGTCTCCCTTTCAGCAATATAGCCATTCATTTGTAGGATGTATAAGGGTCTCAAAGGCAGTGAATGGTCTGTAGGGGACAGGAGTGTAGCTTCGAGGAAGGGGTGTTTGAGGTGTTACACCCCCTAATAAATTAATTATGTAGTAAATAGTTGGGTGCAGGTGCTTTAAGTAGGGTATGGTGAGCTGGTTCTTGTATTTCACTTGGGATTTTTACATACATCTGCGGACAAAAACATACACTCATCTTTGTTTTAAAGGTCTTAAAATATTGTTATTTTACAATTTATAGAGTGTTATGCAACACTTCACTCTCCGCACTCCTCTCCATTCCTACTGCTCCTTAAGTCCCCCTCCTGCCCCGCTTGTCATATAATGTATTTAACCAGCATGACTGTTGGGAAATCTGGAGCTCCCCTGCTCCCCCCTCAATCTTACTGACCAAACTAAGCCCCTGGTAGGGGACCTCTAGTGTGGAAGATAGTGACTGCCTGAGAACTTCAAAGGAGGGAAGGAAGCTTCATGAGACCTTAAAAGGTGTGGGGTGATGCACTGGGGAGAGTCTTACTCTATGTGAAGCATGGATGGATAACTTATTTATTTGTTGATCTAAGACACAGATGCCCACTATTGCATAATGTTATCATCCTGTTATAGTGGTCTTAGGGCAACACCAGCACTTCACCAAAACCTACAGCACACCCAAGAACAGGGCCATCTTAACAGCATTATAGGCCTCGGGCAAAGCAGTGTACTGGGCCCTGCCTACACAACCACTCACAGGAATAAAAATGTTTAACAGAAAATGTGTGTTAAATTATGGTGTGCATGGGCCCCCTATGCTCGTGGAGCCCCCGGGCAACTGCCCATAGTGCCCAAGTTAAGACAACCCTGCAAAAAAGGGGTGGAAAATAAAAGCCTTCTGCTTGTCCATATAGTCTCAGTGTGGATGTTGTTTTCAGTTCTGTGATTCATAGGCATTTTTTGCAGCATTATTGATTTTATTTCTTCTAGGTAACGCTACATCAGGATGAAAGCAGCTTCCGGACAGTTGTCGCTGCTGCAATACAAGATCAACATTATAATGATGCCGGGTCAACACTGACCTGAGAGAAATCTTATTTTGTGCTGTTCACATTAAAATCAGGTTTGATTAGTGTACACATGCATTTCAGACTGTTAAGTTTGCAGCATAAAAGATTATTTCTCATAATTGATGTTGGCACATGGAGAGAGTGATACCCTTGGCACAGCTTCACAGCACTCCGCTGAGGCAGCCCTTCCAGGGCTTGGGTTGAGTAAATATTGGTAAATTGGTATAGACCTTTGAAAGCGGTTCAAAATTTGGCCTGTGCGAAATGTACATTACGGCGGCATATTTCTCGTAATTACGTGAATTTCCTGCTACGTTTGTTATGCGAAATACCAGAAATTACACTATTATGCCATTTTGCATAATTGTGTGCCGTTTGCAGTAAAAATGTATCCCGATTAGCTCAATTTGCTGTAAATTATGGAAAAGAATTACTACAAACGAATTGGAACAATAGAATTCAAGAGGCTGCTGTTTGCAGTACTTTTTTTTAATATTCATCCTCGCACCAAAAATTGATAAAGTGTAGCATTTTGTGATAAAATATAGCACAAAATGACTGATTTGCATTATGTATGATTTCACTTAATTTTGACATAATTTCGCATAATTATGCAAAAGCAAATTACGTGAATTTGGCACACCCCTATTCATGATACCAAATGAACTGGGAAAGTACTTTTGGAGGACATTCACTAAGTCGCAAATACATTTACTAATTAACTTGTTAAGCACTTACATTCATTCCTCTTCGGTTTTAAGAGGAAGAGTCATACTCCTCTGAGAATTATTCAAAGTGTACCTCGCACATACAAACACATTAATATTGTTAGGGGCTTATTGATGATCCCTTTGCGCCGCAGTTGAGTCACTTTTTGTGACGCTGCAGTAGTGTAAAAAATGCACCACATTTAGCTATATTTACAAAGTGATGTATCTAGGCAGAGGCGTCACTTTGTAAAGGCCTGCACTACATTATACCTGTGTCAGGTATAATGTATGTAGGGTGGTAGTTCCACAGTAAAAAAAGGCTCGTAGAAGTGTCAATGAGATGTCACTGTGACACTGCTAGGACGCCACTGCATCAAAGCCTTGCACCTGCTTCACAGCAGGCGTAAGACTGATGCAGGTCCTTTCACATGAGGCAAGCCCCATGTGAAAGGACACATTGCTGGAGTTGTATCTGTTTTCAGACACACCCCAGCAATACGTCGGGAATACTGACTTATCCCAACATCCCTCGCCACAGCCACATCACACCCCACCTGAGAGACCTGCACTGGTTCCCGATCAACAAGAGGATAACCTTCAAGCTCTTCGCCCATGCACACAAGGCACTCCACAACACCGGACCAAAGTACCTCAACAGACAACTCAGCTTCTACACCCCCACCCGCCAGCTCCGCTCCGCCGACCTTGCTCTCACCACAGTCTCCCGCTTCCGAAGAGCGACCTCCGGCAGCAGATCGTTCTCCCACCTCGCCGCCAAGACCTGGAACACCCTCCCCATCCACCTACGGCAGACCTAAGACCAGCTGACCTTCAGAAAAAACCTGAAGAACTGGCTTTTCAAGCAGTAGCAGCATTCCCCACCCCAGCGCCTTGAGACCCTCACGGGTGAGTAGTGCGCTTTACAAATGATATGATTGATTGATTGACATATCTGTAAATCCTTGCAACATGGAGCGTTGTACAGTAAATAGGGCACATCCATGGTGTAGCAAGGAGGGCGCACTTTTCATAAATAAGTGCCCTTAGTTTCCATATACATTATTGATGCAAAATCATCTTGTGCCCTGGGCACCCCCCAACTTTTTGCTGACTGATACTGGTGGTAACTGACTCTGACTGACTGACCCTGGGCTCTGCCTAAACAGGCCCAGGGTCGGTGCTATGCCGAAGACACATGTAGAATACAGTGAAAACACCTACATACACTAGGGTACGCTATGGGTTAGGGTACCCCTGTGATTGGCATGACCTCCCTTATAAGGCCCTAGTAAATACAGGGCAGGGGAGTTGAAACTGCCTTCAAGTTCCTAGTTTAGAATAGGGCAGGGTAGTTTAGGGGTCAGCAGCATTTTCTGCACTTGCATGTGTGCACTGCTAGAGCCTGAGGTCAGTTTAAAATCAGCCCCGTGTTGCAGAACTGCTTTTAAAATTCAAATTGCGCCCAAACCAGATATTTGTGTTTGGGGCACTTAACCCCTTCCGTGCTCCCGTCGGTCATTGGCTGACGGGAATACTCCCTCCCCAGTGCTGCCGTCGGCCAACTGCCGACGCAGCCCCGCCCACCCTTTAGAACGCCCGCAACGCGGCGGAACAACTGCCGCGGTTAAGGCGTTAAAAATGAATAAAATACAATGTTTGGGCATGGTAGGTACTCCCAGCGTCTTCCCTACGTGTTCCAGGGGTGGGGATCAGGTACTTATAAAGAGAATCCTTATAAAAAGCTTTTATTCTGTACTGGGTTAGTGAAATTGCACATTTCGGTCTCCACATTGTTGTAAAATGCTTCCCCAAATTGACTGTTGTGCTAGTAGCACTGTGAGTTGAGGATCTGCAATATTTATATATATATTTGACACCCCTAAAGTCTTTCCTAGGTGTTCTTGGGTTGTGGGGTCCTGTAGGTATAAACAAGGTCCTTGTAAAACCTGTTTCATAGACCCTGGTATTGGAGAAATTGCCCTGTTCATTTTTGCATTGCAGAGCCCCTGCCCATAGGTTAACATTTGAAAAGGTAATTAGTTATTAACTGGAGAAAGAAAATCCATAAAACTAGGATTAAAGGACTCAGTGGAATGGTAATGGTAAATCCAACAATATGGTATTGTTGAATTTATTCTAGAATGTACAGGCTAGAAGATATAAGACCTTCTTGGCTGTAAGACAAAATCCAGCCATCTGTTGCTCTGCCTTGATTGGTCAGAGATACTTGTATTAGCCTGGCTGCTTTGAAGAGGCGGTAAATGAATCCTGGGGTTAGGAAGCCTCTCTGGGTGGAGAGGTTGCTGGGCATAGGAATGCCAAAGCCAGGGGTAGGGGTAGTAAATAATGGTCTTCAATGGAAGGAGGAGACAACCTATAGAAACCAGTTTTCATTTACACCGCTCCTCTCTGCCTCGCAGCCAGATGGGGGATTAAGGAGGGAGGAATTCCCAGATGTACGGGGAGTGCACCTCTGCAGTTGAAGCCATCCTGTGGCTGGTTTAGTAAGTTCTGCTCCCTCTGCTGAAAATTTTGACATGTTGAATTTTGGAAGAATAGTGGGTTAGCATTTTGCCACACGTTGGAGGAAGTGGTCATGCTCTGGGGTGTTGCCCTGCACCTCATTGGGCAGGAGTTCCATCCTGATTGACCCCTGAGAATACTAAATAAGTTTCTGAGAGGGGCGGTGCCTCTCACATCTGCTTTTGGAACCTAAGAGAATCAGAAGGGTCCACGCTGAAGAGTTTGATGTGCATTCACCAGTCCTGCACTCTGAAGAATACGCCTTTTGCGCCATCTGAAACTACAGCCCTGTGGATCAAACATGCTTCACATGCCTTTAGACACATGACTGTTTAAAGTGTTCACCTGGTTTAAACGGAACCAACTGATGTGTAATTCTGAAAAGCCAGAAATTATCTTCTTTGGTCACAACCCAGGTGAGGAATGCGCAAATGGTGGCCACAGAATATGTCTCCCCCTGCAAGTTCTGCCACCTCGGCAGACATATCCATGAAGTCCCAGTCCAAGCAATGGCTGGCACCTGCTTCGGCCTTCTGAAAATGTTGAGGAATTTTCTTCCACTACTTCAAGTCCCTCATAGGAAAACAATAGTTCAAGCATTGATCATATCCCGGCTTGATTATGTGAATGTGTTGTACCTAGGCCTCCCTGACTATCTTCTTGGCCGTTTACAGGTGGTGCAAAATGCTGCAGCAAGATCCATACTTATGGTTGGCCTTAGGGCTCATATGAACCCCTATTTGAAGTCCTTGCATTGGCTCCAGGTGCGTAAGAGGGCACATTTTAAAGCTTTGGTATTGGCCTACAAGGCTTTTCACAATATAGGCGCCCTATATCTGAGAAACAGAATCAAGCAGTATGCTCCACCTAAAAGTATGAGATCTTCTACCCAGCAGCTCTCCCTTATTCCTAGGTTTTCTCGCTCTCGCCTGGGTGGTCGTTCTTTTTAGGTGGTAGCCTCACAGCTTTGGAATAATCTGCTGCCCGCTCTACGTCATGCCCAGGATCTCCTCAGCTTTCAGCAAGGCTTAAAAACCTGGCTTTTCATGCAGTAAAGTTGCTGTCAAGAGCGTGCCTTTTCTGTTCTGACACTGTTTTTTTTTGTCAGTGCCGGAACACTCCTGGGAGTAGCCGCGCACTTTATAAGTGCCCAATAACATAACATAACATAACATAACATAACATAACATAACATAACATAACATAACAAAAGGACTAAAGAGTATACTCTCTGCAAGCTACAGGTTAACAGAGCTCACCTGGACCATCACCACAAAGAATCCTCAGCCTGAAGTACTACCAGTGGATTTGTAAGAGTTTTGTCCAAGTGGATTGTGGGAACTGAAGTCTCACACTTTCAAGGACCCTCTTGGAGATTCCAGACCCTTGGATCGTTTGTGTGACACTTTGGGACCCGCAAGAAGAACTTCAGGAAGGAGTTCTAACAGGATACAGAGTGCTGGAGGAGGCTGCACAAGACTGGTGAGAGATTCTCCAGAACAATTGCTAAATGTAAATGTGTCCCTGTCAGAGGCAACGAAATGACCAAAAGTGGCACTGTTGGTTTCTAAGCACTAGAAAGTGACTAATCTTTAAAAATTCAAATCTCTGGTTCTCTGGTTCCCTACAGTGGATGTTTTTCGTTTTGATGTCATATAAAAGAAAAAATATTTCCTATTTTTATAAATTGGTGTTGTATTTTTATTGTGTGCTGTGTCTTGATTATTGACTGAATTTGTGTTTTTAAATGCTTTACATACCTGTCTTTAAAGTTAAGCCTCCCTGCTCGCAGTCAAACTATCAAGGGTTAAGAATGGGAATAATTTTCTAAGACTTATTCTGAGCCCTATATCGTGTCAGTGGTATTATTGCCAGTGGTAAATGCATAACTGCCACTACTAATAATCCACTTTCCAACAATTATGTACGGTTCCTTTTCTTAGTGATTCCCAGCTTAACATTGTTATACAAACAAGAGCAACAAAACTAGGCAAGCCCCTTTCATTCACTGCTAAATTCCTAGCAGCCACTTTGCAGAGGGGCAACTCAGAGGACTGTACTAACTGAGTAACGAGGCTCTGAATATTGGGGCCAAAATATTGAAGATCAAAATATCGAAAGGTACGTGCATATAGCGGAACCATGGATTTACTATTCCTAACTCCTTGAAGATAGACAATCAGCATGCTACAAACATGTGGAATTCATTATAGAAAGTTTTAAATTACTTACCTTTTGATGTTTTGTATTCTATAGTTTGTACTTGATATTTGCCTCCCTGATCTTCTGGGTTCGATATTCAGAGTGCATACCAACTCCAAGCATGAAGTTTTTGCCAAAAAAGAGAGGTCACAAATAAGATTGCTAAGGGAACATCAACCCTCCTCCCCCCATTGAAACTAATCATTAGTCACGTTTAAATAATAATCCATATTAGTAAAGCGCAAACATTAGGTTAAGGGTTGAAGGCGCTGGGGGCCGTCAGGGAGATTAAGTGAGCTACTACCAGAGTCACATGATGCTGAGCTGAGCTGCTGCCAGCGATCGAACCTTGGGGAATATTACCAAGAATAAGCGATAATTATCGCTAAGCTTGGTTAGCGGCTATCATTTTATCGCCGTGCTTCACCTATTTTTATCGCTTAGGAACCTTGCCATTATCAAGGTCTATCTCCTAAGCGATAAAAATCGGCCGAAATGCATGAATATCGCTGAAATGTCCGCGATATTCATGCATTACCGAGCTAATGCTCTTAGCCATGTTATCCAC
The DNA here is from genome assembly GCF_964263255.1 of Lissotriton vulgaris. Classification (NCBI taxonomy): domain Eukaryota; kingdom Metazoa; phylum Chordata; class Amphibia; order Caudata; family Salamandridae; genus Lissotriton; species Lissotriton vulgaris. The sequence continues at coordinate 981,639,213 of NC_141699.1, read as the reverse complement.
CTACCATTGGATAACATGGCTAAGAACTGCTCTGGGCAGGCGTTAGCTTTTGGAGATATTCGCGCTTAGCGCGAATGGGGCATATTACCAAGAATAAGCGATGATTATTGCTAAGCTTGGTTAGTGGCTATAATATTATCGCCGTGCTTCGCCTATTTTTATCGCTTAGAAACCTTGCTATTATCAAGGTTTATCTCCTAAGCGATATAAATCGGCCGAAATGCATGAATATCGCTGAAAAGTCAGCGATATTCATGCATTGCCGAGCTAATGCTCTTAGCCATGTTATCCACCTACCATTGGATAACATGGCTAAGAACTGCTCTGGGCAGGCGTTAGCTTTTGGAGAAATTCGAGCTTAGCGCAAATATTTCCAAAAGTAGGTGATAGGAGATAGCGATGTTAGCGACTATTTCCAGTCGCTAACATCTTGGCACACCCACTTTGCATGTTATTAGCGATAATTATCGCTGACATGCAAAGTGGGCCCCAAGATGATCGCTACCTCCTACTAGCTGTCGCTAACTGGTGTTAGCGACAGCTAGGTAATAGGGTGATAAAATTATCGCCGCTTTAGCCGGAAAAATTCCCGCTAAAGCGGCGATAAGGCCCTGGGAATATGCCCCCTTGAGCTGCGCGCTCCGAAGTCATCACACCTCTCTCACAAAATATGTCCCTTGTTTTGCCATACTCAAGGTAATTGCTGCATTTGAATGGCAACTTTAAGTTCCTGAAGAACCATTTTTTGCTAAGCGTTTGAATGTTACTGAAGCACTACAATAATAGAATTACTGCAGAAAGCAAATGCGCTGACTTTATCTACCTCGAAAGGCTAAGATGCTATGCCAGCCCAACTTAAGCCATGAAACTTTATGCTACAGAATGATCAGCACTGTAAGAACTTTAGCCCTTGAGCTTTGTGACCAGACTTCCTTATTACAAAATGGCCTCCTTGACAACTTTTCCCACATTGTTGGACATGTTGCTCACTGGTCTCATTGTGTGCTTACTTACCTCCAGCGCCACTGGAATTATGCGGCAGGCAGGAGAGGGTCAAATTATGCAGCAGGGCTGTGTAAATTATGCGGCAAGAAAAGGCAAATTATGCAGCATAATGTGGCCCATTTTGTAATAATGTTTCTTCAATATTTTGTATTTTTTAAACTTGGTAACACTGTATGGGCATTGGTTACACCTCATTATTTCCAGTTTAAAACCCAAATATGGTAATAAGCAGCACAAGGTGACCAGTCCAGCTTTGCAAAGGGCCTTCTAATGCGCAGAAATACATGACGCTGCGTTTTCACTAATTTTTTTAACCGTTTGAGGTATAAACATTTTTTTTGTTAACATCTGCAGATTATGCGTCAGATGGTGGATTATATGATAAATGCGGCAAATCTATATTTATGCATAAATCGCCACGGCCGCACCATTCCATAATTCGAGTTGCCCTGCCTACCTCATATTAATCTCAGCAAAATGATTGATGGTGGTATTGTAGGCTGGGGGGATATATGAGTTAAAACAATCCGTTGAGAGATCGATCCAGTTGCTGCCGGAAGTAAGATTTTTTACACTTAATACATTTTCTGGTAATTCCATCAGGACTTCCTTTACCCAAACATATTTGGTTAACAGCAAAACTGCAAGACCCCCTTTTGCAGGTAACATTTGTTTTTAATAGTGAAGAAGTTTAACATGTAGACAGATTTGGATTCTAATGTAATGGAAGTCTGTCGGCTGTACTGTAACAAAAAATGTGCATATTATTTATTTGTGACCCTGTTTCTCACACTGTAGGGGCTTAAAATTGGCCATGTCTCCCCTTGCTTACATCAGGACAGCACAGGGGGTGTCCCAGCACCCCGAGGATTCAGTACCATCACTGTGTTAGCTGACGCCCCTCACCCTGCCTCGCTCCCTGGGCAACTCCATGTTGTAGTTCCTAATTCCCCAGACTTCCATTCACAATGGCCTTCTTGTAGACAGTCTATGAGTAGAATTTTCCTTTTGTGCTTTTGCTTGTCCTTTTCCGCTTGTTTCCGAAAACCCAGTTTCTACACATTTAGAAAGACCAAAAGCCATTTCTCACTGTTAGAAATTGGAATATTAGTTGAGAGGGATGTCTATCCACCTCAGTTAATAATTACAATCTGTGTCCGGGTGAACCTTCAAAGTCACTAAATTAACCTGAGCTCAGTCACCTGGTAGCTATGGCACAGAGCAGACAGGCTTAACATAGTGCAGTTTTGGGGAGCATTTATGCAGTTCCAAAACAGTAGTAAAGCCAGAATGCAGAACAATGAAAATCCCAAACCAAATGAGAAAAATAGAGCAATATTTTATAAACAAAATGACAAAATCCAATAAAGGGACCTAGATTTTTTTTAATGTCTAATTAGAAACACCTCCTAAAAGCACAAATGCTGGATACACCAACCAGGTTCATCCTGGTCAAAGATTCTACTTTCTGGCGTAATCCTTTAAGTACCAATCCGCCGCTGAAGTAGAGTTCTAAATCCCCCCAGGACCCTTGGGGAGGCACTTAGAGACGTGTAGGAAGTCCGACAGGGCCTAACAGTAGGGTACAGTCAAAGTCCAGTTGAAACTGGTGAGTTGGGCTCATACAGGAAAAGCACTCTTGTAGCTTGGTATGACCTGTTATGGCCCTAGAGCTTATATAGGAGGTCAGGCAACTGACCCTTTGAGTCCTCTTCTGAGCTTCCGCAGATCCAGAAATTGTTCTGAAGTGCATGCGTTGAGGTACCACATTTACGCCTGGCATGAGCTAGTGGGTTGAAATGACTTCTTTGCCCACCATAAACAATGGGGTAAAAGTTCAAGGGTCAACCATACCCATACGGGCATTTTCAAGATGATGTAATTCTCGGCCTCTCTCACCTTGGGCTCCAATGTTGAGGGTGTGTGTTGGGCAATCCTATTTTCCTCCCACTTCTAACACTAAAGTCCAATTTGAGGGACCCACCTTGTACCCTCAGTAAACCTAGAGACGGACATCTGGCAGACCTGGCCAGGTGATTTACGGTCTGTGCACTTCTTTCAAAGTTTCTGTTGTTTCCATGACCACATTGTTAACCATGCAGTGCTGGGGAATCTAAGGTTGTACAATTGTTTTGGAAATTTTCTGAGAGTTTTACAAGGAATATTTCAGCCAGTGATTGTTTTTTATTGAGTCTTTTTTTGTGGTCCTTGGCTTTCTGGTGCAACAATTTTTTTTTCCTTGCCATTGGTTCTTGTCCTGACCACCATATTGGTCAGCTTGCTAGCACTTATGTGCAGGACATGCAACAGTATGGTCCTACCCACTGGCAAATATTTTAAAGAAGCACATTCGTAGGGTGGCCAGAATTTTAAAGCCAAAAACCTGGACATTTCACGAAAGTAGAAGGACTACAGTTTATTTCGAGCGGGCGCACAGAATGACAGCGCTCCTCAGCAGAGAATTACAGAACAGGCAGATAGAGCATACATAAGATGCAATTTTTAAACCCAGAAGCTTGCCTCTTAATTAGATTGCTTTCTTGAAACTGCTAACTATCCCTGCTTTGTAAAAGATAAAAAGCACCTCCCACAGTTTTCAGTCGCCCCTTTCTAAAAACCGGGACAGGAGCTAAATTTCCTAAAATTTGCCAGACAACAGGTGAAAAACAGGGACCGTTCGGGCAAATCCGGGACGCCTGGTCACCCTACACATATGGTATTCATTACGTATTATACTCATGGCTTGCGAGGGACAAAAACAGATCACACTTAAAAACTAATGCAAACAACAAAATTAATTTGTATATTTCTTTTTATATTATTGAACGAAGCCAGGGAAAGCTCATTGATAAGGAAGCAGTCAATGGGCATCTAGGTACTTACAAAGACCCTCCTCTAGACAAGTACCCCCTTCTATTCTATGGATACCAGGGCCCTTGAGTGGAAAAGTCCTGTCCGAGGACCTGTGTCACTCTGCAAACTTGTCCTAGCAGAAACTGTTCTGTAGAAACCACCCTTGCTTCTGAAAATGGAGCCAATGATGGTCGGGTCCCTGTGCGAGCCAGCAAGGGAGTAGCTTTGGAGTAAGTGTGACTGATGCGGGATTTAGGCATTTTACGTATATTCCAGATATAACACCAAATCGGTGCTGTGTGTACATGTTTTTTTAGCTTTCTAGCATGTAGTGGCATTTCAACTAAGTGTCGACAGGAATAGTGTCAGGGAGTCGTAACCCTTGGTCCAGATAAATACCCTTGGGCTAGGGCTTGAAACATTAGACCTCAGAAACTCAGGAACATAATTCCATTGAGTTTCATCTTTTCCCCCATTTGTTAACCATACCGGATAGAGGTACGAGTAAAACAGTTTTTCCTCCTAGCCAGGTATTTATAATCTTCCACTGAAGAACCCTCCCCACTCCTATTTTCTCTTCATCTTTTAGAAACAACACAAAAAGTGCTCCCACGCAACTTGTAGGTCGCAGCACACTCAGTTCCAGAGCCGAACGGGAAGGACTTGATGATGAAGCATGCCACCAAGTGGAAATCCTGGTGGGTGAGGGTTTTCTAAAGAAAACTTTCTGTTTTCCAAAACCCTGAAGTGGAAAGACAGTCTCAAGAGACAGACTGGCTCTCTTTGTTAACGGTTCTCTCTTCGGACAACAGGAGCTTCTTTTCCTCCAAGGCCAAGGCTAATTTCTTCTCCTCCTCCAATGTAATCTCTGCTGCTGCCTTCTTCTCGTCAGTAGCCAGCTTTCTCTTCTCAAAGGAAAGGGTAGCCAGACAGCTCCAAATTAAGGCCCATTTCACATGCCTGTCCTCCAGTTGTGATGTGGAAAAACTGTGGGTGAACACACTGCTCCATGCCCTGAACAATGCAGGTGATGCAAATACTTGGAAGACATACTCCACTACTATAGGGCCTCCTCAATGTCTTTGTCGTTTCCCTCTCGAACCTCATCCTCATTCTTGTCGGAGGTACACTGTAACTGATGGACTACCTCCTCGACACTGAAGGCACTGTCATAATCCTGCTTCTTCTACTGCATGTTCAGTTTCAGTCCCCTTTGCATGCACATCTAAAACTCCATGTGACCTTACATGAGGCACTCAGAGACTCATAGGGTCTCAGCCAAAAGCAGGGTACAGTCCAATTGCCACTGATCAGCTTACTACTTCCAGGAAAATACCTCTTGAGGTTTGTATGGCCCTCTAGCTTACACAGAACATCACCCAACTGATCCATAAAGTCCACTACTGCCTCCTGCCTTAAACTGAACGGGGAAAAAACAGAGCTGATGCTCCTGGGTACCCCCACGAATAACATAATCGACTCACTATGGCCCCCATGCCTAGGAACGGCCCCGTACCGAAGGATAAAATTAAAAGCCTAGAAATTTGGCTTGATAAGCCCCTAAATTTTAACTGTCAGGTGGCCAAGCTTTCTGCCACCTGTTTCGGCCTATTAAGGCTCCTGCGTAAAATCCTCTCCCTCTTACCTTTTGACTCAAGACAGACTATGGTCCAGGGCCTAATTCTGTCCTGCCTGGATTTTGGAAACGCCCTGTACCTGGGTGCACCCCAGTCTACCCTAAACAAACTACAAATAATTCAAAACTGTGCCGCAAGAACCCTCCTTCAAATTCCCCGTCGCTCCTCTGTCAAAACCAAACTCAGGGACCCACACTGGCTCCCAGTCAGGGAAAGGATCCAGTTCAAAGCAATGTGTATTGCGCATCAATCCTTCTGGGGGACAGGTGCCACTATCAACCAACCCTTGATAACCACCTACCACCCAACAAGACAGCTCAGATCAAGCACAGCCTTTCTGGCCCTAGTACCAAAGATAAAGAAGTCCAGATGCGGAGGTCGCTCCTTTTCTTACAACGCAGCTGGGCTCTGGAACTCCCTTCCCCTCCAACTTAGATCGGAATCCAAATTGCTCGTCTTCCGTAAACTTTTGAAAACCTGGCTGTTCAATAAACCCGACTAGCTCTGACCGCTGTTAACCAGGTGTGACGCCTGAGCGCTAGGATGCCTGAGGGTAGCTACCGCGCTATATAAATGGTCTTTTCATTTCATTTCATTTCACTACTTTGTCCTGGATGCCGGAATTTCCAATGAACAAGGCGACGTAATTTTGATTCCTCCATATGCCTCTCTTCACCCATCCCACACTTTGTGAATATTTTTATTTAAAAAAATATATTTTTATTGAGTTTGTAATACATAAAACATTACAGTCAAACAAACCCCCTCCCGCTAAACTGCCTTTTGTCGCAAAGCCAGTCAGGACAGCGATGAGACATTCCCCTTTCAGATTTGTACACAGCCATTTAGCCAACAACCCATAGCAGGGCAGGCGGCGATCTTGGAAATATCTACTGATCTGATCGGAAATGAGTTACACCTCCCCCTCCTATGAATCCCCCTCTGTATCTCATAGTGTGATATTCAATTCCTACCATACATGCTGACACACCGTCCCCTTCCTCCTGATGGCAATCTTGTGTCCCTAGTCCTCTACTGTAGCGTGAGCATCTTCCTTACTATTCAGGTATGACTGGTATAATCCCAAAAAGTTTGTAGGACGACTGGTGGGAGGCTGTAACTCGCTGTAGTTCTCCAACTGTGTACAGCTATATAACATATTGTGTGCCCAGCGTTTAGGTGTAGGTGCAGTGCCTCTCATCCAACAACAGGCTACTACCCTTCGGGCTATGAGCAGCCCCATGTCCACCAAACGCCGCATAGCTCTAGGTAGCTTCTTAGAGTACCCTAGAAGTGGTAGATTGGGATCTGGTATGAGATCTATTTCTACTGTGTAAATTATGTCCGTGAAGATCTTCTCCCAAAAATCCCATACGCTTGGGCATTGCCATGCCAGGTGTAGGAAATCTGCGTCTGGTGCATGACATCTCTCACACTCTGCAGTGTCACGAAGGCCATACCTGTGTAGCCGTGCCGGTGTGTAATACATCCTGTTTAGAAACTTGAAGTGCACTAGTCTGTGTCTGCCGTTCAGTGATAGCTTCCTAGTATTAATACAGCAGTATCTCCACATGTCATCATCTATTACTATCTGTAGGTCATTTTGCTATGCCAGTCGCGCTTTCGAGTATTTGTGCTCCCTATGCGCCTGAGACAGCTTATATAAGTTAGACAGTAGTTTCTGGGGGGCCTCGGTCTTTATTACATACGTGAGTTCCGGGACTTCAGGTGGTTCAGCCACATCTTCCCCCAGCAGTTCCACAAGAGCGCTACGCACCCTGTGGAATTGGAAGCGAGTCAATAGGGCAGTATCCTCACTGTTTGTTGTTGCCTGCTCATCTATTACTATCTGTAGGTCGTTTTGCCATGTCAGTCGCGCTTTCGAGTATTTGTGCTCCCTATGGGCCTGAGACAGCTTATATAAGTTAGACAGTAGTTTCTAGGGGGCCTCGGCCTTTATTACATATGTGAGTTCCGGGACTTCAGGTGGTTCAGCCATATCTTCCCCCAGCAGTTCCACGAGAGTGCTACACACTCTGTGGAATTGGAAGCGAGTCAATAGGGGAGTATCCTCACTGTTTGTTGTCGCCTGCTCCCACGTTTTGGCCACTCCATCCTGAAACAGGTCTCCAGCAACTTTAATGTTTAGCTTTTGTAGCGCATGTACCACTCCCCTCTCTTTGATGGGAGGCAACCACTGTGCCCAATCGACAGGCATTATGGGAGAGTATAGTAATGCTCCTCCCTGCAGCTGCAGAATACTGTGCCACGCATGATTCGTAGCTGCGATCGAGTCCAGGATGCCAGTCCTACGATCTACTGGTTGGAAAATTGTGGTTGGGAGCGAGAGAGGGCTAGCAAAGAGTGTTTCCATGCGGACATGCGGAATACCGCCATCCCCGTGGAGTCAGGTGTGCAGATGAGCGGCTTGAGCTACTCTGTAATAAAGCTCCAAGTCTGGGGCACCGAGCCCACCCATGCTGTAAGGCAATGTGCGTAGCGTCCACTTGGCTCGGGGTTGTTTCCCTGCCCATGCCAGTTTAATCATGAGTTGCGTTAGTCGTTGAAAAACACTTTGTGAATATTTATTTCACTCTTGCAAGTGCTTTTTCATGCAAGCTTCCTCCCCTTGTCATGGTTTTTCTGTGTTCTCTTTCTAATTATTTCTCTCTTTCTCACTGTTTTCCTACCTTTCTCTTCCTCCACCTTTCTCTCTTTTTTCCTCATTCTGTAACTCAAAATGTGATGCTAAATAATAAATCCTGGTCCCCAAAAATGAGTGTAGGTGTGTGTACCACCTGAAGTCACTGGCACAAATTAAGCACCCTGTGACTGTGGAATGGAGGATTATGTGAACCTGCCCCAACAAATCACATTCAAGGTGATGGAGTGAGCTAATACATAGGTTCTGCATACGTACATTTCTTTAATATGATGAACCATGGCTCCGTCCATGCACAATTTTGTGAAGGATTCTGTAACAACTTTTGAACCTTACCAGAACTACAAAACAATCAAGCATTCGCAAAGCCAAAAGTCTGGACTCTTAATAGCCTCTCTTCTATTGGGTTTGCCAATAATTGTTGTTGGTCGCACACTTGAGCTTGGGTTAATAGTAATATGCATGCATGGCTGGCAATCTTGTGATGGATTTTCTTGTAAAGAAAACCCATTTCAAGATGGCCGATGATGTTCATTAACACACAGTGATACAAGCGCATGGCTGCATCATTGATACAAGTGTGCACTTACACCACGAGGATGGCCATTTTAAAATTACCATTCTAATATGGGTGCACGCCATGTTAGAATGGTGCACCTGACTCAAGAAAATAAAGTGCATACTTTAGCTGCACTTTGCAGCTGTTGGGCCAATATAAAAATAAAGCAATACATTTTTTTTAAATAATTGACATGTAGACTGGCGTGTGGAGCATCACGGGTAGCAAAAAGCCAGTCTAGAGGGAGGAAGGAAAAATATGTCAAACAGAAAGAGCAAGGGAACACATGCCCTCCAATGGAGTGCTCAATTTAAAAAAGTCCCTGCAAGTATGCAGCGCAAGGATTCAGCTCACCCAATCAAAACACTGTGAGACAAAAATGCTCCTTGGCGGGACAAACACAAGAATACAGAGGAAATCCATCAACTCAAAAGAAGACAGCTGAGGTAGACAACACAGCTGTGGCTAGCTAGACCTACTGCCACGGTGCAGGTAATAGCAGGAGGATGGCGGCCCACGAATGACTTGTTCCCGGGAGAAGGGAGGCAGGGTGTCCAGTGGCGGCTAGCAGAGGGAGTGCTGGTGGCGGTGAGGTGAGGTGGGGGAGGGTGGGGGGGTAGTGGAGTCGGATGTACCACGGCCAGTAGTAAAGTAAGTAAATAAATAACTACAACTATTTACCTTTTGCTCGCTGCATTGACAACTTGGCAGTGCAGGCAGCAGGCCCGGACTGGCCGTAGTGGGCACCGGGCAATCCCCGGTGCGCCGTACGGGTGGGGGCTGGTTTTTGGCCCCTGGGGGCTGATTTTGTTACAGGGCCGTTTTTGCAGCATAGCTGCAAAATCGGCCCTGTAACAAAATCGGCCGAAAACCGGCCCTGGCAAAGAGCTCGGCGGTGGGGGAGGGGCAAGCACTCTGCCAGGGCCGGTTTTGGTTCCCAGTCCGGCCGTGGCAGGGAGCACAAGGTAAATACGTTTATTTATTTATTTACTTGCTTCACTCCTGGCCGTTGTACATCTGCCCGACCACCCCGCATCACTCCCTCTGCGAGCCGCCACTGAGGGTGCCCGATGGACGATTTGTTCTCGGAGGCTGAGGGATTATGGTAGTCGACAGACATGACCAGTTCACCTCCGCCGCCCTAAAAAGAGTGCCAACGGGGCGGCCCACACAACCAGCTACGCCACTGCAACACAGCCACACTATCATGAGAAAGGAGCTGACCCAAAGCATACTGTAAGTATATTATATGTATTGGGAACAATACTTCTGCATACAGACAGCTAAAGTCGTCTGAGGTCGAGACCTCAAAGCAATACTTTTCACCGTGAAGGTCATATTAGTATATAAGATATTTAAATTATGCCTAGGATGGGACACTTTAATTGCTATTTATAGAGAAGCATTGATAGAGCAATTGCTGAATTTTTCACAATCCTTGTCATCTAATTTAAATCAGTTAAATTATCAAGTAAAAGTACAGCCTACACAGACCAGCAATTTTTATTTTCTAGATATGCCCAGCAGATGGAGGTAGCTCATCATTTATTCATAATTGCTATGAAGTTCATGTTTACTTTGTGACAGTGTTGAAGCTTCTCTAATATGTCTCATGGCCGTGTGGACGTGGTATTGTACGAACAGCACTTTGAAATGTCTAAACAAAATACTAGTTCCCCCTCCCGCCCCGCATACATTTCAAATGAAAAAACATTGGCCGACGAGCTGCAATGAATGACAGAAGGATGGAACAAATCATAAATCTCGAAGCAAATTACAGGATATTATTTCATTTAAAGGTTCACTGAGACACCTCCATGTACAGGCCTTCCAGCGGATTATAAATATTTATATACAGTTTTCATTAAGCGCTTACTGCTGGCGGTATTTCTAGGCGCTCCTAATTACTAAAGATAATGGAAATAAGGAACAGGTAGATAATGTTCTTTGAAGTTCCTCTGACAAAACTCCATCACCCAACCCTCGTCCCTTCTTACTAAATTAATGTTCATATGTACAAAGACGTGGCGGAGTGAGGCGTTAGCCCTCATCGCTTAACGCCCCGCTCTGCCACTTCTGAAACGCAGGGCTGCACCATATTTACAAGGATATGGTGCAGCCTTGCATTTCCCCCTGCGTTGGCGCTACACTTAGCAGTGTAGCACCAACACAGGCACCCTTGCACCATAGTGCAAGGGCGTCTGCGTGCAAGGGTGGGGTAGTGTTTATGTGTAGGAAGGTCCCCCTACCTGCACATAAACAATCCTGAAATCCCATTTTGTCACTTCTATGGGTGCTGCTTAATGCAGCACACAAGGAAGTTACAAAATGTCATTTTGTTTAAAGATTGTTTATGTGCAGGAAGGGTCACTTTCTTACACATAAACAATCTTGTGCTGCACAAAGCAGCACACACGGAAAAAGCAAAAATGAGGAGAAATAAACCATTTCTGATCGTTTCGCCAACTTAAGACCAGGTTTTTCCTGGTCTTAATTTCGGCGTTACCTCCTATTTACGCTGCCCTTGTAAATAGGAGGCAGCGTCAAAATCAATGGGGGTTGCGGTGGAAGGCCCATTGCAACACCCACTGCCCACCCCTTTCATGCTAAGCGTAGGCAGCCTTATTTACACGGCAGCGTTAAGCCACGTTAAGTGCCTTAACGCTGCCTTGTAAATAAAGTGAAGCCCCTATCGCAAGGCAGCGTTAAGCCACGTTAAGTGGCTTAATGCTGCCTTGTAAATAAGGTGAAGTCCCTATCACCAGAAAACGGCACAAAAGGGACGTTCCCGTGTGGATAGGGGCTTGCACATATGCCCCTAAGTTTCTGTGGTAGTCTCGTTCTAGTGTATGTGAGGAATCAGCATCGGCTGATGAATGTTGAAAGTAGTGGGACATAAATACTTAGGGGCAGATTTACAAGAAACTGAAGAATCTCTGCATTTAAGCAGAGATGCGTCAGTTTAATTGCGTCACGCAAAAAAGACCTTGTGCCACTATGGATATGCCGCATTTACAATGCACTGCACCGTGGTGCAAGGATTGACAGATGCATCACATATCTGTTGGCCTTAAGGTAACGCATTGCTGGAGTCGTGTCACAAGCACGAAGCAACTCCAGCAATGCTCAGGAATGCCTATTCCTATTGTGCTGCGTCACACCCTTATGCCTGCTTCAAACAGGCGTAAGGTTTCGATGCAGTGGCGTCTTAGAAGTGACGCCGTGAAATCTTGTAGATTTCACTGCATTACTTTTATGAGGCTTTCCTGCGTGGGAACCGCCACCCTGCATACATTACACCTGACGAAGGTATAATGTGACCCAGGGCTTTACAACGTGATGCATCTCCCTAGATGCGTCACGTTGTAAATGTTTGCCACGCTCCGCCACTTCTGAAACGCAAGGCTGCACCATATTTACAAGGATATGGTGCAGCCTTGCATTTCCCCCTGCGTTGGCGCTACTCTTAGCAGTGTAGCACCAACACAGGCACCCTTGCACCATAGTGCAAGGGCGTCTGCGTGCAAGGGGGGTAGTGTTTATGTGTAGGAAGGTCCCCCTACCTGCACATAAAGAATCCTGAAATCCCATTTTGTCACTTCCATGTGTGCTGCTTAATGCAGCACACAAGGAAGTTGCAAAATGTTATTTTGTTTAGATATTGTTTATATGCAGGAAGGGTCACTTTCTTACACATGAACAATCTTGTGCTGCACAAGGCAGCACACATGGAAAAAGCAAAAATGAGGATAAATAAACCATTTCTCCTCATTTCGCCAACTTAAGACCAATGTATTCTAATGTAGAAAAGCATTGTTATACGGCTTCCACCCCCTTATAAAGCCATGAAACCCTTCGATTTGCACCAATGTCAGTAGGAGTGTATGTTTGGTAGGGTCTGGACCAGTTCTGTATTACCAAATAGGTAAAGTAGAAACCAGCCTTTGGGCCCCAATCTTTTTAGGGGCCCGCGACAACGGATCAAAATAATATTAATTTGATCTTGAAAGACAATTACAATGGAGATTTCTTACATTATTTCCAATTAATTCTTGTAAAATAACATTAATATTTGTTAATGATTACTTTTGTATAATATAATTGGTTTATTAAAATTGTTTGTTAATAAAATTAAACATATATGTCGATAGTTTGCGAGTGGGCCACCAAAATTTCGACTTCCTAGGGGCCTCCACAGGGTTTAATCCAGCACTAGTTTGGATGCTTGCAGACATTCTCTAAACGGTGTGAACCGCTAATATCTGCAATAGAGTATAGATGGGACACAATATTGAGGATAAATTATTGCATATTGACAAGTAAGTAAGTAAGTCTAAATTTTCAATGCCTAACTCCAAATACATGCGTCTCTGAGAAATATATCTTCAAGCTACCTAGACGTGGCGTTAGGAATAGTAAATATATACTTCTCTATAGGTCAGAGCTCTTCAAACTGTGGGGCACCCCCCCCTGGGTGGCCGTGGAAATGTACCCAGGACAGGTGCAAATGGGTGTGCAATTACATGTAAATGAAGATAGCCTGGAAGCCCAAAGGCGCGTTTCTAGGTTGTCTTTATTTACATGCAGCAGTTAAAGCTAATAAAAATGTGAGAGGACCTGCTACTCTGTGGCCTGTGGCAGGGTCAGTGAGTGTGAAGTCAGGGTCAAAAGCATTGCTAAAAAGAAGAAAAATTTTGGCATTTTATTGGGGTTTTTTTTTCACCTGCATATGAAAACATACACACAACTCACATGAAAAATAAATGCAAAGTTAAACCAATCAAATTTTACCTTATGAAACCTCAGTTGGCTAATGTTACCACTGCAGACGTATTCGTGTGTAACCAGAGAGTCAGAGAATTAAATCTTGATTATTGCAGTGAGAAAAAGTGACTTGTTTATAGTGCTACGAGGTCCCGGTCTGTGACGGAAAGCACAGTAAGTGTCAATATTTAAAAATTGTATTACACTTTATAAAACAGGCTGCTGCAAAATACTGTATAAGATGAGAATAAGTGCTTATAAAATAAACAATTTAGTGCTAAGCATTTAGACTATATTGAGTGTAACTATTTTTATATGAGTCCATTAAAAGGGTGCACGCCTTTTAATGGACTCGTATGTTACCTCTCAACAAGACTAAATAATTAAATAAAACACTACACTGGCTACAAATCAGCCTTTATATTTGGTGATTAACCTCTGCACACATTTACATTTCTTTCAGGTAGTAGCCTTAGTGAGAAGGCATGTTTCTTCTTTAGTTTTCCACTATCTGTTTCACAGCACAGGAAACCCCCCTCACCCCGCCCCATATGAGTGGGCTCTGGAACCAGTTATGGAAGTCTTGCTGTGAAAAAGAACATGGGGTGCATTTTTCAGGCTAGCATTAGGGCGTAGGTCACCATTGTTGCGCCCTGAACAGAAAAGGTCCCCATCAACGGGGGGGGAGGGGGGTGCTTTAGGCTGGTGCCTAGAAGTAATGATCCTGGTGAGTGGGCAGCTTCACAGAGCTGTAGGTATCATTGGTGCTGCAGTTGCATTAGAGGGCCAGGGCATACCTGCAGTGCCAGTGTTTCTTTGAGCCGTAGAGCAATGGTCCAAGGGAGGGGAAAACACGAAGCAGAGGAGGCACCTTGATTTGGGTATCAGGGAGATGAGAGGGACACTGAGAGATGGGATGGTGTGAGATGGGAGCCCATGTTGTTAACAAATGCCAGAGGCGACAGCAAGGCACTACCTATAATTAGTGAAACTGTCACAGTGACACTTTTGCCCAAGGGGCACACTGCATCTCAATTATAAATGTTTTACAATAAAAAGTGAGCAAGAGGGTCATTTCTGTTTGTAGCATATGGGCGGATGGTGCCCTTGGCACAAAATAGGGGGCATTATCTTGTAGCTCGAAACAAGACCAGAATTGTTTCAAGATTGAAGTCAGACATGGTGGGGAAGGAGTGAAAGAAGATGAGATAGCCTGCTTCTCAGGGCTACAGGCATCATTAGTGCAGCAGGAGGAGTGCATTGGAGCTCACAGGCCCCCAATTATAGGCAGTAGTGTTTTTGATCAATTCTGTTCTTGTTTGATGCTGTTGCTTTTGTATAAATTCTACTTTTAGTGTGGATTACGAGCTACAGAAAAGTCCCCTGAAATGATCTCATGATCCCCACCCTCTGTGATCACCACTCCCCCTCCTACTTCCCAAATCCTTGCCATTTAGTTTGGAAGAGGGCCCAACTTCAAATCATTTTGCTTAGGGGGCTCAGAGAAATAAAGTTTGAAGACCTTTGCTATAGGCGCTTATTTTTCTATATTCTGTCCACAAAATTCTGGCAGTCGCAATTTCATATTGCAGCCCTCTAAACATGGTGCGATGAAAGTAACTGCACATAAACATGAGTTGTCACTGAGACTGTAAGAATAGACATGGTTTACTAGGCAAGGCTGGGACAGAGATTGCATTGCGAACACATTATGCCCCCGTCTCCAACAGATCAGGGCTCACAATGCCTGTTGTGAATGTGAATGCTGGAATGCGGGTGTGCTGTCCCTCTCAAGCCTTCGTCTTCACGAGCAATATTTTGCAATGAGTTTGCAGGTTGATTCCTGCACCTTAATGAGGTTGAATGGATAAATAATCTTGCAAACACTCCTTTTATCCTGCAAGTGGTGTGAGCATCCCTCACTCTGGAAATAGGGGAACTGATTAAAGCAATAGATAGCCTCTACCCACCAATAAGAAACAAAATGTCTCGCAAGCAGGCACTGTCTCATGAGAAACCTAAAAATGACGTCCCAGATTTACTAGCACTTTGTATTGGGTTTGCGTTACTTTTGTAATGCAAAGTGTTGTGATGGCATTTCTTTTCGACGCAAATCAGTATTTGCATTGGAAAGTTGGCCAAAGTAACGCAAGGCAGTGATATGCACAGCTTTGCACTTCTTTGCATCCAGGTGAAACATGCGTGTTTGATCAAAAATGTCCATCTACTTACATTGGTCGACAGGGATTTGCACCAAAAATGTAGCCCTCCTCATGGCAGGCATAACTGTAAAGCAAGTTTAAAAACTCTCCACATTTTTCTAACTGTGCATGTTTGCTGCACTATACAGCACACATAGAAAGGGGGAAATTATTATTGCAAAAGTTTTGTACTGAAAGGGTGGCATTCTAGTAGAAACCCTATGCTTGACTGAACACACACATCCTTGCACTAGGGCTCAAGTGTTGTGCTTTGGCACATGACAGTCTAAAGTGTGCCAGTGCTGGCGGTGAGAAAAACAGTGCAATACCTCAATGGGAAACATCCTTTACAACGAAACTTTTTCCACGCAGTTCCTTTACAACGCAGAAGGTACAACGACTTGCGCTGGAGGAGGCTGTAGGATAGGGAATAGTTTAATTTACTATCCAAAACCTTCCCTACTATCCACGGGGACTGGAGTTGGAATAGTAAATTAAACTATTCACTATCCAGCGCCCCCCAATGCCAGTTGTTGTAATGACTTGCGTTGTAAAACCTGCGTTGTAAAGGCATGCGTGGAAAAAGCATGCGTTGTAACGACATACATCCAAAAAGGTTAGTGATTTTGCTGGGGTTCTATGTAAATTTACATCCTGTTTTCACTTCTTCTTTCCTATCTGCATTACTCCAACATTTACAGTTTGTGGAAGACTCTCCAATCATGCAAGCATATCTTGTGAGGCACAACGCAACACAATTCAGAACTATTTGAAAATCTATCTTTAATATTCAATCATTGTTTTTTTACAAATGTAGACAAGTGTGTATCCGCCTTTGGGATGAATTGAAAATATATCCCAGTCTCCGTCTATGCCCATCACTAAGAATAGTGGAGCAAAGGTTGTCTATAGATAAAATGCAAGGACTCTACGTCCTATTGATCTGATAATACTCCCAGAAATAGTAAAAGTTGGTGTCTTGTTGCTGCTCTGCAGGGCAAGGTCTATTTTTAATCGACAGGATTATAATCAACATGTGTAGGGCAGTGCCCAGATCCCATCAGCAAACTATCATGTCTGGCACCCAGGCTGACCCCGGAAGACGAGCCAGCTTTGCAGCTTTTGAGTCTGAAATATGACTAATTATTATGTTAATCTAAATTATATATAGCAGTGGACACATGCATATATCTCGTTAGCTGCTTCTCAAGCAGGGCCGGCTTTAGCACCGGTGGCACCCGGTGCGGCACTCATATTTGGCACCCCCACACCCATGACCGCCTCTTCGGATTCTCTCATTACCACTAGGCAAAAGTGGCCTCATCTCCCCAATCATAAGTTATTGCTAAAAACAGCCCCCCCAGGTCAGCACCCAGTCCTAAAGCCGGCTCTTTTCTGAAGGTTACATCTCACCATGAGATTTAACCATGAGAGTCAGCTAACGAGACATATGTATGTGCTCTCTGCTATATAGAGTTATGTCTAAACATAATGTTTCTGTTTTTTGTGCCTTCCTGCATTTCTCGTTGAAGACAATTTGTGGGAATAACTTTCAATAAGAAATCATATAATCATGAAGCGGTCGGCAGATGCAGCCATATTAATAAATGCGAAAAATGGTAATAACTGTGATTAATACTAATGATAAAAGCAATAATAATGATAATAATAATAGTAATGCTACTACTTCTACTACTACTAACACTACTACTATTACAATTATTATTATTATTAATAACTATAACAGTAATACTACTAATATTAATATATATTATTAATAATAATAATTACAATTATTATGTATACTAATAATAACAACAATAATATTAATAACAGTACTACTACTTCTTAAAATAACAATATTAATAACAATAATATTATTAATACAAATGCTAATAATAATACTAGTACTAACAATATTAATCATATTAATAATGATGCTAATACTAATAATAATTAAATAGTACCATCAAGAATATTAATAATAAGAATAAAATAATACCTCACTTCAATTCCTATACTTATTATCATAATAATTAATATTATCATAATTATTGTTATTAGCGATAATGATCATAAAACTAAGGGTAGGATTTAGAAGATGATTAATAAGAGTAAAAATAATCAAAATGGTAAATCTCAGTTAATTTTCATTTTTAGTACAAATACATTCTGACTCCAGAGCATGCTTGTAAGAAAACTGCGTCACTAGTTGCAGTTGCAGTAAACTATTAAAAGGAACTAGTGATGTCGCTGGCCTCTTCGATTCGAGATGTGGTACTGTAGTGTACACGGTGTTTGGCCTGTCGCCTCAGGCCCATTGTCACTTCCGGATGTTGAGAAGATGAAGAAGTGAGAGCGGCACTGCATTATGTCTGTCAGGCGGATCGAAAGACTCACTCCGTATTAAGAGTTTGAAAAGCTAGCACGGACTGAGAGCAGCAGGTAAGTGGGGCTAAGAGCACAAGCCTCTAACAGCATTTCTTGCGCTTCACACACCTGAGGCCTGTATAGGGCACACTTTCCCTGTTTACGCCACAGTGCACCTTAAAAGAATTATGCAGAATATGCTGCCCCCATGGCAGCCGTGTGTTTGCACATTCAAGTAATATATGGTACAGGCGGCAACCTATCTGCACTTTGAGGAGGAGAGAGAGAGATCCCTTTGCAGGCGGGTGAAGTGAGTGACTACACCCGCAAAAATAATGGAACCCCCTCTATAATATTTTTAGGTCAGGGAAAAGAGAAGAAGGCAAAACATAAATCAATATCACAATATTTCCCTCATTGACCAACAATTTTTCAGATGTACCAGTGACCACAAAACTTATTTGTATATCAAAATTTTAATATATTATTTTTTTATTATTTTATAGCATGTCATTTTTTATAATTAGAAAGTAACTTTTTGCAATTTAAGAATTCATTTTTTATACAGTACATTAGTATCTTTGGTACATTTTCTTATTTAACCAAGACAATTATAGAACAAAATCCTAAAATTTGATTATATATACAATAACACTGAAAATAATTGTGATAGTGAGTGAATACACCCTCCTGCAGAGGGATATCTGGGGGTCCATGGGACCCCTTTATTACCCCCAGAGGGCGACCTTTAGGAGGTGCACTCAAAGTGCGCCACCTTTTTGTGGAGTACTTTTAGTGCGCCTCCTAAAGGAATGTTTGTCTCTGCGCCTACATCGGTTATATGATGCGGGCGCAGAGAGACGAAGGTATTCCTTCATTTGCATGAGGCCATGCCCACATGTAAATGAGGGAACATCCTCTCATGATAGTGCTGGAGCTACATGTACGCTAGCGCTATCAGTATTGCAGAAGGGAATGCACAAGTTTCTACGGCCCCTTCTGTAATACCATTGTGCCCGGGGGCGCACAAAGCAGGCGCACAAAGCAGGCGCACAGGCCCGTTGCACCCCCCGGGCACAATGTATAATAGGGCCCCGAATCTTTAAACGGGATAGCTTCGAGAAGCAGGTGTTAGGCTCTGCACAGCGCAGCTCAGAGTTTCTTAAGCTCGATCCATCTGGACACAACGGCCCAGATTTACATACACTTCATCCAACACAGAACCGCAAGAAAAGTTGTTGCACCGTGTTGCATGAACAGGAGAGAGCAGAAGAGCACCATAACTAGTAAGATGCACCACTATCTGCTCTCTGCCTACCCTGGCTCCCTTTTGGCTGGCATGGCCAACACAGATACCCTTGTGTCGTAGTGCAAGGGTGTATGCGTTGTGTGAAGCATAATTTTTGCACTGGAAGAGGTCCCTTTCAGTACACAAGCTATTCTTCAAGGTGTTTCCCACTTTGTATGTGTGCTATAGAATGCAAAGGGCAAAAACAGGAGAAATTAAAACATTTATCCTCATTACCCTTGTCTAGAGGAGGTGCTGGATATTGGCCACATCCCTATTTTCAATTCTTTGTAGACAGAGATTGCAGTCATAACACAAGGGTGGTTGCATGGGAACACCGGTTGACCACCCATGGAATTCCCTCTTAATGAAAAGTGTGCACGGCAGTGCATTGGGCAGCTTTGGGTTACTTCAGTTGCAATCCAATGCAAATCACGATTTTCATTGAATTGTAAATCCCACGACACTTTGCATTGGGTTTGCATTAAAAAATAAATAGAAACTCTACGCAAAGTGTTTTTAAATCAAACAACTTAACTGCTAACCCTCATGGCACTGCAGACTCATGCCTCTATATCACCTCAGTGATTCTCAATATCTTAATAATCTACAATTGGGGGTGCTTTCTCCCACCTAATACGAATATTACTATTCTGATTATTATTAGAAGTAGTAGTATTATTAGATGAATATTTCAAATGCAGGCATTACCAAGTTTCAATCTGACTCAGCTGTCAATATGTGACACAATGAAGCTCCAGCCTCTAATCCAGGGGTCTCCAAACCGGTCCTGGAGGGCCGGATCCATGCCAGATTTTTTGGATATCCCCATTGAGATACATGTAGTTATTTTAAAAATCTGACATGGATCCGGCACTCCAGGACCGGTTTTGAGACCCCTGCTCTAATCCATTTACATAAAAAAGAACATGCTAGACATCCTTAATTTAGACAAACATGTAACCTCGCATTAATAAAGCAATTCAGAACAAGTAAATATCCCTTACTAGACTACATTGAGGTGCAGCACTGCCATTGTGCAAACCAAATTGAGCATCCCATATTCTGAGCTGTATTGCCAGAGATGCTTCAGTAAGATTACAGTGGTGGCTGGGAGGAGTCCTTAGCATGGTCTACTGGAGGACCCTCAATGAGATTCTACTAGTTTTGACTGAGAGCTACACGGACAGTGGTGAGATGATCCTGAAGAGTAGGTGAGCACTGGGACCACTCCGAATGAGTGTTAGCAGGTGAAAATGGCTGCAAAAGGCGACCCTTGGACTAACCAATAGCCTTCTCCAGAACTCCTATGACACACTTTAAGGAGAGAGGTGACTAGCATCGAATCCACTTGCTCCACTACTTCTTCTCAAGTACAGCCACTTAGAAATGTATAGGTATAGTCGAACTTCCCTACCTGAGGAATATAATCATAAAGTAATTAGTCATGTACATGCTGAGAAAGTACAATATTTCCAGCACTGCAGCTGCTAAGGCAGAATAAATAAATAACTATTTCATAAAAACACACCCAAAACACATTTAGAGCAATTTATCAGTGATGCTCCAACATATTTAAAACAACATTAATTATTCTTCACCCTAGGCAAATATAATCAAGATGAAACACTAAGAATCATTCTGGGGCCTTTTTTTAGTAGTTGTCTATAGTGCCATCCTTTTTGCTGACCAAGAAACTATCAACATTGAAATTCAGAGTTAATAGACGTCCATGATCTCCAAATGCACTAATTATGCTAATCCAAATAGGTGTAATTTCCCACTTCTGTTATATCTTAGATACATGCTACAAAAAAGGAATTACTTCTGAAAATGTTCAATGATATTACATGCCCAGTGTGCATGAGGCAATAATGAGGGCAGGCTGGTGCTCACATAGGCATCTATTTCTTAGTGCTAAAGTTGAGCAATCAGCACTCCCTTAGTCCTCACACAAGCTCAACCCACCTTCTAGTTTCTAACTTCATCCTCCTATTGGACCATTCAGAGTGTCAGCCAATGAGTGGAGGAAACATGATCTGGGAAGGACACAGAGCACACAGCAACTTTTGCTACTTCTACCATCTCTTGTCTCATTTGTCCATTCCACTCTGGCATTGGACTGTCATCCCCCAGACCTTTCTAGCCCAGTCATACCCCACAGACCAGACACACACCATGTAGGTGGTAGGCCTCCTCATTGTCCATGAAATATGCACCTTCAAGTAGTGCTTGAGACATGATAGAGTAATGTGCTTTATAGGAAGGAGAACATTTTAACAAAAAACTTGCAATAGAAGGAAAATCAGATGGTTCAAATATTATTCAATCTTATATTAAACAAGTGATCAAATGACCGTTTTAATTAAGTGGGCAGAATGTTTAAATCTGCCAGAGGATTTGTCGAAATTTGATGACTGTGCCTTATTCTTGTAACTCGGAGTTCTGGCCAAATTCTACCCATTGCCGTGTGGCGGAACCTTTTTCCAGCAAGGCTTTAGAAATGCGAGCTAGTGTGCATGAGTGAGATTTGGCACTCCCTAGTGTTGCTACTCGAGTTAATTTGCTACCGGTCAAGTAGACTTTCAACTTGAGTGGCAGCAAAATCAACTTAAATGGCTGCGTGCTCTTGTGCACCTCGGGGAGAGGAGTTGGCCTAACGGCTAGGGCGCTCGACCTCGGACCCGGGGAACTGGGTTTGGGTTGCTAAAACATCCTGTGATTCTTGGCAAATCAGTTAATCTCCCCCTGCCTAACAAAAATGAATGTGTGTACTCATATAACGTAACTGGATGCTATGTAAAGCGCTCTGATACCCGATTCGGGTCAAGTTCGCGCTATATTAAACTCTCGAAAAATAAAAATGGTGCCATCCGTGCTGACGTTTGAGCTCAGCTCACACTACTTGTACCGCAAGCATATTTTCCACCCGTTGCTGGAACTCCACACAATCTTGTGGAGTTTTTATGTAACTCCATGAATTCTGTGGAGTAAAACTCTGCAAGTTCCGCACACCCCTGCTCCTAATGTAGGGTAGAGGTAGAGAATTATTTGGAAAGTCTAAAGGGCGTATGAGAAAGCCCTTGATAAATGCAAGAAAAGTAGAAAGAGACAATGGTAAGGTAGTTATGGTGTCTAACACTACTGGACCGTGGTTGAGCCCAGAGTATCTAAGATCAGAGACTGCTCACAGTAAGATGAGTGGAAAACAAGGGAATGTAATGGAATATTAATTGCAAGTAGGAAGTGTAGTTGGGTCATTCTGTTTTCGTGCTGTGGCCAATTTGGAGAATGAATGTTCTTTTTAGGCCATTAACAGTCCTCTCAAAGTAATGTTCTTGTATTTTGGGGGGAGGCCATATCTCAGTGGGGTAATCGTTGTATTCAATGATGTAGTGTGACTTTATTCTAAATTGGAAATGTATAGAAGTGTTTGAGGAGAACCCTATACTATATGTTTGTTAGTCCTACCTCTATGATAAGTTGGTTCAAATCAAATAGGAAAATTGCTGAGAGTTCTATCTGAGAATTATGCTGTTGGGGAGAGGACAGCAATGGCAAGAGTTGAGTAAAGTCCTGTAAATTACAGGAGTGCTATTAGATGTGAAGTGTACAAGTTAAAGGAAGTGAGTCTAATGTCTGACAAGTCTTAGTATTTACCTCATTAGAAGTCCAAAGGTATAACATTTGAGGGTTAAATCTTATCTTTTTGGGCAATCTAGGTGTATCTCTGTCGAGAAAGAGAAGAAGGATGAAAGAATGTTTAGTCCTCCATTCCATCAAGAAAACTTTATCCAGAGGAGACTTCAAGATTTAATCAAAAAAGCTCACTTGTGAAAAAGTTGTTAATGTATGTAAATTACCTCATCAAATGTCAGTGATTCTTTCCTGTGGTTAAAGATAAGGGTGGTAAGAAAATTACAAAGATGCCAGAATATAAAGTAAAAAGTAAAGTTGCTCCATCATCTTGCTACATGCTTCGTGGCAAATGGCAAATCCATGAGAAAATCATAGGAAGACATGGAGCTGCTGGGAGCCAGTATCACCACTGCTGCTCGGGAGGTAAGGTGGAAGAGAGAAAATCCAGGATTCTCAGATAGCTGTGTGTATGTGGAAACGTTTCCTCAACGCATGAGTAAGTGTATTTGAGTGAGTGGGTCTTTCTGTGTAGATGTGCATGTATGCCTGTGTGTGCAGGCTTCTTTGGCGTTGTATGGCTGTTTGGGGGGGGGGGGTCATTTGGCATTGGTGTCTGGCTAGCAGCCCATTAGTGATCTTAAACTTAATATGATTATGCTTGCTATTGTGGGTATTCGTGACAACAGTTTGGCCTTCATTGGCATGATAGTGACAGCATACACACTGAGTAATTTTTGGTGACAATCTGGGTATTCTTAGAAAAGCAGTGGGCCTTATTTAGAGTTTGCTGGGGGGGAGGTGGTTTGGGGGGGGGGGGGGGGGGGGGTTGCGCGACCGCTGTGCTCCTGCACCACCAAAACCATGTAGGAACCGCCTGCCATTTCAGTTTTATCCTGTTGGGCAGTTCTTTAGCATTCCCAGGGCAGTGCCTATGAAATAGGCACCGCAATGGGAACGTCAAAGGCGGCACCTGCATGGCATAGATACTCCAGTCCATGCCATGCAGGTACTGGTGTGCATGGACACAGGGGGGCACATGTTGTCCCCCCCCCCCCCCACTGTGTGTATCCTGATGGCATGAGGCACAGGGAGGCTTTGTAGCACCCCCTTTGTTTCCTCAACGCCACACTTTTCATAGTGGTCGCACTGCCATGAAAGTGGGGCGTGGGGAAACTTGTAATATGCGTGGCAAGGCTGCAGCGGCTCCGTCAAGCATATTGCAGCCTAAGGACCGCCACGCAACCACCAGGGAACAACGGTTCCCTGACAGTAGCAGCGGATGCAGTGGTCCCAGGGCGGCCAGCCCTAGTCAACCCGTCCGTCGACCGCCAGACTCATAATAAGGCCTAGTGGCATATGCTTGACATACAACATGCACCGGCACCATTTTGGCTATTCCTGTGTAATAGTGATATATCCTTTACAACGAGTGGGACTCCTTGCAACAATCTGGCTATCTCTGATATAGTAGTATTCAGTTCTTAATGTACATTTGTTGTGATATACCTCCTGGCAAAACAGTTTGTTTTGCCTTATTCTGGCATTTTAATGACCCTTTCTTGACATATTGTGAACCTTTCCTGAGACATGCCTACTATCCCTGGCATGACTCTCGCCCATTCTTGACAAATAGTAAACTTTTCTGGTCACATTCTAGCCATCCTGGGTTTAATTGAGCCCCGCTTTGAGATAGGGCTCCTGGGGTACTGAGTAGTAGGTCCTACTGGGATACTATGCCCTAGGTCCCCTAAGGGTACTAAGCAATACGATCCCCAGATGGGAAAAGTCTGAGTTAACCCAGGGGTTCAGAGTCACTTCCTGGGGGTATTAAACCCTGGGTCCCCCAAGAGTACAGGCCCCGGGTACTGAGTAGTGGGTCCCCCGGGTACTGGGCCCAAGTTCTCCCTGTGGTACTGAGCCCTCAGTCCCCCATGGGGTACAAATAGTGGGTTTACCCAGTGCAATGAGCCCTTGGTCCACTGGAGGTACTGAGCCCTAGGCTACCACCAAGGATACAGACTAGTGGGTCTCCCTGGGTGTCCCCAAAAGTATTGAACCCTAGGTCCCCTAGTGGTATCGAACCCTAGGTCCCCTGGGGTTACCAGACCCTAGGGCCCCAGGGGTACAAAGCCATAGTTCCCCAGGGGTACGGAACCCTAGGTCCCTCATGAGTGGTACCATGACCTAGGACCCCAGGGGTACCAAGCTGAGGTTCCCCAGGGGTTTCGAGTGATGGGTTTTCCACAGGTACCGAGCCTTAAGTCCTCCATGTGCAGCGAATCCTAGGTCACCGGTGGGTACCGAGGTTAAGGCCTCTCAGGAACACAAATGCCTAGGTCCCCAGGAAAGGAGTAGTGGATCCTGAGGAGTACTTTGCCCTTCGTCCCACAAGGGTACCAAGCTTGAAGTCCCCCAGGGGTACTGAATGTTGGGTCCCCAGGGGTACTGAGTCTTAGGGTGCTGAGGGGTACTGAACCTGAGGTCCCTCCAGAGAAGCCAAGCAGTTAGTCACCCGGGTGGTGTCAAGTCCTTGGTCCCTTGGGGGTACCGATCCCTAGGTTGTTTGTTGTGTTAGAGGAGTATTGGTTGTACACCCTCAGAATGTAAAGTTTATAAGGCTCCAGTCATGAATATGTAACAGATAATCAGAAGGTACCAAAAAGTTATATTATTTTTTGAAGCATTTTAGGGCTATTTATTTTGGTTCTTATCCTACTTGTGCAAAGTCAGAGCTTCTAAAGTGCATCAACAAAAGTATAAATCCTCCAGTAAAACTTGTCCTGTTCAATACTCTGTACATTATTTATCAGCACAGCTCATTTGTGAGGATAGCTAAAGTTTTTTCTGTAAACTAAGCAGGCTTTTAAGTTTATAGAAGATATGTTTTACAATGGTCACTGTTTTCATCCTCACTGAAATCAATATTCTCCATTATTTTACCGTATTTAAGTTTGTTCTCTTCAGCTTCATAAAGTCAAATTCCAAAACACAAGTTCCCAAGGGTAAAACAAAATAGCGGATGAACTCAAAGTACCTGTATGCTATAGTCAGGAGAAAGCTTTATAAGATTTTTTTCATATCAAAATTCAGCTAATAAAAATGGTCCAAATGAGCTAAAGTATTCTGTGAGAAATTAGCTAAAAGAGGAGCAGAGCACAGGTGGACGATGAATAGTGGTATGTGTTTATTTACAACAATCTGTCCACTCAATCTTTCAATTGGGCCAAAGAAATGCAAACAAACTGACAAAGGCAGTGTATTGATAAAAGGTTTTACTAGTTCAGCGGTCTCCAACCTTTAGATTCATTGAACCTTCTTCTGATCTATAAAAGGATCTTGAGATTCTTCCTTATAAAAGGAATAGATAACAGCATATGAAGGTACATCAATTAAACACTGTCGTTAGACCACCCATTCCTGCTGTAGTCAGCAGGCACCTTCAATGGCAGAAGAACTGTATCTGGAAAGGTTTGTCTGTGTGGTCCCCAAGGACCAGTTATGTCTTTTTACATTTCTTTAAGACCCCTGTGAGATTTAAGTGTCTCACTCGGGTTTGTGGCCTCTTGATCATGCAATACTACTTCCATTATGAAAGCTAAGGCTGAAAGACTTTGATTATCTGCCTTAATGTCTATTGGGTGATGTCCAGAAATTGATCCTGGCTTAATGATCAAGATTAAGAATAGGCATATGCAGACCTCAAAGCTCTCTACCAGTAAATATATACCTGCAGCTATCCCAATATTGGTAATTATACCTCTGAGACAAAGATGAAACACAAAGTAATCAATGAAGAGATTGCTTTAGGAAGTTAAGTGTCTTTAAACACAAAAGAAAGAAAATAAAGTAAGGCCAAAAAAAGAAAAACAAGGAAGGCAGAAAAAGAGAAAAAGGAAAGAATAAAATAATAGAAAGGAGAGAAAGAAGAAAAGAAAGATGAATAAGAGGAAGAAGGTGAGGA
This sequence comes from Lissotriton vulgaris, assembly GCF_964263255.1. NCBI lineage: Eukaryota > Metazoa > Chordata > Amphibia > Caudata > Salamandridae > Lissotriton > Lissotriton vulgaris. The sequence continues at coordinate 981,612,274 of NC_141699.1, read as the reverse complement.
AGAAAGGAAAGAATGAAAAAAGGAATCAAGGAGAGAAGAGAGAACAAAAGACAGAGAAGAAACAAGAGAGGATGGAAGGAAGAGAGGGTGAGGAAAGAGTGGGGCCAAGGAGAGGAATAAACAATGGAAGGTGAAAAGCAATTGAGAAAGGAGATGAAAAATGGCGAGGATGGAATGAGAAAGAAAGGAAATAAGGGAGTTAAGAAAAAAGGAACGGATAAATTAAAGAAAGGTGAAAGGGAAAGAAGGAACTCACAAATGGAAAAAATGACAAAGGAGAGAAGAATAGGAAAGAAGAAGTAAAGTAGAGAAGGGGGAAAGTAACAACTACATATGAGAAGAAGAGAAAAAAGAAAAGATTAGATGGAGACAGACAAGAGGAAGAGAGAAGTACAAAAACAAAAAGGAAACTCGCACATATAATAGCAAGTGAGAGAAAGAAATAGAATGTGAGTGTTCAAAATAGAAAAAGAGAAAGAAGGAAAAAGAAAAATAGAATGAAAGGGAAAGGGAAAATTAAGAAAGAAAGAAAATGATTTAGGAAAATGAGAAAATGGAGAGAGAGAGAGATAAAGATAAAATGAAGAAGGGAAAAAGAAAGAGAAAGCGAAAGGATAAGAAGAGAGTGGAAAAAACAAGAAAAATAAAAATTGAAAATGAAAACAAAAAAGAAAGAAAGAGAAAGAGCAATAGAAAGAATGAGAATGAAGAAATAAAGATTTAAATGTACTGCAACTCTCTTCCCAATATATTACTGCCATTGACTGTAAGGAAATAAACTTCTCATGATTACCATATTTTTTCAGGCAACATAGTCTGATATGAGGCATTTATTACTTGTTTAGAGTTTCTTATCAAGCAGCATCACAGTAACCTTTCTCGCTCTAACAGCTACATATCTTGAAGTAGGCTGACAGGCAGGGGAGCTACTTCAAGACAGTCTGTAAGCTACTGGTAGCTTGCAATCGACCTGCTCAAGACTCCTGTACTAAGTATTTTGGAATATGGAGAAGGGAATGTCATTATAACAACATACTGTAGCCAAAATATTATGTGTTTTGGCGTTACTTGCAGCCTTGATCACAGGTGGAAACCAATAAAATGTGCATAATGCATAGGTGCAAGCTCATATCCTTCCAATCACATGACCAATCTAGAAATACATGTACCATGATTCATTGTAAAGTTCATACTGATGTACTATACGGAATCTCAATAGATCCTGCATTCTCATCAGAGTTCGTAATTCTTTCTGATACATGTATCACAGTGTTAATTTAAAGTTATTGCACAGTCTTTTGAGGTCTCGTATAGCATAGTGCTTGTATACTACGATGGCCAAAGAAAATGCCAGTCCTCCGGCATGATCAGAGCGGGAAGTAATCCCATCTGAATCCCTTCCAAATGAACACAACTTAGCTCATTAGCATCCTCCTCACGTGGGCATGTGAACGTGAGTGGGTCATGCTTTACAATGCATCATGGTACATGTATTTCTAGATTGGTCATGGGATTGGAAGGATATAAGCACGCAAATATGCATTATGTAAATTGTATTGGTTTCCACCTGTAATCAAGGCTGCAAGTGATGCCGATACGGGTGAGGGGGTTAAAAAACGTGTTGTGCTGCTGTGCCTGAAAAAAAAACGCTGCTCCTTGCCCATTGCTTGAGGCCGCCCTGAAGGGGTGGGGGCTCCCTAGCTCGGAGGTGTTTTACTGGATATATATATAGATTACAGTTAGCCTGACATTTCACTCTTACAAAACCACAGAAGTTCAGCAGTTATAGTTACCTCAGTTAACTATAACTCATGCCCACGAAATACACTGCTTATGACCTCACATATTACATCACTCATGACATGGTCGCTGACATCACTCATTAGATCTCAAATGACATCACTGATGACATATCAAATTTCTAAGTTTTTCAAAATTCTATTTCCTAACTATAACGTCCCTGTAACCTTTGTATTTTCAGTGAATTTCTATGTTTTTGAAAATTCTATTTCCTAACTATTACATCCCTATAGCCTTTGGATTTTTTATTGGATTTCTATGGTTTTTTAAGTAGTAGTCATGTTTGCAGAGTGGTAAAGAGAGGGGCGAGGCCTCCGACCAGCTCAGAGGAATCCCGCTGTTTAGGACTTACTGGAGGTACAAGAAGGGCTTCTTTTACCAACCAAGGTCCCTCAGCATCGAAGAGGACTTCTTCCTCCAACCAGTATTGTACCAGGAGGCATGTTTGCAGAGTGGTGAAGAAAGAGGCTTGGCCTCTGAAGACCTCTTAGAAATATGGCTGTGTTGGACCTATTGGAAGTAACAAGAGGAGTTGTTCGTCCCAAGGAACCCTCAGCAGCCAAGGGGACTTCATCCCCCAACTAGTAGTGCACCAGGAGGTACATTTGCAGAGTGGTAGAGAAAGGGGGCATGGCCACTGACAAACTCTCAGCAATCCCGCTGTGAGGGACTTACTGGAGGTATTAGGAGGGGTTGCTGGCCCCCAAGGAACTGGAATGGAATGGAATGGAATTGGATTTATAGAGCGCATGGCTGCCCTTGAGCGTCCCAGCGCTGCAGCATCCAAGGGTATTTCATACCCCAACCACCACTGCAGCAGCAGGTGTGTTTGCAGAGTAGTGGTAAAATGGGGCAGGGCCTCCGGTGGCTTGTCGGTTGCAGATTTTAAAAAATGTTTTTAAGAAATGTATGTGAGGGGGAACTGTGACCCCCCTTCTCTGGGCCGAATTGGGCCCCAGGGATCCCATCCCCCGGTGCCAGGCCATTTTTTAATGAGGGTGAGGGGCTGCGTGACCACCTCCCTGGACCGATTTCAGCCCTAGAAACTACATTCCCGAGGGATCAGCCTTTTTAAAAATTATTTTCAAAAGTCAAAGGGAGGGGTCCAAGTGGTCTCCCCTCCCGCTGTAATTTTGGCCTAATGACCACATCCCTCGGATCCTGGCCTTTTAAAAAAAAATAAGCATACATTTAAAGGGAGGGGGATTTCTGCCCTGGGACCCCATCTTCCGGGCTCCCGGCAAGCCATAGCAAACAGCTTTGTCCCAGGAGTGGGCACCCCGGGACATAGCAGGAGCTGGCTCTGGGGGGGTTGCGGTTTCTAGGGCCATCTTTAGCGTCAGGAGGGGGGCTGCTTGGCTCCCCTCCAATGTATAGTTTAGCCCCGGAAAGGTGGTGGTCCCTCAGGACAGAGGTACTCAACGGACCCCCTTCATTATATTATTGGATCCCAGGGAATGTGGCGGTCCCCAGGGTGAGTGAGGTGGTAAGACTGTGTACAGAGTTGTGTGATATTATTGTAAAGATGGTGTGTAACTATATATGTGAATTTTAAGTATGACGTAGTAATTTGAAAGTGTTGCGTAAATGATAATTTCCACAGATAAGTATAACTTTTGAATTTCTTATGGATGTGTAGTTGAAGGTTTGTTTGGAACACATAAAATATTACTAAGTGCATACGTGGTGCAGAAATCATAAATTGAAGAGATAACTATAACTTTAGAATTTCTAATGTTTGTGTAGTAAAGTTGGGTTTCTATACCAAACACAATTAAGTTTTCCTAACTATAACTTATCTTTAACCTTTGGGGTTTTTTGTGTGAATTTAAATCGTTTTTATGTATTCTTACAGTTTAGTCTTGTGTAGTGGAGTGTTATGAAGTGGAGCATGTTACACTATAGGAAAATTGGATACCATACAGTGGAGTGAGGTAAAGTGGATTTACGTCCTGTAAATATTGAAGAGTGTATTTGCGTGCACTGTACTGTCGTACAGGGAGTGCTATACACCGGGAGTGTTGTACAGTGTAGTGGCATGTATTTGAATATTGTGTAGTGAAATAGTAAAGTGGCGTACAGTAAGATGTGGTACAGTGGAGTAGCACAAACTGGAATAGTACACATTGCAGAGGGATAGAGCCGAGTGTCATACAGTGGTGTGGGATACAGTTGAGTGGTGTACAGTGGGCTTACATAAAGTGAAGTGTGGTACAGTGTAGTGTTGTAAAGTTAAATTGTGTAAAATAGTGTAATGGAGTTTTGTACATTAGAGTGGTGCAGAGTGGAATAGCGAACACTACAGCAGGGTACACTGTACTATGATTCAGAGCAATAGCGGTTAATAGAGTAGCATAAACTGTAGTGCAATACAGTGGAGTAGCATAGAATTCAGCAGTGTTCACTGTGAAAATGTTGTGTTTAGTGGCGTCAGAGTTCAAACTTACACTGGAGTGCCACATAGTGAAGAGCATACAGAAGAGTGTCATACAACTCTACAGAGTTAACTGTAGAAGTGTAGAGTCTAGTGACGTACAGTGAAGTGTGGTTTAGGGGGAGTTGCACAGAATGTAGTTTTGTAAAGTGAAATAGTATACAGTGACTTGTGGTATAGAACAGTGGTGTATACTGGTTTTCAGTACAATGGAGTGGCTTAGAGTGAAGTAGCGGGCGCTGAATGGCGTACACTCCAGTAGTGCCCTATCAAGTGGAGCATATAGTGGAATAGCATATAGTGGAATAGCGTAAAATGGAGTTTTGTACACTGTAATAGCGTTCAGTTGCAAGCAGTACAGTTTAGGAGCCTCCAGTAAAGTGGCATATACCAAAGTGTAATACAATACAGTCGACAGTATATTAGCATGGAGTATAGTCATGTAGATTGGATTGGCGTAAAGTGAATTGGGTTGAGAAGAATGGAGTAACGTACAATGGATTAACATACAATGTAGAGGGGTATACTGGAGTGTTGTAAAGTTGTGTAGCATACTCTAAATAGTGTACAGTGGAGTGGCATACAGTGAGCAGTTATACCCTGGAGTTGGTAAAGTGAGGTATGTAAATTAAAAGAAATGCACTGTTAAAGTGTGTAAAAAGATGTCAATGTTATTTCTCCAAAATATATATTCTGACATGTGAATGCTGGGGTGGGTCACAAAACGTGCTTAAATCAAATGTATTTTACATACACCATTGTAGTTTGCGTAGCTTAAAAACTGTCATTCAGATTTAGTTTAAACTTGGCAGGATTACATATTATGGTGAGTAGTGCAGGTAAGTAGTGTAACTATAGTGCAGGTAAGTAGTGTAACTATTTCATACGTTTTAATTTATTTCAACGTTGTGAGATCTGTTTGCTCAGAATTTTAGCAAAATCTGGGTGTATTTTGCTGTACCCCCACAGTACATAGTGATGACAATTCATTAGCTGATTGGCTAATGACTGCCTGTACAAAAGTTAAAGGCAGGCATGTTGGTTTTATGTACACTTTGGCCATGTTCTGCGTTACGCCTTCCAATGTAGGTAAGTATTAGGGGGCCCATTAGGATGGTGGGCGGATCGCCACCGCCCGTATGGTGGTGGTGATCCGCCCGCCATTCTCGTCCGCCCGCCTAACATTTCCCCCCACCATATTACGATGGTGGTGGGGACCCAGGCGGACGGAAAGACCGTCCACCAGTTTTCTGCTGGTAGGCAATACGCCCGATTGCCTACCAGGCGGAAAAGGCCAGCAATATGGTGGCACCGACATCCATATTATGATGATAGCGGTCTCATGCCTTTCCATGGCGGAGACTCCACCATGGAAAGTCATGCGGTCTTTTCTTTTGGGGCCCGTTTCTGGCCCCCAGGGGGTTGGGGGGTGGGTGGCTGCACTTGAGGGGGTACCCATGGTACCCCCCAACATTTGCATGCACAAGGTGGCAGGCACCACGCGGTGCCTGTCACGTTATGCCTGCAAATGCACAACATGCCTTTTTAACTTTGTGATGGGTGCTGAATACAGCACCGCCCACCGCAATGTTATATTTATAGGATGTGACCGCCATGGCAGCGGTTGCATCCTAATAGGCACAGCTGGAGCGCTGCACCTCTTGCGGTCGGTCCCGTTTACCATTAGGGTGGTGGGCGGACATTTTCCGCACGCCATAGTAATGAGCCACTAGGTTTGCTATTTTTGGCCTTCCTATTAACACTTAAGTAAAGTGGTAATAGATAGTGTAAAATATTTATAAGTTTCTATATATTAGTTTTAAAAAATATAGAGTAGCACAGTACTACTGCGGAACCCCAAAAGAAATTTCTACTGTTATAATTTTTGTTTATTCATTTCTCCATACTTTTGTAGCACTCTACAGGGAACTGTATTTATTTTTTAAGTAGCGCCGTAATTTTTTGTAATTAACGAGCTACTGTCTACACTTTTTTCAGCATATTTAAAGATGTGAAAATACACATTAGAACACCAACCCCCAGATTCATCATTGTCATGTTTTGCGAGTCCTTAATAGCGATTATTAAGGAATCGCTATTAAAGACTCGCAAAACGGGATTCATGTAGAAATCGCAATATTTATTGCGATTCCTACAGCTTTCTTATTTGCGATTCGCTAATTACAAATCGCAAATAATAATGATAATAATGAATGGAGAGTCATTCCTTATTTGCGATTAGCAAATAGCAAATCGCAAATAAGGAAGCGATTTCAAGGGTGCCAGGGTGTCCAGGGACACCCTGTAGCACCCCTGAAATGGTAATGCGCACTGGTGTTGCGCACACACATGACCAAAGGACATGTGTGTGTGTAACATACAACTTAGAAAAATGCAGTAAAGTGCATTTTTCTAAGTTTTCGCTATTTACCACGTAGTCAGACTTCGCGGTAAATAGCGGCCCCAGATTACGAATTCGCTATTTTTAAATGGTTCATGAATTGCATTTAAGGAATCTCAAATTGAGATTCCTTAAATGCAATTCATCACAATTTAGAGCTTTCTATAATTGCGTTTTTTGCATTTGGGATGATGAATCCAAAATGCAAAAATAGCGCTCGCAAAGGGCCAGATTCTCAGAATCTGGCCCTTTGCGAGCCGAATTTCCTTTGATGAATCTGGCTGTATATTTATAAAGTATTGTGTCATAGTGTATTTCCAATTTTTAATATTTTTTATAGAATTTATTTTTTGGTACCATGGTAGAGCCAATCAGCTAATGCTTTGTCATTGTTATATACCTCAGCAGTACCTCAGTAAAACCACAGCCACAGGTATCACTAAGTTTCAAACACTTAAAACTTACAAAAATACTTACCCAACTTACATGCTGTACCCCACAGTATCATCTATGCACCATAATATATAATCCTGCCAATTTTCATATAAATCCAACAGACGGTTTTCACACTATTCGAAATACTATAGTCTATGTAAAATGTATTGGATTTTGCGTCTGATTTGGGACCCACCTTTTTCCTTTGCACCCCCTTGACCAAACATTGCGAACGTTTCAGTACTCCAAAAATAAAACAGAGGCGGAGATCTGCAAAGTTTCACAGATATTTGTCAAATGGGTGAAAAGATATTAAGGGACAAAAATCCCTACCTCTGGTCAGCCTTACTATAACTACACAGTAGCTACTGCACCCAGCATACTATTGATGCAGTCAGCCATATCTCTGTCTTCTATTTATTTTATTTATTTATTTATTTTGAAAGTTTTATATAGCGCGAACAAGATCTTCTCAGATATCAGAGCGCTTTACAGAGGAGGGGAGCATATATACACAGATACATCAATATTGTTAAAAGTACAGTGAAGTGATATCATAAACAATCAAGTAAGTCAATTTCAAAGTCAAACAAAAATGCAAAGGGTTCGAACAAGTAGTACAGATGAGTATCGAGTCTTTGAAGGTGATCCTCAGTCGTGGTTCAAGTGCATTTAGCCATGAGGATCGCTTTTACTTCTTTCTTGAAAAGTATGGTAGAGCGGATGAGTCTGATTTCAGGGGGGAGCGAGTTCCAAATCCTGGGAGCCATTCCTGAGAAAGAGCGTTTATAGGTTTTTTCCTTGCGGAATCTTTTAGGCTTTAGCAAAATATTGTTTGTGCCTCTAGTGTTTCTGGAGCCTCCAGAAATCGTCAGCTTCTGAGCGAGATATCTAGGTGAGCTCAGGTGGACAGCCTTGTGCGTCAAACAGGCGATTTTCAGGTGTATTCTGGCTTCAAAAGGCAGCCAGTTCAGGGATTTGAAGTCAGGGGAAATGTGTGAGTGTTTTTTTGATCCAGTGATAAGTCTCGCTGCGGCGTTTAAAGAGGCTCTTATGGGTGCCGTAGTAGCTAGGGGGAGACCGCAGAGGGCGGTGCTGCCGTATTCTATTCGAGGTATGACTAGTGATTGTACCGCAGTTTGGAAGTCTTTGGCTGGCAGGAAGGGTTTAAGTTTCCTAAGGGTGTTGATTTGGTAGTTCGCTCCTTTAGTTGCTTTGTTGATGTGGTCCTGCATGTTGAGATTGGTGTCAAGTGTTATGCCCAAAGATTTCGCTGAGTCCACGATGGTGGTTTGAACATTGAGTGCCGTTAGGTGTTTAAGCCACATTTGTGCGGTAGTGATCTTCGCGGGAGGTGAGATCAGAAGGAACTCTGTTTTAAGGGCATTGAGTTTGAGATGATTAGCGGCCAGCCAGGATTGGGTGCTTCTGATCGTTGAGTTCAAGAGCGTGATGTCTTTGGGTGATTGTAGTTTGAGATAAAGTTGGGTGTCATCAGCATACATGTGGAAGTGTACATTGGATTCTTGTAGCAAGGTGGTGAGAGGTTCCATAACTAGGTTGAACAAAGTTGGGGATAGGGAGGATCCTTGTGGTACACCTAGCGATACAGGTCTTGGCGCGGACATCAAGTTGTTGCTCTTGAATTTCTGCGACCTGTTATGCAGAAAGGACGTGAACCATTTGAGCACAGTTCCAGATAGGCCCATTCTTGTGTTTAATAGCTCGAGTAGATTCTTATGTTTGACGGTGTCAAATGCGGAGGAGAGATCAAGGAGGATGAGGAGGCAGGTATCGTTATGATCTAGGATTTGGAGGGCGTCGTCGATTATGTGAATCATAGCAGTTTCAGTACTGTGATTTGCTCGGAAGCCTGATTGGTGAGAGTTGAGGAGATCAAACTGAGTAATGTGTTTAGTCAATTGTATTTGTGCACATTTTTCCAGCAGTTTGGCAAGAGTCGGAATGTTGGTAATGGGACGGTAGTTGCTTAGGTCAGAGGGGTCGGCTGTAGGTTTCTTTAGCAAAGGTGTGACTTGTCCAACTTTGAGGGAGTCAGGAATGGTCCTTTGTTGAAGTGAGCTATTAATGATTTTAGTCCAGAGTGGAAGGAGCGACGGGGTGAGGACTTTGACAGCGTTAGCAGGAAGGGGGTCCGTGAGGTGATTGGATGGTTTCAGAGTGCTGAGCAGTCTGCCAATTTCTCCTTCCGTGTAGGTGGCAAAGGTTGACCAGGTGGCATTGTTTTTTGGTTTAGTGGGTGCTATGCAGTGGGGTTTGGGATAGAGGCTTGCGTCCGTGAGGAGATCATTCTTTATGTTGTCAGTTTTTTGGTTGAAGAAAGAGGCGAAGTCTTCACAGGAGGGAGCTTCGCACATAGTGTTGAGAGGTTGGGGTTGTTCTTTGGATTGTGTTCGGATAAGCTCAAACAGCTTTCTCGGACGATTTTTGGCTTGGTCGAGCTGACGGCTGAAGAAGTCTGATTTTGAGCGTTTTATTTTCCTGAAGTAGGCATTTCTCTTTTTCTTTAGGGTTTTTAGGTTCAGTGCAGAGGGAGCTGATCTCCAGGTGCGCTCTGCTACTCGCATGGCGCGTCTATCGTCATTGAGACTCCCGTCGTACCAGGGATTGGAAATTTTTGCGGAGGCTTTTTTTAGCTGCAAGGGTGCGACTTCATTAATTTTTTTATTTTATTTATTTATTTATTTATTTATCGTGAAAATAGCACATTACAAAGTTCAAATAGCCATTCGCCTACATCCCTTCTCGGGCCGGCAGTGGGCCGTCTCATCATATCCATGACACATAGGTATAACACATGGAAAACGAAGAGTTCAATTTCAAGTCGACACAGCAGTCAGGCCGAAGCAGGGCTCCTTCTGTAGGCCCATACCATCGATGTTGCGATGCGCACTGTATGTATAAGGACGAATCTGTAAATTTTTTAACATTTTCTCCCAACCTGATCCCCACCCCATGTACCCCATCTCCCCTCAACTGGTCCCCAGTCTGTGCTCTTCGTGTAAATTAGCGTGCGCCCCGTTGGTGTGTTGTGGCTTGTGCTGCATGCTACTCCCTAATGTTCCAGGGGGTCACTCCCATGTTCTCACACTTCCAGGGATGTGGTAACTCCTACTGCCCAATGTCAGTCTGTTGTGCGAGGGACAGCCCTGTCTGATTCACCCAGGCTCCAAGAGCGAGTCACCCCCCTGTTCCTTCCACTCCCCCTCTACTAGTTCATCCTCGTCTATCCTGGAAGTTAGGTAGGTCTGGTACAACCCCCAGAAGTTCTTGGGTCGACTTCGGGGCGGAAGGAGCTCACTATATGACTCCGCTTGAGTGTTACAGTACGTCATGTCGCTGGCCCATCGTTTCAGTGTAGGTAGTGGGCCCCTCATCCAGCATAATGCGACTACTCGTTTTGCGAGGAGCATGCCCATGCTTACGAGCTTTCTCACTGAGGCGGGCACCATCCTAGTGTAGCCCAGTAAAGCGAGGGCTGGGTCCAACACCAAGTCCAACTCCACGATAGTGCTCATTTCAGCAAATACACTGGTCCAGAACCTCTGAACTCCCGGGCACATCCAGGCTAAATGTAGGAAGTCCGCGACCTGGGCGTGACATCTCTCACAGCGTGGCGTGTCACGGAGGCCATACCTGTGCAGCCGTTCCGGCGTATGGTACACCCGTTGTAAAAATTTAATGTGGACCAAGCGGTGCCTCCCGTTCAGTGAAATTCGCCTGGAGGCCGCACAGCAATATGCCCACATACTGTCATCAATATGGGTGTCTAAGTCGGTCTGCCAGGCTAAGCATGCCCTCGTGTAGAGCAGTGCCGTGTGTTCATGTCCTATCTTATAAAGCTTAGAAATCAGCTTCTTCGGTGTCTCAGTGTCTATGACGTATACAAGTTCTGGGACGTCAGGGGGTTCTTCCATGTCGGGGCCTAGCAGATCTAGCAGGGCACTGCGTACCCTGTGGTACTGGAAGCGCTGAAGTAATGAGGGGCGATCCCTCCCTTGTGACAGCTGTTCCCACGTCTTCACCCTCCCTTGCACGAATAGGTCCCCCAGGGTGCGTGCGCCCAATTCGCTGAGGGCCCTGTGTACACCTGGTTCAGTCAATGTGGGGAGCCAAAGCGCCCAATGTATCGGCATGTTGGGTGCATACATCAGTTCTTTATTTTGCCTCTGCAATATGGAATGCCAGGCGTGGTTAGTGGACAGGAGAGAGTCCAGCGTTCCTACTCTACGGTCCTTAGGGCCACAGATGGTCGCTGGGAGCGGGGTGGGGTCCGCGAACAGCCTTTCCAGGATCACATGCGGGATGTCTTGATTGCCATGAATCCAAGTGTGGAGATGGGAGGCTTGCGCTATCCTATAATAGTGCTCCAGATCTGGTGCAGCCAGTCCCCCTTGCTCGTATGGCAACTGAAGCACCTTCCATTGCACTCTAGGTTGTTTTCCAGCCCATGCCAGTCTCACTAGGAGTTTGTTTATGGTTGTGAAGAAAGCTTTCGAGAGGACAATCGGGAGATTATTGAAAAGAAACAGAAACCTCGGGAGAATAACCATTTTCATCATAGCAATTCTTCCCATCAGAGACAGCGGGAGCTTAATCCAGAGCTCAACGTCATCCGCGAGTTTGCTATAGGCCACCCCGTAGTTTTCCCTCAGCATAATGTCAGGATCCGTGTGGAGCATTATGCCCAAGTACCTTATCGGTTCTGTGGACCACTGGAGTGGGTATTCCATCTCGAAGGGTTCGGTGATTGGGGTCAGTGGAAAAGCCACTGACTTTGACCAGTTAACTTTCAGTCCCGAGAGTGCTCCAAACCTCACAACTTCCCTCAAGACCGATGAGAGATTATTGACCGGGTCTCTGACGTATAGCAGAGTGTCATCCGCATACGTCGATATACCGATCTTGTAGGTGGGGTAGTTGATGGCTTCATAAGAGTGGTATTCCCGAATCGCACTTGCCAGCGGCTCCGCCACCAGTGCGTAGAGTAGCGGGGAGAGGGGGCACCCCTGCCTCGTGCCTCTGCTGATGGCAATCGGCTCCGAGACTGCATCCCCCAGTCTAACTCTTGCTGTGGGTTTATAGTACAGCGCCCCCAGGAGTTGGAGGAATAGTTCTCCCAGTCATAACTTCTTCAGTACTTTGCGCATGAAAGGCCTCTCTACGGAGTCAAACGCTTTCTCCATGTCTAGGAAGACCGCAACGGCCTTGGTGTCATGTTTGGTGTGCTGCATGGCTCCCATGACCGTGCGGATGTTGTAAGTGAGGTTCCTAGCCGGGATAAATCCTGCTTGCTCCGGGGCCACCAACTCAGGTGCCACGAGCGCCAGCCTGGTCGCCAGGACCTTCGCATAAAGTTTAGCATCTACGTTTAGAAGTGACAATGGGCGGTACGATCCTGGAAGGTCATGGGGCTTGCCTGGTTTCAATATTGTGACAATGAGTGCCTCTCTCATAGAGGGCGGCATAACGCTGTACTCACACATTTCGTCAAAGAGGGTGGAGAGGTAAGGTAACAGCTTGTCTTTGTACGCCTTGTAAAAGGCCACAGTTAACCCATCAATCCCGGGCGCGCTTTCCGATCTCATGCCGTCTAGCGCGTCTGATATCTCCTCACGGAGTATAGGGGCCATCAGGAATTCCCTATGCCAGTTCTCGAGGAATGGCATCTTGATATAGCTTAGGTAGTTGTCAATTTGGTCCTCTACCCCTGAAATCTTGTTGGTGTATAGTTCCTCGTAGAATCTCTTAAATTCCGCTAGTATGTCTTTCTCCGTTGTTAGCATCGCCCCCCCTGAAGTTTGCAGTTCTGTGACTACCTGCCTTCGCCTGGAGCCCTTCATCATCCTGGCTAGTAGCGAACCTGGGCGGTCTCCCTCTCCATACGTGCGCGCTGTCGCATATTTTCCTAGATGTCTGACCTCCCTGTCTGCCTCCTCATGGAACTCTTTCAGTAGTTCCTGCAAGGTCCCATCCCCTGCGGGGTTGGGTCTATCAGCTGGCGTCGTTCAAAGTCTGCTATCTGCCCCTCCAGATACTTCAGTCTGTTTCTAATGGCTTTCAGGACACTAGAGTATTTCGCCATGACCATCCCCCTGACGTAGACCTTAAATGCCTCCCATATCGTCCCGAAGCTGCCCACTGTGCCTAAGTTAGTAGCGAAGAAGGTGTCTATGTCCTCCCCCAGGTCGGCCCTAAACGACTCATCCAACAAGGAATATGGTGGGAAACGCCACGTGAACGGGGGTATTCTCTGCTTGGGGGTGTTCAGTACCAACAATACAGGGGAGTGGTCCGATAATGTACGGGGAAGCACCCTGCAGCCCCTCACCGTGGAGAGTAGTGTGAGTGTGGACAACCAGTAGTCTATCCTGGTGTGGATGTTGTGGTACGCCGAGTAGTGTGTGTATCCCCCCCTAGCGCTGTGTCTTTCCCTCCAAACATCTACCAGTCCCAGTCTCATCATTTCTGCTTGCATTTGTTGCGCGGCTGCCGCAGGGCGCCGGGGGGGGGCCCGCCGACCTATCTAGCTCTGGGCTAAAAGTGAAGTTGAAGTCTCCCCCCCAAAGCATTCTGTCTGTGGGCCACTCAGCACAATGTCCCGCTACTGCCTCGTAGAAGTCAGGGGAGTCGTAATTCGGGCCATAGACGTTCATGACCAGAAGGTTGTGCCCCTTGCCTGTGCATTTACTCAATACAAATCTTCCTTCCGGATCTGCCTTCAACAGTGTAAGGGATAATTTGGATTTCGGGTTGACCCATGTGAGAACACCCCTTGCGTGTGTGGTGAAGCCTGCGTAAGTGGAGTTTCCCTGAAGCCCCCTATGCGTGAGCATCTTGCTGGTGTTGGGTAAGTGAGTTTCTTGCAGCAGCGCCAGGTCTATGTGATGTCTTTGAAGATAGTGTAGCACCTTGCGGAGTTTGCGATAGTCATTTAATCCCCTTACGTTCCAAGTAATAGCCTTGAAGGTCTCTGTATCACTCAGTAAATCTTCGTGTGTTGCATCAGCCATTGGCAGTGAAACAGTACCTCATTTGTATTGCAGTTACAAGTACCACCATCCTCCGTAAGCAGCATCTGCCAATCACCCCTGCGGAATGTAACATTTCAGAGCACATTTTGGGCCCCCCCCCGAACATCCCTGAACCCAGAACCCCCAACTCTTCCCACCTCCCACAGTCAACCAACCCCAACCTGGTGTGACCGAATCCCCTGCGTCCCTCCCCCCCACCCATCTTCAATCCCATTCAACACTTCCCCAAACAGGCTCAATACGAGCCGTAACCGCTGTAAGCGCTAGGGCAGAGGTAGCCTACTCAGTCCTTTTGTCGTCCACCGTCCTTTCGGGACTTCCGTGCAATGTCTATAAGCTGCCCCTTCGCCAGCGCCCCCATATGCGAGTGCAGCAGTAAGTTGTAAGCACAGTAGTCTACCAACATGTTTGGGCCTACCCCCCCCCCCCCCCCCCCCGACCCCAACCTCTCTGTTCATTTTTCGTGCCGGGCCCCCGCAAGACCTCCCCTGCTTAGTATAACTACAGTAGAGACAGCGCAGCCCCACACTGGAACCATTGCAAACCGTGCAGATCTCACCCACAGTATCGCGTACAGTAGTCCGGCAGCTGCAGTGACTTGCTCCATGTGGGCGCTTCCCGGACAGTCAAGTGGAGGGTGTCTTGAGCGCAGAAGCAGCTGAGCCTCCGCTGTGTGTCACTGCACTCCCCTTCTCCTCAGTCCTGATCCTCAAGGTCCTCTTCGCCAGTACGCTCCGCTGCACGCGCCGTCGGGCTCCCCCGGTTCTCCTTGATCCACAGCTTCAACGATTTTTGCAGTTCTTTGGGATCTGTGAAAAAGTGCGAATGCCCTTGTCTGTTGATGCGCAGCCTTGCCGGGTACAACATGGCGTAGTCCAATCCCAGGTCTCTAAGTTGTTGTTTGTACGGGACGAACCGTCTCCTCTCCTCCTGCACTTTTGAGGTGAAATCAGGGTATAGTGATATGTCCATTCCCTCATACTGTAGTTTCCCCTTCTCTCGAGCGGCACGGAGAGCAGTGTCCCTGTCCCTGTAATTTAGCAGTTTTGCTATGATCGGCCTAGGGTTAGCGCCCGGGGGAGGCCTTGGTCCCAGGGTGCGATGGGCGCGTTCCACTATAAACATTGGGGAAAAGGCGTCATCCCCCAATAAAGTCTTCAGGAGCTTCTCAACGAAGAGTTCCATTTTACCCGTTTGGGTCGACTCCGCCACTCCCGTAATGCGGATGTTGGATCGCCTGGAACGCGCCTTCAAGTCCTCCGACTTCTCCTGTATTACCTGAAGCAGCCTCCCAAATTGTTTGCGGTCGGCGTCCCATTCTGTTTGCGCCTCCTCCGCCTCTGTCAATCTGCGCTCCGCCATATCCAGCCGTTCCGCATGCTTGTCCACTCTTTCCGTCATCCGGTCCATTCGATACGCCAGCGCGTCAATCTTGGTGCCAATGGCCGACATACCCTCCTGCAGGCCTTTCTCCATGGTAGTAAGCATCCCTTTTATTTCCGCACATAGTGAGGCACCCGGGTCACCAGTAGCTCCCGGGGACTGGGCAGCCGGTTGTTCTGGCTCCTTCTGTCTACGTTGGTCGAACGTGAGTTTCGTCTGCGTTCTGTCCCCCTTGCCCATCGTTTCGTTTGCTGGGGAGGCTGGGGACCTCGAGACCAAGAGTATGATAGGCTTCCAATGCTCAGCGTGCGTCCCCACTCTGTGCGCAAGCCGTTACAGGGGGTCCGCTGACCAGTCTGCACAGTTCATATGTCCCGGCGGGCTCGGTGAGGCCTGCAGGCCTAGATGTCTGTCCGCCGATATCCCCTTCTCCAGTCTCACCAGGACCGCCCAAGGCCGCTTCGGTGCGCCGCTCTTGTGGTGGGGGTCCTCAGTACTCAATCAGCCTTTCTCTCCCCAATCCTTGCTTCGCGTCTCCGAAGTACCGGGGGGGCCTATTAGTTAGAGGGCAGTGTTGCGTGTACCTTTACGGGGTTTCGCCGGTGCCACGAAGGCTCCACTGGCTCTGCAGTAGAGATGACGTCTCTTTCACATCCCCTCCGCTTCTCCTGGCGCCCCCAAAGTCTTTTCTAGGCCCCCTCGGATGTGGTTCCAGCGTATGGGGGAACCATGAGGACCGCCTTCATCGGGTCCCGTTCGGCTCCGGGACGTCCGCGTTGCTCGGCCGCACGTCGGGTGACGCAACTCGGCTCCGTGGTTCAGGAAAGGCCGGGGATCCCGGCCTGGTCCGGCGCTCTCCGAGCGGACGTGCAAAAGGAGGTTTCCCGTGCCCGCTCCTCGCCCAAATTACTGTCGGAGGTCTGTCAGGGGTAGGGGAGTCAGCCCCAGCCGGTATCGCTCGGTGTTCGCCGCTAAGAGAGGATTTTTGCCGGATATTTGTTGGCGCTAGCTCGGAGCTTCGCTCTTACGCGTCCGCCATAGACGCCGGCT